>NC_059431.1:52726147-53995789 GCF_021028975.2 Sphaerodactylus townsendi
ATTCTCTGCCTCCTTGTTATAGCATTGCTCTGTTCCATAGCCTAGGTTACCCCTTTAGGTTCTTTTGCTAACACAGGTTCCCATCCCACCAATGAGTTTTCTGTTGGGGTTGAAGTGGCTTCCCAGCTGACCCTTTTTCTCCTTACAGGTACCATCTTGCCACTGACTCTCAATGCTTTTAAAATAGATTTCATATTTTCCTGCAAAATCTGGGGCATTTTTCAAGTTTGTAGAAAGATTTGTTTTTTCTGTCTGTGGATTATTCTCTGAATATTTGGCCACATTAAGAATTAAAATGTACTGATGATATAAGCTTCTTCCATCTATTAGGCTTCTGGTTGCAAAATTTTATAAAAGACAGCCATATTTGTATGAATCAAATAAGTTTCTGGTTTTTTTTAAAAAAAACCTTTGAAATTCTACAGAATACGAGACCAGACTTATTTCTACATTTTATATGTCACCATGATGTTATCATACTAATAAGTTGATTGCTGAAGACGCAGTAGTAAAACTTAACAATAAGAGCATTTTAGCACTTCATTTCTGTTTAAAAAAAGAACTGTTCTGCCAACCTTTGTAAATTCTTCTAACAGATTTCAATAGCTGATATTATATTTTAAAAGTCCAGCTCCCCTAGGCCTGCTGACAGAGATGAACTGAGAAGAAACAAAAGAGAAAGAGACAGTGGTAAGTTAAGCTGTGCCCTCTCAGAATTGCTGTTCATCATTCATTCTTTTAGCGCTTCACTTGTTCCTTTTCTGAGGGAGGTACCACTTCCTAATGAAACAATTAAGGCCTGACAGTTTAAATATGCTCTTCCATTATTTTCAGGCATAAGTGCCAGCCATCAAGACAAACTATGCCCAGTATTTCACTATCAGCAGAGTCATTGCTAGTCCAAGATAGAGGGCCCTAAAAATAAAAGCCATTCACTGTATGGAACTTAATCAAGTCAGGTCATGTCAGGCCCTCAGGGCAAGATTGCTGAACTCATTTTATTATTCTGTTTTTAAGCATCAATTATTTGAGTCCATCTGCACTTCCTATATAACACCTACAAAGCTCACCAAGCGTACTGAATGCATACAGTGGTTAGAATGCTTGGGCAGCTTCTGCATGAGCCAAAAAACAGCAGTGTGAATATGGTGCAAAATGGTTTAAAACGGTGTAAAAGAGTTTACACCGTTTTCACACCATTTTTACACTGCTGTCTTTGGCCAATGCAGAATCTGCCTGAGGTTCAAAGCCCACAGTTACATAGAATTTGCTATGGACCAGTCACTCTTAGCCTAACTTACCTCAGAGTTTTCTTGTGAGGTCAATGATGTAAGAGCTTTGGATTTCCATTTGGGTAAAAGGTAGATATGAAAGAAGTGCATGAATAAATAAATATTCAAGGTTTTAATATGGACCTCCTACCCAGTTTCATATTTTAATAAAAATAATCAAATGTACACTTTTAGCTTTAGAAAAAAGTTAAGTAGTAGAAGTGTTGTATATTGTTCTTAATCTCAACATACTTTCTTTTAATGTTTTTGGTTGTACCATTTTCTTATTCCTTAGGATGAGCTTTTGTTTTCATATATTGTCTGGATTATAACACTATACATGAAAAAAGCCATGTGTTCAAGCTAGATAGCACTGAAGAATTCTTCTGAAGAAATATTAACATCATCTCAGATACAAGCAATACCCAAACCAATTTCTTTAGAATTTCTTTGCTTCTTTCCTTATGTATTCTATCTTATCAGATGTTCTTAAAAATGCTGTGCTTTGATAATCTAGTGACTGGCTTTCCAAAGGGACATCATGAGTGTGTGCCAGTGTGTTAAGGGGGTAACAAAATCAAAATGCTTTGCAAAGTTTATTACTTTCCCATAACCTTTGGGCTGATTGTCAAAAGTCATTCCATAGCAATATTTATTTATTTACAAAATGTGCATCCCACCTTTCTGTCCTTACCAGGGCTGCCAAGGAGGACAACAGTTAAAAACAAAATGAAACTGCATTACAAAACCATTAAAATCAATTTTCCCTCTCATACGTCCTTAAAAGGATTTTTAGAAAAGGCATCAGTCTCATGGATGGGGCTCTTTACCTAACAAATAGCCTTCACCAAAGAACCTTACCTAACAAACTTTCTTACTTATGAAAAGCAAGAAGGCAGAAATACAGCTTATTGGCTTTTTGTTCAAACAGGAGGGCAAAGACCCCCTGCTAGGCTACAGCCAAGCTCAGTGGCATCTTGCAAGCTAGCTCCAAGGTCAGACTGCAGAAGCCTGATGACATCTTGCCCCAAGCAGCAACAGCAAAGAACTAAACTGAGACTACTGCTTTTATGCAGTTCTATATGTCAGTCATCACTACATCATCAGCACATGACTAATGAGCTCAACTTGGGTCAGGCCAAGCCTCTGGCATACTTCTATGCACCTCCACACACAATCCATGATCTCCAAATGGGGAGGTAGCGCCTCCCTAGGGGAAACATTTAGCATTTAAATTAGCCTAAGGTTTCTCTTGGTCATTCTAGTACTTCTGGAATTACATAAGTCTCAGGAATTGCCATATCAGGAAAGGAGTAGGCATAGTGAAATCACATGAGCCTTGAAGACTAAAAATATGATATCACTCTGTAAAGCCAAAACTGCTCTCTTGTAACCTTTCTGTATTCAAACATAGGTCAGAGTCATGTGGTTTCTCTAACATTATTATAAAACTGTTAATGCTAGCAAAATACTATTTTTTATGTCTTCTAAACATTTATCCTGAACTTTTACTATATTTCAACTTAAACTATACGCTTACTGTTTAAAGAGCTTATAAAAGTACTTCTATACCAATATCTCTTTTATCTCTAATTTTTTTTCATAGTTTTTTTACCAATTATTACTGTACTATGCACCCATGCAATTCAGTTCTGGAAATGTCTCCACTTAACTTGTCCTCCATTATTTTCATAATACAGCAATATTTTCCCCAAACTGTTTCCAAGCCATCTTCCCTTAAACATGCGATCATATTGCTTCACTGTTTATTTATCCACCTTGTCAAGCATCCAGCCCCTGTTCATGCCGCATGTAGTCGCTGAGTTTCCCCCTCAGCCATTTTCCCTTTTCCTTGGTTGGCTATTTTCCATATGCCATCCCTCCAGCCATTCCTCCCCCCTTACATCTTTTAAATTTTCAGTTTAAGATTAGAGACAGAGTGCTGGTGCAAATGAACAGGTGAGTGCTATGCTAACCTTCCTGTTGAAATAGAAAAGGGATAGGGATTCATGAAGAGCTGCTGATTTTTCCATGGGTCCTGGAATACATTGCATTGCAGGTTGACTTTAACCTCACATGGCAAAAAATTCCAAAGCCATGATAGGAATTTGAATGGGAACCCAGTCAAATATGTTGCAAAGCCATGTAGACTTCCTCATGCTGCATATTACAAGGCTATACCGTGCTGTGCATTCTGGCATTTCACAGACCTCACCTGTTTCTCAAGCAAGCAAAAATAATTTATTTGGGCTATTTTTTCCCCTCAAGTATGTTTATTTATTTATTTATTTATTTATTTATTTATTTATTTTATTTCTTAAATTTATATACCGCCCGATCCCCGAAGGGCTCCGGGCGGTGGACAACGATATCCAAACATCAATAGGAGCAATCACAAAAATATAAATACACAGGCTCCATCATAGAATAACTTAAAATTCATAAAAACAGCGAACCCACAATACATAGTAACATGCTACCAGAATAAAATAAGAGCACAATAAGAGGTGTCCGATCCCAATGTGATAATTTTATGGTGTGTATATCCAAATGAAAGTGGATTAATGGATTGGGTCTCTGGGTGTGTGTGGAGGGCATGCAGATAAGCATAATGGTGAAGTGAGCTTTGGTTTGTGCCATTTTGAATACAACTTTTTCCAAACACAAAGGAAAGGAACACAGAAGTTTGCAACTTCTGAACATAGGCCCAATGCAGAGATTCTCAAATGTGTAATAAAGCACTTGGCTGGAAGTCCAGATCAGAGACTCACAGGGAAAAAGATAGGCTGAAAAAGAGAATCATGACAACAGTGACCAATCAGCAGACTAAACAGGGGCTACACGAGCATATTAGCAATTTAGCAATTTTTTGCATTATCCCTACAATGCTTGTGCAAAAAACCAAAAAAGTGAAGGGGCACATCTAACGCAGTCATTCATGATGTCACAAATGACCTGATGCCCCCCACCTCTTCCAGTGTGTACAATATGAAACTGATTAAAATAAACAGAATGCCGTTTTTCGAAGGGAGGCAAGTTGACAAAAATTGTGTAAAACAGCTAGATCAACAATGCCTAAAACATAGGGGTAGTGCTGGGTGAGCAAAAAAACTAGGCAAAATATGGGATATCATACCCATTCTGCAATCAGTCCTTTGGTTACTGATCTGTTACTAAGTTCTGTTCAAGATACTAGTCTTCATCACCAATAAACTCAATTACAAGCAATATACAAACCAAGTTCTTCAGAATTACATGGTCTTGAACTCACCTACAGGCATGCTTTTCCTGCCCTGTTTCATCATCTGAGATTTGTTCATCTGAGCAAACGGATAGGACTGGGCTGTGCACATGCATTCTCTTTTATAGATTTATCTTGTAGAATGACCTGCCCAAGGAGATCCGTAAGGCAGCCACAATTCTATAATTTTTAAAAATGTATGAAATAGAAATGTTCGTGAGGGCATTTTTATAAAGGGATTAGAGCTATGTTACAATGGAATAGCTCAGGAGGTAATTTTTGTAAAGGAATAGGATTGTAGCCTATTGCAATGCTTGTTGTTTGTATCATCTTACTTCCACTGCATTGTGTTCTGCCTTTGTAATTTACTTTTTTGCATGACAATAAGTCATGCCTTAGACCCTCACTATTCACTCAATGGCATGTGAAGAGTCACATTTGCAATTACCATCAGCCCAAACAGCCGCAGTTACTTCAGTTCCTGAATCATGAACTTCAATTCATGGGTCATGAACCTCAGGCAGTCTTGCACCTTACCTATTCCTCCTGCAGTGGTTGTTTCAAGATGGGAGACACCTGCCAACCACATGCCTACCAGGCAAGAGCCTTGCCCACTTTTCTGAAATATGAAGAAGGTGCCACATTGGAGATCAGTGAACATCACAGTCACAGGTGACTTCCCATTTCAGTGATTGCTTTAGATAGAAGAAGAGAAGAATACGAGTTTAGATTTATATCCCCCCCGTTTCTCTCCTGTCGGAGACTCAAAGGGGTATAGAATCTCCTTGCCCTTCCCCCTCACAACAAACACCCTGTGAGGTGGGTGGGACTGAAAGAGCTCCGAAAAGCTGTGACTAGCCCAAGGTCACCCAGCTGGCATGTGTGGGAGTGCACAGGCTAATCTGAATTCCTCAGATAAGCCTCCACAGCTCAAGCGGCAGATCGGGGAATCAAACCCAGTTCCTCCAGATTAGAATGCACCTGCTCTTAACCTAGTGGTTAACCACTGCTGCTCTCAAAAAAAGATAGGATTTTTTTGTTTGCATTGTTTTCTAGTTCTGTAATCCTAGACTTATTGCATGGTTTATTGGATGTCTTACGCAGGCTTCAAAATGTACCAAATAAATAAATAACTACAAGGAATAAAGTTGTGATCTCAATTATTTCTCATACCACTCCTCCTTCATCAGGGCAAAGAAAATTAGCAGTCAGTGTTGGTGTGTATATATGAGGCATCCCCATCCAAACCTGGAGGTGGTGGGACATAGCACTGCTGTGGCACTGCCCCACCACCTCCAACAGGGGTTTCTGGTGGTGCAGGAAGCTTGGGAAAGTCCCAAAACTCCGTTGCCACTGGAAAGCCCCATAGGGCCATGAACATCCTAAGGCCAGTGCACTGCACAACCAGCTCTAAATCCTAGGAGGGAGCCGACCAACGTTGGCTCTGCCCCTAGTAATACTCTGGCCTGCACGCACGCACGCACGCACGCATGCACGCACGCACGCACCCTGCCATGCTGGCATCTGAGAAGGATGCCAGTGGAGCCCCTCTGAAACCTGAACTTCCAGGTTTTGTGGTGGAAGGGTTTCTGGATGCATGGCCACCAGCGCATCTGCCCCAACTGCCTGGGAGGATAAATGGACCAGTCCAGGGTTGCGCTGCTCCCTCAACCCCTTTCAGCCTCCCATTATCTATATATGTTCTTTAGCTTATTTACAATAAGTAAAACAATCTGAGGCAATAACTTCTGCTGAGGTGACTGCAACTTTACATCAATCCACTCTCTCATTCCTTTACATCTCTGGAACTGCGTTAGGATTTGATGCATTTCTAGTCTCTCAATGTTTCTTTGGTCAGTTCTACACTTTGTGCAACACTAGGCTGTTAATATCATCAAAAACCCCTCCTCAGTATCAGTGTACCACAGATAGCCTCTCTCTCTCTCTCTCTCTCTCTCTCTCTCTCTCTCTCTCTCTCTCTCTCTCTCAGTTCAGCACAGACTCTTCACAGTGACAACCACTCTCCTCAATCTCTCATCCCTCTTTCACTCCTCTTCCTTCATCAACTTACCTCTCATTTTAAAGAAATACACACAACATTTTAAATTTACAGTACACTTCAGTATTGAAGTCAGCTCAGTCTTCCCCTTTGATGTGTCCCCCTCCTGGGTCAGTCTCTCTGTGCTGCCCTGGCGCCTCCTCCACTTTCTCCACTCTGTCTCTCTCACTCGTGTTTCTCTCCTTTCCCTCCTCTCCTCCACACACCCCACCACGCTCTCCATCTTCCTCCTCCCTCCCTCTTTTATCCCCCTCCCCTCTCCCATTGGGGCTGTCCTCTTCCCCAGCAGGGCGTCCCGCGGTCCCCTGTGGCCATGACAGGCTCCAGGGCATGCTGCAGTGGAAGGCCGTCAGCATGCTGTGGTTCATCTGCTCCTCATGCTGGGAGGGTAGCTGGTCATCCCCTCCTCTGGCCTCTCTCTTCCTCTTCCTGTGGCTGTCTGGGCAGGGGGAGGCTGGGGGCAGCCAGGCACCCAGACAGGCCCCAGACAAGTGGTAAGCAAAACTTAGATGCTTCGCTAAAATCAGTCAGCTGAGGCCCTGTCCTATTATTAGACATGGAAGGTGATCGACTTTGGGACACCAGAAAATGTCAACAAATAGTAGATTTTATCATTGTGGTTTGTTATATATATATATTTCACTCCATGGGACTCTCTTCAGGAATACCATAGGCCTCAGTTAAGTCTCGGGGATCAAAAAATGTTGGGCTATCTCTGAACACACAACTAACTATGAACATTAATCTCTGTTTCTTCAAAGTGTGTATCTTTTTGGCTCTTATTACCTAAGTCCTACTTTTAACAAGGACAAATGGACCCTTCTCTCACACCATAAAAAATTCAGATAGTTTTCTGCTTAAAACTTACATTACACTCTTCACATGATTGGGCTGGTGTAGTCTTCCCATTTCTTTTTGTGAACAAACTGGCTGCTTGAAGTCTTTAAAAAAATACAGTACAAAAGCTTTCAACTTTAAGCAATTGTAAAGACTTTCCAGTCAGTTGCTCCTAAAGAGAATGCAAAGCAGCAACCTCCGCCTCAGCTTAAGAAGCAGTGGCTGCCCTGAGAATTTGAGGACTAAACCTTGTGTTCCAAAGTTGAAGGTCACTTTATTGTTGAAACCTTTGAGCTTACCCAAATGAAATACGCAGGAGGTGACAATGAAACACCAAGCAGATAAAGCTCTACTTTCTATGAGGCTTTTAAAAATATCTACAGATCCTGTCTTACTTGTTGATTTCAACTGAAGGAGGAAGGGGCAGGGGTGGGGAGGAAGCCACCCCGCTGTTCTCGGTGGGGTTTCTGCACTTAGCAACATCATTGTTTTGTACTGATCTTGTTATCTGTTCTTGAGAAAAATAGTTTTATTATTCATGGATCCAAAAACTCCTATCATTACACTATCATAAATATTCATAACACTTTGCAACTGTGTGCATTTCATTTAACCTTTTGGCAAAAGTTCTTTAAAGGACAAGAGTTTGGAGGAAATTTGGCTAATGAGAAGTGCGCACAGGAAATGTGTTCAGGTTGGCCCCTTTGTACCTGAAAACAAAGCTATTTTCATAAATAAATGAAGCAGGGGTGAGGGGGAAAACCCTTATTGTCCCGATAAATACTCAGTCACGCATTTGCTCTCATTTGTTAGTTATGTAGGAAGAGAAGCTAGCATGAGCCATACTAATGCAAGGCAAGGCAAAGCAGCTACGGAATGAGGTAGGCTAATGCAAGACTACATGGGGGAGGTGGCTGTGTGTTTAGACATCGATCTGCCCTAATCCATAGAATTATTTTATCCCAAAGGCTATGGGAGGGGAAACAGCCAAGAGGGCCCATTGGCTGAAAGGTAGAACCCATCTTGTACTGATTATCTCAGGACAGTTCTGACCTCCAAGCACTTCTCTACCAGGTAAGCATACTTATGGAATGGGGACTTTTGGCTTTTCTACATGCTCAACTTACTCCTGATTTTTTTTTGGGGGGGGGGAGTTAATCTACAAGCATTGGAATAGATTTGGACATGGTTCTTCTGCACCAATGAAAATGCTCTCTCTACATTTTCATAGTTGTGGAGTCAGTTTATTGTGAGGATGACTATCCTGTGGGAGGAAAATAATTTGGTTTTTTGTGCTTGCTTGCCCCCTTTGCTGCTGTCAATCTAGTTTTCCCATTAAATGACAATATTAGCTTAGTTACCATTTCTTAATTAGGAAATAGAATTGCCCTCTTAATTTTATGTATAAAATTGTTGTACTTACATAGAAGGCTCTACAAGGAAACCCCATTTGTTGCAGATAAAATTTCAAGGCAGGCAAATGTATTACTATTAAAAAAAACCCTAAATTGGAAATCAAATAAAAGCTATATAAGAAAAAGTTGTAAAAAGGTAGTAAGAAGGCTAAGAAGCCATATATGATTATGGGATATTCTGTAGTAGAGGTCAATACTTTGCTTTAAATGAAATATCATAACATATATGTTATGGTAAATGCCATTTTACAGTATCTTGGATAGATTTGGAAGTTCCATCTATGAGTGTCCATTTGTATCACTTTTTTGTTCCCAGGCATGTTTTTAAATTTGGGATCTGCAGAAAGGCAAATTATCAGGGATATTTATATTTCTATATATCATTCCATTTACATGGATTCCATTATTTTCACTTATTTTGTTAAGACTCAAGGTATTTTTTTAAAGAAAGCATTTGTTTTGTAATAACTGTGGGACCCTTTAGTAAACTATAATCAAAATTATGCCACTTCTTTTCTGTTTCATTTAGCTGGGGACATGTGGAGGGTGTAGAATCACCCCAAACACACCCCTTCCCTCTGCTCCGCCATGCCAGGTTGCTCCTTCAGCTGGCAGAGCCTCTGCTGGGCACCCCACGGCCCGGCCTCACCAGGCTGCTTGAGAGGCAGCCCACGGCAGGCTCCTGCTGGCTAAGGTAAGTGGGGCATGGAGGGGCACAGGGGTACACGATGGGGGTGAGGGGGCAGCCAGAGCAGGCATTGCCCCAGGTGCCATTTTCCTCCTTACACCTTTGCTTATGAATGAGCTCATTACCTATCCCAGACACTTAGAGGCTAGTAGAAGACAAAAGCTTATATTAATTTTGATGGTAATCACACACTATTACCTTGGCAAAGTGTGATTCAATATGCAAGCCACCCAGTAACTACTAAGTTTGAAAAAATAGTCACACCCCCAATTAAAATTAACTTTTAGCTGATATGATTAGGAAAATTAGGCCAAGAATTCTCTCCCTCTGAGTAAACAAAATCCCATTGGGGCAGGATGAGATTAAATGAGACATGGCATAGGAGATCCATGGTAAGTTGTCCTACATATAAAGAATATATAAGGAGTTTAATATAAGGAAAATTGTTTCTGTAGGAGAGAGTATTTAACCATTCTCAAACAAATCACAGATACTCTTAGATCCACAAGGGGGGAAGAAGAAGGCACAGTATCTCAGAGCAATCATGTGGGCCAGTCAGTTAATTTTTTAAAAATGACAGCAGAAGATCTCCACAGCCATGTCTCATTTGACCGAAAGACTGAGCTCACATTACTTTGAGATACTTGCAGCTGTTAAACTGAAGGACTAAATCTGTCATCAGCAGTGATTGTGGATTATAGTCTCTTATCAACTCAGTCCTCAAGATTATGAGCCAATCATGAGTTAGTTATTATCAATCAGATGGTAATTTTTTAGTTAATGTACCCTTAAGATATCTTGTTCAGGTACAATTACTTTTGTCCCAGTTTGAGGAGTGAATAGCACAAAAATAGACCAAGTTCCTGGACTTCTGGTTCAGAAGGCAGAAAAGCAACTATGAGATAAAGAATCTATGGCCCAATGAAACTGACTATTCACATAGCTATATAAACCACTTCACTCTTCAAATCTAATTATGTTACTGCTGACTGTGTGAACTGACATGCATTAAAAGAGTTACATGCTTGAGAGGAGATGATGGACTAAAGTTATATCTATGTTGTTATCTAGGATAGTTAATTTTCATACCTAATCAAGATAATATATAAAAGACAGGTTGCAAAATCTCACACTGATTGTTTCTTTCCTAATTGCCTATACAATATTTAGGGATATTTTTATTTGAAATATACAATACACTTCAACAGTGGTGTGAACTTAATTTCCCTTGAGACACTGGATCAAGCCAAGGGCCAAATCTCTGCTTGCCCATGGGCAAAATAAAGAACAAAGTAAGAAGTACCTTGGGAGATCACCTCAGGAGATCCAGGTCCAATTCCCACTACTCCACATTAACCCTCCACATTACCTTGGGCCAGTCAGTTTTCTCTCAGTCCATGCAGTGACTGGCAATGGCAAACCACCTCCCAACATCTTTTGCCTTGAAACCTTTATGTGGTTGGCATAAGTCAGCTGTGATTTGACTACCACTTCCCTTTTTTAAACACAGCAGTTAATGATAGAATGTTGTTAATTCATAGGGTCTCCATAAATTGGAAGCAACTTGATTGCACTTAACACATACCTGCACATTAAAAGATATAAGGGACTTGTCCTCCTTCAAACGGCTTCCCAACTAGCTAGATGAATTGAGCTATTTTACAGCTACACTCCATTCATATAATTCTGTGTAATAGTTGGAAAAGATTCACTCTGTCATCACTATATGAAAATTAACTGCCAGTGGAAACTCATTAAAGGGGTATTGCCTGAGCCTGTCATCCTTTGACTGTCAGTTTGCTATAGTGACCTGCTGCCTCTTCTTGGAGCAACCAAACAATCTTTCCTTTCTTTTTTCCCGGGTATCTTGAAATAAGGGCAAGCTGTGCATGCCCAACAGGGCTTTCTGAACTCTTACATAAACAGATTCATGACAGAATGGTATGTGAAGTCCTGCTGGGCATACACAACTTGCTGCACCTGAGAAAGCAAGGAGGAAAACGGTTGTTCCATTGGAGCAGTGGGCATGCCAGTAGTGCAAGTAACAAAGGTGAGGTAGGGTGGTGGTGAAGATAATTGCCCAAATCAGCAACCTGAAATCTTCATCTTGCCTCACTATAAAGCCAGTCCTGTTAACTTTACTTCTGAATTCTTCATAACTTGTCAGAATTGCTTTTGTCACTTGAGTTTTAGAGCAACTGAATACTTTTGTTTTCACAGCTCCAAGTTTTTAAAAATAAACAATTTTTGATCTACAGCAAGAAATTTTAAACAGTATTACATAAATGCATGGGAAATGCAGGATTATGATGTGCAGGGTCAAAACTACCGAAATTCCTTTTTTAAAAGTTAAAAGAATGTCAACTTGTATTCATAAAACTAGAACTTTTTATTGATTTTTTATTGATGGTTTGTTATATACCCAAATTAGCACAGAGACGTATCTAGGTAAACTGGAGTCTGGGGAGAAAACCTGAGTTTGGGCCCCCCTCCCAGTATGGGTGGCCACCTTCCCTCACCACAACCAAACAATGATTTTTGCACCAGCTCACAAAACCCCTCCCACCCCCAGCAAAACATACATGGCTCTCTCCCCACCAACTCTCTTTCCTAATTTTGTCCTCACACCAACCCTATGAGATAGGTTGTTAGCCTGAGAAACAGCTCCAAGCCAGTGCAAGTGGGTATTAAGCATGTAAATCTCTCACAAATCATCTTCCCCTTCCAACAAAACACACATGGCTCTCTCCCAGAGGCGTAGCTAGGGAAAATGGAGCCCGGGCAAAATCTGAGTTTTCTGTCCCCCCCATGGGTGGCCACCCCCCCCCACAACAAAAGAATCATTTTTTGCATCAGGTCATCTCAAAGGCACCATCACAATGTAGATCATGCCCCAACTCACAAATCTGCACACACACTGTTATAAACTGTGCCCAGACTTATCTTATAACAGACTTCTCTCTGTTATACACCTCTGAAGATGCCAGCCACAGATGCAGGCGAAACGTTAGGAACAAGATCTACCAGACAATGGCCACATAGCCTGTAAAACCCACAACAACCAGTTGAATCCGGCCGTGAAAGCCCTTGACAATACTTTCAATGTTTTTTAATCTAGGGAGCCCAGAGTCTCCCTTTAAATCCACTTCGAAGGGAGTGGATTTAAAGGGAGACTCTGGGGAAAATCTGAGGGTGCCTGTCAGGGGAGCAATCTTTAAGCTAGTAGTACCAAAATTTCAGGAGACTTCTGGAGACTCTCCTGATGAAATTTGGTTCAGAGGGTCTAACGTTATGGACCCTCAAAAGAGTAGCCCCATCTGCTATTAGTTCCCATTGGAAACAATGAGGGATGGGTCGCCCCCTTTGGAGGTCCATAGCTTTGGACCCCCTGAACCAAAATTCACCAAACCTGGGTGGTATCAGAAGGAGACTATCCGATGATACTACCCATGTTTAGTGAAGTTTGGGTCAGGGGATCCAAAGTTATGGACTTTCAAAGGGGTAGACCCATCTACTATTAGTTCCCATTGGAAACAATGGGGGATGGGGTGCCCCCTTTGGGGGTTCATAGCTTTGGACTCCCTGAACCAATATTAACCAAACCTGGATTGTATCAGCAGAACACTATCCTGATGATACCACCCAGGTTTAGTGAAGTTTGGTTTAGGGGGTCCAAAGATATGGACCCTCAAAGGGTAGCACCATCTACTATTAGTTCCCATTGGAAACAATGGGGGATGGGGCACCCCCTTTGGGGGTCCATAACTATGGACCCCCTGAACCAAGCCTCACCAAACTTGACTGGTGATACCTTGAAATCTTGGTGCCGCTAACTTAAAAACTGCTCCCCCTGCCGGCCCAAAAGTGAAAAAACACTAAAAATTACAAAAAACACACAAACGAATCTGAAATTTTTGTGCCCCCATGTGACTAAATGGGGGGCGCCCAGGGACATGGGGTACCTCATTCCCCTAGACAAATACACCTCTGAATTAGACTTCCTGAAGGGCAATAATAAACCCCTTTATGCTAACTTGTTCTGAAGTCAACAGTTAAAGCATTTCCCTTGGATCACATTATAGTTTTGTTGACTAGAACAGTACCACTAAATTATTAAATGCATCTTAAATGTTCTGATGAAATTCCCTGTTTCACAACTATAGAAGTTTAGAGCAACTTATTTCCCGTTAATTAAACTTCCATCTACTCATATATACTGCTTTAATTGCTTGCAGTATTGTCAGACAGAATGGGGAAAAGTCAGAATGTATCAGGGAAGATACTCGTCATTAATTTACACACAATAATAACCTTGAATAGAAGAGTTTGGATTTATCCTGTAAAGACTCTCAAAGAAGCTTATAAACTCCTTCCCTTCTCTCCACAGTAGACACTGTGAGGTAGGTGGGGCTGAGAGAGTTCTGAGGGATCTGTAACTAGCCCAAGGTTACCCAGCAGGTTTCATGTAAAGGATTGGAGTAACAAATCCAGTTCACCAGGTACCAGTCCAGTGCTCATGTGGAGGAATGGGTAATCAAACCCAGTTCTCCAGATTAGAGTCCACTGCTCTTAACCACTATACCACACTGGTTTTCTAGACATTAAATATATGGACAGGGAAAAATACTGAAAAAATACTGACTCATGCTGATCTTTCCCAAGCTTCCCTCTTCCAGCAGTCCATTCTGACTGGAAGTTTCCCCTTCTGTTTAATAGCCACACAGGAGACTTCCACAGAGTTGGAATGGCCTTTTCTGCATCTTCCATCAGTGTGGCTCCAGTAAAGATGCGAACAGGTAGTTTTCTCTCCTTCCCCCACCCATGCCAGTTCTCTCTGTTGGCATGGCTACTAAATCATATGGGGCCTGGGAATAAACTTGATTAGGTGAATCCCACATCTTCAGGAATTAACCCAAACTAAGGACAGAAATGGCAACATTGAAAAGATCAACACACCTTGCATTTATCAATTAGTGGATCTAGCCCAGTACAGGAGGAGACAGTGGGATCAAGATTGCTGACTTCAGCTTTGATGACAACAGAGTACACAGACCTGGGACCTACCAACATACTTTTACCTCAGCATGAATACAATGCTTACTTATATACAAACTGTACATGCACAGGCTATGTTCCCATGATCAGATGATTATGAACAAATAGTGAGGGCAGGACCCATATGCACAGATTGTACACACATAGGCACTGTATCTATATTCAGGACCTGCATCTTTGCTGTCAGCAGGAAGGCTGGTGCACTTGTATCTACTCCTACCTTATGCAGGAGTACACGGAGCTTGACTCCATAGGTGTCACCTATGCAGGGTTCCTTTTTAGACTAAGCGGAACAAAACAAGTCATAGTAATGAGGGGGGTGGAAACATCTGGAAAGTGTCACCCAGCAGGAGCTCCTTAATTAATTTCATGGGTATTTAAAGATGTGTGTACATGCATGTGCAAACCCATGTCTTGTGTATCTGTTGCAGCAAGCACAAGCATTTCCAGCAGCCACTTCTTTTTTTAAAAAAAGAAAGAAAACAGTGTGGATTAGCTAATTACAGATTTTATTTTCTTAAAGTTAATCTCAAATTAGCAAACATTTTTACAATGGCATATACAGGAACTACATTTGTTATTGTACAGTTTTCAATGTCAACCTCCCCCCCCCCAACCCTTTTACTCTGTGGTCCAGTGCTGCAAAGGGGTGTAAGAATGTTAAATAAAATTACTGTGAGACAAGTTGAAAAGGTTGCTTCTGTACGCACACATATACAAAAAAAGCAGTTTATTACCTGCATGACAATACAGTAATGAAAGGAGGTTGATCTCTCTAAGGTGGGTTTTCAATTAGAAGGCTCTGCTAACAATCAAGGGGAAAAGCCTATTTACTCAAGTGCATTATAGTATGACTTCTCAATGTGATTCTTTAAAAAAAATAATTAGAATACTACAGAAATGATGTAAGATGTAGTATGAAGCTATCTAATCATAAAGAAAAGAAAATCCTAATTGTCTTAATGAAGAAAATATGGCAGGAATAGCCACCTCATTCCTTCAATAAATGTATCTACCATAGTTTGGTTTCCACTTCACTCGTTATCTTGTGAAAACTAAGTCTTCTTATGCTAGCAAATGACAACCAGCATTCACTTGGATAATCTTCACAGAAGAATCCATATGCTTTAAAGAGTATTACTGACTAAAAGTCACCTCGTAAACAGCATTTCCCTGCAAAGATTATGACTGACAGTGCTGGAGACAGAAGTAGTTTGGCAGAAGGCAACAAATAAATATCAGAGAAACTCTGAATTTTCTCACAGGATTCTATATGAAACAGTTTTAAACAAATTACTGAGGCATAGAAAGCTAAACAAAGAAAGATAAACATTAAAACATATTGTGCACATAAATAGTATATAATATGAATATAAACAATAATTGCAATAACTAGATGTAATCTTATTTTTCTTTGCAAGTCCTTGAACACAGTACGTATAAATTTGTATAGAATACTGTTGTCTTCTTTTGTTTAGGGGTAGGTCACTGGAAGAATCTTGCATAATGCAGCCAGTGCAATGTAGTGGATAGATTATTGGAAGATCTGGGTTCAGATTTCCATTGTGCCATGAATGTTGCTGGGGGACTTTGGGCCCAGTCACTCTCTTAGCCTAACTAATTCGACAGGATTGTTGTGATCATAAAATTGCAAAGGGAGGAACACATACACCACTCTGAATTCCCTGAATGAAGCGGCGGACAAAAATGACTAAAGTGCTTGAGTATCAAAATCACTTCCTAAGTCTTCCAAGTACACTGCTGATTTTGATGCATGCTGTAATTGGTTTGGACCTACAACCATGGGAACAGATTCTTTCTCTGTTCTCTTGGTGCAGTGTTTATGATACCTAGGCTTAGTATCTGCAATCAGAAAAGAGTGATGAACCCTGTTCCAGATGATACCTTTTTAAATGGCAGGGGTGTGTGTGTGTATGTGTGTGCAGGGGAGGGGAGGGGGGGTTACATGAATGATGCAGAAAACAAACTTGTCCACAAGCAGATGTGAGAACAAATGATGTGTTGCCCTTGTATCTAACCCCCTTGTATTGGGGGTTTGATATGGAATGAAGCTGGAATGTGTTTCGCAGGTTAGGAAAGGCAGCACCCAGTCCAAAATAAAGCCACCATGGTTAACAAGGGAGGTTGAGGAAATTATCAGAAAAAAGAAGATGTTGTTTAGAAAATGGAAGTCCAACTTGACTGGGGAGGAATACCATAGGGAACACAAATGGTGGCAAAAGAGAAGCAACTTAGCTGTAAGGGAGGCAAAAAAGGATTATGAGGAACGTATGGCTGCGAACATCAAGACCAGCAACAAACAGTTCTCCAAGTAGGTGTGAAGGACAGTTTAATATTAGGAATATATTATCGTCCCCCTGACCAAAGTGCACAAGAGGATTCTGAGATGGAAAAAGAAATTAGAGAGGCCAACAAAAACAAAAATGTAGTGGTAATGGGTGATTTTAACTATCCCCATATAAACTGGAAAAATGCATGTTCAGGTCATAGTAAGGAGAGAGCATTCCTGGATATGGTAAATGACTGTGGCTTAGAGCAGATGGTTGTGGAACCAACCAGGGGAGAGGTGATCCTAGATCTAATTCTATGTGGGACCCAGGACCTGGTGCAGGAAGTCAGTGTTGTTGAGCCGATAGGGAACAGCGACCACAATGCTGCCAGATTCAGTATCTCAGCATGCGAACAAGTGGCAACTACTAATGTAGTTACATTCGCCTTCAGAAAGGGAAATTTCTCAAAGATGAGGGGGATAGTGCGCAGGAAGCTGAAAGGGAAAATCAAGAGAGTCAAAACTATCCAGGATGCTTGGAGGTTATTTAAAAACACAGTAATAAAAGCTCAGCTGGAATGTGTTCCACAGGTTAGAAAAGGCAGCACCCAGTCCAAAAGAAAGCCACCATGGTTAACAAGAGAGGTTGAGGAAATTATCAGAAAAAAGAAAATGTCTTTTAGAAAATGGAAGTCCAGTTTGGCTGATGAAGAATATGAGAGGGAACACAAATGGTGGCAAAAGAGAAGCAAGTTAGCTGTAAGGGAGGCAAAAAAGGATTATGAGGAACGCATGGCTATGAACATCAAGACCAGCAACAAACAGTTCTTCAAGTACAGGAGGTGAGGAACATTTCTGCACCTGAACCAAGCTTCTTAGGAGGTGAATCCGAGGAACTAGCGAAGATAGTGGTAGACAAGGAAGAAGTTCTGGCAGCCATTGATAAACTAAATGTTACCAAATCCCCTGGCCCAGATTGCATTCACCCAAGAGTTCTTAAAGAGCTCAAGCATGAAATTGCTGATCTTCTCACTTTAATATGCAACTTATCCCTGAAATCAGGCTCCATCCCTGAAGACTGGAAGATGGCCAATGTCACACCAATCTTTAAGAAAGGATCTAGGGGGGGACCCGGGAAATTACAGGCCAGTCAGTTTGCCATCTGTTCCTGGTAAATTAGTAGAATCTATCATTAAAGATAAAATTATAAAACATGTAGAAAAGCAAGACCTGCTGAGAAAGAGTCAGCATGGCTTTTGCAGAGACAAATCCTGTCTTACAAACTTACTAGAGTTCTTTGAGGGTGTAAACAGGCATGTGGACAGGGGTGAACCAGTGGACATTGGCTACTTGGATTTCCAAAAGGCTTTTGACAAAGTTCCTCACCAGAGACTGTTGAGAAAACTCAGCAATGAAGGAATAAGAGGGGAAGTCCTCCTATGGATTAAAAACTGGTTGAGAAACAGGAAACAAAGAGTGGGTGTAAATGGGAAGTTCTCACAATGGAGAGATGTCGGGAGTGGTGTCCCCTAAGGATCTGTTTTGGGACCAGTGCTCTTTAACCTATTCATGAATGACCTGGAAGTAGGGGTGGGTAGCGTGGTGGCCAAGTTTGCAGATGATACCCACCTATGTAGGGTGGTGAGCCCCCCCCAGGATTGCCAAGAGCCCAAAGCAGACCTTGATAAATTAGATGAGTGGGCTCAGAAATGGCAAAATGCAGTTCAATGTAGCAAAATGTAAAGTGATGCACATAGGGCAAAAAATCCAAACTTCACATACACGCTACAGGTCAGTGCTATCAGTCACAGACCAGGAAAGGGATTTAGGAGTATTATTTGATAGTTCCATGGGAATGTCAACGCAATGCATTATAGCTATGAAAAAGGCAAACTCTATGCTGGGGAATCATTAGAAAAGGAATTGATAATAAAACTGCAAAGATTGTCATGCCCTTATATAAAGCAGTGGTGCGACCGCACTTGGAGTACTGTGTCCAGTTCTGGTCGCCGCATCTCAAAAAGGATATTGAGGAGATAGAAAAAGTGCAGAGAAGGGCAACAAGGATGATTGAGGGACTGGAGCACCTTCCCTATGAGGAGAGGCTGCAGCG
Source organism: Sphaerodactylus townsendi (assembly GCF_021028975.2). Lineage (NCBI taxonomy): Eukaryota > Metazoa > Chordata > Lepidosauria > Squamata > Sphaerodactylidae > Sphaerodactylus > Sphaerodactylus townsendi. The sequence continues at coordinate 52,745,117 of NC_059431.1, forward strand.
TTTGGGACTCTTTAGTTTGGAGAGGAGGCGGCTGAGGGGGGATATGATTGAAGTCTACAAAATTATGCATGGGGTAGAAAATGTTGACAGAGAGAAATTTTTCTCTCTTTCTCACAATACTAGAACCAGGGGGCATTCATTGAAAATGCTGGGGGGAAGAATTAGGACTAATAAAAGGAAACACTTCTTCATACAACGTGTGATTGGTGTTTGGAATATGCTGCCACAGGAGGTGGTGATGGCCACAAACCTTTATAGCTTTAAAAGGGGCTTGGACAGATTTATGGAGGAGAAGTCGATTTATGGCTACCAATCTTGATCCTCTTTGATCTTAGATTGCAAATGCCTTAACAGACCAGGTGATCGGGAGCAACAGCCGCAGAAGGCCATTGCGTTCACATCCTACATGTGAGCTCCCAAAGGCACCTGGTGGGCCACTGCGAGTAGCAGAGAGCTGGACTAGATGGACTTTGGTCTGATCCAGCTGGCTTGTTCTTATGTTCTTATGTTCTTAAGTACATCAAAAGTAGGAAGCCAGCTCGGGAAGTAGTAGGCGCGTTTGATGACAAAGGAACAAAAGGTGTGCTAAAAGATGACAGGGAGATTGCAGAGAAGCTAAATAAATTCTTTGCATCTGTCTTCACCCAAGAGGAGGTGAGGAAAATTCCTGCACCTGAACCAAGATTCCTAGGAGGCGAATCCGAGGAACTAGTGAAGATAGTGGTAGACAAGGAAGAAGTTCTGGCAGCCATTGATAAAGTAAATGCTACCAAATCCCCTGGCCCAGATTGCATTCACCCAAGAGTTCTTAAAGAGCTCAAGCATGAAATTGCTGATCTTCTCACTTAAATATGCAACTTATCCCTGAAATCAGCCTCCATCCCTGAAGACTGAAAGAAGGCCAATGTCACACCAATCTTTAAGAAAGGATCTAGGGGGGACCCAGGAAATTATAGGCCAGTCAGTTTGACATCTGTTTCTAGTAAATTAGTAGAATCTATCATTAAAGATAAAATTATAAAACAAGTAGAAAAGCAAGACCTGCTGAGGAAGAGTCAGCATGGCTTTTGCAGAGGCAAGTCCTGTCTTACAAACTTACTAGAGTTCTTTGAGAGTGTAAACAGGCATGTGGATAAGGCGGAACCAGTGGACATTGTCTACTTGGATTTCCAAAAGGCTTTTGACAAAGTTCCTCACCAAAGACTATTGAGAAAATTCAGCAATCAAGGAATAAGAGGGGAAGTCCTTCTATGGATTAAAAACTGGTTGAGGAACAGGAAGCAAAGGGTGGGTGTAAATGGGAAGTTCTCGCAATGGAGAGATGTAGGGAGTGGTGTCCCCCAAGGATCCGTTTTGGGACCACTGCTCTTTAACCTATTCATAAAATACCTGGAAGTAGGGTTGGATAGCATGGTGGCCAAGTTTGCAGATGATACCAAATTAGGTAGGGTGGTGAGAATCGCAAAGGATTGCGAAGAGCTCCAAGCGAACCTTGATAAATTAGGTGAGTGGGCTAAGAAATGGCAAGTGCAGTTCAATGTAGCAAAATGTAAAGTGATGCACATAGGGGCAAAAAATCCAAACTTCACATACACGCTACAGGGGTCAGTCACAGTCCAGAAAAGGGATTTGGGCGTCTTAGTTGATAGTTCCATGGGAATGTCAACTCAATGCATGGCAGCTGTGAAAAAGGCAAACTCTATGCTGGTGATAATTAGGACAGGAATTGATAATAAAACTGCAAAGATTGTCATGCCTTTATATAAAGCAGTGGTGTAACTGCACTTGGAGTACTGTGTTCAGTTCTGGTCACCACATCTCAAAAAGGATATTGAAGAGATAGAAAAAGTGCAGAGAAGGGCAATGACAATGATTGAGGGATTGGAGCACCTTCCTTATGAAGAGAGGCTGCAGTGTTTAGGACTCTTTAGTTTGGAGAGGAGACGCCTGAGGGGAGATTGTAGTCTATAAAATTATGCATGGGGTAGAAAATGTTGACAGAGAGAAATTTTTCTCTCTTTCCCACAATACTAGAACCAGGGGGCATACATAGAAAATGCTGGGGGGGAAGAATAAGGACTAATAAAAGGAAACATTTTTTCACGCAACGTGTGATTGGTGTTTGGAATATGCTGCCACAGGAGGTGGTGATGGCCACTAACCTGGATAGCTTTAAAAGGGGCTTGGACATATTTATGGAGAAGTCGATCTATGGCTACCAATCTTGATCCTCTTTGATCTGAGATTGCAAATGCCTTAACAGACCAGGTGCTCAGGAGCAACAGCCGCAGAAGGCCATTGCTTTCACCTCCTGTATGTGATATCCCCAAAGGCACCTGGTGGGCCACTGTGAGTAGCAGAGAGCTGGACTAGATGGACTCTGGTCTGATCCAGCTGGCTTGTTCTTATGTTCTTATGAAGAAGGTTCCTGTCTGCTAACTGTTGAGTATTGCTGCAAGGAACCTCCCCACTGGCAAAACAAGGACTTTACACTGAAGGAAAGCATGACTCTTAGAAGAATGGAAGAACCTTTGGAACCAACACATTTAAATTGCAGAGCAACTGTGATATAGTGGTTAAGAGTCTTGGTCTAGAATATAAGAGCCCCAGGTTCAAATCCCCATTTGGCCATGTAAGTTCAAGGGGTTACTTTGTGCCTACAAAATTGTTGTGAATATAACATTTGTAAGAGAGGATCATATACACTGCCTTGAAGAAATAAAGTATAATAGCATACAAAGTTTAATTCTACCCAATGTTTGTTCAGTTAAAACAATATATTTCGCTTAATTCTTCTACATTAATTAAGCAGCAACATCTCCTTCCCTCCATTCCTGGAAGTGAAAGCCGATGCAGTCTTCTCCTGGAAACAGAAAAATTGGGATGGGCTATGAAAGGTCTACTAAAGGGAGCCAGAAAATGAATAATGCAATTCTCCATCCAGAATTCAAATACTGTTTTCCATCCAGGCAATTTCTTGAGAGGAATGACCATTCATAGTAAAACTTGCTGTGTAATTTGGGACTATTAATAGCAACCAAACATGTGTCATGTACCCTCCCTAGAAGCTTTTGATCCTCTTCTCAGTAAGATGTCACTCCTAATTTGTAAAAAGAAGCCATAGCAGGCAATTAGTACTTGCTGCCTTGTCAACCAATTAAATGTAATAAAAAGCTTTCAAGGAGTTAATGCTAACATGGGTGTAAATGAAGACTGTATTTTGAAATGAATGGATGTCTTCTCCCACCCCTGACCTTATTCCTCAGGTGATTTTTTGTACAGCTTGTAGACTCATATCACCAGTGTCAGATCTGAGAGAAGTTTTCAGTAATCTACCCTAATGATGACTAAGAATATACAACAATTGCTGGTGACTGTTCTTTTAATTTCAACCCAGTAGGAAAAAAAACACTGCTTCAGTTGTTTTGCAATACTCCTGCCATGTTCATTCATTCCTCTTACTTCAAAAAAAGTAGCTCAAAGATCTTGCCTTGGGATAGTTTGTAAGACAAAGGAAATGCAAGGGCACGGTGTCACTCATTTGTGAAGATGGACTCACATGCATATGCTGCACTAATTGGGAGGAATGGATCAGCATGTAAAGCTGGAGAGAAAATGGAGCCAACCAGATGCTTTTGACAAAGCCACTTTCAAAACTAACCAATCCTGTTTATCTGTCAGCCAGAAGGCACTGCGGAGAGAGGGGCACCATGTATTATCTGCCCTGCTTGCAGTCTCTTAGACCACATTAATCCATGATAAACAAAATCACTAGAAAAATACAAACGGCTGCTTATGTGGCGTTAAGTTGCATTTTTGTCACCAGGACCTAGTGAATAGTGTGAGCAGCTACACAGGAAAAGTTATTACTAAGCAGATACTTGGGGTGAGAGGTGGGAGTATAGAAACTTACAACAGTCCTAATACAGCTCACAATTGGATGCTGGTAGTGAGAGCTCTAGGAATTTAGCCCATGCCAAAATTGCATTCCAACCAGAATCTCTCAGTGCTGTATTCATTACAGTATTCTACTTCCCACAAATATTTAAGCTGTATAACCTGAAACAAAGGTGTTATTCAGCAAACAAAACTATAGCCTAAAAGAATCCATTAAAATGATGAAAATCTTTAAGTTTTTTATTCAGATATAATTGTATGGACATGTGTATATACAAATACAGATCTTATGGGTTTGTTTCATTTTTACAATTTCTGTTAAGATCATATAATGTAAGCATTTCAAAAACAGCACTCAATGAATAAGTGCAAAGAAACTGCAAAGCAGGGCAGTACAAACACAGGACCACACTGAGCTGGACTTTCATACCCAGGGCACACAATGAGTGGCTTCAATAGGGTGTCAAGAGTAAGTATGGAAAGTGGATTTTGTAGACTCATGGGTAACCTCCAACATGCCAGCATCTATTAAACTGTACAGACAATGGCAGAATGCCTATTGTAGGGAGATTTGCCTCACATCCGAAAAGCTTGGGGGTGAATGCATGGGAAAATCTTGGTAATGCCAAATCAGAAACAGATCTGTTCATTCACTGGTCCAAATTTAAGGGGGGGGGGAGGGAGAACTTGCAGGGCTGAGGCACAAAACAGAAAAATTCAATGCAGGGAACTGGTAAAATAAAATTGATGAACAAACATGATCTGACTGCTGTATGACTAAGGTCAGAAGTTTTAAAATTGATACAGCCACTGCTTTTAGAACACAACTAATAGAGATCAATTAAAAGCACCTTCTCCTACCAGTTACCATTTCTTTCTCTCTATAGTGGTTAGAAGGAAAGAAAATTATGTGCATCTGACTTCTTCCAAACACTGTTTATTGATGTGGGGAATGAAGTCATATCACACAAGATGCTGGCAAGGCCTCCTTTCAAAACAGATGACAAAAAGAAATTAAAAAGGTACTGGAAAAGAAATATATATAAAGAAAATGCTAAATGCTACTAAAAACTCCAAAAGGAAAGCTTAACCCTAAATGCCACAGAGCTCCAACTTCAGACCATTAACACTGAAGACAAAACACTGGTCATCAAATGCCACATTGCTCTGGATCATGACATTGTGAAATATTGAGTCTGGGTGAATGGGGGAGTCCTGCATGGTTCACATGTTGTGGCCACTTATCATTTAGTTCTTGGTAGCCATGATGGATGCTTCTGGCATATAATCAGTGGGTGTATTCATTTATTTTAATATAATGAAAATCTATTTTTTCACTTACAAAAGACATAATAATCAAATTAATACTTTATTATCAAACACTATATACAACAGAGGCTGCTAATAATACAGAATTTAAAGAACATAGCATTTTCTTTTGTGTTACTTGTCTTTCCTTTGCCACCCAAGAAAGTACAGTACAAAACAATATTTCTAAACTAACACGAAAGGTTACCTTGTTGTCTATTAAAGGATACACAGTATCCACCAAACTGGTTGATTCTTATTTCCCCGCTTTCCTTCACAAAGCCCTTGGCAAATCAGGAGTGAGACACACAAGGCAGACTTGCCAGGGCTGAAAAGCCACTGCAGTGGTGGTGCAATTTTGCTCTGTAAACTGGGGAGAAGAGCTGTTGTAAGCTTGGACACTGACACCTTTTCCAAGTGTGCAACTCAAGACAACACACACGCATACACACCAGAGAAATTCACAAATCCAAAGACATTTCTTGTTTGATGTGATTGAGATTGCCTGATGCCATCAAGTATCCGAAGTGCAGGTCCAGTAAACTTACTACCCACAAGGTTTGTCTTTTATGCAGCATAGCAGCTCATGTCCCTGTAAAATAGTGTCACTATTATTCACTGGATTAGCAATCATACTGTGCCAAAGCAAAAGGTCAAATTCATTGTGGTGAAAAATTATTTTTAAAAAGCATGCTCTTGAAACAATGAGAGTTTGTGAATCTAGGCTTTTATTATTTGTAAACTGTTGGGAAACAACTATTGCCATTGTCAGCATATCAAATCAATACTTCTCATGTTTGATTGATATGCTATCTTCACAGGAATGCAACCTTATCTTTACATTGCTCACTGTCTTCAAGGTTATTACCCTACAGTTCTCCCACTCCCAGCTGTGTACATGCATCAAGCATATCTATCGGCTAGAGGTGTATTTATTGTATTGTAAAGAAAGAAAGTAGGATCATTCTTCTATGTAGACTGCAACTGTGTGTGTGTGTACAATATCTCATTGCTCTCAAATGCAACCCATATGCATACCTATGGTATCAGGCAAGCCCAGAATGCCTTAAAATCACATTTTCACTTTCCACTAGTTTTCAATCCTGAAATTCATCAACTTTAGAAAACCATTTTTCTCACAAAATGCTGTCCATGGGCATCATGATTCAGGATTAAAGGACACTTTTGTCATCTTGTGAAAATCCTACTGGGAGTGGAATAACCCTTTATTTTAAAATGTTGCTCTGAACAATTTTTGGACAAAAGTCAGCCTTACTAAACAGCAATTCTCATGGCATCTCTGATTTTCCCTCTGTCGGGAAGTCAAAATTCAGGCTACTTAATCCTTCAGAAACCTACAAGGGAAGCATTAACTGGTAAATGATATATCAGTTATGTTCAGATGCTTAAGATCAGCACCCTGTAATCTTTAAATGTCAAAATATTCACTCTTTTAAAATAGGACCAGCATAAATTCTTTTAGTACAAGGTATATCTAAATGATGCATTTTCTAATGTAGTGGATTTAAGTTTTTTTAAAGGACTTTGGAAGTCCATCTAGTTCATCTCCTGCTGACACTGACTCTTCATTTGTGCTGGAGATGAAAAGAAATATAAAACCAATGCATAATTTTAACTCCAGGATTCAACATACTCTACTTTCCCTTTTCTCTTCACACCCCAACTTCAATAACAATTTCCCCCTTTCCAAATGCATTTATTCCAAAGTTTGCCAAACTTTCAAGGGAGAACAATCACAGGAGATTAAGCATCTTTGACCAGGTTTGTTCTATTCAGTGCTGCCACCATTTTAGCATGTATCATTACCCAGAGCAGCATACAAGGCTATTGGCTAGTGAGTCAGCCCTGGAAAAGGTCACTTTATTCTCACAAAAAAGGAAAAAGAAAATGCCTCTTTGCATTTGAAGAAAAAATATTGTAGCACCATGGTGATCAGTTTCAAAAGAAAAAAAATCTGGTGTGCACAATTCACTTAAAGAGATAAAAGAGGCACTCACGTCCCTGTGTAGCTTCTTAAATCTGGCCTTGCTTGTGTGCTAGCATTCCTCAGTAGTCATTTTTTAAAATTTCACTCTAAAGACAGGGCTTCTGTTGTGGAATGCAAGTTTTACTGTCATAACAATTCTTCAAGGCAGTTGAATACAAAACAGTGCTATAGGAAATGGTGTTGTACTCTATCTATTCTCAGTATTTTCCCTCCAGTCCTGACATGATGACACAGTGCCTTGGATGATGATCTTTACAGCGTTGAATAAGGAGCCATAAATATTGTATTGGAGAGTCAAAACTCCTCTTGGTTTTTCACACAACTTCCTTATTCTCCAATTGACTGCATTTGCCACTATTCTTCATTGTCCACATACAGATGATATATTAAGCTAACGGAGGTGGTATCTTAAGAGAGACTGCAGAGAAAAGTAAGAATCACTAGTGTCAATATTGAAATTTGGCATTTTCATTTGGAGTCCTTTTATTTTATAATGGATCAGGGAAAGCCATGGGAAAGTTTTGGAGTGGGAAGAGGACTAATTATTCCTCTTCAGGTATTGTTCATAGTTCAGGATGCAGAGAGGGAAGTGGTGGGGATGGGGAGAAGGGAACAAATGAACATCTGCAAAACCAATATAAAGTCCCTTTCTTGGGATGAGCACTTAAGTGGATCTATGATGTTCCAAGACCCCGATGTTAGAGTATGTGCTATAACGTCAAAAGCATTGCCAGAAAGAACAGTAGGGTTGCCAAAAGCCAACTGGATATCCTTGGTGTCTGTGCTGCATTCTCACCACGGGATGGCTCAGCTGACTCATGCACAGTATCATCTGTTCAAATAGAAAACATATATTCTAATGAAGTTTTGCATTGTTGATGAACTCTTAAGATATGTCATGAACACATGTCAGCACTTAAAATATATATAGAAAAAACAAATTTTATGCCATTGTAGAATTTGAGAACTATAACAGGTCATTTATTCCTAAAAATGTGACCCATGTTCTGCATACTTTCCTGTATTAAGGAAATCTCACCAATGTCAGGTGTAGAAATGAGATGTTGGTTAGGCATGGGCTCACGTCCTAGAATGCCCCCCCTGAGTCCATCATTATAAGATAAATCTATTTGCCGATGACAATTATATTTTTAACTGACTGAGAAAACTCAGCAGACAGTCTAGGAACTCTCACCAACCAACATGGAAAGGTAGCAGGTTGTGAATTAAATATTGAAAAGACAGAGGCACTCCTTTTCGATGTAAATTTGGAAATCAAGATCAGCTTGAATCAGGAAAAACTATTCGACATTAACTTTAATCCTATTATATCAGATATAAAAAGTACACTTCCTCTCTGGCAGACCTTTACCTTATCCATCATGGGTCGAATTACTACTGTAAAAATGATACTGATACCTAAAATCCAATTTAAATGATCAAATTTACCAATAATCATAGCGGTTAAAATTATAAAGAAATTAACAAGTTTATATGGACCAGTAAAAAAAACCCCTTATACTTATTAGTAGTACAGAATAAAATTAATAAAGGTGATATAGATATTCCTAACATAAGTAATCCACGATGTTTCACATCTGTCATGGATTGCCAAATGTTTAGGTGGTAGCAGAGATTCCTCAGAAGTTGCCACAGAGCAACATTACATCCAGATGGCTCTAAAGACCCTCTTGTGGTTGAATAAATGCTTAAGAAAGAGTCTATAATAAAGAAAATTAGATTATAAATTAACTCTTACATATTTGTGACAAACATAAGAAAAATTATCACCAGGCATATTGCCACTGGCATCTACAGTAAGAAATTAAGATATCTTGCAGAACTGTAAATTTAATTCCATAACTAAATGGAAAATATACAGTAGCTGCAATATACAGTATAATAACTTGATAACAGGAACTATGATCATTGACTTGCAAGAAGTCTATCAAATAAGCAATGGCAATATTAAATGGTTTGAATATTTTAGCAGCTTTCTGTTTTGATACCAGCATTCAGCCCCTGGGATAAGAACTCTGACAGAATTTAGTGACACTATAAATAAAAAGTCAGGAATTAGTGCATCTAAACAGTTCAATACAAGTGGGTAAAAGATCTGGGTTATTAAATTCCTAAGACAAGTAGAAATATGTCTTTGCCTATAGAAATACGTCTTTGCTCTATTTCCCTTGGATTCAGAGGAAATTTGAAAAAAAAAGTTATATCAATGACACTGATGCCAGTTAAATTAGCTAAAATCTATGGGGAAATGCAGGATAAATTACCAAATGCAGATTATCTGCACATGTGGTGGGCATGGGCCAGAAACTATTACAGCTTTTATTAAACAAAAAGTTTTTATATATATTTCCTCTTTTCTGCTAAGATCATGCACTCGGCTACACAATTCTTTTTTTCCAAAAGAGAAGCCAAATGCTCATTTGTTGACAGCTGCTAGAATAGTATTTGCAAGATGCTGGAAATCAAAGCTAAATCCAACAGTTGGTGAGTGGATTCTGAAACAAGGACATAGGTAAGGGGGGGGGGTTCTTGGGTTCTACCCCCTCATTGCATGTCCAAAGCTCCGCCCTCCGTTTGTAGATTTTTGGGTAATTTTTTAAGTGTTTTTCGGTTTGTGGCCTGTAGGGTGCGCAGTTGTCAGGCTACCAGCACCAAACTTTCAGGGTATCTTTAGGAGACACTCCTGATGATACCTCCCAGGTTTGGTAAAGTTTGGTTCAGGGGGTCCAAAGTTATGGACCCTCAAAGGTCTTTGCCTATAGAAATACGTCTTTGCTCTATTTCCCTTGGATTCAGAGGAAATTTGAAAAAAAAAGTTATATCAATGACACTGATGCCAGTTAAATTAGCTAAAATCTATGGGGAAATGCAGGATAAATTACCAAATGCAGATTATCTGCACATGTGGTGGGCATGGGCCATAGCCCCCATCATCTATTAGCTCCCATTGGAAACAATGGGGATGGGGAACCCCTTTGGGAGTCCATAGCTTTGGACCCCCTGGACTAAACTTCACAAAACCTGGGTGGTATTAGTAAGAGACTCTTCTTATGGTACCACCCAGGTTTGGTGAAGTTTGGTTCAGGGGGTCCAAAGTTATGGACCCTCAAAGGTATAGCTCCTTTGGGAGTCCATAACTTTGGACCCCTTGAACCAAACCTCACCAAACCTGGGTAGTATCATCAGGAGAGTCTCCTGAACAATCCCTGAAAGTTTGGTGCTGATAGCCTGACAACTGGGGATCCTAGATTCTCCCTTAAAAGGAGAAATTGGGCTCTCTAGTTTAAACACCATTGAAAGTGATGCTGTTTGGAGGTGGATTCCAGCATCACAGTGGTCGCCCGGGGTGGGGCGCAAAACTCAGATTTTGCACCGGGCTCCATTTTTCCTAGCTACGCCTCTCCCCAGAGAAGATGGCTGAAGGGGCTGCTGGCTGCCAGCTGGTGAGGGGGCGGGGGGCAGGGAAGTCTGCTGTCCATGGCCTCAGAGCTGCTTTTATAAGCATTTGGGCCAGGGCCGGGGCTTGGGGAGGCATGGCCATGCCCCAGGCTTGCGTGGGGGTGTGACCCCACCCCCGAACCCTCCCCATAAAAATCTATACCTACGTCCCTGTTCTGAAATGAAGGGAAACCTTTTTCCTAATTAAAATGTCATATACAATGTGTCAAAATTGCAGGGATACAATGTGTCATAATTGCAGAGAATTTAAAAAATAATTCTTGTAAAAATATGGTCTATGTCTATACGACAGCATATGAATAAACTTTTTTTCTGTAAAAAAGTAATTATTCCAGAATTATAAATTCAGAATTATATGTAATCATTCTGAGTTTTCAAATATTTCCAAATTGTAATTGTTCATCTCTACCATATAATAATTTCCATCTTTAGTGGCACTACATAATAAATAGTATTCTGCTCTTATTTAGAACCCACTTTTCCTTTGACATTTCCTTTGACATCACCAAAAAAACTTCAAATGCAAAACAGCTTAGAAAACAAAGGACACACATAAGTGATTTTCCACAGAAAGCATATTGGCTGTATTAAATTTAGCTGGTTTTCATTGAAATATATTATACTTTTTTCTAAATTATATTCTAGATTTTATTATTATGTACTATGTCAACTTGTGTCCCTTGGAATCTGAAAAAATCTTCAGAATGTAGATAAAACTTAGATGTAGATAAAAAGTCTTCATATTAATGAATAAGTTTTAAATTGATCCATAAACTTAGGAAGGAAATGAATTTATTTTTGTTTAATTGATTTAGGCTAAGGAAAAAATAAGTAATTTCTGGATTTTTATGCAAAGTTTCCCATGTCAATGGAATCCACAGGTAGATAAATGTATTGTTCCCTTAGGAACAAATCCAAAACCAATTACAGAATAAAACATTTATTAGGAGAAGTTAACACATGACAAAGTAGTGAGTAAGCTGCCAAGGTCACCAGAACTCTTCTTCAGAATAGATTTTAACCCAGAAATAAAGAAAGGAATAAACATATCAAAAGTCTGTAGATTTTAACATTCTTAAAATGAAACAGAAGAGATATATATTTAAGTCAATTAGATTACACTGTACTAGATTCAAAACAATCTCAGGTTTCATCAAATGCTGCTGGCACAAGTTACACAGTCCGACATATGTATAATTGGTAAATGGTAAAATGGTAAATCAGGTCTGTGTAATGTTTGGATTGTACAACATATCTAGAAGGCACTGGGCAAAACTAGAATTAAAAATTTCAGTCCAGTTTATAAAACACATGCTGAATTAATGGTACAACATACTGTCTTCTTTTCTGTCTCTTTGGGAGCACTTCCATACATTTATATTGGATGGAGCTCACAGAAGCTGTCTACTTTAAGCACCTGTGATTCCTTAGAGACTATTTATTCATGTGCAAGGATTTATTCATTCTAGGGAACTCAGGTGATGACACCCATAATATGTTCCATGCTTCAGAATTTAGGACTTGTAAAAAATCAGGTTGCCAAACCTTTGTTTAATGATGTAAGGAAGACAATTTATACAGACTATAATTATCTCATTGTTTTAAATCAAAATAGGAATATCAAATGTTTGATGGATTCTTTGGGCCTACCAAAATTACTATAGCCATGAAGAATTATGAAACTAGACCCATTTGCCAAAGATACTTTGGGCTTGTGTTTCCCAAATAGTGATTTCATACCAATGATAAACCACTGTGGTAATGTGCAAGTCAGGTAAAATAGTGTTTTTTTCCATTGAGAATTGTATGGGAGCAATGTCACTGTTTTTAATATTGTGTTACAATGCAAGTGCTTGACTAATGTTATTTACTTTCGTGATTAAATTTAATTCTGTGTTATCCACTTTGACTTTGTTGAAGAGTAAGGTAAAACACCTAAAAAAACATTTTTTTAGATGGGACTTTCCAAAGTAGAGAACTACCAGTCAAAGGGAAGGGCAAGATAAATTAAAATCCTGTTTGGAACCTGGCCTATGCCTACCAGTAACACTAGCAGAATGTATACATTTCAACGAGTATAATTAAAATCTAATGTGCCATGTTTTTACTGATACAAAAATATAAATATGAAAGCACTGTTTATAGTTTTCAGTTAGTCCCAATTCTAAACTTCACCACAGCTACTGTGAGATATAGACTCTGAAAAATTACCAGCAGCATTTGATCATACCTTTTTTTACAATTTAAGTCCATAGTGAGAATTGAGGGACTTTAATACAAAGTATTTTCTTTGTGAAGTATTATTTTTCCTGTTACTCAGGTTTTCTACTTAAAAATGTACTATTTATTAAGAAATAAAAAAGCTTGTTCAGGAGCATAAATTACACAGAATGAGGCAATGAAGAAATTGACTGGCTATTGTGCCCTGTGACCTTGACTTGTCTCCATCCCATATACTTTGAAAGAGACAACAGGAAAACAGTCCATTGGACTCTTATCTGAAGGGTCCTCCTCCTGGTAGGTAGGAGGACATCTGCTTGGGTGATTCTCCACCTGTTCACCAGGAGGCAGGAACTTTTTAAAAACCACTTCCTGTGCTGAGCCTTGGTGCCATTTTGGTCAGCATGCCGCTGTTCAAGCAGTAACTAACTATATTTAAAAGTGAACAATAGCTCAACAGAGAAAAACATAACAGTAATAACAATGAAACATTAAAGACAACGATCAAGGAATTATGGTATAACATTAAGACAACCAATCAGGACTAAAGATGACAGGGAGGGTCCAGATAGTCTCCTGCCTACCAGGAGAAGGACCCTTCAGTTAAGAGTCCAATGGACTGTTCTCCTGGAGGCAGAGGATATCTGCTTTGGACCTCCTAGAGCAGTGTCCTTGAAGTTGATTGAAATATGGTCAAGAATCCTTTGGCCGAAGGCCATCTGGGCAGCTGACCAGGATTGGATTTTATAAGGTTTGACAAATGTGGAAGAGGATGACCAAATAGCAGGCCTGCAGATCTCTTCCACAGAAGCATGATTGCAAAAAGCAGCATTAGTGGCTGCACTTCGAATAGAATGTGCTGTGATGCCTGATGGCACAGTCAGATTCCCTGCTTCATGTGTTTCTATGATGCAGGTCTTTAAGGCGGAGCTGGTTGACAATGGTTGACATTTGTCTTCCTAGGTTAGGTGTAGAGACATTAATGAAGAGGCTTTCTGTTTGTCTAATGTCCTCTGTCCAGAGGATGAAGGCTTTCAAGGATCGTCTGACATCGTGGTTATGCTAAAGTCTCTCCCTATCTGTAAAAGATTGAGGATAGAAGGTTGGAAGAACTACAGGCTCGTTGACATGAAACCTGGAGTTTGCTTTTGAACTAAAGGTGGGATTGGTCCTAAGAACTACCCTGTCCTTATGAAAAATACACAGGTTAGGATTGATAGACAGGGTGTGCAACTCAGATACCCGTCTGGCTGATGTTACAGTCACTAGAAACAGTATTTTCATCTGGAGCCATCTAAGGTGAATGGAACGAACGGGTTCAAATGGTTAGCGTGTCAGAGCCAAAAGGACTAAGTGTAGCCACCAGGATGGAAACCTGTGTTGTAGAGGGGTTTGAGATTGGGAGACACCCCTGAGGAAATGGGTAATATCAGGATGTCGGGTGGCTGGATATCCGTGGAAGAGGGGCCACAACGTGGAAAGGGCGGCTATCTGGCGACTGAGCATGGTGCTGCACAGCCAGTTGTCGAACCCATCTTGAAGGAATTCTAGGACCTCTGGGAGCGAAGGTTCCTCTGGATTAACACTCTTGGGCGACACCAGCACACAAAGGCCTTCCAAGAAGCATTATAAATCCTGGTAGTTGCCGGGCGTCGTGAAGAAAGCAGGGTCTTCGTCACCTTGGTAGAATACCCTTTCCTTGTCAGTTGCCGCCACTCAAGAGCCACACAGTTATCCGCAGCTAACCTGGGTTGGAATGACAGATGGGCTCTTGCATCAGAAGGTCTGGGATCTGAGGGAATAGGTACAGGAGTTCCACTAATAGCTCCCTCAGGGCTGAGAACCACGGCCACCTCGGCCAATAAGGGGCGACTGTGATGACTGTCGCCTTTTTTCGGATATCCTCCTCAGCAGTTTGGGGATGACCGGGGTCAGTGGGAAGGCGTATAGAAGTCCCAGAAGCCAAGGTGCTGAGACAGCATCGACTGCAAAGGCCCTCAGATGACTGAATCGGGACATGAATTGCGGAGTTTGGGAGTTGTCTGCTGTGGCGAACAGATCCAGTTGTGGGCTGCCAAATCTGTTGGCTATTTCCAGAAAGGTGGAGTGGTTGAAGGACTATTCTGCTTCCATGTTCTTTTGCCAACTGAGCCAGTCTGCTTGGATGTTGAGGCAGCCCTGGACATGTTCCGCTCATAGGGATAGCAAGTGATGTTCTGCCCAAGAGAGGATGTGTACCGCTTCGCGATGCAGTTGCGTTGAGAAAGCTCTCCCTTGGTTGTTGATGTAGTACTTTGCGGAAACATCCGTCCAGACCAACATGTGGCGATGTGTGATGCGTGTCTGGAAGTGTTGGAGGGCCAATAGAATTGCTCAGGCTTCTAGAATATTGATGGGGAGGTGAGCTTGTTAGTCTATCCATGTTCCTTGGGTTATCTGGGTTCCCAGAGTAGCCCCCCAACCCTGCAGACCCACGTCTGTAAAAATTTGAAGCTGATTCTGGGGGAGGAAGATTTTCCCCTGACTGAGATTCTTCTGCAAAGTCCACCAGCGAAGACTGTTCCATAGAGTAGCTGTGATAGTGAGCAGGTGATCCCGTTTGTACATGATGTCCAATTGATACAGGCATAAGGACCATTGAAGTACCCTGGCATGCAGCTGTCCCTACTGCACCGTATCTATGGAGGCTATTAGTAGGCCCATGAGACTTGCCAATTGTAGAAGGGGCACTCTTCAAGTGGAGACGACGTGAGTCACGAGATGTTGTATTTCCTGAATCTTTTTTGTTGGAAGGAATAGGGCCCTTTTGGTGGTATCAGTAAAGATGCTCCATCTACTGAGATGGGGTCAGCAAGCTCTTTTCCCTGTTTACTAAGAACTCGTGCTGGTGTAGAACCAGGATGTCGCCCAGATAGGAAAACATGCGAATGCCTTGTTCATAAGAACATAAGAACTAGCCTGCTGGATCAGACCAGAGTCCATCTAGTCCAGCATTCTGCTACTCGCAGTGGCCCACCAGGTGCCTTTGGGAGCTCACATTCAGGAGGTGAAAGCAATGGCCTTCTGCTGCTGCTCCTGAGCACCTGGTCTGCTAAGGCATTTGCAATCTGAGATCAAGGAGGATCAAGATTGGTAGCCATAGATCGACTTCTCCTCCATAAATCTGTCCAAGCCCTTTTTAAAGCAATCCAGGTTAGTGGCCATAACCACCTCCTGAGGCAGCATATTCCAAACACCAATCACACGTTGTATGAAGAAGTGTTTCCTTTTATTAGTCCTAATTCTTCCCCCCAGCATTTTCAATGAATGCCCCCTGGTTCTAGTATTGTGAGAAAGAGAGAAAAATTTCTCTCTGTCAACATTTTCTACCCCATGCATAATTTTATAGACTTCAATCATATCCCCCCTCAGACGTCTCCTCTCCAAACAAAAGAGTCCCAAACGCTGCAGCCTCTCCTCATAAGGAAGGTGCTCCAATCCTTCAATCATCCTCGTTGCCCTTCTCTGCACTTTTTCTATCCGATATCCTTTTTGAGATGTGGCGACCAGAACTGAACACAGTACTCCAAGTGCAGTCTAACCACGGCTTTATATAAGGGCATGACAATCCTTGCAGTTTTATTATCAATTCCTTTCCTAATGATCCCCAGCATAGAGTTTGCCTTTTTCACAGCTGCCATGCATTGAGTTGACATTCCCATGGAACTATCAACTAAGACGCCCAAATCCCTTTCCTGGTCTGTGACTGATAGCACTGACCCCTGTAGCGTGTATGTGAAGTTTGGATTTTTTGCCCCTATGTGCATCACTTTACATTTTGCTACATTGAACTGCACTTGCCATTTCTTAGCCCACTCACCTAATTTATCAAGGTTTGCTTGGAGCTCTTCGCAATCCTTTGTGGTTCTCACCACCCTACATAATTTGGTATCATCTGCAAACTTGGCCACCACGCTACCCACCCCTACTTCCAGGTCATTTATGAATAAGTTAAAGAGCACTGGTCCCAATACGGATCCTTGGGGGACACCACTCTCTACATCTCTCCATTGTGAGAACTTCCCATTTATACCCACCCTTTGTTTCCTGTTCCTCAACCAGTTTTTAATCCATAGGAGGACTTCCCCTCTTATTCCTTCATTGCTGAGTTTTCTCAACAGTCTCTGGTGAGGAACTTTGTCAAAAGCCTTTTGGAAATCCAAGTAGACAATGTCCACTGGTTCCCCCTTATCCACATAAGGGTGATTGGGGCCAGCAGGGTCTTAGAGAATATCCTCAGTATTGTGGTCAGCCCAAAACTAGAACTGATGATGAGTTACTTCGAAGTGGTGTCTGGTGTGCTGGATGTATGGGGATATGGAGGTAGGCCTCGGTTAGGTCTATTGAAGCTTGGAAGTCTCCAGGCCAAAGGAGTCGCCTTCTTGGAGCTAGGCAAAAAGGCAGGGGAAAAATAACAGCCAGAGCAACCTGGATGCAAAAAATGCCTCAAAAAACTCCTTCTCTTCCCAAACACAGACACACAGTGGGGGAAGGGGGACAGAGTGAAGAAACTCACGCAAAGAGACTACAACAGTACAGACAAACATAACAGTGAAGAATTAGTGCACCTAGCCCAGGGGTCTGCAACCTGTGGCTCTCCAGATATTCATGGACTACAATTGGCCAATTGGCCATGCTGGCAGGGGGTGATGGGATTTGTAGTCCATGGAGAGCTGCAGGTTGCAGACCCCTGGCCTAGCCTAAGATCATGCACTCCCTGAGAGGCAGGAAAAAATACTGACCAAAATGGCACTGAGGCTCAGTACAGGAAGGGGTTTTTAAAAGTTCCTGCCTCCCAGTGAAGGGATGGAGAATCACCCAAGCAGATGACCTCCTCTTCCAGGAGAACATATATACCATAGATGTGCACTACAAAGGCATGCATATTATTTTACATTTACGACAGCATGCAACCAACTGATCTCTAAACATGTTAACATCAAGCTGTTAGAAATGTGTACTTTATTAGCAAATGATTCTGTGAAACTGTTCTATTGCTAAAGAGGTAGTGTGGATTTTCAAAGATGCAATATGGTACTATTTTTCCTTGTATTAGTCTCACCGCTACCATTTTTTCCACTGTTCTGATAGTTTTTAACATAATTGTGGCTGCAACTATTTATATAAGAAAAAAGATCTCAAAAAGCCCTTTGGAGGTATACTGGGTGAAAAATGCAGGGAAAATTACAGATGTCAAAAGGAAGTACACAGAAAACTCCTGTGTGGATACTCTATTGTCAATGCAAATACTTAGCAATTTCAGTGGTAATGAAAGCAAAACAGAGAACGCTTGCTGTATGGATGTAGCCTGAATTTTTCATTGACTTCAAAACTGGTTGAATATCTCTCTGTAGGGCTGCCATGACATGGAAGTTAGTTGGAAAGCACTAATCCCATGGGTACTCTGTGTGTATAGTGGAAATCCCTCTTGCAAAAGAAGCCTGGATGTTAGACTGAATTTGTTTGTACTGAGACATCCCTGTCCACAATTACACATTGTTTTACAATTGGACATCCCACTGCTCTACTGATTCACAAGCAATGTTTTCTGCTCTTCTTTTTAGAAAGATATTTAGAAATCTTTAGAAAATGTTTATGATGGAGTTGTACAATTGGAATACTTCAACAGCTACATTTGACAATAGGAATTGCAGCTGCTCTATATGTTTATAGAATTGGGGACTTGACTATATGCTGGGACAACAATTTTCATTTACTGGTTGTGACTGATACTCAGTCAGGATGGATTAAACATTTTGTTACAAGATTCGGATTCTAAACAAAAAGCCCAAACTATTGAAGGATTACTGAAATGAACAACTGAAGTTACTGTACGATTACTGTAACTTAAGACAGTAATAGGGGAATTCAGGGAATGGGTTGGCAGTTTCCCCAATATTTAAACAACATCCATGGAGGAATTTAAATTGACAGGACAAAAGGAATAGGATAAATACCACAAAACTCTTCTGTGGCACAAAACTAATGAAGCAAAGGTTCACAGTTACTGGACCTTATACAATTTCACTTATTTGAAGAAAATGGTTTGACTATTTCCAATTTATTTGAAGAAAAGCAGGGCAGATATCTGTTGGAAAAATGCTTTATGACATTCAAGTACTTATTCTACACTAAGAACTTTAATCAATATATATGTTTGCTTTTGTGGTCACAATACTATACAGAATTAAGGCTACAACTAGGTGTCACTACAAAGCTCTCTGCATATTTCCATGCACCACACTGACACTAGGACTAGTGCAGAAGTAATCTTTTTGTGTAGGAATTCCTCCCACCCTTGCCAACTGTAATTAACAATGATCCAAGTTTATATCAGGACCAGTTTTAACCATGGAGAAGCTGATTAGCAAATCATGTTTGCTAATCACTTATTCTACACTAAGAACTTTAATCAATATATATGTTTGCTTTTGTGGTCACAATACTATACAGAATTAAGGCTACAACTAGGTGTCACTACAAAGCTCTCTGCATATTTCCATGCACCACACTGACACTAGGACTAGTGCAGAAGTAATCTTTTTGTGTAGGAATTCCTCCCACCCTTGCCAACTGTAATTAACAATGATCCAAGTTTATATCAGGACCAGTTTTAACCATGGAGAAGCTGATTAGCAAATCATGTTTAAGAGGGAACCCTGCTTAACATAAGTCCTAAGGAAAAGAGATAATTTAGGGGGAATTTCATATGCAATGAAGAAATGGTGGGGGGGGGATTAGTAATCACATGTCACACTATTCGTCTTTTAAGTGAGGGTAATATGTGTTACATCTAAATTTCCCTTAATTACAAAACACAAATATTAATGTTCAGATAAAAGAGGTAGTCTTCAAAAACATCTAGACCTTCATTCATTCTTCTGATAAAAAAGATTTTTTTCTGTTCTACAGGAAAATACTTCATTTGACATAAACCACCATAATAAGAAGCCAGAACAACATCATGTGAGAAAACCTTCAATGAACAAGGATGATTTTCAAATTTGCAGGTATTATTTCCAGTCACAAAATATTAATACAAATGACCCATAGATCTGTTTAGTGGAGAATGCTGACAGCTTCAGTAAAAGCAATGTTCATAGAAATATTATGCACTTTCCTTTAAGAAAATGTGTTAATAATTTTAT
The DNA here is from genome assembly GCF_021028975.2 of Sphaerodactylus townsendi. NCBI lineage: Eukaryota > Metazoa > Chordata > Lepidosauria > Squamata > Sphaerodactylidae > Sphaerodactylus > Sphaerodactylus townsendi. The sequence goes on from NC_059431.1 coordinate 52,765,217, forward strand.
CATAAAAACAAAATTGGAAAAAAATACCTAGTTCACACCAGACACAAGCATATTCTGAAATAATCTTTAAAAATCCCAAACTTAGAAATCTGCTTTGGAAAAAAAGAATGTTTGCAAAACATGGTACTTATAAACAGGCAACAGTGTACATATATGAATTAATTCACACATGCTCTCTCACACACACACAACACACACACTTGCTGTATGTGTGATCCAGCCAAAGTTCTGCATATTTAAGTACTATCGACTTCAGATCAGAAAGTGAAAAACATCTGTTCAATTATGTCCCATCAAAACCAGTGAGGTATAAAAAAAGTTTCATTTGATAGGACTATTTCTCAACACTGCAACATTTCCAAATGTGTATACATATTTAGGAAAACATCTAATGTGAGGCATTGTTTAGATTTACACACATGTGCTTGCTTATATACTTGAACACAAACAAACATTTTTTTTACTGAGCTCAGGCTGAGAGGTCTTATGTTTAGTAAGATATATCTGGATAGGTATTCACAGACCCTGCATGAATACTACAAAACACTCTTTCACTCAGATAATTCATGGTAATAAGAATGTTCTGTTTTTAAATCTGACAATGATTTAATTGTAATTGACTAGGACTTAAGATACATGATCTAGAATTATCACCCAAAAATGACTTTTTAGGGAAAAGCACCTTGCTATACATAATTAGAATCTGCCAAGCAATTGGGCAAATGGTTTGTTTATAAAACACTATATTATCTGGAATATGTAGTGTGCAGGCTATGCGTTAGCTTAAATACTTTTACATGGAAATAGTAAATATTTTCAGGAACAATATTTCACTGTATATACACACACATTTTCTTTCTTAAGCAATTACATCCTAAATGGATATTGCAGTGTGGCAAGTTATAAAAATGGGATAGAAATGGGGACAGAAGAATTGCTGCATTTTTTAAAATTGGGATGTCATGTTTAAGTAAATCATTTGTCATGGAAAAAAGCATACTTTGCCTTCTGTTCTCTACTAAGAATACTAGCACTAGCAAGTGAGATATATCATAAGCAATATTAGCACTGCAAGAAATGAGCAAAAGCAGAGTCATTTTATCATGCAAACCATGCAGAGAGGAAGAGGGAGAAGAGAAGCAGAAGCACCAGAGGGGCAGAAGCATTTGTTAACAGAGATTCTCTAAGCATACTAACCTGCTGGTTCTAATGAATTTTCTACTTTGTCGTTAACATCGAAAACACGATCATGAACACCTATAGTTTTCATACAGTTGTCTATAACAAAAATAGAGATAACAGCCAAATATGTTAGTTAGACACCCTTAAATTCCCCATTTTCCTTTTTTTTGTTTTTGTTTGTTTGTTTTGTTCTATCTGATTTATAATTCTATTATATGTATATATTATGTCTTAGCCTGTGGCACTTTTCAAATGCCAGGAAAATTGTCTTTTTGTACAACAGTCTAAGAAACAACAAGTTAGCAACTGCTATGTACTTAAAACAAATAAGAAAAAAAGCTTTGTGAAAAATGATAAAAAGATATGGTGAAAAAAATGCTGCTATAAAGAACAGATACCACACAAGATTTAAGAGTAAAAGAAAGTTTTTACTGATGTTTACTGGACCAAACAAAGCATGCGCTATAAAAGCTACCTCTACAGCTAGATTGAAAGAACTTACTTGCAGGTCGTACAAAGACTTTCAGCTTTAAACAGGACCGTCTCCCGTTATCAGGTATTGCAGATGCTGTTAAAAGACAAGAAAGGGAAAAGCATATTAATATGTGGTTCTTCAAGCATATTTTTCCATCTCTAAAGTAACATAATGTATAAACAAAATAAAAATGAATTAAAGCAGGAATATTCTGAGTAACGTGTAAATTTTAAGAAAATGCTAGTTTTAAAAATAAATAATATGTGCAAACACCGGTAAAACTGTTCAAGTAAATACTGGCATATGTGAGTCACAAAGTTGACCCAAATCGCGCCTCTTAGCTATAACAATCTTGCTCTTAGATTACAAAAACAGAATCCTGATCGGTCTGTACTGTCTTGTAATCAGGTACAGGTTGAGTGAAGCTGATGAGCTTATTTCAAAAGCAAATTCATACAATTAATCTCCTTTATATCCTGTTGCAAAGCAGCTACTGCATGTGGCAAGGAGTTCCACACCTGGGAAATCTTTAATATTCATTATACCACCACAGCATATTCTAAGAAAGAGGCTGACACTGCTTGGCAGAAATTGGAATTCAAACATGATAAATAGCTCAACACAGAGAACAACCTAGGTCTAACATGATATAAGGCCCTATTCATGAGATCTTTCTGATCCAGGTTAAAAAGTTAATGTGGTTTTTAAAACTATTTCTGAGGAAAATGCTATCCTTCAAAACAGCTTCTCATCCATTCATCCTCTGAATCTTCAAACCAGACAGAGCAGGAAGGGGAAATAAGAGTGTATTTATAGCTAGAGCAACAATGAAGACTTGATAACATGCTTTAAACCAATCGCTCTCAGACCGTATCAGCAATCTTTGTTTGATTCCTTATAATGGATTGAAAAACAGATGCAAGGATTGCATTACCTTAGATTATGAGTATCAAAACACACATTTTGAATGCTCTCATCCCAATTAAAATGAAATCTTACCATAATAAAGTTCTCTCACTTAGCACCTACAAGGACATTTTTATGTATGATACCTCACCTTCTTACTGAACAAGAAAAATTCTGCAAAATTTCTTCTGTGGGTTTAAATCAAACTGATGAATTACCTTTAAGTGCAGGGCAGAAAGCTGAACAGTCTCCTAACTCTATAGCCAAGACATTTTACTTGTCTTTTTCATGCAAACAAGATATTCCTTTATTAACGACTCAGAAATTATCATGTTAAGGCCAGAGCTGAAAATTTGCTGCTGTTCACAAAGTTTATTGATCAATACAGTTCCTTCCAGTTGTCAAAAGTTTCATTTGAAAAATAAAAAGCCTAGTAAGCTTCTTCACAAGAACCCAACTGTACATACAATTATTTGTTACCCCAAATAAAGAATAAGTATCTGAATTAAGTTACTATGGCGAGAGAAACAATCTCTTCACCTGAGCATTTGGCTGATTCTCCCCTACTAGGATGGTGGGGGGCAGGGCTCAAACTGCCCTGTACACTCCTCCCTTTCTTGGGGGTGGCTGGGTTGGAAGTTTTTGAGTTTAGAATGTTTTATGGTTTTAGGACTGGCTTTTATTGTATGGGATTTTATTATGGCTTTTATTGTAACTTGTCCCAAGACTGAAGTAAAGGGAGGAGAATAAATCTAAATAATAAATATATACCAGAAACATGGTTGTATGGGACATTTCCAGGGGCCGCTTGAGATACAGAAATTGGTGAGCATAGCAGAGGAAAGTTAACCTGTCTCCACTGCCTTTTACCAACAGAAAACAGCTGGCCATCAATTACAGACTTCCAGCCTCCTATCTAGGTTGGTCCCGAAGTCAATAGGTGACAGTGCCAGATTTTGATTTAGGGACAAATCACTTTGATATGAAAAACCTGTTTTTGAGCAGGAATTTAAAGAAGGTATCAACAACATCTACAAGCGACATGAATAAATGTCAAAATAAATTGTTAATAGATTATTAATAAAATGATGTAAACATCTATATTGTCATCATGTTAATATACTCATCTTTTTGACACGCAAAGCTATGTTTCAGCACATGTCAAATGGTTCCATGTTCTAGAAAATATGAAATCTTTAATAACGTTGGTTGCCATAAAGTATGTTTATATAGAAAATATACTTGTTTGAACATGCATACTTCCGATCACCCCTTGTATTTAATACAATACTGTTCTGTTAGGCTTTAAAAAGAGGCATGAGCTTAGCACAGAATTAAGAACTAGTTTCTTCAGTCTTGTTTTCACTATTTTCACAGTATATTTGCTGAAATGGCTGGCAAGTACAAGGATAAAAAAACAAGAAAAAGGTAGAAGGTAGAACAAGACAAATAGCACAAGCCAGCACGTGTTGAGACTGTCTGCTTCTCTTAGTCACAAAACAAAACCATTCAGCAATGATGCCTTCTATTCTAGCTCCTACCCACTGACAAGCAGTTAAGAAGTGCTAACAGCTGGCTTGCCTGCAAGCTCTCACTAAATCAAAGCTTAAAAATACCCTTTCCTATACTGACATTTACAGTAACTGATGTGTTATAGGCCACAGTATTGCACTTTGTAGAAGAATCTAGGAAACAGTGTCCTTCCTGTGGCTCCCTGATGAATATACAAATCCTAGTCAAGAGAGAAAAGGCTACTTAACAGTACAGGAGTACTGTATCTCCAACTTAACAATAAACAAAGTGACATAAGTAAATTGATGCCCCTGTTAGCCTAAGCAAAAATATGTTTGACTATTTCCTGCTCTATCCAGTTTTTAAATTGATTTTACAAATGACACAGAACATATTCAAAGGAAAAATGTCAATTTTATATTTGTGCTTTGGAAGCTATTCTTTGCATTTATAAAATCAAACAATACAGGCACTCCTCAACAAAGGCCATAACTTTCAGTACCTTCCATATGATGATTACGTTACGGCAAGGACGTAGGTAAGGGGTTTTTTTCTCGGGTTCAAACCCCCCCCCCCCCATTACATGTCTGAAGCTCCGCTCCCCATTTGTGGGTTTTTTGTATTTTTAGTGTTTTTTCAGCTTTTGGCCTGCAGGGGGCACAGTTTTTAGGCTAGCAGCACCAAAAAGTCAGGGATTTGTTGGGAGACTCTCCTGATGATACCACCCAGGTTTGGAGAGGTTTGGTTCAGGGGTCCAGAGTTATAAACTCTCAAAGGGGGTGCCCCATCCCCCATTGATCCAATAGGAGCTAATAGAAGATTTGAAGGTCCATAACTTTGGACCCCCTGAACCAAACTTCACCAGGAAAGTCTCTTAAATATACCCTGATATTTTGGTGCTGCTAGCTTAACAATTGCACCCCTGACAGCAGGCACCCCCCAAATTTCCCCAGATTCTCCTTTTAAATCCACCCTCTTCAACATGTATTTAAAGGAAGAATCTGAGGTCCTCAGTTTAAACATTGAAAGTGATGCTGTTTCAGGATGGGGGAGCATCCACTCCCAAACAGCATCACTTTCAGTGTTGTTTTAACTGGGGACCCCAGATTCTCCCTTTCAGGTGGATTTAAAAGGAGAATGTGGACTCCTTAGTTTAAACACCACTGAAAATAATGCTGATGTGTTTGGGGGTGGATTCCAGCATCACAGCGGCCACCCATGTGGGGGGGACTCAGATTTTGCACTGGGCTCCATTTTTCCTAGCTACGCCTCTGCCTAGAGGGGAGAGCAGAAGGGACTGCCAGATGCTGGCTGGGAACCCAGCTGGTGGGGGGGAGGGGAGTGCTTTTATAAGCACCGAGGCTAGGGCAGGGCTTGGGGCATGGCCCCGCCCCCAAACCCTCCATAAAAATCTATACCTATGTCACTGCATTACGGCTTTCCCTTTTGTAAAACTGCATTTTCTCTCTCCCGCTATAGAAGTCTTTATCTGATATGTCCTCCCTATCTGAAGACACAAAATCTCTGGAAATTTTGAAGCTATATAAAAAAGCCTTTTTTCCCTGAAAAAGGCAAAGTGAACAGAAATTGGACAAAAGAAACTGAAATCCGAGTTGCACCTTCTGAGATTCCCCGGCCCAAAAGACGCCCAGCTGGCCTCAACGATGGCCAGGGCTTTTTCAGTCCTGGCCCTGACCTGGTGGAACAAGCTCTCCCCAGAAATCAGGGGCCTGTGGGACCTAAGTGAGTTCCAGAGGGCTTATAAGACAGAGCTGTTCTGCCAGGCTTTTCCATCCTGCCAGCAGAGCTAAATCCTCAAGTTCTCTTCAGGCCTCCTGTGGGCCTAGATAGGGAAGTCACCATCCTGGTTTTTAGGTTGCTGAATTATTGTGTTGTTTTTATTGGGTTTTAAATAATTTTTATATTGAATATTTTATTGTAATTTTATTGGGTTTTGACTGTACGCTGCCCTGAGCACTTTTGGGAATGGGCGGCCCAGAAATCCCATCCCATCCCATCCCATCCCTCCCTCCCTCCATCCATTTATACCTTCCTTTCTTATCATGTTTAAACTTGCTTTACTGCTTTAATGACATAAAAGTGACAGGACTGGATTGGACTCTCAGGCCCATTATTCATGGAGCGCTTTACGCTCTTTGCTATGCAGAGAGTCTCCTCACACTTCCTCGTTTATATGCAAGGAGGTACCCCACTGCCTGCTTTGCAGCTTGCTTGCCCTCACTTCCACGTCACTTCCTGCCAATCACAAGATTGATGGCTTTTAAAAAAGTATACCAATATTCTTCCATGGCACAACCTCGCTGCTTCCCTCTGTTGCAATGCTGGAGAGCTTGGGAGGGAGGTGGGCCAGGCATGATCAATCATTGGCAGTGAAGGAAGGTGTCATGGCCAGGCAAGCCCCTGTTCCTTTCCTAATGAGAACGTGATGGGAGCCTGAAGGTGGGAAAAGGGGGGTGGAAGAAGATGTGGGAGCATGTGAATGGGACTATACTGATATTCTTCATCACAAGCTTGCAATATTGCTGGCTTTTTAAATTTGGAGTTCTTCAAATTTCATATAGATATTCCTCATATTACTATTGCACAGGCTTGTTATCATTAATTTTGTTTTTGGGGAAAAGGTGGCAAACCCCCAGAAACTCTGAATCAAAAGAAAACATCAAAGTTGAGTGTGTCTGCAATGAAAACTCTGTTGCAAAGGAAACATACCCTTGGTGCACAGCAGAGACCCACTGTATAATCGGCCTTAGTGCTACTCTTTAAATTGTTCTCAATTTAAAGGAGCCTCTGGGTTTCACTCAATCATTTGTGTTGTGGTCTGAATTAAATCATCTGTAAATAATTTCCTGAAATATATATGGGATTGGATCACTGTAAATCCTCTAAAAGAGAAAATACAGAATCAATAGTTTGATTACCTCTGAGTTTAACTACAGATAGTTAAAACGTGTTTAAAATAGTTTTCATGTCTAGGATTCTTGGAAGCTGGCTTTTGATGCCACTGATTCTTCTGGACCACCTTTCAGCACTAAGATTTGGAGGCATTGCCATGCAGTGGTTTTGGTCCTACCTAAAAGGTAGGCTTCAGAGTGTGGTGCTGGGGGGTTGCTCCTGGGAGAAGCATCTGGAGTTTTGGGCTGAGTTGCCACCAGTGTGCAGGTGACACTCAGCTGTATCTTGGACTTCCAGGAGATCCCAGAAGGTTGTGGAAACCATGAACAGATGAGGGCAAACAAGCTGAAATTTAATCCTGACAAAACAGATGTGATACTGATGAGTTAATATTAGATTACTGCAGTGCATTTTCCATGGCGATGCCTTTGAAGCTACATAAGGTACAGAATGCTGAGGCCAGATTTTTGTCCAGAGTGAGTAATAGGCTGATTCTGCATGGGCAGCAATGGATTCATGGAACCTGCTTCTGCTGCCTGCCTCTGTTTGCATACCAGCTGCAGGGGCCACCCAGGATTGCTGGGATCCCAGAGACAGAAGGCAGCACGATTTGCACAGAAATACTGTTTCCACGTGAACCATGTAGCAGAAAATCAGCAGAAAATCCCCCCAGTAGCAAGTAGCCATATCTTTTTTAAAATCCCCGAGAATCCTTACATCTACCTGCACGGCATACCGGCTGCCTATTAGAGTATCCCCTCTAATGACAATTGCCTGGAGAATCCACCATAATGATGGAGGGAAAGGGGTGGTGCGTGAATGCTTCATGTTTGCCGTAATTCGCACAGGCAAGCACGAATCACTTGCAAGCCAGGTTTAAGGGGGGAAAGTTGCAGCATTAGCCATAAGGGCCTTTTCTACACAAGTTGTTTACAATTTATCTTGTCACCAAGTGCTTTTTTTTTTCATTTTAATTCTGCACATTTCCCTCTCTGTTTCTGCAAACATTTCTAAAAACCCTGATTCCAAGCAGCTTCTTTTGAGTGTGCGATCATGTTGAAACCGTCTTTATATTTCTGCCCCATCAAACACTTGGCATTTATCCATAGCCTCGTATAGTTGCCCAACTCCCCTTCAGCCATTTTCTTCTCCTCCCCCCTCACCTGTTTTTGAAAGGAATTTCATTTAATTTTTTTCTCTTTGTCATATCACATGATTAGGGTATAGAGGCAAGCCAGGTTGTTTTGTCAATTTCATCTCAAATTGGCTATGTAACATTAAGGTGAAGATACACTGTGTGCACAGTTAGAAGCAAAGGAATTGATAAGGAAGGTTGTTTTTACAGGAAGAAATTGACAAGAGACTGCCACAGTCATGATTGAGAATTACTGCAGCTCTAATTTGGCTGAAAAATATGCTGGGGGTTGGGTGTGTGGAAGGGAGAAGCAATATCTCTCTGCTCTTCAAGCAATAGTGCCTGCTCTAGTAGGGAATTTTTTTGGCTTACATTTTGTATGTGTAGTTCTCAATGGTAGAAATGGAGGTTGAGACTTTTTTTTTTAGTTGCTGCTTCAACGTAACTGCCTAATAACAATAGTGCCTAATAACAAAAAACTTCTTTTGAAGTCATCAGAACTTTCCAAGTTTAATGCATTTTATAATTCAGGGGGGAATCAATAATAACATTAATACATCACATTTTATCTACTTTTAAAAAACATTTATACTGCTATTAAAATCTGACCAAGATCCCGCTCTTATTGCAAAAAGCTCCCATCAGTCCTTCAGAACTCTTACTGCTATAAGTAAAAAAGCAGGATAAAAATGGCTAGCCTCATGAGAAAAGGCCATATATAAAGGGCATAGCTAGGAAAAGAAGCATTATTTCCTTTTCCTTTTACATAAGTGTATTAAATTCTTGTAAAATTGAGATAGATGTTGCAATACAGGGTTTCTTAGCTAACAATGTATATGTGTGTGTGTGGAAGAAAACATTTTAAAACAATATTCACTTTTAAATGATGGAAGGAGTATAAAGTCCGGATATATAAGGCTCAATGACAGCAAAATAATTAGGTCAGTCATTTTGCAGCAATACATACTACCCTGTGTCAGAATTCCAAAGGGGCCTTCAGGCTCTAAAAGGCTGGGAACCCCTGCTATAGACTGTCTTGCATAAAAATCTTTAGGATACATTCTGTGTGAATAAAACCTTAACTTAAAAATCATTTTACCCACTGCAAAAAAGAAAATATTCATAGGGGGTTCTCCCCCCTCCCCCCAGATTTTTCTATATTTCATATCTTTCTGTTAGAAAAACAGAAAAAGTGTGGGTAAGATCTTTCAATTTTTGCCCTGTGGGTTTTTATCTCTCTCTCTGTATTATTGACAACTCAACCTAGAGTGGCAATCACTCCACATCTTGTGGAAAACCACAGCTACCATCAACCAATAGAGCCCCATTTTATTTCCATTACTGGCATGAGGAAATTTTCCTCATGAACCTCAGGAAATTTTGCAGGTTACTTGTTTTTTTCATGGTGGGAACCATTTTTCTGCAGCCACAAGACCTACTAGAAAAAAATCTTGGCCCAGTTTCCTGAAATATGGGGAAAACGTTGCTTTAGGGAACGATGCTCAGAAGAGCCATGGGTGGCATGTAAAAGACTCCTGAGGTGGCTCTTGAGCCACTCAAGTGACTAGGGCACTTTCCACAAGGGCCAAAAACAGCGCCCTAGGGATGGCAAAAATGCCGTCCTTAGGGAGCTGTTCGCATGGGGGGCTCCCCCCTCGCTCCTCCCCAGCGGCGCAAAGCCGGTTTCCCAACCTCGCTCCTCAAGGAGCCATCCCCCCTTTCCCGAACGCCTTCCCTTCCCTCTGACCTTCTGGCGCGTCATCCAGGCCTGGGGACATGCCCCCCTGCCTGCGACTCCAGAGCTGTCGTGCAGGGCAGGGGGCGTGTCCCCTGGCCTGGACGATGCGCTGGAAGGTCGGAGGAAAGGTAAGGTGTTCGGGTGACGGCGCAGCGCTGTGCCGTCTTCCCTGCCCCTACTGCGAACGGTCCTGGGGGGGGGGTGCGTCTGCGTCGTATACGCTGACGCATCCCCCGAGCGAGGCCATGCAGAAACGGCCTATCATTGCTGTAGAACAAATACAAACCCTGACTTTTATCTTTGACTTTCCTTTTTACTCTTCAACAAAATTCTGGTTCATGAACTAGTCCACTCTGATCTTAACTATTGCAACTTCCTCTCTGGCATTCTATTGCTACAATTTACCTTCCCCTTTCCTCTATCCATAATTTTCTCTTGAATTCTTCATGCCTTTTATAACTCTAATGCTTAAACCTCCTCAGCTTCCAGCAGAAGTTCCTTGTTCCATAAGTAAAATTGTGAACATTATTGTGCCAGCTGAAGGGGACATAAGTTCTGTTCCTTTTCTGTTACAGGTATTAACCTGGTCACGGCCACAGATGAGACCTTCTGTTACCAGCTGAAAGGCAAGAATTAAATGGCTTTCCAAACTTTGGCTCTAACTGAACCTGCACCTCCCAGTCCCTCTTCTGTACCAGTCATATTCTTCAGACAGCTGTCTCCTTAAGTTGCTCTCCCTTAGGACTGTCCATATAGTTATAGAGAAATCACGGGATTTTCAGTGTTGGGCCAAGTCCCAGTTCCTATAAGAGTGGTTGCAGATGGTGCCTTTACTGCCATGTTTAGGAAGACATGTAAATGTTATTTGAGAGAGCAGTTGGTGGGAAGTTTTAGCATATTTGGCTGTGTTCTGTCCTCTTTTAATGTTATGTTTTAATTTTGTACTTTACATTTTGAGTGCTTTCAAATTTGTAATTTGTAATGTATATATTTTAATCTGTATTGATATTGTTGTTTCCTTACGTTATAATCATTTTAATTTTAAGTTATAATCATTTTCATTAAAAAATATGAAACTACAAAACAACTATCAGCTATCCCTAAGCCAACTGAAAAAATACTTAATGATTCCAAAATTTTGTAATCAAACATAAGAACAAAAAAACTGGGATATTGAAAAACTCAATCATTTCCAACCTTACATCAGATATGAATATGAATATTGGCGCAAGTATTGGTTCCTTCTTGATCTTTTCGCTTAGTAAATCTAACACTTTCAACCATGAGTGGAACCCAGGCAGTGCAATCCTGGTGGTGGGAGTTCACAGAGGATGGCACCACCATCGCACCACCACATCGCATCAACAGCAAGTCAAAAATTATGCTGCTTTTTCTCCCAATAATATGGCCTATGCAGCTCAACAGACTTTGCCACTGATTTTGGCAGTCTAAGTCTGTGATGGCAAATGGAGGCATTCTCAACAAAAGAGCTAAGGATGTCAATTCAAGCTAGCCCTACCGTAGGAGCACCACTTTGGCACTGGTGCGAGCTCCCACCCCAGCGGAGTGCTGATGCCACAGCTGCGCTATCGTATCATGCTGCCACATCGCTCCCTGTACCAGTGTAAGTGTGCCAGTATAAATGCCCCTTGCATGGCACAAGTAGCTTTTATACCAGCACTCTTTTACCAGTCATGCTGCCTCCTGAGCTGTTTCAGTCCTACCCCTCAGGACTGTACTATGAAAGTGAGCAGATACAAGAGATAAGCAATCTCGTTTTGGTGTGGGGGGAGGTTTAAAAGCAAAGCATCGCAGGAATGAGATTTAAAACAGAATAGCAGAATGGTTATGGTCAAATGATACACTGTAATTTCAAATGTATCAAGGTGTTTCAACCAGCATTTAAGTTTTTATTTTCTACTGAGAGTGATTTCTCTTGGCAGTCACTGGTTTGTTTGTTAAACTCAAGCTTCTTATATACAGTGGTTGTTTAGTTGGAGGAATTAGGAACATTCACACACTTCTTTAGTTTTTTCTATAAACTGGCCTGGGATCACTCCTTTCAACCATGCTATTTAGCATTAAACTCTTAGGGATCATTCTATCAACCTTATGTCCGTAGATAATGGATCCTTTCTGATTCAAAACCCAAACATGTTCCTTTTCACTCAAGAAGAGGATCCTCCAATGGATTCTTTGTTTCCAAGCTCTATCTATTAACTCCTTTTTCAGTCCATTAACTGTCAGAACTCCAACTGCCATTCTCAGAATACTCTTCAAACTCCATGTCAATCAAGGAGTTCTATGGCCAGGACAACTCCTTGGAAGGCAGCTATCTGTCAAACATCCAAATAAATAAAATAAAAATGTTGAAGGCACTTTGTGTCAAGGCACTTTGTAGAACATGAACATGTTTGTTTATGCAATGGAAATCTTCTGGAATCTCCCAGTTAGTACCTGAAGATGCCAGCCACAGATGCAGGCGAAACGTCAGGAGAGAATGCTGCTAGAACACGGCCATACAGCCCGGAAACCACACAGCACCCAAAATAAAAATGCCTGATTATCAAAAAAAATTTCAAGTGCAGCAAAATGAAAGAGTATGAGCAAAACCACTAAAATAGTCTTAGCACTATTTAAAAAGACAGAAGCAAAAGAAACTGCAACCCATTCAGGTGCATGAGCTATGTTTTGTCTCCTTGTAGACATGTATTTTATTTTGGATATGCCTTCCATGGTGGTGGTGATTTCTTCACCTTGAGATGATACACTGCAGCAAATGAACAACACTGTCCTTACTTTATTGTATATAATGGTCCTATTATATGGCACTCATAATATTTTTCAAGGAGGACAATAATTTACTCTTTATGAAGCACTACTGAGTCCAAGTTAATTCACTGTCATTACATTATTAACTGTAATTATTGAATATTTTTCTTCCCTGAATGCTTCCTTTTGTACTTTTGTTTTTCCCTTTGCATATTTGCCACAAATAATTTGCATTACTGCACAGTTTAATTTAGCATTGCCTTCTCCCTGCTTGTATGGAGCGACAAGGTCAGATGTGTTGAATGGTAGATTTGACCAAAAAGCACCTGCTCCATCTTAAAATAACTAAGCATAAATATTAGCTCCATTGGGAATTTTTTTGCTGCTGGGAGAATGAAACTTACTTTTCTTTATGGCATTCAGGTCGTACACAATAGAAAAAAGGTCTGAATAAAATCAAGTTACATTAGAGCTGTTCACAAAGAGCAAGGAATAAAATTTCATACTATTTTGAGATTTACTTTCTGACTTCCATGATTTCTGCAAGAAGTTTAGGTAATTTCTGGAATATGATAATTCAGTAAAATGTGGATAATGCGATCCTTATTCATGAAGTCTTTTGAGCAGATTAGGGGAAAGATTAAATTATTATGTTGTATGGCATGTAACTGGCGGTCCAAGGTAATATGTTGAATTGTGTCAAGGCACTTTGTAGAACATGAACATGTTTGTTTCTGCAATGGAAATCTTCTGGAATCTCCCAGTTAGTACCTTTGAAGGGAGGGCATTAAATCGAGCTAGCATAAAAGCTCTACAGTGTGAAGGAACAACATGGTGAAAATACTGAACCATTCTGTCATAGGGATTAGCAGTTTTAGTATTGCAGGAAAGCATGCATGTGGTTGGGCAGGGAATAACTTTTGGTATTCCAGATCTAATAGTTTCTGTGTTGAGGCTCTAAATATATGATTCTCACTTAAGGATTCAAAAAAGACAATTCACTGTCCTGAATTTACCAGCACATGTTATCTCTGAAAGCCCATTTTAGGACTGGACTTGCCATAATGTTTAAACCTTGGCTCAAAGTGAATTTTATCTACTCTTTCTACTAGCTCAGGCTTTTTCAATTCATTTATTGGATGCAACCTTGATTCTAATTAACATCTTCTATCCATTGCTGACACAGTTCTGATGACACAATGGGACAAATTTTCTGATTTTTTGCTTTCCCTATTGTAAGTCAGTTCCTACGGCCCAGTTTATCATCTTAGGTGCAGTTTACTATCTTAGGAGACAGCGGTGTAGTGGTTAAGAGCAGGTGCACTCTAATCTGGAGAACTGGGTTTGATTCCCCACTCTGCCACTTGAGCTGTGGAGGCTTATCTGGTGAACCAGATTAGCTTGTGCACGCCAACACCGGTGTTTTCCATCAGGCAGTCAGAGAGCTATGAGAGAACTGGCAGTGAGAGAGCCAGGACTGGGGGTGACCGGCGGTTCTGGCAGGCCTGGAAAAAGGTTGGGTACATTCAGGCAAGTTTGGCTAGCCTGAAGAGGGGGACTGGTGGCAGAGGCTTCCCAGCACTGACCATCTGGGTGCATCCAACTGGTTGTGAAAGAGCCAGGATTGGGCATGCCCGCACGAAAACAGGGTGCCTGAGGCAGCATCACCTTGCTGGGGGCATTAGAACTATGGCTGGGCACATTCATGTCGAAAGCTTCCAGGCAGCGATGGTGATGGCGACCCACCGGCAAGAGGAAAGTCATGGCTGTACATGCCTGTCTGAGGGGTTTTCCGCACCACAGAAGGGAGCTAAGGTTGACTCGGTTCCCTTCAGTGGGGGGCGATTCCAGGCTGTCCGCACAGCAACTTACTTGGCCCCCTGGAACCGAGCTAAGTGGGCGGGATCATCTTGGTGCCTGTTTCGCTCCTCGATCGTGATTGCCGCTTGTGTTACCATGGGAAACGGAGTGTTCTTTTTTTTACAGTTTTTACAGTTTACAGTTACATGCCCGCCACAACTCTTCCGTTCTGCGCATGCCACAAAAGCGGCTCCTGATTGGTTGAACGGATGAGGTGTCGTTTCGATGCGTCCGCACTTCAAAGCTTTGAAGCGGTATCGACCTTGTTCCAGCAGAAAGGTGCAGTTCATACAGCGACAGGGATGTCGCAGTTCTGAGGGGGGGCGGGAACTGAGACAAAACAACATTGAGCTCAGTTGCAATGCGGATACACTGAGGTGAACCTAGATAGAAACTAGTACACCTCTGTCAGTGCGGAAAGCCCCTGAGAGACTTTAGAACCCTCGAGACAGCAACAGAGGCCAGTGTCAACGGCCCCTAAGCAAAGCTCAACAGGACTCCCTCAGGCAGCTGAGATTGGGGTAGGCCCTACAACAATGCGAATATGGTAGCAACAACAGCAGAGACCTCCTACTGGTAGTTAGTGTTAGTAGTATGTATTCAGTTAGCCTAGTTATGTTAGTTAGCTTAGCAAGTGGATATGTAGTTTAATTTAGATTAATGTTAGTTGCTAGGTTAGAGAAATTATTAATATTAGTCATAGCAGTTAGGTGGACCTACCTGTGTTTAATTAAGTTGCTAGGCTGGAGAAGTTTATACTATTACCATTTAGTATATATGTAATGAACTGTATTGTTGGTATTTTAGGTAGGATTCTTTATACTCTTAGGTTGCTCTGGATTATAGAATTTTAATAGGAAGTCGCCATCTTAATCTTTTATGTCATTATCAGGTTAATTGTGATGATTTTGTTCTATCATTGTGGTTTTATGATTTGAATTATGTTGTACTGTGGTTATGTTATTGTGTGAGTATGTACAACGCTTTGATGTTACCAGATGAATATGTTGTGTAATACTGTTACTATTATGGATGTTATGATGCTGTGATATTTCTGATGTTATGATATTGCCAAATTATGAAATGTTATTATGTTTGCTGATGATATGCTATGGAATGTTGTTATGTTAGTTATGTTTTTGCTTTGTTAATTTAAATGGGAATATTGAATACTTGTTAATTTGATATTGGAATATTGTCAAGACTTTGACAGACTGTTTATGGTTGATGTTATGATCAGCTTTATTGAATTGCTATGCTTTATCGTTCTATCTTATGATGTTGTTCACTGCCCTGAGCACTTCGGGGGAGGGCGGTAAACAAATTAAAAATCCAATCCAATCCAACACAGGCCAGCTGGGTGACCTTCGACTAGTCACAGTTCTCTGGAGCTCTCTCATCCCAACCTACCTCACAGGGTGTTTATTGTGACGGGAGAAAGGAAAGGAGATTGTAAGCCCCTTTGAGTCTCCTTACAGGAGAGAAAGGTGGGATATAAATCCAAACTCTTCTTCTCTTCTTCTAAATGCCCGAATTGTGTCTAACAGCTTGGCTATGATAACAAAGATCTATTCCTTCAGTGCTAATCTATCCACACATGTCTAAGGAGAATGAAACCTAAACCTTAAACTAAGGAGAATGAAACTTTATTCTCCTTGTCATTCTAAAAATAAAATTGTCTACCAAATTGGAATAGATATCAAAAATCGCAAAATCCAGTCAAGCAAATATCAATGTGCAAGATCTGTACCTTTAAAAAGAAGTGAGCTACATGACAAGTCAGGAAACACTGAAATTCAAGTTTAGGATATGTTTCTACTTAAATAAATTATAAGTACAAGCTCTTTGGGGAAGAAAGGAGTATTTATAGCTATGATTTGCCTTTAGCCATCTAGGCACAATACCAGTTTCATTAGTCAAATCTAAAATCCACGTAGCCTTATATAACCCTCAAATCTTAATTCTGATAGCCAGAAGCACCAAAATTTCCAATAGTCTGTGAAAGCCCTGGAGATTTGGAAAGTTTCATTTTTAAGAACAGCCATCTGCTTCCTTCTCTATAAAGAAATGAGTTTATGTGGGAGCATTAAAAATGCAGTTTCCCATTATGTTTGCCACAGGCAATATTTCTCAATTTGCGAGAGTCAAAAGAAAAGATAGCCTATTAGCTGTTAGCAGAGCTGAGCCTTTCCCCATAGGGTTTCATGTGATTTACAGTACAACACAAATGTATGCAGATTAGCCAGGTAAATGCAGTATTAGGCATCAATATTCTTCTCACCATGTAAACTGGAAAAAGTTCCAAATTTACATAAATACTATTGAAAAGTCTGCTGGAATTTAACAAGCCAAAAAAAAGTAGACATGTGAAGAGTATTACCAATATCAATATTACTTGTTATCAATATTAGTAAAACATTAAAACAGCAAAAATACTTACTGTTACTTCATTTTTAAAAGATGTAGCATAAAAATCAGAATGGGGAATTAGGTACTTCAACATAAAATACCCAAATCACCTTCAGAAATCTTGAGAGCACTCAGGAGATATTTATTTGTGCTCCTGCATAAGAATGAAACAGCAAGTTGTATTGTGACTGTCTAGATTTGATTGCTTCTGGAGACTTATAGTACAATCCTAAATAGTGTTACATCTATCTAAGTCAATCGATTTCAAAGGACTTAAAAAGGGTATAACTTGGCTTTGGCTCACAGTGTCATGTACTGCTATTCCTTGCTCATTCTTGATGCTTGCTTTATTAAGCATGCACCCTGAGTAAACTACTTTCCTCCATAGCCACTGACTTTTTGGCAATATTTGATCTCACCAAATCTGGCATATACATTTAATCATCAGCAGGCTCAAGCTACTGACAAAATTGATTATTTTGATCTCTTGAAGGAAGTGGCAGGAAGATGCCAACTATAGAAGATGCAGTTCTAACAACTGTTGAGGAAAACTGAAATCAGTACTAGAACATCTGCCTTGCAAGGTTTTAAAAATAAATTGCATTTTAACCAAAACTTATACATACATATAGTATGAGTTGTGTTTGTGTTTGAATAACTGGACTGTATTTACCACCCTTCACAGGAAATGCTACCATGTTTAAAATTTCAGCTGTCAAAAATAAGGGCATGATATATAAATCGGCTTTTCTTTAATTATGAAATTACTATCTGCATAATTGAAATACAATCTGCAAAGCTTCTATTTTGCATCATTCTAAGATGAAAATGGCAAGGTAATAAATAAGTGAATATCAAATTCCACTAAACATCTCTAACATATCTTGCATCCTCTAGGGTTTTTAGTAAAAGTTGCAAGCTGATTCATTTGTACATGAAAGGGTAGTAGAATTCCTACACTCAAACATTTTGTTTTCTGTAAATGGTTTAGATATTACATTCAACAAAGTAACAGGAATTCTTGTGATGAACTTTCCTCCTATCAATGTAATAATTCCTCACTGATACCACACAGAGGAATCATGGAGAATGTTCTTTTTTTTCCCTTTGTAGGATAAGCTGAAAGGAGGTTACCCAGTAAGTTTTACAATCCAACCAAGGGTTCCAACCTGACCTCCTTGTTCCAAGTCCTCTAGTCTAGTCTAACCATTAAATTATACTATCCTAGCAGTTGAACTGTGTAGTAAAAAAACTCACTGGCTGTTTCCGCATGGCCCATAAACGACGGCCTGGGGGCGGTAAAAACGCTGGAATAACAGACTTATCTCAAGATACTCCTCTGAAGATGCCAGCCACAGATGCAGGCGAAACTTTAGGAACAAGATCTACCAGACCACGGTCACACAGCCTGGAAAAACCACAACAAACAGATGAATCTGGCCGTGAAAGCCTTCAACAATACATTCACCATAGAATGTCTACCAAAAAGATAGCGAAAAGGCCCACCTGCATGGCTGAGCTCTTAAAGAATTTTGTTGAGAACTACATGGCTCTTGCTACTTGTTACTTTGAATTGCCAAACTGGATCTAAAAATTCTAAAGATATTACTAAAACCAATTTCCACAGTACAGACTATTGCAACCTTGGTTGATTTGAAAATTCTTTGTACTTATTCAGTATTCCTATTTCCTGTCAGATTGTAACATAGATTCATCTGCTTCTTCAAATTAAAAAACATTAATAAGTTTCCATCAGAAATTTGGTCTTCAATTTTTTCCTCTTATCATGAATTCATTTCGCACTTCTTAGAGATTTGCCTAGTTTTCTTCAGTTGGGGAAGATTTCTACTTTATGAAAGACAAAAAGATTGGTTATAGTTTTTGGGATCCTGATACTTAATTACACTGGCAATCTTCTGGAAAGTCTCTTGAATTTTGAATTATTTCAATTCTGTGATTTATTTACATGTGAATTTAAACGTATATACAACTAATCAAATATTATCTTTACATTTTTCATTCAGAAATATGACAAGAGACCATTTTTAATTTGACTGAATAACAAAATCTTTGAATAATGTATACTATTTACAGAATTTCTCACTGTAAAAAAAGAAGAATCCATATTTTAATAGGTCCATAAAAACGTTATCCTGAACAACCCTCACAACTATAGTTAGTTTTGGCTTTGGGAATTAGCTTTTTACAAAGGCCAGAAGGACAATTGCATATATTCAACGAATCCCAAATTTCCAGTTTCCAAATGTTAACTTTTAAAAAGTATGTAAAACAGTCAACAGTACTGCAGCATCATATTTTTCATCTTTCTTTCATTTTTCTTCCAGCCATTGAGAATTATCACTATGGTTTCAGTCACAATCGGATTGTGGAGAAACCCATACAAACCCACACACTCAGATTTCCTTTCCTTCAAGAAGGTCTCTGTTTTTAAGTAATAGCAAAAGCTGAGATGAAGGTTCATTTTGCATATAAGTTGCTACACAGGAAAGGGAGAGGAGTTGTACTTTAAACAAATAAAAAATGTTGGTCCTAAACCTGAGAACCAGGACAAATAGCAGGTGAGAAGTGCTCACTTCTTTCTACAGAGCTGAAATGACCATGTTCATATCCTTTCATTCTAAAGTAGAAAAGATTATTACTATGCTACTCTGGGGGAGTCAGCCCTCCTGAAAGTGAGCTCCTTTGTTATGAATATGGAACAGATGGAGCCAAATCTATGTGCTCTGTAGGAACAAAAACACTTACAACCTAGCTCTCTCTATTAAAGACTCTACTTAGCTCCTTTATACCACTAGCTTTCTGTGCACCGCTGTGAGGTTTTGACTTTATAGAAAAAGGCACTTCATAAAAGCAATAGCTTTTACTCTTAAACTAAAGTGGACTAAGAACTGCAGAAGACAAATACAGAGTTTAACCCACATGGTTCCTTAGAGATATGCAAATATTCAATTACTTTTCTTTTCTGAGCCAGAGGAAATGCTCTCTAAAGAAAGAAATATCCATATATGACAGACTTTATACCAACAAAAGTAAGCCATGTGGCTTATAATATACCATCCACATTAGTAAAAGGTCAGGAATGGCTATTTTGTTGAAAGTCAGGAAACAAGGATTTAATTTGTTTGTGGCAGGATCAAAAAGATGACAATCTTTCAAAAATGTTATACTGAACTCTCAAACAGCATTTCAAATACACAGAAAGTTTGCAAATAGACTTTCATACATACAAATTTTTTTATATTCATTATCTTCAAGGTCAGCATTTTTCACCTATGAGTGTGTGTGTGTGTGTTGACTAAGATTTCAATAGAAGATTATACTTATTAATCTAGCAAACTGAATACAGGCACCTGAAAGATAGCATATGCATTATTTTAGATTTTTCTGGTAAAACTAAGAAACACAATATCAGTAGAATGACTGAAACAACTTGTTTATGTAAATTAAAAATAATTATAGACTCCCCCCCCCCCAATCACCACACAAATGCATCACAAAAGTATGACCCAGATTATAAAACAAGAAACAGTGATTTTTAAAAAACTGACTACATTTATTATGGGGATGTATTTACCACCTGACAGTCTTCTTGAAAGTAATTGTTAAAAGGTTTCAGGGGCAGAGTGCCTTGATTCTGACTAGGTTCAAGACTTTAGGCAAATTCTCCCCTTCCAGGAAAAGTACAGCTTGCCTGAAGTTGTAACCTTTGTTGACAGAAGGGAAGTGGCCTTGAAACAGATCATGAAGCAGATGTTTAATGTCAAATCAGAGTCTAGGGATACACATGTTAGTACAAATAAAACTCTTCTCCTGTCTGCTTAGCCTTCCCAATTCCCTGCCATGTGAAATATGAACTCACCAACAAATGGCCAGTGTGCTATGCTACACAGCAGGCAAAGCAACTGTTGCAGCTGTGCCAAAGAACGGAAAATTCCATATACTTCACAACATTTCCATTAGTCTGTTTTGCAGCACTTGTTGAAGTATATAATGCAGTAATCCCTCCTACGGAACCAGTACAATAATCAATTAGTATCATTCATTTAAAAAAATAAAGAAATTAATTTGTCAAGGCTCTGGTTGTTCCAAACTGGTAATAGTTAAGTGTCTGATAACTGATGAATATCAGTAACCAAAACAGACAAAATATCATTACTATGGACAAATGGTTAGATATAAAAGAGTACATCAAGATATCTCAAACTATAATATAACATGGATTAATTAATTAAAGATCATATCCTAAATCTTCTGTAATTTATTTATGTTCTCTATTTATATCCTGCCTTTCTCACTGATACTCAAGGCAGACTTTTTTTTGCCACCAAGTCAGAGCTGACAAATAAGAAACATTTCTTCAAATAAATATCTAAAACAGGAAACCAGCCAGAGAAAAAGTTGGGCCTTTGGATGACCAAGGAATAAATGGATTGCTAAAGAAAGATGGGGAGATGGCAGAGAACCTCAAATAATGTTTTGCTTCTGTGTTCACGATGAAAACTGTGGGGCATGTGCCCCAACTATTTTCAGGAAGGGAGTCTAAAAAACTGAGTCAAATTGAGGTGATGGGAGATGAAGTTCCAGGCCTACCAGGGAAATTAAAAACTGTCAAGTCACCAGGTCCTGTTGGCATACACCTGACAGTTCTTAGGGAACTTCATATTTCAAATTTTCAAACTGAATCTTTTATTGGCATAATAAACAATACAGATTAGTAGCAATCACAGAGTAAAACAATCATGGTTGCAACTTAATGACATAGCATGGGTACTTAGCCACCGTTTCAGAGATAGTGAAAGAATAATTGTTTAAAAGAAAAAAATGTTGCTCTAATAGACCTTCTTTATTAGTGAGTAGAGGGATCAGCAAGTTTGACCTGATTGTCTTATAAAATGGGCAATACAGAAGCATATGTCAGTCCCAGACAAATTAGTAGAAACTGAAATCAAAGACAGAATTATTATTAGGTACATAAGGGAAGAAAGCCTTCTGAGGGAAATTAGCATGGCTTCCATAAAGGAAAGTTCTGCCTCACTAATCTTGTGGAGTTCTTTGAAAAGTGAACAAGCAAGACTGTGACCCAATAGACATTACATGCTTGGATCTCACAAAAAACTTCTGAGCAAACCTAGCAGTCATGGGATAAAAGAACACATTCTCTTATGAATTAAAAATTTGTTAAATTCTATTCTGTTTCTGTTCTATTTACAACATATAGTAGACTGGCACAGGCCACAAACTGCATTACTTCCCAGATAAATAAATATGAAAGAGAAATTTTTGCAGCTATGTTGCCTTGTTTCTTCAACAGTAATCCTGAACCCTACGCCCTTAAAAGGGTCAACAAGGGTCAGCTGAACTCCATCAAATGTGGGATGTACAAGACCACAGATTTTACAGAATTATGTCTGTCTTGTTAGTATTTACTTGCTCACTCTTAACCATTTAAGTAGAGCAAGCAAGCAAGAAGGCAGGCAGGGGCGCCATACTACTAGCTGAATCACCAGGTGATTTTGAGAAAGAAATATGGAGCTGGGCTTCATCAAGATATTGATGACAACAAGTTCAAAAACTATAAATGATTTATCTTGTGCATCAAGAGAGACTGAATAGCAAGGGGGAGGGAGGGTCGGACTGCACTTTATGGAACTTCACAGAAGTTCTGTCCTGTAGACCACTGGTCTCAAATAGCAACCTCCAAATATAATACACATGCTTATGAAAATGGTCAAAATGGTTGCCTCCTCCAGACATCACGTGAGAGCTCTCCTCTGAGAGTCCAAGCCAGAACTCCTGGCTCCCAGAAGTTTTATTCATCCCCTTTCTCCACCCACTGACTCGGTCAAAGAACCTTTTCCCGGAGCCTCCTGGAATTTTCTTCCTGATGTCCTTTCTAGCATTTTGGAATCTTCAAATCTCTGATCCCCGCATGGAGAGGGGGGTGAGGTAGGAAACTTAACCCATCCTAATGTCTCTTGCTACCTCTATCAACATTTCTAGAAAAGGTGGCAGAAGTGAGGCTAGAAAGCAATTGAACTGATTTTCTCCTTTCTTCCTGCCCATAAAAAAATGGCTGTTCCTTTCACATCTCACTTCACATTCCACAATCTACATCTCTAGATTGGGCTGTAGTTTTATATTAGAATAAAAAGGCCATCTGACTTTTTACCAAGTAACTATATTGGCAATTACATAAGTTCCCTGTTATTAATTTATGAAAAAAGAATCTTAAATGGATGTAATCTGGACAGTCCAGGATAGCCTCATCTCACCAGATTTCAGAATATAAGCAGGGTTAGCACTGGTCAGTATTTGGATGGAAGACCATGAAGGAATACCGGACTAATGAGAGGCAGAAAAGGCAAACCACATCTAAACATCTCTTTCCTTGAGAACCTAGTTGTCTGGATACATAATTTTTAATGCAGGATTTTCACAGTTAAAAAATGTTTCTTCAATTTTTCTGAAACACATAAGCTGCTCAACTTTCCTGTCAGTTCTGTACGGAAGGAGGAAGTATGTACAAGTTTAGGATGGTATGGATGGGTGCACATCATGTACAAATGAGACTAGTGGGAATTCATGATATGCAATTACATGAAACAAGCATGCATTACTAGTATTTCCTGAGTTAAAATGCTCACCTTATCTCTTTGCAAAGTTCTCTTTGCAACAGACAAAACTTATAGCTATGATATCAAGGTATATGCTTAAGTGGGCATCCTGAAATAGACTCAAAGAAAGAGAAGATGCCAGAACTTTTTGAAGCATGGACATTCCAAACATATGAATGTGTGTCTGCTTGAAATGAATTGACAATGCCAGAAGTGCTAGTGGATTGTTTTTTCTATTTGTAATTTTGATTTTTTTTCACAAAACAACCCACAGAAGTGATTTATTAAAGAGTGGTGCAAAATCAAATGTATGAGATATATTTTTGCAAATATGTGTCCACATACCCATTACAGAGACTTCCTTTCTGTATAAGATTATTGAACACTTTCAGGCCGTTTCTGCACGCTGTCCGAGGAGTGGTGGGATTCAGCAGGTTCACACCACTTGGGCAGAACTGGTTGTTAAAACGGTGCTTAACAACTTAAATTATTTGACTCCCACCACCAGAACTGGTTGTTAAATTATCTGAATCCCACTACTGCGGTGGAGCCACAGGACCGTTTGCACCGTCTTGTGTGGGCAGCCCTGAAGCTGCTGTAAACCGCAGCATAGAGCCACAGAGGTGGGCTCTGCATGGAACTGCTTTCAAAATGCTTTCAAAATGTTTTATTACTGCAATGAAAACATTTTATGGTGTTGTATCCAGTCCCCCCAATTGGGGGAAACAGCATCACTTTCAATGTTATTTAAACTGGGAACCCCAGATTCTCCCTTTAAGGTGGATTTAAAAGGAGAATCTGGGCTCCCTAGTTTAAACAAGTGATGCTGGAATCCACCCCCAAACAGCATCATTTTCAATGATGTTTAAACTAGGGAGCCCAGATTCTCCTTTTAAATCCACCTTAAAGGGAGAATCTGGGGTTCCCAGTTTAAACAACATTGAAATTGATGCTATTTTGGAATTGATTCTCCCCCACACTGAAACAGCATCACTTTCAATGTTTAAACTGGGGGCCTCAGATTCTCCCTTGAAATCCATGCCAAAGGGGGGGATTTAAAAAGAAAATCTGGGGAAATTTGGGGGGGCTGCTATCAGGCGTGCAATTGTTAAGCTACCAGCACCAAACTTTCAGGGTATCTTTAGGAGACTCTCGTAATGATACCACCCTAATGATACCACCCCATTTTCGATTAGCTCCTATTCGAAACAATGGGTGATGGGGGCACCCGCTTTGGGAGTCCATAGCTTTGAACCCCCTGGACCAAATTTCATAAAACCTGGGTGGTATCAGTAAGATACCTGATGATACCTCCCTGGTTTGGTGAGGTTTGGTTCAGGGGGTCCAAAATTATCGACCCTCAATGGTGTAGCCCCATATCCTATTAGCTCCCATTGGAAACAATGGGGGATGGGGCACCCCCTTTGGGAGTCCATAACATTGGACTCCTGGAACCAAACCTCACCAAACCTGGGTGATAACATCAGGAGAGTTTCCCAAAACATCCCTGAAATTTCGGTGCTACTAGCCTAAAAACTGTGCCCCCTGCAGGCCAAAAACGGAAAACCCACTAAAATACCAAAAAAACCCATGAACGAACCCTGCATTTTTGGTGCCCACCACAAGGGGGAGCCCTGGGAAACTGCTCACTTTGCCAAATGGGCATTAAGCCACTGGAGCTGGCCTCTGCATGGAGCTGCCTCCAGTCTGCATGTTTTGTTTACCTTGTCTTCCCTCCAGGGCTCCTGAAGAGCGAAGTGACATGTCCATGCTGCCCTCTGACCCATGGGGGTCGGAGGGCAGCATGGGCATGTCCTTTCTCCCTCTGGAGCCTCAGAGGGAAGACAAAGTAAACAAAAACGCAAACAGGCAGCGCCTAAAGCTGCATCCTCACGCTGGTGCCATTCACACAGCGCTGGGGGGGAAGACGCCGCCTTCTAAAAAACTGACTCATGGAGCGAGTTTTGAAAGCAGCCTCTCCCCGCCATTTTGGGGGGAGCGCACAGCGCTGCTGCAGCTGTGCGAACAGCATCCCAGGGATGGTGTTTTTACTGTCCCTAGAGTGCTATTTTTGGGCCGTGCAGAAACAGCCTCATACTAACAAAGAACAAACCTTTGTAGTAGCCTCCTTGATGTGAGTGATCCCTACCCTTGAGGCACCTATGATAAACTTTCACATTAAGTGTCAGAATCATATTGGAAAGGTGGCAAACATCTGCAATCAAGTAAGGAAACTCTCAGTGGGATTATAATCCCCTAAGGTAAGCATTTGTCACCACTATGGATATGACAGAGATCAGTTGCTACAGGGATACTATTGCCAATGGACTGAAATTTGGGAGCATTTTCAGTAATTTCTATGTGTACATGGCTTGCATTGAAGTTTCAATGTGTTGCATTTTAGTCCACTTTCACATACATTGATGTTTTGATATTTAATTCTTGGTAAATATTATTTAAACCTGGTACCTCAATCCTCAATTAAGGCAGACGTGTTAACAAAGTTAACACCAAAAAACTGGAGCACAACAGTATGACACAATATGTTGTCAGACTTTTTACCATGACCATGAACTGCAGTTCTGAAAACTGGTGTGTATATAGCTCAAGACACCCAGTCATTAAACAACTAGTAAAAAATGTGGACAGAACCCCTAAATATCAGGGACTCAATGTACACCCTTTAAGCCAGCCAAAAGTTAAATGTGTTAGTTATGTATAAAAATACTGGGCTACACTCATTCACTCATTGTGGGTTTCAAAACTTTAGAATTTTTCAAATGACCTCAAAAGTTGATATTTGATGCACTACTTCTTCATGATACTCTGTTCATTAGAAAGTCTTAAAGAGAATACCCCAGAATATTTAAGGCAATTGCACACTACCCATAAGTTATTTTTGTGAGCAAACAAGGACGTAAGTAAGGGGTTTTTTCTCGGGTTCAACCCCCGCATTAGATGTCCGAAGCTCCGTCCCCGTTCATGGTTTTTTTGGTATTTTAAGTGTTTTTTTTGTTTTTGGCCTGCAGGGGGTGCAGTTTTGGGAGACTCTCCTGATGATACCACCCAGGTTTGGTGAGGTTTGGTTCAGGGGGTCCAAAGTTATAAACTCCCAAAGGGGTTCCCCCATCCCCCATTATTCTGCCATCCCTGGCCTTGGAGAGCTGCTTTTATAAGCACTGAGGCTGGGGGCGGGGCTTGGAAAAGCATAGCCATGCCCCAGAGGTAGGTAGGGGCATGGCCCTGCCCCAACCCCCCCATAAAAATCTATACCTATGTCCCTGTGAGCACACATATTTAAATCAGTGGGATTGCTTAAATACACACAAACACAAAACATTTGCTCGTCTTGCCTTGGCAATTACATGGCTGACTTGCTCATTTTCAAATATTGTTACTGATCTGAGTCTAATCAGATAGACAGGGGTAAAACAACAATAAGTAAACAAACCAGAACAAAACCATTTATCTGACGAACAGCCCGATAAGTCCCCAGCGAGTTGTACTGTATTTTTACAGTTTCTATAAAGGATGTCGCGGCATTTAAAATTGAGGTCTACATTGCAGTTCTCTCCCAGGGAAGATTAAATAAAAACAGAATACCATAGAGATTTCAATCCTACCCTCATTAGACAGTTCAACAGAGCTTACATTACGATCACTGAATTCATCGACTGGCTGATAGCAATCAAGACAGCAACTAAACTTTGTCACTGGATTTTGAAGTAGTTCTGTTAAAAGAGAAATCTCCCAATCCAGGGTTTGTATGTTCAATGCTGAATATCATTGTTCAGTTTTACAATCCTACTGACAGACATAGTGTTTTTTTTAGAGTATTACACCGTTACAGGAGATTTTTATCACGCCCATTCCTTTTGATATATTTCACTGAAAATCAGTCGACGTTGCCTTAAAATTAATTGCCTTAATAGAACACATGATGGAGATGAAGACAAATGTAGATTTGCCATAACAGAATTATACTAAATTGTAATCTCTATTCTTTAATCCAATGGAACAGATATAAACCTGTAAAGTCTGCATGTGGAGACACGGATTTTTGCTAATAGAATACATGGCAAGCGTGAAGGTCATATTAACAGTCTGTCCTGCGCTGCTCATAGAACCAGCTGCATTCACTTCTTTCTTATCATTCTCATCAGCTCCACACATTCTGTCCCATTATTCATGGTTTGCTCATACAGTAGTCTACAGAACTGCCTTCAGAGGAGCAGAATATTCAATGGCTTTTTAGGGTTCCTTATAGGGACTGTACAGTTAGTCTGAAGGAGAAAAAAAATCCAAATCATTAAAAAATGAAATTATGTAAAATTGAAATGAAATGAGTACAGGTCTGTAGTCATATATGAGGATTCCACATTAAACTTTGAATTTCTGGCTGCCTTGTTCCTTTGTTTCCTTGGCACCAGTCCTCAGTACTGGAGTTCTCCCTACATTTATTTGGGTCTAATATGTAACTCACATGGTTCCTAGCCTCTACTGCTTCACATTCCCTACCTCTTGTTCCTTCTTTTCTCATCCTCATTGTCTCAGCCCCTTCTTCTCTTCTACTTCTTATTTGCTGTTGACATTGTTGCTCTTCTGTCAACCACTCCACTTTTCCATATTGCTTTTAGCCTATAACTTGCAGCCCATTTTAGCCTTCAGTTTAATATCTAAAGAAAGCAAAATTAAAACTAAATGAAAAACCATAGCAAACTTCAGCTGTACAGAGTTCTTTTTCTAATCACAAGTGTGTAGTGTGCCCTGGAAAACCACTAATTATTTCAATTAAGACCGGAAACATGGCTTCCACCAACTGACTCACTCTCACTGAATTTGAAACTTGAAACATAAGCAAAGAGCTTTCTCACTTCTTTAAATGCAGTCCGAACCAGAAGCCCTTAGACATATTTTATTTCTGGAGAAAATGCTTGAGGTATGTAATGGGGAATTAGAACGTCCTTGTGATCAGGGTTTCTGATGAGAGGCAGACAAAAAACCTATGGTGGCTGGATTTTGTTCTCAGTCAGCCCAGAGCTTATCTTCAGACCTTGGATGAAACTAAAGACATCTATGACTGTTACAATCAAACTGCAAGAGGGCACACTAGTATCCCAAGTTCCTTATTAATTGTGTGTGTGTGTTTGTGTAACAAGCAAAACAATGAGATGCACATGGAAGCAAAACAACGAGATGCACATGGAAATTTTCACTTAATGTCACATAGTTGCAGTTTCTCATTTTATGCTTATTTGTAACATAAGAAGCAACACATATGAATGTGTGGAACTATGGTATATATTAATAAGCCTTTAAAATGTATTCTCAGATAAGACCTTACATAGAGAACAGGTGATGAAGTTGAGGCCTGGTTGGAATCTAAAGCCATGCCAAGATTCATAAATCATGTTTCCACAGTATGGATTCCTCCTTTCTTTGGCATGTGGTAAGCCCTCTAGGCACTTGGTCCAGTGAGCTGTATATGCTCACTCAGTTATCTCATTCGTCCCACCACCAATTAACCCTGGGGACATGGAACTTGCACTTTGTGCTGTGTTTCAGAGGTGCTGTGTTGTGCTGTGTTTCAGAGGTCAGAGTGGATAAAAGATTTGTAACCCCACGTTTTGTTTCTCCAGTATAATGTTATAAAGTGAAACTCTCCCAACACATGAGAAACTGAATAAGTAGGTATTCAAATCACTTGTGTACTTGCCACTGACTAACACCTAAAACTGTTGCAACTGACAACATCTAAAACAGAGTCTCCTGTCTCTCCAGTTAAAATGTTGTAAACGTTTTGAGACAACACAGCTGCTTGCCAATGACTTTGGAAGGCTTGACAACAAGAGAGTTTTTTAGTCTATTAAAACCAAATATAGGATATGACAGACAGAGCATACAGGATATGACAGCAGACAGAGCAGACAGATATGACTGGAAGACAGAGCTCACCAACATTTTTTTTTACAAAAATAAAAATAAATAAAAATGTGGGTCTGATTTTGTTTGAACATCTCTGCTTTGTCAATTAGCCCATTTCTACACTTCAAATGACACAAACAAGCCTGTATCGTTTTAAGCAAGCGCATGACTAATTCTTCTTGCAGTGATGAACTGAACTATATTTTTCTCCAACAAATTGCTGAAAACCATAATAACTGCTTTGTTCCCTGTGGCATAATAGGGGGAAAATATATTCTACAAAGTATTTTGGCATTCTAGAAAGGTGTTGTGGCAGGCAATCCAAGAGTTAATAAAACTTGGAGAAGGATATGTGGTTAATATAAATTACAAATTTCCAAATTTATGCTTATGTGTGATAGAAGCTAATTTACATAGTTCTGTTTGCGTTATCACACAGTATTTCAAAAGATGAAGGTGTAAACTGTGCTATCACATTGCCTGCCACACAGTTGTGTTCCAAATTAAATGTGATTCTGAGTGTGTTAAAAACAACATGCTCCATGCATTTATAATCATTTCACATTCACCTGTAATATTATCATGCCAGCATCATGTACTCTACTGCCCAAGATCCTCATTCATTCATTCATTCATTCATTCATTCATTCATTCATTCATTCATTCATTCATTCACTCACTCACTCACTCACTCACTCACTCACTCACTCACTCACTCACTCACTCACTCACTCACTCACTCACTCACTCACTCACTCACTCACTCACATACACACTTTTGATTTATTGGCCGCCTTCCCCCAAAGGGCTCAGGGCGGCTTACAACACAATAAAACACAACAATCCATATAAATTATTTAAAATCAACACAGTATACAGTCTAAAAAACCAAAGTAAAATCCAAAGCAATTTAGATGACAACAAAATCCCACCCCCACCCCAAGCTCACTGGAGGCCGGGACAATGTAACCACATTCCGAAAATGGCTGGAATATATAGGGGACCAAGTGACTTTAGACATTTTTGAAATATTATCAAAGAATAAAACATGGCAAGAAAAACAGAATGAAATAATGAAGAAATGGACAAGTTATGAAAACTGGAGGAAGGAGACGGGAGTCAAAGAAGACATATGGATGAGGAGACAACAACGAATGAACTTACTGCTGTTTGGTTAAAGAAAATTAAACATAAAATTGGGGGAAGGTGGGGGGGAAAAGGAAAATGTATCATTTGGAAATTATATCGGAAATGTATAAGCTGGGTGTCATCTGCATATTGGTGGCACTGCAGCCCAAAACTCCGAACCAAACCTGCCAGGGGATGCATATAGACGTTAAAGAGCATTGGGGAGAGGATCGCCCCCTGTGGAATCCCACGTACTATGGGGATACATAATAAATAATAATAAAAATGATAATGGGGCAGCGCTGTGAGTTCACTACCTGCAGTCCCCGGTCTTGGAGGAATGAGACCAGCGAACTCAGGGCTGACCCCCATACCCCGACATCGGTGAGGTGGTGGACCAGAAGGTCATGGTCTACTACATCAAACACTGTGGTGAGGTCTAAGAGTACCAGCAGCACTGAACCGCCTCTATCCAGGTGAAGCTGGAGCTCGTCCACGACAGAGACCCAAACCGTCTCGGTCCCATGGCCAGCGTGGAAACAAGACTGGAAGGGATTCAATGCATTTGTGTCATCCAGGAACCTCTGGAGCTGTCCCGCAACCACTCGCTCAATCACCTTACCCAGAAATGGTAGATTAGAAACTGGGTGGTAATTGGCCAGATCCAGAAGATCTAACTGCAGTGTTTTTAGGAGTGGGTGGACCACTGCCTCTTTCTGCCGACCAGGGAAAACTCCTTGCTCAAGGGAGCTGTTTATGATTTCCAACAGGTGGCTCCGCAACATCTCCCTGCCAGCTTTCACCAACCAGGAAGCAAACGGAAGGGCAACCAAGAAGGGCATGGGTCAATTATTATACTAGTATTTCATGCACCAGCATTAATGACCCAGTTTATACTTGACACCAACAGTTTGTAACTTCACATATACTTTTAAAAAAAGCTTGCAACACAAGAGGGTGATACAGTAGTTAGAGAATTGGATTTTGACTGGGAAAATCTGTGTTCAAACCCACTTTCTGCCATAAAACTCACTGGTTAGCCACTGTATCTAAACCAAAGCTATTTTCCAGTCTTGTGAGTATAAATGGAAGAAGAAGAGCTACTGTATGAAGCCTAAAGCTCTTACGTCCAGGCTGCATACACTCAAGAGTTCTTCAAACAATACAAAATGAATATTTTCCAGTGGCATCCATTTCTATGCCAGAAGATGGAAAATAGTGAACATCATGACATTTTTTTAAAGGGATCTGAGAAGAGGCTGAAAATAGAAAGTGATTGTGAGACCCCAGAAGTACTTATCTGAAATATGAATGACAACAAAATGTAAGGTGACGTTCTATGTAATTAGTGCAAATTAATGCATCACCACCAAAAAAAAATCAATTTTGCTAATTAATGCTCTTTTCCCCAAGAAACCACAACTGAAGGTTGTTGGAGATACCATGCTGAAAATGTCAAGTCAGTGTGCACTGGCAATTAAAAAAGTCAAATGAAAATTAAAAAAGTCAAAATGATCATGTGGCTGGAGCACCTGTCCTATGAGACAAGGCTGAAACATAGTGGGCTATTTCATTTTTTTTTAAAGGTTATTGAGCGATGATATAACAAGAGATCTTCAACATTATGCATGGTACAGAAGAAGTGGATAGACAGAACCTTTTCTCCTTTATCCATAATAGTAAAATTCAGTTTCACAATAAAACTTGAAACAGATTACATAGCTTCAAAAAGAGTAACAATTTCCTTTCCCTCTCATATTGTACCATGGTGAGCCATTTTGAGAATGACAAAGCTGCTAGGTTTATATATATCTGATTTAGCACAGTTATTGCAGCCTTTCCTTGTGTTTTCGCTTGCACATAGCTCTAGCACAAACAGAATTTTTGTACTGTAATCGACTCACTGAATGTTACTTCCTCCATATTTTATGTTAAGGGAGTAGAGAAATTAGTTTTAAATTTTTGAAGTATAAACTTCACACATAATGTTATTTGGTTTTATATTTTAATTAATGCACTATATGGAAAATTAAAGATGTCAAATGAATCAAATATCATAAAAAGACACCTTTAAAATAATATCTTTTAGTGCACTTTCCCATGTTCCATACCCCTTGTTAACTCATTTAATTCAGAAAGAATCACAAAAAACATGCATTTTATTCTCCTGTGAGGCAGACTGGCCTTCTTCCAGTTTGTGATGAAAAGGAAGAGAAAAATTCCTATGTCTTCCTTTAAAAAAGAGAAAAAGCCAGTATCATTTGAGAATATTAACTGTGGAAAGAATTCATTTATTTCTCACAACCAAGGCTTTTTAAACAGTATATTCATGAGACAGTTCTCAAAGATGCAGATTTGTAGCATAGCCTATCTCCATTTATACTCCCCTTTTCACAGTGTTAATGACACTTGAATTTTTGAACAGCAGGAATCTAAATAATCTCTTTTCAGTTTATTATATGACAGGCATTTAGGAAAAAAGAACCTTCACACAATCAGTAGTACTTCTGTTTCTATTTTCATTTTGTTATACAGATACTTTCTAGGCCCAAATTATGCAACAGCTTTTAACACTCCCTTTGAGAGTTTAAGAACATCAAAATCTATTAGACAGTGGTGAATGTTCCAGCTTTTCTTTTACAAGCCCAGCGCTTAATTCTTCTAATAACAGCCAATTCTTTAATCTACACACTAGATTAAGCACAAATTTTCTTTTAAAGGTCACCTTGCTTGTATCTTTAATATTTCACAAAAATACCAATAACCCCCCCCCCCCATATATCTATCAAACTTTTCTAATTACTGTGATTTTATTCAGAATGTCTAAAGCAATTTGGGTGATACAGCTATGAAGGTCAAAATTCCTTGACTCACTTGAGTTGCTGTCATAGTAGTATCTGGTCTCTGCTGACCAGATTTCCACTAAAAACCTAAACCACATCTAATATAAATAATTGCAAATCTTGAATTATGATTTTTATATTAAAATATTTTGAATCTGCTAAGGAAGTTTTCATTCCTTAAGGTCAATTCATGGAAGAAAAACTTGAACAGCCCAATTCAGAAGGCGCTGTGGCCAGGGACGGTGCTGCTGCCCCACATGCCACACTATCTCCAAAGGACTTTCAGGTGGTGTGGGAAGGCACACAACATGGAAAACCCCAGTAGCCTGAAAAACACCCAAAAGGCAACAAGTGACTGGGTAGGGGGCTGTTCCTGGGCCAAAAGTCCAGTGGAAGCTGACTAAGTTGACTCCAACCCCAGAAATACCCCTAGTCCACTTCCAATCTTGCCATTATGGTGGCACAGATCTGGGGAGGCAGTCTCTTCCAGATGGAGCTATGTGGTGCCTGCCCATCACACTGTTTCTCCTCTTGCAGTAAGGTGACCAAATGCATCAGTACAGGCCAGCACCTCTGCCAGGACATGCTTTGCCCTCTTCCCCCTAGATTGGGCTGCCCATAGCACAATTAATTGTGTGCGTAAAAAGGTAAGTACAGTTCTTTGAGATCAAGATGACATGAGGAACAAATGAGGTTTCTAGGGAAAACAAATGATCCCCACAAAAGGATTACACTAAAAAGGATGCATGAGTGAAGAACTGAGCCTCCTTTGTCTTATCTTCAATTGTTCTTGCTACAGCTATCCTGTGAAAGCCAGTGTGATATAGTGGATAGAGCTTCAGAGTAAGGTCTGGGGATCCAGGATTGAATCTCCAACTTGCTGTGGAAATTCATTAGGTGATTTTGGTCCAATTGCTTACTATAATCCTAACCTACATCATAGGATTATGATGAAAGGAGAGGAGAATAATGTAAGCTATTTTGGTTTCCACTATGGAGAAAGGTAGAATATAAATGAACTAAATAAATAATATGGGAGGCAGGTTAAAGGTAGAAAGGTGAATGGCTGAGCAGGAGAGAATGAAGCAGAAAAAAGTGGGGAGCATATGGGGGATGCCAGGATGGAAAGAGGAAAAAGTGTAAAGGAGGGAATACAGGAGAAAGTAAAGTGACCCACATAAGTCCTTGAGGGTTCCCTACCACACAACTGGGTCATAGTTTTCCTATTAAGAGACAGCTGGGCAGCGGGGGGGGGGAACTGACAGTAGATGGGCAGGTAAAAAAACAGTGACTGTTGGATGTGAAGAGAGAAGGAAACAGGAAAATGGGAGGGGATATGAGAGGTTTCATGGAAGGTAAAGAGGAAGTAGTAGCATAGGGAAAAATGAGATGCTTCCCACAAGGACATTCATGTTCCCACTTGTTCTGCGCTAATTATCTGCGCTAATAAAAATATATATAGTATTAGAGATAAAATACATGCTTGTGGAAGCAACAGAAAGGAACTTTTTATAGCTCTATGGCTAAAAATTAATGTGACTTAATATAAGGACAATATGCTACTTCTACATGAATATCATCTTACTCATAATTTTGTGCTATTTTGCCTTTCATTTAAAATGTAAATTTCAGTTGCACAGAAGAAAAACTATTGATATTTTAAAACACATCTGAGCAATTATTTTTATGCTAAACTCTGACAGCTAAATAATTCTACTAAATGAATGTTATGGAAGATCCAATTATTTCATGCAAAATATTAAATTTAACCACAAAATGAAAATGTAGATGATGATGATGATGATGATGATGGTGGTGGTGGTGGTGGTGGTATGATGACGACGACGATGACAGAAGTGGCTGATAAAGTTAAGTGGATATTGTATTTCCTATTAATCAAGTTATTAGGTAGACAGAGCTACTGAAATTCTTGAATCCTTAACATATAGTGTCCTCAGTAGTCATTATGATCATTTGATGAGCTTTTCTAAACTCCAAAGACAATAAAACAATGTTTTATTAATTTGCAATGGGTGATACTTGCAGGGATTTTAATGAAAAACAACACAAACCATCAACAAGAGTTCGTTCCTTAGCTTAAATATGCTTGCTTTCAAGTGGTAAAATTCACACGATGAGAAAATATATAACCTGTGTTCCTCAGAGGGGTCAAATGAAGTCTTGTACTCCTTGGAGACAAAGCCGATGTACAAAGTCAGGAGGAATGTTTGCATAAGTAAGATCAGTATCATATTATGTAAATTAATTCATTTCGCAATGATCTCCATGTCTAGAATTCCTTTTTTATTTACTCACAGGATATGAACCAGTGTTTAATTCTGACATGTTTTCACAGAATGTATTTCAGGAAATCAGTAGCAAAACAATACAACTGTTACTGTTCCAATTTATTTTCATTACATTCTGGCATGTATGGAGAGTTCAAGAACAGGAAAATGAACGTATGCAAAAGCTTCAGCTCCTATGAATCCCTCTTAATATGTTGTCTACTTTGCCAGAGAAAAAAATTCAACTGTTTAAGTGAGAGTAAATTCTCTTCAAGCTATTTTTTTTTTTTAAAAATATGATATTCAAGAAGAAAAGAAGAATTGGGATGCTACATACTCACAGGCATGATGGCTATATCTTAGCATGACCTTTTCTCCTTCAGCTGTAGAAGAAGAAGAAGAAGAAGAAGAGGAGGAGGAGGAGGAGGAGGAGTTTGGATTTATATCCCCCCTTTCTCTCCTGCAGGAGACTCAAAGGGGCTTACAATCTCCTTGCCCTTCCCCCCTCACAACAAACACCCTGTGAGGTAGGTGGGGCTGAGAGAGCTCCGAGAAGCTGTGACTAGCCCAAGGTCACCCAGCTGGCATGTGTGGGAGTGTACAGGCTAATCTGAATTCCCCAAAGCAAAGACTGTACTTTCTGAGACTTTTAAGGAAGCAACAACTAGATGGAAAACTTCTGGTGTCCTTTTACCGCTGTGCTATAGAGAGTGTCCTAACCTACTGCATCTGTGTATGGTTCTCCAGTTGCACAGTGGCGAATAGGAAGGCGCTCCAAAGGGTGATCAATACTGCACAAAGGATTATCGGCTGCCCTCTCCCCTCCTTGGAAGAAATCTATAATGCCCGAAGTCTAAATAAAGCCCAAAATATTCTAAGGGACCCGTCTCATCCAGCACACTCTCTTTTTAAACTGCTACCATCTGGCAGACGATACAGGGCCCTCAGAACTAGGACAAAGAGGCTTAGAGACAGCTTCTACTCTAGAGCTGTGGCTATGCTAAACTCCGCTGCTTCATATTGATGTATTTGGGGCTATGTAGGGATGGGTGGAGGATGATGATGTATGAGTCTGAAATTGCATGAGTCTGAAATTGTATGAGTCTGAAATTGTGTGCATCGAGGAATGCTGCTGTAAATTTCGTTGTGCGTGCACAATGACAATAAAATGCTTATGCTTATGCTTATGCTTATGCTTAGATAAGCCTCCACAGCTCAGGCAGCAGAGCTGGGAATCAAACCCGGTTCCTCCAGATTAGCTACATGAGCTCTTAACCTCCCACGCCACTGCTGTACCACCACTTCAATTCTACAGCACCTCTTGCTGTTATAATACCTTGAACTGCCTTACCACCAAGAATACCTTCATGAATACCTCCAAGAATACCTGTCTCATTCCCTTCAAGCTCCCTCTCAAAATTCCACCTTTTGTCTTGGCATATAAACATTTTACATAAATGTCATTTGTCTGCTGTGCTTATGCTGTCCCTTTGTTATTCTCTATTTATGCAGAGTAGAAAAATACATTGGAGTTTTCCCCATAACAACATGCATTACTTCAGTTCAGCTGGCAGAGAAGAAAGGGGAGCAAGTTACATTTTTGTGCATTGCACCATTCAGGTATTTAAATTTAGCAGTGTGTGATGTCTGTATTATGCTATTTTTCCATGTCCTCTATTCTATTTGTCTCTGATATTAGATTTTAGGTTACTTGGGGAAAGGATCTGTTTTCTTGTATGGTTTTTAGGGTCATGTACATAGATGACACTATACAAATACAGACAAACAAAAAACTAACAACATATGATCTGGGATCCGATTCATGTTTTAAAACCTTTAACTCCTTTTTCACAGCTTAAAATATGGTACATGTTACTACTATTTTTTATTTATTTATTTATTTATTAAACTTTTATGCCGCCCCATCCTCCAGGGTGGGAATGTACTAGTGACTAGCATACTCTACACATGTGAATAGGATGAAATGTGCTAAGATCTTGCTAGGAAGTAATATGACGCTGAGTCACCAAAATCTCAAAACTACAGGCCATTATTTAAACCACTGGAATTTTGGATATGACTACAATGCTGCTTCTGTTCTAGAATTTGTTTCTCCCACTACTTCACTTCTAAACTAAATCTCTTTGCAAAAATGCTTTGATGGTAAAGCAGTATGTTCTCATTTACTGATGCAGGTGTTTGAATTCCTTCAGGGTAATTTGCTTGCAAACCTGCTCCCACTGCACTTTGTGTCCCCCACTTGCTCTAACAAACAGCTGCTCTGAATAAAAGCTTGGTGAAGACTGCCATTTATCCTGAGTACTGTTACATTAGATAATGCTGGTCGGTAGTATTTGCAGCTAAAGCATATTTGGAAACCACATTTCTCCACATAGCCGTTTACACAATTTCAAGGACATTCCAGCAGTTTGAGAAATTGATAATACTGTTTTTTTAATCTAAAGTAAATTATTTGTGACTTTAAAGTTACTTTGAGGATTCTTTGCATTTCAGTACATTTAACCCTCTGTCCTCAAAAAGAGAAATTAAATTAACATGATGGGTTGGATCCTAGAAAAGATCCACATGCACAAGGGGTGTGTTTGATTTTCAATTGACCCCACATGGAATACCTGCAAATCTCCCATCACCCAGGAGAATGGCGGCGGGGGGGGGGGGGGATTTAGAGATGCATCAGGAGAGAAGGGAATCCATGAATGGAATTTAGATGGAACCCAAGAACATTATTTCAGTTTAGTCACTTAATAAGTTTGTCTACTTAATCACAGCAAGGATATTGACAGTTTAACAGTGGGTAACATCCCAACTTCTTCGAGATTCGTCCACATGATCAGCATATTTATAGATCACACTGTCTTCCTTTCAATGATCCCTCAAATCCAACAAAAGGCTCCTTGCACTGTACAACAAAGCG
This sequence comes from Sphaerodactylus townsendi, assembly GCF_021028975.2. Lineage (NCBI taxonomy): Eukaryota > Metazoa > Chordata > Lepidosauria > Squamata > Sphaerodactylidae > Sphaerodactylus > Sphaerodactylus townsendi. The sequence goes on from NC_059431.1 coordinate 52,803,873, forward strand.
TCAACAAGAACTTTGGAACATCTCCCTGAGCCTTCACTGAAAGAAAACAGTAACTGAACACTCCTGCTCTTAAAATGTGTGAATAATACAAAAAAAAAAAAAGGAAAGCTCTGTTGAATAGCCCCAACACTGTCCACTTATTTCATGAGAATGCAGCTGGCTATATAATTCAATGTATGAAAGAAAAATGTGTTTTTAATTTCATTTGTGTTCTCATATTCATGGTGATTTTGTCTGGGGATTCTGAAATCTGCAAATATATATTCAGACACATCTGTAGGACACACAGATTGGCCTTTTTGCATAGGTGAAAAATTGCCATAGTTTCCTCCAGCTGCTATGCAACAATGATAAATTTCTTTATACTCACAGATGTAGAAATATTCCCGGCCTGGCCTGAACTCAAATCCTAATGAGAAGGGAGTGAAGAGCTGGAATTTTTCTGAGAACTTTAATGGTCCATTTGGAGAGTGAGGCCGATTGCACTCCCACCTCTTGAATCCTTTGGAGGTATGATCACAGGAACTATAGCCATCAAAGTTCACCATGTAAAGTATGTAGCGCTCAGTCTTATCTTCTGGCACCGAATCCTCATAATGAGGGCAGAATACATCCAAATAGTCATTGATGCAAACATCGATGTGGTAGTCACCCCGCTGGAATCTAAAAATGATACAAAGTAGAATGAGCTCAGTTCACCTTACTACAAATCACATCTAAGCTATTTTTTAAAAAAAAATCACCTTGAATTTTTCAGTTTAAGAACTAATTTGAGCAAGTGTTCCAAACTCTGTGCTCCAGCAACCTTTTCCCCTTGTGTTTCCTGGACAGAATGAGTCTAACATTTCTCTACTAAAAAGGAAAACCTGCATTCAATACAAATACAAATAGCAAACAAGGGGTTGTATTAAAAAAACTCATTACAGGTATATGTACTTTTCCTAGAAGCCCTCGTTCATCTTTACGTTTTCATCATTGCTGGCAACATTCAGCCAAGATTCAGAAAACCCTGGTTCACCTTTGAAAGATTTGAAAAGCAACATAATTCCACTGCCAATATGCACAGAGGAGATACTGGTATTTAGATAAAAGCATTCAAGGCTATGAATTATCAGCATTTAACTAACAGTTGAAATGAGAGCCAGATGAAAACTGCAGTAAAAGGGACTTTTGCCAGCATTTTTCAAAAAAAGCTATGATCCACATTAAGTAGTCACAACTGTAGTAGGGTTATTTTTAATGTCATTGTAATAATACAGAAGCTCATTACTGTGTGTGGCCAAACTATTTTATTCGTGGCTACCAACTGTACATAGCAGGTGGAAACTGTGTGCATACTGAAGTCTGCAAGTTACCAAAGAGACACTCTCTTAAACACACCAGATACAGCAAGTCATGTCTTCTCAAGGGTCAATGAGACCTATTCACAAGAAAATTTGCATAGAGCTGTGTGGCCCTTTCCGCACGGGCAGAATACAGCGCCCCAGGGACGGCAAAAACGTTCTGGCCACCCTGGAGCGGCGTGAAGCTGCTGCTTTAAACCTTGCTCGTTGATAGAACTTTCATTAGTACTTTCATTAGAACATTAGATACATTAGAACTTTTTAGGCCTTTGGGTGAGGCTTGACTTGTTAATGAAGGCCAACAACCAGCTAAAGATCTGGCAGCTGTGAAATTAATAATAATAATAATAATAATAATAATAATAATAATAATAATAATAATAAGAAGAAGAAGAAGAAGAAGAAGAAGAAGAAGAAGAAGAAGAAGAAGAAGAAGAAGAAGAAGAAGAAGAAGAAAAGACTGAGTACAAACAGAGACACAACTCAGTGGCCAAGATGATCCACTGGAATTTATGCAAGAATTACAACATAAGAACAGCTAAGAACTGGTGGACAAAGTGTTGAAACACAATACACCAGACATCATCGTGATCGAGGACAAGAAAGTGACCATCATCGACATAGCAGTCCCCGGTGACAGCAGGGTCATTGAAAAAGAACACGAGAATGTCCCTAGATACCGCGATTTGAAAATCGAGCTTCAGCGTCTATGGCACAAACCAGCTGAGGTCGTCCCAGTGGTAATCGGCACGCTGGGCGCCATCCCAAAAACACTAGGGCAGCACTTGAAACATATTCGAATTGATAAAATTAACATCTGTCAAATTCAGAAGGCAGCCCTGCTGGGATCCGCATGAATACTACGCCAATACATTACAAACTTCCTAGGCCTCTGGGTGAGGCTTGAATTGTAATGAAGGCCAACAACCAGCTAAAGATCTGGCAGCTGTGAAATCTACTACTACAACAACAACAACAATAATAATGGTAATAATAATATTAACATTAACAACAACAACAACAACAACAACAATAATAATAAAAGAGCAGGAAAAGATCAACACCTGGGCCATACCTGTCATCAGGTACACTGCAGGAATCATCAACTGGACACTGGCTGAGTTGGAAGCATTAGATAGAAAAACTCGGAAGCTTATGACAATGCACCATGCCTTACACCCACGCAGTGATACTGATAGATTATACCTTCCCCGGAGATCTGGAGGCAGGGGCTTACTGCAAGTACAGCAAACAGTGGAAGAAGAGATTATGTGAAGGAAAGTCAAGAACAGGCATTGACTGAAGTGAAGAACAGACATTTGCTGCAAACCCAGAAAACCAAACAAGAATACAGAAAAATGTGATTAAAATGAGGACTGAAAGCTGGCACAACAAAGCACTGCACGGCCAATTTCTGGAGAAAATCAAAGACAAGGTGGATAACGAAAAGACCTGGCTGTGGTTAACAACTGGAACTCTGAAAAAGGAAACTGAATCCCTGATTTTAGCTGCCCAAGAGCAAGCTATCAGAACAAATTCGATCAAGGCCAAAATCAAAAAATCCTCAGATGATGCAAAATGCAGATTGTGCAAAGAAGCTGATGAAACTGTAGCTCATGTCCTCAGCTGCTGCAAAAAGATTGCCCAGACTGAGTACAAACAGAGACACAACTCATGGCCAAGATGATCCACTGGAATTTATGCAAGAATTACAACATAAGAACATTTAAGAACTAGTGGGAACATTGTCCAGAGAAAGTAATGGAAAATGAGAAGGTCAAGATCCTGTGGGACTTTCGAATCCAAACGGACAAAGTGTTGAAACACAATACACCAGACATCACCGTGATCGAGGACAAGAAAGTGACCATCGTCAACATAGCAGTCCCCGGTGACAGCAGGGTCATTGAAAAACAAAACAAGAAGGCCACTAGATACCGCGATTTGAAAATCGAGCTTCAGCGTCTATGGCACAAACCAGCTGAGGTCGTCCCAGTGGTAATCGGCACACTGGGCGCCATCCCAAAAACACTAGAGCAGCACTTGAAACATATTCGAATTGACAAAATTAACATCTGTCAAATTCAGAAGGCAGCCCTGCTGAGATCCGCACGGATACTATGCCAATCCTAGGCCTCTGTGTGAGGCTCGAATTGTAATGAAGCCAACAACCAACTAAAGATCTGGCAGCTGTGAAATCTACAACAACAACAACAACAACAACAACAACAACAATACGGAACTGTCAACATCAAGAGAGGAATTTTCCAGGGTGACTCACTGTCACCATTGTTGTTCATCATTGCAATGATCCCACTGTCAACAATTCTACAAAAAACAAACCTGGGCTATCAAACTGCAAGAAATTCACCAAAAATTTCCCACTTGCTGTACATGGATGATCTAAAGCTTTATGGAAAATCAGAAACTGAAATTCAGTCACTGACCAACACAGTCAGAATCTTCAGCAATGACATTAGTATGGAGTTCGGCTTGGACAAATGCGCCACAGTGGCATTAAAGAAAGGGAAAATTACTGACAGTAAGGGCATAGAGATGCCTAATGGAAAAAAAAACCATAAATTGTAATCAACCTGAATCCTATAAATACCTGGGAATACTACAGCTGGACAACATCAAGCATGGACATGTGGAAAATGTGGTCAGCAGAGAATATGTCCCAAGGGTCAGAAAAATTTTTGAAGAGCAAATTAAATGAAGCGGGAATATGATCAAGGCTATCAACTACCTGGGGCATACCCGTCATCAGATTACTACTGCTGGAATCTGTGGAACTGGGCCTTACGCATAAAGCAGAGCTGGATGATCTGGACAGAAAAAACAAGAAAAACTGATGACAATCCACTACTCATTATACCTGCGCGTAGTGATGTTGAGCAGACTTTACCTACCCAGAAAATCAGGAGGTAGGAGGGCTTCTGCAAAGTGATGAAACAAACGGTGGGCAAAGAAGAGAAACATGCACTGGCAGATTATGTGAAAAACAGTGAAAGAACCAACATTGATGGAAGTCAACAGCAGAAAACTGCTCAAAGTGCAAAAAGACAAAAGAGTGAATACCAGTAAAATACACTGCAGAAAGCAGAGAAGAGAAAACTGGCAAAAGAAGGCTCTCCATGGACGGTTCCTAGAAAAAAAATTGAGGACCAAAATTGACAAGGAAAAGAAGAAACCTGGTTGTGGCCTTTCACAAATGGAACTTTGAAAAAGGAGGATCCGAGAGCTTGATTCTTTGCAGCCCAAGAACAAGCAATTCGAACAAGCACGCCATCAAAGCCAGAATTGAAAAGTCAACTACAGATCCCAAGTGCAGACTCTGCAAGGAAGCAAGGGCGCAAACAATAAGATCCACATACTTTGCTGCTGCAAAAGATTGCGCGATGAGCGGACTACAAGCAGAGGCATAATACTGTTGCTCAGATGATTCACTGGAACTTGTGCCACAACGACCATCTGCCTGTGACAAAGAACTGGTGGAATCACAAACCTGAAAAGGTCACTGAAAATGAACACGAAAAACTACTCTGGGACTTCCGAATTCAGACTGACAAAGTTTTGGAACACAATACTCCTGACCTCACGATTGTGGAAAAAAAGAAAGTGTGGATAGTTGATGTTGCAATTCCTGGTGACAGAAGGATTGATGAGAAGCAACTGGAAAAACTTACACGATACGAGGATTTAAGGATTGAACTACAAAGACTCTGGCACAAACCAGCGTACTAAAAGGAAGGTCCCAGTGGTGATTCGGCACACACTGGGTGCAGTGCCTATAAAGATCTTGAACGGCGCACTTAAAAACAATTGCTGGCGCTGACCTAAATCACCATATGTCAGCTTCGCAAAAGAGCCACCCTACTTTTACGGCTCTGCCTGCGCATTGATTATGCGATACATCACACAGTCCTAGATGCTTGGGAAGTGTCCGACGTGTGATGTAATACAAAATCCAGCATATTGATCTTGTTTGCTGTGTATAACTGTTTTGTATCAATATGATGATGATGATGATGATGATGATGATGATGATGATGATGATGATGATGATGATGATGATGATGATGATGATGATGTATACCGCACCATCCCTCAAGGGGTCTGGGCAGTTTACAACAAAAACCAATACATAACTTAAATAAATACATTAAAATCTAATCCAGATAAAAACACCAATTATAGGTGGCACCCAAGAGCCCCTATGCTTCCTACCGGGAGGGGTCGTCATAGATATAACAATTGGCTGAATGATGTAAGAGGATACTGCAATGGGGAAGCGGGGGAGCAGACAATCAGCGACTGGCTCCCCCAAAGGCCTGGTGGAACAGTTCTGTTTTACAGGCCCTGCGGAACTCCTGTAGATCCCACAGGGCCCAAACAGCTGGGGAAAGAGCATTCTACCAGGCTGGGGCCAGGGCAGTAAAAGCCCTGCCCTGGGTGGAGGCCAGTCGCATCATTGATGGGAGGGAGACCACCAGTAAGTTCGCCTCTGAAGAACGCAGAGGCTGAGTAGGGGCATATGGGGTAAGACGGTCTTGCAGGTATGAGGGCCCCAGGCCGTGAAGGGTTTTAAAGGTTAGTACTAGCACCTTGAAAGTGATACGGAACTCCACTGGGAGCCAATGCTTAGAATGGGGGAGATGTGATCCATGACAGAACCACCCGCGAGCAGTCACACTGCCACATGTTGGACCAGTTTCAACTTCTGGATCATCCACAAGGGCAGGCCTGCGCAAAGCGAATTACAATACCTAACCTGGAGGTGACCGTAATGCAGATCGCCGTGGCCAGGTCAGTCTGGGAGAGGTAAGGGGCCAGCTGCCGAGCCTGCCGAAGGTGGAAGAAAGCAACCTGTTTAGTGACCGTTTGTCAGAATTAACGTGAATACATGCTAATTAGATATTAATGTAACTAGATGCTAATTAGATTTTTAAAGTTATTTTGCTAGACCCTGGCCTACATCAAACCATGTGTGCACAGAAACACATGGAATTTTCCATGTTCCTCTTCATTCTGGAAGGCCCTTTCAACTCAGCATTGACCATTCCTAATTGCAGGACCTGAATCCATTCAGATGGCTGCCATACAAATCAGAGCCCTGCAATGAAGAGAGGGTGAATTTGTTCCCTCCTCTGTCTTCTGGAAATTAAGCTGCTACATGCAGAAGATACGAAAGTAGTGATTTTAGCCACATTAAATTACTCCTATAATTGCCCAACCTGTGTGGCTATACCTACATATAGGTTCTGGGATTCTACTAATTATCTTTTTGAGGACTGTACGAAAGCAATATGAGAAAATCAGTGTTCCATGGACTCATAATTTAATTACATGTTTCCTGGCAATTTTTAATTCTTGTCAATATTATGAAACTTTTTGAATTAAATTTTAAACGAAGCCCCTTGCTTGCCCTGAGAAAGTTATATTTAATCCCGAGGAAGCATGGCTGATATTTGGAAGCTGCGACTTTGATATTGAACAGAATAAAGAAAGCTACATATCAGAATACAATCAAGGTTTATGCTTAAACTAAAGGCATTTAATTATTTTCTGTAAACCAACACCATTGAAACAAAATATGTAATAAGTTTTTAAATATGCTTGGAAATATGATGATAAAAAACAACAGCCTGTGTTTATATATAGGCCTTCCCCTTTTCCATTGTTCTTTATACCCCAGTAAAATCCTGTACCATATCCACAGGACTAAAGATTTTCCTCTAATTTTTCCAATTTGAATAATAAATCTGTATTCATATTTACATAAACTTATTATTGTAAGAAGCCTTTCAAATAAGTACATAAATGTCTCTAGCTGATTTTTTAAATATGACTCATGTAATCTCAGATATATTCTTCCTTTTTGACTGCTATTGCATATTGACTAATATTGCATGGAAACATAAAAGGGGGAAAGGGAAGATATTCCTGCCTGGTTGAAATTTACGTTTGCCACAGGTGAGTAGATCACTGACTTCTCACAAGGCTATCAGCTGCAGACATTAAAAACAAGCATCCACTCCCAGTCAAACCCTTCAGAGTAACCTAACACTGTCTTCCAAATTTATGATAGAGAACTCATTGTCCCTTTCTCCCAACAAACAATCAAACCTCAAATATTATTAATAATGCTATCTGGCTTCCTATTCTTTGTTGCACAAAAGAAAACACATTGCTATTTTTCAAACACAATTAACCTTTGCATTCAGTCAGGTGATGTTCTTGCAATGTCACGGAAACGTGCACACTACTGAGCTAGATAATAGGCAGTAAAGCTTTAAAGAGGCATGGCAAAGATAGAGATAGTTATGTAGCAAATGTGCTATCAAAATTAAGAACTGCACACAAAGCTCACACTGATACCAGGCTAGCATATACTTGCTGGGGGTATCAACTAAGGGTACTTAATGTTCCCAAATGCCACCTATTTCAGCTACAGGAACGCTGAATGTAGTGGAATCTGCCTGACAATTTTAACTGAAGAAATATATGACATGGACAATACATTTTGAAATTAATTCTAGTGCTCTGTTTATTCATCATTACAAAACACAGGCACAACCATGTGCCTTTTTTATAGTTGTAATTCTGAAGCATATGTGACTCTTGTCTTGAATATAATAACTTTGTTGACTGTAGATATAAGAGGTGATCTACTTAACTAGATATTTATAATGCAGTAGCAGTTTTGAATGATTCTCCTTTCACTTTCTTCCTTTTAAAAATCACCATAAAATCTTGACATAAAAAATGCCACAACTGACACTAATTGCCCATTATCATATAGATAAGATAAAAACCGCAACAAGTTCTTCATGCAGATTCTGCAATACAAATCATATATATTGGTTACATTCTCCCTTCTAAAGTGCCTGTCCAAGGAGCAGCACCTTTTAAAAAAATATATCTCCTACTTTCAGTGCTCAGCAGCATTCCTTCTCTTATGTTTATAAATAATTAGAATTTTTAAACTGGATATTACTATATAAATTAAGAACTATATATTAGTAGATGGCATCAAAAACCCACCCCCTATCATGCCCTTAAGAGGCCTAGGTGTCATGGGGTTAAACAGTCAACACGGCTGGCCAAACGCCTGACAGAACAGAACCGTTTGCAGGCCCTGCGGGGCCCTGGTCTCCCTAGGGAGACTGTTCCACCAGGTAGGAGTTAGGACTGTAAAATCCCTGGCCCTTGTGGAGGCCAGTCGGATTACTTTTGGGCCAGGGGCCTCCAATAGATTCTCCTCCGAAGAGCGGTGGGACCTAGCGGGGCAATATGTGGAGGCACTGTCCCTCAGATATGCAGCCCTGAGGCCACTTACAGCCTTAAAGGTTAAAACCAACACCTTGAACATGATCCGGAACTGGATAGGCAGGCAGCAAAGGTGGTACAGAACCAGTGTAATCTGGTCCTGGCTAGATGTCCTCATAAGGAGCCTGACTGCCACATGTTGAACGCATTTATGCTTCCAGATCACAGTCAAAGGCAGGCCAGTGTAAAGCGAATTACAATAATTAAGTCTGGAGGTGACTGTTGCATGGATCACTGTGACCAAGTCAGAACTGGAGAGATATGAGGCCAGTTGCCGTGCCTGCCACAAGTGATGGAACGCCGCCAGGGCAGTTTGAGCAACCTGGGCCTCCAACGATAATACTGGGTCCAAGGTTACTCCCAGGCTTTTAACGGACGAGGCTAGATGTAGAGCCTCGCCATCCAGTGCTGGCATGCAAAAGTCCACTGTAGAGTTGAAATTATTGTATAAATATCTGTATAATTAAAGTAAAGTTGACCAAATCTGAGGATACTTAAATGCAGGGATTGGAGTTGTGAATGGGCAAGATAGATCTTTCTACAAATTTCTTCAACACCTTAGGTTGATAGAAAAAGATAAAATCTAATATCTAGGGTGTTTAAAGTCCCCCCCAAATGACAAGGACCACATGCAACTTTAAGAAGCAGAATGCCTCAGTAACTGTTGCTAGGCAACCACAGCTTCCAGGCTGGGCTTCTTTGAGTAAAATGGCAAAGAGAGAGGGATGACCAGAGATTTTTGTAGTCCAGGCCTATTTTGGCCATTGAGGAGGGACTCATTGGGGTCAGGCCTGACTGCAGTTGCCAGCTCCAGGTTGGGAAATTCATGGAGATTTTGTGGTGAAATCTGAGGAGGGCAGGGTTTGGGGACAGGAGAGGCCTCAGTAGAATCTAATGCCAAAGTGTCCACACTCCAAAGCAGTTGTTTTCTTCAAGGTCACATCTCTATCGCCTGTACTTCAGTTGTAATTCTGAGAGTAAGCCTTGAAGAGGGGATATACCTCACAGGAGATTTGGGGATACAATGCTATAAACGCCACCCCCCAGCAGTCATTTTCTGCAGGGGAACTACAGTTGCCAACCTCCAGGTGACAGTTGAAGATCATCTGGAATTACAAGTGATCTCCAGATATCAGGGATCAATTCCCATTGGGAAAAAAAATGCTGCTCTACAAAGCCAGGAGGCAACCTTGCAAATGGGGGGAAGAGTGCCTATGCCCTATGAAGATGGAGAGAACTCTCCCCATCTTCACAGACACCCTGCTGCCCCCACGCCCGGCTTTGCAAAGCCAGGATCCAGCTTTTCAAGGGGGAAGCATGAAAATGAGAACAGAGAAAGGAGCACACTAATAGCCACAGAAGATTCAGACTCAAGGTTTATGATTGGGTGTTTGCTTGCTGTAGCAATGATGCAGCAACTAAATGGGGAATGCTGGGAGGGAAATGAGGGAGCTGGCAGCAGAATAGGTGGAGACAGGGCGGAGAAATGGTGGAGCATGCCACTCTGTGGAGACTGAAAAAGTGAGAAGGGGGGGGGGGGAGAACCTGAAGCAGGCATGGCAAACTCATTCAAGTTTGGATTCCCAGTGAATTAGAGGAAAAGGTCAGTGTGTGCCCTCATTGGGAAAATTCATCCTTTCATTCATCAGAAGCACAGTAGCATTGCAACAGTTGCGTAAATGAAAATGAAACTTGGATAATGTCGCAAATCTGTTGCATAATTGAAAATCTTCCCCCAAGTGAAGGTGGACTTGCCTCAGGGAAAGCCTTAAAACTATGTTTCTTTGTAAACCAGTGACTTTTATTACAGCCAGTATTACAGAAAGAGATCTACCTGGACAGGTAATGTAATTATAAAAACAGAAATTAATTATGCCTTCCATTTAAAAAATCAGCATTTGTTTTCCAACTAAAAAATATGCTACTTTACTGCTAAATAAGCTGTAATCTTTTTTTGCTTTTTCAAATAAATTTATTTTCAACAAAAGATCACTGGCATATACATCAATAATCAAACTGTTACACAACATGAATATATGACAATTTAACAAGCTATAATCTTAAGCACCTTTATCTTTCAATCTATTTTCAAGCAAAATCTCCATTCCTTTTTTTTATACAGCTTTGCTGTCCAAAAATTTGTACCACAAAAACTATTGCAGTTTAAAGATACACATACTGCTTTCAATATCTGGGAATTCTTATTTTCCCCCAACTCAGAAAGAGCATATTTGTCCAGACTGCAGGGATCCAAGGGCACGCTTGTGCCAAGACATGGGAATAATAAAGTGAGAAGGCAAAAATGAGTACATTCTTGCTGTACAACATGCCAGAGCATCAGTTCCAAAGAGATCAGCTTCTTATCTTCAAATTCTCACCATTCCAATGGCTTTAATCCGTGCAAGTCACCTCCACCTGACCATTGATTTTTCATTGCTTTGGGCATTTAATTTGGTGATGGAGAGAGCTAGTGGTAGGAAGGTACAACAGGAATTCTTATTTTGTCAAAGACATCATTTAGACTTAAAAACTGAACTTCTGAACTGTCAACCTGAGTCACATAAACTGCAGAGCACTGTGCCCAAGCAGATACTAAAGTCAGGCTGGGATTCTTATACAATCTGTCTCAGGAAACAGAAATTTAAGACCTCAGACTATACCGGTCTCTTTGCTGGTCTAATTTATAGATACATGCTCCTGTGAATTTGAGTTTCCATTTACTTCTCTCCCAATAGCCCTGCCTAGCTGTGGCACTCAGATCCTGATACACAACATTTATTCTACTTTATCTATTGGCAGCACAATGAAAACTCATAATTAACATCCACACATTTTTGTTTGTGCCATCAAATTGTATATCCACAGGTCCAAATCTCCTTTTCCCATCCGTGTTCCATCTTTATTTTATCCAGGCTCATAAAATGCATACATTAACTTACATTTTATAAAACAGAAAAAAGTACTAAGCTCTACAATGTACAGGAAGCAATCTAAGTAGCTTAAAATCAAATTACGTAGTGAATTAATGTGGACACTAAGTGAACTGATAAATCATTAACACTTAGATTCTAAGAATTAACTGAGAGGCATAATACAGTAAAAAAGAGGAAAGCACCCACGGGTATAGCGCCAAGTGACACGGACATGAGCTGCTTAACATGTGTTGACCATGTGTCTAACCTATGAGGCACAACCCATCAGGCTTGATGGAATGCGACTATCATCGTTATTTGTTAACCCTGCCCTCAGGCATGCACTGACATCTATTAATGGTTATGGAGAACAATGGCCCATCTGCAGAAAGGTCTTGTTTTTCACACTCAAGGAGCCAAAAGGAAAAACACTTGCACAACGTTCCCACTGACCTTCGTTGTGATTGATACACATCAACTGAAATTCATGTCCCCAATCCCCAAGCAGTTTAAACTGACTCTAACATCAATAGCTTTTGTAATTTGTATTTCCTATACAATACTGTTGGACGAGAATCAGCCAGACCCCTGGTAAAGAACTGCATATTAACACACACTACCCAAGAAATGTATCATTTAATAAGATCATAAGCATAAAACTGTAAAAAAACCCCCACCAAGATGTATTTTATGAGTTTCATTTATATTCTGCCTTTCTCACCAATGGCGGGGTGGGGGGAGACTCAAGCAGTTTACGTCACTCTCGTCTTTTCCATGCTGTCCTCACAACAACCCTGTAAATTAGGTTTGGATAACAGTGTATGACATGGAGGAGTGGGGACTCGATTTTACCTCTCCCAGATCCTAGTCTAACAACCAAACCATTCTGATATTTTTCACAATGTTACAGAGGCATTCCTCCCATTGGGCAAAATGGGCAGCTGCCCAGGGTGCCACCTTGTGGTGAGCGACAAAATTGCAGGTTTGTTTGTGGGGGACTTTGTATTTTCAGTGTTTTTTTCCGTTTTTGGCCTGCATGGGGCGCAGATTTTAGGCTAGCAGCACCAAAATTTTAGGGATTTTTTGGGAGACTCTCCTGATGATATGACCTGGGTTTGGTGAGGTTTGGGCTCCCAAAGGGAGTGCCCCATCCCCCTTTGTTTCCAATGGGAGCTAATAGGAGATGGGGGCTACACCTTTGAGGGTTGCTAACATTTTGGCAAACATGAAATGATATATTGCATTACAAGAGGACCCAAATGGGTAAAACTTTCACTATCCACTCTGCATCCTGGCAAACAACAGTGGTAAGCAGCCATGTTTGGAATTACACTTGCTGAACATGCTCAGCTTGCTTGTTTCCTTCATTCCTTCTTGTCATAGTCAACATGTTAGGCCAATTGACCAGCGTGGTGTAGTGGTTAAGAGAAGCAGACTCTAATCTGGAGAACCAGGTCTGATTCTCCACTCGCCACATGAGTGGTAGACTCTAATCTAATGAACCAGGTTACTTTCTCCAGTTCTACAGATGAAGCCTGTTGACCTTGGGCTAGTCACAGTTCTCTCAAAACTCTCTCGGTCCCCCTATCTCACAAGGTGTCTGTTATGTGTGGGGTGGGAAGGAAGGCAATTGTAAGTTGTTTTAAGATTCCTTTTGATAGAGAAAATTGGCATACAAAACTCACTCTAACAAAATGTAGTTGCAGTTTCCTTAAATATTTTTCTAGCCTCTGTATAAAAAAGCAGGAAAAAAATCAAGCAAGAATTTAGTAGGTGATAACATTAAGTTAAGGTTCAGGTCTGATTTTCATTAAAAAGTACTTTTCCATTTAATTATAGGGTTGCTTTAGAAACAAAAACTCGCTTTAATATTATATATATTATTGGTTTAAATATAGGTCTTAAATTTTGCAGTGGAACAGTACACAGTCAAATGTATTATGAACACAGCAAGGAACAATGTTTCTATAGTACCAAAAAATTTTTTTAAAAGAAAAAGTTTAAAATTTATTTTTATTAACCTGAATAGAATTTCTGTAGCAAGTACTGAGGATATTCACAGTTAAATTGAAGAATTTGGTCATAACTGAATTATAGGCTAGTACCTTGTTAACACAACATTGTGTAAATGCAGAGGTAATAACAAAATATTCCTTAAACAGAACTCTGCAACAATTTTGTTAAATAATACCAATTCAACTTCATTTTTACATTCTGGAAACAAAAAACATTCCAAAAGTCCTATAAATGCTGGAGGTGCAAAGAGGCATTACTGCAGTTGCTGATCAAGAAAAGGGAGAAAGTCAGTGCACAGTGTCATTTAGCAAGATGTTACCATCCCTTATTTGTGTGAGGACAGAAGGGTGGAAGAAGCAATCATGTTGCCTGGTAGTCAAGTTGAGCAACTGTTGACAGATGTGAGAAAGGGACAGCATTGGGGATGGAGAGGAAGAATGGTTTTCTTGTGGCACAAACTGAAAGCCAACGTAGTGAAGTGGTTAAGAGTGTCGGACTAGGATCTGGGAGACCTGGATTCAAGCCCCTACTCATGCCACGCAAGCTCACTGGGTGACCAACCAGTCATATATTCTCAGTCTAACCTCCCTCACAAGGTTATTGTGAGAATAAAATGGAAGACATGAGAATGGGCCATTGGATACTCACCGTGAAGGATCCTTCTCATGGCAGGATAGGATAACATCTTGGAAGGGTTATTTTTCACCCCATTCCGTGGGAGGCAGGAACTAGTTTTTTCATTACTTCCTGTCTGACCCCATGACTCCATTTTACTTCAGTATTTGACTGACATAGCCATTCCTAAAGACAAAACTTTCAACAGTATAAACAAGTAGCAACAAGCAAAATTAACCCCAACCAAAATGGAAGGTCATAAAGGTAAAAACTAACGGAACTGTTATGGAGTACATTTGGAAAATATGCCAAATGAGGGAGGGGCCAAGATGTCCTCCTATCCTGCCAGGAGAAGTGAGTATCCAATGGTCACCGTGAGTATCCAATGGTCTGTTCTCCTGGGGGCGGAGGACATCTTGGTAGTGTCCCAAGAATTAGGGAGGGTTAAGCATGATTTCCCAAAAGCTGTTTCTATGGCTGCCCAGGACTGTAATTTGTAATGCTTGACAAAGGAAAATGGAGAAGACCAGATCACAGTCTTGCACATCTGTTGCACAGCTGCATTATTCCTGAAGGCTGCATTGCTTGTGGCACTTCTTACTGAATGGGCCATGATCCCGGTTGGAACAGGAAGGTTGTTCGCTTTGTGTGCCTCTATAATGCAGGCTTTGATTGTTGAACTTATAGCCGCAGACATTTGACTCCCAAAATTTGGGGGCAATACATTGATGAAGATACTCTCTGATTGGCATATGTTTTGTGTACAGAAAATGAAGGCCTTCAGAGCCTGGGGAACTTCCAGGTTGTGCCAATTTCTTTCCCTAGGCAGAGACGGTTGGGGGCAGAAGGAAGGGAGAACAATGTCCTGACGAAGGTGAAAGGTAGAGCTTGCCTTAGGCTGGAATGTGGAGTCTGTGCATAAGATAACTCTGACCTTATGAAATAAACATAAGTTTGGTTTTATAGACAGTGCTCTCAATTTATTTATTTATTTTATTAGGCTTTTATACCGCCCCATCCCCGGAGGGCTCTGGGCTGTGTACAAAATATAGGGATACAATATAAAAGAGTAAACATTTAAAAGCAGCTATTAAAAATTACAAATTTTTGTTCCAAGAATTATATAATTATATAACAAAATAGAGTGGCGTACAGCATTTCAATAATAAAAAATCCCTTCCCCCCAGAAGGGAGGCATAGCGAGTCTCATTAGATGATAGGTGGCCCAGATGTCAGGGGCCACAGAAGGGGGGCACCATTAGCGGCCGGTTCCTCCAAAGGCCCGGCAGAACAGCTCCGTCTTACAGGCCCTGCGGAACTCCCCAAGGTCCCGCAGGGCCCGGACAACTGGAGGAAGAGCGTTCCACCAGGCCGGGGCCAGAGCCGTAAAGGTCCTGGCCCGTGTGGAGGCCAGCCGCATCACGGAGGGACCAGGGACCACCAGTAGATTGGCCTCCGCCGATCGGAGAGGCCATACAGGGACATATGGAGTGATACGGTCTCGAAGATACAATGGTCCCAGGCCGCGTAAGGCCTTAAAGGTCAACACCAACACATTGAAGATGATCCAGAACTCTACTGGAAGCCAGTGCAGCTGACGCAGTACAGGCTGGATGTGTTCCCAAGTGGCACTGCCTGTTAGCAAGCACGCCGCTGCATGCTGAACCAGTTTTAACCTCTGGATCAAACGCACGCCCGCGTAGAGCGAGTTACAATAGTCTAATCTGGAGATGACCGTTGCGTGGATCACAGTGGCTAAATCCGCTCGGGAGAGGAAGGGGGCCAGCCACCGGGCCTGACGAAGATGGAAAAAAGCAGCCCGGGTTGTATGGGCCACCTGGGTCTCCATTGAAAGAGACAAATCCAGGTGGACCCCCAGGCTGCGGTCGGAGGGGGTCGGTGCCAATGTGACCCCCTCCCACACCGGCGGCTGGAAAGTCCCGTCCCCCCTCGCGGCCAAGCCAAAGAATCTCCGTCTTCGATGGATTCAGTTTTAACCTGCTCTGTCGCAACAAACCAGCGACCGCCTCCAAACAGTGCTCCCCCCTCCATCAACAGAATGAGCTGTGTGTCATCAGCATACTGATGGCAAATCAGCCCAAAACTCCGTACCAGCTGAGCAAGGGGTCGCATGTAGATATTAAATAACAGCGGGGACAGTAACGCCCCCTGGGGTACACCACATTGAAGCAGGCACTTCCGGGAGGCCTGGTCCCTGTACCTCACTTGCTGATTCCGGCCTCGGAGAAATGAGACTATCCATTGAAGGACAGTGTCCCGCACTCCGGAGGCGGCCAGGCGGTGGGCCAAAAGGTCATGATCAACCACATCAAACACTGCGGTGAGGTCTAACAACACCAGCAGCGCCGATCCGCCTCGGTCAAGCTGAATACGGAGTGTATCTGTTACGGCGACGAGAACAGTCTCCATCCCATGCCCAGCACAGAAGCCAGACTGGAAGGGATCAAAAACCGATGCATCATCCAGAAAACCTTGAAGCTGCTCCAGCACCACTCTCTCAATTACCTTCCCCAGAAACGAAAGATTAGAGACGGGGAGGTAATTGGCCAGATCCCTCGGATCTAACGATGGTCTTTTTAAGAGTGGGTGGACCACTGCCTCCTTCAACCCATCCGGGAAGGTTCCTTGCTCAAGGGAGCCATTGATTATACTCAACAGATGGGGTTGTAGCTCCGCCCGGCAGGTTTTTACAAGCCAGGACGGGCACGGATCCAGAGGACAGGTAGTAGGTCTAACAGCAGCTAAGGCTCTGTCGACAGCGGCTTCAGAGAGCAGGGAAAACTGGGCCAAACAAGGGCTTGAAGACTGCAAGGGAGTCTCCAGTTCGCTAATTGTATCCAATGTGGATGGAAGGTCATGGCAGAGCGACGCAATCTTATCCGCAAAAAAGCTCATAAATGCCTCACAGCTAATACTCAATTGAGAATTTGAAGATCTCTCCGATAGGGAGGTCAACGACCGAATTATACGGAACAGTTGTGCTGGGCGAAAGCTAGCGGACCGCTGGAGGGGAGGAAGGGAGAAGAAGACCCTTCTTCGCCTCCTTCGGCCACCACATCTCATAGGGCTTTCATGTAAGCCGCCCTATAAGATGTTCGCGCAGAAGCCTTCGGCCAAGGAGATTTCTCCACACTTGCTCTAGACGCCTAAGCCCCTCGGGCTTCAGACGGCTTGCGCAGCTCCTCCGTGATACCATGGAGGCCGCTGCCGAGAGCGAGGGCGAGGGCGCCGGGGAGCAAACAACTTCGATGGCATTGAAGCAGAGTCGGGAATTCCAATCGCCCACCTGCTCATCGAAAGTGTGCCTGGCAGGTTCAGGGTCCCGTAGGAGCATTCAGGAAACCAAGTGGGATCCATGAGTCTCCGTGGGCGTGGGCATAATCAGCCCATTTAGGGACGGGGTGGTGTGGCAGGTCCACCCGGAACTTCAGGGCATAATGGTTGGACCATGGCACTCTATCTGTAGAGGATACGACCAAATTTATCCATGACCCGAAGACCAAATCCAGCGTGTGCCCGGCCTCGTGGGTGGGGCCAGAGTTTACTAAGGAGAGGCCTAGTGTCGCCATGGATGACACTAGGTCCGCGGCCGCTGTAAATGAGGCGGCGTCGGCATGGACATTGAAGTTACCCAAGACGATGAGTCTGGGGAACCGCAACGCCCAGTCCGCCACCACCTCCAGCAGCCGCGGCAGGCTGCCTCCCAGTGCGCTAGGCGACCGGTACACTAGGAGGACAGCCAACCTCTCCGAGGCCAACCACTCCAGGCCAAAACACTCTATGCCGGTGACCTCCGGGACGGGGACTGCCCTAAAGGGAATAGATTAACGGATGAACAATGCCACCCCGCCCCTGGGTTCGTGATCGGTGAAGGCACGCGAAACCCGGGGGCACGACCTTGCCCAAGGCGACGGTCTCACCTTTGCACACCCAGGTTTCGGTGATGCATGCCAGGTCCACCTACTGGGCTCCAAGAAAATCTCGAAGCACCGTTGTCTTGTTCTTGATGGACCTGGCATTGATTAACACCAAAGACGAAGCAGCGTATCCCTGATTCCAACCACCATCGTTTCTCGGGATAGGTCGGAGGTCAGAAGGCAAACGAGCATAATTATATCTCATGTGTCTTCTATCATATGGCCGCCGCTTACCGCAATATCTGCCCCGTCCCATCAACACGGGGATCCCCAGCCCCGGAATTTGTGGCCTCATGACTCTACCAGCCTCCCTTCTACCTAAAAAGCCTGACTAATATCCCCACTAGATAACAATCCAATTCAACTAGCTAAACTAGTCCTAGTCTATCTAACCTTAAGCTAAACCAACTATAATACTAATGCTAATACAGTTCCAGTAGGCTACCCACAATTTATGCTATAAATACAATTCAATTCTAATAAGCTACCCACAGTTTATGCTATAATACATTCTATAATCAATTAATATACAATCTAGGTAAACACTTAAGTTACCAACAGCAAAATCAGGGAATTGGAGAGAAGGGGATGCAGGTCGGAGGCACTAGATGGTAGCAAGGGAAACCGCTCCTTAAAGGAAATGTCGTTGTCGCCTGGGCTCCCAGTGGAATCGGTGGGGATGATGGTAAAAGTTCTACTATGATGGAATTTCTATTGTGCAAGCGGTGGGTCCGGGGCTCACACCACCCGAGCCAGTTGCATAAGTACAAGGCCAGAAAAATCCCGCAGGGTAGAGATCTGGAGTTGTAATCCAAGCGGCAACCGAGGAGCCTCTGCCACTGGCCACCCCGGTTGGCCCTGAGGTAACGGGTTCCGTATATGGAAAACAGTCTCCCAGAACGTGACCCGCCCAGCTCTCTCACAGCTGGTTTGCAAGTCCTAAGGGAGATGATGATGTCATCATATACCCGTATCTCAGCCACTCCCCACCGTATAGCTAGCCTTTCAAGTAGGTTCCACCATCCACTCCACTGAGAGCATCCGACTTCCTGGCTTGCCGCTAAGATTTTTTGCTGGTACTTACAAGACCACAGGAGCCAGAACAGCCCCTGCTGCTGCAAATAAGTGTCCGGGGCTGTGTCTGTGAAAGAGAAGGTTGCATCAGAGGTACCACTCCTGCAGTACCGAAACTGGCCAGAGGGCCAGGCGCTCTGCTGCCACCTGTGGCGAAGAGTGGTACTACTCCTGCTGTGCCCAATGTTGTTGTGCTGCGAAGATCCCTGCGGGGGTTCCCGGCTACGGCTGGCGGCATCCGCACTGGAAAAACAGGGGGGGTCTCTGCCACTGACCCCTGGCGCCGATTGCGGCTTCAGGCACCATGCCACGTCACACTTCGGATGCCACGGAGGTTCCTGACTAGTGGCGTCTGTGTTGGAAAATGGGGGTTCTCTGCCACCGACCCCCTACGTTGTAACCGCCAAGACGCTCCGGCTCCAGCCCTGGACGCCACTCCCCAATTCTCCCCGACTGCGGGGCTCCCGGCTTGGCCAAATCCATGCCAATGGAGCAAGGGGAATCCCTTGTCAACCGACTGCTCACTGGTTTCAACCCCAACACCAGCCCGTTGGCTCCGAGAGAAGGGGTGCCGCAGGGGACCCGACGATGGAAGCGTACTCCCCGCAGAGGCACAGGCACAGGTAAGGCAGACAAGGCAGGTAGAAAGAGCAGAGGACTAAATACCTCATTCCGTCATCCCGGTCTATCTTGGCTTAGCTTAGTATCAATATTATTATTGCACTCTCCCAACGGCTATACAAGCCTCTAGGCTCCAAGGTCCCTCTCCCCAAAAACTGTAGGGAGCAATGAGAGCGGGTAGAAATCTCATTACAGGCTAAAACGAAGGGAATTTACATTTTAAAATCCAATTGTTGCGGAGCTCCGCTGCCGAGCACCGATGCGGACGCCATCTTGGAAAACAATTCTCTAGCTGAGGTGATAGCCACTAGAAAAAGTACTTTCATTCTTAGCCATTTCAAGTGAATGGATTGGACTGGTTCAAAAGGAGAGCATGTGAGGGCAGAAAGGACAGAATGAAGCCTCCAAGATGGGAATCTGTGTACCTGTGGTTGACCTCAGCAAACTCCCTTGATGAACCTAATAATATCAGGATGCTTAGCAACTGGTACTCTATAAAGGTTTGGCCACACTGTAGCCAGTGCAGCCACCTGCTGTCTCAATGTATAGCTACACAGGCCGGATTCGAAACTGTCCTGTAGAAAGTTCAGGTTCACTAAAATGCTAGGGGACTCCGGATTCACATTCTTCTGCCTAGTCCACTGGACGAATGCCTTCCAGGATGAATTATAAATTCTTATGGTAGCCTGACAACGCAATGCGAGCAGAGTGGAAGACAACCAATCTGAATATCTCTTCTTTAATTATAACATTTCAAGTTCCACGTGGTCAAATGCAGCCAGCGAAGGTCAGGATGTCACAATGGCCCTTGATGTAATAGATCTGGAGTTTGAGGAAGATGGTAGGGTGGTTCTATGGCTAATTTCTGGATCACGGAAAACAACGCTCACCTTGGCCAGTGTAGTGCCACAAGAATGATGTGCACCTTCTCCATCGGAAGTCTTTGTATAACTGGCATCAATGGAAAAGCATAGAGCAGGCCCCTGGGCCAGGGTGATGTCAGAGCATTTGTTGTGAGGGCCTTCGGGAAGTCAATTCAGGTGAAGTGGATAGTCTTTGCCAGATGCTGAAACTCTTGAGAGTAGCCACCTAGTGGAGGGAGGACATTCCACAGTGTAGAAGCAACTGTAAAAAAGGCCCTGCGAGCCACCTCTACCTCCTCATTTCTAAAGGGAGTGGGAAAGCCAGATGGGCCTCCTTCTCTGATCTCAACACCTGGCCAGATGCACTCTCTCAGCTACCAAGGATCAAAGTTGTATAGGGCTTTATATGTTAGCACCAGCACTTTGAATTGAGACCAGAAGTGCATTGGAAGCCAGTGCAGACTCCTCAAAATAGGGGTGGTGTGGTCCAATGCAAAGCACTGGTCAGCAGACGAGATTCTGTATTCTGCACCAGCTCGAGCTTTCAGACCATCCTCAAAGGTAGTCTCACCTGAAGCACCTTACAATAATCCAATTAATTAGTATAATGAATGTACCATTTGTTACCTAATATTATTGCAAGTTCAGTGTTCCAAACTATCTGTATGGTTCCCATTGGTGATTCATTGCATAATATTCATATATTTTTCAACATAAATAAACAAACCAGACCATCTACCACCAGGTAAAAGTATACCAATAACTTTGCCCAGTTTATTGTCCAGTTTGGATCCAGAATTATGCCATTTTAGGATCTCGAAAATATCACTTTAAATCTATTTGTAGGATGATATGCTGTTCCTGCCTTATGTCCCAGTAAATATAAGTTTTCAATAGAAAGAAATTCATGGAACACCTGAAAAGTTGATAAATACATCAATTGTATTTTCAAGGAAACAATCATACCCGAAGCTGGATATCCTGAAATCAAGAGGTACACTTCTGATTGCCTCCCACCACACACACACAGTGCAGCTCAAGACGTTTTAATATTTAAAAATACTCTCATCACCACTTTGATTTTGATATTTCCACTTCCATCACTTCCTCTATCAAGGAATCAGAGCAGCTAATCACCCTCTCTCCTCGTTTATCCATTCATACAGCTTGCCAAAGCAACTAGGGCAGGTATCAGGACAGCCATAATGATAACCAAACACAAGGGAAAGAATCTCACAGGAATCAAGTCCTCCCATATGCCATTAATTTAAGGAAGGCTAAAGAAGTGAAGAGACTAGGACAAAAATAGCTGTTCCAGCTCCAGCTCCTAGACACAGGTGACAGATGGGACAGGAGGCAGACAATAGATAGGTGGCTGAGCTAGGCCTATAGCCCCTATTGGCCATAAAATTTCAGTATCAGGAGTTTTACTATACTTGGAATTTGATCAGGTTTAAGACCCTGAGAAAGGATTATCATGAACACACTATTTTATTGCACTTTAAGTCTTCACAGACTCATTCTCACTCCTTCCCTTCTTACAATACACTTTTCAATAGAAAAAGCCCTAAAAAGGGTACAGTATTCTAACCTAATTTTTCCTGTGTGTTTTCCACTGGGATGACTAACATCTGCAAGGCAGCTGCAGTCAATGGGGAATTAGGATTAATTGTACCAGCATGCATCATTTTGTTCATCGATATAGAGAAAACTAGCAAAAGAAAATGGACTGGCACCCCTTTCCTACTGGTTGCTACTTACAGGACACATAGTACAGCTCAGAGAACCTGACTGGATCTAGAGCTAACAGTTAATATCTATTCTCTACATAACATTTTTAATGTAATCATTAGGTACATTCTGTAGTATGGAAAAGAGACAGACCTGACAAATCATATATTTCAGTTCATGAATTTCACAGTCTAATCAGGTATCTAAAGGCTTCTGTTATTGTCAAGTTGCGAAGACACTTTCTTTTGAAAGATGGCAAGATCTTACAGCCTGAGTTTAATATAAATACGTATACCCAAAATCAAGCACTTCAAGAAATAAAAGGAGTCCTAATGACAGCAGGTGGAGCTGAATACAGACTATCGAAATACTTGTTGGCATGATTCAAGAAGGCTCATCTGATGCTAAGGGCTATATAAGAAATCAGTAGAGACTTAACCTAACTAATTGTCTCCCCTGATTGTGACGGCTCTGATTAGAAGAATAATCAGCTCTCAGCAGCCTTTAGGCAAAACTGCCATCCAACATTTTTTTCTCTTCATGATGATGCAGAACAGAATGAATTCCAGATCACATTATTACCACACTTTTTTAAACATTAAAAGGGTTTCTCCACGAACAAAGCCAATAATTCCCTTCATAATTAGCTGAAACATTCTCCTGTTATGCTGAAGCACCTTTCTGACAGACTAAAGCAAAATAGGAAAATCCATGTAAATGCTGAGGCCCAATCAAATGTCTGTATCATGATTTTTGTTCACAGAAGTAAATCCATGATAGAAATTGCAGTATTTATTGGCTTGTATCTATATAAGCTTACGAGCTATAGACAGATACCATATATCAATTTTTGCAAATCTGCATATGGTGTGGATCTGGATCTGTGTATAAAATGATGAGTATTCACTGCAACAAGTCTGTGTTTGGTCAGCAAGATCTGCAAGAATTCATACCTTCTCACCTCCACCCAGCATTCAAAGGCACTTTGATGGCTATCTTTTAAAAAAGACTGTAGTAAATCGTGTTTGTGAAAGATGGCAGTAAACCAGGAGAAAAAACACAGGAGAAGATAGCAGTGGACATCATGTGGATGAGCCTGAAAACAACTGATGTAAAGTAGCCAAGGTAGAGCAAAACATTGGCTCATTCTGCACATGCAGAATAATGCACTTTCAAACTGCTTTCAATGCTCTTTGAAGCTGTGCGGAATGGCAAATTGCAGTCATGGCAAATGACAGTTGTGAAATTGGTTTGAAAACACATTATTTGCGTGTGCAGAAGGGGCCATTGTGTCTATACAATCTACAGCTGGGTTTTTAAAATGTCCCGACACAGTCAGGAAAGCTCAGAGAATAACCCAGGTCCACTTACTCTTAACTTCATCTGCCTTGCGGGGTTGTTGTAAGGAATGAATGCAGGGTCGAAGAGTCAGATATACTGCCCTATGATCATCAAAGATAATATGATCTTATATAATTTGTGTAAATAAGAAAGCATTATGGCACAGCACAACATTATCTTTAATGAAACTTTTCAAAGATAATATTATCCAGTAATATGGTAGGCTTTCTAATTTTTAAAAAACCTTATGCTAATTTATTGAAACACTTTCCATAGCTCCTTATTTCAGCTGGAACTCTATCATTCTAATTCTTCACAGAAATAAATATATTTTAAGTCTTGCGGCTTGATATTTTTCTGTTGTATTTTACTTCTGCTTTCTGACAATAATGACTCTATCTTTCCATTAGTTTTTTTCTATGGGAGAAAATCAAAAGGATTCCTTTGAATGCAAAGTAATATGCAACAACAATTATGGTTTCTAGGCTAGCAATTTCATGAAGAACATCTTGTCACTTTATCCTGTGGCATGGTGAGCTTGATATATTTATACTAAAATGTTCAGTTGATCACACATAAGAGACAGAAAGGGGGGGGGGGGCTATGATCTGGAGAGGACAGTTTCTTTCCCAGTCCATAATCTTCATGGAAAGTGTGGTTTTCCAATATAATACAGAATATCAAATTGTCTTGAATGGTTTTGGTGGAAGGTGATACATTTTTACAGTACATAAAATTATATCAGTTAAGATAGTGCTAATAAATTTTCTCCAAATCAAACATAGACAGACAGAGAGATAGACAGATAGACCGACACATCCTTGCTGCAGGTGATCAGGCATGTATCAATTTAAAATCATAACTACACAGATTGCTGAGAGCAGGCAGAAGTGAATGATTGAATTTGCTTTCATATATACTCAGACATCTTGATTCACGTGTCATCTATTACAGAAGGAGAGCAGAACATTATGGAACATATCACACGTAGAAGACTTTGCTAGAATCTCCCAGCCAGCTGTGTAAAATTTTGGTTTTGAAAATAGAGTTCTTCTCAGTGGACTGAAAAATCTGCAGATGCATTATATATTAAATGCACTGTAGTTACTTGAAGATCTACTAAGCCTGGCACATTTTAGGAACTCTTCTTAGTAAAGTAAGCCAACCACAACTCACTATATTGGTCTGAAATCATACATTTGGTAGAGCTAACTGGTCCCTGAGGAAAGCTCAGCTCTACTCTTGAATATGTCCAAGTGTGTTGCCAAAAATAAACTGAGAAGGAAGTATGTAAATATATGGTAAGTTAAATTGGTCAGATATATGTAAATCTTGTATGGCAGGGGCTGTGCATGCTTACTCCCAAATGAAGCTCTTACATACCTCAATATAGTATTCGGGGCGGGGGGGCAACCCCTGTTTTCACCCAATTCTTCCCTCTATAAAGAAGGATTTAAGAAAATCAATGGTGTCTCTTTGCAGTTAGAAGTCATAGCAATTTAGCAATGGAAATTTTCTTCACTTCACTCAGTGCAAATTGCTTTTTTCCCACAAGATTCCCAATGAACTGTAAAAGCCATCACTTTGGTCTGGTTAGCATCTGCATCCATTCAGAACCAGCATAATAGAGACCATAATGATTTATCGAAGCAGTCTGTTCAGTCTTAAACTTTTTTTAAGTCATCCATTTAACAATAACAACGACAATGCTTCTGATTGCTCCCAATTAGCTATTGAATAATTTTGCACCTGTAAAGGACTATTGTAAAGGACAGGGGAAGAAGAAGAAGAAGAAGAAGAAGAAGAAGAAGAAGAAGAAGAAGAAGAAGAAGAAGAAGAAGAAGAAGAAGAAGAAGAAGAAGAAGAAGAAGAAGAAGAAGAAGAAGAAGAAGAAGAAGAAGAAGAAGAAGAAGAAGAAGAAGAAGAAGAAGAATTCATTTCTTTACCTTTGATTCATTATTCAGCATGGCTCATATTACACACTTACAGCATATCTTATTCATACATCCTATCACACTAAGTCAGTAAATACACCATCAATGCAAACAAAGAGCAGCTGAGAATCACCAGGGCCCGCTATTGATGGCAGGGAGGGGGAAAGCTAAGAGGCCCTGCCATGCCTGCCCTTAGAAGGGCGGAAGACAGGCAGCAGCCATGCCCACTATGAGGCGCAGTGTCATGACGCCGGTGTGGCATCATGATGTCATTAGGAGGGGCAGTCGGGAGCCTTTATAAGGCTTCAACCCGACCCTTGGCCCCTCCTCCAGAGCTGAGCAGCACCAAGTTTCCCACCCACCTCTTCCCTTTGGACAATGTTAATGCATGTGTTTGCTGTAATAGCCAAGCCGGCAGTTGGCACATAGGAACTGATCTGATGGTGAGGGAAGCTGCGGAGCTAACCCTCTTGGGTGGAACCTCCTTAAGAGGTTTGGGGTAGAGCAAGCCATGGGTCAGGAAGCCTAGCCGGGGGCTACTGAAGCTTGCGCCTCTTAGTGGTAAAATGAATCTTCAAACACGGGCCTGCTGCCCCCCTGAGTTCCACTATCGCTGTGCTGCGCAAAACGGATCTTCAGAAAGAGGCCCTCCGCTTGGCTGGGTTCCATAGTTGCTGCACAAGGTTAACAGTTTCCTCCAACAGGTGAGTTGGAGGAAGGTTTCACCGGGGGACAGCTTTCGGGCTGCCCAGTGTTCAGATCAGATCCCATGCTGTGCCTCACGCATCTTTCATCCATTGTCAATAAAATGGTTTGGCTATGGCCAAAATTTTAACTCACAGACAAGAGTGTTGTGTTGTTATTTTGGTTGGGGACTCTGAGCAGTACCAGTCCTGCCCTCTGGTGGCAATAAACTTTATGCTTTATTGATTTGACGCTGTGCTCAGAGCATTACTCTGGGCAAAATTGGCTGCCCTTGACATTGATACCAGACTCCTCTTCTTAATAAGGCAACTGCAGACTAATACCAGTTGCCAGATTAAGTGTTCCCAAGAAGACATTTTGTCAGACAGTATTCCCATTTTCAAAGGGATCTAACAGGGCTGCGTCCTGGCCCCTACTCTTTTCAATCTCTTTTTGAGTGATTTCCTCTCTGCTCTTTCAGTAGTGAATAGTCATGCTCCAAAATTGGGTACATCCCATGTATCAATTCTGTTCTATGCAGATGATGCTATTATACTCTCCTGTTCCAGAGCTGGCCTTAGACATTTAATCAAGCGCTACATGGACTACTGTGAACCCCACAGATTGGTAATTAATTATGAAAAAAATCAATGTACTGGTCTTCTCTAGGCACTTAAAGAAGTTCAATTGGGCAATGAACTACATCCAAATTGAACATGTTAAGTGCTATAAGTATCTTGGACTCTTGTTTTCTTATAACTCCTCATGGATAGCCCATAGGAAGGCTGCACTCCTTGCCACATCTAATAGTATTTCTGTACTACTACTCTTCTTCTACAGCTGCAGCCATTCTTTTATTGCCCTAGCCCTTAAATTTTTTAATGCTAAAGTTCCCCTGAAATTGCTCTATGGAGTCCCAGTTTGGATTCAAGCTGTTAATCACTCCTTAAACTCTCTTCAATACAAATTTTTCCATAAGAAAACAGGACTTCCAAATTGTGTGCTTTTTGCAGCCCTTTGCCTAGAGCTAGGTCAAAGTTCTTTGGAATCAGTCGCTTGGCTGAGGGACTTTAGATTCTGGCTGCGGATTCAGCTTCAACAGACCTTTAATAGGCATATCAGTAAAAATAAAACAAAATACAGGACAGAGCAGGTGTTAAAACAAGACGTAAAACTTGTTTTTCCAGTTATCCCGCTGTCTCGAATTTGTTGGAAACCAGAGCGTGGATGATTAGCTTAAAATTCTGGTCTCATCTTTGCTTCAACACTGAGGTCGAATGCCTCACATATTTAGACCTCTCTGAACTGCAATCCTCCAGATGGTGGAAATCTATAGAGGCCAAAATAACTTCTTTAGGTCTCTCCCTAGAAACTTTTTTTATGCAATCTGCAAATGAAATTTGGCTATCCCTAAAAAGAAGGCAACTGGACCAGGAATACCCGTGGCTGTTGAGTGCAGCCAGGACATCTTGTTCTCCCTTGCGCTTTGGAATCTATCTTGAAATTAGCCACACAGCTAAATATCTATCCCAACTGTCAGAGTCTAGGCAGAGATAGATCATTACTCGAGCTAGATGTAATGCATTCCCCTCTGCCATTCTTAAGAGCTGACAGTTGAATATTTTACTTCTGGACAGAACATGTGCATATTGTCAGGATACTGTTGAAACTCTCGAGCATATTACATTTTCTTGCCCATGGTATGTGTTACCTAAATTCTCCCTACTCGTTCCGGCTCTAGGGAATAAAAAAAGTTGTTCAGAGTATACAAAGACTATGCACCTGCTGATCACCTCTTCCTTACCAACCTTATGTGTGTTGTCCAGTTTTATGTCTTGTTTTAATGCACGCTCTGTCCTGTATTTTGTTTTATTTTTACTGACATGCCTAATAAAGGCTGCTGATTCACTACCTCTCGGATTGCAATTCCCTGGTCCATTGCTTGCTCTCTGATACTCAAGCCAACCTCTGGTTTTCCATAATAGAAAAGAAAATGGTTTCTATAGGACTACCAGTGGATTCACTCTATTCCTTGTCGTACTAGAAGCTTATAAAAAATTAAAATGCCAATTATTGGTTAGAGAGTTTTCCACTTTAGTCACAGCAGCCAAGAAAACTTGTTCTCCCCTGTATTTTTCAATTCCACTTGAACAGGGTCAAATGGCTCACTACTTGTACTATTCAATAAACCCTGCTCAAAGGAGAGCTATAATGCTCGTTAGGTTTAATACTCCACCTTGTTACATGGTAGGTTTAACAATCAAGAAAAGTCAAATAGGTTGTGCTCGTGTAATGTGTTAGATTATGCCTCTCAAGATCCAGGTGGTCAGCTTGAGCCATTCTGAATTTGGATGTTTGATGGGTCCTTAAGCCAGAAGGTCTGGAGTCGGAGGCAGAGTGATGGGAGTTGATACTGATAACTCCTGAATGGTGGAAAACCATGGGCATCTGGGCCATCTTGGTGCTATCAATATGACCGTTGCTTTCTCCATTATTATCTTCCAAAGAAGACAGGGAATCAGTTGAAATGGAGGGAAGGCGTATAGAAGCGTGGGGGGCCACTGAGATGCAAGGGCATCTGTCGCTAAGGCCCTCTGGTGAAAATTCCATGTCATGAACAGTTGAAGCTGTGCATTTGCTGGGGCTGCAAACAGGTCTATCTCCGGGTTGCTGAATGTTTGGCATATCCTTCTGAAGATTATAGGATTCAGTTGCCACTTGCTTTCCAGAATCTTTTTTTCTCCTTAGCCAGTCTGCCCTGCTGTTTTGTACTCCCCGTATGTGCTGTGCAGTTAAGGATCGCATGTGTTTTTCTGCCCAGCTTAGGATCTTTGTGGCCTCTTGATGTAATTTTGACGATTTCGCTGCCCCCCCCCCCCCGATTGTTGATATACATTTTGGATGAAACATTGTCAATTCAAATCAAGATGTGCTGGTGATGAAGTTCCCGATGAAAATTTTGTAATGCAAGGAAGATTGCCTGGGTTTCCAACAGGTTGATGGAGAGTTTGGATTCTGCTGTGGACCAGGTTATCTGGACAAATTTCTGCTTGAGTGTGGCTCCCCATCCCAGCAGGTTGGCATCTGTGAACAGTTGAGGCTGTTCGCGATGAAAGTAACATTTGCCTTGTTCCAGATTGTGTCGAGTCGTCCACCATTTTAGGCTGCTGCGTAAGGATGAGGTCACCAACAGTTTCTTGTCCCATTTTAGGATAATGTACACCTGATAGGGATGGAGGAATCATTGTAGGGGCTACTGGGTCAGATTGATCACTGATATAAATAGACCCGGCAGACTTGCTAGCTGTAGAAGGGATGAAGGTCTTGCTGAGATTACTGCTGATGTTGCACACTGAATCTTTACTATTTTTTCTCTCGGGATGAAGAGGGAGTCTCTTGTCAAATCTATGACTGCTACTAGATCAGTGGTTCTCAACCTTCCTAATGCCGCACCCCTTTAATACAGTTCCTCATGTTGTGGTGACCCCCAACCCTAACATTTATCCATTTTACACTGATGCACAGAGTCTTGGGCAACTCCTGTGAAAGGGTCGTTTGACCCCCAAAGGGTTCTCGACCCCCAGGTTGAGAACCACTGTCCTAGATGTTCTATCCTTTGTGCTGGGATCAATATGCTTTTCTCTAGGTTGATGAGAAAGAGCCACGTGGCATAGTGGTTAAGTGCTTACACTGCCACTCACACGGTCAGGAGTTCAAGCCCCCTATGGGTTAGATATCCTGGCAGCTGGCTCATGGTCAACTCAGCCATCCATCCATCCATTTCTTGGTTGGTAAATGAGTACCTAGCTCATAGCTAGGGGGTAAAGAATAGCCGGGGAAACCAATGGCAAACTACCCCACAAAAACGGCTTGCCTATGAAATCACTGCTTGCAGAGGTACCCCAGGGTCGGACACAACTGAAGGGGAAACTTTACCTTTACCTAGGTTGATGAGAAACCTGTGATGGCAAAGTACGATCTGTACCTTGGCGTCATCTTGACCAAATGAGCAGGTCATCTAGATACGGATGAATCTGTATCCCTTGTTCACTCAATAGCGTAATGGGAGCCAGTTGAATCTTGGAGAAGGTTCTCGGTGCTGTGGCTAGTCTGAATGGTAGGGCACGATGTGAAGGTAGGCTTTCCTCAAATCTAGGGATGTTAAGAATTCCTCATGACAGAGTGCCGTAGTAATGGAGTGTCGGGTCTCCATGCAAAACTTCGGTAGCCGTATGAACTTGTTGACCATCTGGAGGTTCAAGACGGCTCTCCAGCCTCCATTGCACTTGGGTATCATAAAAAATGAGAATACACACCTGAACACTTCTGCAATGAAGGTACTGTTTCTATGGCTTGTATTTTAAGAAGATGATGGACAGCTTTCAGAGTTCTGCTGACTTTGGTTTGGATGACAGAGGAGAGATTATGATGTACTGACAGGGGAGCCTGTTGAACTCTATGACATTGTGATCACTTCTCTTGTCCATCTGTCCACATGGTTGCCTTGCCAGGCCATTTGAAAGTGGCAAAGATGAACCCTGGCAGGAATGGTTGGATAGTCATTGCTTGTTGTAGTCTGGACGAAATGGATTTCCCTATTTGTTGAACGGACAAAAGGTGCTCTTGTTCCGAAAGGAATTTTGTGTTTGCCAGGAGGGGCGGCCGCCATCCCTGGGTGCTCTAGGGAGAGTTCTGTGTGACTGAAAAGTGAGTCTGTTAGTGCGATTGTCTGGTCTGATAACCTTGGGCATCGCTTTTTTCTTGTCCCAGGTTTCGATTAACACCTGGTCAAGTTCTTTGCCAAAGAGTGTCCCCCCATAATAGGAATATCCTGATACAACATTCTTTGAATGCATGTCCGCCAGCCACAGCTGCAACCAGGAATTGTGTCATGCCACCAATGCTTGAGGCTATTGAGTGAGTCACTAAAGTCAGGGCATCGAAGGTGGCATCTGCTATGAAGGAGCTGGCAATGAGGACCCTCTCTACCCCCTCCCTGAGGCCCTGCTCCTCTGGGGACAACATCTCCAAGATTTTCTTCAGCCATACCATAGTGGCTCTTGCTACAGTGGATGAGGGGGAAGTATCTTGTTGGCTGCCGCCAGCCAATCATAGGATTGGCGTAAGATTGCATCTGATCGTCTAAGGAGTCTTTCATATTGCCCTCACCCTCCTTAGCTACCAGGCTCCCCAAGTGAAGTACTGCTACAGGAGAGTCAACCGGTAGAATTTGCAGCATAGTGTGAAATTGGGGTGCTGTGTGGTTTCCGGGCTGTATGGCCGTGTTCTAGCATCATTCTCTCCTGGCGTTTCACCTACATCTGTGGCTGGCATCTTCAGAGGATCTGATGGTAGGAATGGAAAGCAAGTGGAGTATATATACTGTGAGGTCAAAAGGTGAGGCCATCTGAATAGAGTAGTCTGGCATGTGAGTCACAGAGAAGTCTGTAGCATGGGAGTAACAATGAAGATAGCAAGGTCAATAGGTGAATGGATCTGAACAGAAGTATCCTGGTCTTTGTTCCCTTTGAGTGCTATAGTCTGTAGTTGTTCTGTGTTTGTGTGGAGCTGATCAGTCACTGTCTTGATTCTAGAGTTTTTCAACACTGACAACCACTGCATCAGACTACACAGAGAAGCCATTGAAATTCACAAGCACATGGACAATTTCAACAGGAAGGAAGAAACCATGAAAATGAACAGAATTTGGCTGCCAGTGAGTGCCATTAACCAACCAACAGTTTTTTATTGTCTGTTGTATTTGTTTGTACAATGGGCTTTACTACCAGTTAAAAATAATTAAAAATGAGGGTGGAGGTATTTCTGAGAGTAGTTTGATGCCAAATTAATTCCAACACATTCACTCCATTATTAGATAGTGCTGAGATTCTCATGTTATGTAATTTTATTAACATTAAATAAGATTGCCAAAATAAAAACAAAAGGGGTAAAAAACAGATATTGCTAATGGTACTTCTTTGGCTAAAACTCTAAATACCTGGTCTAAAAATGGTGAAAAAAGAAAATTAGAGGTAGATACAGGCTATTACTAGTAGTAGAAATGCTGTGAGTCGCCATCTTTTCTGCTTGAATGTGAACCTTTTAAAAAAAAGTCTCCAATCCAGATCGGTGGGGAGGTTCAAGGGTCTAATGCAGTTTCAAATTTCCCACTGTAGAGAGTGACGCAAATGCCTTCCAGCCAATCAAAGCGCGGTGGGCTGTGCATGATGCACGTGCAGCCTTTTTTTTGCTTTGCACCGGCTGAGTCTATCATTGTAACGTGTGCATGAGAGAACATTACTCGCTTAAATGTGTGCATGAGAGAACATTACTTGCTTAAACATGTGCACAAAAGAATAGTACTTGCTTCAACATTAGCACTTTTTCGTACAAAAAAAAGTTCCCGCCCCACCACAGCATGACGGCCAATCAGGACAAGGAAGGAAGAGCCGCTGAGCAGACTGTGCATTCAATCGCACAGTAGTGGTGGTTGCTGCACTGTTTGAAAGCATGATTGAGATGGATGTCATCATAAACATGCTGCGGTGGGGAGAGTGAAACCTCGACGAAAAGGTGCTGTTTCTTTTGAAACCTGGTTGTATCTGTATTTAATTTTCAGTGGGGATTCGGCCTCTGATTCAGCCTTCAGACCAGAAAGGAACATGTTAAAGCTGTATCTTGGAACATGAGTAATTTTTCTGTTATTTTTCACTTTTCCTTTATGTTCTTTTCTTTTAAATAAAATATTTGAAAAGCCAGAGTATCTGGATTTGAAGAACTCTGTTCTCTCAGTTAAGTTACAAGGAAGAGGGCAGCCCACACCTCCTCTTTCTTTCACAGTTGGTTACATTAATGAAACAAATTTCAGAACAGTGAATCAATTATATTACAATAGAAGTTAGTCACAGGAAAAATAGTTTATATCCTACAACTCCATTTCAAGCTCTCCCTTCAATGGAAGGACTTTTCTGACAGCTGACAAAGCTTCTACCAGATGAAGGTGAAGCAGAACTTGTAGGATATAAGCCATTGTTCTCACAGGTGTGTGGATCCTCTGAGTTGCAACACAGGTTGCAAATAAACAGAAAATAAAACACCTGCTCTAATCAACAATATTATTATTTTAACATCAACAGAAAGCCTTGCACTGGTAACTCCTCAGGAAGGAACTCCATAGCAAGATTTTTTCCTAAGAAATTTTTGTTTCAGGGAAGAGTTACTTTTTCTCTTTCTTTTTCATGGAAACCAACTGTTTTAATTTCTTTCCAGATTTTTCCTCGGAGCAATTCACAGTACATTTCCCATAGATTAGCTTCCAAACAAAATTTTAAACTGCTTCATACAATTTATTTTCACATGGAAGAAAGTACATGTGGGAACACAAGAAGCTGTTATACATATTCGTTGCCTAAACGTATGAAAGATATTAACACATGTAACATGGTCCATAAAATAGTGAATGGTTGTTTATCAAGTACATGTGTAAATAAAAGACACTCCTGAAATATTCTATTGACTCATAATAGATGTATAATATTGGCCTTACATGCTTAAATCATAGCTAAAAAACTAAACTATACAAAATTTAGAAGTATTATTAAATCCTTTACATAAACTGATTAGAAATCCAATTAATTTTTTTATCTAGAAGTGCTTGAAACACAAGAAATGTATGACCTTTTCTTTTTCTTAAAATCAAAATGAACCTTGATTATTTACCATAAGTGTTAATGGACATGTTAGACAATAGAACAATACAAAGTCCACCTACCCACCTACCCACTTTTTACTGA
This sequence comes from Sphaerodactylus townsendi, assembly GCF_021028975.2. Classification (NCBI taxonomy): domain Eukaryota; kingdom Metazoa; phylum Chordata; class Lepidosauria; order Squamata; family Sphaerodactylidae; genus Sphaerodactylus; species Sphaerodactylus townsendi. The sequence continues at coordinate 52,838,070 of NC_059431.1, forward strand.
ACTAATATTAGAACATAACTATTTCTGGTTCAATTAAACATTTTATATACAATGTAAGGGACTGGCTATGGGTTTGAGTTTTACGCCTTCTGCAACCAACTTATACATGCAAAGCTTCGAATCAACTTATATTTGTAATGCAGATTTGAATCCTTTTGCCCAATATATTCTAGTATATAAGAGATACATAGATGATTTGTTATTTATTATGCAACCAGGTTTTTTAGTTCATTTCCAGGAGTTTCTTATGTGGCTTAATGGCCTGCACACTTCAATTAAATTTACAGGCAGTGTGAGTACTAAACAAATCAATTTCTTAGATACTGCCATATACTTTGATAAAAACAAGCAAATTGCATTTGCTCCATACCACAAGGAAATAGACAGAAATTAGGCATTGCATTACACTTCTTTCCACCCCAAACATCAGAGGGATAATCTCCCTTATAGCCAATTATTAAGGACAAAATGAAATTCGACCGAGGAGGATATTTTCCAATCAGAAGCAAAAAAGATAATGTCCAATTATGATGAGAGATTGTATCCGAAACACATTTTACAACGAGCGTATAATAGAGTACAATCCAAACCTAGAAATGAAATTATGATGGACAAAAAGAAATTATGAACTAACAGACTTACATGGGCGTTGGACTATACTGCAAAAGCCCATAATATCAGAGACACTGTGTACAAATATTGGTATATTGTACAAAATATTCCATGCTGCTCCATTTCACCATTGGCTTTAGACACAAACAAAACATAAGACAGCAGTTGATTCATACGGATATAAAACCTGTCCCTCGACCCATTCCTCCTGTTATAGGACATCATCACTGTGGACATTATTCTGTATGTGATCTCTCTTTAAATTGCTCCACTATTACTGATCCCATTTCCAAACGGATGTGGACTTTGAAGCACACAAAGATGTGTATACATTATTATATGTAAGTACAATTTAGTATGTATTGGGATGACCACAAGATCTTTACAAGTTAGGCTTATGAAGCATATTAGCAATTTAAGGATTAAAAGGGAGGAAGCACCACTGGTGCAACATTTTGCCACCATGAAACATGGAGAAAGAGATTTCAAATTTGCTGCTCTTTATCATGCCAATCATTTACCTGATAGGAGAACAGACATTAAAAAACATTTGTTACAACAAGAAAGACGTTGGACATAATTATTCAAAAGTCATGTGGTAGGACTCAACAGAGACTTAGATTTTGCATGCTACTTATGATGGTGATATAGCTTTAATTCCCTTTAGTGAGTTGAAAGTCCTAAATGCAGGTGTTACCAATTTAGTATTATATATTATGTTGCAATTCCATTTGTGCATAGAAAAAGATTGATGAATCACGTTAGGGAAAGATGTGATAATACACAAGAAGGAGCGTGAGTATGTTGTTTGGATAACCATTTATCAATTGATTTGATGAGTATAATGAAATATACATTGCAGATAATTTTTAGCACTTTAAATCTACTAAATGCAATAGCACTGTACTAACATTGTTACAGCAGAAGTATTTTAATACATATATTTACATATTTTAATTATATAATATTTAATAATTTATACTTACTAATTGGGATATTTCTAAAAATATTTCTAAAATTATTAATTCATGAATTGAGATTTTTCTAAAATCATATAATAAATATTAAAATTGGCATAGGACTATTCAAAATTATTATTTTTCTATGTGATAACCAGAAATAGATATATTTTTGTACTTTTGTACTTTTTAAACAAAATGATTTAAATATCAAACTTCATATATGATACATTAAAACCTAAAAATTTAACATACGTTTCTTTTAATAATCATAATATTTACACCAATTATAATAAAAATATAATAGGAATGGGATAAATGTCCAAACAGAATTCTCAAGTTTATATGCATATATATTCATTAATAGATCCCTGTAGTGACTTGCATTACATTATATGATGAAGATATCTTTACTGATAGTCTACTGAAAATGCATCGGAGCGCGTAGTGTGTTTTGAAGGTATGCCATGACTGCATTCCATTTATGATACATGGAAATTGGAATGATGATGTTAGGCTCTTGGTACCCACCTACAATCCGGGATTGTACAATTATCTCTGCCCATTGGCTTTTATTGCCAGGAGTGTTTATACACTTAACGGAAGTCTTTCCTTGAATCACTGGAGACATAAAAGACTTCTACAGAGGACTTAAATGGTAGCTAACTACTTTCAGCTGCAATTTGTTGTACTGACATCACAGAGAGACATTAATTGATCATGCCATTGGATTTATTATACATAGATTGAGATATTGCATTGTACATGTTTTTTAGCACTTCATGTTTGTTGTCTATGTCATCACATTGTATCCTTTCATGCCTCTGAAGATGCCTTACATAGATGCAGGTGAAAAGTTAGAAGCAAAAACTACCATGGCCACACAGTCCGGAAAACTGACAACAACCAATTATGATTTTTCTCTCTCTATCTTTACTTCCTATTTCATTTTTAAAGTTGTTCAACAACAAACAAACACCCTTAATGGCATAACAGAGAAACATATAAAATCAGTGTAAAATACGAAGTAGTATACTAATTCAGGTTCTGTTGTACAGCAACATATGTTAAAACTCAGCCACTTTCATTATTTCAGGGTTCTTATCTGATAGGACAAATTTGATTTTCCTTTCATCTGACAAGTGCATTTCTGGTAACAATGAAAGAATTTGTTGGACTTGCCTGCCATAGTATCTTGGACAATGTAGTAATATAAGTTTTATGGTTTCGGTTACCCTTAATTGATATGGACACAAGTGGTTCACAAAGCTGTGTGCAAATTATCATATTACAAAGTCAACAGTTTTATCCAGTGGCACCCTGAAGAATATATTTATTCAATATAAGCTTTTGTCTGTTGAAGACCACTTCATCAGAGAGACACATAATACACATTCTATGGCTACCAATCTTGATCCTCCTTGATCTCAGATTGCAAATGCCTTAGCAGACCAGGTGCTCAGGAGCAGCAGCAGCAGCAGCAGCAGAAGGCCATTGCTTTCACATCCTGCATGTGAGCTCCCAAAGGCATCTGGTGCGCCACTGCGAGTAGCAGAACGCTGGACTAGATGGACTCTGGTCTGATCCAGCAAGCTTGTTCTTATGTTCTCATTTACAATACTTATTTGTTTGGATCTACTCATATCCCACAGTTAATTTACTTATTTTATCTATATGATATTGGTTATTTTAATTAATTTCAACTATTTAACTATTTCAGCATTCATTTGATTGGTTTTTAACATAGTTGTTATATTCCCATTTAATTAGCATTTACTATATCGCCTGGTTTCTTGAAGAAACAGAGCTGGTTGGAGGGAGATTGACTCTAATAATGGGAGGGGGGGTTATCTTAAATTACATTTCTTCTTAATTATTATTATTTGCTAAGGGGGGATTGAGAGGTTGTATTCTTTATTTTTTCTCTATTACCGAATCATAATGGGGTTTTATTTTAATGTAATTTGGTTCGTAGTTTCACTTTATTAAGCTCTCTAAATAGGAACTCTGTGTAAACTGTAGCAAGGATATATTGGTTAATGGCACCGTGGATAAGAGCAGCAGGGATATGTATTTTGATATTAATGAGTCAGAAATGTATGTAAGTTGCTGTTTTGGGTCCCTACCATGTTTTTCTAGAACAGCAACACAAATCTGGTATTCTTAGGAATTATGAAACACACACACATAAAATCGGTATTTTTCATGTTCAGGTGCTTTCTGCCAGTAGTAGCAGGTTATTTGCTTTTCTTTGAATTGCTTGATTTCTCAAGCAAAGGAATTTCTACCTTCCAATCAGATTCCTGCAATACATTATTCATTCATTCAGCCTTTATTGGCATTAAACTCAATATAAAGCACAAAAGTGGAAAACATGTAATCAGTTCATAAAATTGAACCATCCACAAAACGTTACAATAACTTACAACATTTTTCTGTAGCTCCTAACAAAAACTTGGCAACTGTTTCACCAACATCAGCTGTATTGTTAAGGAGAAAATTTATCAATTCAACCCCTGCAATATTCCTTTTTTCTTCAAGGATAGGAGAGATCCATCTTTCACACAATGCTCTGTGAGTTGGACAGACCAACGGAATGTGTTGAACTGTTTCAACAGCTCCCGTTACACAGGGGCATACTATCTAATGCTATTCTCTGAAATCTCCCGAAATGAGCTAATGAATAAACTCTGTGATGTTTTGGAATTTTGAGGAGAGATAAATATTCAGCCATTTTGCCTGGTGATAATTTAATTCCTAAGGAGACAGGGGAACAACTTGTGCCTACTTTTCTCAACAATTTGTGTTGTTCATTCTCTAGAATCCTTCTTTTTATATGCTGAAAAAAAGCTCCCCTCGACTTATATGCGGGCCATTAAAATTTTTTGTGTGTTTTTATTTTTCTGGCCAGCAGGGGGTGCAGTTTTTATGCTAGCGGCACCAAAATTTCAGGGTACCCTCAGAAGACACTCCTGATGATACCAGCCAAGTTTGGTAAAGTTTGGTTCCGGGGGTCCAAAGTTATGGACCCCCAAATGAGGTGCCCCCATTCCCCATTGTTTTCAATGGGAGCTATTAGTAGATGGGGCTACCCTTTTGAGGGTCCATAACTTTGAACCCTCTGAGCCAAACTTCACCAAACCTGGCTGGTCTCATCAGGAGAGTCTCTTTATGATACTAGCCAGGTTTGGTGAAGTTTGGGTCAGGGGATCCAAAGTTATTGACCCCCAAAGGGGATGCCCCATCCCCCATTGTTTACAATGGAAGCTAATAGTAGATTTTCCATTTCTGATAATATCCCTCTTTAAATCTAAGTTGGGTTACATTGGGACATACAGATGATGATGAGGAATCCAGTTTTGGAGGATTTTAACTTTTGTGTTTTAGCTTGGTTGCTGGTTGAGCTAAGGTTTTTGTACTTTTAAAGTTATTGTTGATACCATATTGTTCTTGTTGACCCTCTTTTCCACTTACAGAGCCAGTTTACTGTTTTTCTTTGAAATAAATATTCAAAAACATTTAACCTACTGATGCCGCAATTGATGTAATTTTATTGGCATCTATTTTTATTTTTGAAATTTACCAGCAGCTGCTGCATTTCCTACCCTCAACTTATACGCGAGTCAATAAGTTTTCCCAGTTTTCTGTGGTAAAATTAGGTGCCTCGACTTATATGCGGGTCGACTTATACGCGAGTATATACGGTAGTAGGTTTCTGGGCCAGAAGTAATTTAAAAAATAGATCCAGCGATAAACCCACAGAGTTTAATTTCTTTTCCATTATACCTATCCATGTAGAGTGACATGATTCTGACAGCAGTTGATGCAATAGGCTATGAGAATCTGCCTTAAAGTGTACTCAGATCCAGAATTTAAAAGCTCTGAGCCAGGCCAGTTTTCCATCTTGTGTTGTCCCATTTCCATACATAGAATCACATATGGAACACATTTTGGTACACCCAGAATTTTCCACAAAAAGCCGTATAGATTCTACTGTAGATTCTAGTGACTGCTTGATTGACTCCTTGATTGACGCCTTGATTGGACCCCATATGGTAATTGGGCACTTTAGCATTAAAATTTTTAATGCAGCTGGAATAAATTATTGGCCCTTGTTATAATAAAAAGGACACTGACTTGGCTGAATGGTTGGCTTTATTAATTGCTGCATATGCAATACATCAGAAGGTGATGCTCCCATCCAATCACTTTTGGAGACAAGCTCCAGAAAAATAATTTCTGTAAAGGAGTGTGAGTTGAGCTGTAAGCTTGCACTACTCCACATACACATGCATGTGAATAACAGTTTTTTTAGGTTCAGAAAAAAGGTTGAAAGAAAGCAAGACCCCTGTCCTCTACCCACGCTGCTCTTTGTCATCAAAATCACATTCTATGCCTAAGAGTGCAGAGATGGGGCACAGCAGGGCATTCAGGAGAAACGTTTTAAAAAGTCTGTCAGTCTGTAAAATTATGTTTACAAAACTGGATAGCGACATGATATTTAAAAAATGTTGGTGGCCAGCATTCTTCTACTGAGCTGGCTCCATTTTTCCCCATCAGTGGAGAAGTGCATTGGGGCTCTGTAAAATCAAATCCATTTGTTCATTCTGATTGAAACTTAGGAGGTCTTTAACTGAGAAATAGAACTATGATCTGTGCAAATGTGGCACAATTATCGTTTTAAAAAGCTGCTCCAGACTCCTGAATTGGTTCTCTATTGAAATTAACAGTTCAAAAATTCCAAAATCTTCAAAAACAAACAACGAAAACAAATGGATTGGAATCCCAAACTGGTATGTCCTGCCTGAAAATCACCAAGCACATTAACCTTTGTCCTCAAATCCTGAGGATTTTAGTGATTATAGTGATTTTTTTCCCTGGGACCATATCCCTAAATTATATTCCTGGGACCACATCCCTAAATTATATAATTATGTTGTCTTGTGGTTTTGTGGAGCAGTTCCTAATTATCATACAATTATCTATGTGATACTTTGTGAACAAAGCTGCATATTTGGAAAATTTTATGGGGCAGATTCATCCTTGCTCTCAATTAATCGGTACTTTGAACAAAGCTGACCACAACCCTTCATCCTTGGAAAACTAGGTAACTAGGCAAGGAAAGCTGTAGGTGCTTACAAAAAAATAGGCTATGTACTCTTAAATGTGCTTGACAAAACTCTGGGAAGCTCCCCAAAGCTTCTGCAACTTTTCAAATATATTTTTAGCTCTACCCCACTTTGAGTTTCCTGGGTTATTGAAGTGCCAAATACTTTCCCCAAAAAACCTTAGGACAGAATGGAAAGAATTCTATACATGTGCAGAATCCTGATTTACAGTCAAAATAATGGAATTTTTTTGTATCATATTTGGCCCAAGATTCATTTTTTGCATAATTTTAAAAAATCTTTGTTCATGAATTGTAGGTAAAAGTGATGCAGAATGTGTACCCAGGATCATATTTGGCCCAAGGTTCATTTTTTGCATAATTTTTAAAAATCTTTGTTCCTGAATTGTAAGTAAAAGTGATGCAGAATGTGTACCCAGGAAGCATTCATAAATGAAAGTATCATCCTATGTAACACTGAATTACATTTAAATGAAGAACTTATTTCTTTATTAAATGTTCGAAGGTATTGTATTTCAACTTTATAACAGCCAATGTGCATAGTAAAAGAATCAAATTCTCCTAAGTAGTGTAAAATAACATTTCATTAAAGGAGGTTTTCGTTTTCATCCTACACCATAAAAGGAATTTAAGGCGAGAGGAATAAGTTGTTTATGAGACAAAACTAATGAGTCACAGAGCAGAGAAAAATGAAGCTTGTTGTTTCTCACCTGTCAAGGCACAGTTTGATAAGAAACCAGCACAGGCTAGGAGAAATCCTTTTAAATTTCTGAACTATAATTATGCCAGTTAAACATTTTTTGAGTAGGAGCTCCCCTTCTAGAGGTGTTTTTGAAATATTCCAGTATTGAGCTATCACACTCTTTGAAAATAAGGAGTTCCCCAGAGTTTTCCAAAAAGTCCATTAAAACCTCCCACAAAAACACATAGTTTTAGTTGTGCTTTAACACCATGCTTTTGAATCATTTTTGATTGATTTGTTTTGCCAGACTAATAGATTCAGACTTGATTAGCCATTCATATTCCAGCTGCACTCCACCTTAATTGCTCAGTTAATTAAGAGCAGCCTATATATTTGGCCAGTCTACAAGCAATTTATCAAGTCTTATGTTACAGAAAAATATATGAATGAATTAACCTAGAGAAACAAAATAGGGTACATGGCTACCTAAAAGGATGGGAACCTACTGGGGGTCAACAGGCCAGAACTGAGTAGAGAAGTGAAAGGGCTACAGGGAGAGAGGGCTACAGGCCTGATGCCACCAAAAACAGGTGCCCTGTAGGCAGAGTGTCCCTGGGAATACCCATGGCCAAGTAGGGCAGATTAATACACACCATGCTGTAAGAAGAGATGGAGTCCCGTTAGTGTTGAGGGCTAAGTGGAACTATCTGCCTAAGGGATGGACAGCCACAGAGGAAGGGTTGAGCCAGTAAAATTCAATGACAGCTACTTTGGAGTCATCCCAGGAAAATATTGTATGACTTAAGAACATAAGAACAAGCCTGCTGGATCAGACCAGAATCCATCTAGTCCAGAACTCTGCTACTCGCAGTGGCCCACCAGATGCCTTTGGGAGCTCACATGCAGGAGGTGAAAGCAAGGGCCTACTACTGCTGTTGCTCTCGAGCATCTGGTCTGCTAAGGCATTTGCAATCTCAAATCAATGAGGATCAAGATTGGTAGCCAAAGATCAACTTCTCCCCCATAAATCTATCCAAGCTATCCAGGTTAGTGGCCATCACCACCTCCTGTGGCAGCATATTCCAAACACCAATCACGCATTGTGTGAAGAAATGTTTCCTTTTATTAGTTCTAATTTCAATGTATGTCCCCTGGTTCTAGTATTGTGAGAAAGAGAAAAATTTCTGTCAACATTTTCTACCCCATGCATAATTTTATATTAAATCATTTCCCCCCTGAGACGTCTCCTCTCCAAACTAAAGAGTCCCAAACACTGCAGCCTTTCCTCATAAGGAAGGTACTCCAATCCCTCAATCATCCTCATTGCCTTTCTCTGCATTTTTTCTATCTCTTCGATATCCTTTTTGAGATGTGGTGACCAAAACTGAACACAGTACTCCAAGTGCGGTCGCACCACTGCTTTATATAAAGGCATGACAATCTTCGCAGTTTTATTATCAATTCCTGTCCTAATTTTCTCCAGCATAGAGTTTGCCTTTTTCACAGCTGCCATGCATTGAGTTGACATTCCCATGGAACTATCAACTAAGACGCCCAAATCCCTTTCCTGGACTGTGACTGATAGCACTGACCCCTGTAGCGTGTATGTGAAGTTTGGATTTTTTGCCCCTATGTGCATCACTTTACATTTTGCTACATTGAACTGCATTTGCCATTTCTGGGCCCACTCACCTAATTTATCAAGGTCCGCTTGGAGCTCTTTGCAATACTTTGCGGTTCTCACCACCCTACATAATTTGGTATCATCCGCAAACTTGGCCACCATGCTACCCACACCTACTTCCAGGTCATTTATGAATAGGTTAAAGAGCACTGGTCTCAAAACGGATCCTTGGGGGACACAACTCCTTACATCTCTCCATTGCGAGAACTTCCCATTTACACCCACCCTTTGCTTCCTGTTTCTCAACCAGTTTTGAATCCATAGGAGGACTTCCCCTCTTATTCCTTGATTGCTGAGTTCTCAATAGTCTCTGGTGAGGAACTTTGTCAAAAGCCTTTTGGAAATCCAAGTAGACAATGTCCACTGGTTCCCCCTTATGCACATGTCTGTTTACACTCTCAAAGAACTCTAGTAAGTTTGTAAGACAGGACTTGCCTCTGCAAAAGCCATGCTGACTCTTTCTCAGCAGGTCTTGCTTTTCTACTTGTTTTATAATTTTATCTTTAATGATAGATTCTACTAATTTACCAGAAACAGATGTCAAACTGACTGGCCTGTAATTTCCTGGACCCCCTTAGATCCTTTCTTAAAGATTGGTGTGACATTGGCCATCTTCCAGTCTTCAGGGATGGAGGCTGATTTCAGGGATAAGTTGCATATTAAAGTGAGAATATCAGCAATTTCATGCTTGAGCTCTTGACTTAGCAGGTTGATGTGATAATGGTACTAAAGGCTGTTCCCCTCAACTAAAGTAATTGCATGTTTTATTAGGGAGAAGAATGTAGAGAGCACGTGTGCTGTTAAGTGTCATCAAGTTGCTTCCAGTGACCCTAAAGAACCACAGAATCATATAGAAGGAGCCATATAGGCCATACAGTCTAATGTTTAATGCTGCTGAGATATGGATGAGGAGATTATTGATTCTGTTGTTTTATTGTACCACTTTATTGGTTTTATCTAATTGATTGTTGTAAGCCGCTCTGAGCCTGAACAAAGGAGGGCAGCCTATAAAAAACAAACAAAATAGTCCAACCCTCAGCTCAATGCAAGATCAGTTGATAGCATCCGTGACAAGAGTTTGTCCAGCTGCTGCTTGAAGACAGCCAGTGAGGGGGAGCTCATTACCTATCTAGGCAGTCGATTCCATTGTTAAACTATGCTTACTATATATTTTTTTCTAAATATCCAGTTGGTACCCATCCATCCATAATTTAAACCCATGATTCTGAGACCTGTCCTCATTTGCCAACAGAAACAGCTTCCTGCCCTTGAAATACTTAATATACTTCAAATATTTAATGAAAGCATCATAACCCCCTCAACTTTCTCTTTTTCAGACTTAACATTCCCAAGTCCCTCAGTCTTTTCTCATAAAGCTTAATCTTCCGACCCCTGATAATCCTTGCTGCTCTCCTCTGTACCCACTCCATTCTGTCTACATCCTTTCTGAAGTGAGGCCTCCAGAAGTGCACACAGTATTCCAGGTGTGGTCAGAACAATGCAGCGTATAGCAGGACTATAGCATCTATGAATCAATGACCTCCAAACTGTCCTATTGTTAACAGCCTTGCTGAACATGCAGAGCCTAATCACATCAATTACTTTACTTGTTGCTACCAAGATCGGTACTACCTAGATAAAAAAGTGTAAAGGGGAAATCCAACCACCTGAGCAATTGTGTTGTTCCTTTTCCCTTGATGATGTTTCGGATTACCTAAAGTTTTATATCACTGATGCTACTTTATAGCGGTTTCTATATACACATATATATTGATTACAGATATAATAATTGTTTGCTTTTAGAAACTTACCCCTTTCTGACAATCAAATGATGAGATAATTTAAGATGATGTTGACAATTAAGTGTTTATGCTTACATTCCTACATTAATAGGAAATGATAGGATGATAGGAAATACTATGATTGTCAAGTGATAGGTTCTAAATTCATTAGGTTTACAAATCTGGGATTGCAACAGTATTTTTTAAAGCAGTCACTGTAGTGTGCAGTCCTCTACTACAGTGTTTCCCATCCTCCAGATTGGGAACCAAAAGTGGATTGCAATGCCTCTGAAAATGGGTCAAGGGCCAGACCACCCTAATGGTTGCCTCTGTCCTTTCCATTGTTCTCTTCTGTATTTTAGAAACCAAAATCTGACCCTGGAAACAATATTAGCTGGTTATTTTTTTCTTCACTGTATATAGATGTTGATCAAGTGAAACTAGAATGAGTTTTTTGGAATCATAAGGGGAATCAGAGGGAGTAGTGCAAAAGGACAAAGGGCTCAAAGGATGGAATGTACTCTCCATATGCAATGGCTGTTTATGCTGGAAAACCAGTTGCTTGGAGTTCATAGTGCGGGCAGCTGCATGGCACCCTTTGTGCCATGTATGTTGATTTCTCCAAAACATCTGGTTATTCATTGTAGATAATGTAATATTTAACTAGTTGGGTGCCAATGTTATATTTTGCCTAGGGTGCCAAAAAACTGTTGGTGATCTCTGGATGAGTTATCATACCAAGTAAATTAGAACTTGGGGGTTACCATATAGAAAAATTGGAAACCGCTGTTCTACTTGGTCCAGCAATGATTTAAAGCTAACTGGTATTAGTCAGAGGCGTTCCTCCCATTGGGCAAAGTGGGCAGTTGCCCTGGGCGCAGCCCTGTGGGGGGGCGTAGGTTCGTTTGTGGAATTTTTTGTATTTTCAGTGTTTTTTCCATTTTTGGCCTGCAGGGGGTGCAGTTTTTAGGCTAGCAGCACCAAAATTTCAGGGATTCTTTGAAAGACTCTCCTGATGATATCACCCAGGTTTGGTGAGGTTTGGTTTAGGGAGTCCAAAGTTATGGACTCCCAAAGGGAGTGCCCCCATCCTCCATTGTTTCCAATGGGAGCTAATAGGAGATGAGGACTACACCTTTGAGGGTCCATAACTTTGGACCCCCTGAACCAAACTTCACCAAACCTGGGTGGTATCATCAGTAGGGTTTCACGAAGATATTCTGAAATTTTGGTGCTGCTATCTTAATAATTGCACCCCTGACAGCAGGCACCCCTAAATTTCCCCAGATTCTCCTTTTAAATCTACCCCCTTCCTGCCAATGCTTGTTTTCTTTCTTTCTTTTATTCTCTCAATGCCTAATAAAGGTTATTATTATTATTATTAAATCCATCCCCTTTGGCATAGATTTAAAGAAAGAATCTGAGGTCCCCGGTTTAAACATTGACAGTGATGCTGTTTCAGGGTGGAGGAGAATCCACCCCAAAAAGAGCATCACTTTCAATGTCATTTAAACTGGGGACCCAAGATTCTCCCTTTAAGGTGGATTTAAAAGGAGAATCTGGGCTCCCTAGTTTAAACACCATTGAAAATGATGCTGTTTGGGGGTGGATTCCAGCATCACTTGTTTAAACTAGGGAGCCCAGATTCTCCTTTTAAATCCACCTTAAAGGGAGAATCTGGGGTCCTCTGTTTAAATAACATTGAAAGTGATGCTGTTTTCCCCAATTGGGGGGATTGGATACAACACTATAAAATGTTTTCATAGCAGTAATAAAACATTTCGAAAGCATTTTGAAAATGTTTTCAAAAATATTTCTGCTGTGTTCAGATTTGTGAGTTGGGGCATGTTCTACAATGTGATGGTGACTTTGAAACAACCTGGTGGAAAAAAAATCATTGTTTGGTTACTGTGGGAGAGGTTGGCCGCCCGTGGGCGGGGCGGGGGGCATCAAACTCAGGTTTTGCCTGGGGCTCCAGTTTGCCCAGGTATGCCCCTGGTATTAGTAGATACCTTTTATTTCAGATTTTTCCAGTTCACTGGACTTCACATGGCAGACACCGCAATTCTTACTTTGGCAGTTTTGTTATAGCATTTGGTTAGGGAAGTAAAGCTTTAAAGGGAATAATACTTTTCTGTCAAATGAAGAATACAAGGCTCTTTCTCCAATGTATGTAAAGTTCATTACGCATTAATTAAATCAACAGTATTTTGCATCAGAACATACTGCAGTAGACATATAACCACTTGAAAGTTAATCACTAGGCTTATAACACATAGTCCATGTAGCACCATAAAATGTGTCGTTATGATACATGAAGTTGGCATCCCAAGAGTTATTTTTAAAATATATAAACACTACCATCACTAAACAAAACATCCAAGATCCTAAAGTCAACTGAAAACTCAAACAGAAGGAGGTAATACTGAAAAGATATTTCAGTGATGTGGAGTTATAAGACTGACTATGATATAACAATAAACAGTCCAACAACTCCTATTGTAAAGCTGAAGTATCCAATTAACACTGCAATCCTAAAAAGGGCTGAAGGGGCAGACGGGCAGACTGATCCCTAGAGCAGCACATTTAGCAGATATACTGGCATAAGGAACATTTACACTGGTGCAGGGTGGGGAAAATGGGGGCAAACCTAGTACCCCCAGAGTCATGTGTCATGGCGCCTGATACCCCAGGCAACTCTGGGGATGCCAGCTCCTTGCAGGGTCTCCAGGCATAGCACCCGCCCCTGGCTCAGCCCTCCTGCCTCATCTTGTCATCCATCATTGCACAACTGCCAGCCACAGCAGCCATTACGAGCCTCAGGGCTGGCTGTCAATTTATAGCCCAATCACTTGTTGGTAAAATATTTCCTGTCACTGAATTCTGCAAATATATCAACGGAGTTTTAAGATGATCTCAAAAACAGTATTTGAAAAGCCTCTTGTTTGGGGTCTACAGTTGAATTAGCTCCAATGACACATCTCTTATGTTACTAAATCAAAGATGATACTGTAATTGCTCACCAACTATAAATTCTTTGTTATCTTTTAGTGGCTATCACTCTACAACTCCCCATATTAAATACACAGCTACAAGATGGATTTAGTCATTCAACAGAGCTTGCCAAAAAGATGTTAGCACAAGGAATGTGTCAGGTGACAGGGTAGAGCCTCCAAGGACACTGGGATCTGTCAACCTCTGTAACTGTATCCTGGTGGCCTGTCACAGCAAAGTTAATTAGAGACATCTGTAGCATAGAGATCAAGCAGAGGTACTAGTGGCAGCTTATTTGCACTAGAAAGGTGCGACTCGTGGGAGGTAAAGGGAACAGAATCACAAACAGATACAGATCAGTAACATGAGCCTGAATAGTTATGTGAGCCATATTCATTTCTGAAATAAAGCTACTTGATTCAGTGATGCAAATGGAGAATTAATGAAAAGAGTAAAATACACTGTTTAGTAAAACACTTTGATATGCTGGAATTTTAACAGCATAAATGGATTTCTAAACCATCTGCCAGCTGTTTCATACAGCCTATTCCACTTGAGGGTTGCAAAAACTTTATATGCTTATCTTCCATTGTCTATTCAACTCTTCGTTTTTTGTAGCACAACTTGGCTTGTTTCCTGTGATGGAGCTGAAAAGGCAATGCTCGATTCTTCACAAGCTTGGTACAATTCTTCCCCAGACAGCATCAAATGCAGAATACAATTCATAGCAATGTATTTATAGGACTGATGCCATTTGATAACTTGGAAATTTACTCTGTGATTTGGAATACAGGTCAGATTATAGCTTTTACACTAAGGAAACAGAACCTCAGTTTTATTACCCAAAAGTACACAATTTGTATGACAATAACTACAGAAACAGGTAAAATTAAAACAATATACCAAAATCCTTATCTACTAAAATATAGTAAACACTCACATAGAAACTACTATGCTTCTAAAGATTAATGATCAATTAAATCAAGGCATTAGTAATTTTAGCACTAATAAAATAGAGGAAGAACAGCAATGTTGGCAGCCCTGGGAAGCAGCTGGGGTCGCTGTCTATTTGTCCATCTGTCCATTTAAGATGCTACAAGCTGTTGATTCATTGGAGCTTCTTAAATGTTTTCATAGGTACTTGCACTATTTATCCCATGCTGAGCTGAGGCCCAAAACTCTGCTATGAGCAAAAATGTTCTTGCCCTGTGAGTCTTAATGCAGGGACCTAATTTCTCCCAGTTTGTACTTTGGGGGTGCTGCTGGAACCAGGGCTCTTGTTAGATAAACAGGTAGCAGTGGTCGACAAGGGGTTACTTCCACCAGCTTTGGATGGTGAGCCACCTGCTGCCCTTTATGGACAGGAAAGATTTTGCCATTGTGGTACATGCCCTGGTAACACATACTGCAATCCTCTTTGTGCGGGGCTTCCCATGAAGACTGTCTAGTTGGTGTAGAATGCTGCAGACAGAATGTTGATTGGAGTAAAGTGTGTGGATTAACTGATCAGTGATAGCATCTGGCTTCTCTTTCACTGTGTTTTCACTGTGCCTTCTCATTTGATTTTAATGGTATTTTGAAATACCGTAGTTTTAACTTGTTCTAAAGTTGTTGTGATCCACCTTGGGGTACCTCAATGAGCTTAAAGATTTGTGTATGTTTGTGAACTGCCATCAAGTCACAGCTGGCTTATGGTGACCATAGGAATGGGTTTTCAGGGCCATTGAGAAGCAAAGGCGGTTTGCCATTGCCCTCTGCACAGTTTTTCTCACAGGTCTCTCATCCAAGTATTAACCCCGCTCAGCTTCCAAGATCTGATGACATCAGATTACACCATGTTAACTTCCCTTTAAAAGATGACATACAAACCAATAAATTAAAATTAACTCTCAAATACATCACAAATTCAGCTAGGGAAAATTACCTATCATGAACTATTAGTGCAGCAGCACAGTAAACAAACAAAGTTTCCTCTCACTTCTCAGTGGGCCGTCAATCAGAAGTGGGTATTTAGAAAAGATCAAATTGATTGGTTGCAATGGGATTTCTGGACGTTTTAAAATTATATCCACTGAACATAGGTAAGAAAGATTTGATATCCTGCAAAAAATGTCCTGACAAAAGCTGATAGGTATATAATGCTATGATAGAAATACTACTAATTGCGTCTTATTTCCTAAGCAACTTGCGCCATATTACACAACTGTTTCAATGGTGCCTAATAACAGCCCTCATTTCTTAGGTTTTTTTCTCCCTAATAAATGAAGAACAAAATCACACCTACAGTACTGCGACAATACATGGCTATGAAGTTCTATCTGTAAGGAGGGAAATATCAAAACAACTATGCAAGTAATTTCCTCAGAATTATGCAAATGATTTGCTCTAATTCATTAATAGACAATCTGTTCTCACAGGTTTACACTGACTAATTAGCAGCAAACAAACACTGGTCAAGATTTCCAGAGTGCAGGTCCAGCTATGGGATTACATAGAAAGGTTTTGTTAATTTCAGAAACTATCTATACCAGGGGTCTGCAACCTGCAGCTCTCCAGATGTTCATGGTCTACATGGCCAATTGGCCATGCTGGCAGGGACTGATGGGAATTGTAGTCCATGAACATCTGGAGAGCTGCAGGTTGCAGACCCCTGATCTATACAGATGCCTGAGAAAAAAATATTCAGGTCACATACTGGTTGCCGTCAGAACCCATTAAGTATTTTAGGATTGGTTGGATTAAGCTGCCAGTGTATTTTTCAGAAAAGTCATAAAAATCAAACAGAAAAATATTATAAATGTTGAAAACTTCTAGACTGTGTGTTAAATGGGGGGAAATAATGCAAGAAGAAAATAACAAAGAGGTTAGCAAAAATCATAAATCTAATCAGGGACTTCCTCCTGAAATATTGGATTCTTTTTTGTCAGTGCAACCCTGGATTACTACCTGAATCAGCATTCTAAGTATAAACATGACAGTTATAATTTCTTATTTATTTATTGGGTTTTTATACTGCCCTTCCCCTCTTACCCTCACTGAGGAGATAAAAAGAGTTTCTGCAGTGACCACATCAAGTTTAACTGCCTATGATATAAAACGCTGAGAAATTCCAGTAAACAAACCATGGCAAACTTCTGCCAGTTTGGTGAAGGACAAAGTTAAAATGCAACATTATTTTAGACACAATTTCAAAAGAGATTAAGCTTATGATTTTTTCATGGGGACACACAGATTTATTATATTATTTAATTTAAGCAACCAGATTAAATTCTGAGTAACCCATTGTCATGGATGGTAATAGCTAAAACTGACTGCTTGTATACCGATCAGAAATTTACAGTCATATATATATATGATATAAAACGCTGAGAAATTCCAGTAAACAAACCATGGCAAACTTCTGTCAGTTTTTGTATGGTGATATCTAAATCTGACTACTTGTATATCGCTGACTGCTTGTATACCGATCAGAAATTTACAGTCTCTCTCTCTCTCTCTCTCTCCCCCTCCCTCCCTCCCTGTCGATACAAAATACTGATACAAAATCCCTGATACAAAATACTGAGAAATTCCAGTAAACAAAACATGGCAAACTTCTGCCAGCCTGTTCAGCCCTGCCTGGGACAGATCCTCCATGATGGTTTGCCTGCCTGCCAGCCAAGCAGAAGTCCACCTGGTGAGCTGCCACTTGCTGCCTATGGGAAGGAGTGAGAGGCCTTCCCCACCCACCCCATTGGAAACACCTGCAGGGGGTGGGGTCTGGCAGCTACACAGGAGTTCCACCAGCAGCCCAAGGCAGCCAGCCTGATCAGCCCTGCCTGGGACAGATCCTCCCTGTTGGTTTGCCTGCCTGCCAGCCAAGCCAAAATCTACCTGGTGAGCTGCCACCTGCTGCCCATGGGAAGGAGTGAGAGTCCTTCCCCACCCACCCCATTGGAAACATCTGCAGGGGGTGGGGTCTGGCAGCTACAACAGGAGTTCCACCAGCAGCCCAAGGCTGCTGACTTGGGCAATGGCCGAAGGGCACCACCTGTTCAGTGATTGTTTGGGGAGTGTTGATGGAGCAGACTCTATGCTAGTTCATTGTATTTTAGTTTTTGTAGTTGTGGGAACTGTGATTTGGGGGTTAGCTGATATAATTGGTTATTGTTTATAGTATATCATTGTGATGCATTATTATGCTATTGTTATTGTTGTATTATGATTTATTGTTGTTGATGTTTATGCTATGCTTTATTGTTTGTTCACTAATGTTGTTTGCTGCCCTGAGGGCGGATATAAATTAAATGTGAAATGAAATGAAATTATATATATAAGGGAACATAACAGTGAGAAAAAGGGATCTGGGCAGTGGTAGGATGGGATTCAAATAATTTAACAACTGATTGTTTACAAGGCACCATTTTAACAACTGGTTCTGCCGAAGTGGTGTGAACCTGCTGAATCCCACCACTGGATCTGGACACAGAGTTCTTGAGACTGTAAAGGGTCACTATAAAGAAAAGCACTGTAGGTGTGGGCTGTTGAAGAATTTGAAAGAAAAACCCCTGATCGGTAGTCCATAGGAATACACCTGGTCTGAGGCCAGTTGTACCAAAGCAGAAGGATATTAACTCTTGCAGTAATTAAACAACTTTCATACAATTACAAGTATCATGTTAAAATTGTGTATATTTTGCACAATATAAGAAAAATCATCAAGAAAATTCTAACATGTTCTACATGTTGTGTGGTGCTTTACTGTGGGATGTAGTGCAGTTCCACGGGGTTTGTTAAGACAGAGATGTTCTGCCAGGCCTATGGTTGAGGCAGCAATAGTTCTACCATGTGGACTGTCCTCACCTTCTCCCCTCCTGTTCCCATTCCATTTTATTGAATAAAGTAGGTTTCTGGGGGTAGGAGGGACTTAATTTTTAGCTTGGTTGGTTTTTCTACTACATTATATTCTCTCATTGGAAAATTTACTTGGAAATTTTACTGGTGCAAAGCTTTTAAAATTCTATATTAAGAATTGAGTTTTAATTGTTACTGGGATGAATTTTATTGTGTTGTTTGTACATAAGCCACCCTGAGCCCGGCTTTCAGCAGGAGTAGGGCGGGATATAAGCCTAAAATAAAGTAGGGTAATGTATATTCACTTGTTCTCAACCATAGCTATGTGACACTCGTATACAATAGAAAGCGCTTGAGAACATTTATACCCTATGTGCATGTTTGTACACGTATTTATGGATATCTGGAAGAACATTAACTGCAGCATAGAAAATTTACATTTTTGTCAAATATTTCATAAAATTATATACTGTATTTTGTTACTTGAAATATTGCCAATGACATCCATTCAGCTTGACATCATCTATTCCAAGTCTTTTAATTTCTACTGTTTGCACAATTACAAATATTGCAGATAGGTATGGCTCAAATGAAGAAAAGTTAAGCATAAGCATAAGCATAAGCATTTTATTGTCATTGTGCACGCACAACGAAATTTACAGCAGCATTCCTCGATGCACACAATTTCAGACTCATACAATTTCAGACTCATGCAATTTCAGACTCATACATCATCATCCTCCACCCATCCCTACATAGCCCCAAATACATCAATATGAAGCAGCGGAGTTTAGCATAGCCACAGCTCTAGAGTAGAAGCTGTCTCTAAGCCTCTTTGTCCTAGTTCTGAGGGCCCTGTATCGTCTGCCAGATGGTAGCAGTTTAAAAAGAGAGTGTGCTGGATGAGACGGGTCCCTTAGAATATTTTGGGCTTTATTTAGACTTCGGGCATTATAGATTTCTTCCAAGGAGGGGAGAGGGCAGCCGATAATCCTTTGTGCAGTATTGATCACCCTTTGGAGCGCCTTCCTATTCGCCACTGTGCAACTGGAGAACCATACACAGATGCAGTAGGTTAGGACACTCTCTATAGCACAGCGGTAAAAGGACACCAGAAGTTTTCCATCTAGTTGTTGCTTCCTTAAAGTCTCAGAAAAGTACAGTCTTTGCTGGGCTTTCTTAACCACCGCTCGGTAGTCTGTACTCCCCAGGTCAAATCCTCTTTAATCATAACGCCCAGAAATTTAAAACTAGCCACCCGCTCCACTTGATCTCCATTTATAGTCAAGGGCTGAATTTCTGAGCTATTCCTTCTATAGTCCACTATGAGCCCCTTTGTCTTGTTAGTGTTAAGAACCAGGTTATTTTCCCTGCACCATGAGAGCAGTCGGTCCACTTCATTCCGATAGGCAGACTCATCCCCTCCAGAGATGAGCCCCACCACCCGTTGTGTCATCAGCAAATTTGATAATGGTGTTACTATGATAGACAGGAGTACAATCATATGTATAAAGGGTGAACAGTAAAGGGCTCAACACACAGCCCTGTGGCGTTCCCATATTTAGAGTAAGAACTGAGGAAACCCGATTTCCCAGTCTAACCCTCTGGGAACGCCCAGACAAGAAGTCCCTAATCCACAAACAGATTGAATGTGAGAGTCCAAGATCCACAAGTTTTGTCACCAGTCTTTGTGGCGAGATTGTAGTAAATGCGGAACGAAAGTCCGCAAAGAGCATTCGCACATAATTCCCCTGATGTTCCAGATGAGTCAAAGCTGTGTGGAGGCTAATGGCAATGGCGTCCTCCGTAGATCTATTAGTCCGATATGCGAACTGATGTTTATCAAATGTATCTGGAAGGCAAGAACTAATATGCCTATGGACCAGTTTTTCAAAACACTTCATGATGATGGGGGTGAGTGCCACTGGTCTATAATCCTGAAGATTGTCAGCAGGAAATCTCTTTGGTAGTGGAACAATGGTGGAAGCTTTCAAACAAGATGGAATGGTGGACTGGGATAAAGATCGATTAAAGATCCCAGTAAAACACCAGCCAGTTGGTTAGCGCATTCCTTTAACACCCGACCGGGAATACCATCCGGTCCAGCAGCCTTCCTTGGATTCACAGCCCTCAAAACTTGCCTCACCTCATGTTCCTCCACAGTGAGGTGTGAGCTGCAATCACCTGGTGGCTGTGTGTCATCTCCTTCTGATAGACCTGTTTCAAAGCGGGCAAAAAAGTGATTTAGCTCCTCCGCCAGAGAAGAATCCCCATCCACAGAAATGTCATTGTTTGGTTTATGGTTGGTAATTTGTTGAATTCCCTGCCACACCTGCCTCATGTTGTTATTATTAAAATAATCTTCAATTTTTTTCTTATAACTCATCTTGGCTTGTCGAATGCCTCTCTTGAGACTGGCTCTCGCCGCACTATACTTTGCCTCATCACCAGATCTGAAAGCAATATTCCTGTCATGCAAAAGTCGCTGAACCTCCCTTGTCATCCAGGGTTTATGGTTGGAGTAAATCCGGATGCGCTTATACACAGTAAGAGTGTCTGTGCAGTGGGTGATATAACTCAGAACAGCAGTGGTATACTCCTCCAGATCTGGGTTCTGAGGGATTTTATTTTTTTAGCAAAAATAGATAAGTTAGGAATTGCAAAACCACTGAGCAGATTTTACAATGATCATATCTTGTGAGGACATCCATTCCCCAGCCAGCATCTTGAATCTGTGCACTTGTTGCTACACCATCAGAAGGCACATGAAGATTTACAACGAAGAAAAACCCTACCAAAACACAAATATTTATGTGTTGCTATTCCCATACCACAAGCCTCTCTTCTCCTTCCTTTCTAAATACTTGATACTGGGCAAACTAATTAATAATGCGTCAGCTCACTCATGATTAGTTTAGCTTAAAAGCCACCAGAGTGACTCTGAGCAACAAAAGGAATTCCTTTGGGCCTTGTCATGACATCATTTTTGCAATATAGCCAGTGATAGCAGAAAATGTAGCTGGTATTTATACAAGGGTATTACAGAAAGGCCCTTCCGCACCCGGCTTAAAATGACAAAATGTCAGCTTCAATCATATGCCAGGCTTTGGTCTCCTTCTGTAACCTTTTTCTTTTTGGTTGCTCACTTTTTATGTACGTATGACATCAACAGAAAAATAAATTGAAAAGAGCACTGAGGCAGAGTGTATTTCACGCACTGGTGCCAATGTTTCATATCTCATGAACCTCAGGAAAACAATTCATTGAACTAATTAGTTTACAGTGTTTAAGCAGCTTGTTTCCCGACTTTAATCTTCTTTATGTAATACTGTGAACAAAGCCATATTATCTTTAGACTGTTTTTCTTATACAGTTTAGCAAATATGATCTTTTTTGTTTCTGAATATTAGCTCATTTAGACATCAAACCATCTCTTGTTTCCTCTCCTTTTCAGGGCAAGAGTTAAACAAGGTAGAATAGATTTGGATGTTTTTCAAATGATCTCCCAGATTCAACAGAAACTAAGTTCTTTTACTGTTAATGAATCTACCTATGTTAATCAATTTATTTAGCCAATTTTCAAATGCTGTAACATGCAATGAATCATATCACAAAACGATATGACAAACCACTGGCATCTTTATAATCTACAACAGCTCAACCATCTCAAACCAGGACTTCCTTTCCACAAACACACAACACATGACATTTTTAAAAATTAACAGCACAATCCAGATTGGGGGAGGGGGGATGAATGGGTTGTGGGAACAGTGCTGGGATACACTGACGCATCTTCCCCCTCCACTGGTGTGAAGGGCATCCCTGCTGGTGGAGATGTCAAAGGCGCTGGCAGTCAGACGCCCACAGTTCTATGGCGGAAGTAGAAATCCCAGAAGTGGGCACCACTGCAGAGAAATGCTGGTGTCCAATAGGATGCCAGGGTGGGTGGGCTGAGGTGTTCCACCTGGACTTTAGGGTCAGGAATGCTGCGCCCAGGGCTTTGGACTTATGCCAGCCAAAAGGGGTGGTGTAATTCCATTGAACCCTGTGGAGGACTTCCAGGTGGCTAAGGTTTTTTTTTTCGCTTTGGCTGTCTCCTCACACCACCTGGAAGCCCTGTGTAGGTGATGCAGCAGCAGTGGCACCGTCCCTGGCTACCTCAGGTTATGCAATGGGCTGTAAGTCACTGTGTTAACTGAAATCAGTTGATGAAAGATGTTCATTTCTGTCTTTTTCTGCAGCAACCACAGCTCATGTATAGACTAATCAAAATCTAAAATCAAACCCTTGGTCAGCACTGCTACAAGGAACAGTGCTCAAAGAGAAAGAGAGGCATAACTGAATAAATCAGTACATAAATCAGACAGGTTTGGGCATTTGGTTCCCTTAAATGAAGACATTTCTTTTCCTTGTTGCTGCTGCTACATCCATAAGAGTCTGGAGAAAGGAGACAAATACAACTTCTTCACGTATTACATTGAACTATTAAATTTAGTTGTGCAGATGAGGGTTTTTTTTCCATGCAAAGCCTTTATTGGCATATAAAAAATTACAAATCACAACCGTTCCCCCTCTTTGGGAGGGTTTTAACGTGGATTGTAATGGACGCCGATAATTTTCTATTGTATGCTGTATTTTAAAGGGTTTTATTTTATAGTTAGTATTTAATTTATATTCTGTATTTTGTGTGTTTTTATTGTTTGTTGTGTAATTCTGTTGTGCACCACCCAGAGCCCTTCAAGGGAGGGGCGGTATATAAATTTAATAAAATAAATAAATAAAATATATAATTATATATAAAATCCATCAGACTCTCACCAATGCTTAATGGTCACATACCCATATTTCACGCCAAAGCATTAATTACATCAAAGAGAAATTTGGCTACCATTTCACAGAAAACATATTTTGAATTGTTTAAAAGAAAGTAAATTTTTTGGTCATCCAATAACCCCTCACATTTTGACAACACTTGATTCTAATGTTTACTTCTTATGGATGCCTTCTTCACATGAGCAAGTTCTCTCATCCCTTGGTTTCTTTTGATATCTTCCTTGTAACATAGCCGATGGAATTTTATTCAATCTAGCTATAACTAGTGCACGTCTCAGATTCGGATCTTTTAATATTTGGATATATGGTGAAATACAACCTCTCTCACCTACAATGGATAAATGTATTGGTGAGCATGTTTTGTTTGCTGCCATTATTAATTGTTCATAATTCCATGTAATTAATGTGGTCTTTAAGAGATTACATGATTCCAAACATGTTAGCATAAGAAGTCTATCTAGTGAAAGACCTATTTTGTCTATTTTCCTAATTACTTTTTTAGGCCAGTTGGAATTTGTTAATTCAGGTAGCAGCAAATTGATGAAATTACTTGTTTCAGCATTATAATGAATGTGTAGCCAGAACTTAAATGTTCTAAACCAAGCCAGGGAAATCAGTGTATTTTTAATCCAATTTTACACACAGTGCTGCATATGATGTACAGTTCAGAAGTGCCATGATTTTATGTAGAAATTAGAGTGTATAGAGTTTAATGAATCTTTGGCCTCAGGTGCCCAAATTGGTCCTCTGTATGGAATCTGTGTTCCCACAGTTAGGTTGAACACATTAATGGCAGCTAATATATATTGGTTTCCATTTCCATAAAAAAAAAATTTGGAAAATGCATTTACACTAATGTTCGCCTTTGTTAGTGCTACTTCATAATGGGCTTTCCAAGAAATATCATGGGTGAAAGTAAGCTTGCCAATAATAGATAGTAGACCAAGAGATTGATAATTTTCTAGATTCAAGTTTTTAATTAAATTTTTAATAGTTTGGGATGATTATTGCTTTTAGCTATGATTTTGGGATTAAACCCACTGAATTTACATGAGTAAATAATGCAGCCAATACTTGAGACCACAAGTTACACTTGCTTTGATCATTTCTGGAATAATTAGAGATCTACTCCAGGTGCTTTCCCTTGTTTTAACCCCTTGATCAATTCTTCAGTTTCCTGTGATGTCACAGGGGGCCATTCCATAATATCTTTAACACGCATATTCACAAAAAAGCGTTTTTGTAAGACACCTTTTCCTTAATGCCTCTATGAAGAATTATTTTTGCAATAATAAAAATCATAAATGATTGTAGGGCTGGAATTAGTAATCATTAAGAAACCATATCCTTCCATCCAGATTTCTCCAGATCAACAACTTCACATGAATAAATATTTGAATGCATTAAAATCATAATGGTACGAGTTTTTGATAATCCACCTTGTGCCATAGAATCTAGACATTTATTAACATTTCACCTTACATCATTAAAAGAAAATCAGTTCTGTTAGCAGTATTTCCTGCACTGACTTTTTGCTAGCTTTGGAACTGCTGTCCCACAGTGCCTATCTGCACTAAAGTTCACCCTGTCCTTAATTGTCAAAGAGATTCATAGTAACTCTTAATTAGTACAGAACAGGTAACACAGCTGTGACTTTGTGAACCCCATATACCTGGGGGGATTGTGACCTAGTGTGCTCAAGGGACTCTTCCACTTTCCCCCAAGGTTAATGACTACAACTACACTGGAACCAGCAAGTATGTAGACTATGCAACGGAAGATATCTGTAGTCATATGGCTGCTTAGGGATTTAAGGAAGATTGGAGAAAAATGCCTGTCAGTATCTTTTAGATTCAATTAGGTCAGTGACTGAATTACTAAATTTTTAATTCATTTTAGTGAAAGCTCCATTTTATACCCATGAAATTTATTCAGCTTTTCAGCACACACTTGGAAAGTAAATCACTAACATGTTTCCTTTTACCAATACAAAATACAAGAATCAGTGAAAATTTTAAGTTAGATTTACATCATTAACTAAACAGAACAGAAAAAATATACAACAGGCTCTGAGATTCTCTTGCCAAAATAAACAAGTAAATATTATGTAAATGTTTCTCCTCCACCATTCAATTTGTGCCTTCAAAAGGAGAAGACAGACTGGTGCGAATGGTGTTTGCACTTGCAAAGGATGATCCTCTTAGTTACTGAAGGACTCCACTATGTGTACGGCACAAGAAAATCAAAACATTTTAAACCAAAATCACAAGGACTCACACACTCACACAAAATACGTGACCACTGTATACATTACTTATCTGACAGTCTCTTGGATATGCATAATGATGATTACAAACATATGGTATTATGTGCTACCCTGCTACAGATTTTCCTCAAAACAAAGCCTTTAGATTTCACATTCTTCTTTTGTAATCTCAGAATGTTAACTATGAATCAAATGGGTTTGCTGTACTTTTTAAAAACAGATGGGTAGACTGAAGTTTTCTGTGAGAAACTGATACATATATTTATAGTGAGTGATATGAAATAATTTGGGTGAGACTGATCAACTTCACATATTATGAAGATGAAATTCTTAGAAAGAACTAGTTTCAAAAAAAACAAGGAACAGCATGTCAATTCTTTCCATTGATAAAGACTATAATTTAAAACATTTTCAAACATCTTCTTGCTGCCATATGGTCTAAGGGCTACTTCACATTTGCAAAATCATAATAGGTCATATAAGCAAAGACCTGTATGCATTAGGAAAGAACCCTCTAGATCCGTGGTGGCGAACCTTTGGCACTCCAGATGTTATGGACTACAATTCCCATGAGCCGCTGCCAGCATGGCCAATTGGCCATGCTGGCAGGGGCTGATGGGAATTGTAGTCCGTAACATCTGGCGTGCCAAAGGTTCACCACCACTGCTCTAGATGATGTAAGTGTTTAGGTACTGTGGCTAGATCATTAATGATCTACTTTACTCTGTCATAAAGAATGTCATCAGTCAAATACCTCATAAGTTTCAGATAAAACACCTGACTTCTGAATCATAATAGAAGCAAAGTCTCATCTACCCAAATATTCTTTTAGCTGAATGGATTTAGGGAGCCAACTGATCTTTAGACAAGTGTGTCTCAGAAATACGCTGGCATAATGGCCAGTTATGCTGGTGCAGGTCCCCAGCACCACTGCACCACTCTTGGGTGCTGCTGCTGCTACACACTGGCTGCATTCTGGTGCAACCCAGGTGCAGAGGTCTGTCACTGTGAGAGGACTGCAGTGCAGCCTAATGCTTTCCGCCTAATGCTTTCAGCACAAGAACATCCTCTGACAAAGGTTCAAACCTGTAGCAAGAAAAAAGGTGGGGCAGCCCATAAGCACCCTTAGAGTGGCAAAAAACAAGTGCCCTCTGCAGCCGCAGCAACACTCATTAGGCACCAAGCAGGTCAAGATAACAACTAAAAAAAACCAGGAATAATATTAATTTGTTAATTATCAAGATACAAGAAATCATTTCGTAATAATGCTGTAGAGTCAGTGGATTTTTAGACAGTATAATGTTTTCTCTGATAATGCTAGTTTTGTAATGTCAAGATCCAACATGTTATAGCTAATATTCATACAGCTTTGGGGTAGATCTATTACCTTTTCTGTTTTGTCTTTGTTTGGATTTCCCTTTTTTTGTTTCATATTTCTTTTTTTCTGTTTGTCAACCATATTGAGAAAATGTTGAAAATATATCATAAAAAGATAACTAAAAGAACTCCAATCTCAGGACATTCCCAGTCCTACAAAAACACCAGCTAGAAGAAACCACAGGTCAGTAGATAGGGCAACAGTACAGCACTCTGTCTGATCCCTTCCATGAAGACTTAGAATGAGCACTGAGGCACCTTGTGGTGGAAAAAGTGGAAAGAGAGCACTTTGCACTACTGGTAGCCTGGCAGCCAGCCAAGGTGGGGGGAGCTCCAGACCCCCCACCATCACCTCCTCATACAAAGGGATTTGGTGCATTGGGACTGAGCCCAACAGATGCCAGGGTAGGGGACCCAAGCTTTCTCTGGCTGATAAATATTATGAAATCATGAAAACAGTAAAGAGCAATTGCTAAAATACATTCACCACAATTTTCTTTAACCTTTCCTCTGTGCAATATATCTGATGGGTTTTTTAAAATCTTCCTTACCACTATCCCTGGGTAGTTTTATTCATTACTGCATCTAAAGAAGTTTATTCAAATAAATTTTAACAAGTCGTCTCATACTTCTTTGTTTAGATTTTGAACTGTACTTACACTACTTGGAAATGATTGTAAGAACAGGCGTCTTAAATTCCCACATTTATTTTATTTCAATTACTAAAATGAATTTGCTTAGTTTATAGGGGAAAAGTATCTTTTTCCTAACTACCAGCTTTGCAAACTCAGCATGAGTTCTGAAAGTCAAGCTGTGTTCTTTCCAGGTCACCCACCTTCACCAGCAAAAAAGGTTCTACAAATATAGCATTTCAGTGTTCATCCTGAGCCTTCCAGAATGAAACTAACACCCAGCATAAAACCAGTGAAATTCTATGCAATAAAAATTTCTCACCATGTAGAAATTTTAAAAAATTATCTCTCTGCTTATTAATTACATCCTTCCACTTCTCAGCATCCAAAGTACCTCTTTTTTGTGACAAGTTACAATTTATAATATAAAAAGGAAATCTGAACAACTATTTTAATCATTATTTGCCAGCAACAGAAACAAAAAGTTCCATTGTAAGTACCCTTTCTTAGTAGAGACAATTTTATGAAATGCAAATGAGAAATGGCAAACTATCTGTTTTAAGGATTATCATAATCCCAGATGCAACACAGAACCTTCTGATGTTTTAAATGTCTCCCTCGTATGTTCCTTTCCCACGACAAGACTCCACCAAGAGAGGAGCAATGTGAGTACAATCTACATGAGTACAAGTGAATACAATCTAAAATGAGGTGAGATTTTTCATGTCTCAGCATAGGAGGAAAGAAATGACTTTAGCAGCAGACTTGCCTATTGCTTTGACATAAGGGTGAAAACTACCATGGAGAAAAGTTGGGGACTAAAATTACAAAATTGTCCATGATCAGAGAAAAGCGAATATAACCCACTACAATGACAACAATAAAAACAGTGCTATGTGGAATCTTGTTTTCCTCTGCACCCTTATGGCTCTTATTTGACAAACACACTATGAATATTAATACCAGTCTACTTTACTTTTCACAAACGTATAATAAAATTTCAAAACTATAAAATTATAAAATTACTCCCCTGTGTTTTAAAATATGATTTTACTTTTTAATTTACTCGTTTTACTTTCCTAATCGACTCTTCCTTACAAAACTCATGCTGCTGTTTGAGTTTAAATCTTTAGCCATGTTACTTGTTTCAATGAATGATTTGGGTCACATGTAATACATATCCAGAAACAGCAGGTTATAAAGGCCTCTGTGGGACTCCTGGTACTGGTGCTCAAATACAAGTAGGAGATACATAAACCTGAAGTCTCCTCCCAGGTATTCCTTACGTGCTCCTGCTCAGCCACAAAAATTAAACAAAAATTGAAGCATTTATATTGTTAACTCCATAAATATGCTAAATAGTGTAATTTTATCTTCTAACCAAGTTCTGAATAACATGTTTTAAGATTTAAAGCAGTAAAATAAGTTATAGTTTGATAAGAAAGTATTCCATCTATTTCAATTTTTATTTGGGGTGAGGGGACTTATTTGGGGTGAGGGGGAAAAAGCAATTTTTAAAAATGACTTCAAAATTTCCAGGAAAGTACTTGTTCATTCTGATTAAGGAAATGGCATTACCTAATGGCAGAGACTCACCATACCTTATTTTTCAAGAGTCCAGAATGGATTCTGTATGACCCACTATATGGTGGACTCCTAGAAGCCTCTGACTATGTATATATTTTCACTCAGTATCTAAATCTTCATCCAAAAGGTAACAAGCAAAAATATTCCAAACTGCAGATCTGAAAACAATTCTTTCTCTTATGTAAGATACCTCTTTGCTGACCTGAACTAGAAACACATGGAATATTACAGGCACGGGGAACTCAAAGACTAGGATGTTCATTCATAAAATGATTTTTGCTCAGAGAATAATTGAATATTGATATTTAGGGACTTCTGTAATACTGGTTTATAAAAATCTATCTTTTAAGTATTTTAATAATTGCTTATTATTTCTATCCATTTATTTGGGTATGCCAATTACATAATTTCCCCCCTCAAATATAAGACAGTACATGCTTTTAGCCATCTGTAACACAAACTTTGCCGTATGTTTCACCCTAAAGATGCAGTTGTTCTCTCTTGAAACGAATAGGAATAGAAGGAACAGAAACTTAGAAACTTACTGTGAGGGTTCCTTCTGTCCTGAGGTAAGGAGGGCATCTTGGAAACTTGGGTGTTTCCCACTGGCTGCTCAGAAAGGCAGGACTAACACTTTCCACTTCCTGTCCTACAGGCAGGAACTCATGGACCAGCTTAAATTCTTTCTCAGCTAACAAATAGGACAGAAAGCACCAAAGAAGGCCATAGAACAGACATAAACAGTAATCAGAAGAACTGGTGTTGAGGGAGAAGATGAGCAAACTCATTCCCTTTCTTAGTTATTCCCAAACACATAACCATTTGTTTTATTTCTATACCTTTTTCTTCTATTTGTTTCTGCAGCAAGTCGAATCTTGTTTCTTCCATCATGCCCTAATCACTTTCTGGGTGGGCAAGATGCCCTTCTTACCCAGAACAGAAGGAACTCTCTTGGTGTCACAAGATCAGGAATGTGGTGATCCACGCCTGTCTTATAAATCCTGGGTTCTTTTTTCCAGATACTTAAAACTGCTGAGTTTTCCAAAGATTTTATTGAAAAAACAGAAAATAAGAAATGTTCTAATACATAGATTTCTCAGCTCTAGCATTACTCCATGCAGGTTTTTTTTCCAGACCTGGGATCTAGAGTTGCTTTTTCCTGCCTGGCCTGGATCAGAATTTTTCTTTTCCCCCCTCTCTTTGGTTCTCAGGTAAACTCCGTTTCCTCCCCTGCTGTAAATCAGCTTCTCTGATCTACTTTTTGACCTCTAGCTTCCTTTGTGTAATTTAATCAAAGCCTTTTGGTTTCCCATCTGGAGATCAAAGGTCCTTGTCAGGCTAGTGTGAATCTGCCTGATACTGTAACCAGAACAACCTCTTCACACATGGAAAGTTTATAAGGTTCCATTCTTGTTCTGAGGAGAAAGGCATCTTGGAAGCTTGGGACTTCCAACAGCTGTCCCTCTGTCTTCGGGTGAGAATTACAAGTCATCCACCACTTGCTGCAAACTCATCAATTGATGGCTGCATCAGCTCAAGAAAAGGAGTTTGCAATGCCTGACAAAGGTCAACATGGATGACCACATAGACGCTTCGCAGACCATTTCAGCTGAGACTTGACCAGAGAGGTGTGATGCCTGAAGGAACTGGAATGTTACTGGATTTGTATGGCTGACATATGTTGTAACTTATGGCTGACCTGGACATTCTCTTACCCTTTGTTTGGAAATGAAGAAAATGAATAAAAGGTCAGTTCTTCTGATGGACTGTGTACATTGGATGTATATTCTAAGAGCCCTGCAGTGGAAAGTTTTAGTCCTACCTCCCTGAGCAGCCAGTGGGAAACACCTAAGCTTCCAAGATGCCCTCCTCAGACCAAGAAGATGAAAAAGTACACCAGATGGATGTGATGTCAATTTCTTTTAAAGAAACTTCTGGCCAGCTTTCTGCTGAGTGGATACTGAATAATGACTTTTTTAAAAGCCCCTTCAACCCCCTATGTAACCTAATTGAAGTAAGATTTTATTTCTGCCACAATTTTTTTCTCCCTTTCTATCAAAATAAGCTATTTTCACTACAATGCCTTACTGAAATAGTGAGGGGGAAAGAAGCCTCTGTATGGCCTAAAGGTTGAAATATTACCAGTAGTTACACCAGTCTCTCACATGAAAAACAAAGCATAGATTACAAGGCAAGAAAGCCGTACTATGATGCTATGAAAGTATCTAGCTAGGAATAATCTTCCAACTGAAAATCATACTAAATAGATAGGTAGCAGCTGCAACTATTACACCGTATTGAGTAAAAACTCACTTTTAATCCAAATATCACATGTATGTAATCTGATCCTGTTAAAGGGCCAGTCTGTATTGTTGCTATTATCTATCATATCACTGTCTATCGTATCAATGTCACAAACAAAAAAAATCTGTATTGTGAAACATTTTGTTGGTTTATTTAGATTGTTTGAAAAATATACCCAACAGGAGCTAGAAAATGAAATAAAATTACTGTTCAAAACATGGAAGGAATGGATGTTTAGATTTCTGTAAGTCACTTTCTCTAAATGATGAACACAAAATATAATCCATATTTTCCTCTATCCTTTTATGTTTCAATGCTTGGAATAAATAATAATATTCAGTAGAAAAGTACTACTTTTTAAGGCTTTTTGTGGGCATTCTGGTAGTGATGTGCTTAATATTATTTTTATTGTTTCATTTTTACTGATTCCTAGTCCAAAAACATATATAATTTTTTCAATATTTTTTCTGTTTTCCTTAGGGCACTGCTTATGAGGACATCTTTAAGACAGATGGCTAATCCAAGCTCACTACTCATTACACTTTACTACAACAAGAATAGTACTAAATTTGTTATGGAATTCAGGGTTGCTTACTTCCAAGTAAGGATCCACATGATTGCTTATAAAAGTGGATTTAATATTAGGAATCATTAAACAATTAGGAATCAGCACAGAGAATCACATTAAAACTCCATTCTGAACTACAACAGTAGGCCAATAAAACTGTGACCCCTTATCTTACTGCACTATTGTTATCCACAATTTAGTATCACAACAGCTGATTCCTAATTATCAATTTTTTATATTCAGCCTGAGGTAATTTCATACCATTATACTATGCCATTGAAAATGGCTGGTTTTTGCCGATTAACTGAAGAGCATTACTAAAAAGTTTGCTGGCAGTGAGAAACTCTACAACAAATTAATAACTCCAACTACAGGTACAAAACTGCCTTATAGAAATAGGCAAGTGCCCCATTAATAATAACTCCCAATATATTTGCAAATTTTATTGGAATGTTCTGAATAGTTATAACTGCAATTCAATTTTACATTCTCCAACAAAAAAATTTAGACCCAAAATGCTGACTAACATGGCATTGCAACCTAGCAACTTCTTCTCCACAATATTACTGAATTGGCAGTAATGTTTTCTGTTAAAATAAAATTCAAATAATCTAATCCTGACACTTTGAGGGACGTTTACAGTATTACAAAAAGCAGCTGTATCTTCTTGAATTTATAAGAGGTGCTTTGATAGGATATAGCTATCAATTTTGAAGAACATGCACATCTGTTCGTGGCTGAAAAGGGGGAGCAAGCACATTAGCCCTTCTTTGCTCTTTATGTACAAAATCACACATGCAGAATTCTTTTCCAATAAATGAGAAAAACTTGATGAACGATCCCTAAGAGATGATTTCTCAATAGTCCTAGCATAGAATGGCTTATAGGCATACAGTATTCCATCAATATAGAGAGCTGGCAGATTGAAAGGCAGGAAGGATGCTCTCTGATAGCATGCATCTGCTTGCGAATACCAGGGAGTGCCCCAATCTATTGCAGCATTCATTATCTACAAAAAGCTCACCACATAGGTATGCAGCACCAATATCAACAGATGGTCTCTAAGTAATAATCCAAAGCAGCTTGCTGAATTTGCCCAAAACAAACATGATTACAGTCCTCCAACTAAATATGAATTCTAACGGAGATCTTGGTTGCCATACAAGGTACATTTACTAGAACCATGAAAAACATGATGCTTTTCTACTGAATAGTATTTATTTATTTATTTGTTTGTTTGTTTGTTTGTTTGTTTGTTTTTTAGACTTATAGGCCGCCTCATCCTTGAAGGGCTCGAGGCGGCTCACAATACGGCTGTTCTAATGAACAGCAAATCAACAGCATAAAACTTAAACCCCTTAAAACCTATGCAGCAATATAGATTAAAACAACAAAAGTTTTTTAAAACAAAAGTTGTTTAAAACAGGCGCCCGAACTAAGGCCAAAAGAGGGAGGGAATAGGCAGGGCCCGCGATGGCATCAGTAGATCAGGCCCAACCAGAATAGAAAAGATGGAAACAGGCAGCCTCAGATTCGGTGGGGGGTAGTAGGGCCACGGCCAGCCCCTCCAAAAGCCTGGTGGAATAGCTCCGTCTTGCAGGCCCTGCGGAACTCACTAAGGTCCCGCAGGGCCCGGACAGCTGGAGGCAGAGCATTCCACCAGGCAGGGGCCAGAGCCGTAAAGGCTCTGGCCCGGATCGAGTCCAGCCATATCATCGCGGGGCCAGGGGTCACCAGCAGTTCTGCTGCTGCCAAACGCAGCAGCCTATGTGGGACATAAGGGGTGATGCAGTCCCGTAGGTATGAGGGCCCCATGCCGCGTAAGACCTTAAAGGTCAATACCAACACCTTGAAAACGATCCGGAACTCCACTGGGAGCCAGTGCAGATGGTATAGCACAGGGGTGATATGATCTGAATAATCACTACCTGTCAAAAGCCGAGCCGCTGCATTCTGGATCAGCTTCAACTTCTGGATCAGTCGCAAGGGGAAGGCCTGTGTAGAGCGAGTTACAGTAATCCAACCTCAAGGTGACCAACGCATGGATCACAGTGGCCAGGTCAGACTGGGAGAGATAGGAAGCCAGCCACCGTGCCTGGCGAAGATGGAAAACGCAATCTGGGTAACATGGGCCACCTGGCCCTCCATTGAGAATGAATTATATTATATTACATTACATTGTATTGTTGTGCTTTCAAAATGGCATGGAACAACTTGCTGCTGATACCTCATTCCTCTTCTTTTAACCCTTTCAGGGCTTTCCCTCCATTTATTTGTACCATTACAAAAAGGCTTGGTATGTAGAGGCAAAGTCAGGGTAGTTAAAGGGTGTCCTGGAGTGATTACTATTGTGCCTATATTTTTGCACAGGTATGATGGAAGAAATATGGAACTCCATGTCCATCTGCTGAACAGGGGCTGAGGAAAGTGGGGTATGTCCGTTGAATCAGCCTGTGCCACACTCTGGGAGCGAGAACGCTTGTGAGGGGCCAGCAGCCTTTTCCCCAAACATCTCTTCTTGTGAGGCTCATCTGTCCCTCTGCTGGCTGCTATTGTGGGTGCCTGGGAACCTCCAGTGCTAAAAGCCAGACCGCAGCCAGAGGGAGCCAGACAATCTCCCTCCTGATGTTGAATCTCCTAGGTGCGGCCCTGGTAGACTCGACCGAAGAACGGCCATACTGCTGTGGTGGAGAAAAGTCTCCATTCGCCATTTCTAAGGCATGGAGAAAAAGGTGGGAAACGTTCGCACCTCATGAAAAAGAGCCCCAGGGACCGAAAAAAGGAGCTCCAGAGCCCCGGAGCCTCTCACAAAAAAACCACACAAACCTAACTTAACTGCCTAAACACACACACAAAATACAGAAGGTAGACAATCAGAGCATACGAATCAGAGGAGCTAATTGTTGGATGCTGTCCTAAATGAGGCAGGAACAATACTGAGTTCCACTGGAGGCGGAGCCGGGACAGGAATTTTTTTTTTAAGATGGAGTTCCTACCTCCCTATCTGAAGGATCAGGAAGACCCAGGCAAGATGGCCTCTGCCTCCAGGAAAAGACTCTATATTTCACATGAGCACAATTTATATAAATACTAAATACTTACTGTTTGTTCACAAACATTCAAACGAAAACTCACTCTGTGTTTCTCGTTAGTTATATGAAATATTAGTTATATGAAATATTAATATATACTTTTTGTCTCCCCCATTCCAATCCCACTTCTTTATCCCCAGGAAAGATAGGCAGAAACTTATTACCGTATATACTCGAGTATAAGTCGACCC
Source organism: Sphaerodactylus townsendi (assembly GCF_021028975.2). NCBI lineage: Eukaryota > Metazoa > Chordata > Lepidosauria > Squamata > Sphaerodactylidae > Sphaerodactylus > Sphaerodactylus townsendi. Next base: position 52,873,593 of record NC_059431.1, read on the forward strand.
GAATATAAGTCGAGGCACCTAATTTTACCACAAAAAACTGGGAAAACTTATTGGCTTGAGTATAAGTCTAGGGTGGGAAATGCAGCAGCTACTGATAAATTTCAAAAATAAAAATAGATACCAATAAAATTACATTAATTGAGGCATCAGTAGGTTAAATGTTTTTGAATATTTATTTCAAAGAAAAACAGTAAACTAGCTCTGTAAGTTGAAAAGAAGGTCAATAAGAACAATATGGTATCAACAATAACTTTAAAAGTACAAAGACCAAAGTTCTTTGTTTGCATGAACACAGACAGACCTCTCTCTCATTTCCCCACCCAAAGGCTCGTGTCTTACTCTCCCTGCCCCATCCCATAACTCTCAAGGGGGAAAGAAAGCCAAGAATGGGGAAGGGCACACAGCAGAAAAGTAAGCACATGCAAAAAAGGAGTGCAAAACAAGCTGAAAATGCATGCAAAACAAGCTGAAAAGGGGGGAGCAAAACCTCTTTCCCCTCCTTCTGCTCTTTGTTAGCTCCCTCTACCCTTCCTTTCTCGCTTTCTCCACATACCCTGCTGCCAATACACAACAGGCATCTGCACATACTCGCTCTTGGCCAAGTTAAGGATCCTCTCTCAATGCCCACCCCCACTTGCTCTGTCCAGGAAGGCAAGAAAGACCCTGTTTTCCTTCAAAGTACTTTGCATGTGCACAAACTTTTCAAAGCAGCTCAGCTGCAGCCACTTCTCCCTGCAAACTCCAGCACAGCCACCATCATGATGGGGAAAGAAACCTCTCTCTCATTCCCCTCACACAAAGCCTTGCACCTTACTCTCCCCGCACCATCCCAAAGGGGGAAGGAAAGCCAAGAACTGGGGAAGGGCGCACAGCAGAAAACTAAGCCTGTGCAAAAAGGAGATGATCCCAAACCTTCCTCCTGCTCTTTGTCAGCTCCCTCCTTCCCTTTGCTCTTCCTTTCTCGCTTTCTCCACTTACCCTGCTGCCAATACAGGACATGCATTTGCACATACTCCCTCGCCTTCTCGGCCAAGTTAGGGATCCTCTCTCAATCCCCTCCCCCACTCACTTGCTTGCTCCAGGAAGGCATTGCTGGCCAAGCTTGCAAAGCCTCTTAACTTTCACTCTGCCCCTAAGCCACACCTGAGGCTTGCTGGGGAAGGCATCTGCCGGTGTGCAGGAAAAAAGAAGAGTGGTGATATCAGCAGCCATTGGACCACCCACAGAGGCTGCAGGCGCCCCATAGTTGAGCAGGAGAGACCGGAGAACACCCGCACTGCACCTGAGAACAGATAAGTGGGACCCTCACTCAAATATAAGTCGGGGGGGGGGGCTTTTTCAGCACAAAAATGTGCTGAAAAACTCAACTTATATTTGAGTATATATGGTATGTCATCAAGTCTTTTGCACTTAATTTTTGTAAAATATAAGAGAGAAATCAGCTGTAAAAGTTTGCCTGACTTGACTATGCTGCCTGCTAAGCTAACCTTGACTAGTCTCCAATTAATTAGAATGAAGCTGCAAAAACTGAAGCCATAACTGCCAAAGCAAACACAGGCATTTACATACTTGTAGTCTCATTTGCATTGAGTATACATTCCCTTCAGGTTTGATTCTCAGTTACGCACACATTTTCCCCTCTTCAGCAGTCATCCCATCTTCACATCAGAGAAACCCTGATGTTTCCAAAAGCTCTGTAAGTGCAATTTTTTTCCTCTCCCTTTGCAGGGACAGCAAAGAAGATCTTTCCTTGGGTTTAATCACTCCTCCTCACCTTCCCCTGCACAGCAGTTCCTTCCACTCTTCTGGCCACTCTTCCAGAAGCATCAGAAGGGCTTTCTTTTTTATTGTTATTATTTTCCTTCTGAAAGTCTACCACTGGAACAATAAACCCAGTGAAACTGACAAGGAATTGACATGGTCGAGCAAACTAATGCTAGACCAAGGTTGGCAAGAAAAAAAGGTAGCAGACGACCTTTCCAAATGGAGGTTGCACAAGAACAGTGAGGAAACAGGGGTGGACAAAATGGCAGACCAGATAAGCTAGGGACACTTTGCAGGAGGAGAATTCCTGTGCAACCAAAAAACATGGGGAAACTCCACTGTGAAACATACAGCCACAGGGTTAAAGATTCAGCCTTTCCATTCGATGTTCGCATTACTGTTAGCATCTCCTGGAAAGGCTGAATAAACAGCAAGGGGAAGGTTTCCTGTGTAACTGCACCATCGTTATTGGTGGATTTCAGTTCAAAGCTCAATGAAATGTGCTGACTTCCTTCAATGAGCACTTTGGGGCTTTTTCCAAGGACACATCAGATAGTAACGTAGTTTCTAGTATCACTGGGAACACTGCATTGAATCAGCAGACTTGCCGGCTCACCTTTGTGACTACAATAACCAGGAAAAAGCAGGAGATAACCCTTTAGTCCCCAGCTGCCAAAGCAACCCCCCAAAAAAAGAAATCTGCCCAAGCTAAAAAGTGGAAGAAAGGTTTCAGTTCTTGGAAAAACCCGCCAGACAAGTCAGCACAGTATCCAAGTGATACCACCAAGAACTCTTTGACAGAGATGTTTTTAGATGCAAAAAACCGGCCATGGGGATAACAGAGAAACCGCCCAGGATGGAGACAGTTCTGAGCTACAGCTTACACCTATGATGAAAAGTGAAACTTTTACTGCCCAGGAGATCCTTGTCCAGACTATACTTGTGAATCCAAACAGGGAAAGGCACAGCAGAGTTGTGCATTGACCTGTGCACTGGTTGTCCAATATTTCCAATGATAAGAATTCTTGTCACTTGGAAAGTTTAAGTTAGTAGTGCATGCATAAATGGCCACAGTGTGACTTCAGTTAAACTGCTTAAAGATTTTTTTGTAATATTTGTAATATTTTATTATATTTATATTATAACAATGTTATATTGCTAGATTTGTCTCAGCAAACTCAGCAGTTTCTATCAAAACTGCTCCTACAGGTCTGTGCTGCCCACTAGTACAGATATAGTGTCACCAATCAGGAGATCAGGTGTGCTCTGCAGGATCCTCTTCAGGCTCCTTCCATGTTTCAAGCGATTATTATAATTTTTTTAATTTACAAAATTAATAACTTTGTATTTTTGCCCTCAATAGGGTCACCAATGCATCTAACAACACTTAAAATACTGGGCAGGAAGAAGTGATCACTGAGGGAACGCCAAATGAACAAAAAAGTCTTTTAGAATTTTATTTTATTTTAGAAGAAAAATGAACGGATTATATTTTTGAACTATAACAAACACAATGCTAAATGGTACATTATTATAACAGAAAGAGGACAGTGTATTCAACACATTCTTTGATTTGAGCTAAACAGCAAATTAGATTGGTTCAGAGCAGAATTTCTCTTACAAAACAGACAAAAGATTAACTGTCTTTAAAGAGAATAATGTGTTTGACAACTAATAAAGAAAGGATTTGTTAATAAGGAGTCCCAATTGATGCCTCCAATGCTTCTTAGTGTTTGCATACACTTTCAACATAATTAGCAAATCTTACACTTTTTTCTCCCTTTGCCTGCCCAACAACAAAAAAGAAGGAACAGATTGGAAAATAAAAGACATTTCAGACCTTAGTGCCTTGTTTGCTGGGTTTGTTAAAGATCCTTGGAGGTCATGCTGATTGACAAGTCTTTGGTAGCTCTGGGATAGCAGATAATATGCATACCATCTCTTGAGACACAAGAGCTCTGAGAACTGGCCATACTTAATAGGGGAAGGGGAACCAGTAGTTTGAACAATGTATCAAGCAGGAAGACTCAAAGATTGCAAATAGTTTCTTGACTAATTAGTACTAATGAGAAAGTAGAAGGGTCTTGCAAACAACACATATCTCCCCTTCACCCTCCCATCTGCTAGGAGGCTCTTTTTTACAGCTACTTTTGTAACCACTTTCTGGGATGCACCTTTAACTGCTAGGGCTATTTTGCCTGGACTTCCATGAGTGACAATGAGGCTGTACGTGCCATGACTCCAGTTCCTTTTTAAAAATCAATAGGTGGTAAGGTGCAAAGGCTTGAGTGTCTATAACCTATGGTAACCCAAGTCCTGAGACTGAGATTTCACATGTATAATGCAAGACTGAAAAACACGGCTTAAAAAGAAAGAAAAAAGTCAAAGGCAATCCTTCTCAAGAGACCCCATGTCGAGAGTTCAGTACAATAATTGTATATGATCTTTACAGCACAGCAGATCTAAAATGTGGGACAGCATGTTATTTTTAGCATGTAAGCTATTTATACTTTGAATTTTGTGCTATCTAATATTTTCTTCATATGAGGGCAGCAAATTGCTTTCCTTGTCATGTTGATAGGATGTGCTTACAAATAGTCAACCTGTTCTTACATACATGCTGTGCTTCCTCTGATTATTAATAACCTAAAACAAAACAACACATCAACTGCATAAAAATAAACTTGCTTTTTTAAAATCAAGGAAAATATAATCTCTTCCAGTATTGCAATGGACAGTTTAAGTGAAAAAATCATACCATGATTATGTTTGTCTTAACTGAATTTGTTCTGCACAAATTATAAAATTTGGTATGGTCTAGGAACCAAAATGTCTACTTGGTTATCACAGTCTAGCAAGAGCTCTTACAGCTCTTGAATTGTGCTTACAGAGCTCATCTTTCCTCCATGAACAACTTTCATTCAGTTTCACTGCAATTCTTCCCCTCCTTTCTCAACTCATTGCTTGGTGCTATACAATACTTTTAAAAAATTGAGATATTTCTGGAAGCTTGTCTGGACACTTTTACTTGTCTGGACACTTTTGTTTCATCACCATGATGCTGAATTGGGCTCATAAATAAAGTGGTTGCAGTACAATCATACAGTTCTACCGGTAGCACTGGTGTGTGCATTTTTTTCATCAGTCACTCATTGTGACCTTTGCTGAGAGAGCTGAGTCTCAGAGAAAAAAATATATAAGTTTTGGATGTCACTACTGAAATGTTTTTCCTAAATAACAAATTCTAGGTTCTCATTGTTCAGAAGAGGTAGGATCTCTCTTGACTTCACCCTTCCAAGCAAACAAGCATAGATGCCTCATTTCATCCAGTATCTGCAATCACATCATTTTGAAAAAAAAACCCCAGTAATTACTAAGTGGGCAAGTTGCCCTCCTTACCTCAGAACAGAATGAACTCTCATGGTAGGCTTACAAGGCTCCATGGCCTAAAAGTTGAAATATTACCAGTAGCTACACCAGTCTGCAGTAATTCCTAAGGTTTAGAAAAGCAATACGTATGCATTACAATTATTTTGTAAATTATTCATAGGTGAAAGGTTAAAATGTACTGCTTTAAGTAGCTTCATTTAGATATTTACCACATGGAGAAGAATCTTTAGGAGCATTATCATTTTAGTAATGCTAAAACCAAATTAAGAAAAGAAAAGAAAATGCTGCTGTTGTTTTTCCTCCTTTGAACTTAAAATGCTGTTTTGCTAGCGCTAAGTGAGATGGAATGGGTACAACGGTGACACAACACAGGGACTTTCTTTGACAGTATTTCCAAATTCCTAGCTTTGTTTTAAATCTTTCGAAATATTTTTAAAGAGTCTTCATTTATTCTCACAGGGATCACAAAACCAGTTAAGTGTCAGAAAAGATGCAGCAGTAGGCACAAAAAACACATGTAAACACGGGACTTCTTCTGAGTCAAGTTACTTTGACACTTCATAAATCAGTGTCACACTGAAGTAACAAGAATTGTTTGCACTGTACTCTAAAGCTATACTTCTTCACACCAGCTAGCTGATAGGTTTTGTATGGAACACTTCTGGCTTATTTCTCAAGGCAGTAAGTAGAATAAATCCACATTAAGCAGGAAAACCACTCTCAATTCCAGATTGCATTGTAACCAATCAACATCATCAGTGCCATATTAAAATCTGAATTGTCAGCTACAATGGCAAAGTTGCAAGTAAAAATGCATTAGTAGATGTACTAGATCTAAACAGAAATATCTATTCAACAACTGTAGAAGAATTAGCAGTCTTCCACAATTACCACACCACTGGGATTTTTAACATCGTTATGTAGTCCATTTTTAGCCTACAAATGTTAAGAGCCATTTTAAGTTACTTCATGTTTTATATTGATTTATGGTCTGCTATGTTTTAAATTGTGGGTTTTAATATTTTTATAATGATTTTAAATGTTTTACTTTGCAAGCTGCCTCAAGGCTCTAGAGAAGTGACACAGAAATTTTCCAAATAAATATATTTTAATAGACAATATTAACTAATTATCATTTTAAAATATGGGAACAGTATATGCCACCTGCAAAATAGATTAAAACCATAACTGATTTATTGGAAATATTTTGCATCACTTTATCCTGTGTTCATAGCAAGTTGGCATTACAAATTTAATGAAAACATATAATACAGTCATAAACACAGTCAAAATACCAAATCCGCTACGGGGAGTCTAAATTTAAAGGAGTCTAATTTATTTGGTATTTTGCTAGTCTTCAAGACTTGCAGCTCAATCCTATGCATTCATACTCATGATGTTCAGTGAAGCAGTAATGGCAACTCTAAGCAATGTCTTGAACATATGTCTTACAGCTGTCTGAACTCAGCAATAGGTTTAATACAGCATATCCCCATCTTTTCTATCTGCAGTATCAATGGCTTCTCTGTGAAATCCATAAGCACATGGACAATTTTAACAGAAAGGAAGAAACTATGAAAATGAACAGAACTTGGCTGCCAGTGTTGAAAAATACTAGAGTCAAGACAGTGTCTAACCAGCTCCACACAAACACAGGATGACTATAGACAAAGGAAACAAAGGCCAGGATACTTCTATTCAGATGCTCCCACCAGTGACCTTGCTATCTCCATTGTTACTCCCATGCTATAGACTTCATTGTTACTCATACTTCTATTCAGATGCCCTCAACTATCGACCTGGTTGCCTTCTTTGTTACTCACAGACAATGTTTCTTCACCCACCCTGGACATTCCAACAGATATATATACTCCACTTGCTTTCCCAACATCAGATCCTCTGAAGATGCCAGCCACAGATGCAGGCGAAATGTTAGAAGAGAATGCTGCTAGAACACGGCCATACAGCCCGGAAACCACGCAGCACCCAAGTGATTCCGGCCGTGAAAGCCTTCGACAATACGTATTTATGTACCTATTTATTTAAATAATTATCTACTATTATATAATTTTATTAATTTTATTTATTTGCTGGTTTTATATACCATCCTTCTCCTTGTGGGCTCAGGGCAGCTTCCAATATTCTAAAATCAATACAATTAAAACACTATTAATCAACATTTCATACCTAATCTAAAACCCAGTAGTGACAGATATTAACAGATACATGCCAATGCAAGGAGGGTAAGAAAGGTTGTGAGAGGGGGAGGGCAAAATGATGGCAAATCCTTAGTTGCCTCAACCATAGGCCTGGTGGAACAGGTCTTTCTTACAGGCCCTGCAGAACTGCATCAGATGCCACAGGAACCTGGTCTCACTAGACATAGTTCTACAAGGTTGCGGCCAGGGCCAAGAAGTTTAATGTTGCATAAAAGTAGTTTGTTATAGTTTTCATTCTTCATGCTTTCCTTCTTAAAAGGGAAAAGCATATATAGTTACTTAAAATAAAGGAATCATGTTTTGATCATACTATCACATTGAAATTTTTAATGTGGGATTTAAGCAACATAAATATGCACTAAGAGGCATTAGTAACATGTACAAAAATATGTTAATTGAAAACTACAAAGTGCAAAGATTCAGCAGACCAAATGAAGTCCACAAATCAATCAAATGTAGAATAATGGCAGAATAATGGTCTAGTACATTGCTGCAGATCCTTAAACAAAAGTTGCTTATTCACAACCTTCAAATCCAGGAAGAATGCCCTGAGTACCAATACTGAATACATCGGCTCAGTGGAAATGAACTGAATAAAACTAGCTCAGTGAAATAAATAAGCAGCCATCCTATTTTAAACATCTACTATTCATTCCTGAACACTTTGTACTAAAATGCCAGAATGTTCTGTCCATGACGTAGACATATATCTTCACCACAAGATTAGCATTCCAGTCTAGTCCAAGTGAAACCAGTTTACAAAATGTAATAAGCAAGCAGTTGTGTGTCCTACTTTAACTACATGAAATGGGAAACAGCAGGGAGTCCTTTTAGATTATTGAATTCTGTTGTCAGCATCAATATTGACAAAGTTGTTGACAGCTAAGAATTACCTTATCCATTTTACTAGAGAGAGTTAAAATTGATTAAAAAAAGTCAAAAGAGAAGAACACGGTGGGTGGCTAAAAATGAACTGAGTCCAGGATACTTCATCATTATTATTAGGTCTAATATTTCTTATTTGTTGAAAGGTGGCCTTGAGCTAAATGTGGGTTGCAAAAAGTGACATGGCAAAGCTATATACATGAAGCTTAACCTATACGTGATATATTCAAAAAAAAACCCAGTCATTAGTCAAAAGTATTTTTTGCTATCTGTCTTCTACGTTGCTTTTCTTCACTGAAACCATTTATTCCACATACTACAGAACTACTGGACATTCTATGGATTTGGTCCTCTGATGGAGTTCGCTAGGAACAGGGTTTTTTCCCCCCGGATGAAGAGTTAGGATGAAGAGTAAAGTAGATAACTGGGAGCAGGGGGTGGTGGGGTGGGGAACGACCCATTGGATACTCACCGTGAAGGGGTCTTCTCCTTGGTGGTCGCAGGCCATCTGGTTGGGTTGTTCGCTGCCCTGCGGCGAGTAGGCAGGAAAAGGCTCTTTGGTGACTTCCTGTCAGGTGTCTGTGGTGGTGCCGCCCCAGTATCTGACTAGCCGAGAGTAACAGTACACGGCAAACGTAACAAAAGTACAATATACAACACCACGGCCCAACATACCACGAAGGAAACGAATAATCCTATTTAAAAGGGGACCAAAGAGCCCAACAAAGAACAGGCTGAACTGTAAACGATAAAAAACTGTAAAGCTGGATATTTAGAGAACACATTATCGGTCAGCAAAAAACCGGGTGGGCCCAGATGGCCTGCGACCACCAAGGAGAAGACCCCTTCACGGTGAGTATCCAATGGGTCGTTCTCCCTGGTGGTAGCAGGCCATCTGGTTGGGAACTTCCCAAGCAGTGCCCTGAGAAAAAGGGGGGGGGGTTCGGTTACTCCCCGATAATGTGCTCTAGAATGGGTCTCCCAAAGGAAGCCTGCATAGCATCAATGGATGCCAGTCTATAATGTTTAACGAATGAAGAGGGTAGAGCCCAAGTGGCTGCCCTACAAATCTGTTCAAGGGGAATGCGTTTAAGGAGAGCCGCATTGGCGGCCGTGCTCCTGGTGGAGTGGGCTGTAACTCCGGTCGGCATGGGGAATCCCCTGGCCTTATGGGCCTCAAGGATGCAGGCCTTAATAGTAGAGCTGATAGACGCAGCCGCCATAGGTTCGCCCAATCTGGGCGGGCTGATGTTAGCAAGCAGAGCCTCCGATTTGCGGAGTTTGTTTAGTATGTATCAGAAAGGTCTTGAGAGAACGCCTCACATCCAGGTGATGCCAACGGCGTTCTCTGGGGTGTGTGGGATTCAGACAATTTTTTTTTTGTCAGAACCACTTCCTGCTGCAAATGGAATTTAGATGCCACTTTACGTCTAAAGCAGGGATCAAGCTTTAACACTAGTTTGTCTGGGAAAAAAGCATAAATTTGGATTAGTTGACATGGCTCTAATCTCTAATACCCTTCTAGCGGAGGTTATGGCTACCAGGAACAAAAGCTTCATCCTAAGCCATTTTAAATGTATGTGTCGAACAGGTTCAAAGGAGGGTTTGGTAGGTGCGTCTAGCACCCCATGGAGACACCAGGTAGGGAAGCGATGCTGTACTGGCGGTTGGGGCCGAGAAACCCCTTTGAGAATTTTAAGGTGTCTGGGTGTCTGGTGATAGGCATCCCCTTCGTCCCAGGTAGAACCATTGCAATGGCAGCTACCTGACGCCCTAGGGTGGAACTTCTCAACCCTGACTCAAACCCGTTCTGCAGGAATTCCAATATGTACGGCAGGGAAGCTAACTAAGGGACCCTTCTTTTTCTACGGCACCACCTTCCAGGAGGAGTCATAAATTCTGATTGGACTTTCTTCTAGCAGCTAAAATAGCCTTTATGACCCTTTTAGGATAACCCCATTTTCTTAACGGTCTCTGCTCAAGCGCCAGGTGGCTAGTCTGAGCCAACCTGGGCCGGGATGTAGTAGGGGGCCCTGGGAGAGCAGGTCTGGCAGGTGTGGTAGAACCAACGGTGGTATGACAGATAGCTGTTGGAGTACTGAGTACCAGGACCTCCTGGGCCAGTTCGGAGCCCCCAGTATGATTTCCCTCCGTTCCGACTGCACGCGGTGGAGTAGTCTATGAAAAACTTGGATCGGGGGAAAAACATAGAGGAACCCCTGCGGCCAGGGAGCTGAGAGCGCATCGGTCGCTGTCGCCTGTGAATGGTGGTATCTGGTGAAGAATACGCTGATCTGAGCATTGAGGAGTGATGCAAACAGGTCGATCGTTGCCATCCCGGGTCGTTCCTGGATGGTCTGGAAAACTGCTGGGTTCAGCTTCCACTTGGAGCTGGAGAGCGTGGTCCGGCTGAGCCAGTCAGCTTCCGTGTTTAGTGAGCCTCGAATGTGTTCGGCTCGCAGGGATGCAAGATTCTGTTCCGCCCATGAGATCACACGCAATGCTTCTCTGTGTAGGTCAGGCGACCTGGAGCCTCCCTGATGATTGACACGGCACTTCGCCGAGATGTTGTCGGCGTGAAGCCCTACGTGCTTCTGCAGAATAAGTTGCTTGAATGATTACAGGGCCCATCATATAGCTCTGACCTACTAGAATGTTGATCGGAAGCTGCGCCTGCACTTCGGATCAGGAGCCCTGAGCCAGGTGGTGGCTCAGTTTGGCACCCCAGCCGGACAGACTGGCATCCACAAGGATATGGATCTGTTGCGAAGGGGCGAAAAACTTACCTTGTACCTTATTGTCAGAGGCGTCGGTCCGAAATGGGTTGCCGCTCTAGTTGGAGCTGCGAAAATCGTGTGTCTTACAGAAGGACGACTGAGGCTGCCAGCTAGTCTGCTTGTATTCCCGTGATTGGTGGAAGGGGCCACGAAATGATTTGAGGGCAGGTTGTGCAGAAAACCTGGGCCTGTCTCTGACGGACCGTGGCATAGCTTATTTATGGTCCTTGGTCTCCACCAGGGTCTTATTTAACTCTGACCAAAATAGGGTCCCTCCCTCAAAATCAAAACTAGCCACCGCTGTCTTAGATAGGGTGTCAGCCTGCCAGGGCTTAAGCCAGAGCAATCTACGTGAGACTGATGCCGAAGACATGGGTCTAGAGGAGATTAGGAGTGCATCTAGGGTGGCATCAGCTGGGAAGGAGGTGGCCATGATTACCCTCTCCACCCCCTCACTAGTGCCTTGGCACTCGGGTGGAATGATGCTCAGAAGGCGTTGGAGCCAAAGAATGGGAGCTGTGGGGACGGTGGCTGCCAGAACCAGGATTTTTTGCTGCCATGGTCGCACCATCATGAACTCTGCGGAGACCATGTTCCGCCTTACGATCCATGGGGTCTTTAACATCACCCTCTCCGTCCTGGGAAACCAGACCCCCTGAATGCAGTGAGGAGATGGGACCGTCAACTAGAGGGGTTCTAATCATTCTCAAAAATTAGTCCGGAGTTAGGTAAAGCTTCTTGTAGACTGGAGGAAACCCTCTGTTTGAAGCGGGAGTGACCCATTCTTTTCTGAACTGTGGGCAAAAGACTCTGGGAGCGGGGAAAAATGAGAAGCCTGATCCTCTAAGGAAAGATGTAGGAGATCCCTTTAGAGCAGCCCTTAGTGGGCTTGGACGTGGCAGGAGCATTGGGATCACCCGCCTCCTCAGAGACCCTCAGTTCCATAGCCGACATTGTTTTGGCTAAAAGAGTGGATAATTGTTCCACCTTAAATAATCTGTGGCTCTGGTCTGCCTGAACTGGTGGTGAAGACTCTCCCTCAGAAAGGCGTCTGAGTCCAGGTCTACCTCCCCTTCACTCAAGTACTTGCATCATAATCAAGCAATCTGATTCTCCTGCGGGACCTGGAAGGGGATCTGCGTCTGCTTGTCTGAGGGGAGGCACGAGCATTTAAATGTCTACTAGCCGACTGGTCTATGGGGCCCTGTAGTAAGGAGACCAGTTGCTGCGGGGAGAAGGCGCTCCAGTCTGAAGGCAGAGATACTCCCAAGGCCGCCTCCCCCGTCATGGCACCCGCATGACTGACCTGCAGCGAAGTTCCCTCAGACGCTCTAACAAGAGCGGGGGTGGGGAAAAGGCTCGTGAAGCAGCAGACATCAAAGGCGGCGGAGGCAGGGCGATGCCCTGGGCGCTGTCTGAACGGTCGCCGCGACAATCCATCTCCTGTCCGCGTTCGCGGTCGATCCGGCCCGCGCTTCCCCGTCCTTGTGAAGGGCCCTCGGAGTGCACGGGTCTTCCAGCGCAGGCCTGGGAAGCGCGAGCGAGCCCGCCGCCCAGCCCCACGGCTGTTGCGCAGCTCCTGAAGAGTCTCCTCACTATCAGCCCAGCGGCTGTGTGTGGGAGACTGTAGGGTCCGAGAAGAGTCTCCTCACTATCAGCCCAGCGGCTGTGTGTGGGAGACTGTCGGGTCCGAGAACAGTCTCCTCACTATCAGCCCAGCGGCTGTGTGTGGGAGACTGTAGGGTCCAAGAAGAGTCTCCTCACTATCAGCCCAGCGGCTGTGTGTGGGAGACTGTAGGGTCCGAGAAGAGTCTCCTCACTATCAGCCCAGCGGCTGTGTGTGGGAGACTGTAGGGTCCGAGAAGAGTCTCCTCACTATCAGCCCAGCGGCTGTGTGTGGGAGACTGTCGGGTCCGAGATGACCTGGACCTAGTGGTTTCTACCGCGATCGGTAGAAGGGCTCCCTTAGTGGAGAAAATGGCACCGACGCCATAGCTCTTCCTTCCTCACGCCAAGAAAAAGGCGGGAACACAAGGGAAGGAGAGAGCTCAGTCAGCACGCAGACAGAAGGAGTGGAAAAACAATCAAACGTACACTGCACACAAGGGAATCACAAAAAACAACAACACAAGGAAGAAAAGGTAGCTTTGTGAAATCCAGCCTAGGAGCCTGTGGATAGTGCTGCCTACTCTGACCGAGGCAGGAAGATACAGGGGCGGCACCACCACAGACACCTGACAGGAAGTCACCAAAGAGCCTTTTCCTGCCTACTCGCCGCAGGGTAGCGAACAACCCAACCAGATGGCCTGCTACCACCAGGGAGAAAAGGGATTTCTGATGCCAAAGGGAGAAGAAAAGCTCTGTATAATGAGAAACAGAAAGGCAGATGTAATGTCTGGAGATCTACAAATACACCAAGATTCCTAAAAGGAGAGAATCAGGAAAAATTGTTGGACAAACTAGACTATGGGCACCATTTTTAAGCAATTAAAAAATGCGGCCTGACTAAGGACGCAGGATGGTGGACTGCTTGTTTGTTCTACTCCACACCATGTCACGTACCAAAACAGCCTACCCACACACAGATGTTTCAGTAGTTAAACAGGTACTAAGGGTAGATCATCTCAGCCCACAGTGTTCTAAGCCTGACAGACATTTTGAAATCTCTTTAAAAAGATGAAGACATCCATGGGTCATACCCATAGATGCCATCTTGTCTAGTTTGGATCTAAGAGAGACTTTTAGAAGGCAGTTATAGAGAATGAAAGACTGGGGTGTCGTCGAAGACTGGGGTGTTGACCACCACCAAGACAAAGGATGTCTCTAGGCAGTAAGCAATCAAAGGGATCAAAGGCCAGGCTACTACAATGCAGATGCCATTACTAACTGATTATGCTATCTTCATGGTTACTCACATGCTAAATGGGTGGATCCCACCCAACACATGAAAATCAAGCTTGCTAACTGCACCCTTCACACTTGTTAACAGGCAAATGGTTCTTTCTCTCACCCTGGACATTCCACAGAGAGAGAGAGTATATATATACTCCACTTACTTTGCTCCCATCAGATCCTCTGAAGATGCCAGCCACAGATGCAGGCGAAAAGTCAGGAGAAAATGCTACTAGAACACGGCCATACAGCCCGCAAGCCACACAACATCCCAGTGGTTCTAGCTGTGAAAGTCTTCAACAAAAAAATGAAAGACTATTACTTCTGATTCCAGCTACTGCCCAAGTTAGAAATTTTTATAAGTATACTCTATTTTGATTGCCCTACTCTTGTTTTGAATAAACCATTTTTTTTAAGTTCTGCCCATGAAGGGTAAATGATTATTACAGGGTTTGTGGATTTGTTTTGAAATCAAATTTTCCTTTCGCCTATTGTTAATTCTCTCTGTTCAGGATAAGTGAACACCAGTCAGCTGGAGACACTATTTTCTTCCCTCTATTCCCACCTTTCAATTAGTGAACCCAGGTTTCATTTCTTCCCTCAGTTGGGATAAGTGCGAGAAACTGGTGCTACATACGTTATCTGATTTGTCAAATATTATATGTGGACCTGCAATCTATACAGGAAAGGGAATCAAGTCCTGTTTGACCCAAGCCACTGCCTATTAAAAGGTGAACAGCAGGACTGAAAATTAATACTTCCTCCTGAATTGTCCACACTGCACTCTTAACAGCATTTGTATTCAAACTCTAGTTAGCAGTTTTAGCTGATCACATGCATCCAATTTATGTTACCAGAAAAATAATAAAATATATTTTTAAAAAGGTTAGATTATGTAGTCATAAGGCAGAAGTGTGAAATTTGTACTCTCAGTGCAGCTTTTCAATGCTATCACACACACAGAGATGCATATATAAGAAACATTATACAACTTGCTACAGGCAAAATTGACAGAGAGAATTTTTTCTCTCTTTCTCACAATGCTAGAACCAGGGGGCATACATTGAAAATGCTGGGGGAAAGAATTAGGACTAATAAAAGGAAACAATTTTTCATGCAATGTGTGATTGGTGTTTGGAATATGCTGCCACAGGAGGTGGTGATGGCCACTAACCTGGATAGCTTTAAAAAGGGCTTGGACAGATTTATGGAGGAGAAGTCAGTGTATGGCTACCAATCTTGATCCTCCTTGAGATTGCAAATGCCTTAGCAGCCCAGGTGCTCAGGAGCAGCAGCAGCAGAAGGCAATTGCTTTCACATCCTGCATGTGAGCTCCCAAAGGCACCTGGTGGGCCACTGCAAGTAGCAGAGTGCTGGACTAGATGGACTCTGGTCTGATCCAGCAGGCTTGTTCTTATGTTCTTAAATAAGCAAAAAAATATTTTTTAAAAAACCTTCACGGTGGCCATGAAACATTCTGGAAGAAGTTAGTATGAAGAAACATCATAGTAAAAGGGGGGGGGGGGAGGAGGAGGAGAACATTCTGGAAATGTTCTATGTGACTTTTGTGAAAGTGATACCATGAGTCAGCACAACACCAGCAAGCCACTGCACCCTTAATTTCTTCAAGTGTTGCTGGCAACCCAAGCTATTTGAAACCTTAACTAACTGCAGATTAAGTATACATATCACCAATATATTTAACAGTTAACTTAGCCCCATTTATGCATATTTAAATCTGCAAATCAGGACCACAAACAGGCGGATTCTGCGTGGGCCAAAAACAGTGGTGTGAAAACAATGTATGGTAAACCCTTTTACATGATTTTAAACCATTTTACACCGTTTTCACATCACAGTTTTTGGCCCATGCAGAATCCGCCACAGAGAGAAAATAACTTTCTCTAAACCTAGGCAAATCCCCAAATTCGCAGAAAAATCTAAAAATTAAAAAAAGATAATGTGTACATTTTATTGAGAGAGAGAGAGAGAGAGAGAGAGAGAGAGAGAGAGAGAGAGAGAGAGAGAGAGGCCATAATGTGACTGGATTTCAGCTGGTTGCCTAGCAACTATGGTAAGCACTACTACAGTGTAGCAGGAGAAGCCTGAGAGGTGGCTGAAAGCACTAGAGCTGATGTAAAGACTGAAAAAGACTACCCATGTTGGCGAGAGGAAAGGGGGCAATGGGGAGAAATATTGCACCAACAACAGAGAAGAAGACAGGTGCACAAAGAGGGATGAATGAATGAATGAATGAATGAATGAATGAATGAATGAATGAATGAATGAATGAATGAATGAATGAATGAATGAATGAATGAATGAATGAATGAATGAATGAATGCTGGGAAAATGGATTCAGTGAGATGGAGAACAGAAGATACACACATTGCAGCCCCAAGAAGAAACAGCAGTTGCAAGCTGGGAAAGAAAATATCTATCCACCACTTTACTGCTTTTCTCTTCCCCTTTCCTCCAAGCGTCACCCCTGGTGGGTGCTTGGTCCTGAAGTTCTCTTCCTTTCAGCCCAGCACAAGCAGATGTTTTACAGCAGCGGCAACTTCAAGAACTGAAACCACAGAACCTATTTTTCACTCTGTATCCTGTATTCTTTCTTTCTGTCAAAAGGCAATGGAAGTGCTGAAAGTACTAACAAGAGAGATTAGAGAAAGAAATCAGTGAGTAGATGTTAGCAGAACAGGATGACGCAAATGTGGCGTGATTGGATTCCCCCTGTCCTGCAAATCCTCCGTCCCCCTCTTCCAAATAGCTAAAATCAGTAAACAGTAAGGCAATGGCTTGGACTTAACAAACTGCAGAGTTAGACATACATGATGCGGATTTCCTGTCTCTCTTTCCTGTTAACAACTATCTGAATTCCCTAACATCTATTCCTGAAGGCTGGCAAAAACTCCAAACTGGCAAAGCAAGTGAATTACCAAAGACATGGGCAACACTGGCAACAGAAAGATCAGAAAATTAAAGAATGTTGCCCAAGGGCATCTTTGGACCTAAGACAATGATTCATGGGAAAGGAGAACATGACGGAAAACTGTGAAAACAATATGGAAGAGAAAGGTGTCCTTTCTTTTGAAGGGAGAATATTTCTTTTGGTGAAAGTCCCTGCAAAACATTCAACTACAAAATCAAAATGTGTAAGAAATACACTTTGGCTCATGTTTCAGAAAAGCAACTCTGTAATTTGCAATCACTTTCTGGACCACACAGCATAAAGTGTCATTCACATACCAACTAACGTTTCCATCAGACAGCTGACTTCCCCATGTTGTGCCAAATCCAACCACTGAGATACCCAAGTGGTATTCTTGTGACTTAGAGAATCAGTGCATATGCAAATGAAGGAGAAAGAAAAAGAGTTGATGTACACTGACTATAAATGTGAAAATGATAATAGTACTACAAACTGCTTCAAGTTTTCTTATAATGAACAAATGAATCCCTATGCCAACTGTGCTCCTCAGAGCAGACATGCTCGTTATGCTCTTTTCTTCAGTTCTTTCCCATACTACTTCTAGCACAGTACCAGTGTTATGGAATGGGCTGCCAAATGATATCAATAAATCACAACCTTTAACTGACCTTTTAGGAGACACATGAACAGTCCTACTTCAACAAGTTTTCTACTGATTGTGTTTCTTTCCTTGTAAAGCTTGTGTGAGAGGTTTTGTGAAGTAATTGTGTTTGCTTGGGAGGGTTGTTAGGATACTAGTGGTTTTATTGTCTTCATTTTGTATACTATCTTGATATTACAGTAAATTTTATTTTTTAAAGAAATTAGTAGTTCACATACTTCTGGCATAGGCTTTTTTACATACTGCAGATTCACTTCCTAGCTGGAAGCCAGTGGCCATTTTTACATACATTCTCATTAGTTGCTGTTTCTGCTATGTCTACCTCCAAAGTGAATACTCAATCTGCCTCACAGGACACTAAATTCACTGCAGTGGCTGTTGGATGTGCTGAACACCACAGAATACAACCTAATGGTTCAATTGAGACATCACATCTACCATCGTTAACAAAATTTTGCTGTAGTGCAGAACAGTGACAACTGACAAACCATAGTTTGTGATGGCGAACAAGAAAGAGAAGCTATGGTTTGAATCAGATTTGTAAACTACTGATACTGTGGTCTAGCTCTGAAGCATCACAGAAATAAGAATATTAAATAAAAGCAGATAATGATCTCCAAACCATGGCTTTCTTGAATCTTTGGTTATCTAGACAATGGTTTGGATTTTAAGTTTAATGCAAATCAGTTCTGTGAGATGTTTTAATTCATTGAATGTTGATCACTGATATGCTGTTATGCAATATGTCCAACTCAGAACATAATGCAAAAAGTAACCTTATCAAGGATTTTATCATTTTAAGAAAGGCATTATTAGAAAACAGAGTGACAATTACTATGATGTAAGCTCCATATTTCCATATTGCCTATTATGTTTATATATGTGTATTTTTGTGTTTATATAAACTATCAACACTATCAATAACTTTAGCAAGCAAAAAATTTAGTCTCTTGAGATTTTCATTCATGCAAAAAGAATTTATAGTAATAGTAACAATTCTTGTAAATGCTTCAGTTTGTGCTTATCATTCTGTAGGGTAACCAAATTCTTCACAGCCAATATGAATGTTACAGCTATTAACTAATGGATAATGTTATCGATCAATCAGTACACCATTTAGTCATTTCACATATAGTCTCCCTAATCTGTAGAATAAAAAGAGCTTTTTCAAAACTAAGCTACCAATAAGGTACAAAGCAACAATGAAATAAAAGAGATACTCAACAGAACACACTATGCTTTATTAAAAAAAACTTTTTTAAAAAAAGCTTATGTCAAAGTCAAGTAAAATTCAGCTTGAATTGTATTTTACCCAGATTGTTTTTTCCACTGCCATTCAGAAACTCTTATGGACTCAGATTTCCCCTGAGAACATTTTTATGATGCTATAAAGACAGTCAACCAGAGACAGAAGCACCCCAGCAAAGGCAGTGCAGACAGAACTATCAAACAACATTTAATTGCCAGGTGACATTGTGTAGCCGGACTTGAATTTTCATCTCAGAATGTTATCCATGAAAAGTCTGGGGATATCAGGTTGTTATGACAGAAGCAGATAAAAACAGTTTAATTTGGAAACAAAAAATCTGCAAAATGTTTATTCTCACTCATGCAGTAAGAAGAAAATGTCAACAAATTTTGAGCGATTTGACATTATCATGTAGCAATTTAGATCCAGACTCAAGATCTTGATACTGTTCTATATAGCACATGAATCAGACCACATTTTTGTTATATTATGAGATTACTTTGATTCTGTGTCTCAGAACAGAATAATATCAAACACAATTAAAGAATGACGCCTCAGTCCATAATGCTGAATGGGCTGGGTAAGATTGCAAAATACTAATTTTATGATGTGGAATTTGCTAATAGATGTGAAACAGTGATTGAAATAAGTCAGAGAACTTATAGGGACTATGGAAAAGATATAAAGCAAAACAGATGGTAAGGGTCCAGAGCAAAGAATAATGTACACTGACATGTTAGATGCTATGTCTATCAAAAAATCATAGGCAGCTAGACAGACAGTTCTTAAGCAACAAAAACGTTTATTTCAACTGCAGTTTCATTTTAGCTAAAGATTTATACATTGAAAAAGCTCAAAAATGTAAATATAAATGTAAATAAAAAATCTACCTCAGCTTTAGTTTCTGAAAGGATTTAGTCCAAGCATAACCTAATGTTTAGATAAAACTGTCACAGGACTTTTATTTAAATCAACACCACTGTACATGCAGTATTCAAAAGTCCAGAATTCAAACAAGTATTTTACTACTTTTTAAAGGCCAGGATTTAACACCAATCACTCAGTCCATTTAATTCAAGGACTATTGTATGTTATGTGGCCTTTCATTCTGAAGCATTAATCAGCTTCTTTATAGCTATGGGATGTTTTGCTCTTATCTTATTCAGGATAGTTAGGAAATTCTGTGGCAAGATATGCTGGAGGAAAGAGATGGGAACAGAGGAATTTCAGAAAAAGTGGGGGGGGGAAGGTGAAAGACAGAATGGAAGCAGGATTACAATGAACTTGCTGTACATAAGGCACAGCATATATTTGTAGAAAAAAATTGAATGTCTTTCCTTTAAGTAAAATCCCCTTTAGGCATAAAAGTTCATTTCAACATTCTGATAATCATTCCTTTCAAGCTGTAACTTTGAATTCATGTTTTTTAGGATGGAGTTGAATTTATTGTTTGCTCAGCAAGAACATTTCCATGCTCTGTGCTCTCCAATGATTTTTTTAAATTCATCCATCCTCTAAAATGCAAGGTTGAGAGGATGTTGAAATTGAAAAAAAATTAATATTGTAAATTACATTCCCACATTTTCATTTATGACATTTCTTCATCTTGTTCTTATTGACTTTTTCTTTGATTACTTAACACAGTGTGAGAATAATAAAGAGAAAAGTAGTATGAGTGCTTGTGTTAACATTAAGGCTGTTTCCGCACAGGCGGAAAACAGCGCCCTAGGGATGGTAAAAACACTGTCCTTGGGGTGCTGTTTGCACAGCTGGCACTGCTGCATCGCAGGAGCACTGTGCTCGCCCCCTTCAAGCGGCGCAAAGATGACACTTTTGAAACTTGCTCAGGGAGCTATGGACTCCCAAAAGGGGTGCCCCCATCACCCATTGTTTCCAATGGGAGCTAACAGAAGATGGGGGCTGCACCTTTGAGGGTCCATAACTTTGGACCTCCTGAACAAACTTCACCAAACCTGGGTGGTATCATTAGGAGAGTCTCCTAAAGATACCCTGAAAGTTTGGTGCTGCTAGCTTAACAATTGCACTCCTGACAGCAGGCACCCCCCAAATTTCCCCAGATTTCCCTTTTAAATCCCCCCTTTGGCATGGATTTCAAGGGAGAATCTGAGGTCCCCAGTTTAAACATTGAAAGTGATGCTGTTTCAGGGTGGGGAAGAATCTACCCCAAAACAGCATCACTTTCAATGTTGTTTGAACTAGGGACCCCAGATTCTCCCTTTCAGGTGGATTTGAAAGGAGAATCTGGGCTCCCTAGTTTAAACAACATTGAAAATGATGCCGTTTGGGGGTGGATTCCAGCATCACTTGTTTAAACTAGAGAACCCAGATTCTCCTTTTAAGTCCACCTTAAAGGGAGAATCTGGGGTTCCTAGTTTAAATAACATTGAAAATGATGCTGTTTCCCCCAATTGGGGGGACTGGATACAACACCATAAAATGTTTTCATAGCAGTAATAAAACATTTTGAAAGCATTTTGAAAATGTTTTCTAAAAAATTATTTCTGCTGTGTGGCATGGCCTATTGCTGTGTTCAGATCTGTCAGTTGGGGCATGTTCTATAATGTGATGGTGACTTTGAAACAACCTGGTGTAAAAACGACCATGGTTTGGTCATGGTGGGGGAGGACGGCTGTCCATGGGAGGGGCACCAAACTCCAGTTTGCCTAGATACACCACTGGGCGTAGCTACAAGGGGGCCGGGAGGGGTGCGCATTGCACCAGGCACACGCCTGGGGGGGCATCAAACTCAAGTTTTGCCCAGGGCTCCAGTTTGCCTAGTTACGCCACTGTTAGGAAGACAGGGGAGACAATAAGCAAAAAGGAAAGAGAAAACATAGGAGAAAAGGATATAAAATAGGCAAGACTGCTGGAGGAGTCAAAGAATCTGTGCACTCCCTGTAGAGGCAGGAAAAATACTGGCAAAATGGAGTCCAGAGCATCTACAAGAAGTGGTGAATTCTTTTTCCTGCCTTCCTGAGCAACGGCAAGAAACACCCAGCAAGATATCCTCCACCTCCAGAACTTTAGGTTCCCCACAGCTAAGAATTATGTCTTTATTGTTTAATAAAACCATAAGCTGTAAACACCATCTATGTTCTATTGAAAGTGCATTATTCGACTTTGCCATCTCCTCCATGCAGTGACTCTATCCTATCATTTTTCTTCCTTTTGCTACAGACATAACCAAAAAGGCTGGGGCAGGAGCTCAGATTCGGGTTAGGGTTACATTGAGCTCTAAGGCGTAGGAGGGGTGGCATGCATGGGAGGGGAGGGAGGGGGCCCAGCATCTGGACCTGGTCTACCCACCTTAGCAGAGGGAGTGGGAGGGGAGGGAGGGGTGGCATGCAAAGGAGGGGAGGGAGTGAGGGGTGGCATGCAAGGGAAAGGAGGGAAGGGGAGGGGGCCCGGCATCTGGACATTGCCCACCCACCCTAGTGGAGGGAGGGGTGGCATGCAAAGGAGGGGAGGGAGTGAGGGCTGGCATGCAAGAGAGGGGAGGGGAGGGGGCCTGGCACCTGGATCTGGTCCACCCACCATAGCAGGGGGAGGGGGAGGGGAGGGAGGGGTGGCATGCAAGGGAAAGGGTGACATGCAAGAGAAAGGCCCAGTATCTGCTCATGGCCCACCCACCCTAACGGAGGGAGGGGAGGGAGGGGTGGTGTGTAAGGGGAGGGGAGGGAGGGGTGGCATGCAAGGGAGGGGAGGGAGGGGGCCTGGTATGTAGACATGGGCCCCCCACCCTAATGGAGGGAAGGGGAGGGAGGGAAGAGTTAGCATGCAAGGGAAGGGGAGGGAGGGAGGGAGGGGAGGAAGGGGTGGCATGCAAGGGAGGGGAGGGAGGAGTTCTATTACCCACGCTTGTCTCACACACACAACCTTTAAATGAACTCCAATGAACATTTAGGTTCTGCAATACTTTACTAAACACACCTTAGCAGTGCCATCCTAAGCAAAGTTACACCCTTCAAAGCTCACTGAAGTCAATGAACTCAGTTATTTTGCAAGATCTATCTCTGTCTTAAAGGTGGGCTACCCTAGAGAATTGTTTGTATTTTAAAAAACTATTCTCCCAGTTCCCCTGTCCTAATGCTATACTGTATTTATACTGATTGCTGAAGTAAAAATATTTACTTTTAAAGTCCTTCAAAGCCCTTACCTGGATAGGCCAGGTAAGGGCTAGATCTCGTCAGATCCCCGAAGCTAAGCCAGGCCAACCCTAGAAAGTATTTGGATGGAGAAGCTCCAAGGAATACTGTCATGACAAACAGGCAGGCAATGACAAACCACTTCTGAATTTTTCTTTCCTTGAAAACCCCACAGGGGTCATTATAAGTCAGATGTCACTGGATGGCAAAAAAAAAAGTTCCCTCAGAACAAAGCTGTATCCATCTGGTGATCACTTCCGTACATTTATCTGGCTTACTAATGAGTGCTGGATACCAATCCATATTTCACTATTTAGTATGTATAATATGCACTGCATTTTGAAGAAAACTGTGTGGCAGAATTTGTACAGCTTTTAAGTTATTGTTCATTTCAGACCATATAGTTTTATAAAAATAAATCATATTGGGATTTTCTCTTTCTTTTCCTTTTTTAATTGTATACCTTCTCACATTTATTTTTCTGTTTTATGTACCGCATTGTATGAACAGTGAGTAAAGCATAAAAACAAATGGACAGAAAATATGTTAGCAACCACAAAGAGGAAGAAAATAATTGTATCCTGTCACACTGGTCTGATCAGATCAAAAATAAAACATTTGCATCAGATGAAAAAAATCCAACTGAAAATGAGAATGATGAACTCTAGTCCTGATGAGGAACTTGCCTGCTGAGTCATTTTTCTCAACCACTGCTGAGAGCAATAAAATGATTTATCCAGTGGTGGGATTCAGCAGGTTTGCACCACTTCGGCAGAACCCGTTGTTAAAATGGTGCTTGTAAATAGTTGTTAAATTATTTGCATCCCACCACTGGATTACTAAAAATTTCTATTACTAAAAATTAGCAACAACATGTACAAGATGGATAACTAACAACACAATCCAAACAGGACACGGTGGGCTGCACCGATGATCCTATTGAGGCTTCCTGGCTGCATGGGGAGGCTCGCAAAGTGCACAAGTCTCCCTACTACCATGAAGCCTCAATGGGCTACAATGGATTCACGCTACCCAGAAGAAAAAGAAGAGCAAGAAGAGGAGAAATTTGGATTTATACTCTGCCTTCCTCTCCTGTACTGAATTTCAAAGCAGCATACAAACTTACAAACTTCTTCTCTTCCTCTCCCCCGAACAGACACCTTATGAGTTAGTTGGGGCTGAGAAAGTTCTGAGAGAACTATGACTAGCCCAAGGTCACCCAGCAGGCTTCATGTGTAGGAGTGGGAAATAAATCCAGTTCACCAGATGAGAGTCCGCTTCATGTAGAGTGGGAAATCAAACCCGGTTTTCCAGATTAGAGTCCACTACTCCTAACCACTATACATGCTGAAACAATATAAAATCTAGTTTAGAACAAGGAGTTAATAGCAGAAAATAGTGCTTAATAATAGCAGAAAATAGATCATCATTTATGCTGTGTGTTCTTTATAAATAGGAAGAAAAAACTGAGATGCATTGTCATTACCTCATACATCAGACTGACTTATCTTACTGCATATCCACATAATGCTTATCACACCTGGCAACTCTTCTACTAACATATCACTATAACTATATTTAAATGAACTTTTTCTATAAACTTCCTTAGGCTTCTTCTTGTATCATGGTCTCAATGCTTTAGAAGGTTCTTATGTCCTTTGAATCAAACTCTACCTTCCATTTCATCACAAGTTGTAGAATTATAATCAGCAACTCTATCCAGGTGAAGCACAGGACCAGACAAGCTAAAGTGTCTCAGATCAAAACTTGGCTACATGGATAGACGTGCTTGAGGAAATACGTTGAAAACCTGCTGTTAATATGTCTCATTCACAATATGCTCTCAGGCTACAACTTTCATCAACATTAAATTAACTCACAACTTTAAAGCTTATAAAAAGAATAACAACATCAGGCTTACATTAGAACACAGGCATAAAAAAAAATTCCCCCAAAAAAGAAATTAAAGAGACAATGAACTATTCCTTTCTTTAGATGTGTTTAGGAACCAAATAAGTTTTGCAATGATATCAGCCAATCTAAAACAGGGTTTGGATATGTAAGATTCTAATTTTGATTACATAAGGCTATATTATCTTTTCTACGCAAAAAAGAGGCAGAAAGACACAATAGAATATCTAAGATATGGCAGGTACGCCACGTGCCCTTGGTGCCACTTGAAAGGAGGTGTCATTCCTGCCAGCCTGCCACAGCTGCACTGTCCAAGTGCCTTTCCTTGTCTGCTGTCTAGCTCCTGCTGTCTAACTCCTTGCCACATCCACTCAATCTGAGCTTCGGGGAGTGACTTCTGCCACCCTGATTCAGCAACAAGGTACAGCCAGCCAGGAGGACAAACTCCTGGACTCCAGGTTGCCACTAAGGCTATTTTCTATAGATTCGCCCCTGGAAAGACACCAACATGATACATAGTTTAATACTCCACATATTTTATGTCAAAAAGGAAGTGACCGGCAGTAAGTGCATTTGGCTGGCTTGGAAGTAAATTTTATTGAAATCAGTGTGAAGTATGGGAACTATGCATCTAATTTTAGAAAAGAACCTGTTGTGTTTAATGGAGCATACTCTGAAATAAGTCTATGCAAGATACATGTTAATATACTTATGTAAATATACTCATATTAATATATAATATTAAAATACTCCACAATTATTATGATTATTACTTTTGTACAATAATATGATTTGGCCACATTTGAAACAATCTGCACATCTAGAAAAGATGTAGAAAAAAATAAACAAAGTAATCATCAGCTCAACGTTTGTTTATTCATTGGACTTATCACTGCCCTTCTCTGGGAAGCTCAGGGTAGTTTCCAAAATTTGATAAAATAGTACAAAAACTATAATAAACACTTTTAAAAAATTCTATAAAATATCATATGAATTTACAATATAGACGGCATAAAACTCCAACAGACCTACAATCATTTTAGACTAGAGCCCCTCCTTCTAATATCCAATGTCATGTAATTTAGGTGGGACACTAGCAGAAGGAATCAGAGGGACAGGGGAAAGGAAAAAGGTGGGCAGTAAAGGAAGTAATTCTGGAAAATGGAAAGGAATGCTAAATTAAAGAGGGCAGAGGGGAAGGGGGGCTACGATGTATCAATGAAGCTGCCTCAACCGTATGCCCATTGGAACAGCTCTGTCTTGTAGTAGATCCTGCAGAGCTCTGGTCTCTCCAGACAGAGCACTGCACCAGACAGTGTCCCCAGGCATGGTTGGGGGAAGCTGGATTTCCCTTGGGCCAGGGACCACCAACAGATTTTCGTTTGCTGAATGTAGAGGCCTTCAAGGGACATAGCAGGAGAGGCAGTTCCATAGATACAGGGGTTCCAGCTCATTTAGGATCTTAAAGGTCAGTACCAAAACCTTAAACCTGGCCCAGTACTCCAGCCAATGCAGATGGAGCAACTGATTGAATGTGTGTATGCCAAGGGACCCACGCTGCTGTATTCAGAACCAGCTGGAGTTTCCTGATCAGCCCCCAGGGTAGCCCTGTGTAGAGCGAGTTGCTGTAATCCAGGGGTCCCCAAACTTTTTAAACAGGGGGCCAGTTCACTGTCCCTCAGACTGTTGGAGGGCCGGACTAAAAAAAGCTATGAACAAATTCCTATGCACAAATGATTGTAAAATGTTTGATTTCACCTTTCAGCCTTTCTGTCATGGTCTATTTTTAGAACAGTGACCAAAGTATGTCAAGTACAGGGTGGGCTCCAAATATTGTTGGGGGGGCTGTGGAATACCTTCCCCTGTAAAAAAAAAAGCAGAACTTTCCCAATGAAGCATTCCATCTAACCCAGGATCAGGTATCTTCCTGGATTCTTTCCTCCCTAGTAGCCAGCGAGCAATTCGCCAGCCTGGCTGATGCAAATGGGAGTGAGGCGGAACAGAAAGCCTGAGAGCAACACATGGAGTAGCCGAGAGGGAAGGGTGGAGCAGGCGTTGCCACATGTAAGGTTTCCAACTCTGGGTCAGAAAATGCATGGAGATTTGGGGGTGCCATCATGTAACTGCAATCAACGGCCGTTGGGGCCAGTTCCTCCTCTCCCTCGAGCCCCCACTGCACATGAATGGAGCCATACGGCTGCCATGCACATGGCCCGGGCCCGGATAAATGCCCTCTCAGGGGGGGGGGCCACATTTGGCCCCCGGGCCGTAGTTTGGGGACCCCTGCTGTAATCTAACTCAGAGGTTGCCACTGCATGGACCACTATGGCTCAATTGGCCTGAGACAGGTAAGGTGCCAACTGTTTCACACAGTGCAGGTGGTAAAAGGCAGTGTGAGCAATTTGAGTGCCTGGGCCTTCATTGATAAAGAGCACACCAGAAGCACACCTAGGGTCTTCACCGTTTGCACAGTGTTCAGTTGTGTTCCGTCCAGAGCCAGTAGTCAATAAGCCTACCCCAACACCTGCTGACCCAGCTACAAGTCCTCTGTCTTTGTTGGATTCAATTTTAATTGGGTCTCTTTCAAGCACCCCACTACGGGCCCCAAACAACTAGTTAGTATACCTGGAGCAGATTTCCATAGTATCTCCCCAATTATTGAAATAAAAAGCTTATCATCCACATTTAACTGTGAAATGACTCTGTAAGATTGTGGTAACGTTGGATCATTGAAATAGAGATATCAGCTGTATTATTTATTTGAAAAAAAATCTGTGTCTTTTCTTTTTTACATATTTTACTATATTTTCTCAAAATAAAAAGTACTCACTCTCCAGTCTTGAAAAATCTTATGGGTTTGCTATTAGTTTTGATTTTACGACAAATTTTTTATAAAAGTAGCATACAGTATTACACTGTACACAATAGCATACAGTGAAATACTTTTTCAAAGCCATTATTTTTATATTTTAATCTTTAAGGTCCTGACCTCTATAGTCCAGGCTAACATGATCTTTTCAGATCTCAGAAGCTAAAGCAGGGTTATACCTGGTAAATATTTTGAGGAGAGTCCACCAAAATATAGGTTGTAGGCAGAGGCAGTAATAGCAAACCACTTCTGAACATCTCTACAGGGTCACTGAAAGTCGTCTGCTATTTAAGGACCAAAAAACAAAAAATTATTTGGAGTTTTATTGTCAGATATAGACTCAATTCCAATGAAATCAGTACAAACTACAAGTATGTAGTGCCACTGAAAATTGGTTCCTAAAACTACTATACTAGTAGCACTTCTCTCTTCTTTTTCTCAATATAAGATAATCTCAAATAAGGGTACTGAAAAATTTATTTATTATTTATTTATTACTTAAACTTTTATACCGCCCCATCCCCGAAGGGCTCTGGGCGGTGTACAACACAAAAATATAAATTAAGGTACTAAAACCATTAAAACAGCGATAGCAATAAAAAGAGGCGTCCGCCAACCCCAATTTTAAAATTCTAAAATGAGTGTCTGCTATCTGTGATTTTAAAATTTTAAAATGAGTGTCTGCTATCTGTGAACTCTCTTTTCTACTTACCATTTTGTTGTATGCTTGAGTTTTGAAACAGGTTGCTTTCCACAAGGGAAGCAAAAAGAGGACTAACAAGTATTCAATCACACAGTTGTGCAAATGGAAAGGACGTCATGGAATCTACTGAATGTGAAAAAAACGAAGAGAGCCGAATGATCGTACTTAGGAAAAGTCTTTTGTTTCTTGTGAGAACTGCATTAACCAGAGTGCAGATCTTGAAATACAGCATCCATGGAAACACTAAGCACATGACAGTCAGTCAGATCAAAGAAGAGTTCTTACCCTGTAAGTATCAAATCAAACCTCCCACACCAACTGACGAGTTACTTCCTAGGAGACAAGGTCTCTTGTATTTGCAATATGCAAGTGCAACATCTATGTAAAATTTTTGCAACTAAGTCTTGAACCTGGAAGGTATGACACAACAACAATCAAAATTACTCAAATGATTTTACAAACCAATATGAAAGGCCACACTTTACGCATGGTCTCTCTCTCTCTCTCTCTCTCTCTCTCTCTCTCTCTCTCTCTCTGTGTGTGTGTGTGTGTGTGTCTGTGTGTGTGTGTCTGTGTGTCTGTGAATATTTTTAATTTTACCTACAGCCTTACTAGGAAAGGGAATCCATTCCTATACATTACTTTCAGAAAAAACAACAGGTCACACATCGTAGTAATTACTATTATTTACTTACAAAACTGAAATCTTATGTCTGACAAACACTTTTGAAATATTCCTTTTTTTCTGAGTATAAATAACCCTTGTTGACAGTATTATCAACAGTTTTCCAATAATTTCATTGCCAAAATTTTGACACAGCCTAGCATTTCTGAAAAGAGACATTTCATCTACCAGTACTTCTTTAAAACTTTTTTAGACATTGATCTATGCTTACGAAAATGTTCAAAATAAATTGTTATCACAAACAGTTTGGGTAATGGTAAATATCACTTAAAGCCTAACATTTGTAGTTTTCTAATTAACATACTGAGTTAAATTCTGTTCTTTGCATTTTTCTAGAGAAGGTTGCACATAAAAAGCTCTAGAAGCAGTCTCTGTTTGCTGTGCCCTTCTCTGAAAGGATATTTTAAATATACATCTTCACTCTTTAAACTTCAGCCAAAAGGAAGAATGTACTAATTATGAGGAAGGGAGAAGATGATAATATAGGTTGCAAGAGCCATCTTTCATCCCAACCTCAGCGGTGGTGTTGCATTTATTTTGACTGATCAATTTGACCGCCTGTAGCACATCTGTTCAGCAGATGAAAAACAACCACTGCCCATTCTGAATTCATAAATAAAATAATGTGCAAGCTGACAAACAACTGTGAAGGAAAATGTATGTGCCTTTCATAACCAAGACAAATCACTCTTTCTCAATGAATGCTTCTAGCAGAAGTTCACTAATTTGGTATTCATTTGCAAAGCATATGCACTGTGTCCAAAGCAGTACATTAAGAAAGATTGTAGCCATTCCATTTATACAGTCCAGAATTACCTAAGATTGTGGAGGCACTTTTTAATGTTTACATGGAGAACAGCTTACTGGGAGCTCTTAGGACTTATTGACGGCTCTTTATTCAAAAAAAAAATTAAGATTTTAAATCTGAGCTATGGAATTAATTTTACCAAAAGACCTGGCTGGCAATTCAAATTACAAGGCTGCATTTACCAATTATAGCTCAACTCAAACAGATAACACAATTCTCCAAAAAGCAGCATGCTTGAATTTTTAAGGATCATAGTAGGTGACAAGAAAGGATTTCCAAAACATCCAACATTTGGATATTTTCCCACTTAAATAAAAACTGCTTCCACAATTTTCTACAAAAACAATATTTACATTACAGCAACTCACAAGAGATAATCGCTTCTACTTCATGGTGTATACTCTTATTTCCAACCACCACTTGGATACATGAGTATCTACAGAAAGTCTGCATGCTTTTTCCACACAAAATTGCTATCCAAATAGAATGCCCAATGTACTGCTACCAGAATCTGTTTCATTTATGAAACTTCAGGACAACTCCTATATTCATCCTGTTCCCTATTCCATTATAAGCACAGAGTCCCACCACTATCACAGAAAACCAAAGTGGACTTCTACATCCACTTTATACTTTGTATGAAAGCTGAGTGACTCCAGAAAGGTTTTGGAAGTGAACCATGATACAGCATTGAAGACAGTGAAGGACTCAAAGAGTCATACACATCAACAACCAATCAGAAGGGTCAAAGACTATTTAAGTCTCCTCCATCAATCAGCTGTTGACAGTATATTAAAATCTAAAATCATCAAACTGGTAAAAAGATGTGAAGATAAATGTGCTATTGATATCTGCAAGATCTGCTAATATTTCTATTTTTAAAATGTTATTTTTAAAGTATCATATTCATTTCATTCTATAAAAATATAATATAAGTCAAATGATCTTTTAGGTCAAATAAGTTAGATCACAACATTGTAGACACTGCAATTGTCAGAATTCTTTGTCAAGAGTCTAGACTCAGTTGTTCCATATACCATGGTTCCATTGTCTGCTTCTTCCTCCCAAGCAGTAGCCTCTATCTGTCTGTCTGTCTGTCTGTCTGTCTGTCTGTCTGCCTGCCTGCCTGCCTGCCTGCCTGCCTGTCTGTCTGTCCCATCCCCTAAGGGCTCTGAGCGGTGTACAAATCGGTAAACACAGTTACATTTAAAGGTATCACAGGTAATATCTAGGTCTCACAGGTAATTTTAGACATTCTCAATATTTTCTGTTTTAACTAGAGTTGAGCAATACCCACAATATTTGTTAAAATTCGGACTAAGGCTTATTCAGGGATAAAAGTATCTGTATGCGCAAATAAGCCCAAATACCATATTTGGTATGCCCGGATATATTCAAATACCCGAATATATTCAGGTCAGTCTGGGGTTGTTTTTTTTTTGTATTTTTGCTGTTCTTTCATGTTTTGGCCTTCAGGGGACGTGTTTTTAAAGTTAGCAACACCAACATTTCAGGGTATCATCTGGAGATGCTCCTGATGATACCACCTGAGATTGGTGAAGTATCTCAGGTGGTATCATCAGGTGGCACTCAAAGGGTGTGCCCCAATGCCCATTGTTTCCAATGGAAGATAACAGGAGATGCGGGCTACCCCTATCAGGGTCTACGACCCTCTGATCCAAACTTCACCAAACCTGGAATTTTGGTGCCACTGGCTTTAAAAACGTGCCCCTGACAGGCACCCCAAGAAATTTCCCCAGATTCTGTGTTCTGAAGTGCCTTGGCTCCATTGCAACCAATGGGGAATTTCTGGGTGTGTAAGCAGGCTGCACATTTTTCGAGGTAGAGGCACAAAATTTTCAGGGTATCTTCAGGAAACTCTCCTGATGACACCACCCAGGTTTGGTGACCTTTGCTTCTGGGGGATCAATTTTATGGGCCCCCAAAAGGTAGGGCCAATGTCCCACTGCTCCCTGAAGCAAAGTTCACCAAATCTGGGTGGTGTCATCAGGAGAGTCTCCTGAAGATACCCTGAAAGTTTTGTGCCTCTACCTTGAAAAATATGCACCCCACAGACACCCCCAGAAATTTCCCATTGGCTACAATGGATTCACTTCAGAGCACAGAATCTGCCAGGCTCTTCAGCAAGTTCTATGGTGGGAAATTTTTTTTCTCCACCATAGACTTCAGTGGGGCTTGCTGTTATAACTAGCTGGCTCAGTGCTAGAAATTTTCTGGGGGGCTCTGGTGTGGGTTTTGTTCTGGGTATGGGCACAAAATTTCCCACAGGGCTAATGATGAGTCTCCTGAAAGGAACCCGCCAATTTTGCTGATGTTTGCATGGCTGGGCATTCATTCTGTGGGCATCAGATTCACCAATTGGATGCCCACAGCATTTGCCCCTCCCATGAAAACTTCAGCAAAGTTGGCTGGTTCCTTTCAGGAGAATCACCAGCAGC
Source organism: Sphaerodactylus townsendi (assembly GCF_021028975.2). NCBI lineage: Eukaryota > Metazoa > Chordata > Lepidosauria > Squamata > Sphaerodactylidae > Sphaerodactylus > Sphaerodactylus townsendi. The sequence goes on from NC_059431.1 coordinate 52,905,963, forward strand.
CCTGTGGGAAATCTAGTGCCCCCACCCAGAACAAGACTCCCAACATGAGCACCCCTCCCCATTGAAATCTGTACCCCGGCGCCAGCTGGGCATAGCAAGCCTCACCCCATCCCACCCTCCCACTGCTTCAAATGGAGGGGGAAAGTGGCATTTTTCCTTCCAGAAGAACACAGTTGGCACACACTTTCCCTTCCTTAATGCCCCCCAATCTTGTCTAAACTAAAGTGGGAAGAACCACAGACCTGCCCAGGCCACAGCAAGTCCTACAGGAAAAAAACTGTGGCTCACCTCCAGTGGCAACAGAGAACCCAAAGGAAATACCAAGGCAAGGCTACTTCACCTGAGCCTTGAAGAAACACACAACAACCCCATCCCCACCTTCTCTAAACTAAAATTGGGGAGACCCACAGACCTGCCCAGGCCACAGCAAGACCTACAGGAAAACAAACCACTTCTTCAAAAAAAAGGGTACTTTGGGAAAAAAGCTAAGACAAACTTAACAGCAGAACCAAAGCAAGTTAGCAAGTAGTAACCTAGCCACAAAGCAAAGCGAGAAGAACAGGCCCGGGGTAGGAGATTGGGAGACACCTATACAGAAGTTTCACAAATACAAACACTAGAACAAGGTAAAATCACAAAATCACAGTGTTTCCCTAGTAAGACAGTCCTGTGTGGGCTAGGCTTAAGGCCTACCCTCCTCCTCACATGAGCACCAAAAAAAACCACAATAGTGAAACAATTGAACAAAAAAGCAAGTTAAACTCCAAGAGCCCTGGCCTTTTGGAGCCTTAACCCCACCCCAGTCCCCTCAGCCCAATTCCAAAGAGCAACAGGAAAACTATACACTTTCAATTGTTAGCAAAAGCAAATTGTTTTAAAAAGTACAATCAAACTGTTCGGCGTCTTCTTTTTCCTCTCCAGGAAGGTCTGCTCTGCAGGGCTGGTATGTTCCACAAAGGTAGGCTCTCAATAACTAGTCATGAGATAGAGGCAGAACAAGTTCAAGTTCTTCTTGAACAATGGGTCTACCTCTTTCGAGTCTCTGGCACAGTATGGGCTGGGTGGAACCAACACCCCTGCAATTCATATGTTTGGGCCTGGCAGGCAAGCATGCTACCAACATCCCAGGGAATAAAAACCTTCCCTGATTGGCCAAGGAGCAGTGTTGAGCAGTTACGCTCACACTTCATTTGGCCAGTTTAAACTTTTCTCCTCCTGCTGTGTTCTCTGTCCTCCTGGCAACAAATTTTAAAAAACCACAATGGACTGAGACCTGAAGTCAGATCAGTAGAACAAGCAGAGTTGGAGATTCCCCCACCCCTCTCCTGTAAGGAGGAGTTTAGGGAGAGGGAGATCAAGGTGGTTTAAAGCTCCTTTCCCTTCTTCCCACATTTTTCCTGAAGCACACCAGAGAGCTCCCAACACAGACCTCCTATCACAACAAAGAGCCCCCCCCGACATAGACAGCAATGCAAAGTAGGTATGGGGGGGGGGTCTTGGATTTTTCTTTTTTTAGCTTTTTAAGCCACTAGCAGGAGTGGGATCTCCGGATTTTTTTTCTTTTTTTTTTACTTTTACAAGCCGCATGAGGTGGCTGTGGGAGGGGATTTGCCGTTTCTTTCTTTTTTTTAACTGGGGAGAGGGATTCATGTTTTTTTTAAAGTTTTACAAGCTGCATGTGCTGAAGCCCGAATATGTACAAGCCGATCCGAATACCTTGTATTCGGATCGGCTCATATTCAGGCAGGACGTATTTGGGTTATCTGAATCACCAAGACTAGTTTTAACTCCATATTTCTACCCTTCCACCAGGTGTTCCTTCAAATTCCTGCTTCTTCTTTCCAACCTTGTCAGAATTTCTAGCACTGTACTCTCCTTGATATGTCTGCTCATCTTAAACTCTGAAATGTCTTTAAAGTTGATGCTCTGATTTACCCTATGGTCTTACATTTTTACTGTGGTCCATGCTCTTTTCATTATTCTATCACTTGTACCGTCAGCAGCATTTGATAGGGTCAATCACAGTAACTTGGAGAACGGTCTACAATCAATATTTGGGACATCTCTGTTGGTTTTGCTCTTGGTTTTGCTCGGAGAGGGAGAAAACTGGCTGGAACCTGATGCGAGGTTCTATCCCCCAAGGCTCTTTAACCTTTCTGTTAAACCTTTGATTAAAATAATCTAGAGCTTTGGAGTACATTGCCATCAATATGCTGATAATACTCTATTTATCTAAGCACTCGCAAGCAACTGTGAAGGATCTTGGTCAATGTCTTGAGATTGAGGTTAAGTGGCTGAGGATGAACAAACTTGAATTTAATCCAGACAAGATAATGATGGCTGAAAAGGCTGAGTATTTGGCTGGTACGAATTACCAGTCTTAAATGATAAGTGATAAGTGCTCTTAAGTAGATCATGTTTAGCTTTGGTATGCTCTTGTACTCAGTCCTGTCAATGAATTAAAAGGATAGTAATATTGCTAGTCTGGAGAACACTCCTTCTCTCAGCCCACTTGGAGGCAGGTAATGCAAACCATCTCCGAACATCTCTTGCCTTGAAACCCTACTCAGAGTTGCTGTAAGTCAGCTGTGACTTGATGGTACTTTCTATCATCAATATTGCTAGGAGTGCCTACTTTCATTTTCATCTAGTTCACAAGCTGACCCATTACTTAGACTCTGCTGATATAGCCATATGGATCCATATTGATCTATATACCACCCCAATTGAATATAGCAATGTGCAATATATGCCTTTGAAGATATATTGAAAGTTTCAATTGATACACAATATGGCAACAACACTCCTGGGATCAGACACTCAGAATATATAACTTCTCCTGGAGGCAGAGGCCATCTTGTGTGGATATTTCCAACCCCATACTTAGGGAGGCAAGAATAACTTTTACATCACTTCCTGTCCTTTTGCTAGATTCCTTTTGCCTCAGTATTGTTTCTGCCTCACTAGGGAGAGTACGGACTCAGTATAGACTCCTTAGCTTGGCTCCGAAGACGGAGATCCTCTGGCTAGACCGCAGGGGTGAGGTTAGGGATTTCCAGCCGCCGGTGTGGGAGGGGGTCTCATTGGCGCCGACCCCCTCTGTTCGCAGTTTGGGGGTCCACCTGGATTCGTCTCTCTCAATGGAGACCCAGGTGGCCCATACAACCCAGACTGCATTTTTCCATCTTCGCCAGGCCCGGCGGTTGGCTCCCTTCCTCTCCCAGGCGGATCTGGCCACTGTGATCCATGCAACGGTCACCTCCAGGCTGGACTATTGTAACTCGCTGTACGCCGGCCTTCCCTTGCGTTTGATTCGGAAGTTAAAACTGGTCCAACATGCGGCAGCATGCCTGCTCACAGGAGGCGCCTTCAGAGAACACATCCAGCCTGTGTTGCGACAGCTGCATTGGCTCCCTGTCGAATTCTGAATCATCTTCAAGGTGTGGGATCTGACCTTTAAGGCTTTGCGGCCTGGGACCCTCGTACCTTCGGGACCGCATCACCCCATACGTCCCAACTCGGCCTCTGCGGCTCTGCAGAGGCCAACTACTGGTGGCCCCCGGCCCCTCTATGATGCGGCTGGCCTCCACGCGGGCCAGGACCTTTACGGCACTGGCCCCGGCCTGGTGGAACACCCTTCCTCCAGCTGTCCGGGCCCTGCGGGACCTGGGTGAGTTCCGCAGGGCCTGTAAGACTGTGTTGTTCCACCGGGCCTTTGGAGTGTCCAGCTGCTGACATGGTGCCCCCTTACTGCCCTGCCCTTAGGGCAGTTACATCAGGGTCCCCTCATATTGAGGGGTCCTGCCATCCCCCCCCCATGGGGGTAGGTTTTAAATTGGGGTCGGACGCCTTTTATTATGTATTATGGTTTTTTGCTGTTTTATGAGTTTTAAGCTATTTTATGGGATGGAGCCTATGTGTTTATATTTGTACGACCGCTCCTGTTGATGTTTTAGTGAATGTTGTTCACCGCCCGGAGCCCTTCGGGGATCGGGCGGTATACAAATTAAATAAATAATAATAATAATAATAATAATAATAGTATGACTCTGCCTCTGGTTGTTTCTAATCTGTCTGTCCTGGTTATTTCTGTCATAGTGTGTGTTTTGTGTGTTTTATCTTAGTTCAGTGTTTTTTTAAAAAAAACCTCATTTGTTTACTGCCTTTATTATTCAAACTGGCCTCCCAGTCATTTTCCCCTTAGAGAGGATTTTCTAAGGCGATTGCCGAGGCAACGAGAGCAGTGACGGCTCAGTGCACCACCCCAGGGATCGGTTGGCCCTGATCAAGACATCATCCAAGTAGGGATGAATTTGTATCCTTCCTCTGAGGGCAACTATAGGAGCCAGAAGGATAATTGAGGAGACTCTCAGGGCAGCTGATACCCAAAGGGAAGAGCTCTGAACTGGTAATGATATTCTGCCATGAAGCGAAGGAATTGCCAGTGGGATGGGAGAATGGGGATGTGTAGATATGCCTCCTGTAGGTCCAAGGAAGTAATAAAGTATCCCGATTATACAGCTTCTGATACAGATTGTAGAGTTTCCATCCAAAACCAACACATTCTGATTTGCTTGTTTAAGTATTTTAGATCCAGTCCCCTTTTCTTTTGGGAACACTGAAAAAGATGGAACAAATTCTCAAACCCTATTCTGATGTGAGTTCAGGATCTATGTCTTGGATCTCTAGTAGGTGTTGCACAGCAGCCCACATTCTTAGAAGCTTCCCTCTGTGCTTGGCAACTGGGAACTGTAGAAAGATAGGGGTAGGTAGGATTGAGAACTCTACCGTATCCTTGGGACACAGATTCCAGGATCCAGGCATCTGAATGGTCATGTTTCCAGGCTTGATGGAATAGGAAAAACCTGCTCCCCAATGAAATGCTGGCATAGTCAGGATTTTAATGCATTGTTGTATTTGTCTTTGCAACTCTTGTTGAAGTGTCTGTAGGATTTATTACTGTTGGGTCATCTACGAAAGAATGATTGGAATTATTTCAGTTCGAGCCCCTGTTGTCCTTGAAAAATCTGTTTAGGGTTTGCTAGGATTGGAAAATGAACCCACTGTTTCGTTTCCTGTTTTTGCGACCCACTGATCTTAGCATGGCCTTTTTATGTTTGGTCTTTACCAGGATTCTTTCTAACAATGTACCGAACGTGTTTCCCTTAAAGAGGTTTGCGGCAACAAACACTTTGGAGTGGAGTTCCACTGCCAGTGCTCGCAGCCATAGATATCTGCATGCCATGACTGTATAGGCCATTACTCTTGAGAAGAAACTGTCAGTCCAACGTTGAATCTGCTGCAAAAAATGAGGCTTGTAGGATGTGGTGAGATGTCTGTTCAATTTTTTTAGAAGCTGTAGAAGTTTCATGGCCCAAACAATGGCCACCCTGGAAACCATGGAGGCAGCTGCAGAGGCTTTAATTGTGCCATTTCCAGAGCACAGGAAAAGAAGAAGGGGGGAGGTGTAAGGTTGCTCCTATGCTGCAAGGGGGGGGGGGGACAACACACACACAAAGAATGCAAGAAAGCCATGTAGAAGCATTTAAAGAAAGACCAGAAGAGGCTGAGAAAGAAAAGGAGACTTAAGTAAGAAAAGAACAGAAGAAAAAAGGAGGCTAAAGAAGCAAAATCCAAAGTCATTCTCCCAGCCAACTCTGAAGTCTGTTCTCCCTTACCAAGGCAGGAAAGAAAACTGGAGCAGGTGAGTCCCGGTCAGGACATAGGAAGAGGAATTTGCCTCACTCGGCCAAAAGCTGGGAATCACCCATTCAAGATGTCCTCCTGTCCTTCAAGGGCAACACTGAAGTATTTTATCAGTGTGCTCAGTAACTTTTCCATATATTTGTGTTTTTACATTTCAGATCTTAAGAGAAAACAAGAATATTTCCCATTTTTTTCTAGGCTTTTAAAGCTACAACACTAAGCTTATTTTATTGTAGTGATTACAATATTGGATGAGGACCTGAGAGATTTAGATTTGAATCCCCATTCTGATATGGAAGATTGCCTGGTGACCTTGGGTTAGTCACTTTTTCATCCTAGCCTATATCATAGGGATGCCATTGTGAAGATAAATATAAGAAAGAAGAATGATATTGTGATTCACTTTAGGCCCTGTTGGAGATAACACCATGTATACACACATACATACACATTGTTATCCATTTCTTTACAGTGTGTAAAGTATACAAGCTGTGATTATCAAGAAGTAAAAATAGAGAGTAACACTGTCAGAAAGACAAGCAGAACAAAAAGGGTTAGGGATTTCACCTTGGAACTCCCTTAGGTCATCAGGCTAAGAACCAAGAGCACTGATTCTTTGTCCATCCACTAATCATTATTTAGCACTCCATTTTGTTTCTCCAGACATCTACTTTACAATGCTTCTGTGGACATATATATACACACACACATGGAAAGAGAGCTCAAATAATGAAAAAATAACTCTGGATCATTTCAGGCAGAACTAAAAATAGAATTCAACTTTCTAATATGACAAAAACAAAGCTCATCCACTCAACCATATAACCTTTCAAAGCAATTATGCAAAATCTTTTCATCTGGCTATGCTTCCTGCTGTAACAATAGATTTGATAGCATTTTTCATGCTATGGAGAGTGCTTAAAGCTGAGCTATTAGCACCCACTTCTATCTGCTTTCCTAGTACCCACTGCCATACTACTACACTAGGGACAGGAAGGAGAGTGCAAGTGGAACAAAAGATTAGAGCACACTCCCTCACCTTAGCTAGGAATAAGCCTATCAAACCACTATCTTTTCTATGACATGTCAGGACTAAACTACCCCAATCATGTAACAAAACAGATTCAATGGATGTTTTTGAAGAACTTTTTAAAAATAACCTGTATGTTCAACAAATTAGGCTGATCTTTTCAAGACAAATTTAACATAAGGACTAATTTTAATACCTCTATTTGGACAAGGACTGCTATACATAAGATCTAACCAGTACCCTTAACTTGAGAGAATGTCAGAAATCCTTTTATTTTCTGATATGAAACAAAATATGGCTTTCTATAGCTCAAATCCAATCCTCCCCACATTTGACTGTGCTAGACACACATGTGAAAGAATTTTCTTAGATTACTTAGTTTTAAATTTTCTGTAAGTTTAAAAAGTAGTTATGATTTTTGGCAAATTGCAATGTTTAAAATTTTCCTTTAAGCACTTCCATGCACTAATTTAAGTACTTAAAGAAACAGTTTGGGATTTTCTGAACTTTTTTTAAAATTAAAAGGTGCAGATACCTACAAAATTTGGTACGCATGATCATTTTATGATACAAAACAACTATTCAAATATTTCTGGACATGATTTGAAACAGAACCACTTTATATCTTTTAGCAACTATCCACACAGGATGTTGAGAAAGGCTATGCCATGCCAGGAATTCCACCTATGGCTTTCACCACTCTTAAGCAGCTTGAAGTGAGGGGAGAATCCCTACACCAGTGGCACACCCCTCTGTTCTCTGCAAATGAAGTTAATCTTTCAGCATAACTGCAATATTTTTCTTCAAATTGCAATAAGGCTTTTAACCTCTTTATACAAATCGTACACTATTTTGTTTAAGCAAACTGAATTGTTAAGAAAGCTGCTGATATATTTTATTTAATTAATTTGCTACTAAAATGAAACCTAAAATGACACTAAACAATTTAAAGTTAGATGAACTATGAAACAGATTAAAGGCAATAATAAGAACTGCCTAATCTGGTCACTTTTAAAGAAAAATTGACAACTTCAAGCAATACTAACAGATGCTAAATTTTTATTATAGTTGCCACCTCTTGCATTGTCTTTGGAAGGAAGTAGCATCACTTGGAAGTCATTCAGAGTCCAGCATTATTTGTTTATGTCAACTATAAACTATCAATTAGACTAAACATATTCGGAACGGTCAGACATCCAAAGTGTTGAATGAAATCATATGTTACTCAAGCTAGTGTGCTGACATGCTGTTTAACCATGGTACAAACGTGTTGCATACTCTTAATGAATGATTATGGATAAATCATGACAATTAATCTATGATAGAGATTTTGCATACAAAACCTGGACAAGGTTCTTAAGTCAGATAAACACAGACCACAAGGATAAGAACATCACATGGGGTGTTAATAAGAGTATTTAAACAAATTCTTCAAGTTTGTTCTTCATGATGAAATAGGGACAGAATTCTGTTTTTTCAGATACAATTTATTTTAAAAGTCTACTTCCAATATAATGCCAGGAATAGGTTCCATGCATGTCTTTCTATTAACACATGATTAAACTGCCTCTAGCAGGTTCTCTAGGTAGATGGGTAAAACCATTAAAAATGTTCAGTAAGTATTTGCAAATACAAAATATTTGCAGATGGCAGAAAACACCTGTTTTAATTCTGATGTCCTCTGAACCCATGTATTATGATGAATTATGAAATATAATTTCAAGGAGACCTTAGTAGATACTTAACGTATTGTTAGAAATCCGGCAGGACAGCTCAGGTGGCAGCAGTGGATAGCAGCCCTTCCCAGCAGCTCTGACTAGTTTGCTAGCTTTGCCCATATTTAGACAGAGGGGATGTGGCATTTTGGCCCCTCACCCCCTCACTGCCCAGCCCTCGGCCAAACTCCCCCCTGCCACTGAACTCTCCATGCTGCCACTGCACCATTGTCCCTGCAAAAAAAAAAAATCCAACAAACCTTTTCCTCTTCTCAGTAGCACCTGCCACAACCCACTGGGTTAGGTGTTAAGTGGGTTAAGACCATAAGAACATAAGAACATAAGAACAAGCCAGCTGGATCAGACCAAAGTCCTTTTGCCTCTGCAAAAGCCATGCTGACTCTTTCTCAGCAGGTCTTGCTTTTCTACATGTTTTATAATTTTATCTTTAATGATAGATTCTACTAATTTACCAGGAACAGATGTCAAACTGACTGATTGGTGTGACATTGGCCATCTTCCAGTCTTCAGAGATGGAGCCTGATTTCAGGGATAAGTTGCAAATTAAAGTGAGAAGATCAGCAATTTCATGCTTGAGCTCTTTAAGAACTCTTGGGTGAATGCAATCTGGGCCAGGGGATTTGGTAACATTTAGTTTATCAATGGCTGCCAGAACTTCTTCCTTGTCTACCACTATCTTCGCTAGTTCCTCGGATTCGCCTCCTAAGAAGCTTGGTTCAGGTGCAGGAATGTTCCTCACCTCCTCTTGGGTGAAGACAGATGCAAAGAATTCATTCAGCTTCTCTGCAATCTCCCTGCCATCTTTTAGCACACCCTTTGTTCCTTTGTCATCTAACGGGCCTACCGCTTCTCTTGCTGGCTTCCTGCTTTTGATGTACTTGAAGAACTGTTTGTTGCTGGTCTTGATGTTCATAGCCATGCGTTCCTCATAATCCTTTTGCCTCCCTTACAGCTAACTTGCTTCTCTTTTGCCACCATTTATGTTCCCTCTCATATTCTTCATCAGCCAAACTGGATTTCCATTTTTCTAAAAGACATTTTCTTTTTTTTTCTGATAATTTCCTCAACCTCTCTTGTTAACCATGGTGGCTTTCTTTTGGACTGGGTGCTGCCTTTTCTAACCTGTGGAACACATTCCAGCTGAGCTTTTATTACTGTGTTTTTAAATAACCTCCAAGCATCCTGGATAGTTTTGACTCTCTTGATTTTCCCTTTCAGCTTCCTCAAGCACTATCCCCCTCATCTTTGAGAAATTTCCCTTTCTGAAGGCGAATGTAACTACATTAGTAGCTGCCACTTGTTCGCATGCTGAGATACTGAATCTGACAGCATTGTGGTCGCTGTTCCCTATCGGCTCAACAACACTGACTTCCTGCACCAGGTCCTGGGTCCCACATAGAATTAGATCTAGGATCACCTCTCCCCTGGTTGGTTCCACAAACCATCTGCTCCTAAGCCACAGTCATTTAGCATATCCAGGAATGCTCTCTCCTTACTATGACCTGAACATGCATTTTTCCAGTTTATATGGGGATAGTTAAAATCACCCATTACCACTACATTTTTGTTTTTGTTGGCCTCTCTAATTTCTTTTTCCATCTCAGAATCCTCTTGTGCACTTTGGTCAGGGGGACGATAATATATTCGTAATATTAAACTGTCCTTCACACCTGGTATTGATATCCACAGTGATTCTGTAGGGGAACCAGCTCCCCTTGCATTGTCTATTTTATGTGATACTATGCTCTCTTTGATGTAAAGGGCAACTCCACCCCCAATGCGTCTGTCCTATCCTGCCTATAGAGCCTGTAGCCTGGTATAACCGCATCCCACTGGTTCTCCTCATTCCACCCTGTCTCTGTCATGCCCACTCTATCCAAGTCCCCCTTCAACACTCTGTACTCTACCTCCCCATTTTAGGTCGAATGCTTCTACTATTAGCATAGAGACACCTGTATACCCTGTCTCTGTCCTTAACCTGGGATTTATGTGCTTTACCCTCAAGTCTTTTTGCAGACACTATCCCTTGTCACATGCACATTGCTATGTTCCTCGCTTGTATGTGGTTGATTTAGAAAAACCTCCCTCTCTGTCTGTATCCCCATAGATACTGTATTCAACCGAAGTCACCTCAGCTCCTGTCGGCTTTCCCCAGTGATCAGTTTAAAAGCTGTTCTGCCACCTTTTTTAATGTTGAGCCAGCAGCCTGGTTCCTCTTTGGTTAAGATGAAGCCCGTCCCGTTTGTACAGGCCTACCTTGTCCCAAAAGGTTCCCCAGTTCCTGACAAATCTGAAACCCTCTGCCTTACACCACCTTCTCATCCACGCATTGAGACCCTGTATCTCCGCTTGCCCTAGCTTCTGCGCCCTGTGCGTGGAACGGGTAGCATTTCTGAGAATGCCACCTTGGAGGTCCTGGACTTCAACCTGTTTCCTAGCAGCCTAAATTTAGCTTCCAGAACCTCCCGGCTACATTTCCCAATGTCGTTGGTGCCAATGTGGACCACAACTGCTCACTCCACCCCAGCACTGTCTAAAAGCCTATCTAGATGAAGCGTGACATCCGCAACCTTCGCACCAGGCAGGCAAGTCACCATGCGGTCATCACGCCTCTCACAAACCCAACTCTCTACATTTCTAATGATCGAATCACCCACTACAAGGAGCCCCCCCTCCCGAGGGGTACCCGCAGTGCGCGAGGATAGCTGGTCACCAGTTCAGGAAGGGATCCCATCTAAGGGAGCTTCCCCCCCACCTCAGACTGGCACCCTCCATCCCCAAGGCCTTCATTCTCCATGACATCTGAAGAGATGTCACCTTGGGAGTGGGACCCAGCTGTTAGGTCCCTGAAAGCCTCGTCTGTCACCCTCTCTGCCTCTTTCCGCTTCTCCAGGTCTGCCACCTTGGCTTCAAGAGAACGCACACGTTCCTTGAGTGCCAGGAGCTCATTGCAGCGAGGGCACACCCACGACTTCTGTCCTAGTGGCAGATAATCATACATGTGACACTCAGAGCAAAACACTGGAAAGCCCCCATCCCCCTGCTGGCTTTCTGCCTTCATATCTGATTTGTTTAGATATTTAGATATTAAGCTTTTAGTCACTGCCCCCCTGGAGCTATCTGCACGTACTATCTGTCAAATATGTCCTTATAATTTTTTTAAAAAAAATTAAATTAAAATTGCGCGTGCCGCCAGGCGCGCGCCGCTGGTTCCAGAGACTGAATTAAAGCCCCACCTCTCAGGACAAAAGCCCCACCTCTGAGGACAAAGAGGAACAAGAGATGAACTCTGTTAACCCCTGTTAAGCCCCACCTTCCAGATTCAGCAGCCTTACAAGGAGAAAAAGAGATAACCCCTGTTAAAATAACACTGTTTTAAAAGCTGTGGCTTTGAGAAAAGCCCTCCAAAATGAACACCAGCAGGTCACTCTGCTCTTCCTGGCCAAGTCTCTTCTGCTGCTACTCCTCTCTGCTGGTTCCAGAATCTGAATCTGACAGCATTGTGGTCGATGTTCCCTATCGGCTCAACAACACTGACCAGAGAAGGAGCAACCAGCACTGCTTGGAAGAGGCTGCTTGTTGCCAGTCAGCACTGTTTGCAAGAGGAAAAGGTTTGTTAGGAATTTTTTTGTGTGGGGGCAGCAGCAACAGAGGGCAGGGGCAAGCCCTCAGCGCCATTTTGTGGCAGTACACCACTTCCAGAGTGTGGAGTTGGTCAGAATGCAGCAGCTAGACTGCTGACAGACAACCAGGCCAAGCACATATAAAGCAGATTTGAAAGATCTGCACTGGCTTCCCATTTGCTACCAGACCAAATTCAAGGTCTTGACAATGAATAAATAAAAAGAAGGACATGGGTTACCACAGCTATGGTGGAGGCCATTTGTCCCAGCAATCTTCAAATGGCTACTGCAGTCTAAAATCAATTGTGGTTGAATTTTCAGACTATAGTACCTATGGCCATCGCTCTACAATGGAATCCAGTCTGACCCCAATTAAATAAGCTGGACTGGAATGGAGACAAGGAAGATTTTTCAAACTTGATCTTGAGGCCAGCTGCTGCAGGGTGTTGACCACTAGCAGTCAATCATCCAAGTACAGGAATACCTTACAGCCTCTAGCCTTGCGGCCAGGAAGTAGAGCACAGCAGCCATGCATTTAGTGAATGTTCTGGGCATTTTGGCCAGCCCAAATGGGAGAACTGTATACTATGTTTGATAGGGACAGCATCTGAAACTTGCTTGTTTGGAATGCAGGGCAGACATGTTTTAAATAAAACAATCACATTTAAAAGAAAAACTATACATCTATTTTTGATGAATTCTTAATATGACACAAATATTCATTTTTTTGCCCTGACGATATATTAATCCAAGTTTCAGGAGCTAACAAGTCAAATATGTAAGCCACAGGAGCTAACTGTTCTACATACATTTGTATGAGTAATGATCTGCTAACTGCCCTTCAATTTGTTCTAGCCTAATTCCAACTCCCTCTAGGATTGTTCTTGAATCTCTCTTGTAAGGGAGTGTGTGTGTATCCACATCTCTCACAGGTGTGTGTGTGTGTGTGTGTGTGTGTGTGTGTACACACATATATATATACATATGTGTGTGTGTGTATATATATACACACACACATAAGAGAGAGAGAGAGAGATCCAAGTTATGAAAATGATAGGGAAATAACGTGAGTCAGCCATTTGTTTAACATGGCTAACCCCAACTGTTTACGCTTTTACAAGCTGTCAAAGCTCTATCTTTATATTAGATCGTCTTAAGTCCAAATAGAGAAGGGTCACATCTCTAAGAAATTGCACACCCCTTGCTTTGTGGTTTGCTCCTGTGATGTTGGTTTCAACATGACCTTTGACATGACTTGGCCTTGAGGTTGTAAAGCAAAGCTGTTCCAGCAGATTTTGATGCCAGCAACAGTGGATCAGCATAGTTAAAAGAAAATGCACACTGGAAAAAATTGAGGCAACTCAGGAAGCTCAACACAGTGTTTTTATTTTCTCTTTTCTTAGGATATGTGTAATGCAAGAATAAGACTAAAATAGGATATATCAAAAACTTTTTTTAAAAAAGCAGGATGACAGCAACTTTAATCAGGATTAGTTAAACAGAAAAGAAAAAGCCCTCGATGATACACAGAAAAGAAAATATTTTCATACGCCACTCAAATCCTCACATCCTTGAGTTTAGCAGCACTTGCACAGACCCCTCTCCTCAAATGAATCTACAGAAGCAGAGGTGACATTGCTCCCCCAAAGATATGTGGAAAAGATGTGAGGTTAGCATACAACTGCTACTGCACCTCATCACGTGCTCCACAATTACAGCTGAATGGGAGGGATTCTAACCAAGTACATATGCCTACCATACTCTTCTCTTCACAGCATGGAACATCTGTGCACAACCCAACTGTTTCCATGTATGAATGAACTTTTGCTTGTGCATTTCTATTCATTTTAATTGCTGTATTTTAGCTGCGACTTGTTCGATTTTAGTACTCTGTATTCTTTTACTAATTTACTTTTATGGTCTTTGAAATTTTGAACTTCTCAGAGAAGAGGTCTGGTCACATAATTATATTTTATTAGTAGATGAGAATGGTTAAAGATATTCTTGTGGACCATTTGACAGTTCTGATGAAATTCATTTCACTTCTTTTGTTTAAGCACTTTTACCCACACTTCTCTTCAATGGGAACCCAAAAAGCTTATGAAGTAGAATTTAAATGAACAAGTGGAACCAAACATAAAAATATTCCAAATTTTGAGCAGGTTGTGGATCTACTAGTACAACTAACTTCAATACTTCAGGTTGAACAGGACAAGCTAAAGAAGGGGAGTATTTGGACTTACAGGCCATGGCCAAGCTAAATTCCTGCAAATGTATAAGAAACAAGACTTAGTTTAGATGTTAGTCAGGTGCTGCAAGCAAGATGTTCCTACTTTGTTGTTCTTTTTCCTTCAACTAAAATTATTTGGCCTACCTGGTTAGTAGCTTTCAATAAGGGAGAACAGTGCAAAAATCTTACTAGCAGCACCTGATTTTAAAAAAGAAGGAAGGAAATAAGGAAATTTATAAATTATAGAAGAAACAAGAAGCCATAACACACATTTTCTGACTAATTCACCATTCTACTAAATTCTACTAAACAGTTTTCCTGCATACTTATGAACCAAAACTTAAAAAAATACCAAGAGAAAACCAATTCAGTCTTTCTTGAGCTTTACACATACCATAATCCTGCTTATTTCAAAGCTTTAGTTAAAATTAATTAAGTGAAAATATGCAAAAGACAGATGAAAAAAAGATGCTAAACTCGTTACTACAAAGACCCTATGGATGATTTTTAGAAACTCCCAAGCACAAATGGATAGTGAGAAGTTAATTGTAAGTGACACTGTATAATTTCTATTGAAGAGAATCTTAAGGCGTGTAAAAAGAAAGGTTACCCAAAGTGTAATAAAACATTGCACTGGAATGCCTTTTTCTTACACACAGAAGGAAGCTGCTATTGTTTTACGGCTGCCTAGGCAGCTGGCATTACACTTTGACCTCCAACCCTGACTCAGCAAGGAGCTCATTTATGACCTTAGTGAAATCAATCAATTAAATGAGATCATTCAAGAGAAAAGCTCACAGATTGTTTGTCTTCTACCCACAGCCCCCTCCCATTCCCAGACACGGTGGCATGCAGGTCCAATCAAATTGCACAATTCCCTTGCCTGCCTGAACCCATCATTTTTCATGTAGTTTTGATGGGCTCTTTCCCCCTTCAATTCAAAGCTGCTTTCCCAGACACACAAGTGGGTGTGAGCTTCCATTCTTGCCTTAGATGTGATTAATTTGCAGTATTCAAATGCCTAGTTCAATTCAGACAATGGAAATAGACTCATTTTGACTCCATCTACAAGCAATTGAAGCCAAAGTTATTCAGATCTGAAGGGAGAGAAAAAATTCTAAACTATTTCTAGTTAAAGAATAAACAAACAGTAAATAAAACCGAAGATCTAATGCTTTTAATGTTAATTAGTATTGAAAAAATACAGAGACTGGAGGGAAACCAAACTGCAATTCTTACTTCACTATATAGCAGAAATCCTTGCCACACAAAAAAAACTGCAAGGGGAAAGTCTTCTGTTGGAATCCTAACCAAAACTACATCCATTTACTTCAATGGACTCAGAAAGATGTCATTTTGCTTAAGATAACACTGAGTCATGTAGGTTAACAAACTGGTTACAGACCCTTTCAAACAACTTCCCACAGAACAGGAATATTTTTTATCTTTGAAATTGGTCCAAAGTAGGAAAAAAATATCGGTAATTATCCTCAAAAATCCATATAACTGACCTGGAAATAATGATATATCACATGCCTTAAATGTTTTACAAACAAGATCAAGTTATTTGTTTTGCCATTAAACTCCAGGTAAAAGTCACTGAAAAAAGCATTGAACAGAGCATTGGTTAGTGAGCACTGGTTAGAGAGATCTGGTTCAAATTTTCACTCTGCCATGAATATTACTGGCTGTTTTTGGGCCAATCATCATTTCGCAGCCTAACCCATCAGATAAGGTTGTTGCGAATTTAAAATAGAAAAGGAAATCCATGGATACCACCCTGAGCTCCTTGAAAGAAAGCAGCGATAAAATATACCGTATATACTCGTATATAAGTCAAACCGCATATAAGTTGAGGCACCTAATTTTACCACAAAAAACTGGGAAAACATACTGACTCACGTATAAGTCGAGGGTGGGAAATGCAGCAGCTACTGGTAAATTTCAAAAATAAAAATAGATACCAATAAAATTACATTAATTGAGGCATCAGTAGGTTAAATGCTTTTGAATATTTATTTCAAAGAGAAACAGTAAACTAGCTCTGTAAGTGGAAAAGAGGGTCAACAAAACAATATGGTATCAACAATAACTTTAAAAGTACAAAAACCTTAGTTTTTTGTAAGGAAAGGTTTTAAACAATGGATCTTACAATAAAAACTGGAATGAACATGCCTGTTCACTGTGACTCAAAACTACTCTGCTTTTTAAAAGAATAGTTCATTATTTTTAGTGTACATATTTTTAAAATTGCACATGGCAGGTGTCATTTTAGACGGAACATTCACACAACCTGTCAGGGGAGGAATGTTTATGTTAGCAGTACCAACATTTCAGAGTATCTTTAGGACACCCTCCTGATGATACCACCCAGGTTTGGTGAAGTTTGGTTCAGGGGGTCCGAAGTTATGGACCCTCAAAAGGGTAGCCCCATCTACTATTAGCTTCCATTGGAAACAATGGGGGATGAGAGCATCCACTTTGGGGATCCATAACTTTGGACCCCCTGAATCAAACATCACCAAACCTGGCTGGTATCAGCAAGAGATTATCCTGATGATACCACCCATGTTTAGTGAAGTTTGGTTCAAGGGGTCCAAAGTTATGGACCCTCAAAATGTAGCCCCATCTACTATTAGCTCCCATTGGAAACAATGGGGGATGGGGCACCCCTTTTGGGGGTCCATAACTTTGATCCCCCTGAACCAAACTTTACCAAACTTGGCTGATATCATCAGGAGTATCACCTGATGATACCCTGAAATTTGGGTGCCGCTAGATTAAAAACTGTGTCCCCTGGTGGCCGACAAAGTAAAAACCTAACATATTTTTTAAAATACAGTTGACTTGTGTAGAAGTCAAGGGGCGCTTTTTCAGCACAAAAATGTGCTGAAAAACTCAACTTATACACGAGTATATACGGTAGTACAGTGATGTAGTATTTTAATGCAGCAGGGACACAGTCTGATTGCTCACCAAAGCAGGTCTCAAAATACTATTTGATTTATTATAAGCTCATACAACAAACTGAATTATAATTTAAACAACTGCAATAACTTTAAAAACTACACAAAAATGTGTAAAAAAATTCACATGGAACAAAGCGACCACTTTTGCCACATAAATGTTCATAGCATTTCCTACTTACAATTACTCTTACAGTCACTGAATATTCACATAAAGTAATATTCACTGAAACATCTCCAGTACATAGACATTGACTATGAATATCTGACAGCCTAATGTAATTTTATAATTAATTCATTCATTTTGACAGACAATGGCCAGATACTGGTTGTTGTGGGTATTCCGGGCTGTGTGGCCGTGGTCTGGTAGAACTTGTTGCTAATGTTTCGCCTGCATCTGTGGCTGGCATCTTCAGAGGTGTATCACAGAGGGAAGTCTATTACACACTGTGTCCAGTTTCTTGAAAATTCTTGAAAGATTCTTGAAAAGTCCTCTACTACATAAGTGCTTAAATTAGATTCTATCCCTGATGAAAAAGAAACTTCTGGCTGTACCCTAAATTAACACAGCTTTCTTGCTTTTCTAAAAAGTTTGTTCAATAATGAACAGATTTCTCTCACACCCTGGCAAGTCACCTTCTTTCCACTGTGGAAGTTGAAATTTTACAGCGTATGTTGCTAATTTATTAAAATATTTGAATCAAAGCCATAGTAACATTTTTTAAAAAAAATTACCAAGAGGCAATATAATTTACATAAACACATAATTAAGCCACACTGGAATTAGAATACATTACAGAATTTAATACTTTAAATTCCATTCACATCACTGGGACTTAGGAATGCCAATATTTTGCTGGACCATACTTAGAACACTGACATTGTTTGAAAGCTAATGTTAACATAATTCCAACACAAAAATTAACCCTGTAGGCAGTGTTGGGATTCAAATGATTTAACAACCGGTTCTGGTGGTGGGATTTAAATAATTTAACAACTGTTTGTTTACAAGCACCATTTTAACAACCGGTTCTGCCAAAGTGGTGCGAACCTGCTGAATCCCACCACTGCCTGTAGGTGTTACAGAAAAAAAAAATGTAGAACTGATACAGAACTGCAATATTAATTGAATGTTAATTTGTCAATGGAACAGGATTTTCCCACTTCTTCCTTTCCAACTCAGCTCCTGAATTCACTGAGGTCCAAACATAAGAACATAAGAACAAGCCAGCTGGATCAGAGCAGAGTCCATCTAGTCCAGCTTTCTGCTACTCGCAGTGGCCCACCAGGTGCCTTTGGGAGCTCATGCAGGATGTGAAAGCAATGGCTTTCTGCGGCTGTTGCTCCCGAGCACCTGGTCTGTTAAGGCATTTGCAATCTCAGATCAAAGAGGATCAAGATTGGTAGCCATAAATCGACTTCTCCTCCATAAATCTGTCCAAGCCCCTTTTAAACAACATGATGCATGTAGTTTTAACTCACTCCAGACTGTTCAGACCCCGCACACTTTTACCACAGACATACAGCAGTTGTGAGGAACATCATTTTTAAATCCCATCCCACCATGCTATGGTAGGGAGCAATTTGCTTAACTTTGGAGCTGCACACAAAGTATTCCAACCACATGAAGCTCAAAAGTTATGTACCACGGTCCCTTCAGCTTGGGAAAACAACATGGGGCACACTTCTAACTGCACACAATGGTGTCAAATCCAGTGGGGAAAAAGACATTCCCTGTAGTTGTTGCATGACAGCAGGGAAAACAAGTTGGGTCCAGGGAGCCCGGTCCCAACTCATTAATGTACTGTAGAGTTAGTCTCTAAAAAGCCACTCTTGGGGTTACCTCCTTCTGGCAGGGAAAGTACTCAAATAGTCCTTGGGATCTACATAATGTTTCTAATTTTTTTCTGCTAATTTTTAAAACAAAATTCATAGTTCGCCTTTAGCACTCGCAAGGGTCACCAAAGTGAATGACACATTAAAACATACATAACAAAATCACATCTTAAAACCATCGCCATCTGAGGGAGGGAAAATTGCTGCATATGACAAAACACCTGTTAATTTGAAGAAAACACATAGACACTTTATTGTGTAAAATAAAATTGGCCATAGCCATCCGTTTTATTGGCATGACAGAATAAAGAACATAAGGAACAGCATGGGGGTCAGATCCAGGTGCTGGGCAGCCATGAAGGCTGTCCCCCAGCACCCGCTTTTCCTCAAACTCACCTGTTTGAGGAAAGAATAGACCATAACCAATCTAAGGGCAGCAATGAGGGGAAATTCAAGAAGGGCGGTGGGCCATTGCCTAAAGATTCCTCCATTTGCTTCAGTTCAGTTTAACCTTTAATGGCATAAAAGACTACAGATTATTTACATTTAGACATTTTAAATATTGGTATTTAAAATGTTTTCCAAAAACTTAGCCACTGTCAAGGTAATCGATGGACTACAGTCACTCAGCAAAAAACGAGTGGTCTGGAATTTAGAATAATGAAGCCTTGGAAGCAGCAAAGGATAAATTAAAATCATACGCAGGCTGCTATGAAGGGGAAATTCCAGGAGAATATGGGATATGATTTCAGGAGATCCACAACCGCAACAGCATAATCTCTGTTGTTTGGGGATCTGAAGGTATCTCCCAGAGGTTACCGCTGATGGGAAGCTGTGGGGCGCGAGCCAGCTCCACTCACGCCTGGGCATCCTGACCCCTGGCTTGCTCCACCCCAAACCTTGTAAGGAGGTTCCAAAGTGAGTTAGCAAGCAGCTTACCGCAGCCAAGGATCAGTCCCCCATGCACAAACCGCCTGACGAATATGACAGACAAGCAAACAAATGAAGAGCATAGTGCATAATACAAAACCGTGAAAAAACAGGGAGTGGCGGGCAGGAACGTTCACCAGGCGGCAGGGCAAAGAGGGCCTGGTTGTGCCCGGCCCTGCCTTTTAAGGTAAAGGGGAGGCACATGGCTGACGTGAGTCACAGCCACTACTTTAAAACTGACCAAAGAGAACAATGCATCATTTAAACAATTAATACTGGAACAAAAAACATAAAAAGACATTAAAACATTAGTCAGGAAGGAAGGATCACTGGGGGAACGTTAAATTTAAAAAAAAGTACTGGTGGAAGATGACAACAGGGGAGGACAGACAAATTGCCCTGCAGAAAGAGTCCCAGAGTTTCAATGCCATGAAGTCCTTCTCCTAGGAGGCTACCACCTAATTTCAGAAGGCAGGAGCACGTGAAACAGGGTCTCTGAACATGATTGTATTAGTTAGGATGATTCATAAATTAGTCGGCAGTCCTTCAGGTCTGTGCGTTCCAAATCATATAGAGCTTCAAAGGATAACAACCAGTACCTTCAATGGTGCCTGCAAAACAACTCCAAGCCAGTGTAAACAGACCAAGACTAAAGAGATATGGTTCCTATGGCCTACTCCAGACAACTTCCTAGCAGGAGCATTCTGCATCAACTGGAAATTTGCAAATACTGCTCAAAGGCAGCCCTATGTAAAGTACATTGTAGTAATCTAATCCAGATGTAACCAGGGCATGCACCACAGTGGCCAGATCTTTTTCCTCCTGGGAAAGGTCATTGCTGGCTAGCCAGTCAAAGCTAGTAAAAGTCACTCCTGGCCTCAGCTGGCATTTGTTTATCCAGGAGTAGCGCTAGGTATAAGAGCACCCCAAGGCTACTGATAAGAATGTAGCACATTTTTTGTCACAGCAAGGCAACACATAAAACTGTAGCTATGAGGAATACCTAAATTCCAACATGTAATTTTAACTAACCAGCAAGATCTGTAGTATAAATAAAACAAAATTATTTGCCATAATCAGCCTGTAAATGGAGGATTTTCTAATTACTACTAATTAATTCAGTACCCTCAAGTCACAAAATATATAGAGAAACATACTTTGAGTTGGCCTTGAGGTTTTCCCATAGCTGTTGAATATAATTAGTCTTGATTAATATTCTACACTGCCGAAGAATGATAATAATGGGCCAAAATTATCTACACAGATAATGCCACAGACAACTTTCATATCTTGATCAGAGCTTTTGTTCAAGCCATGCTGTTTAAATGGGATCAGAAAAAAAAATTTACACCTCATTTACAGTGAAAAATGTACTTGTTTGTGAGTAATTATAAGTAATCCTTTGCCTGTGTCCAAAGATATTCAAAACATTATGTATTCCTGCATGGCAGAGGACTTCGACTTGATAGCCCTTGTGGTCTCTTCCAACTCTATAATTCTATGATTAATTTAGGAACAATATTTACCATAATGGTGTGCATCAATGAAAGTAGAAAAGAGTATGTAAATATGGGAGGAACACAACGCGTTAGCTCTAAAACAATAGTTTTGTCAAAATCAGCAAAATTCACTACTTTTGTCATTTTAAAAAATGGCAAGCCAAAGATTTTACCTGCCAGTTTATATATATTATATATGCATAAAGAATATTCATGTTTATTAGTTCAGAATCAAAGGTCTTTGCAAAGCAGTGGTTATCTCAAGAACATATAAGAAACTCAGCAGGAATGACTACGCTCAGAATTGGCTAAAATTTCCAGTTGAGCAATTACGAAAGAGCAGTTTATAAACAGATGCATAAGGAGTGTTATGTGATTGCCATACTGAAAAGGAACAGAGAAAGCAGAACAGCTCTTATTACAGGCTGTTTCTATGTAAGGGTAAGTTGACTTGCACATGAAATTTCATCAAAAGTTTCACAACCTGCAGAGTTGCTTCTGTTTACATCAGCAAGACTGGGAACTTCTCCAGCATCCAGGACGCAATAATCCAATACAGGGGCAGAGTGCATTGGCACTCACTGGGTCAGGTATTCAAGCCACAACTCATGCTGATAAGCCACACTGTGATTACAAGCTGTAATCACATAACCAGTGAACTTTTACTGTGCAGATCCCTTGCTGTCTTGGAAGAAACAAACAATTCCTACATCCACATGGGGGGGGGGGGAGGAGAAGAAGAGCACAGGGCACCATGTCTAATAAATGAAAGGAAAGTAACCTTTGTTGGTTTTTGCGAAAAATTAAAAAAATTGAGGAATTATTCAGTACCTAAAGAAATAGCATTTAAACTAGACAGTATCCTTCAGGCTACAAAATTAGGCTTGAACTTGATCAAATTACTAACACCTTTCATAACCCCACATCCATAGGGATACATTAACAAGAGGGCTTAGAGCATGCTGCCTAGGAAGTGAAACAGGTTTGCCTTATTCCTAAGAGATGAAAGATCTGGCATTCTTTGCAGCTACATGGGAACATTCCATCTGGTAACTTGTTCTGCATCTCTGAGGAATTCCCCCTGCCTGTTTTTTGTCTGTTGACTGAATATCCAGGGCAGGGAACTTCTGTGGGAGAGACAACAATAGAGAGCATTTCACTGAAAGGCATTATAAGGAGACATGAATGACGGGTGTCGCAAAGATTATGCAGTGTTCTCACCGTACTCTCTACCGACAGCAGCACAAGTCAAACAATATGGTTGTACCTGCTTCTTTTAAGGATGTGAAGAGAACTGAAAATTATTTAATGTCAGCTGTTTGATCAAACAAAAATTATCTGAGACTACCAGCTGACTGTTAGATGCTTCTTGTTTTCCATGGTATTATATTCATACAATATCTAGCTTTAACTAGCAATGGCACCCTCTGCTGGCTTCTGTTTTGAACTTTCACTGAACAAAACATCTGATGTATTCCAGCTGAATCAAAAGTACAGGGTTTTCTGTTTCCCACAAGATACATCTCCTAAACCTTATCCGTTCTATACATCCAACATGCGTTTGATAGGAGAAGCCATATTTATTTTACTGTTTGTGCATGCTGTGGGAATAATGGGACTTTTCACTTGTACATGAAAAGAAATAAGACATGTATTCTTCACACATTACAATATACATTCAGAGTAAACAGAAGTTCCTACACTAACGTAAAAAAATGGTTTGTGTGTGAAATGAATATACATCACAAAACAATAGAAAATATACTGCAAGAAAAACATATTCAGAACATTTTAACAAAGAACAAGGGAGAGCCAAACGTTAAACTGACCACTGTACTATATAGATGAGGTTTGGTCAGAATAGACAATGAAAAGGTACCAAACTGCCAGTGACTGCCCTGAGACAGGCAAAAATATGGCTTGTTTGGCTTTTCTTTCCCTTCCTACTCACTGTTGCATTCATCTGCAGAGAAGGATTGAAAAATTTCCAGCTTGCTATTACGTCCAAAAGCATGGATAAATTGGAGCGTATTGGTTGTTGTGAGATTTTCAGACTATGTGGCCTTGGTCTGGAAGTTTTAGTTCCTAATGTTTCACCTGCATCTATAATTGGCATCTTCAGAGGCATGTCATGGTTTCTCTCTGTGGCACAGGGTAGAATATTTTGTGTAGTTCATATTTCATTTTGTCCACCTCTGAGGTGGGAGGGGGATAAGGTGAATTTGCATGTGTCCAAGTCAGGGGTAGGGAACCTTTAACACTCAAAGAGCCATTTGGACCCGTTTACCACGGGAAAACACTTGGAGCCACAAATAATTTTTGACATTTAAAATAAAGATAACACTGTATATACTGGGGGTTTTTTAACCTTTTATTCCGCTCATTCTGAGAAGCGCATGGATGTGTCTGCCCTGCTGCCTGTAGGGCGGGCAAGGATGGGGCCAGCGGCTCGGCGTCGCCACTCCAACGGGGCGGGCGGCTCGGCTCGTGGAGCCGCAGTGCAAGGGCAGAAGAGCCGCATGCGGCTCTCGAGCCGCAGGTTCCCTACCTCTGGTCCAAGTGAAGCTTGCATCCTGCATGTGTGCATCTTGATGGTTTGAATGTGTGTGATTCATCTCAGAAACTTGAATGAGGTGAAGCAGTGGGGGGGAGGTACGAAGGGAGAGGGAGAAGTTTATAGCATCTGGTGGATTATTGAATAGTTTTTAAAAAGTGCCCTGGTTTTTAGTTTTGGTGATTTTAATACCTATAGCCAGGTTTCATTGATTTTCAGACTCTTTTTGTTGAAACTGTCTTCGTGTTTGTGGATTTCAGTGACTTCCCTGTGTAGTCTGATACAGCAGCTCTTGCAGTTGTCAAGAATTTGTTTCCTCCCCACAAATCAGAATTGAAATCTGAAAGATCTGTTTCCTTCATTTACATATACATATTTACAGACTTCAAAATTAAATCCTGATTTGTGGGGCAGATATAAACTCAGATCTGCCCAGACACCAGCATGTTGAGATCACATGGTGGAGTTTGATTAAACATTTCACAAATTATTCACTGAATGCATGGGAAGGAGTGTCACATGATAAATAAGCCAAGTTTATGCTTTTCATGAACAGAGATTTGTTGCGAAGTTTGAATGTGGCCAAGTAAAAACTGCTTTTCAGAAAGTATTTCATATTCTTGTTCTGAAAGCTTACTGACACATTAGAAGATGCACACATATTTTTAAAACACAGTTTCACCCTAAATACAGGGGATAAACCCCAGTGAACAAACCCCAAAACCTTTGTCATTGCTTCAGTGAACTTTAAAAGGAAAAAGCTCTGAGTACCCATTAGAACTGATGCGGTATGCATACATTTGGTGCTTAGGCACCCATAAGCATAAGCATCATCACCTCAACAGCATCATCTAAACACACAGCTGCCTATGCTGCGACAACACGCTCCTAGTCAATCGCCATGCAGGACTCAGCCATGTGTGGAACTGAACCCTGCATGGCGATTGGCCCATGGCCACTCTCCTGCCACCCTTCCCCCACCCAGCAAGCCCGCTTGCTGCCACAGGCCCAGTGCCCCATCAGCCCCACATCTAGAGCCCATTTTATTTTAGCATAAAATAAGCTTTACTGTTAGTTATTACATAATGACAATATGTCAATGTCTGTGATCCTTGGGCACAAATTTGGCTAAAAAATAGATCACTTCTGCCATTGCTTGTGCCATAAACCATCATTTCTCATTTCATCTAAAACACAAACTACAGCTTTTCTGTTGCTCCAAGAAAGAATTCCAAACTAGAACTGAACAGTGACTTGAAATCCTAATTGGAGGAACAAAATCAAACTAGAGTTCATGGCTTGTATGAAACAATAAGGTATGGTTTGCCATGAATGCAGAAATATTTAATTTTTGATCCACACAAGAGGTTACAATGGACAGGGAATGAGCGAATGTGAGCACACTGGAGATTCCCCAGATTAATTTGCATAGCAATAAACAATGGTTGGTCATTACAGAATGGCACCATTTTCCAGCACTAAAGACAATCTAACAGGTTTTTTGGTTTTTTGTTTTACTAAGAGGTACTTGTGAGGGAGCTTCAAGAGCTCCAATGTGCAGTATTCAGATATCATTAAGACAGTCACACACACTAAGAACACATGTACCAAAGTAAAACTTACTGTAGTGGAACTTGTTTCTTAATACACTTGCTTAGAAACAGGTTGTGAAGTTTTGCATCTGCAAGCTTTCTACATTCACTGAGAAAATGGTAACTCTAAACACATCTGAAGAATGGCTTCTCGTATGGATCCATATTTATATAGAACTCTGCAACAGAAACTGAATTCAGTGGATATAACTGCAGTTTCACAAAATTATATTCAGCTTACAATACAACAGCATTCTGCCACACCAAGATGCCTTTTCATCACTACTGCTGTAGTATTTCAGGAGTCTGACAGAAAATCCTGTGTAACACAAGCAGTGAGATTGTCTGAAAGCACATTCCCACCATCATCAATTGGAAACGCTTACTTAAGGAAAAATGCTTTTAATATGTACCAGTTAGCTACGTCCCCTAAGATGACAGAGCTCCAGGGGGGGGGGGGGGAATTCATCGTTTAACCTGATGGCAAGTGCTTTGATCGCTCTTCAGGTCCATTCACTCCTTCTTCTCACTAACTGATAAACCATCCCATAGATTCCTGAACAAACTCTGTCTGTTAGTCACAGTAAGGCAGACAGGCTGCCCATTTAAGCTGTACAAAGCTTCCTAAATTCATCTCCCTGTTTTAATGTAAACTGTTCTTGAATGAGAAAGAAAGAATTTCTAGGAGAAAGGGGAGAGTATAAAGTGGAGAGAACAACTGATTGTCTCACAGCTTCTTGGTATTCTTTTTGGATTTTCTAGAGCAAAAGGCTGTAAAGAGACAAGCATTGCCAAACTAAACCACAAACCATGTGGAGGGGGCAGATTTAAAAAGAGAATGCCATACATTGAAAATATCAAATAACAATATCAAGCTGACTGAATAATGAACGTAATTTATAAGGAAGCACAGAATAAAATTGTGCCCTATTCTTACAAAACTGTCAAGGTTTATAACCCAACTAAAATGTTATTGCTATTTTCATTATTTTAAACCCAGATGTGCATTCTATAATAATCCAAACTATGTTTCCTCAAGACACTTTGCATTATTTTTATCCTTAAATGATCAAAAAGTCAAATATCATTGCAGCAACAAAATATAAACTTATGAGAATCACCTGTCTGTTTGGTTCAGTACAAGAAAAAGGTATCTCATATGTTCAGAATGTTAACTGACTGCCCTCTATCCCTCTGCCTAAAAACAGACAAGATACAGATTTAAAGTTCTATCAAGCCCTAATGTCTTCATAGCTTTCCTGTATGATGCTGCCATTCTTTGTCTCATTTGCAATAGCGTAATTAGACAAGTGACCAGTCATTTCATTGCATGGAATAGTTATTCAACTCTTTTTTTCAAGTAAATTAAAAGTTTCACATGAAAAAAGCTCAATTTTAAGGAAACTTTTAACTAGCCGAACTTTTTAAAGAAGAAAAACATGTTTCCCAAGACAAGGTACAAATATTTATTATCAGATACTGTTGTCCATTTTCATAAGAGAAACAAAATAAGGCTGATAAATGAAAACCACCTTCATTCCATTTAAGCTAATACACCATTAATATGAAAAGAATTTGACAGTTTACATAAGGGATGTGACCTGCTGCCAACAACCTCTGGCTTCTCCATTTTCCAGATGGAAGGAGATTAGTCTAAAACCTTTATACTCATAAGAAGATTTCCCCCCCCATGGAAAAAAACTATAAAGGACAATTCTGTTCCAAACTTCAAGTCTGTCTAGTCAATTCTGGTCCCTTACTAATGCCTATTAAAAGAAGCCCTTAGGCCTAAATCTGATTTTTTTTGGGGGGGGGGAGAGACTAATGCAAACTCCACACTCATGCCTACCTTTAAAAAACCTATTGACAAAAGCAGTGGGGAGAGTTTCAGTCAATGTTAACTTTAAAAAAAGAGGATAATGAGTTTCAATTGTGACTATGAACGTCTGCTTGAGTTTGATCTTGATGGGTTTAAGACAGGAAAAAGTTAAGCCTACTTGCATATTAAAATGAATTAATTTTAAATTCAGCATGTTCCATTTCTCTCACTTTGATTTATAAGCACCACTGAAAGACTTTGAAAGACATTCTTGTCCATAATGGTAAAGAACCACTGCATGGGACAATGTCTTTTCTTTGAAAATGTTAATATGAAAAATTGCCCATTGGCAAAGCATGACACTGCTTCCTATTAATCCTCAAATTACAGCAAAAAGGGAAATTGGAGTCTTTCATTGCTCCATTAAGTTGAAGACATGGGTTGTCAATCAAAGTGGAAAAACCTCTTAGAAAACATATTTCTAGTGAATTCATAACAAATAAATAAAATTAAACAAAACACAAAAAGTTAAACCACATTTTTCATTATATAAATCTTCTTATAAACAAAGAGAAAATCTATCCTTTTTCCTGGGAAACTTCAGTCAAACTGCAATAGAGTTAAGAAAATTAAGCAAAAATGGATACTACCCAAGGACAGTCACATTTTAAAAATGATGGGTTGTTTTTTTTTGCAGAAAATACCTGTTGTCAGTTAAGACCTTTCTGCCTCAAAATACATGAACCTTAAGGACTTCACCCATTCATTGTGGACTGTTTTGTAATATTAGTCTAACAAATTTTCCAAATCTAAACTGAAATCCAAAAATTTAGCTAGATTTATATTGCAGTAAAAACAGAACTTGTAGTTTAAACAATTAATATATCCCCACCCCCCAAAATAATCTTCCTGAGCAAAGGAATTCAGAAAGACAGAAAGATTCAGAAAAATAAATAAAACAATAAATGTAATTTCCACACAATAAATGTGCAGTAATGAAACCTAATAACTGGAATAGTTAAGACAATCAGATAATAAATTTATAAAACTGTTTAAGGAAATGGATATTAATAATTGCTGCACTGTGCCTTTTTGTCAAGTGATTATTTTGTTTTTTGTCAAATGATTATTTTGTTTTGTTTTTATTAAAGGGTCGAGATCTGAAATTGTATTTATGAAATTAATTTGGAGGTATGGCAAGCAACTAGGGGGTAACACAGTAATTAGGAATTTGAAAGCATTCTTCACCAAAAAAAAAACACCCCAAAGAAAAGGGCTTTTGTTCCTGTTTTTTAGTCCTGTAAAAGTGATACAGGAGTATCACTTCACATCTGGTGCTTAAAAAGATAGACTTTGATGCTGATCGATACTATTTGAATAAGTAGATTTTATTTTTCACCAAAGAAACAGAGTTCAAGATTATGCAGTTTATGTTTTTCAATTTTCCCATTTGGTCAATGATTTCCCTTGATGTACAGTAGAAACAGCCTTCTGTGTGGGCTGCCTTTCTTTTGGTTTTTCTCTGTTTTACTGTGCAGTCAAAGGGGGGAGGTTGAAGCGTTTTATTGACATCCGTGCTACCAGAGTCGTGCCAACTGGCACAGATGCTGGCCCTGAAGGATTTACTTTGGCAGGCAGCTGCTGCAGCACCCAATCCCAGAAGTAGACCCCTGTGACAGCAAATGCCTACACTAGCATGGAGGTGGCATCCCAGAGATTTTACGCAGGACAGAGCCAACTTTAGTCACCTCTGAACAGACTTTTAGACCAGGAACAGCCCCCTTCAGTGTCGTAGCCTTACACCACCAAAAAAAAGGTGGTGTTAGTCATTTTCCACTGTGGGCTTTCCTGAGGGAAAAAGGAGTTCCTCCTCCCCTGGCATTCATGCTCTCCATTGCCTCTTTGGACACAGTGCAATGGCACCATCCCTGGCCACCATTCTACACTCACACACCATTTTGATTGTGATGTTATACTTTTTTGATTTCAGAACACAAAACTGGTACTAAAACATCAAAATTCAAACTTTTCAAACACTATTCAAAAATCTCCCTGATATTACAAACTCCTTTCCTCCGCTCTCCACTGCTTCACCTCATTCCAGTTTCCTAGATGAGTCACACATATCAAAACTACCAGAACACATACAGATGCAACTGCAAATGAACTTCACCCAGACACTTGCAAATGTATCTCAGTAACTAGAACACATACAAAGGCAATTTTATGCATTATTATGCATTATTTACTAATTCTACTAATTCTACACTTCTTTGCAAGATGACCTCTAAGAATAAAACATGTCATTTCAACCATCATTTAATGCATTTTAGATAAGAGACTGGGAATAATAAAGCTTCAGCTTAGGAGAAGAATTGAGCCACAATTAAAAGTGCAGATGTAAACAAGTCGTCTGAAGAGAAATGCATCAAAAACCTCTCTGTACATGGGTACTGAATGGGTAGTATACTGCTGATTGATGTTGTCAAGGTAGTCCAATTTTTCATTATATTATCACCATATAAGGAAATAAAGTAAAATCTTCTGAAACTAAGCAAAGCCTTACAGGTTATTGCATGACTGGCTATTTGAATCACAAGCACATAGAGATCTGTCCATATGTCAACTCCTTCAAGAGAAATGGCTTTGGAGTGTCTTGAAAGACTAGAATTTTCTGTGACTTTGTTGGTATATAATGAGATATATTACAATGGAGAATAAGGAGGTGGTGTTATGACACATGTTCTTTGGTGACAGAATTGTTTTTATTATAGGAATCATTAAATGGCCATGCTGACATCCAAAGTTGTAAATATGGCCTAATGTTCAGCTTTAGATCAGATAGATTTTAAATTAGTGGATTTTCTGTAAAGATTTCAAGAACTATAAGAGAATCTGGTATCTCTCTGAAAATATGGTTTAAGGGTTTTAGCAGGAGCTGTTGATGACGTGTTATTGTATGATTTTCTCTTCCGGTGCTATCACAGAAGATACAACTTTACCTTTTCTATCCATTAGTTTACCACAGTGAGTATAGAAGGTATTTTTAAGCACACACGAATAACATCAGGTCTGATAATTTGTTTAAAGAATTGGAACATTTCTTTCTGGTTTTGCATAATTTTATGGCTTCTGTCACAATAGCAAAAAATGCAGGAATTGTGTAAACTCACTTCACATTTATGGCTAGGAATACTCAATTCCAAAATATAGTAGTGAATTAAAAATGTTTGTCATGAAAGTTTTAAATACGAATGAGGCTAAAAAGTTCCAATCTTGGTAAAATGAATGATTGTATGGATGGAACTGTTCAGAGAGTCTACTCTGTATACAACTACAAATGAGATACCTATAGATACCAAAAGCAAGAGAATAAACTTTTAAGGAACGAATTCAACACTACTCAAAACCCAACTTTTTACATATAAAATCAAGGCAGTAAATCACAGCAAAGAACAAAATAATCCAACATCCTTGAGCACAGATGTTCCCCTTGGTTCTTCTGCATCCTTCAGCGTACATTCTCACTTTCAGCAACCATTCCATACTTCAGCTACTCTCATCAATAATACATATACTATACACTTCACATTGTTCTGTTAGTTTTCATCTGACCTTACAGAACAAATTTAGAAACTTTACTGTGGAAAGAGAAGCATATCTACACATTTAGCACTAAATTATATGAGCTACTCTTAAGGACTGCTTTAAGAGAAAGGAGCAACAAATTGTCCAATTTGTCCTTCAACAGACAGGGTAGTCTGTTAAATTTTACACTGTTAATACAGCAAAACAATTAACACATCAAACGCCTGTAAAGAACAAGTTAGCTCAGGACTGATATTTCTGCCCATCAGTACCTCAAGATACATCTTTTGTGATAATACACACATAAATGAATAATACAGTTTTAATGTTACAAGTACATTGTTATGATTACTCAATTCTTATTTTAATAAAGCATATAGATTTGGTAAAAGGAGGGGTTTCCTTGATCAGGCACAATCTATTCTGTTTCTAATTGTGTATGGGGGAGTTGAATTTCTGTTACAGAAATACTGTACAACAATAACAAAAGGTGACACAGAGAAAATGAGAAATAAACTAAGAAAGCAAATCCATTCCACTCTTCAGTGGGAAGAACTACTTACCCTTTTGAACTCTTACCAGTGACTTCAGAATAGCAAAATCAGGCAGCTTCAGAATAATTTTTTTCCCTACAAGACAAATCATCCTCCACTCAAGTTAATTAGGATTTTATTACAGGTATCAATGGGAGCATGTATTTTTCTAGTAAAACTCCATTCTCAAACTGAAGGCATGTCTTGCTCCAAAAAATATCAAGGAGAATTTTATGTGAAAACACAGACTCAGTCATAAAACATGTGTTAGCAATAACAGCATGACAATCAGAAGTCTCTCATATTTCCTTAAAACTCTTTGCTTCTTTGTCCCTATCCCTATGACAGATACAGTACGTAAACAATCCAAGATAGGGAATTCACATTTTCTCTTTCTTTTTCAAATACTTTTAATAATTAACTCTGTTTACTCAAGGATCAAAATATGAAAACTGAAAAGAAACTCATTTTAAATAACAGATACTTAAAACATTCCACAAATTTCTCTGAATTTCTTTCACTGTGCAGCAGCAATGTTTCTGAATGTAAAGGTTAATTACATTGTGTTAGGACTGCTTCAGACATTCTCTAAAAGCAGAAAGAAAAAGTGAGTAGATATACATAATTTTCCCATACTTCTAATTCTGGTACAGAAGCAAAAATGCCCACCTATCAAAAAGACCTGGAAGTGTACCTGCATACAAGATGTACTATGATCATACAGAAAAAAGTGATGTTATATGAGCACAACTGTACATAACCATATGGCATAAAACACATACTGTTGGGAAGAAGACGTGGTGGAGGCAGGCTAGTATTGTTCACACAATCCAAAATCAAATACATTTAATTAGGATGAAATGTACCTAAGGTATGGAAGAGATGAAGCAGAGCAAAATGATCAGAATAACAACTGCAGGTGAACGTAGCTTTTAAAAGAGAGTACTTAATACTAGCCTAAATGAGTTCTGTGCGTCTCAGAAAACTATAAAAGTGCTCACAGACAACTACTACTGTAAGCCTATTTTGTCTCAGCTATCTTTATACTGAGCAAGCAGTGGTAATTAGCACCAGTATTAACAGCAGTAATCCTACAGAAAGCTTGAGGATATTAGGCATATGAGATTGCAACATGTATTGTTTCATTATTCTCTGGATTAAATATTTGAAGAATGGCTGCAATGTACTAAAAGAATTTACAAAGTATTTAAATTCCTTCCAATTTTTTAGGAACCCTTGACCTGGCATCGGGCATTTTTCCATCTTTAGTCTCCTTCCCTTCTCCTTTGAAACCAACTCTCCTTGCTGGCTAGGATCATCAAATGAGTTACACAGACAGAGAGAGAGAGATGGGTTGGGACCAAGACTCTAAAAGTAACTGCGGCAGCTCGTGTGGTGCCAATCACAGCAGGAAAACTGCTGCACAAAGGAGAAGTTAATCAAACCCAGACAAACCAGGAGATTTTAGACAATTTTACTCATCTAAGGGAAAAGAAGGAAGGTTGTTTACAGTGAGCCTCCTTTTTTGACTCTGTTGAATTCTCATTAAAAACACGACTTGGCTATGAATTATATTAGCTAACTGAAAATAGTCTAACATGAAAGTAAGAAGAAAAATGGCTTGCTGCTTATGCAGTCTTTGGTGTCATGGGGAAAAAAATCAAAAACTGTTTTTATGATCAGTCCAAACCAGTAACCATATCAGACTGGTTTTCAACATGACTTCTATTATTTAAAATAATAGAAGAATGAAAAGGCATGAGACAATGCTTTTAGTCAGAATCTGTTTTTGCATGCAGAATAAAGTGACCAGGTGCAGATTTTTATTTTCTAGAACTCCTGCTCAAATTCATCTTTAATGTTCATTTTTACCCCTTAGCTTGTTACATCGTACTGACACTAATCTGCCTTGAAATTGGCTGATTCTGCTCAAGCCATGTTTACTCCAGAGCCAAGTTTCATCTGGTTGATTTCATTCCAATACCACTTTATTATATGGCAGAAGTTATTATTAAAAACAATACATTATGAACACATAGATTTAAAATAATCTTAGCTCACAATGTATTATATCTTTTTTTTATTGTCTTAGTCATGGACAAAAATAAATGGTCGTTAAAATCTGAAATACAAATTAGTTCCCAAACATATTACCTTCAAAACAGCTGTTTAGCAACTGCTTGCTTCCAAATAAAGGAAAAAGATGTAAAATAGTTAAGATGGGATATCATCTTGCTGAATATTAACCACAAGGACAGTGAAATACAAATATTAATGTCAGATAATTTAGATGATTCCTTCAGCTAAGCAGGTGTTTTGGCTCCAACCCATGGAACAAGCAGTCAACACCAGTTTGCTTTCTAATGCTACAACCAAATACAAACCAGAGTATTTAATCTGATAAAAATGATGATTTTTTCAGATGAGAACAACAACAAGAACATGTCTGGATATTTACAACTTTTCACTGGAAGATTTGCTTGAATGTATTATCGAAGGCTTTCACAGCTAGAATTAACTGCCTTGTGGGTTTTCCAGGTTGTGTAGCAGGGAGTGTACACACACACACACTTACTACATGGACATGGTAAGGCAGAAGAGAATGGTAACCATTAGTCCCATGAAAACAGACAAACAAAAAACCCTAAAGTATTGCACTTAGAAGCGTTGGTGTACATTGGGTACCCAGTCCACACTAGCAGTAGTAAAGTCTCTATACAAGAACTATAGAGATACTGTGAAGATGTATCTACACATATAAACTGGGGTCCTTGCAGTATAAAAAAAATGATGTTACCACAGACATTTTGCCAGTGCCAGAGCAAAACAAAAATAGGGCAAATTTAAATAGTCCTGGGGTAAAAGGGGGCACTGTGTAACAGAACTAAAAGTTGCTATGCAATATAATACTCTGTTACCTGCTTAGAAATGAAAATCCCTAGCAATTGTTCAACAGAAATCAGGCCCTATTTAATCTTCCCAATATACTGATCTTATCTTGTCCTCTGGCATGACTTAGAAAGGCTGATGTGCTAACTAACATATATCATTGAACTGACTTTCTATCTATGCTCTAAGGCATACATTTCAGTTCAACAACAAAAGCTTGATCTCTCTCCAAAATGGATATCTTTTCTGAAATCTTAAATTATTTTAAAGGCCGCTTTGAGAAGCCCAGAATTCTTGAAATGCCTAGGAGGCAAAAGAATATAAAAGGCTGATAGGAAAGAATTTATAACCCAGTGTCAAATGTCAATGCCGTCCATCTCTATTAAGCATGATCTTATCTTTACTACAACACATAATGTTCAAGCAAATATCATGAAGAGTCACTAAGCATACACTTAACCTCTAACTGATATCACAGCAGCATGGATTAAATTAAAAACAACACAGTTGTATGCGTAGTGAGATTTAAAAACCCTTACAAAAGAAAATTTAGTAGATAAAATTAATCCATGTCATCGACAGCTTGAGATTTGCCAGTTCTCCAGCCTAGGTATTTGTATAGTTTCCTGATTTTTTAACATTTTAATTCTTCCTGCGTCTCAGTGTTTCTTCCTTGTAAAAGTTCCTTGCCACGTAGTCACACACCTTTTATTACCAAGGCGTGGGTTACATTCCTACAGTTCCTAAGGTCTGAAAGAGAAATGTTATAGAATGAAAGATCTTTCTTACTTTAGACTTTAGGGCTTCAATTAGAAGTTGGTCATATTCAGTGGTGGGATTCAGCTGGTTCACACCGGTCCAGTAGAACTGGTAGATAATTTTTTGTGTAGTTCGGAGAACTGGCTGAGTGAATCCCACCACCCCAGGGAAGGGGGAATGAGGGGGCTTTCAGACTCCTGGAACAGCTGGCTGCTCTGAGATGCTAAAAGCCCCGTCCTTCCCTTCCCAGGGGAGGAGGAAAGAAAGGGCTTTCAGAGCTCCAGAGCAGCCGGCTGCCCTGAGTAACTGAAAGCCACAGGGGAGGGGGAGCAAAGGGGCTTTTAGAGCCCTGGTGCAGCTGGGCATGAGCAGGCCTCTCCCAAAGGTTGCGCTGCTGGCCCAGAGGCATGGTGGCCTATGGCAGCCATAGGCCAGCTGGAGCCTGCCCAGACATCCCAGCCGCTGCCCTAGCCTGGGAAGGCCACCCCGGCAGGCCACATCGCAGGCCCTCTGGCAGCAACTGCCCACCCAGGTGTCCCAGCCAATGCTGAAAAAAGACACCCCCCGGGCCATGCAACCAGCCAGTGAAAGAAGACCAGCCCCTTTGGTAACTAGGTGGTCGGCCCCGCCTTCCCTCACCTCCCCCCAGTCCAACATCAGAAAGGGGGGCACAGCAGCCAGGCAAGTGGGCAGCAGGGGAGCGCACAGCAGGGGTCATGTGGTAGTGGTGGGGGAACAGGTGGTTAAATCATTAGAATCTCAGCTGTGGTCATATTCCCACAGACATTCAACGTACCGTAACTAGTTGGAGGTAATTATTACTTAGCTAAGCAACCAGATGAGTGGCTACTTGACCCAGGTGAGTGGCTGTTTGAAAGTCTATCTTAAATTGTGTTCTCCATACATCTCCATGACCTTTTCAAAACTCATCCAAACATTAAGTTGATTTTTAGCATACCTACAATGAAAAGCAGTATAAGATGAATGCTTAATAATACTTCAGAAGTTGTGGTAATTTCTGTTTGGGATTTTATCAACCAGTACAAATTGTGAAGGACTTGCATTTGGGTAGCACAATTCATTTTCCTACTAACCAACCTTTTCGTGCTATGGCAAGAAATACTGAACAGCCTTGTCTTTGCGTGAACTCCCTTCCCTTTAACTGTAGGTAGTTCACTGGATACAGAATAATAATGAATCTTCATTTTAAAACTGTTGTTGAAGTTATGAATTTAGTAATAACTATAACCATTAGAATTTAAAAAGAGAATAGTAGTTGGAAACAAAGTAAGCTGCACAGGCAATGCAGCACTGGAGAGATATGATCCCAGTGCAAGAAGCCACGCTGATGCTGGACCAATTTCAGCCTCCGGATCAGCTGCAAGGGAGTTGCAATAATCTAGCCTGGAGGTGACTGTAGCATGGATCACAGTGGCCAGGTTGGTCTGGGAGAGGTAGGGGGCAAGCTGCCGTGCCTAGTGCAGATGGAAAAATGCTACCTGGGTTGTACGGGCCACCTGGGTCTCCACTTACAGAGAAGAATCCAGGTGGACCCCCAGGCTGCGAACCAGGAGGGCTACCAGCAAGAAAAACCCCTCAAGTAATGGCAGCTGAAATCCTTTTCCCCTCCCATCGCAGCCCACCCAGAAGACCTCCGTCTTAGCTGGACTCAGTTTTAATTTTCTGTGCTTCAACCAACCAGTGACCGCCTCTGAACAGTGCTGAGGAGCTGCAGAAGCAGCGTCCGTCCCACCCTCCATCAACAGAATTTGCTGAGTGTCATCGACATATTGATGACAGATCAGCCCAAAGCTTCACACCAACTGAGCAAGGGGTCATATATAGATGTAAAATAACAATGGGGATAGAAGAGCCCCCTGTGGCACATTGCAATGAAACGGGCACCGCTGGGAGGTCCTATCCCCAACCCTCACTTGCCGACTCCCGAACCGGAAGAATGACGCAATCCATTGTAGGGCCATGCCCCGGACCCTGGAGACGGCCAGGTGGTGGGTAAAAAGATCATGATCAACCATATCAAATGCTGCAGTAAGATCTAGCAATACCAGCAGAGCTGATCCGCCTCCGTCAAGTTGTATGTGAAGCGTATCTGTGGCGGCGGTCAGGACAGTCTCTGTTCCATGCCCAGAATGGAAGCTGGACTGGAAGGGATTGAAAGCCGTTGTGTCCTCCAGAAATCCCTGAAGCTGCTCCAACACCTCTCTCAATTACCTTCCCCAAAAATGAAAGATTTGAAACAGGGCAGTAATTGGACAGAACCCTAGGATTTAAAGATGGTTTTTTCAAGAGTGGGTGGACCACTGCCTTCTTCAGCCCATCTGGAAACACACCTTCTTCAGCCCCATCTGGAAACAGAGCCCATCTGGAAACACATCAAGGGAGCGATTGATGATATTCAACAGATGGGTCCCTTCCTCCCCACCCTTGCATGCACCCCCTCCCCCTCCCTCCCCTCCCTTGCATGCCATCCCTCCGACCCCTCCCCTTGCATGGTACCCATCCCACTCCCTTCACTCCCCCTCCCTCCACTAGGGTGGGTGGGCCTTGTCCAGATGCCGGGCCCCTCCCCTCCTTGCATGCCACCCTTCACTCTCTCCCCTCCCCCACTGCCCTTCCCTTGCATAAATTCAACCAGGGCAGCTTCTCTTAGCATGATTTTTTTATTGCTATCAAGTTGCAGTCAACTTATGGCTATCCTGTAGCATTTTTAAGGCAAGAGATGTTCAAAGGTGGCTTCCCATATTCTGCCCCTGGGTGGTCTCCCACCAAGTACTGATCAGGGGTAACCTTGCTTGGCTTAATAGATCTCAGACTAAGCTCTCCCTGGCACGCTCAAATTAACCAGGAAGGGTACGGATCCAGGTCCAACAGCAGCTAGGACTCTGTTGACATCGGCTTCGGCAAGCAGGCTAAACCACTCCAAAGTAGAACCCAAAGATGGCAATGGAACCTCCAGTTCATTTATTGTCTCAAGGGTGACAGGAAGGTAATGGCGGAGTGACATGATTTTATCTGCGAAAAAGCTCATAAAAGCCTCGCAGCTATGATCCAATTGAATACTTTTAGAGCCCTCATTCAATGAGGATAGGGACCACACAATGCAAAATAATTGTGCCGGGTAGGAGCTAGTGAACATGAGAGAAGACGAGAAGTAATCCCTTTTCGTCCTCTTCGTCGCCACCTCATAAGCTTTCACAAACGTCCTATAAGTTGCTCACGTCGCCTCGTCACAAAACTTTTCTCCACATAATAATTATCTCATTGTACTGGATTTTTAAACAAAAAAAATGCTAAGATTTCTCTTAAGACTTCATAATTATATCCAAGCCCTGGCCAGCAAAGTAGTTTGCACAGCAGAACATTAGAATAGAATAGAATCTTTATTGGCCAAGTGTGATTGGACACACAAGGAATTTGTCTCCGGTGCATATGCTCTCACTCAGTATAAAGTAGACTGTATAAAGTAAAGTGGAGCATAAGAAAAAGGGAATAAAATTTAATATATATAACATCATTAATAATTAACAGAGAGAAAATGGGAAAGTGAATTGTGTCCTCTTGCTTCCTGAAAGAAATTATAGGTATTTCAAGACAAACTCCTTTCTTCTTGATGAGATTTCAGGTCTTGATAACATGCAAAAGAGCACTTGTCTCAGCATGCATTTTTTCTTGTTTGATCAGAATGAAAATCTACATATTTTTAAAATATTACTGTTCGCAATAACTCTGGCAACAAGCTAGCATGCTGGTTTCAACCATGTATCTTGCAACACCTGAACATCATATGGGGTTTACAGGGTACCAAGGTGTTTAAAGCTACATTTCGAGACCTACCAAACCAATTTTTCTGTAAAATATTGTTTAATATAAGAAATATTTATGTATTCTATTTTACAAGCAAAGTAAGCAGAAAATTCTTTAGTTGCTGATAACATCCATGCTGTGCAGTTAGAATCAACAGAACTTTTAATGAAATGTTAAAATGAAAGGAGAGTGAATTCACATGCAATTTAACAACATGCAACTGTACAATAATAGTTTACCAAAATAGAACATATGGAGGGAAAATCTAATGTTAAAGAAGTCTTGTTAGACTATTATGACAAAAGAGATTCCAGGGGCGATTTCGCACTTATCAGGTGAACTCAAGTTCGACCTATGTTCAACCCAAGTGTTCCTCACATCCTGTGAATCTGACGTGGAGTTAGCGAACTGCACTGCTCTGCTCTGACCGACAAATTTTCGAACTTCCACCTCCGAGGTGGGAGGATTCAGCAGCTGGCTTCTAGGGTTGAACTCAAGCGAAGGTGACGGGAGTCGGGGAGATCTTTGTTCCGGTCGAATTCGGTCGCTTCCGTTCAAGCCAATCACAGACTAATGCTTTTGCAGGCATGCGCAGAACGGAAGACTTCCTTACAGGCAACATTTTTCGCTTCCACAGCACTGGCATTTCACCCCAATCAATCGCTTCCTCATCCCTCCACTCCTTTTGAATTGTGAAGGCGTGTTATATGAGCGTTTGTCATTTTGGAGGAGAAGTTGTCATTTTGATCTGACTGCTGACAGCTGAGCGTTGCGTTGCTACATAGCTGTAACGTAAAAAAATTGGGGGGAAAAGGGATGCCGCACGTTTGCTTGGCTTGCTTAGCAGCCAATCGGAGGCAGGCGGCGAGGTGAATAGGCCCGCGCCGAAATTGATCCCGCCCTCTGAACTTCGGCTCCGGCAAGAGTTAACCCTACGGCTGCTGTGCAGGAGAGTCTACGAGGGACTGACATAGGTCGAGCTCTTTCAAGCCTGATCCGGAAATTGACCTATGTCGAATTCTCAATCATGAAAATAAAAGCCCCAGATGAACATTTACTTCCCTTATTCATATTTTAAAGGATGTTCCCCCAATTTATTTAAAAAACTAATTTAAACTTCAATTTTATCTGTTCATTATACATACACACACACACACACACACACACACACACACACACACACACACACAAAACTGATAATATGGTCCCAGATAGCAGACAAGTTGATACTATACCACCACTTCCCCTTCTCTATATGCATTAAGTGCCATCAAGTCACTGACTGCATACCTGTATTTCATTCCAAAGTATTAATTACATCAAAGAGAAATTTGGCTACCATTTCACAAAAAGCTTCATTAGTATTGTTTTACTATATATTCATATGTAAGCCGCCTCGAGACCCCTTGGGACACTGACAAGGTAGAAATGTAAGCTATAAAAATAAAAAATGTGACACATCCTCTTCCTCAAGTGCCCTGAGGAGATTTTTCCCTCCAAAATTAATACTGCCTGTCCCTTTAGCCATTTAAGCATGGCTCTTTTAGAGAAACAGTGTGCAAGCACTGTATTTTTTAATAGCCCAGTTTTCCCACTATTCAACCAAAATAAAGATTGGCTTCTTGCTCAGGCACCATCCAGAAAGCAGGAGAGTGTCACTTTCCTAACGCAGCCTTCCAAGTCAGAAAAATAAAATCAGGCACAAGAGGTTTTACAAAAGAAAAAAAGATGAACTAAATGAAATTTATTTAAAAATAATAAAGATATTTGGTGACGTAAAATAACAAATAAAACAGGTAAAGGATTCATATCGAGGGCACACTATAAATAAACTTACTTTTTAATTAGAAGTTTACTTGAGTAGGAATTTTTTCAACGGAAGGTAACGCACTTGGAAATAAGTTTCTACTCAAAGCATGTGCATAAATGTTCCACAAGGCAAGGCATATACATTCTGTAGAATCTGTAGATCATTTAAAATATCAGTCTGGTTTTAAGACCTTTTACAATGGCCCCTTCCACACACACAAAATAATGCATTTTCAAACCACTTTCACAACTGTTTGCAAGTGGATTTTGCCATTCCACACAGCTTCAAAGAGAACTGAAAGCAGTTTGAAAGTGCATTATTCTGCATGTGCGGAATGAGCCAATGTTATTACTCAGAACACTTTCACTTCTATCTGAAGACAGTTCTCTTAATTCTCAGGTAATAGCTATTTTACCAGATTTACTTCTAAGAGCAATCTGCCCACAGATATATCCCTCCAAACATTAAGTTTTTAGTAGGATTTCTCTTTACAGATTCCCATCAGAATAAATCCACTTCCTGTCTATGAATACCACTGGCAGATAACCCTACTTGCTTACTTTCCTTCAGTGTATTTTCCAAGAGATAAAAAATAACCAGTGTATTTTCAGTGTAACATGGCTATGTTTGAAACTCAGAAGAGACCACGCTGTCTGTCTGATTTGTCCCTTCACAAAGATAAAGCTTTTACATACAGAGAACAGAACAGTACACTTCACAACTGTCTCTCAGCTTTCTCTGCCTTAAACTCCTTCTCATAACTCTGACTGAAATTCTAGCTATCTGTCACACAAGACTTTAGCTAACTTAGCAAAATATATGAAACATACCATCTTATTTGTAGGTTCTGGCATAATGTAGCGGCAAAAAGAATGAGCTCTGATATAAATGTTCCCAGTTCCAACCTTTGCCTCCAATGCAAAAATCACTAGGTTTTAGAAAAGTAACTCTCTGTGGCCTACTTACAGGACTATTGTATGGATTACAATAATGCCATATACATGAAGCTATCTGAACGCTGAAATGATGAAATGAAACCTGAAAAATTAAGTATTATTATTGAACAGAAAAGTACCTAATCAAAATGAAGCAGAACATTACTTTTGGCTATCCAGAATCACTGTAATGTTCACAAAGGGGTATGTCTATACACATTAACTGCTAATTACTTCCACAGAAATATCTATGTACTGTGATATTTTCGCTTTGCTTTGAGGACAGCCACTCCACAATAGAAAATATACATTTACAAACCTATATTCTCTATTAGATTATTATGTATTTATAATGAAAATATAATTTTACATTCTTATTAATGATACACTATGATCTCACTTGGAGTTGCCACTTGCCTGCCTGCCTGCCCCGCACTTTGCCTGCCTGCTGCCTGCCTGCCTGCCTGCAGGCAGGTGGGCGTGACAGCTGTTTTGTTAATCCCGGGAATAGGGAGTTTTTATCAGGTAAGATGTAGAAAATAAAGAGAGAAGGAAAATCAAACCAAAAAATACACAGAAGTCAATTAAAAACATAATACAAAGGGAGAGGGAAGGCTCTCGATTTCATCAGCATCAAATATAAAAACAATTATAATTGAGGTTTGTTCCGCAGAGTGAATAAAAATCAATGATTTTTTTTAATTAAAAATTTATTTTTTTTATTAAATCAGATTTTTTTATTTAAATGCTTTTGAGGGGAAAATCTATGATAAAAAAGTTCACAGAGCAATCCAGATTACTGGGGGAGTGCTAAGGCAGCTGGAAGTTGTGTGATGAAGGCAGAACACTAGCTCTAAAGAGGTTTCAGGTGGGCAGGGAGGAAAAATAACATATCTTCCTGCTGCCTGAAGAGTCCCATAGTCCAAACAGGCAGTCTGCAGGTTCCCAGATAGCATTCCTGAGCTAGAATGCTGGCAGAAGATGACTAACGTTGTTTCCACCCCCAGGAACACCGTGTCCTGCCTCTCCAATGCTGGCATCCGATCCAGTTGCCAACACAGGTCTGTGAAGGCCTGGACTTAAGGTTTTGCCGCCACAGAGCTGAGGAGCAGAGCTGGCACGTCTTCCCCTGTGCTGGCGGGACTGTCCCTTACACAGCAGAGGGGGGTAAACTTGCCAGCATGGCCCTCCTCTGCTCCTTATGTGCATTCACACACCTCTATCTGGATGGTGCTGTTAAGATAGTTTTCTATTTAAGACATTATAGTCCAAAAGTTATTAATAATGAAATAAGAATTAGTTCTTAATTATGTGGCATGAGATTGTATATTCAGGCAATGCTTAAATTTTTGGTAAACAAATTCCATCGATCTATTCACAAAGTCATGCTCTTTCAGGGGGTTCTGTAAGATTATTTTAGGCAATTTTTCGATCTAGAATATGTTATCATAGATCCTTGATTCTGCAGTTCTCAAAATATATCTCTTCACATCAAAAATGTTATAAAATAAACATGCAAAGTTGAGAAAAAGACTTTAATCCCACTGTTCCTTTGCAAATCTACGTACACAGAATCAACCCCTCACTTTTAAAGTGCTAAGTTTTAAGAAGTTCAATGAATAGAAGATTGAACGGATCTGCACAAGAAGCTATGGCTCCTTCCGGACATGCAGAATAATGCACTTTCAAACTGCTTTCAGTGCTTTTTGAAGCTGTGTGGAATAGTAAAATCCACTTGCAAACAGTTGTGAAAGTGGTTTGAAAACACATTATTCTGCGTGTGTGGAAGGGGCCTAAGTGAGAAAAGACAGGCAAATTCAAATCTCCATAAGCAAAATGGCCTCTGGGTTTTATCAATAAAAAAAGTTCATGAAATACTCTTTAAAATCGGTTTGAGCACAGGATTACTAACACACCATAGTTTTAACCCCAAGTAACTTAACTTCAGTCTTCACATATCTGTCATGATCATGAGTCAATATCA
Source organism: Sphaerodactylus townsendi (assembly GCF_021028975.2). Taxonomy (NCBI): domain Eukaryota; kingdom Metazoa; phylum Chordata; class Lepidosauria; order Squamata; family Sphaerodactylidae; genus Sphaerodactylus; species Sphaerodactylus townsendi. The sequence goes on from NC_059431.1 coordinate 52,949,807, forward strand.
GTTTAGGATCCAAATGGGATATGATAAACACCATCCCATTTTTCTTTTAATATTGGCTGAGATAAATTCCTCAATTCTAGAATTCAGGACTGACATTTTATATCCTTTTTCCCTATGATGTGAGTTTGAAGGCTTAGCTGATACTACTTCGGTTTTGCTTTATAATCTGTATTATATTTCAACTCCAAATTCCCATTCTAACTTCCCCCACCCAAATCACCAAATAATTTATTCCCTCTTTGCAGCTCATGACACATAAATCCTACAGCTCATTTGACAGCTGCATGAATTGATTTATTCTTCATGAACCGATTACTTGGGATCAAATGAAGCCAGCAAGGCAATAGACAACTGCTCCAGTGGGAGAAGAATCATGTGGGACAAACTACAAGCTGCTATAGGATTCTGAAGAGGGGAAGAAGATAGGAGAAACAATGTTAACTTGAAGCAGCTGTCAGAATGTGGATTTTAGGTATATAATCCATTCCACCCCCAAACTTCTTATATATATTAGCAAAAAAGTTTGAGCTTGACCTAGAGCAGGGGTAGGGAACCTGAGGCTCTCCAGATGTTCAGGAACTACAATTCCCATCAGCCCCTACCAGCATGGCCAATTGATAGGTAGATCATATAATGAAGTCATGAGAATACAATCTTACACTTCTCCATAATGAAGTCATGAGAATATAATCTTACCTACATGAGGCACTAGTGAATACAGTAAAGCAAGGCAACCAAATATGACTTTTAAAGTCTTCTGTTTCTTCTTAACTCCTGGTCTGAACAACATAATGCAACCTAATGGTTTTCAGCAAAATTCTACTATGTGGTTTTTATAGCATCCACAAATCCAGTCAGAAACTCAGACTTTATTCTACAAATATTAATAAACATCATAATTAGTTTGTCACTTATAAAAATTGAAAATTTCATCCCAACACAGAATAAAAGCTACTTTAGTTAGAGATTAAATATATTTTCTTACATTTCCCACAATTTCTACTAGAAATGACCAATAATCCCTGTTCAGTCGCCATTCTGGGTAGTGAAAACATCCATTTAAAACTCTACATACCCACTTTAGTAATTTCAGCAATGTCTATTGAACAAGATGAATTTGGTTCATTACATTGGGGGAAAGACTCAGAGAAGACAGCTGACATAGCAGACCATCAGTATTGGGTAATTTCCCATTCGATATTTCCTAAGAAAAGAAAACTCTTACTCCTTCAATCCATTATTATTTCTGTTGGCTGCATTGACACTCCATCAGGCCATTATGCAGATCTGTGAGACTCAGAAGACAGAGAAGCCCTGTACTCATTTCAGGAAACAGAATGAAGTTCCATATTTTATTCTACAGCAGCCACAAAATGTACATTGGATTCAAAGTACAATAATTATTACCCATGTGAAATAAAACAATCAAAAGTGGTTTCCCTTTAACAGTTCAGATAGGGCTCTAGCTCTTCCTTCTGTGTTTTAAATACATGAATTCTACATTTTCCATAAATGCATATATTCCCTACATTTTGTTATTTAGCATTACTATTATTCTTGTAATTTTAGGTTTGCAAAATTGTTCCAGCTGTATCCTTGATATATGCTAAATACTAGAAAAAGCAATGCAGACATTAACCATTTAGCTAACATGACACTCTAGTTTTCTGGGAAAGTATATGTTACAGAACTAACAGTAAAGACAGGGTTTACCTTCAAAGCATCTTGCTGGTTATAAGCTCCAAGGCAACTCTGGGATTTATTGTTGATATCTTCGAAACTTTTCAAACTTGCCAATACAGAGATCAGTGTCAGAATAGAACATTGTCAGAAAAGGACATTTTGCTCCCGAAAGGTTTTAATTTCAATGAAATTGTAATTTAAAAAACATTAAGACATTCCTGGTGTCTCGAGTTGAAAAACCATAATTGACACCAAAACATGTTGTTAATTTTTGTTGCAAATCTGATAATATGCAAGAATATATATACAGAGCCAAATGACACGATTTGACAATTTAAACACCTATTAAACAAAGTTTCCATGTCTTTCACCCACCAGGAATTAAATGCCCTATTTTCATTTCCAATGTGAGTACAATTAAATTTTAACAATTGACCAGAACAGTTTCACAGAAATTTTTGTAGGGAGTATGATGTGTTTTAGCAGTGAAAACTGTGTGTATTTAGCAGTGAAAACTGTGTGTATTTTCCATACTCATATAGACCCTGATATTAATATTCTGCAATTCACTTACTCAAATGAAACAAAAATATTGGTATATGATACAACAGTGTATTTCACCTGAGGAAACAAAGTTCTCAAAAAAGAATATAATTAAAATAAATATAAAACAATTCTATGTATATGCCTTGTATAATTATAGAGTGAAATCAATCCTGGATCTAATAACTTCTTAATAATTAACAAATTAATGAGATACTGGACTGATGGAAAAGTACAAGAGCTTCAATGTGGCCTAACTGATAAAATCATTGCTATTTACTTTATCTAAATATACCCTAGGCTGGAATTCAGTTACAACTTCTTCAACAAATTAATTGTTCTGCATCACCAAGTAATATTTGTTTGAAGTTACTCATGGAAAAAGGCTAGAATTAGAACAGAAACGAAATAAAACTGAATGAAAATAAATAAAACAATAAATATTTGGACACGGCTGGGATTATATTTCTTCCTCAGAGAGTGGGGTATAAATTGAATTAAATAAATAAAGTAGTCATTACTTTGCTATCAATGTATCTTGATCAATATGTAAATTGCATTTATAAGACTAATGTTTCAGTATAAACTCAAACTTAACTTTCTCAAAAAAGCTTTCACTGATTTCTTTGTGTGGATGTGTTACTCAAAGTTACTTCCTGAGTGAGCTGCAGCCCAAATGTTTATGTTTAAATATATATTTCACTACTATTTCCATTATTACATGGTTTCAAGAGACTGAACAAGAGCAATGAGTAGGCAAAGATGATGGCAGCTACAGAAACCCAATGAAAAGCTCTGAAAATCCTAAAGATAGATTAGTTTTGTAACTTTTAAGTCATTGGGGGAGGGGGGTGAAAAAGGGACAGTTGCATTTCCACCATGCTGCAAAAAATGAGATAATGAACGAAAGGTCTGGTTTCTGTGTATTGTCAAAGGCTTTCACGGCTGGAATCACTGGGGTGCTTGCTGTGTGGTTTCCGGGCTGTATGGCCGTGTTCTAGCAGCATTCTCTCCTGTTTTGCCTGCATCTGTGGCTGGCATCTTCAGAGGATCCTCTGAAGATGCCAGCCACAGATGCAGGCGAAACGTCAGGACAGAATGCTGCTAGAACACGGCCATACACCCGTAAATCACACAGCACTCCGGTCTGGTTTCTGTTTCTACACTACAGCGGAAAAATGAAATTGCACAAATGCACACTATTCACAACCTATAACTGGAAAGAAAGAAACATGGAAAAATGCATTCTTGTTTCATCTTTCTAGCTCTCTTACAGTACACCCATAAGACTCTGCTTTTCAACTTGGACCGTCCTAATTATTTTCTGAGCATTTTCTTTGTACACCTGTAGGATGACAAGGCAACATCAACCTGTAAAGTATATCTAGTTTTAATTTTTTGTAAAAAAAAAATGGGTTGTAATAGTATTGATTTGTTTTATACCCTATGTTCAACTGTTAATAAGGACAGAATGAAACACTTTGAGACTATTTAGGATACATAAATGCAGTCATATATCCACAGATAACGGTCAATCATATTGTGGAAGTATTTATAATAGTATAACAGTTCAAGAACTACATAAAGAAAAATGTTTAAATCATATTTACACTAGCAGAAACAAAACAGCTTTTTTTCCTTTAAGACAATCATAGAGACAGTGAGAATGTAGGTCACTGTCCTACTGCTAGATTAATCTATTTAAAAGATTTAAAAATACAAATTTCAAGGTAATTTATTTGATGCTTCAGACAAAGAGACAAGACCATTAATGCTAAACACAACCGTGTGTTGTTCTGATTTAACTGCAGCATGACTGACCTTTTTCATAGCAACCTTTATGCATCTAAATGCCTTTTCTGAAATGAGGGGCAGAGGCTATGTGATGAACGAGGAATTTTCTAGAATTGCGTATTTCAATCCATGCTCTCTCAAGTCCTAGCTCCATGTGCACTACGTGCCAAGAATACCAAATAAATTCTACAGTAACACTCGCGATGACACAATGTACAGTCATAAGATATGGGCACTTATCCCATTCAACCCCTCCCAGAAATATTCCACCTTAAAATACTTTTATACTCACAGAAGCATTAAAGAGGTGAAGTGACAGAATTGTAACCTAGCATAAAATACCAAAGTAATGCTCCTGTATTTGCTGGATATTAACTCTGAACAGACTTGGACCATATGTACATAAAGAAAGATATAAGGGCAAAGCTGAAAACACTGCCATAATTTGAAAGAATGGAAATTATTAATATTGGGATGTACACGTATTTTGAGACTAATGCCATACTGATCAATACACAGAAAACATTGTTTCTATAAAGAAAAATGTTGCCTTAGAAAATTCTCTTTGCTGAGTAAAGTTATCAATGTCCAATACATAAGGAATACTTAAGCCCTTCGCGGATCGGGCGGTATAGAAATTGAATTAATAAATAATAAATAAATAAATAAATAAATAAAGATCCCATTTTCTTTCAAATCCAGTTTCTGGGGATATTCTCATAGAATAATGTAAAGATACTGAAAAACACAGTTAGTCCAGCTGCCACTATTCCCAAACTAGATTTAGTCTAAACTGGAATGAATAAATAAAACAATTATGTATTAATTCAAACCTAGATAACTTCTAAACAGATTTAAAAGAATAACCACTAAAGAAAGAGTGCAGTAATTAAAAGGAAAAGACACTTCGCCAATCTGGTCTATTTTCAAGTATAAGAGAAATTCTAATGAGCCAATCAAGGCTTCCAATATTTTTATGCTGGCAAAAAAGAGATACAGTAATTTGAATTTAATTATTTTATTAAATGCACACTATGTTTCATATATTAAATTGACTGGGACTCATATCATTCAGGGAATTTTTTTAAAGATATTTGCCAAAGAATTCAAGACAATTCCCCACTATAGCCTCTCCCCCAATTATCATAATTTGCATTATTGATCAATAGCTTATTACTTTGTCTATTTCCAGATAATTTGTCAATACTGACACCAGGTTTCATACTACTGGGCAGTTAATAACGAAGCATCTTGCTAAAGTAAATACACTCCATGAAAAATCCACATGATGTTTAAAGTGCTTGAGGCAAATCCTCAAACATACTTTTACTTCCTCAGCATTTGTTTCCTGAACAAATCCACTCTGTGAGGATAGGCATGAGATAAAAAAATCACTGAAAAGGAAAAAGCTTTTTTAAAAATACTATACCTTGTCACTGGACAAGACAAAGAAGGCGAGTGCTTCTGCAAAACACAGACAGTGAACAACTGAATAAGCACCTAACAAAAAAAGCACACCTCATGAAGATCTTTCAAAGTTACTACATTAATGCAAGGCGACTTAATGGGAGAAGTATAAAAATAATAAACTTTCTATTTACTAGACTGTAAAATTAGCACTAAACCCTGAGAAGCCTATTAGAAAGTAAATATTTAAGGAATTAAGCATATACTGAATGATAAACTGAAGAATGATGAACTGAAGAATTAGCAAGATAACACAGTTTTAAAAAGACGCTCTCTCTTTTTCACAGGTTCCAGAAGAAGCCTTATTCTTTTCAAATCATAAAAGCACTACATGGATAAAGAAATTTTCCACAATGACTTAGATTATACAAGCTAAACAAATTTACTCTGAAATAAAAATACTAATAATAGAAAAAGTTAGAAATGCAGAGATTTCATAAATATTAATGATCTCATTTTGTTTATTTACTATTTACTAATTTCTAAAAGCCACAGTATAAATGAAAATAAAATGTAAAATGCTGGATAAAAAATGAGGGTCTTGAGTAAAATAACTAGATTTTTTAATGTATACCAAGCGCCTCTCCACATACATGTTAAACTTTTTAGTTTTGATGCAGTAAATTTTTATTTCTCCTCCAAACTAGTAATCAAACTTGTGTAATAAGAGTCAGATATATTTCATGAGTATTAGGCATAACAACTTGGACATTTCATAGTATTGGTAACCATTCACTGATATTTTTCAACTACCTCATTTTCATTTACTTTGGAGCAACAGCTTACTTCAAAGCAAGCATTTTGCACTGATGCACTACTATAGCCAATGATAAAATTAACCTTTCTTTCAATCCTTTGTTTATTCTTGATAGCTTGAATAGAGTGGTTTAAAAACAGAATTGCTGTAAAGAAATCTAAACTAAGGTTATTTTAATTTTAAATGTTTTAAGAGTTGAACAGCTATGCTAAAATCAAACTAGTGATCCCGAGTTGATATTACCAAGTCACTGGGTAAATTAATACATGAAGAATCATGTTAAAAAGTATTTCCTATGAAAGATATCATAGTGGTTATATCTTGTCCTGGCACTAAGGATTCCTAGTGGTTCTAACAGTCAATCATTCAATAAGTCCTTCACAAAAAGAAAGATTACTAAACAAACCCGATCAGAACTTTGGCCTTGGAGCTGCGAAGTCTCCAATTTCTCAAGGTTTCCGGGCCACTTGACTGTCTCGTAAAACATAAGGATAATTAAACTGACATGAAATAACTGCCATGTTTAAATTCTAGGGTCTGTTTGCTTAACCTTCTGATCTTTCAAAGACCACAGTCATTCCAGCACCTGTCACAGTCACTATATTATACAGTACAGTATGCTGAAGAAGCAGCATAATGTTAATCAACTTGTAAATTTACTCACATCTGCAAGCCATATTTCTGCTACACATTAACATTAACATTGTCACCTTGATTTTACTAGGACAGTTCTAAACATGTTATTCAGCATTAAAAATTTTAGTTAAGCAAGGAACATATACTATTACTGAAAATTTAAAAAGAATGTTCAAGGTTTGTCTTCATTGAATTAGATTTTAGAGTACCCAATTACAATTCTATTTAACCAGCTCATCAGTTTTGTTAGAATTCCATCTACCAAACTCTCAAGCTTTTTAAATTTGGTGTTGCCTGCCTTAACAGTCTTTACTGGAAACTGTGAACAAACAAAATCAAAGTCAAACTTCCCTAAGGATGCAAAAGTTTATGTGTCAAGATAAAATATTTTTAAAATGTGATCCAGAAAGCTGCAACTCACGTTAATTGTCCAGCTAGGGGGAGGGGAATCTTTCTCAAGTGCATTCAGAAAAGACCACCCTGAAAATTTTCACTTCCACTCAGATCCTTTGAAGATGCCAGCCACAGATGCAGGCGAAACGTCAGGAGAGAATGCTGCTAGAACACGGCCATACAGCCCGGAAACCACACAGCACCCCAGTGATTCCAGCCGTGAAAGCCTTCCACAATTTCAAGCTTTAGTTTTATGATGTGCATTTTTTTTTAAATCTTCACAAATATGAATTGACAAACCACATTTTATTTAGGAACTGACTAAATTAAATATACTGACTAAATTAAATATAAAGGGGGGGCACATTACAATATTATGAACAATGGAAATAAATTGCACTAACAGAAGCAGTAATAGAAAAAGCAAATCTGGTGGAATTCCAAACCATTTAAGATTGTGGTTTGAACAAACAAGATTACAAGAGAATCACATGAAAGGATATTCAAACTTTTGCAAGTAAGTGCGTTTAAGTCTGTAGCCCCAGTTTATGGATCAAAGATAAGTATCTGGAAATGTGGAAGAGACAAAAAGCTCTACACACTTTTCCTTAAATGCTGAGAATTTCATTTGACGCCACTTAGGAAGAAAATTCCCATTCCTAAAAAGATTTCTTTCACACTGCCAACTAAAGCCCAGTGATATTAAAAAATCTGATATTTATTTGTGATAGAAAAAATAACAAATTATGAGGTAGCCAATAAACAAGGAAGTTGTGCTGTTCTTTTTTTAAGAGCCTAGTTTACAGAATAAGTAGGCAGTCTTGATCACTAAGACATTTCCAAAAATCTACAGTTGCTCAAACATGTCCATTAAATTGTATGAAAACACCCTATCAAATATTTCATTTAAAAGAAAAGTAAAAAATATGAATTAAAGTATATTGCTATCTCAAGAAATACTAATTACAATTTCTAATTAAATCCATATTTGTCTTTGTCGTTCATGCATACACAAGGTATTTGTGTACAAAAGCATCTGCTTTTTAAATTTGGTGTTGCCTGCCTTAACAGTCTTTACTGGAAATTGTGAACAAACAAAATCAAAGTCAAACTTCTCTAAGGATGCAAAAGTTTATGTGTCAAGATAAAATATTTTTAAAATGTGATCCAGAAAGCTGCAACTCACGTTAATTGTCCAGCTAGGGGGAGGTGAATCTTTCTCAAGTGCATTCAGAAAAGACCACCCTGAAAAATTTCACTTCCACTCTAAGGAATAACTGGTGAAAAGTTACTCTGGTCCCAATCTTCAAAAGCTGCTTCTACAGTTTACTCAACCCATAAACTGAGGACACAAATTTATGCTGTCCCGTGTTTTTCTTCATGAAAACAAAGCAAACAAAAAGTACATATATTACAACTCTATGGCAAGAAGTAAATAAAACAAATTAAAAAATGCAAAAGTCACTAAGTGATATGACTGTGTGTATATTATATATGTATATACAGCTCATTATTAGTAGTAACATAATGAATGCCCATAAGAATATCCATTTTTGGAAGCCCACTCTACAATGGCAAATAGGATGTCCTATTTCAGGAAGAGCCTCAGTTAAAATGCTGCAGATATGAGACATCACAGCAAGTGAGCAAAAGAATCTTATGGTATCTGAGAACTGAGGTCAATCTCCTAATTATAGTATTCAAATCATATGATATTGTTCTTACTGTACATATCAGTGTACAGTTTGTGTCTCATTCCAGAATTATTTTGCAAAAATCAAATAAATAAAAAAATTCCCTCACAACTTAAAAACATCTATTTTAACTTTACCAGTCAATTCAAATGAAAAATTCTACCCAGCTATCTACACAGTAAAAACCAGACAATCATAAAGAACTTTATCAGAATGACATAGATTGTGAACAGTCTTTTTGCATAGCACTCACAAAAAACAGAGAAGCAGCATAACAAATAACCTACAATTTCGTTTCCTACATACCCAATAGATAATTCATACAGCGTGTTCTAACAAATTTTAATAACTTGTCAATTGACATATCTTGCACATAATCCATTTCTTATTTCAGGTAAGTATCATACAACTATGTAAATGTTCTCACTATTATTAAAAATGTTATACATTTTCTTGGATCAAATACTCCCCTAAACCAGCAACTAATCTTATAATTAAAATGTAAATTAAATGTCCTGAAAAATCAGACAACATTACCAATTGTACTCATCAGGAACATAGTAATTAAAGATAGTGTTAGAAGTTCTAGTAGACAGTAGAAGGGCTAGATTCAAGTCCAGTAGCACCTTAGAGATGGCTTCAAAGTGCTAATTGGTAGCTAAATTCAAGTCCAGTGCCACCTTAGAGACCAACAAGATTTTCAGGGTATAAACTTTTAAAAGTTAAAGCTACATTCATCAGATACACCTGACAAAGGCCTCTTCAACTCCCAAAAGATTTTAAAAGATTGATTTCCATATTTGGTAAATCATAATATACAATTCATAAGAATACAATTGCCAAATTTTAATAAATGGCCCATATTTTCTCAAGCAGCTTTAGAGTACAAGTTTCAATTATTCTAAAAGGACTTTGACTCTCAATGTGCTTAATGTGCTGTTCATGTTTATAATTTCAACTTCATTAATGTACAATTCCTTGAAAATTCCGATGTCAAAACTTGAAATTTTCAGTCTAACAAATGTTCCACCTAAACTCCATCGAATACTTCCCACTTCTTCACTTAGACAGAACTAATCTCTTTTTCTATCGCTGCCACAATATGCTTATGATCAGTGGTGGGATTCAAATAATTTAACAACTGTTTACAAGCATCAATTTAACAACCGGTTCTGCTGAAGTGTTGTGAACCTACTGAATCCCACCACTGCTTATAATAATGTCTGATTTCTACTACTGTCTAATGTGCAAAGCCTATGCTCAACATTTTTTTTACATTTTATCAGGTAGGTGATAAATGGTTTCCAAGTGTTAAACTACCCATCTGGGGTTTGTTTCTTATTCTTTGTTAATTTTTCTGTTTCTGGTAAATCTATCAATTTTCTTTGTTGGTAACTTTGAACATTTTCATTTCACAGCTATCACCAGTCTCACCGCTGTATCCATATACATCATAAGTATTTCAGTTTTATGGTTTTATTATTCAAGACCTCACTCTAAGAACAAGGGAAATTTAAGAAAGTATACAATTCTATTAAATCTAATAGTCTAAAAATATTTGTTGCAGATTAATACTGTGCAGACAGAAATAGGGTGTCCCTTCTCCAATTAATATTTGTAAGATATAAATAAATATCATTCTGGAAGGTAAATCTAGATATTTGAAAGACTGCTTGTAATATTAAATCTTTTCCATATTGTTTTAGTTTTCATATGGCTTCCCAACACATGTCATTCTGACAAAATAAACACTTTTCCTTTCTCACATATGTTTTCCCTATATGGACAAGATTATCTTCCTAAACCATCACATCTGAATATTGTCAAGGTACTGAGGATTAAATTACCACCAACATTTTTAAAAAGTGCAATCCCTTTGATCATTTTTTTCTATTATTTTTAAAATCCTTTTATTGTATTCTTATTTCTAGACTACAAAAATACATTTTAAAAACACCCAAATAACTCACTTAATCAAAAAAAATATAGTAAACTACTTGACACATGGAAACAGGAAACAATTCTAGTCGATATTTACTCCTCTCCTCAGATTTATCAATTATATGATTATAAACAAAAATTCTGTGTAACGTTCACTGTGTAGCATATTGCAATAATGCATCGCTCTAACCCTACAGATAGCCAGAAAGTTGGCGGATCTCTCCGTGGGTGAATGAACTTCATGGAATCTATGAACCTGCACACTATCTGCTACTTTTTCGAAGTAATATATAGCTGTAAACAATGGTGTGAGTTTTCTGTGAAAATTGGACTTTTTGAATCAAAGATTTAAATGGTATATTTGCCTCCTTTTGCTAACTTTATGTACAAGCCCTGGAGTTTGTCCATGCTTCATATCCCACATTTACCACATCTAATATGATTGGTTTGCAGCATAACAGCCCTGACGTCTACAGATTACATTTACATAGGTGGGGCAGATGTTTTTCACACAGAATAATATAGCAGTGGAAAATTCTCCATTTTTAAAAATCTTCCATGGAAAAATTTCCACCTGACAGCACTAGATATAAGACATTAATCAATTTACCAAGCCATCAACCACACTAATCCAACTCAACAAGTATGTATTAGGTGATACCAAACATAATTTTCCTAAAAGTACTACATGCCCCAGGGTGGGCAAGCCTGTAAAGTGTAGAAACAACAATAACAATAGCAATTATAAAATATCATTATTTGTTATACGGTTTTATGACTCCTATATATCTATATCAAAATGCAGTTGGCAACTGCCAGAAAAGGCCCTCATTCATTCTGGCAGAAACATCTTCTCTATCATCAGCAGATGGGCTCACTTTTTTCTTTGCCACATGAAAACATGGTGAGCTGACTAGGACTGCCTGTTTGGATGTGCTATGTAACATTATCCAATTCTTTTCTCAGTTTTTTTTTAATCATGTCTTCAAACTTCACTGACTTTTAAGCAGACATTCCTGTAAACAACTTCCTAGAAACCATGTAAAGGTTCTTGCTGTTCTCGATTTTCTCTTTCCAAGCATCACAACAATCAGACACAAAATTAATTTAATACATTTCTTTAGGAATAAAAATGGAGTTGAGAACAAAGAAGAAACTACTGTGGTGTGAGATTTGATGAAAACTGGGGGAGGGGGAATGCAATGTTTTTAATGTATTGATATTGACACTATTTGAAAATGCTTCCCTTGGCAAATTTAAGAAAACAATATTCTCCAGCCTGTACAAATGTCTGGGTTTTTACAAACACAATACTTAAAGCTTTCACAATAATTAAAGCTTTCAGTACTAATAAATATAAAACAACTCTAGAATTCTTCATAATACTATAAACTACCTAGTATCTCAATTGATAATGGTACAGCAAAACACATTTCTGAACAACTTGTTCTTACTCTACATAGCCAGCATGCAGGTGATAAGCCTAGAGATCATAGAAAGATTTGATGCTTGGCTGAGTATAAGTTGAAATGGCAATCACACAAGGAGACATTAACCCAAAATATGGTCTAAATGCCTTCTAGTTCGTTATGAGCTGCATTACTGGCCAACTGCAGCCCAACACCACAATGTTTTCTGTACTTACCCCCATCAAATAGTCAAAATGTACATTAATCTCAAATATGACACCTTCCCCAAAATATTACTGAGCTGCAATTTATCTACACATAGTTTTCATAGTGATTTGTATATTCCACTTTGCATTCAGCAAAATATCTACATCATATACAAATTTAATTTTTCCTAATTTGTTCTCAATTTGGCAGATTTCTTGAACCAAAAAGACTGAATTCCCATTACTTCCAAGTAACCTGTAAGAATCTAAATCATACATGAATACTTTCACATACAAGAAATTATTTGCTACAGGATTGCCACAGGAATGTGGGCACATTTTGACAATGGGTGTTTAATCGTATATGTTTTGTGCGTATAATTTCACATTGCTTCTGTAATTATAATAATGTTTACAGGCAAATATAACTGGCATATCTGAAGCAATCCCATTTAAAAAAATTTTTTAACTGTAATACAACTAGTGATTTGAATTCCTTTTCAGTTTATATAATAAAAGGATGGCACTAATACATTCATGTTAAACTATAATGGCTTGTATTCTATCAAAACAAAACAGAAATCCAGAGGCATCTTAAAGGCTGCTCATCAAAGTTTGAAGCTTTACTCTAGAGTCTAGCCTATCCCTGATGAGCTCTCAAGTTCCAATACAGTTATTTACAATGGTACAAGAGCAACTTCTAGTACTTGAAGGTTCCAGACTTTGCTGAGCAGAATGAAGCAGTAGAATATAGGCCATTAGAGACTGTGTTTCATCCTGCCAATCATTGCCATTCATGGAAAGGGGGAGGGCTATTTTTGCCTTACCTTCCTGGAAAACTTCCAACTTCCCTTCATTCGTGAGGATCTCCAGTCCCACAAGAATAGCATTTTGGGCTTCAGAGGGATAGAGCAGGCAGACATACTCCACTTTACAGAAATCCTTTAATCAGTGGAGATTTTCCACAAGAGCCAAACCTTAATAATCCCAAATTTGAAATACAGGAAATGGAGGCAAAGGCAGATTGACAAATCTGAATCAATGTGTAAAGTAGGTCTGCTTGGACTCTGATACTCATTTCAACTGATGAAAAGGAGAAGGGCCATTTCACTAGAGACTCTTCAGGGCATACCACTGCTTTCTAACTAGTACATCCTTCAATTTTGCTAGGAAAATATAGAAAGTGCAGTAAGGCCAACATGCCTTGAGTGAATTTACAGATCTTGAAAGGGCAGAAGATATACATTCCTACAAAATTTTGGCTTTCCAACTATACTGCTGGGCTGATTCCTCATGGGCAAACAAACATGGGTGTAGGATATTATAAAACCCGTTTTGGGGAGGGACTTCGCACAGGACCTGCCTTCAAAATGAGTCTGCCCGGTTTTATTTTCCCGAACCCAGTTTTTTTTTTAATTGCTAAACTAGCGATTCTTTTGAAAAAAAATCCTGGATTGGAGCCATCTTGAGCGAACAGCCAGGGAGGAGGTGCTTTATTTGCCTCCCTTCTACCGCACCCTCCACTGTGAGGGAGAACCTGCCTGCCATTGCCTGGTTTTCCTAGGAGGTCTCTTTTCATTTTTTTTATTTTGCAAGCTGCATTTGTGTAGCTATGCAGCTGTAGTCAGTCATATTGTGGGACAATTGGCATGTCTATGGGTGTTCATCTCTGCTTGCCTGCGTAGCTATGCATGTGCAGCAGGGAAAATGTTTTAAAAGAGAAGCGCCTCCTTGAGAAGTACAAAAGCAACCTGGGTTGTTTCCATGGGCTCCAATCACAGCGTGCACGGAACACATGGGAATGGGTAAACAGGAAAACGGGTTCCTTTTTCACGACTGCAACCCGTTATCTTCTGCTGTGCAGAATCAGCCATGGCCACAGTTATAACAACCTATTCATTTAAAACTAAAATCCCATATAGACTACAGAGTAGCAGAGAACAGGAACACCCATCGCAGACTTCCTACGTCTACCGGAGAATATCAACAGCATGCCTGCATTTGAACATTTCAACATGCAAATAATTTTCTAGATGTACATTACTTGCAAGACATGCAAACATCTCTGTTAATATTAATAGCACAAGTGTAAACACGTATACTAAAAATGAAGTTGAAGTGAATTTAACAAAGTTTAGTTTTTTATAAGCATGATCAACACAGCAGTCTTATGCTGGATTTTCATGTTAGTTTTTGATAATGTTTCCATATGAAATAACTTTAGCCATCAGCTCTCATTTGATGAATGAAATTTATTCATCAGAGCCTTTAGATTTTGGACAAATTTCCAGTATTTGCTAAATCTCAGATTATAATATGTGAGAGTTAAGAAAAAAGGCTCACCTTACAAAAATACGTATTATGTTTGCATCATACCCTTTCTGCAAGGATCATAAATGGTGTTTACTAGTTAATGTGCTAGCCTAGGCCAGAGATAGATACCAAGGTTTTAATTCTCACCTGCCATAAAAGTCACAGATAATCTTGGTCTGGTTCAATCTCTCTGTCACACAGAATTGTTGAGAAGATAAATGAAAAGAAGAACTATCTATGCCAGCCTGGGTTTTTTGTAGGAAAGTAAGGATAAACATAAATAAATAACATAACCCATAATCCCAGTTGAGGAAACTGAGGTTGAAATTCAGTGGCCTGAGGCCAGCAGTAGGTTTCATAGCTGATTTAAAACTAGATCTGTCACACCAAAACCCAACATTTAGATACTGACATGATTCCACAGTTCTGAAAACCAAAGAATCCAGTCTTCACAAAAACTGACCTAGAATTCATATGTATGTTTTTTATGCAGTAACCAGGCTTTAACATAAGGTTCACATCATCTATTTCATACAATGGATTAGTAGAAAATTTCACAGCATTTTTATGGTGAAAGAGATAGTTATAATTGGTATCAATAAATCCAACAAATCTTAAACCATAAAGGCGTAATAAAGAATACAAAAGTTTTACTTTTTAAAATTAAATCTCAGGCCTGATTAGTGTTACTGATTCCTGTATAAACATCAATCTCTGTTTAGAAAATAGAGTATAATCAACTGAAGTGTTGAAATTGTTCTTATTATAAGTATACTAATATATCAAACTAGAATGCTTACAGCTTATAGTTTATTACCAACCTGGGCATAAAAGGGGAAAGACCAAACAACTATAATATGCCTTGGTATCAGCTCTACCACTAGAAGATGAAATTTCACTTTGTGCAACGAAGCAAACGTTAGCAAAGCACACAGCCCATACATGGATATAAGGATTCAGAATAAACGCAACAGCAATATACGGCAGTTCGGAGTTCTTTTAGCCTTATGCATTTCACCCTTGAATGATAACTTGAAATAGAAAGTTTTTATGCCAATACCTTAAAATTTGATTTCATAAGAATTCATCCAGTTACACAAAATAGGATCAGTATGGAATATTGCTACAATATATTAACAATGCAATTCGGGGGGTGGGGGAGAGAATGTGCTCAGACAGCCAACTGAACTTAATTGGCATAAGGGCCAGTTATGCTGAAACATCCTCCACCAGAACTCGTCAGTGCAACTAAGGCATAGGCCACTGCAGCAATGTCATTATGGACAGTTCTGGGAGCACGGTCAAAGTCAGTTGGCTCCCCAACCCTTTCAGCCTGGGAATGCCCATCTCAGAAGTGGAAAGCTACACCACCAAAACATACTACAGCCCACATGCTCCTACTGTGCTCAAAAAACATGTCCCTCACACACCCACTGCTGCATGGCCACAATGAGGTCAGAAGCCGTCCAGGATGTCAACTACAGATGCGACCAATCATCTCTCTTTCCTGTGCCAGCTAAGCCCCCTTCCCAGTACCAAGTTGTGTACCTCTAGTCCAACAAAAGCCATGACTACATAACTTAGGAGGTACAGCAGCTGGTAACAGAATTGTGTCTCAGAACTCCTTGTGGCCTTTGAGTGAGTGGCAAGGCACTTTGGTAGCTGGAGAGGTTCAGAAAAGGCACTTAGCACCCAGTCACAAACTCAGCCTAATTTCCTTCAAAGGGTTGGTGTGAGGTTAAAATAGAGTAGAGGAGAATGATGTAAGCCACTTTGGGTCCTCATTGGAGAGAAAAGCAGGATATGAATCTCATAAATCTACATGCCAATAAAAAGCCTTTGCGGTTGAATACAGTAAATCTATGAGGTAAATAAAGGTGTGCCTTTCCTAGGAAGTTACAATGACAGCATAATGGATTTAGAATAATGGTCTCTAGGCACAGACAGATTGCCCTAGGACTGGAATGACAGCACCCAGAGAGGAAGGATGGTCACTGCAGTCCCAGAACACTTATGCTACATTTAGGAGCGTACTGGGGGAACTGTTGGCAGAACTGTACACTTGAGCTTACCCCAGTCACCCCATCTCCTGGTCCATTATTGACAGGGGTGGCTAGGGGGTACACTCAGGGCACCTTCAGCAATGTGGAAGGGCTGCTGGGAAGTGTGGCTGTTGATGAGTGGAATACACCCACAACTGCACACTCTCCTTGACATCGCCTTGTGGCTCTTCTGAGGTAAGTGCACCCTTTGCATCATGTGAGCCCAAGAGTCTGTTTAAGGTCTCCAGAAGGTGCCTGCTAGACCTTTGCTAACTGTCAGCTGACCAGGAACTTGTTTCAAGACTCAACCTCTAACAAACACTGGGCCAAACCCCCAACCCATGCCTGCTGGGCCAAACCCCTACCCCACTCCATCCCTGACTCCTTGTCTGTCACAACACAACAGCTAGTTGGAATGTTGCAGAATAATTGATGGGACTACTGATGCCATTGCAGCCATGAAAACCTAGCCACAATCTCTTTTTCCTGCCAGCTGCTGCCTAACCAAATCTTTTGGCCGAAGACTAGTGGTGTCAAAATTACACTGGTGGCTAACCACTGTAGAACAGGCAGCCTTCAGGATTGAACTGCTTGTCTACTACTCTAGTCATCAACACAATTAGTAGTAAATTACTCAATTGGAAGTAAATCCTCAGTTTAATTGACAGCCATGTTTGCAAACTTCCAGCATTCACCTTTAAGATTTTATTTCTTACTTTCCTATAATTCGTTCTCAAATGTTTTATGTTTCAAATAAGTCCCACTGAGCTTACCAAGACTTAAGCCCTATAAAGTCTGTTTGTAACTGTGACCACAGAAAGAAAAATGGCAAATTAGTAAATAAGTCATAATCAAATGTATACCTTCAGAATTCTAATTTTCTAGGTACTTTTGTCATGAGATGTTACAACAGCCATTGTTTCATAACAGATTTTTTAAAAACAGCTTAAGATATTTTATAGCACCAACATCCAAGAAGTCGTAAGAATTTGTTGCTTCATTAAATGCCATGAGGTTTGCCTTTTCTGTATGAAATATCATTTCATACCTTTTTCTGTCACTTTTACTATCACAATAATCTTTGTATTATTTCCTTTTTCCATATTTCATTGTTCTCTGTTGGTTTTTGTTTGTTTTACTTTGCAGAATTAATACAGGAAATGTTAATGAGACAGGATTATTAAAGCACAGGGATGAGTTGATTTGGGATCTCTACACTATTCATCCCGATGAACAGAGGACAAAGCATTCATTTTCACAGTACAGAAAATAATAAAAGTTATTAGCTACTTTATCACCTGAAGAACTGCCACAGAGGGAGCATTTAGCATGCAAATGCCTGCATCAGTACTACCTCTGTGTAAAAAGGTAATCCAAACAGACTTAGAGATAATATCATGAGGTCGTTTACTACTTTCATGTCCTTTCATATTTTGTATATAAATACATAATGATTCACTAACTTTGTTCTTTTATCCAGCAGTTCCAACTAAATGCATAAACATATTAAAATGAAAAATCAAAGGCAAAGAACTGTTTAATTATTTTCAGTATTGCACATGGCATGCCTCTTTTAATTACAAAAATGTTTCAAGTGGCAACTTTGTTTTCACAAGAGTTGAGAGTATCTTATTAATTAACTCCGTTTATTGTCGCATCTGAGATAAATATACTGTAGTTTTTTTACAACCTAAGAACACTTCTGTTGGAGTAAGCCCTGCTAAATGGACCTCAGTGGGATTCTGAAGAGACTTGCTTAAAATTGAAATTTATCATCCATGAACTAGTTAACCATTAAAAAGTCAATCATAATATGCTCCAACTTTACTTTCAACAATGTGTTTTAAAAAGTACACTAGAAGACTAATTTTGAATATATTAGTCCTTTCTTCTTGTAGGAGCTATAGTTCAATAAAAAGAAAGGCTGTTCATATAACCGATCTTGCCGTGATTTTCAATGACGATAACAAAAATGTATGTGCTACGACCTTCATCTTTAGCATTAAAAAAAAACTCACAAAAAACCCTATCTATAAGTAGAAGTCTGATTTAGCCAAGCCACCAGGGACACTAAGCTGATCCATGAAGTTTGTTTGTAAGATGCAAACCATTATGTTATATTACTTATAACACAAGCAAATTATGCAAATTACCTTGCTATGTTTCCAGGTGCACTTAGTCCAAATAGTCTGATGACAGCCTGGAAGCATTTATTTCCAACAGTGTTTTTTTGTGATAGACTGCTACAACTTTCTGAGTTTTCCATTAGTCATATGATTTATCAGGAAAAAAAATCAGGAGTGCTGACTCTGTCAGCCCTTCACTCTCTAAATATAACTCTCAACAACATGCCAGAGTCAAGACCAGTTACTTCTGATGTCTTCTCCTTAGTTGGCATGCACACGCTATCCTGTTGTGCCTCAGACCTCTCTTCCTCAATATACTGCACCGAGCGAGCTGCCTAACTGCACTTTTGCATCACATTACTTCCGCTTTTCTAACTTTTCCACTTCTGAGCACCATCAATTATGCACTAGAATAACTGACGCCTGGCTCAGCAATGTAACATAAAGGGCGATTATGAGTGTAAATAATTTAAACATCTGTGTGCCATGTTTCTTTCACCACTGATACAAAGCTGCTGTGCAGCACATAGCTACTGGAGGCTCAGGCCACTAATGGACAGAGAGCACGCCAGTTTAATGGTGGACAAGGATGGTGCTTGATTTAGCCCTTAAGGCCACTGCAAATGATTGACCTGAGTAAAAAGGAAACTGTGTTGTTTTAATAAAGCTAAATTCATTAGCGCTGCATTCTTTAAAGTGATCAAATTATAGTGGACTTCTAAATAACCCATTACCACAAACACCATTTGGAGATCTTGTAATAAATCCCCAATCACAAAAATGCTGGTCACAAGAATTCCATACTAGCTCATCCTTAAAGGGAAAAAAGGAGGGTCGCTAAAAATCATTCTCAGGCAAAATTTTAAAATTGAGCCATTTCCCAGGACAGAAATAAAATATAGTTCCAAGAAAAAGTTTTAAGAACATACTTAACAATTTCTAAGTCCCATATTGGTCCCCTCCGAACATTCCTGCAATCATATATAGACATAAATGCTATAGTTTCCAACTCTAAATAATTCTCTCATTTGTTTTAAATATGAGAATCAAAGTGATCTCTCACACTGCCAAGGATTAGCTGTGCAAAACCACTTTTAAAACTGTATGAGAAAGGCTCAAGATCAAGTCTCGCTCAGACAAAAGAAAACAGAAGAACAAGCTTGAAATAATGTAGGATTAGTTTTAGAAACATAAACAGGTTTTCATTAAAAACACACATCAGGTTATGATTCAGCATTTTCAATACTAGTAGCTTATAGCGAGAAATGCAGAACAGCTACTGCTTGTGTTGTTCTAAAACAACTGAGAGATTTTTATAATGAAGTGCACTTGAGAGGGATAGATTTAAATTACACTTTCTGTTTGCTTTTGAAATCCACTAATAACATGACACTGCAAATGGAATGTTTCCATTTCAAAAAGTATAGCTCACGCTTCAGTAAAATTTGTATTGAACAGGATACTGCAGCATAAGCAAGCCCAGCTCCAATGGAATCCCATCATACAAAGCCATTTCCTTTATCAGTAATGGCCAACCTTTTCCAGAACGAGTGCCCAAATTGCAAACCAAAATCCACTTATTTATCGCAAAGTGCCAACATGGCAATTTAACCTGAATACTTAGGTTTTCGTTTAGAAAAAATGGTTGGCTCCGAGGCGTGCATTACTCGGGAGTAAGTTTGATGGTAGTCGGTGGCTTTGCTTTGAAGCAACCGTGCAACTCTTCCAATGGGTGAATCACGACCCTAGGAGGGTTTACTCAGAAGCAAGCCCCATTGCCAGCAACCGAGCTTGCTCCCAGGTAAAGGATCGCACTTTAGTTCTTCGCATAAAAATCAGTGGGGTTTAACAGTGCTTAACAGGGTTACCTACACTGCTTTCCCAAAACTAGGTCTTAGGTTTAATGCTAATAATCAAGCCCAGTGGCCCAGGCCAGCCTTGATGTGGGGGGGGCACTCTGTTTGCGCGTGCCCACACAGAGGGCTCTGAGTGCCACCTCCGGCACCCGTGCCAGAGGTTCGCCACCACTGTCCTATATGGTGCACACAGGAATGGGTTTGAGAGAAGGAAGAAATGTTATCAACTTGAAGAACACTGGATTTACCTCCAAAAGATGTATTTGAAAGGGATTAGAACCACTGTTTTTTTAAAAAAAAATGGAGAAATAGTAGTTTGTTTAAAACAGCAAACTTAGGCTGTTTCCGCACGGGTAGAAAACAGCGCCCTAGGGATGGTTAAAACACTCTGAGCAAGATTTTTAAAAAGTGGCATCTTCTTGCCGGCGCAGTGCAAACTGCACCGGCATGAGGCAGCCGCTTTTGGCTCTCCAGTATCTGCAAAGGACTTATCTTGCCTTCCTCTGCAGCTCCGGGTGGCTGGAAAGACTCGCTCACACTGCCCTGTGACCCCTGGGCGGTTCAGTGCGAAGCCACCCCTGCGGGCAGCGGCGGCATCTGGACTGCACGCATGGGACCATGAGAACGGTCCCAATGCTCCGCTGGCTTCATTTATGCTGGTGGGAAGCCGCTGCCTCTAGCTGTGCGGAAACAGCCTTAGTTAACAGCATCCATATGGTGCAGCCAATCAGAATCAACAAAATCATTAGGCCATTTTCCAAATTGTTTTCTTTGGTTGCTTTAGCTATCTACTTACTACAAAAGTTTTCATTCTTTTTTTATCTTCAAGTTACATCTTCAATGAAAAAACAGAGAAGATCATAGAACAGTGGTCGCGAACCCCTGGCACTCAGATCCCTCTCTGTGGGCACGCGCAAACAGAGCCCCCACTACACATCTAGGTTGGCCTGGGCCACTGGGCTTGATTATTAGCATTAAACCTAAGACCTAGTTTTGGGGAAGCAGTGTAGGTAACCCTGTTAAGCGCTGTTAAACCCCACTGATTTTCATGCAAAGAACTAAACTGCAATCCTTTACCTGGGAGTAAGCTTGGTTGTTGGCAATGGGGCTTGCTTCTGAGTAAACCCACCTAGGGTCGTGATTCACCCATTGGAAGAGTTGCACAGTTGCTTCAAAGTAAAGCCACTGACTACCACCAAACGTACTCCTGAGTAACATATGCCTCGGAGCCAACCGCTTTTTCTAAACTAAAACCAATTTAGGTTAAATTGCTGTGTTGGCACTTTGAGATAAATAAGTGGGTTTTGGGTTGCAATTTGGGCACTCAGTCTCGAAAAGGTTTGCTATTACGGTCATAGGACATTTTATAAATAGGGAAAGATTTAATTTTATTGCATTATCAAGACTTTAAAATAATTTCTCCTACACAGTTTATCTTAACTCCGTGAATAGACAATATTTCTCTATGATTGTACAAACTTTTAACTGAATCAGAGGTTTGCAGTGTTTTAATTAATTTTCACCAAGAATACTAGCTCAATCCAGTGAATCCATTTAAATATAATTTCCCACTGCCCATATTCCATATATAGCTGGAGACACATGTGGGTACTACTGTTACAAAAAAGAAAGTTCCTAAATGGAAGACTTTGCATAGCTCTTCTATCAACCGTAAGAAAACTGAAGATGACTTCACCCATATAATGTACACACTGTACTAAGCATAATGCTTAGTTTTTTATCTAGGAGTTTTACTTTATGCTGACTGGAATACAGCAAACAATCCCCTCATAGCAGTCTCTTTAATCCAAAACATTTTATGTGTTGTAATGAGAGGCATTTTATAGACATAGTAATTATCATGGTTTTTAAGCCTTAGGTAATAGACAGCCACATGGTGAGAAGGTTCAGTAAAGGCAAAGTTTCTAATTAAGTAATATAAATGCATTTCCACTAAACTCCACAATGAAAGAATGACTGATAAGACCAAATTTGTAAAGCCAGCCACCCATGGGATGAAAGGATTCAGCAGAGAGCCTATGAACAAGGTGACTATACTCAACCAGGACTGCAAAGGACAAATACTCCACAATAAAGTTGTATATGTCCACTGCTGTCATTAATACAAAATCTTGTGCAGTACAGAAGCTTAGTGTGTCAAGCACACAATAAATAACCGTTCAGTCTGTATATCAAACTTCTTTTTTCCTACATCGTCCTATCTTCTATAATAGGAGATATTGGCTTGTTTCCCCACAGAAGTTTTTCCTCAGGTGGAATACAACAATTTATTTGAGAGCTTGACATACGCTTTTTTCAGATCACAGCTCATAGAACTCCTGTTAAGCCAAAACAAAGAAAAACGTCATCTGTCCCAACTTAAAGGAAAAAGCAAGCAGAGTCTCTGGGTGAAAAGTTCTGCCTGCAGTTCAAGGAGAGGGTGGTGCTAAGCTATAGCACTCCCCCCCCATCCCCTACTTACCTTTAGCAAGTGTGACAATCCTGCTGGGGGACTGCTGGACTGGGGGAGATGGGCGACTGCTGGATTGAGGGACCCAGGGAAATTTTCCTCAAGAAGAATGGGACAGGGACAGTGGCAAACAGTGCAGGGACAAAGCATGTGAAAGAGCAAGAGGAACTACTTGCCTCTGTGTGGATTCTGATTTGGCTAACACAAAGCACTCAGAGCTAAGATGTAAAAAAATTCCTTCATTTTGTTGAGAAGTAAACATTTCTCGATGATCAAAACAACTTTAGCTAATAGAATTTATAGTCATCTGATAAAAAACCAATACTGTCCAAATAACGGTTAACCATAAAATAATAGCCTAATATGGTTAATGATAGTAGCACTGCCTATAGTTCTAAGTAAGCAAAAGCAAATAAACTTATCTGAAGCCCAAGTTTGTTACATTACAAATTGTACAAAGTAATTCTTCAGTATGTAGTTACAACTTATCGGTTTCAAGTTCCAAGTTCTAGCAGAATATTAAACAATCTTCACTGACATAACTACGTGCATACATTGAAAGAGCTTCTAGCCAACCTCCTCTGTATGCTTAACTGCTGCAGACAGAATGTTCACTCTTTGAAAATTTCTGCCAGCATGCAATCTCTTCACACACACCTATTCGCTTCTACTTCCTACTGCTTTAAGAACAAGGGTGGCTTTTCCCTCCCCTCTGTGGAACCAGCCATTTCTTCAGAAAACCTGTCCCCAGCTTCACAATAGTGTGGCAATAGATCATTTTACACAACTCTTCATTTCCATTACAGAAAAGACACCTTTTTCTGAACTTCCAAGAGCATTTATCATTTCATAGCAGTTCCAATAAGTGACAACAAGGAACAACCTGTTCTTAATAATCCTATATGCACTCAAAAAGGAGAAAACCCAGCTTTAAACATGCATAGGATTGCATTGTCTCAGCCAATCCTGAACAGTGTGAATTATATGGACCAAAAGGATGAATATGGACCAAAAGGATGCATTATTCTACAAAGTAAATGTGAACAGTACTACTAACAATTATATTGATTGGGACAGTACAACAATGACTCAAAGCATAAGGTCAATGGACCAAATCCTTTTAAAGCAATTTAAAATATGTTCCTATGTCTCTCACACGGTACATTTCCAGACCCACATTAGGAAGAAATTATTTCCAAAGAAATGAACAAGTCACCTACATCAGGGACTCCACCAATAACTCTCTACCTTGCTTTACTGGGATTTTTTTCCCTACCCATGTGCGTGCAAAAGTCTGCTTGCCTTGCTCGTCTGTAAAATCGCAAGTAGCCTTTAATATTTAATTCGGCCCAAAGCACAGAGCGTGCTCAAATTCAATACAAGGAAATGCTTTATCTCCTCCATCACAGACTAATAATCTGACAAAGCCAGGAACACCAGGGAATCGTGGCAAACTTTGAGGGAATGACATGCAGTAGCTTTAAAATATTTTTACTTTTATATACAAATAACTATAAAAATAATACCATAAAACTATACAAATAATAACTGAATGAAACATAGATTAAGGCTCTGATCCACAACACTGCTGCCAATGAAAGCTCCATTTATTTTTAGTATTCTTTATGCGGAAATTTAACTAATTTCAGTTTCATATGTGATCCGAAGGAACAGGCATAATTTTGCCTTGTTACCCCTGCATAGCACAATCATGGTACCATACATACACAGACTCCCCTCTACGTCACCCAGCCAACATTTTTCATTAATGGTAAAACATTAAAAGTGAAAGGCACAATTTCTTCAATTGATATTCCTGTTTAATTCAACCAAATGTGGGTTCTGTTTTCCTGCTCCTCTACAATAGCTGAAATCTATCTAAAATCTGAATTCACCAACAGAAGACATAAGAATCAGACAGATCTGGCCACTGCATCAAATTTGAATCTAACCAGGTTACATAAAGTCCTTTTGGCTCAACACTTCTACAATGAAAAAACATTGTAGCACAACTTCCACAGTTGAACAGATTTTGAAAACCTGATATCTACAACTGATTAGTGTGGCAATAATCAAATACAACCTTAGAGAATGAAAAATAACAAATCTCACAGATCCATATTTAAGTAGGGGAGGTATATGCCAATATTGTATCTTCCTGGTATTTCAGCCTAGATCAAATATTATACAATATGTCTGAAAGATAAGCACCAGCATAAGGAGGTTTATTTTGATTTCCTGTGTTTACATTTTGTACAGAACTAGACTCTTCCCTCTCCTCCACTGCTCCAACTTCTGCATTCTCTGTTAGACCCAAATAGGTCTTCATCTGCAACATCTAATTTGCCCCTTAGCAAGATGCAAATAATTTACCAAATGTGGCAGCCTTATTATAACCCATTACTGAAAAGATAAATGATCTTCCTAAAACTGATAAAGAAAAAAAATCTTGTTCCATAAATATACTCTCTATTGGAATATGAATTTTATAAATTTCTGGGACATGCAGTAACCTCAGTTCTCCACCATTTTTATCTAATGAATTAGATATGACATCAATATATGTGGACCATGGTGTACAGTCCATTTGACTGGAGTAAATATAAAAAACACTCAAATATTAAGTTTCATACAAAAATCTAACATTAAGTATGTGATAGACACACAGGATAAAGTCAATCTCTACCAGATGTTATCCTCTATTTTATTCAGAAGAAGTTGCCTGCTACACTAATAGAAAAAAACAAAGCAGAATTTCAGAAACTAACATTTAAGTTAATATTCATGACACATCCACTTTGCTTTTGTTAATATCACAACTTTTAGAGCATCCAGATACATTTCTTCTTATTTGGTCCTGCCAGATTTGGCAGAATTTTACTAGCTGATTACCTATTTGCTATAACATGGCAGATGTGATAAGGTGCATATCGAAAAGTAACAGAAACGAAGGAAAAAATATCATCTTCCTGTTTCCCATGAACGTGTTCAAGCAACTTTTTGACATTTTTTTAAAAGCAGGTAAACTAACCCTCTTATGTCTTTGTAACAATTTTTTAGCCACTCATACAAACTAAAATAAAAGTATATTTAAAGTTAAATGAAGACTCAGGAGAATTATAGAAACTGCCACTAAAAGCTAAAGAAGGGATCCGATTACCAAACAGACTAAATTCCAGGAAGGGAAACAAAAGAAAACTATGCAAAGCTTAATTTATGAATTCCTAAATAGTATCGTCAAACAATATACGAACTGGCACCCTAGAGCTATCATACATTAAATTACTGCTTTGAAAAGCAACCATACATTTTAGCTACTGATTAACAATCACTTGAAACATTTGTCCCAAAGGTACTTTTGTCTCAAGACACACATATTTTACACAGTAGTAGTTTCTACTTTCTGCATAAAACACTGGACAAAGACTTCCACTAGAAATAGTATGCTCAACTATTTATAAAAGCAGTGCCAAGTACATTCTAAGAAAACAAGTTCACAAAAATGTATACGGCAATACCAGAAGTAAGCTTGTAATACAGCATTTACCTCTTGATACAAACAGCAAGGCTGAAAGACCATATGTACACAAGGCCAAAGCATTTCAGTAAAGTGGACGGCAATGTATCTCAGCAGACCATTTGAGAGTTAATCTTAACCATCACACTGCAACTCTATCAGCAATGCTTAAAATCTACACTATTTACTCTATAACCACGCTGATTCCATCTCTCTATTTGAATGTTCCTTTGCTGTCCTATACAATATATAAATGCATATCATAAAAGCCAAAGGCCTTCCTCAGCTAAGTGTATCAATTATTAACTTTAATCTACAGAGGCACAAATGGATTTTTACAGGAAGATAAAGTCATAGGATTAAAAATGTAATGTCTGTCTATCCAGATGGAGAACAGATGTTCAGTTAATAAGCCACTCTCCATATTTTATCTGTGACTCTGTGCAGCCAAAATATTTATCAGAAGTGACCACTGTAGAGCTCCAACAAGATAAATTAGAACTAAAATAACTTTCAAAATAGCTCCTTCTAACAGTATGTCTCCATATCTCACAGATTAAAAAGAGATCATAATCATTTGCAGGAATCCCAAGTTGGTTTTTGCTCTCAGGGGTTCTGGTTTTGGGGAGGGGGAACTGAGCAGTGTCCTGGGTGAAAAGATGTTTAAATTATCCCATACTTGAAATGTTTTTAATGTGTATGAAGGACCAGTTCCTACTCATACATATTCAGAGAGGGCCAGGAATAGTTATCATTCATGCCAATCATTAAGATCATAATTCTTATTGTGAGCCCAGGGAACTATTTTCCTCTTGTGATAGTCACATATTTAGCTAAGCCCATGCCAATTAAAAGCAATTCAATTTTAACATTTCTAGATTCCAACACATTTTGTGCACTGAATAAGAAAATAACACTTACTAAATCTAAATGAACTGTCCTAGAAATCTTCTCATAGAATTCAGAAAGTTAAAATTAAATACAAGAGGATGAGCAAATTCATCTTTGATGGCTGTACATTGCTCCCTGCCCCCAATTCCTTTCTTTGCCTAGCCTTTCTTCATTTCCCCTCCCCATCCTTCTTTGCTCCAGTGACCTGTTGTTCTTAGAACACTATCTGGCCCATGTGCAGTACCTCAACCATCTGGGCTGCTGAAGGGCCCTCAATTCCTGGTTGTGAATGGTAATTGTCTCAGAGAGAGCACCCTTATAGGCATTTCAAGCATCAAGGCTTATTAAAA
This sequence comes from Sphaerodactylus townsendi, assembly GCF_021028975.2. Classification (NCBI taxonomy): domain Eukaryota; kingdom Metazoa; phylum Chordata; class Lepidosauria; order Squamata; family Sphaerodactylidae; genus Sphaerodactylus; species Sphaerodactylus townsendi. Next base: position 52,977,895 of record NC_059431.1, read on the forward strand.
TCCTGAAGGGCAGTAATCCCTGAATGCCACTAAAAAGATCTCCAGCTGCTACCGTTTATGAAGTGGGCTTGACAAGAGAGAGAAAAGGGGAAGGGGTGCAGAAAGAGAAAGGAAGAATTTAGAAAGAAGCAAGCTATCCAAACAGCTCCCATTGGTACGGAATTGGGAAGGGGAGAGCAAGAAAGAAGAGTCATGTTTTATCAGCTTATGTTTCCTTGCCCCAGTTCCCAAAATATATTTCTCTCTGCTGTTTCCCCTTTCCCCACAGCACACAAATTATATTTCTGTTAAATCTTCCTTGGATTTTTAAACATCACATTAGCATATGACTTCAGAAAGTCTAAAGTTAAGCAGGGAAAAAAAGAAGGCTAAACCAAGAGAACTGACAGTTGTCTTTTCCCAACCACAATAGATTCCTTGAAGTTGTTTATGTAAAACATTCAAACACAGTTTCCGTATGTGGGTCTTCCCTCAATCTTTTGAAAGTATCGTTTCACCTAATTGAAGTAAGCTGATTAGTAAAAATTTAGAAGGCTCTTTCAGAAGAGGTGCAAAACCAGTTGAAAGATGTGTGTGGAGGGTTTTTGTGTTTTAAGACAATGAATGGGATGACTCTTCGTTGTCATCCTTCATTAGACATAGACACCTTGGATCAAACTGCTCAGACGTAGCACATGGCGAAATTTCTTTAACTTCTATTAACTTCCACAGAATAATTAACAGTTTCAGAATGCAAGGATTTTGTAGACATTTTAGAAGTCTCCCAACAAGGGAATGTTTCATTTCAACAACTAGTTTGACAAATCAGTGAAAAGTAATTAGTGGTTATATACCAAAAAGAAGGAGAAAGGGGGAGATGGGGGAGAACCCAAAGTGACAGACTGCTAGATTTTCAAGGAATACCAGACTATAACTTTTAGAACAATTAATTTTTCCCACACAATTGTGGAATATCATATATTCATTACAAATTCAGTTATAGTAATATATGCATAATTAAAACATATATAGCAGTATTATTCATTATAAGATAAATTAGAATAGGTTTAACTAATCTATACAACCATTTGTAATAATTCAAAAAGCAAAAAAACCTGAAATATTTTCAGAATTAAATTAATCAATGAACTGTATATAGTGAATACTGCATATAATGCACAAAAATACACAACAACTACTCACAATTATACTCTCACTAAGCATTCTAGGGACAAAATCTAACACAAAGCACACCATTTATATCACTAGAATTGGTTCAAACTAAACTTCACTTTGCTTTTTATAGAATACATATTTAACTATAAATTCCAGCTACAATTCTCTCACTGTGCTATTAACATGTCAATTCACGTGCATGAATGTACATGTACACACCCACAGAATTTGTACTTGTGCTTATAATGGGGCTCTGACAAGCGGAAGAACAAGGACTAGCCATAACATGGAGTTCTCGTTGGACCAAGCTCCACTTTGTATCTTAACTAAGGCTCATTCCACACATGCAGAATAATGCACTTTCAAACTGCTTTCAGTGCTCTTTGAAGCTGTGCGGAATGGCAAAATCCACTTGCAAACAGTTGTGAAAGTGGTTTAAAAATGCATTATTTTGCGTGTGCGGAAAGGGCCCATGACAAGCAGCTTACATGAATCAATGGCCCCTTCCGCACACGCAAAATAATGCATTTTCAAACCACTTTCACAACTGTTTGCAAGTGGATTTTGCTATTCCACACAGCTTCAAAGAGCACTGAAAGCAGTTTGAAAGTGCATTATTCTGCATGTGCAAAATGAGCCAATCTTTCATAGAACAGATGACCACCGTTATTTAGAAGTCTATAGCTAATTCCGCATGGGCCAAAAACAGCGGTGTGAAAATGGTGTGAAAATGGTATCAACCCTTTTACACCGCTTTAAACCTTTTCACACCGTTTTCACACCGTTGTTTTTGGCCCATGCAGTATGAGCCTGTTTTCCACATCCCTGAGTATGTGCTTGCCCCCTTGTTTTAGAGAACCCTTTCCTCTATTTTAAGTAGATTAGAGTTCAAATGTGTCCTGTTTTATGTTCCACATCACCTTTCTTTTTCTTGTAACACACGGGTACTTTTGCCTTGTCTGTTCTGACTAAGAAGGAACAATAAAAGCTTTTCAGGTAGCTTTTAGAAGGGCTCAGCTCAGAAGTCTAGTCAATATTTACAACAGCTCTGAACTGCAGTCTCACAGATCCTTCCAAGCAGAACTTAGCAGAAGGATTCCCAAGAGGATACCAGATTTTATTTTAACAAAAGTAAAAGTGAAGAGGTAAATAGATTACAATCTAAACCACATTTCCATGGAAATAATTTAAGAGAGAAATGAAAACAGGGCAGAAAAGAAAGGTCAAGAAAAAATGAATCTAGGGATCCACTTATAAATCATACAATGAATTCAAGTTTTGCTACTAATTAATATTACACAATTAGGAAAAGCAAACAATAAGTTATAAAAGTTATAAAAGTTACACACTGAAAAGTCTAATTACAATGAAACCTTGTAAGAAACACTAAGGTGTAATGGTTAAAGTGTCAGACTAGGATCTGGGACACCCTTGTTCAAATACCCCCTCGGTCATGAAAGCTAGCTGGATGACCTTGGGCCAGCGCTATACTTTCAGCATAGCCTAAATCACAGGGTGGTTGTAAAGATAAAACAGGTTCAGGTCTACACTGGAGTAAAAGACGGGGTATAAATGAAGAAAATAAATAATAAAAATATTTTAAACTCATAACACTGAAAGTATCCTAGTTCCTATAAAAAAAACCATAGACAAACCATGGCTAAAAGGTTAGGTATACTTATTCTAAAAACAGTACCCTGCTGAATTTATGCTCAAAAGCAAAACTTCAAGGAAAAGGTTATGCAGCAAACATTTTCTAAATACAGTTCCACTGACTCCAATCTATATATATAAAAAGCTAACAGTGTTTTTGTTGATGGCTGTATACCTCAGTAACTGCTGGGCCAATTCCTCTGAAAATTCCCAGCCACTATAGTCAGCCAGGCGAGAGTGTTTTTTGATGTTCACATACCTGAAATTTCACACCTGGCCCAGGTAAAACGCCTTTTTCCTGGCGCTCCATGGTGAAGGACATGCAGCTGCCTGTGTGTAACTGTCACCCTTAGAATGTTCGTGCTGCTTAGAATGTTCACTCAGACGGCCAGATATGAGCAGTGAAAACAGTACATAGGCAGTAACTCGAGTGGAAATGAAACACATACACACACATACACACGAAGGAAAGGGAAGGGAGGGAGAGGGAGAGGGGTGGCATGCAAGGGAAGAGAGGGAAGGAGAGGAAAGGGACGGAGTGGGAGGCATGCAAGGGAAGAGAAGTGAGAGAGGGGAGAGAGGGAGGGGTGGCATGCAAGGGAGGGAAGGCAGGGGGCCCAGCATCTTGATATGACCCACCCACACTAGCAGAGGAAAAGGGAAGGGAAGGAGGGGGAGGGGTGGCATGCAAGGGAAGAGAAGTGAGGGAGGGAAGATAGTGAGGGGTGGCATGCAAGGGAGGGGAGGCAGGGGGCCCAGGATCTTGATATGACCCACCCACCCTAGCAGAGGGAAAGGGGAGGGAGGGGGGTGGCATGCAAGGGAAGAGAAGGGAGGGAGGGAAGAGAGTGAGGGGCGACATGCAAGGGACGGGAGGCAGGGGCCAGGCACCCTAGATTCCCTGAATACTGCGGTTACAGTTAAGAAAACCAGGCACGAATTACTCAGGAGTAAGCTCGGTACAGCAACTGTGACATACTTTGAATGGCTGCATGGTGCCCCTCAGAGGGTTTCCTCAGAAGCGACACCCATTCAACCAAACTTACTCCCAAATAAAGGATCATGACCAGCCAGCCTAGATGTGTGGGAGGGGTGCCTTTCCATTCCCCCCCCCCAGGAATGCGGGCACACACATCAATGACATCGCACAGTATCAGGCTACGTGTTTGCATGTGCACGTACTGCTGGCCGGGCCCTGCTAGTCTCTCTCTCTCTCTCTCTCTCTCTCTCTCTCTCTCTCTCTCTCTCTCTCTATATATATATATATATATATATATATATATATATATATATAAAGCTAATGTTACTGATGCCCTAACGTTGAAACGGCTGAATGGATCGCCCCCAAATTTTCACATGACGTTCCTCCCTGTTGCAGGCAGGTAATCGGACCTTCAAATCGCCAAGAGTCCATACCTGAGCCAGGTAAAATGTCTTTTTCCTGGCGCACCAGGCCATGAAGCTGGCTGTGTTTAACTGTCACTCTTAGAATGTTCGTGCAGCATGTCTGTGGCCTGAGGGCTTGGTATGCCCTTAGAATGTTCGTGCAGATGGCCAGAGATGAGCATTGAAAACAGTAAATAGGTAATACTGTTAGGTAATAAGAGTGGAAATGAAACACATACACACTTTGCCATGTGAGATGTCAGGTGGGGTTCTCCCCCCTCACACGCAGGTAACTTTCACTCTCTGTGCCTCACCCACTGATACCACACAACACACATACTCTCATACACATCCAGCTCATCCTCACACACCTCACTCTGCCTTCCCTCACATCCAACCACCACTTACCCACTTCCTCACCCATATTCACCACAGCTCTCTTTTACTAAAAGCGAGCTGGAGTTTGCCTTTTTCTTCTAAGAAAATCCACGGGCTGGGGGCGAACGAACACTACTGGCTCCGCGTCTTTTGCACGTAGCTCTTTAAGAACCCAGGGAGCTGGCCTCGATCTGAGCGCCTCACCACCCTGCCTCTGCTGCCTGACTGGGATAGCCTCCTTGCCCCAGTTCTGCCTTACCCAAGCCAGGACTGTGCGTGTCAACCAGCCTCATGGACAGCGGGATTCACACTCTGGACAGTTCCGTTGTGGAATGGAAAGTTACCTTATACTAAAAAAACAAGACACCACCATATAACAATGTGAATTGCAAAGAGAAAGAGGGATTCCATTTGACCACCCCAAAAAGCTATGCTGCGGATCATTGGACCTGCATGGACATCTGTGTGGGTTGCGGACTGTGATGAGAAAGACAATTGCCACAGCAACGCGTGGTCGGGCCCCGCTAGTGGAATTATAACTGTGTAACTCTACTTAGAATGACTCCATGTGGTGTGCAAATTGTACTGGAGCAGTAGTGGCGTAGGAGGTTAAGAGCTTGTGTATCTAATCTGGAGGAACTGGGTTTGATTCCCAGCTCTGCCGCCTGAGCTGTGGAGGCTTATCTGGGGAATGCAGATTAGCCTGTACACTCCCACACACGCCAGCTGGGTGACCTTGGGCTAGTCACAGCTTTTCGGAGCTCTCTCAGCCCCACCTATCTCACAGGGTGTCTGTTGTGAGAGGAGGAAGGACAAGGAGATTGTCAGCCCCTTTGAGTCTCCTGCAGGAGAGAAAGGGGGGATATAAATCTAAACTCTTCTTCTTCTACTACTTCTACTGGGGGCCTCAAAGGTTGAGCTGGAAGCTAGAAAATCTATAACAAAATAATTATATTTATTATATGATGTACACAATAAGTTTGCTAAAACACATGGCTGGAATACAAGCTACATATAAAAACATCAGTATAAACTGTTACAAAGATCTCAAAGTTGATGATACTCATTATAAATGACTAATATAGAATCATATCCATCTTGGCCTATTGGGCCTTTCTCAGAGGCCCTTTCCACACGGAGGCGGAAGGGCTTGGGTCGGCGTTTCTGACGCCGACCCAATGACGCTGGGACCGTCCGCATGGATGGTCCCAGAAAGAACCGGGAAGACAGCGCCGCTGGGCGCCACCGCCCAGTCGACTCACCTGCTCTCCGGCCCTCCGGCGCGTCACCGGGGCCTGGGGACACGCCTCCCCTGCCCTCGCGGCGCCTGCCTTCCGTGGCGCATGAGCAGGAGGCGTGGTCCCCAGGCCCGGCCCGGCGGCAGCGCCGGAGGGCGGGAATGGGCAGGTGAGTGAAGGCGAGGGAGCACCGGGAAGCCGCTGCCGTTTGCATGGCAGTGGCTTCCAAACGGCGTTTGCGAAGCAGCTGCGCCCCTGTGCGAATGGTGGCCTGGGGACAGCGTTTTTGCCGTCCTCAGGCCGCCATATTCCGCCACGTCGCAAGGAAACGGTGAACTGAAAAGCTCACGGGCTACCCTGACACAAAGCATTTGAATCTTGAGACCTCCAAAGAAATACCCACGGGTCATGGATGCAAACCCGAGGAGCAGACAAAAAAAAAGAATCTCTAAATGGCTCTTCCTGAGAAAACCCCACTGCAGTCACCTATAAATCAGGTGTGACTTGATGGCAATTTTTTTCATTTTCAACTAAATAAATTACAGTATGACCCAATGCAATGTTATGTTCTCCAGGCAATACCTGTAGTTCATTTTAAAAATATATAAGTAGAGCTTTTTAATAACAAATTATTTCTCTAAGAAGTAATATGTTTTCCATAACTGTCATCATATTTACTACAGAAAAAAAACCTTTCACCACCATCACAAGGGAAATCAGAAGGCTATCACAGTCTTAAGTAGAGATTATATGAAAATCAGTCATAACTAGAGCCATAATGGTTGTAATTTAACAGTTCAAACTGATACTAGCTGTATTTACAGAAGAACTTCTAAATTTGTCCAAACATACATTCATATGTTTATAGAGAAAGAATGAAAACGAATGGAAAAATTATCATTTTAAAACTCAAAAATAAAAAAAATATTACAGCTTCAAAACATTCTGAAAATTATACTTTGCCAGCCCAGAGATTATGAGTTATGGAATAAGAATTATCCATGAGTTTTTCTTTTTGAAGGCTATAGAATATTGCGTGGTTGCACTTGAATGTACCCTCACTGTCAAAAATCTCACAGATTTTTAGATCTTTTAATCAACACCAACTAGCAAAAGAAAAGGTGCTAGGTGGGAGAAGAGGAAGAAAAATAGTGTAAAAGACATACCAATTCCCTTCTTTTTGTAAACAAAAACAACAAGAACAACAACCATAACCCGTAATGGCTGAATGCTCTGAAACATAAGGAATGTCTAAATCTCTGCATCCCTTAATTAAAAATACAGACCTTTGAAGCATCACCCTCACATTCATAGCTGGAAGGCTGCCCAACAGGATGGTACCACTACTGTGAACCATGACAGTCTATGAAATCATGCCCCAGTAGTGCTAAATAGCCCAGTCCTAAGCAGATTTACCCCATTCTCAGGCAACTGACTTCACTGGATTCAAAAGAGTATAAACCTGCTTAGGACTTCAGTACAAGTGTCTGATGCTTTTTCCATAGTTCAATGGACTCCTAAGTCTACAGCTAAAAAAAAATTAAAGAGCCTGGCTGTGACTAATAAAGCCTTAAACGTCTCAGACGCAAAATAGCAAGAGAGTCACAGAAGTGGCGATCATACTAATTACTAATTGTACCAGAGAAGAGGAACTAAATTTTCACTTCTACTCCCTAACAGCTGATCAATATAACTACCAATTATTTGATGGGCTACACCTACCTCCAAGGAATATCAGAGTCACAACGCAGAGGCAACAACGGCAAACCACTTCTGAACATATCTTCCCTTGAAAACACTACGGTGTTACCAAAAGTCAGCTATGACATGGCAGACACAGACAGACACACAAGAGCACTTGCACAACCCAAGCTACTGAATCTGGCCTGCAAATTGTGTCTGCAGCACCCATTTGTATGTGATGTTCTCCATTTGGCTAAGTATATGCAGGCAGAAATCTGCTTCCCCACAGAACTGTTTCAGGAAATCTAAGCCAAAGTTTCCTTGTCTTGATGCTGCTTCTGTTCTATTTTTTAACTTGTTATAACCCTGTCTGTTACCTCAGATTTTTTGAGGAGGACCTTCTGGTTGAGATTTTGAACTATCAGGGCGTGCCTTGGGCTTCCTCTTTTTCAGAGATGGTTCCTATAATATCAAATGTTTTATTCAATTTTTTTGGGAAGGGCCCCATACTTTATGCCTCCACATTAGAAATAAGGAGGGGATTATTTCAAGGAAGAGTTTTACAGCAGAGTTTTTTCTTGTATTTCAAACATTTTAATTGCCTCTAACCCATTGGTCAGTTTTTACCTGTTGGTCAGCATATATTCTTAATGCATAAGAAAATGTGTACACATTGTCTGATCATGCTTGGGGTCTAGTAAGTGAAAGTTAAAAAGCAACACCAAAACTAACTACATACAAGCAACCCACCTCAGAAGATGGGAGCTGTTGGATGGTCAGATCTTTCATTGGCTGTACAGAATGGAATTTCAGTTTGAAATTAAATTTTCATAGAAACCTTTCCTACTAATAGTTGAATGTCTTTTACCTCAAGATATTTATGCTGCAACCTAGCCAATTAACTTATATGCATACAAAGGATATTTCCACAATAGCCCAGAATATTGCCCTGAACAAAATTTTGAAAGGCATCTCAGGCTGCTACTGTTGATTTGTTCTTTCTACAGAGAGTACAGTGACAGAGAGTACAGTATCACAAAATGTATACAGGAGACATGAACTTAATAAGGGTGATATAGTACTTTGACTTAATATGTAGAATTTATGTAGTACTTCTGAACATTCAAAGTCCTTGTAGACAACTTTTTCACAAACATTGCACAATTCAGGCAGTACATGTGAAGAGTTTTACATTACCTCCAATATGAACGTGTTTATTTTATAACAAAAAATTGCAATGTGGCTGGCAAGGCAGGACATATCCCACAACAATTTTGCCTGGATTTCGTCTTCTATAGGTTGAAGAATTCTGATGGGTATACTGCTTTCCACATATTCACCTAGCAATCATTAGGCTTACAGGCATTATATGTTTGTAAAGTTTTGGTTCATAGGTAGATTCCTCATTAAAAAATAGTGTTTCAGCATATTGTCAAAGACTTTCATGGCCAGAATCAACTGACTGTTCACTGTTTCTATGGCGGTGTGACCATGGTTTGGTAATTTTGGCTTCTAATGATTTGCCCACATCTATGGTCAGGATTTTCAGAGGCATGACATGGTGAGATGTGCTATACAGAGTAACACATCCCACTGTGACTTGCCTCTAAAAATGCCAGCCATAGACGCAGCAAAACATTAAGAGCAAAAACTATCAGATGATGATCACGCAGCCTGGAAGACCCGCAACAGCCAATTGGTGTTTCATTGGCCACTTTCCAGCTCTCCAACAGGGAGGCTGATTTTAGACACCATTTATTTTATGTTATGTTATGAAATCAATTTTCAAATTTGAGGTCCTTTAGAACTTATGGATATGTATATGCCATCTGGACCTGGTGACATTAATTTTTTAATTTGCCAGTTGGTCCTAGAATTTCTTCACATTGCCTCTTTTTGCATTGGGGCCAAAGCAGATGAACTACTAGTATTTTAAATGGAAATCACAGTTGCAAAGGTCTCCCAATTCCAAACCAAACTGCAGAACAAGAGAAATGAGTTTTATGTTTGCTCCTCATACGATTTCATCAATAAGAACCATCTTCAGCTCATCTTTTTTAATTACCATTTTAACATGGAAATAACATCAGTGAAATAACATTTAAGGAAGCTTTAATTTATCTTTAAGAACCCCACAAAGACCTGATCATGCCTCTTCTAGCTTCTCATGTGGTTTGAATTTAATGTTGGTTTTTTTTCCCCTTTTTTGAGAGGGAAAATACTGCATTCTTTTGGATAACTGGTTCTTTGGTGGGGTATGTGGTTTGGATGGATATTTTTATATTTGAGTAGTAGATAGGTTTATGTTTGATCTTTTACTGTTAGATATTTTGAGCCCTTTGGTGACAGGCTGGATACAAAAGTTTTAAAGTAAATAAATAAAAGTCAGCTGCACTCTCTAAAAGAAGCAATATCACTGTAGACACCATCCAATATCTTTGGTAGTGAAGACTGAGGCAACATTAGTTGTTTAATGCTGCAACTGCCTAGAATCAACCTATGGCTAGTCACAATAACCTTTTTTGCATAGTTTATGAATCTTTATTAAATTGTGCTATTAGGCAGCATTCCTAGCTTCTGTAGGCAGCATTCCTAGCTTCTTAATGAAATGTCTGGCAATACATTTGGAAGTTGAAACTTTTAAATGGATCTACAGCAAGACCATCTATGATACCTTTTCTCCATAAAAAAAATAAGTTATTCGAACAGGGCATTATACGTACAAAGAAATTGCCTATATTTATATTCTTCATTAAGACATGAAAGTCACTAAAACTAGTTTCAGTCATATTCTAAATAATTAGACTATCACTGACCTAAAATCCATATTGAGGACAGTGCCAATGGTTCATAAATGCTACTGCCCATAAATGCTGATTACCCTGCAAACAAATGAAGTCTCACCTAGAACTTGTCAGTTGCTAGGTAGTGGGTTACTTCAGCCTATCTTTATTTCATTTTAAAAAATCATCTTCCATCTCTCTATGTAATTGCAATGCTCCATTACTGATAACGTATAAATTTTGTGTAAGTTCTTTCATCCACCTCCAAGCCAAGAAAGTAAAAAAGAACACACTACACCTCCATTACTAGTCAATGTGGTGTAATGGTTAAGTATCTTGGACTAGTATCTAGAACACCTAGGTTCAAATCCCTGTTCTTGTCATGGAAACTCATTGGGTGACTCTGGACCAGTAGCCCAACATATCTCACAGGGTTGTGGTAAGGATAAAACAGAGGAGATGAGAATGATGTAAGCTGCTTTGTATCCCCATTAGGGAGAAAGGCAGAACGTAAATGAATTCAATAAACATAGTTCCACATGTAGAGCAAAATTCTTTCTATTAATAACTAAGAAGGCCAACATATGAACACAATAATCAATTATAATAACAAACAATGATTGTTACACAAAGATAATACCAAGAATAAAAGTATCATTTGTACTACACAGAATACAATAGTTGTTAATAGAACATTACAATTATGTTTTTGTTTTGAATAGCTGGTTCTGAAACTGAAAAATCCTCCATGATGCATTAGATCTATGGCGACAATACACAGTATACTGCTTGGGGGGGGGGGGCAGCTGTTCCATTTTGGCTTCTTTTGCTACTTCATGTGTTATTCATAAAAGGTTCTGGATGTATTTTGTACTTTGCAAAAAATTTAGACAGACAGATAGATGAAGTACTTATGGAGTAGTCCTTTCAGTAGGGACACACTATTAATTAAGACAGGGATCTGAAGATTCAAAGTAATTATTGTGCAGCCAAGCAGGATTTAACATCCAACATGTAAAAGCCTGGGACTGCTTTCATTCTGCATCACCTTATCCTCAGCTCCGAAACCAAGAGAGAGAATGCTGCAAGAATTATCTTTATCTACATCCAAATCAAAACTATCTTAATAATGAAAGCATAAGTAAACATTGTAGACTAGATTTTTAAAGGCTTCACTCAATGTAATGTTATATTACAAGCAACACTGAAGAATCTAACATCCAAGAGAACCAAGCATGTAAGCAATTGAGCAACTAATATGGGAAAAAATACCGTCACTTTAAAAGTCACTTTTATCTTTTCTTGGTTGGTGTTTTAATGCCGGTATTACGGTTTAGTTGTTTTTAACATTTAGATTGGAGTTTACATTTTAAAGTTTATAACTGTTTTCAATTTTATGTTGTGACCCACCCTGAGCCCTGTGGAGTCAGGGCGGGAAATAAACAAATACATACATACATACATACATACATACATACATACATACATACATACATACATACATATCACTGATATAAAGTGGGGAAAACATCTGTCCTTGTTTAATTTTTGTTCTAATTTATGGACAAAAATTAGGCTTGAGTGACTCTGAATATTTAATGCAAACATTTCTGATTTGACCACTTTCTTGAGCAGAAAGGCTATCGGCAATTATCACTACCTTCCACTCTTGAAACATCAGATATGTAAGGTCATCCCATCTATTACTTCATGCGTTAACACTGACATTCAAGAATGTTTTTCTGAATACTAAAACTTTTTTTAATATTTATTTTTAAAAGTATATTTTGCCTTTCTGCCCTTAAAGGTCCACACACTTTAATATTTTTGTTCATTTTATGAATTGGACAAATGTATAAAAGTTTTAATTGTAATCCTGATTGGCAAAAAAAAGTGCAAGCTTGGTATTTATCTAGCAAAATTTATCTAGCAATATTTCTATGTACATGTGTCATACATATTTCATACTTCGCAAATAGATCTGAAGTATAAAAACTTACTAAGTAGTATTTACAGCAAGTAGTTCAGTATTACTCTACTGATCAAAGCCAGGATCCAAAGATTCAAAGGCCCTCCCTTTCTTGGGCAAAGAATCACAGTTTAAAACTAGCTGCAGTTTCACAGGAATACATGCAAGCGTAGAAATTAACAAGAGTTTGTTCTGATTAACTTGCATAGCTTCAATATGGGTAACCTGCCAGTAACTCCATCAGAACAATAGGATTTTTAAGCCCTACATTACTGTACAACACCTTGCATTCTTCTAAATACTAAAAGCTCTGGAATGCACTGGCTACTGCACAGGCTGGTAGCAAAAAAAAAATCAACTATCTTTCACAGTGTACAAAGAATTATTCTATTCATAGAATTCTTTGGATTCTGGCCTTCATGACTTTAATTGAAAGCACTAGCTTTTTTCAGATATGTTGGCTAAATCTGCAAGTAATGGAACTAGACGAAAAAATAATTCTAACATGACTGGATTGTTTTCTACGGATGGAACCAAGAATAAAGTCTTTAACTATATGCTTAAGTCTGACTTGAACATGCTTCTTACACAAAGGGTTTAGAATGACATTTTTAAAAGCATTCGACTGGAAGCTTGATATTCACAATTATATTGAAAGACTGTGTACTTATGACTCTGTGATGTATATCTCAGACCATAAGCATATGGGAGGTAATGCCAAAGAATATTTTTAATGACTCAAGAATCAATCAAATAATTCTACAAGGAATAGTAAATTGAGTAGTAGCATTTTCACATATAGCTCTGTTTATCTAATCACACATTATATATACACAATATATATTCTCCATTATATTTTCCTTAAATGCCAAACTCAAAATGGTGACAGTGCTGTATGCAATTAGTTTTTCATTGTTCCCATGACAGCTATAGCTCTACAAGCACCCTTTGCCTTTCCCACTTTAAATGTTAAGCAAAATGTGCTAATTACGGATACCACAGACACGATGCGGTCTGTGCCAGGAATGATTGGCAGCTTTGCAATCCAGAAATATAAAAAGGAATGGATCATATTGGCCAATTTGTTCAGTAAGGGAATCTATGACATCTCTTTCAATAACATAACACATTCCTTGCTGCAATAGCTGAAGCTTGTTAAAAAGCTGATGATAAACTCAGCAAGACATGCATTCTTCCCACTCGTACCCTAGAGCATTCTACATTTCAAAAGGTTACTGAAGGAAGGGGAAGCACCATAAACCATGACAACTACTGTTTGACTATTATTATTTACTTAATGTTTAGAAGAAATTATCCCTGAGTCTGCCATAGTAGCTTCTCTACTGGTTGATTTTTTTTTTGCCTAATTAGTTACTTGGAGACACACTTTTGGCAGCTCTCGTATTCCAATTGTTTCATGTTGCTTGGCACAAAACCCATCAGGAGTACCACTACTTGTACTATACCCCTCTTAGTGATGGATCACTAATTTTTAATAAGACAAGCCTCTAATGAATGGGGGAAAGATATAAAATGTATTGAACCAACAGTAGTAAACAAATATAACGTGACCATACATGGAACACTATTATCTTCTCTAGGCTCTATCTGGACAATTTTTTTCCAAAAGAAATATGCAACAAGAAAAATATAATGGCCATATGAAAATGGAAGCATATTTTTAAGAGTGTTTTGCTTCTTGTTCAAAATCCATCTCTCCTATTCCCGTACCCTCTGGCAATAATGGTAAAACAATATTCCCAGCAGGAAAATTATTTATTTATATATATTATTTATAATTTATAATTTAAATTTAATAGACCGCGTGCTCCCGGGAGGGCTCTGGACAGTGTACAACGTATTTAAAACCAACAATAGAGTTGAATAACTTAAACCTTACAACCATTATTTAAAATAAAAAAATACTAATTTTACATATAATAATATAATACTCAGATGGCGCTGGTCATACAGAATATGTCACGGGGGAATAGTTAAGATGGTATTCCAGAGTGTCAATTGGACAACAGGGGTGGCAACCTTTCTATGGCTGACCCCCTTCCCCACCACCAAAAGCCCAGTGGAAAAAAGCCATTTTGCAGGCCCTGTGGAACTCCTCAACATCCTGCAGGGCCTTAACGGAAGATGGTAGTGAGTTCCACCAGACGGGAGCCAGAGCACTGAAAAGCAGCCTGGACCACCAGTAAATTGGCCTCTGCAGAGCACAGAGGCCGAATGGGGACACAGGGGGAAAGACGATCCTTTAGCTTCCCTTTTTCTTCTATTAATGAAGTTATTTTAGGAAGGGAGTTGCTTGTTCCCAAAGATGGCTTCCAAAGAATCCTAATTCCAAAGATACCAAATCTATGCAGCATTCATTTTACAGATTCTTTTGATACACTAAATGTAATTAACCACTAGCAAGTTTATGATTTTAAAAGTAAAGTTTTATTGCTGACCAGAACATTGTAAGCTTGTCAATTATGAAGGATCAATAACAGATTCTGTGTTCCTCTAGCTTTCATATTACTAACATTAAAAATGTGCTTGTGGCTTAAGGCATTTTATGTGCCAATGTAGTGACCACAACATGGTTATGTGACCAAAGGTTACTCTGAAAAACTTCCAGTATCTATCCATCACCTTTTTTTTCAGGAATAAATACTGATGGATTGCAGAAGTGGAATCTACTTGCTAAAATGGGTAATAATGTTTCTACATATCTAAAGGTATGAATATACTTCTGTTGTCCTACATACAATCTCTGTATTTTACAACTATTATCCAACCTATGGGAAACACATTTGAAGCTATTTCTGGGATGGCCAGTATATATAAATGATATATATATGGGTTATTAACCCATCAAAATGTCATTTTTAAGCTACAAAGGTACTTTCCATGCAAGAGGAAAAGAGATAATTGTTATGCTACAACACAAGATGCAACCATAGCGCTAACAATATTGTTCACTCATAAAACGAGCAAATTAACAGTAAAAGGTAAGAACAAGAAAACTGTGCAAAGTACAACAGGAATCTGCACATGCATTATATTTTTAAAAAACTGCAACACTAGAGTCATTTGACTGTCAAACAAGAGATAGAGATATTTCACTGTCAAACAAGAGAACTACAACAGTTGAAATCAAATTCTATAGCATCATAGAAATTAGAAATTATCTGAGAATGCTAGGAAAGCTAATCTGTTACTAGATAACTGAACCACAGTAATATAGATATTCCGTTTTTCTGTAATAATCACAGAAAGCAAAAGAAGCAGGTCATTCTACCTGGTAGGTTAGAAATTCAAAGAAAAGATTACTACAAATTGCAGAGCATGTAATATTATCACTCTTCTGCAAGACAAAACAATTAAATCTAGAGGACAAGAAGGATAATTTCTTAGCACAAAGACAAGACATTTTACTTCAAAAAATATAAAAGTCAGGTGTTATACAGTGGGAAAAATTATGCCCACCATTAAACCATTCTTTTCATATGGGAGAAGATGTATGCTATACTGTATATCAAAAATAATGCAGAATGTTTCTATACTAAACACAGCTTGGAAACAAACTATTAAAACAAATAATTTAAATACAATAGTTGTGGTAATAAAATGCTATAAAATTTCAACAGAAAATCAAAAGAAAAATAGAGGAATTTATACCCGTCATTTAGGTTTTGATATTTCAAATGTTCCCTCTGTCTTGTCAGCTCCATTTTATTCAACACTCTTTTTAACAGCTGAATAGAACCAAGTAAACCAAAATGGAGGTTACAAAGAAGAGCTCGATATGAACTGGAGTTAAATTGAGAGGTAAAATTAGAATTGAAAATGCTTCCATTATTCCTTGCATGAAGCACTTCTGTGTGCATATCTTTAAATAGGCAAAATGGGACTGATAAAATTACTCAAAAGAGCAGACCATAAATATGAATTGCTCTTGTTCTTGTTAGCAAGATGGGAGTTTATCTAACAACTCAACAGACAGAAAATACTGATAAGAGAGAAGGACTAAGAGTCTAGGCCAGCACACAACTTCTTCCAGTTTTCCTTGCCCCCTGTCCCTAGTCCTCAACTTTCAGGACTACACAAAGTGAAAATTGGGGAAAGCTACACATACAGCATTTCTTCTTTGCATACCTCGTTCCTCAAAACCTTTTTAACTCAGGAATTTAAACATAAGTTTAATGAAGGGAACTCCAACTTCACTGAATCCCACTCTCTTTCTAAACACATTTCAGAATTTGGAGAAATGAGGTACAGATGTATATGAGCGCTGGACCAATAAAGTATGGTGGCAATAATCAGTGAGTTGGCTTCTTTACAGTGCTCAAACAGTCTGTTCTCAAAACTTCTATATTTTATTTTGTTAGTACAATAGTTGTATTCATCATAGAAGATGAACAATTATTTATATTTGAATTAAGTTAGTGGGCTTTTACTAAAGCTTAAAAATCATAAATCGGGTTTGATCTATTTGAATGAAAAATGAAGATTCAACAGGGCACCTTCATCCATCTGTCAACTATGAAATAGGAAAAAAATTCTCTTCAGCAGTGTAACAGATTTCATTTATCCATGTCATCAGCACAGTATTCAACATTATACAGAAGAATACTGTTTACTTTCCCTCAAAGTAGATTCTAGATCATTTTTGCTTTCAAAAATAGAACTGTGACACAGACAACAATTTGCTATAATGATCCAACTCTGATAGGCTTATATGTAACATTGTTAAATTAATAACTTGAAACACTGTATTTTTGCATTACAGTTACACCTATGTGTATTACTTCAGTTCTTGTAACAGAACTGATTAGTGGGTTTTTTTAAAAAAATTGCTAAGAACTCAGTATGTTTCATAAACACAAACAGAAAATTAACACACACAAAGGAAAATATTTGCAAAAGCAACTATATCATACACAACTACTGAAAATCTTGGATAAAATAATGACAGGAATTAAAGAATTACATGTGAAACTTTTAAACCACAGCAACTGGATTGTATTACCAAAGAAACAAAGGAAGGAGGGATATGAGGCTGATGGGAAGACAAATTCAGCTCATAACTTCCACTAAAAACTATAGCCTCTTTGATAGAAAATAATCACATAACTATTCTTGTACATTTTAAACTTTTAAAAAATTAGTTTCAAGTATTTTAGTGAAATAGTACATTTTATACAGCAACATTTCAAAAAAACAGAACCCTGTCATTTCATACATATATGCATCTACTGATGACAACCAGATACAAACTAAGACAGAACAGGTAAAAACCTATTACAATACTACAACATTAGGTTGTCGGATCCGATGCAGTCAAAACTGACAGAATTAACAACTTATTCAACTTTCCCATTAAAATAAGCAGTAAGTTATCACTGGGTCATAATGTTAACTTTTATTGAACTGTGCCAATATTTACTTCCTGATCTAACAGATTTCACAGATAAATTAGCAAATACACGCAAGACTTATGTGACTCAAATAGTTCGGCTGCATCCTATGCAAACCACTTACTATAATGAGGCTTAAATCAGAGTACACAAGCACAGAAAGTTGGTGAGCTTAGCTTAAAAATATTCTTTTTCTTTTTAATGCTTGTTCATGTTTTTTCCTTCAGTACATATGCCCATCTTCACCCAAATCTTAAGGAAGAAAAAGAAGGATTCCTTATGAAGTGTATTCACCCATTTATGAAGTGTATAAACCCATGAAGTGTAATTCACCCATATTCACCCATTTTCTTACCCCAACATAGAAAAAATAGGTTGGTTCATAAGAATAAGCATATTTACTTAACAGTAAATAAGGCAAGTAGGTCCAGCATTTAAACATCTCCATAAAGGCATTTGAAACAAAGAATCAGACAAATGAATTCTGTACTATAGTAGTTGCCATTTATTTGAAAGGTAAAGGCCTGTAAAACCATTGGGTAGGTTTTCAAAAAAACAGATCAAACTGTAAGAGGTCTTAATTTAAAAACCAAACAAACTTTTGAGTCCAAAATAGCATTATTTAAATCAGGAAGGCTACATTTAATGAGCTAAGACGGCTTTTCTGTTGTACTTCTACATCAAACGTTTACTGGGGTGGAGATCTCAGTATTTCCAGGTTTGGGTTCCGAAATCAACAACTGAAAAATAAGTTAGTCACTATTATTCCTTGGACATAAGTATCAGTAGTATCCTGATTCTTCCAAAATAGAACATTTGTGCCAAATCCACTCATCCATCTAGTTTTATTTATGCTGACACAAAATAGGCAAGAAACCAACAGCATGAATCTTTCCATGTTTACCTGTAATGGGTAGAGTGAAATCTTATGCACACTCACTTCCATCTAAGTTCCACTGAACTTACTGAGACTAAACTTCCAAGTTAATGCTTCCAAGCTGAACAAAACAATGTCTTGTAAACCTACAGAAATATCTCTCGTCATAAAGTCATATTTATAATGAAAACTGTGAAATTTATAAGATAAAGTCCTGAACAAGAAAATATGTTAAAAATTCCTAAAACAGAACAGACTACTACAGAAAATTAAGTAGGAAGGAGATCTGATTTCACAAACTAAAAGACTTTCTGAACATCCATCAAACTCAATGGAAGTTACAAATGCTCAACAGTTCTGTCACCTCTGAAGGTCGTGCAACTTCAAAGTTTTTAACTTTAAGGTTACCTTTGTCCCTATTACTTTCAGCAAAACCTGGATGGCTGGAAGGCTCATACCTCTTTGTTGAAAATAGAGCACCATTTTGAACATCAACACTCAAGCCAACTTTCAACTATACAGTGGGAATCCGGTCCAAAACTACATGAATAAAGTAAATCAGTATGACTACTATGCACGCATCAAAGTTAATTATAAGCCACAAAAGTTCATATCAGCTATACCCCATAATAAGAAAAATAAATTTTACTCACATTTGAGATGTATAAATTATGTTACTTTTATTTATAAATATAAAAATCATTGTTCTTATTCAATTATTTGTATTAATTCAATTATTTGTACATTATTTGTATTCAATTATTTGTACATTAACCAGGGAACTTTTATGACCATAGTCTTAAAAAACTGGAGACAAAAACAAAAGTTACCAAACACAAATATTGTCATCCCTAAATGTATCCAAGCTATAAAAATCTCTGTGTAAGTATTACACAGGCCTCAAAGGGAAAATATAGATCACAAGGCATATACCCATTTTTGCACTAAACAGAATCCAGGTGTTTTGCAATACAATTCTGTAATCTGTAATCTGTCCTCTTCTGTAATAGACACAGAACAAAAAACTTTTACAGCCTGAAGTCCACCTTCAAAATGTTTAGAAAAATTACACAATCATGTTAATAACCACTGCATTAAAGGTCTTCGATCAAGAAACTGTAAGTTTTCCTTAAACAAATTTTATCAGCGTCTTCACTTTATTTGTACTGTGCATCTGACTAGGCTACTTTTGAAAAAAGACTAACACAATTGTTGTAAAAATTACTTATTTTTTTATTTAAATGTTGTTTTGTAGTAATACCTTTCAGTGCAACTGCAAGGAGGAAGAGGATACCAGATGTTCATACATCATAAAAAGCCAAATGTGCAGCCATATTACAACACAAACTTAATAAGTATACCTACATCAGATGGTTGCCCATATAACTGGACAAGATATGTAGATTATGCACAATTCCCTTTTATTAAAGAGCAACGTACAACTCAACATTATGTTGGTATTTTTAAAATATGATATACCATATTTTGATTATATAAAATCTAAATGCATATGAGTGTTAGAAATATAAAACTTCTACAGTTATCTTTTTTTAACACTTTAGTTAGTTCTCTATGGATTGACATTTCTCTGGTTTCCTTGTTCAGAGAGCCATCTTTACCTGCCAAACATTTCTGACTGCCATTATACATTGTTAGGTTTTAGTCGAGAACCCTCATTCTTCAGTGAACATAGCTATTTAAAAAAAAGTAATGACTTCTGTACACCAGGTCCTGGATTGCATGTGAAAACTTATTTCAAGAAGTTCTAACGTCTCTCTGAAGAAAGATGTGACACATTTCACACAACTACCTGCTTTAAATTAGGAAACTTATTGCAGGGAAAAAATGAAAATTCATCATTTTTTTGTTGCGAGGAAAAACATGCCGCATCCAACATTCACGATATCAGCAAGGTTTTCTAAGCCTTTAATTCAAGGAGCTTTCCATCACATATACATACTGGTAGAAAAGTTAGAGCATTCTAGAACGTTACTGTTTTAAGAAGTTTCTTAGCAGTGTGCAAAACAATTCTAACCTAAAGGGGTCCTTTCTGACTTCAATGGCTTAAAAACTCTGGTTTGACCCACTGTACCATGGATTATTTATACTTAATATTATATATATATATACACTATATACCTTGCATGTTTAATTAATACCATAACAGGCAGAGAAGCCAAACATTTAACAGCATACTTTAAGCAAAATAGCAACATGTGCTAGTCATTTAGTCAAATTCAAAGCAGCAAATATTTCCTTTTTCACAAGTAGAGGGAACAAATTCAGTTTATTATTTCACCATCTTCAGAAAATGTGTATTAATTTCAAAACTTGTTCTAGGACATTCTGATGTGCACAGTTGCTGTCTTTATAAAATGTACTGTAAATAATGTCTGCAAAGTGTTACTTGTTAAAACTTTTGCCTAATTTTCCCTGAACTCTTTTTGGCTGCAGATTTGTCTGTGATGTGATACAAGAGAGATGAGAAGTTTTGAAAGCATCGAGGTCAGTAGGCATCATCATGAAAAGCAACTCGAAGCAATCCAATTCACTGTCATCCTTCCTTAGGGTCTGTCTCGCTTAGGTTGCCATACATTACACTAAAATAATCAACTATCTACTAAAACTTAGATCCTTTAAAATTCTTATTAACTCTGGCACTATAAATTCTAAAGCTTTCCTCAAATACAGGGTAAGTATTCTATTAGCACCACAGATCTATTAAAATCATAACCTGTGACAAAAAAAATCAATGTGCCAACTTCAATCCAAGCAACTATATCACAAGTACAGAATGGAGGTAGCGCAAGACAGAAGTGTCCTCAAACTTACTTGAACTAGCCTAACAAGTTAAGGGAGGAAAATCTGCTCAAGTCTTCTTTAAACAATGCAAGCCCCCACTCCCCATCCCTCAATAAAACTTAATTGAATTTAGGTGCCTCATTACAAAACCAGAAAGATACCATTTGGCAAATGACTGTAATTTTCAGATATCAAAAGACTTGGCAACAGAATTCTGAATCTGAAGAGTCACGTGCAATTTTGACAGAAGTTTAGAAACAAGAATATTTGCTCTTGAGTATTTACAGGAAGTGCAAATAAAAGCTAAGAGAACAAAGAACCTGTCATAAAGGTTGCTTTCACACAGCAATAACTATACCATTAACTGAATTTGTTTTATCAAGTATTTTAAGAACTTTTTCCTGCACTAGTGTAGCCTCTCTCTCTTAAATCTCATCTACTAATGATGCTAAGTCAATGGTGCAAATATCAAGGGCCGCACCTCTCTATCCAGCTACCTCACACAACATAAAGGAAATCGGCTGTATGAAAGCATCACCATACACTGCACTTGAATTTGCTCTGACAGCTTCAGCAAGAGTTGTCCTTTTTCATGCAAAACTTCCAAGCCTGGGGATCACCTGAGTTACTGAAAACCTTGAGGCTTTGTATTCAGTTAACCTGATTTTCAGAGCAATCCTAAACAGGTCTATTCAATATGCTTCTTCCCAGGAAAGTGCCCATAGCATTACACTGTTTACTGGTTTATATGAGGGAGGCAAACGCATGGAGGAAAGTGGGAGATGCAGAAAAAGGCTAGACTAATGGTAACCCTTCAGGATCTCGAAATTGTTGGCAAGGAACAGGTGCCACATGTGGTCGCCAGGAGGCCAATTCCACAGTGTCCTGTAATTTCACTGAACAGAGGACCCTTAGAAAGTTTTTATTATCGTATAGCCACATACAAACAAATCACTAAAACAGTTTCTGAGTATTAACTCATTTTTACAAACTTTCAGTCGGATAAAAGGAAAAGAAAATAGTGCTGCTCTACACCCAAACACACACACCCAAAAACTAATACCAGAGAACTGAGTAAACCGTAAGTACTTTCCAGATATATATTTCATGCCTGCACGTTCCTGTGCAATGTACTACGCGGACCCTGCCACAACCAAATGTAAAAGGGGCTTTCCTTAAGAGTCCTAAACCAGGAAAGGACTTCTAAGTCAGATGCTCCGATGCAATGCACAGTTCAGAAGGAACAAGAAAACGCCGGGTGATGTTTCCAAGCCTACGTCCACGGGGAGTCACGGGCGGAAAAGTTTCCCCCCTTTCTGCAAAGCAAGCGCCTCCGGTGCTTTGAAAAAAGTCGGACCCCCTTAAAGTGCTTCCTCCTGAAAAGTCTGAGCCTGGAGATGCGGCTGTGTGGCTGAGTTTACACGAAGCCCAGCGGATCTTCGCTCTCCGGCCCAGCCCGCCTCTCAGCTCCGTTCCCTTCTTACCTGGGGTTGGTGCTGTTCCAGTAGACGGCGTAGCGATCAGCGACTGCTTTGGAGCCGGGATCCTGGCCGAAGACGCACATCCAGAGCAGCAGGAAGATCAGCGTCAACATCTCCACGTGCAACATCGCTCCCGGCCAACGAGGCGCAGCGCAGAGAAAGAGAGAGACACAACAACAGCGACGGCGACAAAGGAGAACACGGGGGGAACTCAAAGAGACAAAAGGGACACCTCACACCAAGTCACGAGACACACACACAAAGAGGACAGAGCCGGCGGCGCGAGGGGCCGCCCGGAGATGCCCCCCGGGAGAAAGCTCGCGCCGAGGAGAGCGCCTCACGGTGCCCTGCGGGGAAAGCTGCGAGCCGAGGCGGGTAGCAGCAGCAGCAGCAGCAGCAGGGCGAGCGCATTCACAGCCAGTCCTGCGCCGAGACATCCACCGGCCCTCCCCGGGCGCCTGGCTTTCTTCTCCGGGGTACTGCTTCCCGCCTTTTGGCTGGGAGAGCCGACAGCAAACCCTGGACAGAAGGAAAAGTCCGCCTGGGCGCGCTCTCTCTCTCCCTCGCTCTCTTTTCCGCCTTGCTTTCTTCCTCGGGCTCGAGTTGGGAAGCTGTACTGGCGGCGCCTCTCCCTCGGAGCGCGGCTGGTCGTCGTCCCTGGTCCGAACAAGCGAAAGGGATCCACCGAGGCAGAGCGGGAGGAGGGCGGCAACCCGGGCAGAGCAAAGCCCGTGGCTCCGGGACCAGTTTTTGGGCGACAGGCGAGGAGAAGGAAGGCTTCCCCCTCCCCAAACTCCTCCGGCGAGGCTCGGCTGGGGAAGGTGCCTCCTCTGCCCGAGGCAGGAGCGACTGGAGCCCCCAGGCGAGGCGGCGGCGCTCTGGTCTCTTCTCCTCCTCCGAGTGGCTGCGGGAGCCAAGGAGGTCCAAGTCCCCCGAACGTCAACTTTGCAAAAGAGAAGGGGCGGAGGAGAAAAAGGAAACCTCCCTGCAGATGACTACATTACAGGGCGGGGAGGGGGGGAAAGGCTTCAGGGTCTGGCCCGGCGGCAGCTGCGCTCTCGGCCCCGCGAAACAGCAGCAACAGAAAGGAGCGAGGAAATGCCTCCTTTCTCGCCACTCCAGCAAGCGCATGAAATAAAGTCGAATGCAGCGGCGGGCGGGCAGGGATCGGAAAGCGCAGCGAGGATTGGAGGAACAGGAGTCAGATCTGCCAAGAAAAGGATGAAGGGGGGGATCTTTAAACAGTCACGCCCCCCTTTTTCGCAATTACCGGTTTCCTGCGTGTAAATCCGACAGCGGCAGCCTAAAAAAGACCCCGAGGAGGCTACTGAGCTGGGTGTCTGCGCGCCACCGGCAGCTGCATAGATGCCTACACGGGAAAGCCGTGTACACACACATCCACATGCGCGTTTTTGTGTCAGATCCGTGTGTGCGTAGATGGACGAGGCGCAGTCGGCTAGCTAGGAGCAAAGTCGCTGTTGCTTGATCATGTGGGATTTTTGCATGCCGTTTACTTGGCGCGGGGGGGGGGGGGGCTGCTGGAACAGCCACTCCGCGCCCAGACTGCTGCTTGCTTCCAGATGGCTTTTTTCCCCTTCGTTCCCTCCAACCCGATTGGATCCCGACCGCAGAAAAGAGGCGTTTCTATTGCCTTTGGCTCTGCCTCTTGTACCAAGCAGACCGCCGCTGACCCCACCCACCCAACCTTGTGAAAACCAGACTAATTGAATTACAAGGAGTGGCTGTGGAGTGCTGCAGGTAACTGTTTCCGCTCGGGATCTTGTCGAGGCTTGTGTGTGAGCCGTGCCCTGACGCCCTTACCCGCGACTAGGGCGGCGATGAGCGCGACAGCAAGGCCAGCGGCCCCAGTGGTGAGTGGACGTGGATGCGCTGTGGGCTGCTGGAGTCTGAGCTGCGTCTGGATCAATTGAATTTCACCGCAAAGTGCGAGTCTAATCTCGTGCACTGTAATCAAATGGAAAAACACCATGTTTAACGGTCTGGGAAGCAGATTGCTAATCTGCTTTGTTTCGCATTTAATCCTCTTCTTTCCACAAATGCGATGGGGATTGCTAGATAGACAGTCGGCTCTGAGGCTTTAAATTAAAGCCAAGGTCTGTCGTGCGAAGACGGGTTCTGCCCCTGCCTACTCGCACGGTGAGAACTCGCTGGTGTGAGCCTGCCGGTGCCAGATCCGCCGCTGGTGCTTACGTAATGCGGCAAAGTGATTTACCTGAACCCTTTTGCACCTCATGCATTAACATCGAGAGGAAGGGAAGCAGCGGTTCCTTATTGCATTACTGAGCCATACTGCATTAACATCTCTCAAACGGCAGCATAAGTATTTCTACCAAAGAGCTAGACCAGGTGACCTCTCCCCAGAAGGCAATTGAAAGGCGTTGTATTTTACACACCAGCACTTCAGATAAGAGCCACACCCTGCTGAAGTCCAAAGTTTGGACAAGGGAATTGAAAGCATAAACACCGCTCTGCATTTCACTTCTTTGGTGGAATTCATCGACCGCTAAAACTAGATCTGAGGAGACGGCGAAAGCACTAAGCCTCCATTGTGAGTTAAATCTTCCAAGGGGGGAAAAAAACTTTCAAAGACAGACACGACCCTTGAACGTCCTGAATCTTTTTTGGTGCTGCTGTCCCTTCTTTGAAGCATGTGACGTAGTCCGGACGAAATGTTTTCCTGGAAGAACGTGGCTGAATCCACTTTGGTTTCTGCAGCAGCAATAAAAACTGGCATCGTCGTCATTCGTCTTTCAACAACTTGGCTTTTCTCCGGATTTTCAATCGTTTGAAAGTGCCTAGACTCCCTCTAGTGGTGGATTGTCATGCCGCACTTTGGTTAGACAACCCAATAGAAAATTGTTCTTAAAGATCTATTTACTTAGACATCTTTTGAGGTCCAGTCCAGGCAGAGGCACTACATTTATTTATTTATATTGAATTTAATAACCCATCCTATCCCAGCCAAGGCTGGGCTCAGGGTGACTTACAAACATAATTTAATTACATTGATCAAAAACAATACAACAATTAAAATTAGACTTTTAAACACTATGACAATATTGATGGTGAATAAATTGCATATCTAATTCTTAACTATTGGGATGGGGGGCCAGTAAGATGGAATGGATCCATGGCTCTCTCAACTGAAAGCTTCTCTCACCCATGTTTTGAAAAAAATAGCGGGATTACTAAATTTTGTGGCCATAATGCTTATTATTTTCAATTAGTCACTGTTTTAAAAATATGCAATTCTGTATGTCAATTTATGTAGGAATATGCAAAGTTTTAAATTACATTGGAACCACAAGGAGTAATGTTGAAGTATGCAGAATAGTATTAACTGATATTAGAAGAATATCCCTGTTAATGGCAAAGAGGTAAAGTATATCCTAATATAGTACCCTGTGATTTTCAGTATCATAGAAACAGATTACATACTATTCTTGTAGACAACCCCATTGTAACCAAAATCCTTTTAGGGTGGTACATTGATAAGTTGATCTGTCATATTCCTACCATGCCTTATATATCATAATTGTGTTACACAACCATGCAGTAGGTAATTTGCTGGTGACGGCCATGATTTTTACACTAGCAACCCAGTCAACTCATAAAAGCAGCCTGTGAAGTAAGAAGTTCTATGTCCATAATTGTGGGCTGTGCAACTCACCTACACAGTATAAAAGTATCTCTTAAAATATTGCTGACACAACCCTATTTGCTAGCATAAATACCCTATGAAATATTCATGGATAGGATTTTACTCCAAGAACAGAAGTCCATCTGTCAAGGGACAAAAAAATCTTACAGACAAAATCTTAAATTTAAAAAGCAAGTAAGAATAATTATTGGTACATTTTAATGGTCATGGGCATTCAAATGAGACAGCTGGCTGCAAGGAGATACAAAGGTCTCTTTCTCTCACCTATAGGAACTATATTTTAATTATGTATAGATATAACACAGACACAATAACGTTAGATCAACAGCATTTGGGTTTTTTAAAAATTAAAGTCAATAGATGTCAGCAAAACTATCAGGTTAACAGATGTCATAACAAAAACCATTCCGATGGGTACAATGACAATAATATCCAGTCAGATGTCAGTCTATGTTATAGTCCCTTCATGGTGACCTAATTAAACAATTATTAATGTTGAAGTTCTGAACTACTTGTGCATGCCAATAAACACCTCTGATCTTGCTGTGGAATCATGAGGTCTGCTAACAAGGTTCAGCATTGACATCCACATCAGTATATGAATTAAAGTATTTATGGTAGAAACACAGCATCAAATAGACTCAGTGGTCACAGTTTTTTCTTATTGTGCACAAATTATAACAATATTGACAATATTCCTGTTCTATAAAATGTATTTTTAAAAAATATTTTGAATCAGTAATAGTTTTTTCCTTACTGAAGGAGTGTTTCAAAATGACACTAACAATTAAAAAAATCCTAGGATGCGTTACTTATGTCTTAATAATAAAAAGAGAATGATATGGTAATAAGAATGGAAAATAGCCATCTCAATATTGACTGTACAATCTTGTAAATTTGTATTTTGAATTATAAACACACATATACCTTATATTGTCAGATATTATATTGATCTTATACTGTTGGATCGGGCTGCAAATGTCTTTCCTAGCACTGGTACCTGAGACTCAGAGTATGGGGTACAAAGTAGAAGTACCTTCAGCAAATTATTCTTACCAAACATAACAAAAAAGATGGCCCAAATGATAGCCTCATCCAAAGGGGGAGGCATGAATCTGCTGTAGGGACCAGTACAAGGCTGTACCGGGAGATTTGTCCTCCCCGGACAACTTGCCTTGGCAGAGGGATGAATCTGCCTGCACACAGCCACTACGGCCCTCCTGATGGTTGGATGCTACTACAGCATCCCTGTCCCCCACCACTGTAGTGGGGGCAGTCTGGGAGGACGGGAGGAGCTGACTAATGTCAACTCCCTCCCAACCATTGCCCCAGTTGTGCTGACAACCAGGACATAGGACTTATGGCATCTTTTCAGCATTTTTTGCATTTTAAACTACCCCACACTGCTGGGAACGTCCTTGGGAGCAGTGGGCCAGTGCAGGCAGGCACCCGGCCTGTTGGATGTGGCTGCCTGAGTCACGTACCCTAAGACTCTGCTTCAACAGTTTACAAGAAAGATAAACTGTATACTGAAGTGAATTCAGTTTTTATTTATGACAAATGGCTCTGCTAAAATTACTTAATTCATAATATTAAAGTAGCATTGATGTTTGATACAACTAGATGGCAGTTAACATACACGCATATAAAAATAATATGTTTAAGGACATGCAAATAGAAGCACATCTTATGCTCTGAAATCCTTTTTTCATCAAAGCTGTTGGTGAAGGACTTCCAAAAGCAGCTTGAAAGTCAAGTTTTGAAATTTAACTGTGTGATATGGTTAACAGATAGAATTGCCTGCTTATTTTTAAAACTAATCAATGATACAATACATGTAAACATTATCCTTCAAGTAAAATAATTCATCAGGCAAAAGGCAAAGCTTATATTTTCTCTGAAGTGGAAAACCTCACGGCTTGATTCCAGATCAGACAAATATTAATGAGTATATTTAGGTTATTTTCTCAAATTAATGTTTTGTACCAAACACGGTATGCTGAAATAGTTGTGGCTGCATTTAGGGTCAGAAGTAAAAAATGTACATTTCTGTTGGGGAATATCAGTAGAACAGAGCTTTCTGCAACTTGTGTCAGTAATGCTGAGTATATATCTGTGAAGAAAGGCTCCAAATTGACACCAAGACAGCCAAAGGTCATACCTAGCCATCACTAGCACGTTTTTGCTTGACAGTACACAACAACATGACTTACGTATTTCTCTTCCCAATCAATCACAAAAAGTAGGCAATATGACACCATTTTCCTGCTAGCTATTACTTCTTAATAATGTTTTCTTTCTCTTCTTGAAAGGCAACCACAGCACTGCTGTTGCTGGCACAACAGCTGAGACAAAGTGGAGGAGGGTTGGTATCTGTTAATTTTTTGCATTGTGCAGAGGCTTGGACTAGATGACCTTTAAGGTGCCTTCCAGTTTCATATTTCTAAATTTGTAAGTCATATTTAAATCATGAAGCCTTTCCTAGATTAGTTTTGCAAGGTACGTTTTAGCAGGCACTACATGCTGTCTTTGCTGTCTCTCAATGAGTCCTCATCTTGTGGACTTTTGGAAATTCTGGTGACTAAAAATACTTCTAAGCCCAAAACTGCACTGAGTTGGTCTCATCTATTACATGATTATTTTTCCCATTAGAGCTAAACTAGAAAGCTACTCAGTGAGCAAAAGGGAACCATTGGAACCAACTAATTGTGCAAAGTGGTCCCATCCTGCCAGAAACTGGCCAGCAAATCAAACACTAGTTGCAATTCAAGAGCACTTGTCCTCTGTGAAGCATTGTCCATTGACAGAGGACTTTAAAAAGCCTTTCCAGTTTCCTGTCAAATAGATTTGGTGTTGTACTTTTATCACATCCAGGAGATAGGAACACCTGAATGCATAAACCTGAGTAAGCAGGAGGGCTAAAGTCACATCAATCCCTATCTTCCTCATTTCCCAATTTACTATCATTTAATCATCTTAGTCTTTTTTGTCTAAATTCATCATCAATGCAACTGAAATACTGAACCAAGAAACTTAATGACATGAAAAAGAGAAGGAGCAGGATATCTTCAAAGAATCCATACCACACGTGGTTTTGGAACAGAGGGCTGAATAATTGGACGTTCTCTCACTTGTGTCTCGTTGGTAGAGCAATTTAATTGGTTCACCCATATGACGGAAATCTAGGATACCCAAGCAGAAGCAAATATTCCTTTCTGTCTTCTTCCTTTGAATTTTCAAAAGGGTGCTTCAGATCTTCACGAGTCATTTCAAAGTGAAACAGTCATCAGAGCTTGTAGAACTGAAGTGCCGATTCAGAAAGGGTAATTCTCAGATACATGAGCATTCTGAAGCTTCACAGAACATTAGAGCACCACACTCAAAAGCTGCATAATGACTGACAAACTGTAAAACTGGAAGTTAATTAAAAGAATTCACAAGTAAGCCATCTAAATGAGAAGGGTGGCAACTTTCACAAAGTCAAGCATTTATCTTCTTTAATAGAGCATATAAGCATAAGCTAAAGCAAAAAAAATTTCTTGTTTTAACATTGCTCAGTCCTCCATCAGAAGTAAATCTGTGGGAAGCAGTAGGGAACTTAATTTCACTGATGACATCAGCAATTCTTTTCTATCCTATAGTTACATAAAGGTTTTAATTTTAAGAGTCCACTGATATTGCTTACTATGCAAATATTAGCATATCTCCTGGTAAAATGATTTTTTTGTAATACACAGACCCACTCAAATATAAACTCACTTATTTCAGAATATACTAATGTTTTGAAGATTACAATCATCTTGTGTTATAATTAGGAAATTATGCTGCAGTTTCATTAATCAGCGTTTTATTTGGTACAGTGATTTTTCTTCATTTGTCATCTATACACATTATGTAGCAGGGTATATTCTGCTACTTAATATTACCCTCAGCATATTAAAAGTGAGGTTTATTCAAATACAATGATGAAACAGCAGTGTGTGTCAAGGTCTTATTAGATATTCTATTATTATGCACAATAATTCATAAATGAAAGCTAACGATTCAGTCCTTCTAGTTACTGAACACCTGCTGCTAGGCAATTAGTACTTCTTCCCACATTAATCAGCATTATTTGAGATTTTTCTGCAGGTATGCAGCAGTTTTTAAACCTAGACTGCATACATTTGGCTAAGGGACATTGCTAAAAATGTGAGTACAGGTATAGACAAAAGTGCCAATTACATGCTAGAAAACAATGGAAAGGATTGCAAGTTACTCATGAGAAGATCCCTGGCAACCAGCAACAAATAGTGCCATCCCAACTGCTATCATGCTGGCCAGAAACAGAAGGACTCTTTGCAATTTAAGTATCTCACAGCATATGGCTAGTTACTGCTGTGCAGCCTTTTAAGTACCTTTTTAAGTAATTTTGTTCCTGTGCTTGCAGTGTAAATCACTGAATACAGGCACTGAGGAATAATTTTAATAAATATGACCATACCTTGCCAGTAATTATTACAGAATTTTAAAAAATCAATGTTTTGTGTTTTCGAATCAAAACTCACTAGGTCATGATGCTATAACAAGATCATGGAGAAGAGCAAAGCATAATATAAAAATGCAAACAAACCTGGCAACTGGACAGCAAACCAAGTAACTGGAATGTTTTACAGTCGTAAGGTGATATGCAGCCTAGTCCTTTCCATATTTAACCAGCAGTAAATCCTACTGAGTGTGATAGGGTTTACTCCAAATCTAATCTGGATATTATTAGCAGTCTTAATGAATCTAAGGTCAGCTTCCAAGACAGCCCATAAAATCGCATTTCGCCTGGGGTGGTAAAAACGCCGCCTTCTCCAGGCCGCCGCTTTCCTCGGCACAGGCGACGCTAAGCCGGCAACGCGAAGCAGCCGCAACCTGACTCCGCTTCTCCCCCAGGGCGGCAAATAGGTCAGGTCGCTTCTAAACAACAACCCTTTAAAGCGGGTTGCTGTTAGAGGAAGCCGCTCTTTCCGCGTGGCGCTAACCGGGCCGCTGGAAGACGTCTAACTTCTTCCGTTTGATAGAAATGTTGTTGCCGCTTCGCTGGTCGCCGTGACTCGCTCATTAATTGTCCTCCTCGCACCTCCAGGGTCGGAGGGCAGCGTGGGCGGGGCTTAGACGGCCAGCAGGCTTAATTTTAATGACACGAGTATACCGTGAGTCGGATCGGAGGAGCTGGAAGAGGCGGCCCGCGCGTGAGCCGCTTCCTGCTGCCTCTTCGTGCTTCGACTCCATGCTCGCACGCTATATGAAGTTGAGCTATGCATGTTTCCACTCACGCCGCCAGGAACTCTTTGGCGGCGCATGCCGTGAGGTGGCCGTGCGGAAACGGCCTAAAATTGAATGTGAATTTGGGTTTTACCTTTGGGATGGAAATCATGTTGGTACTCTCGTTATCTCCTGTTTTTAGTAGTTCTGCATTTTTCATAGAAATTTTTCATCTCCAAATGAAACACACCAGTCCCAATGCCAAACAAAAATTAAATTATTGTGAGATACTAAGAGAATAAATATTTAAACCATTATGATGCATGCTTATAGAAATATTATGCACATTTCATAAAAATGACTTATCTAGAGTCTGGAACCTTACAATTATTTTAAAAATATAATGGGGCCCAAAATTGTGGATCTAATTCACATTGCTTTAAATTGTTTTAAGTAATGCTTAAATAATGCTTCCCTTTGAAATCAACTGGACTTTGAAAATACTCAATATTTGACTCAATTACAATCTTTGAAACATTAAATTAATGAAGATACTGGTAATGGGAGGTGCCTAGCTCAGAACTAGAGTTCTCACTGAGGAGGCAATGGTTACAGACAGCCCAATCCTGATGGGGGGTGCAAATCAGCCACTGGAGCCAGTGCAGGGCTGCGCCAGCACGTTTGCCCACCTCAACAGTGTAAGTCACACTTATGCCTGGTGGCATAAGTCTGTTTTTCTCTATGGAGAACTTTCAGGCAGCCAGGAAGTTTGTACTGTTTGCTGCTTCCCTGTACCACCTGGAAGCCCCCTGAAGGTAATGTGGAAACAGCACCATCCCAAGCCGCCAGAGCCCTCTGGATTAGGCTGAAAATCACCTTTTGATGAAAATTATATCCTTATGCCTCTGTTAACTGCAATGAAGGTTCAACAAGTTTATTGTCCAGTCATGTGCTATTTTTTTTTATATGGCATACTTTATTTTGATCCTTTTAGATTCTTTTAAAATATTTTCATTAAAATAAAAGTTGGAAGGATGTGGCTGACATTTAAAAAAAGGTCAAAATGAAATTTAAATAAACTGTAAAGAAATTCATTCACTGTCAGAACTTTGGTCAAGTTGTTTAGGCTGTGATTTTTTTCCCTGTCTCCTTTAATTAGAAGACCCTGTCCTGATTAGATCTTGCTTCTCTTGGTTGATGTTGTGAGAACTAACAGGGAGTATTAGCTGCCCATCTCAGTCTCTTGGACCTATGCTTGCTGGAAGAAACTAAGGCCAACGCTAAATAGATTCCAAGGACTATGGGTGAACATCTCCTCATATTTGTGGAATGTTTCGATTCTGTGTCTTCTGTTTCAGCTAATCTTCTGCTATTTATGCAGATGTTATTATTCCTGCTGAAGGACTTTTTATGTTGATTTTAAAAAAATTATATAAAACTTTTTAAAAATGTATTTGGTCTGCTGTGTGCTCACTTACTCACAAGAACCCATGCGAGCTGGGGGGCAAAAGCCTGGGCTGTTTTCTTGGCACCAACCACAGGCAGTTTTCTGCAGCAAGATTCTATATACATGTGTAAGGAGGAGGGGGGATTTGGAATGGTATACTATAATCTGATCTCATCAGATCTAGGGAGCTAAGTTGTGTTGGTACTTAGAAGGGAAAGACTGAAGAGGAATATAATAGTAAACCTCTTCTGCTTAATCACTTGCTTTGAAAACCCCACCAGGGTTGCTTCAGGTTAGTTGTGACTTGAGGGCACTTTACACACAAACAAGGGGGTGGACAGGTGTTAGCAAAGTGAAATCTGCGATTAAAAGGTCACTGAGCAAATGTGTTGCATGTGTATATCCTTGGAGATAAGCATACCTATATGCCATTAAAGGTTTTGTATTTGTTGTATTTGTTTGATAAGCATACCAAGTTCACCTACCACCCCTAAGAGGCCTTAGATTGGGGGGGAAAGGGAGTTGAATCTTCACTCTGATCCACCTCCTCCCATCAGGATTCGCCTGTTCTTTCTAAGCCAGCTTTGTTGACAGAGAAGTAGCTCTAACTATGTCCCCTTTACGTGGGCTGGAGGTACCTAAATAGTTCCTAGCAGTCTGTGCAAGTTCATCTGGTTCATGAAAACCAGCCAGTCTTGAGTGCTGCATCCAGTCTCTAGAAAAGGCTTGTAAATGACCAACTTTGCTCCGACCTCCTCCCTGGTCTGATCCCATCATGCCACTGTTGGGCTGTGGAGGCATGGCTTTGATTTTGGGATTTCTAGGTTTAAAGCCACAACACAGCCAGCTTGCCTACCTGTTTATGCCACCCTAAGGAAACCCATATCTTTGAGACCACATCTCCCCATATTGTCCTCAAAGGCCCCTCCGTTCCTTGGAGGGGAACCTTCTGACAATTCCCAGCCCAAGGGACATCTGGCTGGCTTCAATGAGAGCCAGAGCTTTCATGGCCCTGGCTCCAGCCTGGTGGAACAAGCAACCAAGTGATGTCAGTGATAGCGGGAGCTATCACAATTCCGCAGGGCCTGTAAGATGTGGCTGTTCCACCAGGCCTTATCCATCTATCCAGCTGGATGGAATTAGTAAGATCATCTTTCGGCCTCTAGAGAGGATGGGGGAGGGGATTATTTATTGCCATCTGGTTTTAAACATCTGTTTAATCTTTGGCATTACAATTTAACATTTGTATTGGTATTTTAAAGTTTATAATGTTTTAATGACTGTGATTTTATGTTGTGACCTGCCCTGAACTCTGCAGGGATAGAGTAGAATAGAAGTAAAATAAAATAAACAAACAAACAAATCCAGCCACTCAGCTGCACTGATCATCAACCTTGCCTTTGGAGCTGCATGTAAGTTCTGTGTTCTCCTTTTATCCTCACTATGGGGCTGAAGTCCCCACTTTGCAATGGTCATGGGACTGGTGTCAGAGCCTCCCTTTGGCTCCAAACATCTTGTTATTACTTCAGGTTATGCCCTTAAACCCAAAGCTTAATTCCAGTCACAAGATTTTTAAAATGCATATAAGAATTCTGAATATTTACTTTATTTAGGCTAATACCCCATTCTTCACTTGGGTCACAGGGCTCAGGGTGACTCACAACAATTCAATGAATAATAATCCTACAAAGATAAAACATACAACATCTTAAAATACAGACAAAAATTATCCTAACAAACATCAACATGAAATATAATCATTTGGCACACAGCAACATATATGCCAGAATGCTGTCAGACACAGGTGGTACTGCTAACGGGATAGAAAAGTGGCCTCGACCATCCTTAACAGAATGTCTGGAAGAACAATTCTGTCTTACAGACCCTATGCAATCTAGAAAGATCCTGCAGAGTCCAAAGGTCAACTGGCAGAGAGTCCCACCAGGCATGGGGTCACCAATGAAAAAGCTCTTGCCTTGGTTGAGGACAGTTGAGCAAGCACATCATGTGAAAAAAGGCTGAAGTAAAGGAATGCCTTTTGCTTACAACGTATGTTCTGATTGTATATTTCTTACAAGAAAAAGAAATCAAATAAGTCTCCAGTGTTTTAAATGCAATATCTTTTTTTAAAAAATTACTTCATTTATATTCCTTGTTTCTTACCAGTGAGACCTAAAGTAGCTTACACTGTTCTCAATTGGCCGAGAATGAGAGTGAATGGCCCAAGGTCACCCAGTCAGTTTCCATAGCAGATTTGAACTTGGGTCTCACAGATCTTTGTCCAACAGTCTATCCTCTACACTACACTGGCTGTCCATGAAAGTCTCAGTTCTCAGGGAAGTGAAGACTGCATAATAATAAAATGTAGCTTTTAGCAGAAAATATATGTTAAGATGGTTAAAAATTATTTTTGCACTCTGTCTACTGAACTGTTTCAGTTTACTCCTTATTGGTTTTACCATTCAATGTCTTGTCCAGAGCCCGCCTCAGCCTCCAGGATCCCAGAGTGAATTTTTTTGGGGGAAAAACCCTGACCACCTGGAAAGAACATAAGAACATAAGAACAAGCCAGCTGGATCAGACCAGAGTCCATCTAGTCCAGCTCTCTGCTACTCGCAGTGGCCCACCAGGTGCCTTTGGGAGTTCACATGGGATGTGAAAGCAATGGCCTTCTGTGGTTGCTGCTGCTCCCGGAAAGCACCTGGATTCTCAGTTAAGGCATTTGCAATCTCAGATCAAAGAGGGACCGATGTAGGAAGCTGGCAACATCCTCCATGTCCGTCCGTCTTTAAAGCGTATCCGTTAGTGCCACCACCTCCTGTGGCAGTATTGTTCCAAACACTAACTGTTCTACAGCAGCGTTTTGCTGTTCGAATTTTCCCAGCATTTTCAATGCAGAATGCCCCTGGAAAGTTCTAGGTATTAGGAGAAAGAGAGAAAAATTCTCTCTGTCAACATTTTCTACCCCATGCATAATTTTATAGACTTCAATCATATCCCCCCTCAGACGTCTCCTCTCCAAACTAAAGAGTCCCAAACGCTGCAGCCTTTCCTCATAAGGAAGGTGCTGCAGTCCTCAATCATCCTCACGCCTCTCTGCACTTTTTCTATCTCTTCAATATCCTTTTGAGATGTGGCGACCAGAACTGAACACAGTACTCCAAGTGCGGTCGCACCACAGTTTATATAAGGGCATGACAATCTTTGCAGTTTTATTCTGTTCTTTCCCACTATCCTGGCAGCATAGAGTTTGCCTTTTTTTCACACAGCTGCTATATTTGAAAGTTGACATTCCCATGGAACTATCAACTAAGACGCCAAATCCCTTTCCTGGTTCAGACTGATAGCACTGGACCCTCAGAAGCGGTATGTGAAGTTTGATTTTGCCCCTATGTGCATCACTTTGCATTTTGCTAAGCATTGAACTGTGCATTTGCCATTTCTAGCCCACTCACCTAATTCTATCATGTAAGGTCCGCTTTGGTCCGCAACTTTTGTGGTTCTCACCACCTCTACATAATTTGCATCATCTGCAACGCATACCACGCTTGTCCCTACTTCCAGGTCATTTATGAATAGGGAAAGAAGAGCACTGGTCTCCCAATACGGATCCTGGGGACACCAATTTCTACATCTCTCCATTGTGAGAATTTCCCATTTACACCCACTCTTTTGCTTCCTGTTTCTCAACCAGTTTTAATCCATAGGAGGATCTCTGTCTTCTGCTGCGAGTTTTTCAATAAGTCCCTGGTAGGAAATTTTGCAAAGTCCTTTAAAACTAAGTGAGCATGTTCACTGGTTCTCTTATTCTGTCAGTACATCTCAAGAATCCTGAAGGAAATGCTCGAAGAGATGAGTCCTCCTCACAAACAGGTCTGTTTTGTAATTTTATTCTTTAATGACAGATTCTACTAATTCTGGTCAGGAACAGATGTCAAACTGACTGGCCTGTAATTTCCGGGTCCCCCTCTAGATCCTTTCTTAGCTGGTGCATATTGCTACCAGCTCAGGGATGGAGCCTGATTTCAAGTGATGCCTGCATATTAAAGTGAGAAGATCAGTCACCGCTTGTTTTAAGAACCTCCTGCGAATGCAATCTGGCCAGGGGATTTGCAACATTTAGTTTATCAATGGCTGCCAGAACTTCTTCCGTCCACGGTTCTGTTAGTCCTCCTCGATTCTGCCTCCTGACAAAGCTTATTGGGGAAACGTTCTACCTGGCAAGCAGATGCAAAGAATTCATTCAGCTTTTCTCAGTAATCTCCTGTCATGAAGCACACCCTTTTGTTCCTTCTTTTGTCATCTAACGGGCTCTACCGCTTCCTTTTGTTGGCTTCCTCGCTTTTGATGTACTTGAAGAACTGTTTGTTGCTGGTTTTGATGTTCACAGCCATGTGTTCCTCATATAATCCTTTTGCCTTGCGTCCAACTTCTGCTTCTCTTTGCCACCATTTGTGTTCTCTGTATGGCCTTTATCAGTTAAGTTGGACTTCATTTTCAAAGGTTCTTTTTGCGCCACTTCTACCATCCCAGCAATCCATGAAGTCTTTGGACTGTAGCTGCCTTTCCTAACCTGGCGGAACACATCTCCAGCTGAGTCCAGACCGCCCAACAACCCCAAGCATCTTGACATTTTGACTTCTCTTGATTTTCTCCTTTTTTCAGCTTCCTGCGCATCATTCCCCTTCATCTTTTGAGAGAAATTTCCCTTTTCTGAAGGTAACATCCTGTTCAGTAGTTGCTGCATTTCAGAGCCCGCAGATGCAGAGATACTGAATCTGACAGTATTGTGGTCGCTATTCCCTATCGCTCAACAACACTGACTTCCCCAAGCACCAGGTCCTAAATCATATAGGAATAGGATCTAGGATCACATCTCCCCTGGTTGGTTCTACAACCATCTGCTTCTCACAGTCATTTAACGGTCCAGAATGTTTCTCCACCCATTGCATCCCGAACATGCTTTTCCAGTTTCTAGGGGAGAAGCAAAACGCCCGCCATACGTTTTTGTTGCCCTCATTTTTTTTCAGCCCGGAATTTCTAAGTTTGGGTCCAGGGACGAGTATGATATTTTGCGGTTAAACTGTTCCAGCGAGATATCCACAGTGCTTCTCTGTGGGGAATCAACCAGTCTCCCTGCATTGTCTATTTTATGTGACACTATGCTCTTCTTTGGATGTAGAGGGCCACTCCAATTCCCCAATACGCCCTGCCCCATCCTTCCTGTAGAGCCTGTAACCTGGGGATAACAGCATCCCACTGGTTCTCCCTCATTCCACCTCATGTTCTGGGCTGCCCACTATATCAACCAAAACTCTGTACTCCAGCTCCCCCATTTTAGGTCTAATGTTTCTATTTTCGGTTTTGCACAGGATAACTGTATATTCTGCCTCGTCCTAACCTGATCCAGGTTGCCTTCAGCCTTTTGGTGGTATACTATCACTTCGGACATGGTGCCTTCGGGTCAGGCAACGTTTTGATTTAAAAAACCTTCGTCCTGCATCCCCATGGGATTCTGGTGGTTCCGGAACTCAAGTCACTCTTTGCCAGTTCTGTCGGGTTTTCTTCCAGATTCAAGCGTAATGCCTGGCAGCCTTTTCATTGCTGGTTCTAAAGCAGCCTGGTTCCATGGTGATAGTTCGCCCTTTGCGCTGTGTCTGTTTTGTTCAAAAGGTTCTCGTTCTTAATGTACCGAAATTCTGCCTTTACCGTCCTCCAACCAACATATTCCGCCTTGCCCGGAAGAGCATTTCAGAATGCCACCAGTCCGATTTGGTCGTCCAGCACGGCTTTCGCCAGAACTCCCGCCATCCAAATGCCGGTTTGGTACCAATGGCATCCATAACTGCCATTCACCCAGCACTGTCTAACAGCCTATTCCACGAACATCCGCAACCACCAGGCATGCAATACGCGCCTGGCCGTAAAACCGTACCCGGTATATCCCGATGATCGGGTCGGTCAGCAGCCTCATCTCCTGAAATGCGGTTCGAAAAGTAGAGAAGATTTGACCACCACCGGCGAATATCCACCGGTGCAGAGCTCCTGTACCCACTGCCACTTCCAGAGGACTCTTATTCTCCATGGGCATAGGGAGGCAGATGTCATTTTGGGAGGGGGAAACCCGGGTTGACTCAGTCCCTGGAAAGTTTGTTTGTTGCCTTTTTCCCTCTTCCAACGCCTTCAGTCGTCCTACCTGCCCGAGAACGACACGTTCGGTTTACAGTTGAGGGCAATACCTAATGATTCCGCTCAGGTGGCAGCAGAGGAAGCAGCGTATATCGGTGAAATGACGAAGCCTCGTATCCTCTGCTGGCCTCCTGCTCATATCTGCTTTGTTTATATATTTAGATAAACTTTTTTTTTAGTCAGTGCCCCTCTTTGGAGTTATCTCATCCCTTCTCAAGAAATGTCCCGTTAATTACTTATTTATTATTTTAAAAAAGAAAAAGTGAAAGAACCCGCTCCAGAGAGACTGTGGAACTAAAGACTGAATGACTCACCTCAGAGCTTCCCATTCCTGCAGCTCAGGGCGTGAAAGGCAACCCTCCGTTAACCCCAAAGTAAGTTCCGTTCTCGAAGTAGAAGCCTGCCTAAACAGCAGTCTCTAGCAAGGAGAAAGAGAAACCCCTGCAAACCCCTGCTAAAACATACCAGCCAAAGGATGGGCTTTGGAGAAAAAAAGCCCTCCAGCACACCAATTAAAGGTCACTTGCTCTTTTCCTCAACAGGGCTCGGCCAACGGTTCTTAATAGTACTGAATAGCTGTCCAGGCCTATGCTGAAGTATTCCCAGTTTGAAAGCCTGGGCAGTGTATTTCTCAACCAGGTGTCAGCTTCCCACCCCAGAAATGCCCCGACTTGCCACACCCCCTTTATGTTTGCAAATCCACTCCAGACGCTAGCATGCTCTGCAGTGGTGCTCTACTTTAGGGGTTTGGCTTACCCACTTTGCAGCTTTTGGATACCTAAAGCAGTGACGTAGTGGTTAAGAGCAGGTGTACTCTAATCTGGAGGAAACTGGTTTGATTCCTCACCACACTCTGACGCGGTATGGAGGCTTATCTGGGGAATTCAGATTAGCTTGTGCACTCCAACACATGCCAGCTGGGTGATCTTGGGCTAGTCTTCGCCAGGTTCTTTAGCTACAGAGCTCTCTCTAGTCTCCACCTACTTCACAGGGTGTTTGTTGTGGGGGGCTGGCAGTGGTAGGATTCAGCAGGTTCACATCACTTCAGCAGAACTGGTTGTTAAAATGGTGCTTGTAAACAACTAGTTGTTAAATTATTTGAATCCCACCACCAGAACCGATTGTTAAATTATTTGAATCCCACCACTGGGGGCAGGGGAAGGGAAAGGTGATTGTCAGCCCCTTTGAGTCTCCTTACAGAAGAGAAAGGGGGGGGGATATAAATCCAACTCTTCTTCTTCTTCTTGCATGAGTGCCCCTTACATTGATGGAGGAGACACATGTGCCAGCATGGCTTATGCTGCTCTCAGGCGTTGTTTTAAGCCCTGCCCCTGGATTGAGCCATAAATCTCAAGTAGCATTAACTGGTTGACCAGAGCTTTTCCCCCCCTCAAATTTCCAAATGGCCTTGGAGTGAATAGAAGAAGAGGCAAGAGACATGAGCCTATTGTTTGAGCTATCTTAATTTATATTTTAATTTAGATGTTTATTTATGGGGGGGAAAGAGCTTATTAGTTTAAAGAAGAACGTTCAATTTCTCCCTGCAAGCAAAGGAAGTTAGAGGACTACTTTGATTTATTTAAACATCCAAACAGATTTCATTGTCTCAGAATGAAGTTCTTGGTGCCCCAGAAGAATTCATTACTAGCACCAATGATACAATGATCACAGTTTGCATTCATTGTCTCCCCTGCACCAGCATGGTAGAGCAGAGGAATCGAGTCTTTTAGCTGCACTTAGTTGCAGAGATACTGCAGAAAGTTCATTAAACATTTGATCTTATAACAGCTTATTTTTTAGAAGTGTAAACAGAAGAATCAGCTCACTATTAAAAAAAAACAAATAATCATCTAGTGAATCCGAGAAGCCAGGTTTGAGGATCAAAGGGACATTTAAACCTGTTCCTAACAGGAGGCCAGATGGTTTGCCTCTTTAATTTATGAGGCAAATTTTATCGTTGTAAATGTTTTCCCTTATCATGGAAGGTATATTAACTGGTCCTCCAAACAATGGGCTAGCAAACATCTTGCTTTTTTCTTCTATTGATCTTAGGTGAACCAAATGAATACTTTGCCCCTTTCACTATGAGCATTTTCTTCTGCAATTCTACTCTAGCCAAATCTCAACATACGTATTTGCATATTACTCTGACTTTGTTAAAATCTGGGGCTAAATTGCAAAAATATTTTTGGATTGTTAATTAGAATTGAAACTATGGCTTTTGGGCTCAAATGGATGTTAAAGTAAAACTCAGTATAGTTGAGAGAGACCTGCACGATCTTCTGAAGTTTCAGTGTCAATTTCTTCCCCTCTTCATGCCCTTCCTCCTGCTATGTTTAAATGTTTTTACCTATGTTTCAATTTGTTTTTTTAAACTTTGTCTTGTTGCTTTCTTTCTTTCCTGTCTTCCTTCTTTACATCCTTTCTCTTTTTTTGCATCAATACTAAAAACAATCTATCTTCATTTATGGTTTAAAATGCCTGCCTGTATCCTAATTTTATTCAGAAATGTTGTAACCAAAGTTCTCAAATGTGCTTTTGACTCAATCTTATAATGTTACATTGATGCGACCCAGCCCTACATGATTATGTCGTTAGTCTACAGTGGAGCAAAAACAATGATATTAAGCTCAATGCACTTCAGCTAATGCATTGGTGAGGTCATCAGCAAAGAAATAGCTAAGTGGTTTTCACTCACACCATACTACATTGAGGAAACAACAAAATCAAAACCTTAAAAAACTACTTAGGATATATACATTAAGTGCAATTCTCCTAAGAACTACTGACAACTTTTGCCAGGCATTTAATGCAGCTGGAAAGCCTCTTGCCAGGACATTTTGATGGCGCTCAAATCTATGGAACAGAGTTTTATACATAATATGAACTACACTTGGCATATCTGTTACACATTTTTTAGTGTTCAGTGGATATATTCTCAGAAATCTTGATGTAAGCCCTATAAAGGAGATCAATTTGGTATTCATATTGCAATTTAGAGTGAAAATGTTGCAGTGACGAAGATCAAAACTACGCATTATGGAGAAATGTATGGCTTCTTCCAAATGCAAGCATCTAATAAGGCCAAAAGTGATGTAGCATCATTAAGTGAGTTCACAACCAGCACTCCAGTGTATTGATTGCAACTAGCAGGAGCATTGGGAGCTCACGTGAGGTCATATTGTATTTGTCTAAAACGATATGGAGGACAGTCAATGTAGGCTACTGCTTTGGTCTAAAAGACCATGAATTCATGGCAAAGATTTGAACCATGGACTTCTCTGAATTGAAAACACACAGGATTTTTAAAACTCCCAAGATTAGTACAAGTGCAGCCCAATTTGCTGAAATAAAGTATTGCCTACTAACTGCTTTCTGGAATAATACTGCATTACTTGCCCAAACAGAGTTAGTAAGGATGCCCTCACCAACACTGGCATGACATTTTAAAGCTATTACACTGCACAGAGGGGGATGTGCCAACTTGGTACATGGCAAGCTTCTCCTACAGGAAGCCAGTTATATATATATTAAGCATTTCAAGAAATTTCAAACTCAGGAGTAATTGGTATTTGTACTCCTGTGTTTTAAAATTTAATGTAAACCATAACTTTTCCCCCAACATTTTGGTATCTTTGAACTTAGGACAAGAGTGCATGCTAGTAGGCATAGTTTATGCACATTTTAAAGCCTTGAGAAACAGAGTAATGTTGGGTCATTAAAAGCTGGGTCATTAAAAGCTGTTGTTCCTATCATATAATATAGCCAGGTATCCAAAGGAACATTTTGTATCTAAACATAGGGTCATTTCAAATCACACTTAAACTTCCATTGTACAATGTGAAAACTAGATAAAATGTTTTGCTGAAACAGAGCCATACTTATTTTAATATAACAATAACAG
The DNA here is from genome assembly GCF_021028975.2 of Sphaerodactylus townsendi. Taxonomy (NCBI): domain Eukaryota; kingdom Metazoa; phylum Chordata; class Lepidosauria; order Squamata; family Sphaerodactylidae; genus Sphaerodactylus; species Sphaerodactylus townsendi. The sequence continues at coordinate 53,021,165 of NC_059431.1, forward strand.
TGTTTTGTTCATATCATTTGATTCTTGCATTTAGATATCTTTGAATGTTAATAGTTACCAGTAAAGAATCCACAAGCATTTGCAGGGGGCATCTTATTTTGCGCTTTGTCTCTATACCTCTTTTGTTTTCCTGAAAGTTCCCATGAACAGTTCCTTTTTCCTGTTTCCTGCTCTTGTTTCCGCCCACCAGCCAACCAACATTTCTCTGCCACCTCCCCCATCTTCAGTTTCCCTTCCTCCACTCATTCTGGCAGCCTCTCCCCAGTACACTCTGACCCAGGTATGCAGCACCAGCTGAACATGGCCCATTTGTGTCATTGGGTCATTGTACTACAGAACAATAGTGTCACTTAATTTATGGACAAATTAAACAGTACTAGCCTCAGTACTGATTTTTGTTGGATCCCACTGCTTATGTAGTTAAGTCTACATGGTGAAAACTGAAAATTTATTCCTACTTCTTGTTTCCTACTATTGAATCTATTTTTAATCCATAAGAGAACCCATCCTTTTATCCTATGACATCTAAGTTTACTCAGGGGTCTTTGGTGATGAACCTTGTTCCCAGTTGTTCTTGTCCCCCTTGTTAGTCTATTCTCCCCTGAAATTTCAGATTTTTCTACAAAGCTGATACACTTTTCAGGTTTGTTAAAATATCCATCTTGTCAATTTACCACTCCAATCTCTGAATTTAAGTATCCTTAAATGGGACCACATTTCAATATTAGTATACAACTGGGAACCCACACATGGATGCCTGGGGCAATTTTAGATATAGCCACAGTGGCAGATACCTGGGCTGCTCAAGGTTTTTAGGTAAGTGCTTATGTGGGAGATGGAATTCCTTCCCCCAAATTGATCAAATCTGACCATAGTCAAATCCAAAGACTGGACCTGTGACTAGTGGTTTATTTCCCCTTCAAGCCCTTGCAGGGCCCCAGCTTGTTCCTTATAATACCAAAGTTGATGCATGAGTGTCCGTATCAATAGGACACCAGTGGCAGATCTAGGGATGGGGGTACTCTCTTTCCCCCAGGTGCCACTAATCTGGTCACATGGGGTGCAAAATTGCCCCCCCATGTGACCAGGAAGACAGCAAGGCAGCAGGAAATCCTGCTGCCTCGTCATCTTTGGGAGCCCTCGGCCCTGCCCATGTCATCATTAATGTGGATGGGGCCAAGGAAGCTCAAGGACACCATTCCACCAAGCCTCACCCCCCTCCCTGCTCCTGGCTCCCAGCTCCCAGCTCCCAGCCGGCAGTCCCATCTGGAGAGAGCAGAAGCAACTGCAAGGCTCCATCCTCGTCTCCTTTGCTTTTATAAGCACGGGGTGAGGCTCAGGGGTGGGAGGCCAGATGGGAGGGCAGAAGGGACTGCCAGCTGCTGGCTGGGAGCCGGGAGGGGGGCAAGGCCTAGGGGGTGAGGCTTCGGGGTGGGCCCCCCTGAGAATAGCTGTCTCCAGCCGCCATTTTCCCTCCATAAGCCTTTCTCTGTAGGACAGGAACACAAATAAGTTAGGGGTTTTTCCATCCTCACTGGGTGCATATAAATTTTACTATGTAGATTAAATAAAGGACCCCTGCTCAAGACCCAACAAAGACTGGACATGGCTATGGTACGTTGGCATGATACGGTAAGTAGGCATGGTATGCTGACATCAGTTGACATCAGTTAAAAGGAGGGGGCTGGCTTGCTCAATGTCTCTGGAGAGGCATTGTATAAGTTTTCTAAATAGATAAATACATAAAATAATCAAGCAAATAGAAAAATAGCAAGTAACATACTAGACTATTGTCAATAGAGGGAAAAGACAGGCTTAACCATTTGCTTTATAATCAATCTTCAAATACTATCAGCTTAAGAATATGGACAAAGGTACTTTGCAAATGAACAATGGTGAATGAGAAAAGCCCAGCAGATAAGCTTAGAGCCAGATAGTTTGTAACTACAGTATATAAAATGAAGTTAATAGCTATAGAAAAAGTAAACTTGAAGCTCTTCAGAGTTTATCCATCTAAGGAATGGTGCAGTGTACATAATGCTTTTCTCTTTTGCACAAGGAAGTCTATCTAGCACTCCAGGTGATGCTATATTAAATATTGATGGAAAATCACTGCATGTTAGATTTTTTTATTCTTTCAAGGAATTGTTAAATAGTTGATGAGTACTTGGGAGCAACATTCCATTCCAAATGGGAAATTCCTTCAGAAGTATAATTTAATTCTGGAGAAAGAGAGAAAGAGAGAGAGAGAGAGAGAGAGAGAGAGATATTAAACATAAGAATTGTGCATTGATTGCTGAATAATAAGTGATGCGAACACCTTTTGAAACTTCAGTTCCATCATAAATAAATGATGAAAAAGGAACTAGCATATATAACACCTAATGAGTTGCTGTATTGGAAGTCATTGTCATAATCAATGATGATTATCATCAGCCATGAGCTCAACTTCTGTGGTCTTTCATCACACAAGAGTATAAAAACACACAAACATAGAACAATGTAACAATTACATGAAAAATGAAACATTTTGCTTCACCTAGTATCAGTTATGGACATAAAACAAGTAACAATTAATGAAGAATGTCAAAATGGCATCCTCCTGCTCTGGACTGGATCTCTTTTTTAATGATACACAGGGGAAGGAATAATGGAGGCAGAAAACAGCACATGCATACACAGAAGAATCAGTTGCTTTAAGTAAAAACTACATGACTTAATTCTCATTCATATAGTAAATCTGAATTTGTATTGTACCGCCTCAGAGCCCAGGAGAAAAGCCTCACATGATTAAATCTGGGGGGGGGGGGGATTCTTGCAATATAGAAAAAGTATAGACTTGTGTGGACAAAAAGACACATCGGCAGGGTTTTTCTTGCATGGAAGCACCAGCATTGGGAGAGAAACAATTTTGCCTGATCCCCCTCCTCATTAAACCCCTCTCAAAGTACATGGCATTTCTCCTACAAAAGTCCTCCTAACCCCTAACAGTGTCTTTTTGAAGCTAACAGGTATAATGTAGGAAAGAGAATAGTCCATTGGTACTTACCGTGAAGGAGGCTTCTTTTGGTAGGCAGGAGACCTTCTCGGTGGGTGATGTCCACCCCTTCTCAGGGAGGCAAGATCAAAAACATAACTTCCTGTTCAGCCTGGGACTCCATTTTCTCCAGTTTACTCCTGATCGAGTAGTGCTAACAACATATATAACCATAATAGAACAGGAAGGACAGTAACAAGAACATCTATCAGCGATGACACAGAACATAGAAATCCACAATCGAGAGTGGAATCAGAAGGGGGAAGACGTTTCCCTAAGTTAAAATCAAGCTGAGAGCATTCTGGACGCTAGCGATGCCATGGGAGAGACGAGGGACGAGACGGTCTCCTGCCTACCAAGAGAAGGCCCCTTCACAGTAAGTACCAATGGTCTGTTCTCTTGGAGGCGGAGACCTTCTTGGTGGGACTTCCCCAAGCAGTGTCCCCATATCGGGCGGGCTACCGCTAAGCGTCCAGCATGTTCTCTAGCACTCTGCAACCGAAGACAGTCTCGGCTGCTCCCCATGACTGTAGTTTGTAAAGACGTACAAACGACTAGGGGCCATCCCAATGGATACTAGGCATACCTGTTCAATAGAAGATTATTGAACAGCAGCATTTGTTGCAGCACTCCTAGAAGAGCTGATATCTGCAGTTCTCAGTATGAAGACCTTAAGAGACCTGCGCATGCCAAGAGTGTGCAAGGTACGTTCCCGGGAATGAAAAGATCGATGACAGAAATAGGGAAGGATAATGTCCTGCTGCAGATGGAAGGTAGACGCAGTCTTAGGTTTGAAAGTGAGATCCAGGATGAAGTAACCTGGAGAAGAAGACTGGAACCTGTGCGTTCTCTGCCATGGCAAACATATCTACCTTCAGGATGCCAAAACGTTGAATGATCTGACGAGACACTGTCTTGTTGAGAGACCACTCTGCTGGGGAAATAGTTTGGTGACTCAACCAGGCGGCACTCAAATTGATCATTCCTTGATGTGCTCTGCCTTGCAGACTCAGAATGTTCCCCTCTGCCCAGGTAAGGATCTTGCTGACTTCTTGGGTAGGCGAGAGGAGCGGGATCCTCCTTGATAGTCCAAGTAGGTCTTGGTGCCACCTTGTCTGATCTGAGTACGTGTCTGCCGGTCACCTTCAGGCTTAGGTGCTACAGTGCCAAGAAAACAGCTCGTTCCTTGAGCACATTGATGGGGACGATGACCATTTGTCTTGTGCAAAACTCCTGTTCCAGGGTGGTTCCCCATCCCTGGAAGCTTGCATCCGTGAAGATCAGAACGTAGGACTTGTCGGTGAAGACCTTGTCCTGGGGCAGATGGATCTGCATGTCCACCAGCGCAGTTTGGCTTTGAGAGACATAGGTATCCAGAGAGACCTATCTTGCTTCTGAAGGGTCTCCCACAGGTACAAACGTAGGAGAAACTGAAGACCCCTGGAGTGGAACCTGCTCTACTGGATCATTTCGAATGTGGCTGTCATGATTCCTAGGAGCTTGGACAGAAAGAGGAGTGAGACCATCTGGGACCGGAGAACGGTAGACACCATGGTGATGATCTTCCGGCTCTTGTCCTCTGGGACAAGTGCTTGATGGTATTGATGAGGGCTCCGAGGTGAGTCAGCTGCTGGGTGGGATGTAGATGACTCTTTTCCCAGTTATTTAGGTTATTTAGGAAACCGTGATCCTGCAGGACTTTGATGGTGCAGTTCAGTTCCTGAAGTGCCGTTGATGCAGGTTTGGACCGTATTAAAATATCGTCTAAGTAGAGATGTATGTATATCCCCTGTTGGCGAAGAAAAGTTATTGGGCCTAGAAGCAGCTTTGAAAATGCCCATGGCACAGTGAGGGGAGAGCCTGGAACTGGGAATGATGTTCCCCAAGTATAATCAAAGAAATCTGCGATGAGAGGGTCATATTGGCAAATGAAGATAGGCTTCGGTGAGGTCCAATGGAATAAGGAAGTCCCCGGGTCAAAAGGCCTCTGTGATGGGCCCTAGACACAGTGGGAACTGGAGTGGTGGCCTTCATGGCCAGGGCCAAGGACTTGTGGGAACATCTGACAGCAGCCTCCGATCTTTAACTAGAAGGTCCTTGGAATTACCCTCTCCATCCTTGGAAACCAAACCACTGGAGCATCTACTAGTGGGACCTTGAGGAGCTCTTCTACAATTCAGGCACCGCATATTGTTGGTGTGCATTAGAGAGGAGGTGCTTGCTAGAAGCAGGAATCTCCCATTTCTTCCTGATTCTCCTAATAAAATATTCCGGTAAGGGAAGAATGGTTTTGGAAGACTCATCCTGAGGGAACAGTGTCTTGCTACCCTTGGAACAGCCCTAGATGTTAGAGGAAACGGCACTGCAGGAGGGCTGATTAGACTCTGTCTTGTGCAACTCTAAAATGGCTTAAATTAGTGATCCCTGGCAGGACTAGAACTGGCAAGTTTTTACACTGCAACACAAGGCTGCATCGCCCAGCTAAGGCATCAAGGCTCTAGATACTGTTTTGGTGATCAGGATTTCCAGATCCTCTGGATTGACACAACTGAGGACTGGTCGGGGGAGAAATCTACTGGTTCCTCATTCTCAGAAATGAGCTCTAAGTGCCCAGGATCCAGAGCCTCCACATTGGAGTCTGCTTCTGCTGCAGAAGCATGGGGGAGCGCCCGCTAAGGGGACCTAGGTAACCCCTAGTATGCCCATGGAGTGAAGATGTAAGAGTGGGTGAGTTATTGGGAGGTGGACTACCAGTAGCCCTGGATCCCCTCCCTTGGAGGTAACTCTCGAAATGCTCCTCAATGGCTCTCTGAAGGCCCAGGGAGATTTTGGTGGAGGGCAAGAACTGCCATCTCTAAGGGAGGAAGGACGAACTGATTGCCTTTCCCTATTGGGGGAAACACACACACCCTCCACCAGGGCTCTCTTGCCTGAGTGCTGAGTAGGAAGACGATCATATGTCAATGCTGCAAAGGGTCTGTTCAGGGTTTCCTGCTGATTGTAGGCTATTGGAGCCATGGTTGGAGCTCCGTGATGGGGTGTGCACCGGCGCCATCCTTCCCTGCTTAGCAGGGGGGTTCTGAGTGATTTTCCTTGTGGTGTTTTCCACCAGTCATGGACCCGCTGTGGCACACCGAAGCAGATGCCGCCTCCGGTGGTTCCCTGCTAGCCACGGTGGTGGGTGAGGCACAACTGTCGCTCGGGGGGAGGATGATCTTTTGGGGGAAGCCCTAGTGACTTCTGCGGCTCCCTATGAAATGTCTCCCTGGGAGGGGAGAAGATCTGGTCCACCATTTGGCGGGGGGGCAGCCCTTATGTTGGATGATGCGCCAAGGCAGGAGGGAGGAGAAGATTCTGCCTCCTGTAATTCCAGTGTGGCCACTGTATTAGCAATCAGGAAATCCAGATCTTCTGGATTAAGGCACCTGAAGGACTGGCCAGAAGAAGATGCCATGGGTTCCTCAGTTTCGGAGAAGCGCTCTAAGGACCCGGGGTCCAATCCCTCAATGTGAGAAGATCCTCTGCTGAAGAAGAGGGAGGGAGTGTATGCTCAGGGGACCTAGGATAACCCTTAGTATGCCCTTGGAGCGAAGGATTAGGTGCAGGTGCATTGGAGGGAGATGGACTACCAGTAGCCCTGGAACCCCTGCCCTGTAGGTAGCTCTCAATATGTTTCTCAATGGCTCTTTGAAAGGCTGAAGGGAGGCAAGGATACCATTCCCTGATGGGAGAAGGTTGGGCCATTGTCTTTTCCAAATGTGGGGATCCCCCCCTCCTCCGGAGTGCTCTTGTCTGTGAGCTGAGGAGGAAGATGAGTGGGCGCCAAGGCTATTAGTGCGAGGGGACCAATCTCCTGCGTGCTGCCTATTGAAGCCCTCATTAGAACTCCGGGACGGGGTGCGCGCAGGCGCCAGTCCTCCATGTTTGTGGGAGGTTCAGTGTGATTTGCCTTAAAAAGGCATTTCCCGCCTGCTGGGGGGCCACTGGCCCTCTGTGAAAAGTCTCCCTAGGCGGGGAGAAGTCCTGATCCGCCATTATGGCGGGGGAGGGGGACAAAGGGCGGGAAGAGAGGAACAAGGGAAATAAAGCAATTCCCAAGCCTCCCAAGTACCACATGCAAACGGGACGTTACAAGAACAAACACTGAAACCAAACACTCACTAAAATAAGCACAGAGAAGAGAAAGAGACTATCAAGCTAAGGAGTCCAAAGGATCCGTGCACTCCCTGTTCAGGCAGGAAATAGAACTGGAGAAAATGGAGTCCTAGGCTGAACAGGAAGTGATGTTTTTGATCCTGCCTCCCTGAGAAGGGGTGGAAATCACCGACCGAGAAGGTCTCTGCCTCTAAGAGAAGGTGGCGGAAATCCACTTTTTAGGATCCACCTAATAGGTTTAGCAGTTCATTGTGGAAGTACAGGAAAAGATCATATGAAAGGATCTTATCATGTTATCAAGTTTCCTGACTGATAACAGCTCACCAGGATTACATGCATGCAAAGAATCTTCCCGAACTTCTGCTATCAGAGAATATTTTAACAGGAAATGCCAGAGACTGAACCTTCTGCATGTGAAGTATGCATCCTGCTACTGAGTGAAAGCTCCTCAGCAAAAGCTATACCAATGCTACCATACGATAAATCTTGCTATACCTTCAGTTTACAAGATCTGTATTCATTGTATCTGTATTTACAAGATCTTATTCATATTGACCTTGATGTTTTTGTGATAACACATGGTGTCACACTATCTCATGCTTATGCACCTTTTTGAGTGCTATACCTTTCAACAAATACACTTCACATATTTTAAATTGTGTTAATATTTCTGAGCATGCCTCTCCACAATGTGTGAAGTGATCCTACAATGGAGGGTGGTAATTATAGCAGATGGCCTATGCATTAAGAAACAGTGTAATCATGAGACATATAATCATGTGTCCTTGGAGGAAAAATTAAAGTTACTAGAAAGTTAAAGACCAGACTTCAAAGGAAGTATTCTCAGAGTTGCTACATGTTCAAAATGCAGGGCCAACCAGACAGGGACAGATCAGGGGTCTCAATGTGTTTATGAAATAATGCTGCCAGGAGGAAGGGTTTAGATTTGTTAGGCAGTATTGCTCATCAGAAAGCAATAATTGCAAATCCATTAAAATTATTGCTAAAATTACAATAAAACAAAACATTCCATAAAATCAATAATACAATTCGCACAAAAATCCCCCAATGAAAAACTAAAATAAGTCTACCACATTCTATAAGTGTTTCTGGAACAATCTGAACCTGCACAAAAGAGACAGGCTTCACTTCAACCAAAAGGGAATCAGCTCCTACTGGCTTTCCAAAATTAGTTTAAAAGCTATTGGCTTTCCTGAATTAGGTTCTTTCTGCACAAGAAACGTACATTTTCAGGCTGGAAATCAAACATTTCCTCCATGGAGTTCCAGAGTATCCACACTGTTTTTTCCCCTTTTAGTTTTGAAAAGGTTTCAAGCAGCTTTTTCTCCATTGTTTTTGAAAATCCTTTTATAATTCTTCTTTCTGCTGAAATGTTTCGGAGCCGGCTTCCCTCCCAGTGTGATCATATTTAAAATGATTAATCTTTCCCGCTGCCATTTTCCATGCCTCTCTGCCATTGCCCAACTTTCCCTTCAGTGCCATTGTTTTGCATCCTTCATCTCACCCATTCTGTCTTGCCTTTATTTTTGCCATTTCATAAAGGGTCTTTTCTCACCTTTTTTGGTTGAATAAACGAAGCATCAATTAAATGGAATTGAAGCAATTAAGCATAGTTTCAACAAATAAGCAAAAAAATGTTTTTTAACCCTCATAGCAGCCATGAAATGTTTTGGAATAGGTGAGTACAGACAAATATTTTGGAAAAGGTGAGTGTAGTAAAGGGGAGAGGGATCAAAAATGGTCTGGAAATGTTCTAGGTCCATGGTGGCGAACCTTTGGCACTCCAGATGTTATGGACTACAATTCCCATCAGCCCCTGCCAGCATGGTCAGTTGGCCATGCTGGCAGGGGCTGATGGGAATTGTAGTCTGTAACATCTGGAGTGCCAAAGGTTTGCCACCACTGTTCTAGGTGATTTGTGTGGAAAGGACCTTAGTGTATAAAAGGAATGTCAAGGTGTCATTGGGAAGAAGCATTGGGCACCATCCAGGTCAGGACAAATAAATAACATACATGTTATTTTTTTAATTTAATTTATTCCCCACTTCACTCCCCAGTGGGGACCCAAAGCATCTTATACTGTCTTCCTAACCTACATTTTATCCATACAACAACTCTGTAAGGTAGTTAAGGCTGAAAGCATATGATTAAGCACCTTCTTCTCCCTGCTGTATAATGCCTCGTTTGTAGCATATCCAATGATGGTCAAAGCACTAGCAGCTGTTTAGGTCCCACAGAATAAATAATATAGTGAAGCAATATCTTCTATAGCACCAACCAACATTTGAAATACAGTTTGCCACAGGTACATATATTTAAAATATAATACATTTGGCTATTATAGGCTGAAAATTATGGCTGCTTGACTGAGCTGCTGCTGTTCAGAGTAAACTAATGTGCAAGCAGATAATGTTAGACTATACCTCATTTTGCCTGGAGACAAGGCTAGTAGCTTCCATTTCTGCAAGTCTTCACATACACAAGCATATTGCTGCCCTAGCATGGTATTGGGGGCGGGGCCCCAGTCCTCAGCAGCAGCTTCTCAAGGGTGGAATAGAGGCATGAAATGAAGCTTTGTGGAGCTAGAAAAAATCTGGTGCACAAGCCCTTTGCATATAACTCTTTAGATTCCAGCCAGTCCCTGATTATAAAACACGTGTTTTTTTATTTCTAGTTGTACTGTGGTAATTCAGGACTGTAAGATTTCAAAAATTGGTAAATAAAACGGAACTTAACAGAAGATGTGAATCCACATTCCTTATAAAACATAGTTTCATCCAAGATAAGTTAAACAGAACAATTAAAGTAGTATTTATGCTCACAAATTTTTATTCTTTTCATATATGTGGATCTTAAGAGGTGATCCCTACTTATTTGATCAACTAGAAAGGACACCAACATTGAAAAGCTAAAGGAATATGAAACAGAAATCTGGTACAAACACTTTCAACACCTTATACATTTGTGATATTGAGCTTTTGAGTTTTTATGCATCTTTAATTAGTATTTTCTTTAATATGTTGAGTATGACTTTATATGTTGCTGACATTAATTATTATTTAAATGTTGCATGTGCATCATGTTATGTGCCTTAATAGGTCTGCAGTATGGCTAAAATTACAATAAAACAAAATATTCCATGGAATCAGTAAGATAATTCGCTAAAAACTCCACACCCCACACGGCAGCCAATGAAAAGCTATCATTAAAAATAAGTCTATCATATCCTATAAGTATTTGTTGAAATAAAAAAGTTCTAACTAATTTTAAGAAGTCAAGAAAAAAGGATAAACACAAGAACTTGCCTTATATTGAATCCCCCCATTGGTCAGTCATGGTCAGTACCATCTACTCAGGCTGGCAGCAGCTCTCCAGGGTTTCAGTCTGGGGGTTTTCACATCACTTCCTCCATGATCCTGAATGTTATCTTCTGCATGTCAAACAGGTGTGCTACCAGCATCACTTGGCCATGTCCCCTCCCTTGTTAAGCTTCCCTAGGAACAGGTTCTAAGAGGAAGACCATCACTACTGAGAAGGTCCAGCTCTTGTTCCTTATAGCCTAGCCCCAGTAGTAAGGGAGATGTTCGTTAGGTAATCTAAGCTCAGCATATTAGAAGTTATGGGCCCTCAAAGCCTACTCAAGAAAATGTATTTTTCTGCATAGCAGCAGTGGTATGTTCCCAATTTATTATTTAATAGTTTCATTAATGTGTAACTCAAGGGAGCACCAGTGGGAGGTTTCAAAGAGGTCTGGTATCTAAGCATGGAGCAAATCAAAACTCCATCAGTTTTATGAAAGGTGTGTTGCAGTCATATTTTAGTAGCAAAGGATAATGTTCTAATTAACTAGGTGGCCCTATTCTGAGTTTCCAAGGCAGCTTTGGGAACAGTGTGTTATAGTAGTCCATGCTAGAGGTATTATGATGGCCAGGTCCTCACATTCTTTAAGGGATTGTATCCAATGCACTATTTCAGCTAGTAATTCTAATATTGATTTGTAACAACCATTCTTTCCACATTGGATTGTTTAATGAAAGGTGTATGTTTATAATCCAGCCATTTACAGTTGTTCTCACTAAAGCAACATGTTTTTTTTAATTTAGAAGAAATCAGAAATAAGCAGAACTTCAGACAGTGTATGTTCCAGTTGCATAGTAGACTGTAGGTCTCATTAAGAGAATTCAGTTTCCATCGTATTACTTCAAAGTCAGTTTGATCGGAGTTGACATTTTTATCACCTAAATGTCATGTCCATTCAGTTTTTACATGATTAAAATCCTTAATTTAATTTGTATATTGACACCTATTTTTTTTTAATTATCAATTTACATTTTGAAAACTGTGTTACTACTAAAACATTTGATACTGGTTTTTCATCCAGAGAATATTAACTTCCAAAGAGTGTTAACAGCTGCTGGATATTTACACATTTAAACATTGCAAACATTCCAAAAATTTCAATCCACGCTAGTTTGCCCCATTTTCCGAAAGATGCACACTACTGTGTACTTTTTTCTCATTTGTTAAGATAACCTTGAGTTAGCAGTATTGCAGTAGGTCAGGAGATTGAGGAAAATTAATTTCAGGCTCTAAACAAACCAAATATGTTTTATTTTGTGCCAAGTCTTTTATCAGTCCTTGTTTTATCTAAAATCAATCCCTCCAAAGTTTCCTGAGGAAAAAAATCTGGAATTTGCAATGGTAAATATATGAGAGAAAATCACTATAATTGATCCATTTTATGATAAGGTTGCATTATTCATATAACAACTTTCTGTATTTCTTATTTTATTGGAGAACTGAACATCTGGTTAATTGTACACATAATTTATTCATACTTGGGAAATTTCTAGTGCTGATTTCATATACATGGCATGACTTTCAAGTATAGCTTTACAAAATAGCTGTTATTAGTAGCATTTTTTACACTAGATAGATCTCTGCCAAGAAGCTTCCAGTCTAAGTTCAGGTGGCAGGAAAAGGATAATTTTGCAAGAAATGAAAGAGACTGTACAGTTATATCTACTTAAGTTGCATTTCAGCATGTGAAACCTTGCAGTGTAATCTTAAGCAGAGTTACAGCCCTCTAGGTCCATTAAAGCTAATGCCTTAAAGGACGTAACTGCTTAAACGGTATTTCTTCTTCAAGGAAGATGACAGACAAAAACATTGAGTATGAATTTAAAGTGCACAAAGTTGTTCAAAACTTAAGTTCTCCTCCAGATTTATTTGTTTGCAAAATATGAATGAGGATATCAAATACAAGTGTTCAGCCTAAACTTGGTTTTACTGGGCATCAGAGTCACGAGTTGAAGAAAGGGATGAATTAAAGTTGGAGCCTGGAATGTTCATAGAGAAGAAAAGGGTGATAAAAAAAGATAAGGGAAGACTATACTTCTAAGAAAGCCATGTCACCAATAGTCACAGGTTACAGAAGGGGTATGAAACAGGCCAGGATAAGTAATGTGGAGAAGAAAGGTGGTGATAGTCACACAATGGGAATTCTACATCAGAAAAGCAAACAGAAAATAGTTCTTGGAAAAGGCAATATGAAGAGAGTACACATGGTAATGAGTGAGGAAGTCAGCCCTGGATCACAGAAATTACCACTTGCCAAGATGAATGTTACATTGCTAGGAATGGTGAGAATTTGTCAGAGAGAAAGAAGGCAAGCTAAATATTGAGGTCAGAAATGAAAGCTAATACAGCAATACAGAAATGCAAAGAAAGCAGGGTTTTTCGGACTGAAGTCCTAATTTGGAGAAGCAGTGTGATGAGACAGTTTGTAAGGGCAAGCAGAAGTCTGACCTTACCAATGCAGCTTTTAAAGCAGGGTGTGTAAGAGAAGAAAACTTCCAAAATAGGGACAAGTTTAGCAAAAAAAGCACTAAAGGATATGAGAAAGGTGAACTTTTGAAACAGATGTGATTTCTGAGGAAAGGAATGGTAGATCAAGATGAAGCAATAAAACATAAAAGGAGGAAGGAATAGAGATAACATTGAGGGAGAAAGATCATCAGTAAAAAATGGAATTGTTGATGTTCTGAATCTGCAATATATTCAGATATGATACCTGATAATATTGGAATTTCTAAAAAATCTCAGTTCAGGTTTTTAGAAAGCAAGTTTTTAGACCTTTTGTATGAAAAATGAGTATATGGCCCATTATGCACAAGATGTCTACTGCGTGGCAGGGGCAAATGTCCATCACAGCAAGATTTCTTGTATAGATATAGTTCCCCAAGCCCCACTTAGAGCAGGCAGGGAATGCCTCCTCACATGTAAACAGAGAAACTTGAGACCACACTGCAGTTCCACTGCACAGCTAAGAGGTCCAAGGTAAGAGTTCCATGCTTAATGGGCCTTTGACTCTGATTCCTACCCACTCTGGTATGCACTTTTTATTTTGCTTTCCATATGCCATATATTACCCAGATTGTTTTTACTGTTTGGAAAAAAAATAAATTTAACAGACTAGACTTGCTGAGTTCAGGACATTTGATGTTAGTGTTTTAACGTTCATTATTATTCGATTGTTGATTCTTAGTATTATCATGATTGAACTGAACTTGGTATTGATTGTTTAATTATGTGAGTGAGACAACCTGAACCTGACCTTTGGCTGGGAAAGGGCGAGATAGTAAATTTAATTTAAAAATGCTTTTATATGCATTAATTTTCTACAAACTACGTATTATTAACTTAGAAAACAAAAGAAATAGGAAATAGGGAGGCAAATAAATGATAAGTCTAAATTCAGGACAATTTCATAGGAATGATTTGTCATTATCTTTCAATCATGTAAAGCTGAATATATGTTAGAAACTGGTTAACATCTGCCTTTGGGAATGGGAGAGGGTGGGATACCTAATACTGTGGTTGAAGTTTCAGGGGTAATTAATTAAAAAATAGCTGCATGTGACATGCATCTTTTGTAAGCAACTTCAGTCAGACAGACATCCCAGAAACAATGGAGTGTCTTTGTTCATATATTATTCATGCACCTGTGTGTTTGCAGGGGTTGAAAGGAGGGCAAAGGGATCTATAGTGCAAATAGACCAAAAGAAGCAAAAGCCATACTGACAGACAGAAAGCTTTAGTACCAGCCACTAGAGCTGCAGGAACAGATACTTTGAGCTTGGGTTTCTTAACATCAAGGCTTCCTTTCCCCCTCCTGAAGCCTATTCTATAGCCTCAATATAGATTTAGAGCAGGGATGCCAGCCTCTAGGTGGGATCTGGGCATACCCAGAATCACAATTCATTCCCAGGCTACACCATGGAGAAAACATATGCTTGGTAGAATGGGCTCTAGGACTTAGGGCCCTGCACTCTCCAGGTTTTTTCCTCGAATCTCCAGATGTTTCCCAACCTGGATCTGGCACCCCCATGGCCTAGTATAACCTATTAAACTCACAGATGTAAATACACATCTGGATAAATTACTACCTGTTTTCTACAATGTATGGTTCATTTTCAGGGATTGAGGTGTCCTGTGGTAGTTAGGATTTTCCCCCATTGATATTTTCACATGAGACATACTCTGCAAAGCACTAAGTTTCTCAACCTTTTGTCTCAGAATTTTTTAAATAAAAAAAATGATAGTAACAAGATGATACCAAACTTCCTCAGTTATTTAGGCTCTTGGGCTGCTCGACCAATTTGAGAGTTGGCACCCAAAAAAGGTGCATATGTTTCCAGGCTGGACTCTAACAATCTAAAGAGGAACAAAAGATGCATTTAGAATGGGAAATGTTCTAAAAATGTACTACACCAAAGAATTGCAGGATTTAGAAGGTAAAATAATGCTAAGAATGCAAGCAAAGGCACACAAATCACAGAAAAGTTGCAACATACGAAATAACATTATATATTATTTGTGCCAGAGAGTTTAGTCAAACAATTGAAACACAGATTTTCAGTTTCAACAATTTCAACACAGATTAGCTCCCCCATCTTGTTCTTCTTTGAGGAGCTCTTTGCCATGGGGGCAAGACCCAGCCCAGTCCAGAGGCTGCTGGGCACAACAGGAAGAGCCAAAGAACCCCAAGTGCTTGCTGGAGAGGCTGGAGAGGCAATATTCCCTTTGTCCCCCCTCAGGCAGAGGGGAGAAGAGATCAGTCATGTTTCCCTTTCCATTTCATCTTGGTGCTCACATTGCCTCTGCTGCTGCCAACACAGCTGCTGCCAGTAAGTCCCTTTGGGCAGATTGGCTAAGTTTGCCCAGGTGCACAATTAATGCACAAAGCATAGGTGCATGAGTTCAGCTTGGTGGAGGGAAACTGAGTGCAAGGGACAGAGGGGAAGGGAGGAGGGAGGGAGAGAGGGAGATAGATAGATAGATAATAGTTCAGTAAATGATTATAATAATAATATAATAATAATAAGCATTTATTGTCATTGTGCACGCACAACGAAAATTACAAGCATTCCCGATGCACACTATTTCAGACCTCACACCCCATCCTCACATTCCCCTTCCTCCAACCATCACTATGCAGCCCCAACCACATCAGCACGAAACCATGGAGTTCAGCATAGCCATAGCTCTAGAATAGAAGCTGTCTCTGAGCCTATTTGTCCTTGTTTTTATAATCCTATATCGTCTGCCAAATGGTAACATTATGGGATGGGCAAAAGTGCGAAGAAGACAAGTAAGAGGACTGGAGTGAAAATATTCAACAGACAATACTCTTTCAAATACAATTTGTTTGTTTAGGCTGATATTGCCACTGATGAATCCATGATGTCATAGAAAGGTTGAGAAGACTTCAGAAGACTCGTCAAGCCCATTGACCATTATCCCTTCCTTTTAATCCATGTTAGAACAAATGATACTGCTAGACATAGCTTTTGGGACATCAGAAAGTATTTTGAGGCTCTTGGAAGGAAGATGAAGGATCTGGATGCACAGGTTCATTTCATCTCTACTTCCAGTTGAAGGATATGGGCCCAGGCGAGAAAGAAGAACAATGGAAGTGAATAACTGCCTTCGCAGGTGGTGCCACCAGGAACGTTTTGGCTTCTTGAATCATGGTCGGCGGTTTCATGAAAAAGGAATACTGGCAAGGGATGGGTTGCACCTCACAGTTGTAGGGAAGAACATTTTTGCTGGGAGATTGACAAACCTTATCAGGAGGGCTTCAAACTGAGTGAAGTGGAGGAGGGAGACAATATTCAAGTGGGAAGGAATTCACCTAGTACTAGAGAGAATAGGCTGAATGTTATAGAGAGAACTGAGCGAATAGTTCAACAACCCAGCAGTGAGGGGAATAAAACTTTAAATAAGCACACCCACGGGGCATGAACCAAAGCCTTAGATGTGTCTACATTAATGTACAAAGCATAGGTAATAAACAGGATGAACTGTAACTCTTAACACGGCATAATAAATATGACAGAATAGGCATCACTGAAACTGGTGAGATGAATCTCATGACTGGAATGTAATAATTGAGGGGTACAACCTATTCCAGAGAAATAGATAAACTAGGAAAGATGGAGGAGTAACACTATATGTCACGGATGATTACACCTGTGAGCAGGTCCATGACTTAAATCCTGGGAACCAGGTTAAGAGAATCTGGGTAAAAATTAAGGGGGAGAAAAACAACAGTGATCTCATTGTGAGGGTCTATTACAGACCCCCCAAACCAGACTGAGCCTTTCAGGGGAGGGCGGTATATAAATTAAATATGCCATACCATACCATTGATGAGTTGGATGATGCCTTCCTGAGGCAGATGACCAAACTTTCACAAAGAAGAGAAACAGTAGTAATGGGAGATTTCAATTATCCAGATATTTGCTGGGAGTCAAACTCTGCCAAGACTGCCAGGTCCAACAATTTCCTCACTTGCCTTGCAGACAGTTTCATGGTCCAGAAGATGGATTGAGGCAACAAGGGGATCGGCTGTTTTAGATCTGTTCCTAAACCACAATGAATACCTGATTAATGGGGTGGAAGTGGTAGAGTCCTTAGGTGGGAGTGACCATGTTATCCTGGAGTTCGTTATACAATGGAAAGGTGATAACAAGTCTAGTCGAACACATGTTCTAGACTTTAAGAAAGCTGATTTTAGTAAACTTAAGAAACTACTGAGTATGATCCCACTGTTAAGAATACTAAAAGACAAGGGAGTACAACATGGACAGGAGTTTCTAAAAAGTGAGCTCTTAAAGGCACAATTTCAAACAGTTCCAATGAGGAGAAAAATAGGAAGTGTCTAAAGAAACCAGGATAAGAACATAAGAACATAAGAACAAGCCAGCTGGATCAGACCAGAGTCCATCTAGTCCAGCTCTCTGCTACTCGCAGTGGCCCACCAGGTGCCTTTGGGAGTTCACATGTAGGATGTGAAAGCAATGGCCTTCTGTGGCTGTTGCTCCCGAGCACCTGGACTGTTAAGGCATTTGCAATCTCAGATCAAAGAGGATCAAGATTGGTAGCCATAAATTGACTTCTCCTCCATAAATCTGTCCAAGCCCCTTTTAAAGCTATCCAGGTTAGTGGCCATCACCACCTCCTGTGGCAGCATATTCCAAACACCAATCACACGTTGCGTGAAGAAGTGTTCCTTTTATTAGTTCTAATTCTTCCCCCCAGCATTTTCAATGAATGCCCCCTGGTTCTAGTATTGTGAGAAAGAGAGAAAAATTTCTCTCTGTCAACATTTTCTACCCCATGCATAATTTTATAGACTTCAATCATATCCCCCCTCAGCGTCTCCTCTCCAAACTAAAGAGTCCCAAACGCTGCAGCCTTTCCTCATAAGGAAGGTGCTCCAGTCCCTCAATCATCCTCGTTGCCCTTCTCTGCACTTTTTCTATCTCTTCAATATCCTTTTTGAGATGTGGTGACCAGAACTGAACACAGTACTCCAAGTGTGGTCGCTTTTCCTGTCTTTATATAAGGGCATGACAATCTTTGCAGTTTTATTATCAATTCCTTTCCTGATTATTCCCAGCATAGAGTTTGCCTTTTTCACAGCTGCCATACATTGAGTTGACATTCCCATGGAACTATCAATTAAGGCAGCCCAAATCCCTTTCCTGGTCTGTGACTGATAGCACTGACCCCTGTAAGCGTGTATGTGAAGTTTGGATTTTTTGCCCCTATGTGCATCACTTTGCATTTTGCTACATTGAACGGCATTTGCCATTTCTTAGCCCACTCACCTAATTTATCAAGGTCCGGCTTGGAGCTCTTCGCAATCCTTTTGTGGTTCTCACCACCCTACATAATTTGGTATCATCTGCAAACTTAGCCTGCACGCTACCCACCCCTACTTCCAGGTCATTTATGAATAGGTTAAAGAGCACTGGTCCCAATCTCACGGATCCTTGGGGACACCACTCCCACATCTCTCCATTGTGAGAATTTCCCATTTACACCCACTCTTTGCTTCCTGTTTTCTCAACCAGTTTTAATCCATAGGAGGACTTCCCCTCTTATTCCTTCATTGCTGAGTTTCTCAATAGTCTCTGGTGAGGGAACTTTGTCAAAAGCCTTTTTGGAAATCCAAGTAGACAATGTCCACTGGTTCACTTATCCACATGCCTATTTACATCCTCAAAGAACTCTAGTAAGTTTGTAAGACAGGATTTGCCTCTGCAAAAGCCATGCTGACTCTTTCTCAGCAGGTCTTGCTTTTGTACATGTTTTATAATTTTATCTTTAATGACAGATTCTACTAATTTACCAGGAACAGATGTCAAACTGACTGGCCTGTAATTTCCCGGGTCCCCCCTAGATCCTTTCTTAAAGATTGGTGTGACATTGGCCATCTTCCAGTCTTCAGGGATGGAGCCTGATTTCAAGGATAAGTTGCATATTAAAGTGAGAACATCAGCAATTTCATGCTTGAGCTCTTTAAGAACTCTTGGGTGAATGCAATCTGGGCCAGGGGATTTGGTAGCATTTAGTTTATCAATGGCTGCCAGAACTTCTTCCTTGTCTACCACTATCTTAGATTAGTTCCTCTCGAGTTAAGCCTCCTAAGAAGCTTGGTTCAGGTGCAGGAATTTTCCTCACCTCCTCTTGGGTGAAGACAGATGCAAAGAATTCATTTGGCTTCTCTGCAATCTCCCTGTCATCTTTTAGCACACCCTTTTTTGTTCCTTTGTCATCTAACGGGCCTATCGCTTCCCTTGCTGGCTTCCTGCTTTTGATGTACTTGAAGAACTGTTTGTTGCTGGTTTTGATGTTCACAGCCATACCATTCCTCATAATCCTTTTTGCCTCCCTTACAGCTAACTTGCTTCTCTTTTGCCACCATTTGTTTTCTCTCGGGTATTCTTTATCAGTTACGTTGGACGTCCATTTTCTAAAAAAGACATCTTTTTTTCCCTAATAATTTCCTCAACGTCCCTTGTTAACCATGGTGGCTTTCTTTTGGACTGAAGCTGCCTTTTCTTTCTAACCTGTGGAACACATTCCAGCTGTGAGCTTTTAAGACTGTGTTTTAAATAACCTCCAAGCATCTTGGACATTTTTGACTCTCTTGATTTTCCCTTTCAGCTTCCTCGCACTATCCCCCCTTATCTTTGAGAAATTCCCTTTCTGAAGGAGCATGTAACTACAATAGTAGTTGTCACTTGTTAAGCATGCAGAGATACTGAATCTGACAGCATTGTGGTCGCTGTTCCTATCGCTCAACAACACTGACTTCGCACCAGGTCCTGGGTCCCACATAGAATTAGATCTAGGATCACATCTCCCTGGTTGGTTCTACAACCATCTGCTCTAAACCACAGTCATTTAGCATATCCAGGAATGTTCTCTCCTTACTATGACCTGAACATGCATTTTCCAGTTTATATGGGGATAGTTAAGGTAGCCCATTACCACGACATTTTGCTTTTGTTGGCCTCTCTAATTTCTTTTTCCCATCTCAGAATCCTCTTGTCGCTTTGGTCAGGGGGGGCGATAATATATTCCTAATGTTAAACTATGCTTCACCCCTGGTATTGATATCCACAGTGCTTCTGTAGAGGAATCAGCTCCCCTGCATTGTCTATTTTATGTGACACTATGCTCTCTTTTGATGTAGAGGGCCACCCCACCCCAATCACGCCCTGCCCTATCTTTCCTGTAGAGCCTGTAACCTGGGATAACAGCATCCCACTGGTTCTCCTCATTCCACCATGTCTCTGTGATGCCCACTATATCAATGTCCTCCCTTCAAAACTCTGTGCTCCAGCTCCCCCATTTTAGGTCCGAGATGCTTCTACTATTAGCATAGAGACATACTCTGTCTCTGTCCCTAACCTGGGATTTATGTGTTTTGCCCTCCTAGCCTTTTGTAGACACTATCACTTATCACATTGCTATGTTTCCTCGCGTATGTGGTTGATTTAAAAAACCTCCTTCTCTGTCTGCATCCCCATGGACTCTGTATTCGAACCGAAGTCACCTCAGCTCCTGTCGGCTTTCCCAGGAATCAGTTTAAAAGCTGTTCTGCCACCTTTTTTTTAATGTTGAGCCAGCAGCCTGGTTCCTCTTTGGTTAAGATGAAGCCCGTCCCTTTTGTACAGGCCTGCCTTATCCCAAAAGGTTCCCCAGTTCCTGACAAATCTGAAACCCTCTGCCTTGCACCACCTTCTCATCCACGCATTGGCCCAGACCCTGTATCTCAGCACTGCTTCGCCCTGCTGGCGTGGAACAGGTAAGTTCAGAGAATGCCACCTTGGGGTCCTGGATTTTAACCTTTTCCTAGCAGCCTAAACTTAGCTTCCAGGACCCCCGGCTACATTTCCCAATGTCATTGGTACCAATGTGGACCACAACTGCTGACTCCACCCCAGCACTGTCTAACAGCCTATCCTGAGCGTGGCGTGACATCCGCAACCTTCGCACCAGGCAGGCAAGTCACCATCGCGGGGCATCACACCTGTCACAAACCCAACTCTCTATATTCCTGATGGTCGAGATCACCCACTACAAGGAGCCCCCACCTCGAGGGGTATCCCTCAGTCGCGAGGAGGATAGCTGATCACCAGTTAAGGAAGGGATCCCATCTAAGGGAGCATCTTCCCCACCTCAGACTGGCACCCTCTGTCACCCAGACTCTCATTCTCCATGACATCTGAAGCGATGTCACCTTGGGAGGTGGGACCCGGCTGCTAGGTCCCTGAAAGCCTTGTTTGTTGCCCTCTCTGCCTCTCTCAGCTTCTCCAGGTCTGCCACCTTGGCTTCCAAGAGAACGGACACGTTCCTTGAGTGCCAGGAGCTCATTGCAGAGAGGGAAAACCCACGACTTCTGGACTAGTGGCAGATAGTCATACATGTGACACTCAGTGCAAAAAACTGGCAAGCCACCATCCCCATGCTGGCTTCCTGCCTTCATCTCTGATTTTGTTTAGATATTTAGATATTAAACTTTTAGTCAGTGCCCCTTGGAGCTATCTGTACCTACTATCCCTCAAGAAATGTCCTTATTAATTAATTAATGTATTTATTTTTAAAAAGAAAAAAGAAAGAAATTCCGCTGGTTCCAGAGACTGAACTAAAGACTGAATGACTCACCTCAGGAGCCCCACCTTTAGCAGCCCAGGACAAAGAGTAACCTCTGTTAACCCCTGTTAAGCCCCACCTCCAGCAGTCTCAGCTCCTAGTAGCCTTAAGGAGAAAAAAAAGAGATAGCCCTGCAAAGCCCTGTTAAAAAATACACTGTTTTAAAGATGTGGCTTTGAGAAAAGCCCTCCAAAATGAACACCAGAGTCACTCTGTTCTTCCTGGCCCAGATGCCTTGTCCACTGCTGCTCCTTTCTGCTGGTTCCAGAGACTGAACTAAAGACTGAATGACTCACCTCAGGAGCCCCACCTTTAGCAGCCCAGGACAAAGAGTAACCTCTGTTAACCCCTGTTAAGCCCCACCTCCAGCAGTCTCAGCTCCTAGTAGCCTTAAGGAGAAAAAGAGATAACCCCTGCAAACCCCTGTTAAAAATACACTGTTTTAAAAGATGTGGCTTTGAGAAAAGCCCTCCAAAATGAACACCAGAGTCACTCTGTTCTTCCTGGCCCGGATGCCTTGTCCACTGCTGCTCCTTTCTGCTGGTTCCAGAGACTGAACTAAAGACTGAATGACTCACCTCAGGAGCCCCACCTCCAGCAGTCTCAGCTCCTAGTAGCCTTAAGGAGAAAAAGAGATAACCCCTGCAAACCCCTGTTAAAAATACACTGTTTTAAAAGATGTGGCTTTGAGAAAAGCCCTCCAAAATGGATGGATGTCTAAAGAACTCTCAAGTGAGCTAAGATATAAAACGGGCATGTGCAAGAAATGGAAAAGGGTGGAAATTGCTAAAGAGGAATTCAAACAAATAGCCAAGACATGTAGAGAGAAAGTCAGAAAAGCTAAAGCGTACAATGAGTTCAGACTTGCAAGAGCTGTTAAAACAATAAAAAGGGCTTTTTTGGTTATGTCCATAGCAAAAGGAAGAAAAAGGATATGATAGGGTCACTGCATAGAGAAGATGGTGAAATTCTAACAGGGGACGGAGAAAAGGCAGAACTACTCAATACCTTCTTTGCCTCGATTTTTTCCCAAAAGAAAAATGGTGCTCAACTGGGGGGAAATGGATCAGAAGATACAGTAGGGGAAATTCAGCACAGAATAAAGTGCTGGTACAGGAATACCTGAATACTTTAAATGAATTCAAATCTACAGGGCCTGATGAACTACATCCCAGGCAGTGGTGGGATTGAAATAATTTAACAACTGGTTCTGGTGGTGGGATTCAAATAATTTAGAAACTGGTTTCAGGTTCGTTTGTGTGTGTTTTGTAGTGTTTTTTCAGTTTGTGGCCTGCAGGGGGCACTGGTTTTAGGTTAGCAACACCCAAATTTCAGGGATTTTTCAGGAGACTTTCCTGATGATACCACCCAAGCTAGGTGAGGTTTGGTTCAGGGGGTCCAAAGTTATGGACTCCCAAAAAGGGTGCCACCATCTCCCATTGTTTCCAATGGGAGCTAATAGGAGATGGGGGCTACACCTTTGAGGGTCTATAACTTTGGACCTGCTGAACCAAACTTCACCAATCCTGGTTGGTATCATCAAGAAAGTCTCTTAAAGATATCCTGAAATTTTGGTGCTGCTAGCTTAACAATTGCACCCTTGACAGAAAGTACCCTCCAAATTTCCCTAGATTCTCCTTTTAACTCCACCCCCATCTGCATGGATTTAAAGGGAGAATGTGAGGTCCCCAGTTTAAACATTGAAAGTGATGCTGTTTCAGGGTGGGTGAGAATCCACCCCAAAATAGCATCACTTTCAATGTTGTTTTAATTGGGGACCCCAGATTCTCCCTTTAAGGTGGATTTGAAAGAAGAATCTGGGCTCCCTAGTTTAAACACCATTGAAAGTGATGCTATTTGGGGGTAGATTTCACTGGAGGTGTTTTGTGAGAGATGATGCTGACATTTGTTTGGTAAATGTTTTGCTGGGGGTGATTTGTGAGAGATTTACATGCTTAATACCCACTTGCACTAGCTTGGAGCTGTTTCTCAGGCTAACAACCTACCTAATCGGGTTGGTGTGAGGACAAAATTAGGAAAGAGAGTTAGTGGGGAGAGAGCCATGTATGTCTTGCTGGGGGTGGGAGGTGTTTTGCGAGCTGGTGCAAAATATCATTGTTAGGTGGTGGGGAGGGTGGCCGCCCATACGGGGGAGGTGCCAAACTCAGGTTTTGTCCCAGGACCCAGTTTGCCTAGATACGCCTCTGCTCGGACCCAAGTGTAGCATTCTAGAACAATCTAGGAAATGGCAGATAAATTATCAAATCTGGTGTCATCTTTACACTGGAAAATGCATTAGAAAGCATTGTGGATCTTAGACATTTTGTTAGCAGCTTAAATCCTACAGTTAATCACAGCACCTGAAGGCATACAGCCAATTTATACCATGGGTAGGGAGGGTAAAGGAACTACCAGCCTTGTTTTGTATATTACAAATTATCCAATAGGACCTGAACAGCATTTTCACAGCATCAGTCAAGCAATGAGTCAGTACAGCACAAAGGACTGCAGAACAAAAAGAAATAGTTCTCTCCAGCTGTTCTGATAAATTTCTCAAGCTTCTTGGCTCCTCCACTTCCCACCTCTTAAGCTTACTTGAGATTTCTACAATACTCTCCCCGCAGTTACATATTTCTCATTCATTTAAAAATGTCCACACTTCCAAACTGTACCTGACGTGCATCTATATCAGAGTTTGAAAAGGGAAAAATTACTTTCAATAACTGTCAGTACAGAATGCCTGGATGATTGTGCTGTGTAACATTTAGTTTCTACTAAGCAATTTTTTTTACAATGTTGAAAGTAATATAATACGAGATGTTCCCACTTTCAGGCACTAGTCAAAAACTACTTATACTGGAGTAGTCTGACATTGTCTATGCTGATTTTTTTTCAACTAGCTAATGTTTTATGTTATGGTAGAAGCATAGCTAGTTACTATTTAAAGTGAACTTGAACTTAACAGGCTCAAACTCACTGATTTCACATTTAGCAGGAAACCATCTCCTAAAAATTCATTTGTCAGTGAGGAAACACTTACAAATGTTAAAGAATATGAACATTCTTTGCTGAAGGCCCTGACTCTCACAAGTTCTTTCACCACATATAATAATAGACTAATTCAGTGTGTTCAGAGGAAGAGAGACATTTACACTGCATCAGACCAAGACCAGTGCTAAGTGGTACTGATTACTTAAGATTTAAACACATTTTTTTCTTTTTAAAAAGCCTTACTATGGGAACAGAGCCCATGACAAGCTCAAATGTAAAGACATGCTCAAATTTAAAGTAAAGTTATAATTAGAAATGAGAAATGAATTGGCACAGAGATCTTTTAAATAGAGGTCTCAAAATTAATGTAGCTACCTTACATTTATCAGCATGTTTGTAAAGTTACATTTCCTCCTAAATGTTCAATATTCCCCAAATTGACCATGTGGTCATCTAATCAACAGATTTTGTCTGAGTCAGTGTATATGGTTAGCATGAAAGGCAAGGTATTTACTGGGGAGCTGAATAAAATTTTCTGAGTTCTCACCACCTTGAATAAGGTGACTGAAAATTATGTGTGAAAAACTAGTGTGGTGTAGTGGTTAGAATATTGGACTAGTATCTGGAAGATCCAGTTGCAAATCCCTACTCTGTCATGGAAGCTTGTTGGGTGGCTTTGGGCCGGTCATACCTTATCTGCCTAACCACCCTCACAGGGTTCTTGTGAGGATAAATTGAGGAGAAGACAACAATGGAAGTCACTTTAAGTCCCCATTGGAGAGAAAAGTGAGATATAAATGAAATAAATACAAAAATTCCTAAAGGAGGGGTTAAATTCAGTATGACTGGAATTATTACTGGAATCATATTGTTATTGCAAGGCTACATTTCTCAGGTTGAAGATTGGAACTTGGTTTCTGTGATATCTACTTTGTTCTTTTTTTTTTTTTTTACAGAAGGAGTGTATAGGTAGAATCTGGCATATAATGGAATGGAGACATTTGACAGAAGTGAAGAATCTGGCATTTTGATGGAATTGACCTAGCTCACAATAGTATTATTGACAGTGAGAATCAACTGATTAACTGGATTAATAGACAGTTGAAAGTTTCTTTTCTCTGTTACATGTGTGTTTAGTTATCTGCATCTTGTTTTATTCGGAGAATTTGTAGAACTCAGTCAGGCAGAGATTATACCTGAATCTTTAGAAAGGCTTTTAGATAAGCTTTAATGCTGCTGTTTAATAGTTAATTTGATTTTGATGCTGTTCCATTAGTATTACTGTAATTATTGGTGTATTGTTATTGTAAGCTGCCTTTTGGATATTATATAGACTGAAAAGTAGAGTACAATTTGGCCAACAAATGTTAATTTATTTACTTGTTCAGTTAGTGCATCTGGACTGCTGCTTATGGAGTTTTTCATAGTCTGGGATTTTGCCATTCTGGGAAATTAATGTGGGTATCCACCTTCTTGTGTTTCTTTGTAATGTCCCAACTGAGGGACACCCACATGTCTCTAGCATTGAGAAAATTCCATCATCTGGGTGAGAATTTAGTGGCTAAGTATAAACAGGGGTTTGTTTCAATGCTATCTATATTTTTTTGCCTAAATAGTTTTTAAATGTTGTCACCTGCCATGAGCCTTCAAAGATAAAGCAGGTTTTAAAAAGAATGGAAATAAATCAGAGCAGTAGCTAAGGCAGTGGAAAACCTATCTGGGGAATAATATATGGGTAATTCAAAAACCTCTATGGGCAATTCTGTTCAAATTGTTATGTCATAGGCTACTCAGGAAAGAGGTTATAAACACTTCTTGTAATTGCAGCCCTCATCAGAGTGAGGTAATTAGGCATGCCAACCAATTGTGCAAGTAAAAGAAAAACACCATGGATCAGTTTTCTTGCACAAGTGCTGGAATGCTTTCCTATTTGCTGACTTTTTAAAAAGAATAACCCCAAAAGGCATTAGCAATGGTACAATAAAAAGCTGTATTAAACAGTCAACTGACCTCTTTCAAAATAGAAAGTATTTGATTGTTAATTAACTTGATTGTATTTATACATATTTGGGGTTTTTAAAAATTCCAATATCATCCAATATGGAAACAAGGAGTGTTACATAAAAATGTTAGGTCCATGTGCAGATGTGTTAGGGCATCCACTAGTGTCCATGTGTAGATGTGAGCATTCCCCAGTGTCCTGTGATGAGATGACAGTGTAAATAAGATAAATTAGTACTGATAGAGATGTGGGGGCCGAAGGTATCTCACATCACATTTTAACAACATATGCACACATACTGGCAGTGGCTAATGTGACTAATGTCACTAAGGGAGCCTGCTGGAAACTGAACACAAAGCTGTGAACTGCAAGATCAAGTAGAAGAGGCTTCCCCACTAGCTTGTCCTTGTTTTATCATTCCAGGGCTCTTCCACACCAGGGTGATTTTCTTTGGTAAACTAGTTGCTAAAGCAATTCTGTGAAATCACCCTTGCAATGAAGATCCATAAAGCCCAGGGAAATGGTTTTTTCCCCTGTTTTTTTTTAACAATTTCCCTTTTACACTTGATATGCATTAAAGGCTTCCTCCCCCAGTATTCTGTTGTGACCCTCAAGATTACCTGTTATATTTTCCTCTTAATTTTGAGAAGCATGGGTAATGCAGCACTGCAGTTAAAAAACCTCCACATATTTCCAGATACCTCCAATTATGTATTCCAAAAGGTATGCTGGGCTATGGGTGATTCTGTTCCAGTATTTTTTTAAAAAATCAAGTAATGCTGGATAGGAATAATACAATACCTTTAAAAAATTGCACTTTGAAGAGCTTCTGATGATCCCTCCCATCTGTCTAAAAGGCAGAGAATTCCCCTCTATTATGCTAATTGTTGCAGGAGGTGGGAGTTGGCTTCTTGAGTCATCACTAAATTTAAAAAGTAATTTATGAGTAATAGATAATATGAATATTGACTGGGCAATGTACAACATTCCCTGTCAATTTTGCCAAATGTAAAGTTCAAGATTTTAAATACTGTTATTTGTGTATGTTCTCCACAGTCGTAGTGAACATGGACTATAGCCTGTTTTCATTCAAATTTTTAAAGCATTTTTAAAGAATTTGTGGAAATCACACTTTGCACAGTTTAGTGTGCATAATATCTGCTTTAAGAAAATTATTCGTCATAGCCTTTTTTTCCTGGTTGAAAATATACCATGAATACATCAAAGCCTAGCAGAAACTCAGAACATCTTAACACAAAAGCTTATCTCTATACAAATAAAAATGTGCGAAAACCATAAGACGAATGCCTCCTTGGAAGTTAGAGTCTGATTTCCCAAATCCCTTTTTTCTAATCCAGAACATGTAAAACAGGCCAGGTTTACTCACTAGAGGAGTGTTCACAGCTGATCACTGGTAATGAAAACACACCCAAAGACTGAGCTCAGACAAATGAAGTCCAGAAAACCAAAAAATATTTCGCTCCCTCCTTTTAACCTTTAAAAATTAAAGAAGTTCTGAAGATGTCACAAAATTGGGGTGCTGTGTGGTTTCCAGGCTGTATGGCCATGTTCTAGCAGCATTCTCTCCTGACGTTTCGCCTGCATCTGTGGCTGGCATATTCAGAGGCCACAAATGCAGGCGAAACGTCAGGAGAGAATGCTGCTAGAACACGGCCATACAGCCCGGAAACCACACAGCACCCCAGTGATTCCGGCCGTGAAAGCCTTCGACAATACATTGTCACAAAATTGTTTTTGGAAAGATCTAATGGGATTGCCCAGTCTAATGGGTCTGATGGGGTTGCCCAAACATAGAATTTGTGTGGTTTTAAAAGCTGCCTGAAATGCAGCATGCAAAACTTTTATTAGCATGATGAAGCTTTAACTGCTACACTTATGCATATCAAGCCTATACATTTTGGTACTTATGAGGGGCCTTTCAGGAAAATTGTTAGTGACTATAGTGGTTAATGTTTCCTTTCTGGCACAGTGAAATGCAAGGAGGGCAGGAAGGAAGATCTCTAAAAGGCTGGAGAAAAGATGACACAGGAAGAAAGAAGGTTGCCCTTTAAAATGGCTTCAGGTGAATTTAATGTAGGCTTTATTTTGTACATTTTGGTTTGGAGTTCTTTTGGGAGTTTGCTGCTTCTTTGCTATGGAACATCACCAGTCAGACAATAACAGATAAACATAAGAAAGGTTAAAGAAGGGATAAAAGAAAATCTTTAAAATATATGGTTGGGATTGGGGGCTACATTGAAATGAAAAAAAATCTCTAGTCAGTGCAGTGATGTTGAGAGAGGGGTTCCTGAAGGAGTGTTTTTAAATTGGCTGTTTGAAACCCCAGGGGTACAAAGCATTCAAAAGTGATTATCTCAAATTCTGTGAGAAGTTTGCCTTTCAGACATATTGGAGGGCAAAGGGCATTTAGAACAGCTCTGATCCGTTGTACTGTGCTTGAAACATTCAAAGTTGGGGTTAAAGGTTGGGATCTAGCCAGATTAAAAAAGAAAAGAAAGCAACAATGGAGGATAAAGGAAAGCTTCTCTGAATACAAGAGTTTTTAAAACTTTTGTTTACCAACACAGAACCAAGCATTGAGTATAATGAACTATCCATCTCTGCTGAGGCCAGTTTTCTATCTCATGTAACATCCAGTATCAATAACAACAATAACAACAACAACGCCAGACATCACAGTGATTGAAGTCAAGAAAGTAACCATCATCGACATAGCAATACCAGGTGACAGAAGGGTTGTTGAAAAAGAACACGAGAAGGTCACTAAGTACCACAATTTGAAAACTGAGATTCAGCACCCATGGCACAAACCAGTTGAATTTGTCCCAGTGGTAATCAGCTGGGTGCCATTCCGAAAACACTCGGGCACCACTTGAAACATCTTCAAATTGACAAAATAAACAGATTCAGAAGGCAGCCCTGCTAGGATCTGCAAAAATACTACACCAATACATTACAGCTTCCTAGATCTGGATGAGGCTTGTATTGTAATAAAAGGCCACCAACCAGCTTAAGAACTGGCAGCTGTGATATTAAACAAAATCAAATAATAATAATAACTAGACTCTCAGGCTAGTTTAATTGATTATAAGATGTAGAGCCTTCCCACATCAGTAGAAGCTGCTCAAAAATTGCTCCTAATACATATTAAAGAATACAAGAGATTCCACCTGTTCTATCAATAAGAATCAGGGACTTAGGTATAGATTTTTTATGGGGGGGTTCGGGAGTGGGGCCACAACCCCACCCACCCCAGGGCATGGCCACGCCTTCCCTCTGGGCAGAGGCATAGAGGGAAAATGGAACCCGGTGCAAAATCTGAGTTTTGTGTCCTGTCTCCCCCTCCCCCCGGGCAGTCGCTGGGATGCTGGCATCCACCCCCAAACAGCATCATTTTCAATGGTGTTTAAACTAGGAAGCCCAGATTCTCCTTTTAAATCCACCTTAAAGGGAGAATCTGTGGTCCCCAGTT
Organism: Sphaerodactylus townsendi; assembly: GCF_021028975.2. Taxonomy (NCBI): domain Eukaryota; kingdom Metazoa; phylum Chordata; class Lepidosauria; order Squamata; family Sphaerodactylidae; genus Sphaerodactylus; species Sphaerodactylus townsendi. The sequence goes on from NC_059431.1 coordinate 53,051,378, forward strand.
TCTGGAGTGGATTATCACCCACCATGAAACAGCATCACTTTCAGTGTGGCATAGTGGTTAAGAGCAGGTGCATTCTAATCTGGAGGAACTGGGTTTAATTCCCTGCTCTGCCGCTTGAGCTGTGGAGGCTTCTCTGGGGAATTCAGATTAGCCTGTGCACTCCCACACACACCAGCTGGGTGACCTTGAGCTAGTCACGGCTTTTCGGAGCTCTCTCAGCCCCACCCACCTCACAGGGTGTTTGTTGTGAGGGGGGAAGGGCAAGGAGATTGTAAACTCCTTTGAGTCTCCTACAGGAGAGAAAGGGAGGATATAAATCCAAACTCTTCTTCTTCTACTAAACGGAGGACCTCAGATTCTCCCTTTAAATCTATGCCAAAGCGGGTGGATTTAAAAGGAGAATCTGGGGAGATTTGGGGGGTGCCTGCTGTCAGGGGTGCAATAGTTAAGCTAGCAGCACCAAACTTTTAGGGTATCTTTAGGAGACTCTCCTAATGATACCACCCAGGTTTGGTGAAGTTTGGTTCAGGGTGTCCAAAGTTATGGACCCTCAAAAGTGTAGCCCCCATCTTCTATTAGCTCCCATTGGAAACAATGGAGGATGGGGGCACCCCATTTGGGAGTCCATAACTTTGGACCCCCTGAACCAAACCTCACCAAACCTGGGTAGTATCATCAGGAGAGTCCCCCAAACAATCCCTGAAAGTGTGGTGCTGCTATCCTAAACAATGCGCCCCCTGCAGGCCAAAAACAAAAAAACACTAAAAATGTTTTAAAAACCCACAAACGGGGGGCGGGCGGAGCTTCGGACATGAATGGGGGGGTTTAACCCGAGAAACCCCCCCTTACCAACGTCCTTGATAAGAATATATATGATGGGAAGGCAGTTATAAAAACACAGATACAAAAGATGTTTTCTAAAACTGGAAGCAGAGAAAGCTGAATACATGGAAAACAGGGGACGAAATCTGCGCCCTCAGCTCACACTCTCCTGGCATTAATAAAGTCTGAGTAGATAGACTGTCCAAACAATCCTGAGTATTTATAGTAAAAAATGTCTCTTCGACTTCAATATGACATACTTCCTAGTAAGTGTGCTTAAGGACTACAGTCACTGGCATGCAACTACATACACAGGATTTGTGCACAGAGATCCTACAACCTCAAGGAAAATGGTCATAGGAAAAGGAGGTGCAATCTTCCTTCCCTTCTATTCTGTCATTCTATAGGCATTGATTACATGAAAGGGGCTGCGTTACTTTTCCTGCATATATAATATTACAACTAACGTACCTTCTTTTTCTAGTTTTGTGTAATACTTTTATGTTTTTTTAGGTAATCAGTGCTCTGGAGCAATCTGTTTTTACCTTTCCGACTAAACAGAGACTGTTGAACTTTGTCATATAATGAGAAGACATGAGTAATTGGAAAAGATAATCTTGCTAGGAAAAGTTGAAGGCAGCAGAAAAACAGGAAGACCCAGCATGAGATGGATTGACTGTATAAAGGAAGCCTCAGTTAACAAAATTTGAGCAATGCTTTTAACAATAGGACATTTTGTAGGACATTGATTCATAGGGCCACCTTGTGACCTGACAGCATTTAACACACACATCTGACACATATGGCCCCCTATACCACACATTTCCCCACCTGTCACAGAGTAGTACTTCCTTTTGTCTTGTGTGGCCTTCTACACAGATCTTGAGTGGCCTAATTTCAGTTACCTGATTTTTGCAAACCTCATTGCATTTGTGTGCATGTCATCAGGTATTCCTGCTCCTGTGTCCTTCCATTGCAATTTGATCTGAAGATAAAGCCATTGATAGTGCACTTCATGATGCTAACTGCAGACTTCTATCATTGAAAGGCACAAGAAGAGACCAGACCATTTTCCCTTAGCAAGATGACAATTCTACATACTATGACTATAACCAGTTTAGAGGAGAGATGCATCAGACTGGTCCAAAGATCTATCTAGTCCAACATCTAATAGGTCAAATACTTTTGCAGACATTATAAGCTGGGGAGGAAGATATCAGCGTCCCCACCCCTTGCTTGTCTCTGTCATCCGATGTTCAGAAGCATGGTGCTTCTTAATGTGGAGGTTCCATATTAAGTATCACCTTCAGAGCAAAGTGGTGCACACACACAAAGAATTGGAATTCACTTCTTCTTACCCGGTTGCTGGTCCCCACTCCCCAGCTTTATATTAAATGTCTTAAGAAGAAACATGAAGAGGTCTCATGCCTGGAATACCCTTAATGTCCAAAATGAGCTCTATGGAAATTGCTTATGCTTTGAAAATACTTTTTTTTAATTGATTCATTGATCTTCCTCCCTAGCAACTGAGAGGGTTATATACATTTAATCCTCACAGTAATATTTCACTTTATCAGATTTCCCTCATACCCTGCTCTTCAGTGTTAAGGACACTCCCATGAAAATGATTAATGCAAGCAAGGCCTTTTATGATGGTGCCTAGGTTCAAGTTTTCAGCTTTTAGAATTCTCACTCTGTGCATACTGATCGCATTACCTCTGGGAAAGCTCTTATTAATCTCAGTGTCAGAGCTGTTTCAACAAATCTACTGTAATAATGAAAAGTCATCTTATCACATTCTGCTCTCAGTAAATTTACTATTCTTTGATAAGGTTGCAAACAACAGGTAAGTAATTGATCTGTAATTAGTGTGGCAACTACGCAAGATAGACTGCACTGGGATTTAGTCATTTATCTGCCTGGTGCTTTGCATTCTTCTCTGTGATAAATTATTCAACCTCTGCTTTAAGTACAAATGGTTTCATACAGCCCTGTTATTTAAGGCACTTTCCGAAGGTGGGAATACCATTTAAATTTCTGATTATCTGTCACCAGTGGAATTCTTGTAGGAGAGATCATTTTTCACACACGACTTGCCGTGCACTTACTTAGCATGCCATTCCTTGCCTGCCTCTTTGAATGGGAGACTCTTTGATCTGCTCCTGGTTTGCTCCATTTCTCACTTGGCTGCACTAAGCTTCTTGATAAATGTCATTTCTAGAGCTCAGTTTTTCCAGAGCTAGGCCAGCTAAGATGCTCAGCGACAATAAAGCAGAGCATCACAGTATTTTCAGCAGCAATGTCATTACTAAAAGTTGCATTGGTGACAGTGGTCTAAAAATATGCTGCACATCACATCCCCAAACTGATGAGATGCTTTTACAATGCAGAAGTTGGGTTGTGCAGGGTTGGGTTGGGAGGAGGGGGAGCATGTCGCCATCTGCTTTTATATATATGGTTCCTGGATTTTTTAATGAATATTATTTATTATTAGACATCGATAGATTTTAATAGTTAGAGATGAAGGGGTTTTAATGATTTAATCTGTGTTAATTGCATTTTTAATCTGAGCCCTTTGAGGGAGGGCGGTCTACAAATGCAATCAATCAATCAGTCAATCAATCAGTAAGTCTGATCACCATAAAATAAATTATCCATATGTATTCTTCTAGAATCCCAGACAACCCCTTGAGAGATATTTCAGTAATGGCTAGGAGTTGTTCAACACATCAATGTAACATCCAAGAAAAATTATGCCATTGTTACGGGGGAAAGCCAATTAATACATGGTGAGGTTGGAGACAACAACAAGTGCTGACTGGATGGGCATCCACCTCTTTCTTCAGGCAATGAAAGTTTGTTTTTCCTAACATGCACCAGCTGTTTAAGGCCAACAGCTGATTCACAGATACTCACCACTGATAAGTTCACACAGGAGCAACATGAAGGAAGATCTGGAAGGACATATAAATTTCCATTTCCTGTGTCTGTAATGGAACTGTACGACTTTCCTTGATTAAATATTCATTCATGTCAAAGTTGCCGTTCTTCTGCTTTTTATAAGTCATAGCATCCACATGTACACAAACACTTTTCAATAGACTCAGAGGGAATTTCAATGTTAGAAGTGTGCATGTTCTATGCCTAAAGGGTTTATTTGGTATGTACAGAAATGTACCATGTAAAAATCACTCTTAGGTATTGTTGGATACATATGATTAGAAGTGTGGGGATGGTGTGAGCACACATACATGTATGTGAGACAGAATGTTAAATATTTAGGAGTTTGAGTGGTGTGAAAGAATCCATATGAAGGAGTCTTTTTGATCCCCTGAAGATGCCAGCCACAGATGCAAGCGAAACATCAGCAGAAAAGGTTACTAGAACACGGCCATGCAACCTGGAAACCACCCCAACACCCCAGTGATTCCGGCTGTGAAAACCTTCAACAAGACGTTGACTCTTTGGGTGTTGGTGACATATGTGGAAGGTGATGAAACAAAAGATTTTGTCTTGTTAATCCAATCCTGCTGGAGAAAGCAAATTAATACAGTGACTAACTCAGTGTGTTAACACAGTATGTAACCTCAGTTTGTGGATTTTGTGGGGCAGAACTTGGAACAGATCTTGCAAAACAATTTAAAACTAATTTTCTTTCACTTAGCATATATCAACAAAGAACATAGTATCCAAGTTTATTCAGTTATTCAAACATAAACTTTCCCCCTTTTTACAACTTGCCAATCCCAAGTTTATTTCTTTCCTTTTGTAAATGGCCCAGGAAGACTCCATATAATAGAAGCTTGCAGGGAACTGTAGAAAGGATGTCATAACCCCAATGAGCCATTGAAATGATGGGAGAAATGATACACTGATGAAGGACACCAAAAAGGCAAACAAAACGCGTGTTGCTTCTGTGTAAAATGAACATTTCCCGAATATGTGACTATTATTCCTTTAATTGGTGAGGCTGACAACTTGCCGGAGAAGAACTCCAAACAGGTGGAGTTAATTGTGGTCTGTGAGCTATAGTCTGGAAGCTTTCCACCAGCAGCTTATGTAACACTGCAGAATTGTAGTGTGGCTGGAAAGCTGAAAATACGTTGATGGACTAAAATACACTATTATTAACTGATACCACAGTGATCAGACTCCAATGTGTATTGGATGTTGATGACTTACCTGTAGAAAAAGTAGGAAAACACAGGAAACATGAAGGACTATGACAATATCCTTGAAGATGCATGAACCGTTTTATTAATATATATTGATACTTAGTAGAATAAGGATATTATTGTATATGCACCTGTTGATGGGCAGATTGTATTGTGATTTATACATATTTATTGGTAAGATAAGTAAAAGAACATATTTGTAAGCCAATTCTGCTGCTCTAGTGTGTTTTTTATTTCGACATATATCCGTGATGCTGCTTGTGCCTGTGCCGTGCAAAAACCAATCAGGAGCAGGACCCGTTTATTTTTCTCACCCAGTCTGACGTTCATTCAAGCGGCCACTCAAAAACAGGAGCTACAGAATGCAGGACACCAGGCAAGCTCACAGGTGCTTGCAGCTGCCATTCAAAAGCAACAGCCAATCAGAACAATCAGTTTATTTTTCTCAGTACAAGCTTTATTTTAAATCAATTGGCAAACCTATTCACCAGTTTTCTCCCTATGACAGCAAAATCTTATTTTAAACCATTAAAAACACAGATCAATTTCTTCAATTCCCACAGCACATACACAAAAACACCAATCGGGGCAGTGGTGGGATTCAGCAGGTTTGCACCACTTCAACAGAACCAGTTGTTAAAATGGTGTTTGTAGTCAATCAGTTGTTAAATTATTTGAATTCCCACCACCAGGACCGGTTGTTAAATTATTTGAATCCTACCACTGAACCGGGGGCAGACCAAGTGTATTGTTCTCGCCCAGCTGGATGAGCTCCCTGCTTGACATCTATTCAAGCTGCTACTCAAAGGCAACGATCAGGACGCAGGACACTGGCCATGCTCAGAAATGCTTCTGAAGCAAATACAGGAGTCCTGGTCATGCAGAGCAAACTGGAGCATTACTAACTCTGCTCCTGGGCAGAAAAGGGGGGTACCGTGCATATGCAGAAACTGGGATAAATTAGCCCAGGTGTATATGATCCCAGCTCAACCCCGGTGTAATTGTGCTGTCCAAAAATGGTCCAGGTGAACTCTTGATGCACTGCCCTCAAAAGATGAAAATCCAAGAGAACTCCCACCAAATCAACACAGCCTCGAAACAATACATTCTAAAATTTACAATTCAGAACAAAAGTCTCCCTCCCTTCCTTACTAGTTCTCATATAAACATCACAGTTAAACCTTAAACAAGGTGTCAAGAGTCTGTAATTAAATTTCAAGCTGTCAGCTGGGCAACCGTTCTTCCTTTTGCTTTCAATACATTCTGCACCCTTCTGCCTCTAGAGCAGGGGTAGGGAACCTTTAACACTCAAAGAGCCATTTGGACCCGTTTTCCTTGGGAAAAGAAATCACTTGGAGCCGCAAATAATTTTTGACATTTAAAATAAAGATAACACTGTATATATTGGGTTTTTTTACCTTTTACTACGCTCATTCTGAGAAGCGCATGGATACGTCTGCTCTGCTGCCTGCAGGGCGGGCAAGGATGGGGCCAGTGGCTCGGCCTTGCCGGCCACCGGGAAAGCGCCTGCCCCGCTCCAACAGGGCGGGCGAGAGGGGAAGCCCGCGGCGCAGCCCAACTGGCCGCGGGCAGTTGGTGCGCCCGCCCTGCTGCCTGCAGGGCGGGCAAGGATGGGGCCAGCAGCTCGGCTCGTAGAGCCGCAGTGCAAGGGCAGAAGAGCCGCATGCAGCTCTCGAGCCGCAGGTTCCCTACCCCTGCTCTAGAGGCTCCATTCCTTCCTGGCTCATTTCATTCATATGTAGCGGTTATAAATACACTTGAAGATGCTGGAGATAAGTTGATTCACTTTATTAACAATTTCCCAGATGCCAACACTGAATTCCGTCTCTACGTACACTACATACTACATACTTGTAATTTGTATTACCACTCCATTAATTATTTTAGGTCTGATAGATATTTCTATCACACTATTATTTTCTTTTCCCAGTCATTAGAATTAAATTTATGATTAACAGTAATGCTTTGGAATATGAGTAAATGTATATATTTAATTATTTATTTTATTAATAACATGTTATCTTACCATTATTCCAAGCTCAGAAAAAAAGTGCCCATTACTACTTTATCCTTACAATAACTCTGTGAAGTAGGTTAGACTTTCTGAAAGTAACTGGCCCAAAGTCACCCTGCAACTTTCATGGCAGACTAGGAATTTGAAACTATGTCTTCCAGATCCCAATCCAGCACCCTAACTGTGGTGATGTGTGCCTTTAAGACTTTGTATTAATGGACCGAGTTAAGAAACCCTGGGAAAGCAGTTGCATCTGAGACTTAGAGAAGTCCAGACTGAGAGCTTCTGTGTAGCTGTTTATAGTTCTAACTAGTCTTATTGTTAGCTGTAAATAGACCTGTATTAAATCCACAAGATTATCCTGTCATCCTTCACAACTCTGCTACACAACACTGGCTGTAAATGAACATATAAAACAGCCTAATATCATTGGTTCATCTGCCTATATATTGTCTACTTTGTCTACTTTGGAAAATTCCTTAGGTCAGGGATTTGTAAGCATGTGGGCACTTTAATAGTTTTGAGGGGATGGTAAGTAACACTCCAAGATGGCTACCACAGAAAGAACTAAAATCAAAATGGCTGCTGCTTTGCTTAGCAAAGGAACTACAGGATGTGTAAAAAAAGAAATGAAATAAATACTTCAGAGCAGAGGTGTATGGTGGTAAAATGGTGCCTAGAGACAGCCATTCTCCAGGTGCCCCCAACACTATGGCAGGGGGTGCGGCTCACAGGATGGAGCCCCACCCCATGAGCCCTGTCCCCCTGGCCTTGTCCCCTCCCGGCTCCCAAGACCTGCCCCTGTGCTTATAAAAGCAAAGGTGCTGAGGACAGAGCCTTTCATTTGCTTCTGCTCTCCCCAGAGGGGAGACCAGAAGAGACTGCCAACTGCTGGCTGGGAGCCGGGAGCCAGGAAGGGGGACAAGGCTTGGGGGGCAATTCCCGGGGCTTCCTTGGCCCCACTCATGTCGATAATAACATGGGTGTGGCCGAGGGCGCCCAAAGACAACTAGGTTGCCTTGTCATCTTCCTGGTCATGTGGGGGGCTTGATTTTGCACCTCCTATGTGACCAAATTAGTGGTGCCCGGGGACAGAGGGTATCCCCATCCCTAGACAGATACATCACTGCTTTAGGGGGAAGGAGGAAGGAGAAGGGGGTAAGAAATCTCACAGTGACTCAGGAAATCCAGGTGCTTACCAGTCCTTCTGATCCTCCAGTGGCTGACTGTACTGTTGTTGTAGCTGTGCAAAACCCTTTCCTTTGAATGAGGTCAGCCAACAACAAGCCCTGTTTTACAATGGACTGCTTATATTCTGAAAAGATTGGCAGTTGCCAAGAGAAGTATAATGGGTAACATGATGCTCACAGACACCAAGTGAGGGAGCCCAGCCCTAGTGTCTATGGCATAAAACAGCCTTTTCCCATTCTGTCGTGTGGGATCCTGATTTCTTGAGATGCAAGGGGCTGAATCCATGGTTCTCCGCACATGAATGAGGTGCTCTACTACTCAGCTAAAGCTTCTTTCCACATTTATAAGTGTTAACTCTTTATAAAAGTTACTTTTATGTTTAGAGTGGGTCTGTTCTGTTCTGCTGTCCAGGATTTCCAACATTTCAAATGATACCCTTCATGATGTGATGAAACAGCAGAAGCATTATTTCCAGGTGTGACTAAATTTAAAATAATATGAATCTGCTTCAACAAATCAACACAGTTTTCAAGACAATGTGCAATGGAAAATTTAACAATTAGCATGAGAACCTGTAAAAGTTCTTTCTGACATATTTTAAATTGAAATGATATTTTGGTATTGTGGTTTTAAATTATTTATTGATGTTTTATGGACTGTTTTATTGATTATTGTAAACCTCCCTGGGCCTTCCAGGGAATGGAAGTGAACAAAATGAATAATAATAATTTTCTTAAATAAAGAAAAACGAGAAAGGGTCTTTAATTTCTTGTTTCTTTATTCAAAATAGTATAATAAAGACAAATGCCATGCTGTTGTAAGAACTTGTGAGATTTGAGCTCACATTTAACAGATTTTTAAAGGGATTAAAAGAAGCTGTAATTATATACATAATAAATCTGGTACAGAATTTAGAATGTGGAATTAGATTAGTAAAGGGAATAAAAGTATTGAAGTCTAAATAGTTCAAGCTGCTTTGCCCTTTTCTGTTCCCATCAGAGGTAGCTGAGTTCAGTGTGTTTCAGATGTGATTGCACAGAATATCTTTGCTATTCCTTGTATCAAATTCCATATCAAAGACAACTCATTGTAAAACCTCATAATCAGCATAAATGGGAAGTGGCAAGTGTGAATCCCAAAGGTTCTTAAGAAAGGACAGAGAAGGGCTCAACAAACAGCTCTTTACAGTCTGCCATAGTTGGGAGATATTGCTAATCCAAGATAATATTAAGTGCACAGAGAGGCTAGGCATATTTATGGAAGTTTTATTCAGAACGCAAATATAACCATCAAGAAGCCAAAGTCCAAAGCGACAGAAGAATGAGGGAAAGTTCAGTTGCCCTTCCAACAAAGTTAATGAAGAACAGCAAGCTGTTCTTCAACTCGTCTATTGCAAATTTTTAAGTACAGCATTAGAAAAGCTATTATGAGTTTATGCTGGTATGTTGACCTATTTATAGTAAAGCTATGGCAAGGGCTATCCAGTTTTGTTATTGATCTGGAAGACTAGAAATGCACACTCTACGTTTTTAGCAGATCACAAGTCAAAATCATTCTAACTTTAAAGCAAAGGGATTTGTGCCTTTGGTATACATACTATGTATATGGAACATGGAGTCCAGAAGTATAAGCATTCCAGAGAAATAATGTCTCGAATATTAGGGTGAGTACAGACACAAAGTATATTGAGGTGTAGCACAGAATCAATTAGTCATGTGTATTTGTTCCAGTCTAAAGGCTGTTACAAAAATGACATTATGCCCAAAATTGTAGATGAAGTAATTGAATACACACCAGGTAATTAAATACAAACTATAAAAATTGAGCCACATTTGATTAAACTAAATTTATGCAAAATCTGGGATATTAATTGTATTAGATGGTATCTGTGGCAGGGTACAACAATTGACTGTATACGTTTATATAAACTTTTATAGACTCCCATGCCAGACCGATCAAAGTCCTGCACACGACCACCTCTAACAATTTCTTTTACATCTGTTTGGAATGTTCTGTGAGTTGGTAGCCAGTCAGAGTCATTGTAAACTTGAGAGCAGATGGTATGGTAGTAGGAAATTGAAGCAAAGAACAGTTAAACTGTCATTTTTTCCACTGAACACATTTTAGCCACCAGCGAGGCAGATAGAGAATTCTTTATCTCAGGGGATAGTGTTTGTCTTAGTATCTTACTTCTGGGGAAGCAGCATAGTAAAGCGTGGAATCCAGAAGAGAGTCACAAAATGTTTAATTGTCATCTGTTAGTCTTCCAATGTTGGGGGAACCTAAAGATCCAGGTTGTGGCTTTCTTTTTAAGTATTCTGGTAGTTTTAATTTGGGATTCAGTAACCCAGGTCCGGTCATTCATAATTTTTTTCTTGAAGTGAAGATTGGCTACTATCTGCTCATTATGCTTCATTTGCTTACGTGCCCTGTCTTGGTTCTCTTTTCAAGTTTTTCCAGGGGATAAATAAAAGTTACTTGTTCTTTTTTTTTAACTCATACCGCCTATGGACAAAGCATTTTCTTGAAAAATGGTCAATACAAGAGTGGAGAATAAGATTTACAACAGCAGCACACTAAAACTCATTTGATCATTCAGAACAGATTAAAGTTTAACAACAGACAGACTGAGGGTAGTGACTGCCTCTATAATCCATTACAAGCTACCCACATATTTACACCTATGTTACACCCACACCCAGCATGGTTACCCAGGCAAACATGCAGTAAGCTACCTTATACCAAGTCAGCCCTTTGATCTATGCATGTTAATATTCTTCTAGAACCCCACTTTAACTGGCAGCAGTATTCTAAGATCTCAGAGTTATTTCATATCTCCAAGTACCTAATATCATTTCATCCAAAAATGCTAGGGTTTGAACCTGGGACTTTCTGCACACAAAATAGATGCTGTATGTCAGTGGTGGCGAACCTATGGCACGGGTGCCAGAAGTGGCACTCAGAGCCCTCTCTGTGGGCATGCGCAAACAGAGTGCCCCCCCCCCACACATCTAGGCTGGCCTGGGCCCCTGGGCTCAATTATTAGCATTAAACCTAAGACTTAGTTTTGGGGAAGCAGTGTAGGTAACCCTGTTAAGTGCTGTTAAACCCCACTGATTTTCATGTGAAGAACTAAAGCGCGATCTTTTACCTGGGAGTAAGCTCTGTTGCTGGCAATGGGGCTTGCTTCTGAGTAAACCCTCCTAGTGTCATGATTCACCCGTTCAAAGAGTTGCATGGTTGCTTCAAAGCAAAGCCACCGACTACCACCAAGCTTACTCCTGAGTAATGCATGCCTCGGAGCCAACCATTTTATCTAAACTAAAACCTCAGTATTCAGGTTAAATTGCCACGTTGGCACTTTGCAATAAATAAGTGGGTTTTGGGTAGCAGTTTGGGCACTCGGTCTCGAAAAGGTTCGCCATCACTGCTGTATGTTGATCCACAGCCCCTCAGACATGGGAAGAAAAACTCTTCCCATGCTCTGCTCTGCTATGGATGAAAATTTTCTTTAGGCCACATTCTTTGCTATGGGCAGGTTTCCCACTCTTCAGAACTCACCACACTCAGCTTTGACTCTCCATGCAGGTTTCTGAAACCTGCAAAAATGCAACTTTTTGTCTCATTCTGCAAGGAAAGCAAAGGAGACCAGTGTTCATTTGGCTTCCTTCAGGTTTCCTCTCCGTCCCCTGCCTGCATAGGAGCCCTTCTGCCCACTCTTCAACCAGTATTTTAGGGGGATCAGTGGGCTTCTTTTTGTAAATTTTTAACACTTAGGATCAATTGCAGGAATGATACAGAACTGAAATGCCTTGCTCCCAAAATAAGTCAGCAGGTAACCTCCCCAAATGGAGGTTGCAAAAACAACTCAAAAGCAGGGGGCAGGCAAAATGGTGGCTCAGCTTGGTAGGAATCAGCAGGTCATTTCCTCACATGTAAACAAAGAAATGTGGGGAAGCCCCACTGTGGAGCAAACAGCCTTGGGGTAAGTATTGCATGCATAAATGGCCACAGATTTGAGATTTTTTACTAGCTCTGTAAATCATAGAATACTTTCCCAGCAATTTGTACAAGTCCAGCAATTTACTTGGGAAGCCCAGGAAAGTCTTGCATATTCCAAGGAAAGGGCTTCATGTCAATGTGGCCTTTGCAAAAATAACTACACCAGGACTGGAGGACAATGTCTTTTTGCACAGTTGTTTTAGAAAACAACCTTTTTTCCTGAACATGAAGCTAACCAAGCAGTCTAAAATCTTATGTGAGGAATCTAGCAACCATGTGCAAGTACAAGGCACCATAATGTACAAAGGGAGTATTACACAGTTGCTTACGTAACAAATTGTTTGTCCCCACAGTTAGTTCTCAAACATTTTCAAATTCACATGTTCCAAAGGTTTATGACCCATTTTCAAATTCTTGGGAAAAACCGGTTTCCTTCGAAATCTCTCACAGGTAAAGCTCATCATTAGCTGACCAGATATGATTCTAGGATACAGAGAATCCCTTATCACAAGTTATCTGTTCTTTTAGTGGACCTACAACAACCATGATTTAACCCCATGGAGGGCTTTTAGGCAGCCAGGGAGGTTTTTTGTTTTTTGACTCCCCATCCTGAAAACCTTCTGGAAGCAACAGGGCAGCAGAGAGTAGCAGTGCCATCCCCAGCTGCCTTGGGCTTTGGAAGGGGCTGCTTGGCAGATATCCCTCCCTTTTAATATTTGAAGCTCAAGTTCTGTGTTGGATGAACTCTGTATCAAACATCTGCTATGGGATTCCAAGAACACCTATCTTAATTTTTCATATGATCCATTTCCTTAGTTCGCATGATGCATTTCCTTAATTTGTGTCAACTAAAATTGAACATGACTATCCAAGAGAATACTAACCAAGATAGAATAGAATGGGGTCATTATTTTCTTACCATTACATGGATGCTGTTTTGGTACTAATTTATCCCCAAATGGTATTTACTCCTTTTGCAACACCATTAAAGAACACCAAGCATGACAATCCCATCTATTCTCCAAGAAAGATAATAGACAAGGATATGTGAAGACAACAACTAGAAAATTTTAGATTTGATATATTAAAGAAACAAATGGTTCAAAATACTAGTAATAAGTTATACCATTACTTGTGTCTAGGACACCAAATTAAATCGAATCCAGAATAATATTGACTATTTGTTGCTACATGATGTCTGGGGAGTTAATTATAAAAACCCTTGTTTGGAAATCTCAGCAGATAGCTTATGGACTGAAGGAGCATGGATCATGGTGATTCTATAGGGATGTTGTATGTCAACAAAAAATGAGTGGTAGGGAACATTAATTGTCACTACAAGTGACTTGTCTTCTCTGCAAAAATAGAACATATCAATCCAATCTCTTTCACTAGAAAATTTTTTGATTTACGACCTATTAGGTACATTCCATCAATATGTCTGTTATAGCAATATGTGAGTTTAGTTTTCATGTTGCATAGAGAAAGTTTTCAAATTGTACTAGTATACACAAAAACTTGTCTAGTGTCTTCAATAAAAATATCAGTAATTACAAGCAAACATTCCCCCCTTCCAAAAAAAAGTTCACCACAGTTGTTCTTCTTGTAAAGTATACATCCACAGGAGTCTATGTGCCGTGTTCTAGAAAGTTCTCTCAATTAATACAGAACATCTCAGATTCCCTAAAAAATAGCCTGCATGAGTCCTATGTCACAGAATTCTTTGCAGCTCACAGAAGTTTCAGATGTGCAGGAAGTTTTCTATAAACATTGGTATGGAAAGCACTCCCTCAGGTTTGAAAATAACTTTACAATTTAGAATGCCTCTTGTGTAGCCCACATCATTGATGGTTAAATCAGTGCAATTTTCTGCCTGCTGTTAGATGTTTCATAGCTTAAAGAAATGTACAACAGTGTTAGTGGGAGAGTTTTCTCTCTTAATTTTTAAACAAACACCTAGATAAATCAGCATTTGTTGTGAAGAATACATTTTCATTGGACACATAGGTTGTGTTTCACTGAGGGTAAATTAGCTGAACTGAGGGAAATTTATGTTTGGTCAATAGATGCTACTTTGTGCCCTGTCTTGGTTCTCTTGATTGCAGTAAGAGTTTCCAGTTTACACAATCCTTTGTTTCCCAACATGTTTTTTGTTTACATGAGTTAACTTTCTGGAAAATGTCACTAGCCAGCTGATCTCCATTATGCTTGCCCACCTTGTTGTTTCCATGTAACCTTCATTTGGGGACGTTGCCTGCTGCCTTTTTTGCTGTTGTTGTTGCTGTCTTTGGTCTATCCCTACTTCATTGGACCAGCTTTGTTAATTTCACTAGAATCAAAACTGCAACAATAAACTTTAATCATTAAAATAAAAAAAATGGGAAGCTCTTCTGATCGTTCAGAAATGGTGGGCTGAAGAGTGGGAGGAATTACTGTGGTCTGGGTGGGGGAAGGTGAGGAGGAGCAAAAAAAAACCTGAGTAAAGCTAAATGGTGATCTCCTTTACTTTCCCTGTGAAGGGAGAGAAAAATTTGTACTTAAAAGGTTTTCAGATACCACGGAGATTCTCTAATTTGACAGCACAGCAAGTGCCAAAGGTGGGAAATATGTGCATAACTGAGAATCAAACCCAAAGGGAATGTACACTTGAAGCAAAAGAAACCACACAAAATTTGACATAATTAGACATGTTTTGTTTAATTATGGCCAGCATGGAATTTGCCTTATTTGCAACAGCTGAACACTGGATTGGCATTTTCATCGAACTATTCACTACCATCCTCTCTTGGTCTGTCACTGCCAGTACAAATCTCATCAGTTTATATGTGAAGCTGGGTCCCCTCCCCCCCATACATCACTTTACACTTGCTCATATTGAATCTCATTTTCCATTGTAATGCTCAGTTCTTCAGCTTGGAGAGGTTCTTCACAATCTTTATTTTCCCTGTTACTTTTAGTCACCAGCAATACATTCTTGCCTTTAAGAATGTTTTCTAGCTCCTTCATGGCTGCCCTTCCAGTCTTAATCTCCTTCTGATTTCTTGGTTGCAGTGACCCCTTTGGTGGATGATGGAGTCAAGGAATAGAAAATCTAAACAGTTTCCATTTCTTTGTCATAAATGTTAAAGTTGCGTAATTCATCAGTATTCATTACTTTTTTTCTTCTTAAAATCTTATTCTGGTACTTTTTGCTTTACCCTTCATCAGCAGTCATTGTTTTTCCCTTAAAGCGAAACTGCGGGCAAATTTTCTAACAGCCCATGATTACATTTTTCCAGGGCCACCAGTAGCCAGATCAAGTTGTTTCATGGCCATCAAATTCAGCCTGTGTTCTCCATTTAATACTATATATTGGCTATAACACCAATACATGCCTCTAAAAAATTACACATCCCATATAGCAGTATTGCAGAATATATCATAAGGACAGCTGGATTAGGTAGAGGAAGGTGGAGTGAAAATTGGTGGAACATTAACAGTTTGAGTTATGCAGATAATACCACATTACTGGCAGAAAATAGTGAAGGCATGAAATGACTGCTGATGAAGGTTACAGCAAAAAGTACCAAAATAAGATTTTAAGAAGAAAAAAAGTAATGACTACTGGCGACTACAAAAAATTCTGAGACAAACTCATTCCATACTTTACTTCATTGCTCTTTTGGGGGGGGGGGGAGTGTATGTAACACTTCAGACAATAGCTACTTGGAGACTTATTATAGAACCTAACTGCCTTTTCAGCAATAAGAGAGTGTCAAAAATGTGTTTGCAGTATACAGAGAAAAAAATATATGGAGAAAAAATGTTATCTCTGCTATAATGATATGAAAATATCAGGAAAGATTATTTTCAGTGTTTTATATAGTTTAAAGATTTTTTTCCTTTTCCTTCCTTTTCAGTTATATTCTCAGTTTTTTAAAAAAACAAAATGCTTAATTCAATGTCATTGTTTTACTGATGTGTTCATATGTGACACAAATACATTATAACTCAAATAACACATATAATTTACAAATGAAGGTCATTTATAACATTTGCTACCTTAGTTGCCTGCCAAGGTAAAACTGCACCATGGTTAATAACAAAACTCACATAAAAGCTGATTATCATAGGTATAGTTCACACAAATAAGAATAGATCACAGCAGAAAGAAGTAAAATATTTTAGTGAAAGAGAAATAAAACCAAATTCAATGACCTTTATTTTAATTTTCTTCAGCTCCAAGTCTTATGTGAAATCCAGGCAGTGGAATGTACTAATCTCAACTGGCCACCAGCATTAAGAAAGGTATAAAATCTCCCCAAGCTGGAGAAATTGAATGTATTCAGTACTCCCTCTAATCTTCCCCTCACATAGCATTCCTTCCAAATAAATTCTAACTCTTCCAATGCTTTGTCACAGAATAATAATTGAACAAGAACCTGTAGTTTGCGAAAGCCCTTTAAAAAAAAGTGAATATAGAAAAAGTAATTCAGTCTGCAGAGAATTACAAACATTGGGGGTTCTTTTTCATATTAACAGAAAGAAGAGCTTTCCCTCCATATAAATATTTGCTTTATTGGAAAGCTGCTCAGTTCATTGTTACATCATTTGATATCTTCCTGCTGAGTCATATGGGACTACTATTAGAAAACCTAGTAGCCAGGGGATTAACTGAGTTCCAGCACAAAAGGGCTTACTTCTGTTTTGCACATGATTTATCTAGTAATGTATAATTAAAAATACTATTGACTATGTTGTTAAATTTTACACAGATTAGCACCTTCCTTCTGAGGACCTCAAGATCCTTGCCTACACTAATAAGCTACATCCTATTGTAAACTCATGAATTTAATCTTATTTATTGTTATATATTAAGGTTTAAGAACCTTGACTTTCCTCCTACAGTAAGTGCAGCTATTATCAGCTGTGGACTAGCAGCTGAGAAAATCAGCAAAATGTTAAGATAGCTTGCACAAGTTCTGATGACCTAGTAAAAAGGTGCACTGACCTGGATGGCCCAGACTAGCCTGATCTTGTGAGATCTCAGAAGATAATCAGGGTCGCTCCTAGCTAGTACTTGAATGGGAGACCACCAAGGAATCCATGCAGAGGAAAGCAATGACAAACCATCTGTCTTAGCCTCTTGCTTTGAAAACCATATTGAATTGGCGTAAGTGAGCTGTGACTTGACAGCACTTTACACACAGTACAATGATAGCCAAACTGACATCCAGGAAATTTCCCCTTCCAAAAAAAGAAATTCAGGTAGGACTTTAAGCATTTGTTTCACACTGGACTATTCCACACAGGGTAAAAATCATGAATGCAGGATGCTATATAAACCATTGGGGGGGGGGCTTTGCACAGGTCCTGCCCCCAAAACAAGTCTGCCCTGTTTTATTTCCCTCAACCTGGGATTTTTGAAAATTGTTAAACTAGTGATCCTTTTGCAAAATCTTGGGTTGGAGCAACTCCTGTGTCAATAGCCAGGCAGGAAGCGCTTTATTTCCCTCCTTTCCACAGCACTATCCTTGGCCAGGGAGATTCCACCTGCCATTCCTAGTAGTATCTATTTCCTTTTGCATGTATTGCAGTCAATTGTATTGTGGGATGATCAGAATGGCTGTGGGGGTTCAGTGCTGCATGCCTGCATAGCTATGCATGTGTAGCAGGAAGTATTTTTTTTAAAAAAAGAAGATTCTCCATGCAAAGGTGTGAAAGCAATCCAGAATGTTTCCATGGGCCCCAATCGCTGCCTGCATGGCAGGTATGTGAACAGGAAAAAGGGAAATGGGTTCCTTTATAACGACTGCAACCCGTTGTATATTTGCTGTGCAGAACTGACCACTGTTGATTTGGAAAAGTTTATCTGAGAACAATGGAGTAAAAGTTCTGCCGCATGGTCCAGTTTGATGACACAAAGAATTCCTATGCCTGCAGAAATAGATGCTGACAGAGAATGACACCAACAGGATGATTTTTCTTACAGTTAAAGTGACTGAATTTTTGAGTAGATTTCAGGCCTGAAGCATCTGATTGAAATTGCCACCATAAAGAAGTGTTTCCAGTAACCTCCACATGATGGCAGTAACATTTGGTCATCTGAAGTATGAATTGCATTCAAGTTTTTTTCCCCGTAAAGCAATTCTGGAATATCTACATATGTACATTTCACTAATTTAAAAACCAGAGAAGATACATAGCAACAACATTATTGACAAGCTGACAGATCCAGCATGAGTAATTGAAGTTGTCACATTCCTATGTCCTCATTTGTCTAACTTTTAACTTGCCATATGAGACCGGTAACTGTTTCTGTCTTAAAAGACTATGGGTAAGTGTGACATGTTGAAGAACATCCTGTGAGTCTGGGGCTGAAATGAGACTTCAGACAAGATCTTTAGGTCCACATTTACTGAAATCATGGTATTATTTGTCCCTACAGACTACTGTGAGAAAACTTTGATGCCACACTTCACTTACAAAACTTGTTGATAAACATGTCCAGTAGATACCAGCTCTGATTGGAAATAAATAGTACAATCTGGTTGCAAAATTGCACATAAGAGCCCCACTTCAAATTGCTTAATCCATGCTGTGCATTTTTTCTAATCTCAGAAGCTTTAGCCTTGTTTATTGCTGAGAACTAAATGATCCAGTCCATCTAAAACTATGTACTAAAGAATGCACTAAGCAATCACAGGAATGAAATGTAGCCTTCCTGAATAATAGTAGAGTTATACATTGTAAAAAAACCTTTTTTCTGTCTACCTAGGCTTGTGTCTTGTTGAGGGTCTTCAACCTCTATGGAACCTATTGTAAATTAAAGGAGCGAGAGTGGCAATTTCTTACAGAGACAAAGCTAGCCAATGAGATTAGCATACTTAAAAATCATGACTGCAGAGACTTGGCCTGGGCAAGGGGCTATCTGGAATGAGGTATGAAGGAAGGAGATAACCAGGATTGGATTTGATAATGGGCACTAGTGAAACAGAGCTGGAACAGGAAGTCTTAGGAAAAACAAGACAGGCAGAATGGATTGAATCAAATTAGAGCAGCAACATGGAGAAGCTTTCCAACTTCCTCTTTGTAGATTAGTGTAAGCCTGTACTGAAAAACAAAGTGTTTGCAGCCTAGGTCTCATAAGTAGGCCACAGATAGTTATATAGGCCAGCTGATGTGTACATAGGTGTCCGGGAGCGGGGCCCTCCCCCCGCCCGGACTTACCGCCGCCGTCTTCTTCGGCCCGGCCAGCCGCCCCGCAGGGCTCGGGCGGGCCGGTGACAGCGCCGCCCGCTCAGCCGCGGGACCAAGGCACGGGGGACTCCTCGTGCCGCCGGTCGGGGGCGGCAGGAAACCCCTCCGCCGAGGCCGGGGAGGCTCCGGCGGCGCCGGTGGGACTCTACGCCCCCGGCCCAGGACTGCAGCCGGGGAGCGGGGAGGCGAGCCGGCCGGAGCAACGGGGGCCTCGCCTCCGCCCCAAGGACGCCGCGGCCGGGAGCTCCGAGGCCGCCGACGAGGGAGCCACTGGCCCCACGCTCCCCAGTGGGGCACTGACACGGCCAGCAGCTGCGCGGGCCGGCGTCTCTGGCGGGGGCGGAGACTTGGCCCCGCAGCTGGTGACGGGCCGGGCGCGCCGGTCGGGCGGAAGACGAGCCTGGAGAGGGGAGGGGTTTTCAGGCTTGGAACTGGGTGGGGAAAGGATAAAAGGGGAAGAAGAGAGGCACCTGGGAGAGTGGTGGGAATGGAGAGCGGAGGAGACAGTAGACGGGAGGCTGGAAGGGAAGCAAAGAGGGGTTGAGAAGGAGAGGCGAGGGATAGTGAATGAGGAGGACAGAAGCCAGGAAAGAGAGACAGCCGGAGGACGGGAGAAAAGAGGGGAGAGAAGGAGAGAGAAGCGTGTGGCTGGGGGCTGGGAGAAGGGAGCCCTGTGGCATGAACAGGCTCCCTCTTGGGCTGATTAGTCAGGGCTGGTCAGCCCGAGGGTGTACAGGGACACCCAATTAATCCACCCCACAAGACCAGGGGTGAGGCCGGGAGGTACCAACACCCGGGAAGGGATAGGAGGGACGGCAACCGGGTACCCCTTTGGGTGCCCTGGAGGGGGACCCTGACAAAGTGGTGGAGAATGCGGGCACACCCCAATTAGCTGAGCCCCGCCCGTTACCGGGCCTACCCCGCCCGGCTGGGTGGCAGCCTCCGGTCCGCCGTTCGTTATCTGGCCCTCAGAGGCCGGAGTCCGAGGCCGTAGTTTCTAGGGGACGCACCCCCTCGCCTTCCCCGGGAATGGAGGGGATGGATTTTGCCCAGTTCGGGCAGTGACTGACAGAGCATCAGGCCAAACTCACTAGGGATATGGCTCACCTGCAGCAGGAGACCCAGGTCTCTTTAATGAAGGAAGTTATGTTGAGGCAGGATGCCCAAAATGCCGCGTTGCAAGACCTTACCAAGAAATTAGGCTCCATGGGGGGAACTCCCGGGGCGGGCTCAGGGCGTCTGCCATGGGTTCCCTTGACAAAGCTTACCCCAGAGGACGACATCGACAGCTTCATAGAAGCCTTTGAGCGTACAGCAGAGGCGGCGGGGTGGGACCCGGTGCAATGGGCTCTTATTTTGACCCCCTACCTGACGGGCCCGGCCCAGGCGGCAGTCAGGGCCTTACCATGGGAGGAAGTGGGAGATTATAAGAAAGTGAAGGAGGCCATTCTGGCCCGCTATAACATCTCTCCAGAAACCTACCGACAGCGGTTTCGGGCGCTTTCCTTCAAAAAGGGAGAGCAGCCTCGGAGCGTGGCCAATGCCCTACGGGATTTGGCACAACGTTGGCTACAACCGATACATGCTGACGCCCTGCGCATAGTAGAGTTGCTAGTGTTAGAGCAGTTTATTCAGATTCTCCCTCCTCGGGCCCGCAACTGGGTGGTCTGTGGGCAACCAAAGTCCGTGGCGGAGGCTATTGCCTTAGTGGAGGGTTTCCTGTCGGCGGAGGGTCGGGACGCCCTAGAGAGGGAGGTGCCTCGACAGGAAGGCCGGGGTAGAGGCCAGACCCCAGGACCAGGGACGGACCTGGGAAGGGCTCGAGTCCTAGGGTGGGGACCGGGTCCCCCGAGTGGGCCTCCTAGAGGCGGCGAGGCTTCGCCATCTTTAGGCAGAGGGACCCCAGAGGCCCGGGCGGCAGGGGGGGCTGCGGCGGCCCCGTCCAGGGGCCCCTGCTTCCGCTGTGGGAAATGGGGGCACTACCAACGGGACTGCCCCGTGATGGAATGTGATCTGGAGTGGGGTGATAGTTACCAGGTCACAGGGGGCAGTACTCGACCTCGCCCTTTTGTGGTTAAAGTGGTTCTAAACGGGAGACCCCTCACGGCCTTGCTTGACAGTGGCAGTTCGGTATCGATGATCCGGGATCATCTGAAGCCCCGTCAGGCTCCCGTAGTGCGTAGGGTCACGGTGGCCTGCTTCCATGGGCATTCAGGGACTTACCCGGTGATCCGATTACCATTTAAATGGGGCCCCCAGGAGAGCGTGCTCGAGTTAGCGTGCGTTCCCTCATTGCCCTTCCCTCTGTTATTGGAGTGGGATACCCCTGAATTCCCGGAGCTCTTGGCAGCCGCGGCCCAGGAAGCCGAGGGTCACGGCCTCCGTACTCTGCTAACCATACTGCAGGACCCCCAGCCCTCCACCTCGACCGACCTGGCGGCCGGGGTGCGGAGCGACCAGGCCGCCGTGCACGCCTCGTGGGTCACGGATCCGGCCTTCCTACAGGCTCAAGCGGATGATCCCTCTCTAGCGGCCACAAGAGACCTACTGGCGGTAAGCAACGGGTGGGTCATAGACGCCCGGCGAGCGTTCAGACTGCCCCATATCGGGAAAGACCAAGAGGTCTGGTACCGAAAGGTGCACGGTCGGGGGGGAGGTACGGCAGCTATTAATTCCCCTCCAATATAGGCGCCAGGTGTTGGAGAGGGCGCACGATCATCTCTGGTCAGGGCATCAAGGGGCCAATAACACTATAAAGAGGCTATTGGATCACTTCTTTTGGCCATCACTATACAAGGATGTTCGCACTTTTTGCCGGTCTTGTGATGCTTGCCAACGCCAGACGGCTACCAGCCCTCCTAAGGCTCCTTTAGCCCCGTTACCGGTTATTCATGCCCCCTTTGAGCGCCTCGCAATGGACTTTATTGGGCCTCTGCCCCGAACACCTCGCGGGGCCCGTTTTGTGCTTGTCCTGGTGGACTATGCCACCCGCTACCCGGAGGCCGTTCCTCTGCGGAATATGAAGGCCGAGGGGGTCGGTCGAGTCCTGGTGCGCTTCTTTGCGCACGTGGGGATCCCAAAAGAATTAATTTCGGACCGAGGGACCCCATTTACTGCTCACACGACCCGACGGTTGTGTGCTACCTTAGGTATACGCCAAATCTTCACGTCCGTAGGTCACCCCCAGATGGACGGGTTGGTTGAACGGTTCAACCAAACCCTTAAGTCCCGGCTCCATAAGTTGGGGTTCGACCGTCCCACCTGCTGGGACCTGCTGGTAGATCCGATTCTTTTCGCAGTCCGTGAAACCCCTCAGGCCTCTTTAGGTTTTTCCCCATTCGAGCTCATTTTTGGTCGGAACCCCCGGGGGATTCTCCAAGTAATGGAAGAAATGTGGGTAGAACCCCCAGGGGAAGAGAGCCAGGATGTCCCCACTTTTCTCCAGGAGCGACATCGGATTAGACAACAGGCTCAGGAGCTCGCCACGCACCATCTACAGATAGCTCAGGAGCAACAAAAACAGCAGTATGACCGGTCAGCTCGCCCGCGCGCCTTGAAGGAGGGAGACCGGGTCCTGGTACAACGACATCTGGCCAGAGCTCCAGGGGCAGACCCTTGGCAGGGTCCCTTCCCGGTGTGTCGGGTGTTGGGGCCCCTTACCTATGAGGTCCAGTGCGGGCCTACCCGGCGCCACCGGAAACCTGTCCACATCAATAACCTAAAGGTGTGGCATGCGCGGCCAACTCCGGTTGGGCTCGCCGTGGAGGGCCCGGATTTGTCGGCCGGCGACATGCCGTGCCACGCACAGTCTTCCCCGGAGACGTTGCCGCAGTTTGATAGCCACTTGGACGCAAAACAGGTTCAGGACCTTAAGTCAGTCCTAGCGCACTTTCCCCAGTTATTCTCAACCGCCCCCGGGAAAACACAGGTCATCCAACAGGAAATCCGAACGGAACCTGGACAGGTGGCCCGCAGTACGTGGCGCCCACTACCCCAGCAGCGCTGGGAGGTGGTCCGTCAGGAAGTAGAAAAGATGCTCCAGTTGGGAGTGATTGAACCATCCCGAAGCGCGTGGCGCAGTCCTGTGGTGTTAGTACCAAAGCCGGATGGGTCCATTCGCTTTTGCATTGACTATCGAGAAGTCAATGCTGTGGCTCGTTTCGATGCTTACCCGATGCCCCGGGCGGACCACCTGGTCCAGCAATTGGGAACGGCCCGGTATTTGTCAGCCCTGGATTTAACAAAGGGGTACTGGCAAATTCCCATGAAGGAATCCGATCGCGAAAAGACGGCCTTCGCCACTCCCCAGGGCCTATTCCAATTTCGCGTGATGCCGTTTGGGCTACACGGTGCGGCGGCCACCTTCCAACGTATGGTGGATACAGTCTTGAGCCATTGTCACGGCTTTGTCACGGCCTACATTGATGATATTCTGATCTACAGTCCCACTTGGGAATCCCATCTAGAACACTTGCGGCAGGTCCTGGCCGCCCTGCGCCACGCCGGGCTTACGGTAAACCCCCAGAAAAGTCATTTAGGTTTTCAGGAAATTCGGTACTTAGGTTACATCGTGGGAGGAGGGGTCTTGAAACCCCAACCGGACAAAGTAGCTTCCCTTGAGGGGTTGACCCCCCCCACCACAAAAAAGGGGTTACGACGCTTTCTTGGCTTAGTAGGGTACTACAGCAAGTTTATTGCGGGTTTCGCCTCAACGGCGGCCCCCTTAACTGACCTATTGCGTAAAACGGCCCCGGAGAAGTTGCGGTGGGGTTCGCAGCATGCCGAGGCCTTTCGCACCTTAAAAGGAGCCCTCACACGGGCCCCGGTTCTGCGCAACCTGGACCCCTCCCTACCTTTTGTCGTGCAAACAGACGCGTCTGGCACGGGGTTAGGGGCCGTGTTGTCGCAACGGTGGCCTGATGGGGAACATCCCATCCTCTTCCTCAGCCGCAAGTTGCAGCCGGCTGTGGGTAAATATTCCACCGTGGAACTGGAGGCACTCGCTATTAAGTGGGCGGTAGCGACCCTACGGTTCTACCTGGAGGGTCGTTCATTCACTATTGTCACAGACCACGCGCCACTACAGTGGATGCGTCACATGAAAGATCACAACCCCCGCGTGCTTCGCTGGTACATCTCCCTTCTGCCTTTCAGATTCAACATCGTACATCGTCCGGGGCAGCAGCAGCTAAATGCCGACTTCCTCTCCCGGATGTGGGACGACGCTTCTGACGACGTCCCGCCGCCCTGGGGGGGGGTGTCCGGGAGTGGGGCCCTCCCCCCGCCCGGACTTACTGCCGCCGTCTTCTTCGGCCCGGCCAACCGCCCCGCAGGGCTCGGGCGGGCCGGTGACAGCGCCGCCCGCTCAGCCGCGGGACCAAGGCACGGGGGACTCCTCGTGTCGCCGGTCGGGGGCAGCGGGAAACCCCTCCACCGAGGCCGGGGAGGCTCCGGCAGCGCCGGTGGGACTCTACGCCCCCGGCCCAGGACTGCAGCCGGGGAGCGGGGAGGCGAGCCAGCCGGAGCAACGGGGGCCTCGCCTCCGCCCCAAGGACGCCGCGGCCAGGAGCTCCGAGGCCGCCGACGAGGGAGCCACCGGCCCCACGCTCCTCAGCTGGGCGCCGACACGGCCGGCAGCTGCGCGGGCCGGCGTCTCTGGCGGGGGCGGAGACTTGGCCCCGCAGCTGGTGTCGGGCCGGGCGCGCCGGTCGGGCAGAAGACGAGCCTGGAGAGGGGAGGGGTTTTCAGGCTTGGAACTGGGTGGGGAAAGGATAAAAGGGGAAGAAGAGAGGCACCTGGGAGAGTGGTGGGAATGGAGAGCGGAGGAGACAGTAGACGGGAGGCTGGAAGGGAAGCAAAGAGGGGTTGAGAAGGAGAGGCGAGGGATAGTGAATGAGGAGGACAGAAGCCAGGAAAGAGAGACAGCCGGAGGACGGGAGAAAAGAGGGGAGAGAAGGAGAGAGAAGCGTGTGGCTGGGGGCTGGGAGAAGGGAGCCCTGTGGCATGAACAGGCTCCCTCTTGGGCTGATTAGTCAGGGCTGGTCAGCCCGAGGGTGTACAGGGACACCCAATTAATCCACCCCACAAGACCAGGGGTGAGGCCGGGAGGTACCAACACCCGGGAAGGGATAGGAGGGACGGCAACCGGGTACCCCTTTGGGTGCCCTGGAGGGGGACCCTGACAATAGGCTTGTGTTAATTGCATGTTTAGCAAAGGCTCATGGGAACATGCTCTTGAAAAAACACCATGACATGAAAAGGTGGTATAAAACAGGACTCAGCAAGCTTGAAGGACAAGAAAGAATTGATTGAGAGAGACTGAAGGTAGTCATCTTTGAAGGACAGAGCTTGTTTACAAGCAAAGGACGGAGCAGATAGAGTCGTTCTTCTAGTGGGGAAGACCTGAACAATTCTCCTTGAAAGTTGCAACAGTGGGAAGAACTGAAAAATAGGATTTTACTGACAGCTGTTATTGAAATCAGCACCCTAGTACAGAGCTGCCCCACTTCACTTTGCCAGGAGAAAAGGAGAACTGCTCCTAGGGCAATTAACAGACTTGAAAACTCATCCAGCATCTTCACGGGGAGAGTGTTTGCTGTGGCAAAAACGTTTTGTTTAGATCTGGGACTCTGATCCAGGCTTAGCATCAGGAAGAGCATTGCAGCCTGCGCCTTCTACAAAGTGGACTGTGAATAGGACTCTGCAGTGGTGGGATCCAAAAATTTTAGTAACAGCTTCCCATGGTGGTGGGATTCAAACTGTGGCGTAGTGTCAATGGAGCTGGGTGGGGCATGATGGGGGCGTGGCCGGGCATTCCAGGGGTGGGGCATTCCTGGGCAGAGCTGTGGCAAGGACGCAGCCGCTGCGCCGGTCCTTGGGCGGGAAACGAATGCACGCAGGTGCAGGCTGCCACGCACGCCGGTGCACCTCCTGCTAGACTGCTTCAAGTTCTGCGCGCTACTGCTGAAGGAGGGGCGTAACTAAGGCAAAAATCACGTGGCAAAATCACCAATTAGTAACCCCCTCTCGGCACACACAAATAATTAGTAACCTACTCTCGGGAACCTGTGAGAACCTGCTGGATCCCACCTCTGGGACTCTGCCATGAGACTATGGTTAATGAAACAGTACTGATATGTTTGAAAATGTTTTCACAGTTGCTCTTAGTTGTATCTAAATAAACTGGATTTATATTTTGATGTTTACAAGAATAGCCCTAAGCTTTGAATCTGTCCCTTGGGATTGAAGGGGTAACAATAGTACTAAAAAATGAACTGTTGACCTGGATAAGGCAAATATAGCAGGACAAAATAAGAGAGCATCACACAACAGAAAGCTAGGAAGTATCAGAGAAAAAGCTTTCCTTGTAAGGCACATCTAGGATTGGACTTCACATGGAAAGTTCAAATATAAATTTCCAAACAGCATAAAAGAACCTTCGCGCCGCTTGGGGGGAGCCAGGACGCCTCCTGTGTGAACAGCACCCCAGGGACCGTTTTTTCCCTGTCCCTGGGGTGCTGTTTTTTGGCCATGCGGAAACGGCCTTCGATTCTGGTAGCTATTCACAGCCTTGACATGCTGTTTGCTCTTGAAGTTTCCCCCACATCCACCAAACTCACACCCTTTCTCAGGAAATGAATATCATGAAACCAAACTGATTTAAAATTTTTCACTGTCAGTTTTATTATTTTATGATGTCTAAGTAATGGACTTTAGAGCTAAGATGTTTGCTTAACCTTCTTCCCACATGTGGTTAAATCCATGCTGTTTTAATAATCTACATGTCCATAATATCAGATCACTCCTTAGGACTACCTATATATGTAATAAAATTATACAATTTGCAAACAAATAGTGTTGCTGTGCCTTCTTAAGTCAGTCATTTTGATGCTTATTTAATCTTTATCTGCTCCCGTGGACAGGTTTCCATTGCCCCAATAGGATCCTGCCTTTTCTTTCTACTAGCTGTTCCACCCTGTTCTACCACAGACTATTGGAGAATTCATTTGACTTTATGTTTACAATACAGATAATGACAAGAGAATGCCAATTTTCAGAGGACATAAAACAGACTAAATGTATATTACAGTAAGTAAAATATAGCAATGTTGTGAATGTTTTAATTGTCATATGTCACACAAGTGCATGAAAGATGTCCCTTATGTACTTTAGAACAATTTATGCAAGCATTCCAGAGGGAACAGTAGTAACCAATGGATTTTTCAGTACTAAATTAACTCCAAACTACCATTAACAATGGATGGAAGCAGTGAAAGCACACCCAGCAGTAGTTCCATCAATAAAAAGGCAGTACAAGTCAGACCATCTAGCCCAGTATGGACTACATCAGTGTTTCCCGACCTTTTCAATGTCGTGGTACCCTTGACCTTGCTCTTCATATCTCAGGGTACCCTTGAGGAAAACACCTATTTTTAATTGATTTATTTTAATTATTAGTGATGTGAGAGACATAATAGTTTATTGCCTGTTTATTCATTAATTAACTAGCTAGGGAAAATTCTCTAAATGAAGAACTACTACACCAAAACACCTCATGAAAATTTTAAAAGCTTTCAGGTCTTCAATATAAATCACTTCATGCACCAGCCTTCCTATAAAGCAGCAGGCATCTCCGCCAGGATTTCTAAGTGCATTTGGCGGGATGCAGATAGGATGCAACAACCTTACACCATTTGTTAGCTGCCCTTGGCCAATCCCCCATCAAAAAAGTCCACTATCTCAAATGCTGGAGGGGATTACTTATGAGCAACTATATTTAGGATTTCATTCTTACAGTTCAAACCTATGCATGTTTACTCAGCAATTGCACAGTGGGGCTTCTTCTCTTAAGTACGCACAGGATTACAACTGCATCGAGGGGTACGCAGGGGTTGCGTAGACTGCTTGATGTTTAGCAGAACAAATGCTCAGCCCATTTGACTTCTAAATGGGAAACTAGAAAGGAACCTATCCACCTTTTTTTCCAGGAATGCTCCCTTACACCGATTTTTGCAAAGCAAGACATACCCTACCATGAACAGAAATGAAATACAAATCCGCTACGGAAAGGGGGAGGAGGATGAGCAAGCGAGGAAAGAGCTACAAACTTTGTGGGTCTTTTAAAAAAAGATGCATCTGGGATGTTCACTCTGCCTTCCCCTCCTCCATCCAGCAACACAGACGCTCCCCTCTAACACCCCCCCCCCCCGCTCATGTCCACAGAAGAGGCATCGAGAGTTCAACTCCTCAAAAGTTTGCATCCCAATCCAACCACGCAGGCAAAAGTGAAATCCCAGAGGGCTTCTGGGCACAAAGCCCAAAACAAGTGAGTCGCCACTTTCTGTCTGGCGCCTGGAAGGGAGACTCACTTTGCATTCCTACGCTGCTGCCCCTGAAGTGGTGCCATGGAGGGAATTGGGGGGGTTGCAGCTGGAGCCCTTTGCCATGTGACCCCTCCCCACGCCTGCCCCCTCTCCCCTCGCCACCCTGCCCTGCCACCGTCCTGCGGCAGCCACAAAGTGACCCCCCGCTGGCCCCATCCTGCCCACCAGTCCGCCAAGCAGGGAAGCGGCTCCAGCCTTCAGGCCAGAGTTTCTGCAAGGCACCAGGCGGAGAAGCGCACAACTCAAGGCGCTGCCCGCAAGGCCAAAAGGTGGGGAGGGAGACATCGGGCTAAGGCCACCAAAAGCAGCGGAGTCAAGAGTGAGGTGGGGGGGGGAGCGGTGACACAACACAACCCAATCCCCGAGCAGGGTGCATGATTACTCCTTCCCCAAATGCCCGCTGTCTACCAATCCTTTCCCAAAAACCCTTGGTTGCTTTAACTTGCTTACAGGCAGGATTCAGGAACCAGCTCAAAAATTGCCACGACGGTCTGAGCGCCAAACAAACGCGCCTTTAGTGCAGGTCACATGCAGACCCACTCGTCTGCTCCTGTGCCGCTGTATGCCTGCCGCCTTCCCCTGTTTCAAATCTCGCTGCTTCACTCACAGGCTTGTAGTCAGCTGTTGTGAGGAGGGGGCGAGCCGGAAAGATGGTGCTCCGTTGGAATGGGCAGTCCTCCCTCCCCGTACGCCACTGCGGGGGAGGGAGGGGGCGGTAGCGTTTCCCACGGTACCCTTGAGGAATGCTCACGGAACCCTAGGGTACCGCAGTACCCCGGTTGAAAATCACTGGACTACATGGACAGCTCCCAAGGGTCTCACATAGAGGCCTTTTCAAGTCATAGAATCGTAAACCTGGAAGCCCTGCTACTTGAGTTCCTTTAAAAAAATTAATGGCACAGCAGTCCCAAGAATTTTACACAACAACCTCAGCAATGTTTTCCAGGTTAAAACTCTACATTCAATCTAATAACCTGATTGTGTGAACCCATCTAGGACCAGACTGACTGTTTCCAAGTCTTGCCTTCAGGACAGTGGTTTCTAGTCTAGACAGCCCTGTCAGATGAACATGATAACAGTTTGGGGAGTACAACATTCCAGGGAAGCACAGTAACCAGCAGTTCTCCTAAACCCTTGCCTCCTAGGAACTAAACAAAGCCTTCTGAAGGTGCCACACAGCTAATAAACACTGGCAACTTCCTGTTCATGTGCATTTTCTGTGGTGGCTTTAGGAGGTAGATGCATCTTTCATTCTGCAGTGTACACAAAATTGAAATGTTCAGGACAGCATTTTTATAAAAGGGATTAAAACTGTATTATAATGGAATAGAGCAGGAGGTTGCTTTACAAAGGATAGAGTTTATCGACTGCCTTTTTTTGTATGGATCATCTTCCTTGCATTGCCTCTGTGACACATTTTTTGTATTATAGCATGCCATGGCTTAGAAAGGTTTTTTTTTTAAAAAAAATCTGCATTATTTTTCAATTCTTTAATCCCAGTGTAACCCAGCAGTTCCCTGGCTACATAGTTTCCTTTCAGAAAGTTTGGAGGGGTGGCGGGAGATTCAAAATCAGTTGTACAGCAGCACCTTTTGGGTTGGTAAACAAGTGGCTTCAAACAGGAAAGCAACACTGAAGCATCCACTGTCCTGTGGACAGACCGCACATTGGCCAGGACATGCCTGCCTGTGGTAGAACAGACCCCCCCAGGCCATGATACGGCCTGTTTCCCCTGCGTGGCTCTGCAGATGGGGCTGGGGAAGGAGTTTTCAAGAATTGCGTTATGCGTAATTCTCTTGTTTTAACGTGGCTTACAGCCGTGGCCGTTCGCTTGGCTGCGGCTGTGAACCGTGTTAAAACAAAAGAATCACACATAAAGCATTATTCAAAAAATCCAGGTTGGGGGGAAAATGCAGAGTGGATCCATGTTAGGATCAGTATCTGTGCGAAGTTCCTCCCAACCCGGGTTTTTTACCGGTGTTATCCTGGTTTAATTGGCCGGTGCAGAAAGGGCTTAAGTGATGACAGTGAGCTGGGAGTTCCGTGTGTGTGTGTGTGCGCGCGCGCGCGTGCGCGCGTTACAAAAAAAGACCTAGAATTTATTTTTTTTTAAAGAAAGCATTTATCATGTTATTAAAAGAAGCAGAAGAAACAAAGCAGGCATGTTTTGAGAGTTTTGTCTGTTTTAACTTCTGTTTATAGGATTGCAGAAATTTAATACAGATGCAAAGAGTAAAAATTAATTATTATTAAGAGTAAACTAAGGAGCTAAGTGGTAGAATCCATAGAAATGTGTATAGTTAGCCTGTCTGCCTTGTAACTTTGAGGCTGTAAATAGCCCCAGTGGGGGCACTGCCAGAAGGCTGAAGTGTTTACAAGACTCTTGATATTTTCACCAAGTTCATCATTTCTGTTGCCATATCTCTTGCCATTATTGCTGGATGTGTTCATTAAAGCTAGAAAATAATTTGTTTCTCAGTCTTTTTGCTATTGCAGACAGTTCCTAGGAGAGGAGTGGGTGTGGAGTAACACAGTTTTAATGTAGGTTTATTATAGACAGTTATGTTGCCAAGTCAGAGGAGTTTTGAAGGGGTGCATTTATAAATTGCTAATGATATCTCTACTAAACTGCAAAAGGCCACTTCTCAAAGCCATATCCTAGCAACAAGCATAACTCATAAGAAAGGAAATACACAAGGAAAGTAAAATCCTCAGGTTCTTGCTGGGAGCGTTTGACTTTTGAACTCTCAGGCAGGGAAGCTGATTCAAGTATTTATTTATTTACTATACCACACTCAGGTGGTTTCTAATGAATAAAATATTCAACAAAGAAAAAACCAACAAAAGGACCATACAAATCATCAGCAGAACTGCAATCAAACTAGAAAGCAACCATAAAATTAGTTTATCTTCATAGCTTCAGTACAGTCCCACAGAATTAAAGCAATCCCTGCCAGATGTCTGCTACCCAGCATCACCAACTACAAAAGTAATAATGTTTAGACTCTTGGGCATTCCGAACCTTACAAGGAGGGAGGATGGCAGTAAAGATGGTCTTCCCCAAGAAGGTGATGAATTCAGAGAGTTTTTTGATGTCCCTTAGAGATTCTCCAGTCAACAGTGTTGGTGTTCCTGTTCCTGTTGCTGTCCTGGTGGACTAGTAAAATAAAGAGACTGTAAAATAAAGAGGCTGTGAATGCAATTGAACGTGAATGTCATCTCTGCTTCCTTGGAGCTCAAAATGCTCCTTGGTTTATCAGAGGAGCCTTAGGATGCTGAAACAGGAGAGAAAACTCAAAGCAAATACAACTAAACACAGGTAAGAGCACTTTATTGTGCCTAATCTGTGGCAGCAGTGACAGCTAAGTGAGCACACTTCTCTGCCCCCATTTTGTTTGCATAGGCCATAGGGCCATCCGGTGGACAATTAAAATTAAATAATTAAAAAAGAAGAACTGTGTGGCCCACGATGTCTGGACTTGCCACTTATCACTCATAGTTTCATGGTGGCTGGGTGGATTGAGTGGGCCCCTGGAGAAACAAATACCTCACAGTAGGAGAGTGTAGTTCCAACCACATTGAAAGAGGCAGTCTCAGATGTATCCTGAAAAAGACATTCCTGTACCCAAATGAACTAAATAACTACCAACTGGTGGCTAATATTCTGTTGTTGGGCAAGATATGCAAGCAAATTATGTATCTGAATTTCCTGTAAAATACCAGCAAATTATCTTAAATTTTATTGCTGTAGATTTCTTTTACCCAGTATTGGAAACTAAATATGACTCCAGATATACAAAGAAGGCAAGAGAAAGTAAAAGAAATTATGTCATGATGAAGCTTCATATATTGTGCAAAAGTAATTGTTCTTTTTCATTTGATCCTCTTTGTACTTCTGTTATTAATCAAATTAAGTATGTAAATTATATACTACAAGTAGGAACCTGAAAACTTGTGGGAGGCATATCATTTTGCTTCTTCAGTATTTCCTCTTTTCCTTCACTGAAAAGCACCTATAGCTTCTCTCCTTTTCCTGCTTCCGTTTCTCTTTCCCATGAAGCAACCAACTTACCCTCCCATCATCAGTTTTCTCTCTCCCTTGCCCGGGTAGCCTCTATCAAAAACACAAAAACAAAAAACAGTCCAGTTCTTATTGCCAAAGAGGAAAAAAGCTATTGTCCACTGAGGGATTCAGAGGCAATAAGCACACCAGTGGTAAAGAAAAATGGTTTTACTGAAATCTCTCTAGTGATGAGAAATTAATATCATAAGAATAAAACAGGGAATAAAAACCCCATAGCCGGGGCGTACCTAGGCCAACTGGAGCCCGGGGACAAAACCTGTGTTTGACATCACCACCCCAGCGTATGGGCGGCCACCCTCCCCCACCATGACCAAACAATGATTTTTGCACCAGCTCACAAAACACCTCCCACTCCCAGCAAAACACAGCTCTTTTCCTAATTTCCTAATCACAACAACCCTATGAGGTAGGTTGTTAGCCTGAGAAACAACTCCAAGTGGGTATTAAGCATGTAAATCTCTAACAAATCACCCCCAGCAAAACATTTACCAAACAAATGTCAGCATCATCTCTCACAAAACACCTCCAGTGGAATCCACCCCCAAACAGCATCACTTTCAATGGTGTTTAAACTAGGGAGCTCAGATTCTTCTTTTAAATCCACCTTAAGGGGAGAATCTGGGGTCCCCGGTTAAAACAAAATTGAAAGTGATGCTGTTTGGGGATGGATTCTCCCCCACCCTGAAACAACATCACTTTTGAGGGTTGGAGATTCAGATGAAACAAATACCAGATTCAGCTGAAACCTGGGCAAATTTGGGCACATTCGGACAAAAATTGTCTGATTATGTCCTGCCCAAATATGAACAAATGCAAATGCAAGGTATTTTGGGTGTTTTTTCGGCCTGCAGGGAGTGCATTTTTAAAGCTAGTGGCACCATGATTTCAGGGCATCATCCAGAGACTGCCCTGATGATGCCACCCAAGTTTGGTGATGTTTGGTTCAGGGGCAGCAAAGTTATGGATGCCCAAATGGAAAGCCCCCATCCCCATTGTTTTCAATGGGAGCTAACAGGAGATGGGGGCTACCCATTTGAGGGACCATAACTTTGGTTCTCCTGAACCTAACTTCACCAAACTTGGGTGGCATCATAAGAATAGTTACCAGATGATACCCTGAAATTACTAGCTGTAAAAATACATCCCTTACAGGCATCCCAAGAAATTTGCTCAAGATTCTTTGTTTTGCAGTGACAAACTGTAGCCAATGGGGAATTTCTGAGGCTGGCTGCACATTTCTGAAGATAGAGGCACCAGACTTTCAAGGTGGCTCCAGGAAGCCCTCCTGGTAATAGCATCCAGGCTTAGAGACCTTTGCTTCTGAGGGTTCAATTTTATGGGCCCCCAAAAGGCTTATTTTGTTTCCATGCTCCTGCACATGAAGCCTGCTGACTGAGTTCTCTCAGAACTTCTCAACTCGCGCCCCCACCCACTTCCAAAAGCAAAGCTCAACAAGCTTGGATGCTATTACCCAAGGCTTCTTGGAGCCACCTTGAAAGTCTGGCGCCTCTATCTTCAAAAATGTGTGGTCAGTGCTTACACACTCAGAAATTCCACAGAATCTGCCAGGCTCTTCAGCAAGTTCTGTGGTGGGAAAATTATTTTTCCCACCATAGACTTCAATGGGGCTTTCTGTTATGCCCAGCTG
Organism: Sphaerodactylus townsendi; assembly: GCF_021028975.2. Lineage (NCBI taxonomy): Eukaryota > Metazoa > Chordata > Lepidosauria > Squamata > Sphaerodactylidae > Sphaerodactylus > Sphaerodactylus townsendi. Next base: position 53,085,957 of record NC_059431.1, read on the forward strand.
GCTCTGTGGTAGAGGTTTCAACAGGAGGCAATGTGGTAGTGGTCTTGCTCCGGGTGGGGGCACTTATTTCCTGCAGGGCTGCTATTGTGAGTCTCCTGAAAGGAACCAGCCAACTTTGCTAAAGTTTGCTTGGGATGGCTGAATGCTGTGGGCATCAGGTTCACCTTCAACTCGGTGCCCACAGCTGCAGTGACTCTCTGAGCCTGCAGCCATTTGCTGAAGGTTTCCCTGGGATGTTTGCTCTGCAGGCTCTGCAGATGTGTTCTTTTTAGCCTGAAAAGTACATAGTACTCTGTTCATCCTGCCAATTCCAGCAATATATAGTTTTCCCTTTTTAAATTTTAGACGAGCTGTCTTCGAAGATCTGCAGACATGATATGAAAATTGGCACGGACACAAGTGGAAGAGGAAACTGACAAGAGAGCTTTAAGGATTGGGCAGAAAAAAAATAAGACATCTCCTCAGCACCTGAATTCATCATAGCAATCAGGAGACAACTTGTAGACACCTTCAGGAAAAAAGGTTCACATTTTAGTGGCTTAAAAAAAAGACACCCTGAGCTGAAATAAGATGTCCTGAGGACATCTTGGGGAAAGAGATGTGCGGAGTTCCTCCCCAAGATGCCTTTTTCCCCATCTTCAGGACATCTTATTTGTGCTGTGCAGAAAGGGCCAATGATTTTTCATGGGGAAGGGGGATTTAAACTCTCCAATATATTGTTAAGGCCTCAAATTTATAGGAAAAACAGTTTCATATCAGTGTGGCTCTCATCCAAAGATTTAGATATCCACAGATGGGGACCATACTTGAGACATAGATATACAGATGTAGATGATAACTGGATGAAGTGTGTAGATGGTATACTATTAGAATTTTAGTTTTTTTTAAAAAAGCAAATGGTAGCTATGAGACCACCACTAGTCTTGAAGTACACAGATTATCTAGATCCATTTCTCTGAAAATGGTTCAGAAATTTCTGAAATGCAGCAGCCACCCTATTGTCGGGGTTAGTTACAGGGACTGTATTGTCCATGTTCTGAAAGATCTTCACTGCCTATCTATCTATTTCCAAGTGAAATCCAAATAAATTCTTACCTTTGAGGCCTTAAATCGTTTAGGGACAAGGTACCTGAAGGCTCGTCTTTTTCCATGTTGTGTAACCTGCCAGTTAAGTTCTACCCACTGTCTGAGGAAGGATTTGAACCTCAGTTTTTTATAGTCTAAATCCAAAACTGAGGTCAGTATACCCCAATGACTGTTAACAAAGCTGAGCTAACAATGGCCATCAGTTCTTGGGTCTTTGTGACATAAGGAGTGAGAGAGAACTCCCTTTAATGATGGATTTTAGCTGTCTCTTTTTGTACATAATCAAAAATCATTCAGTAGTTACGCAACATCTATGCAGTCAATCTCTTCCCTTGAAATTAATCTTCAAAATACTTTCCATAAAACTTATGCTTTGCTCTTTAATCTTCATCCTCAGATGGCTAGGTTTAAGATACACAATTGTATTTGTTCACATCTAGAATGTGTTACCCTTGCCCCTCCATTCTCCTATATAAATATAAACTTTTAAGTTTCTTAGAATAGGTAAAATCTCTGTTTTGCTTATGTTATAGTATATAGTTATAGTGATACTCTCCAGTGGGGTAGTTGTGTTGGCTAGTTTCAGCAAAAATAATAAACAATTTGTTGCATCTTAAATATTTGCAGATTTATTATGGCTTAATCCTTTGTGGACTAAAGCCACTTTGTCAGGCATATGAAGGATTTTATTTTGTTGTACATCTATATAATTTTCATTTAATTAAGACATTGATCATTCATGTTTTACCCATCGAGTTCACAACAAAGGTTATGACATATCTGAAAACTTTCAACACATCATAAATCTTAATACCATAAATAAACATTGAACAACAAATGAAACCCTTGAGTATTCCCAGAACACCTATATAACTAACCCCTCTTCCTTGAAATACTTCTTCAAAATACTTTGTCCCATTAAATATTTGGTTTGCCCTTCAATCTTCATCCCCTAACTAATGTAAAGTCTAAAAGGCTAAAGCTTAAAAAAAAACTTCTTGGAAGAGGGAAGAAAGGAAAAATCACAAGCGTAAAAATGGAAACATTTTGATTTAACTTGATTAATCCTGAATGGCCTCTGAAGTAAAGCTGATGGGTAGACCAAACACCTGAAGTTAACAGAAATGGAGCTTGATGGATCTCCCTAGAGAGGGAATTCCATAATCTCAGTGTTGCTTACAAAAAGATCTGTCCCTCACTTCTCTCTGTATATACAGAGAACATGCACAGACAAGGGAAGTCAGGACTTTTTTGGTGGCATATAAATCTCACTATTTTCCACATTTAACAAAGGAAGTTTGTGAAAACTATGCTTCTGTAAGTTTTAAGGTGCTGTAGCAGACCAGCATTCTGTCTCATCTAGTTCAGCATTCTGCCTCACACAGTAGCCAGCCAGGGCATAGAGGTCTTCCTCTGATGTTGCCTCCTGGCATTGAGATTCTGAGGTTCACTGCCTCTGTACTGGAAGGTTCCCTTTCATCACCATGGCTAGCAGCCACTGATAGACTTAACCATCATGAATGTATCTAACTCCCCTGTTAAAGCTGTCTATACCTGTTACTATCACTACATCCTCTGGCAACAAATTCCACATTTTAACCACTTGATCTGTAAAGAAGTGAGGTTTTTTGTTCGTCTGAGTCTGCTATAGCTTTATTGGATGCCTTTCAGTTCCAGTATTTTGAGAGAGGGAGAAAATGTTGTCTTTGGCTGATTACCCGCTGCAGGCTGTTCCCTGCCTTCACCCTACTGTGACGTGAAAAGTTGCACCAGAAGTGTTCTCACTTTCCCAGCAGAAATCAAGAAGCACACACGGGGCAAGAGGAAGCGCGTTGGGACAAGAAATCTTGGCCCAATAGCTTCAGCATGTTGCAAAGAGGAAGCATGACAGGACAAGAGTTCCTGCCCCAATGTGCTACCAGTCCCTCTGCCCAGCAGAGTGCCAGTAGGTAATAATGAGCCTTTGTCAACCCTCTCCACCCTCTACTCTATCATACCCTCCCTTAGTCATCTCTTTTCTAAATAGAAAGTTCATCTTTTGCTGTACTTTTTCTAGCTCTGAAATGTCCTTTTTGAGATACAGTGGCCAGAACTGTACACAGTATTTCAAATGAGGAGACACCATAGATCTATACAGAGGCATTATAATGCTGACCATTTTATTTTCAATTCCTTTCTTATTAATCCCTAAAAAAAGTTTGTCTTTTTCACCACTGCAGCACACTGTATTGACACTTTCATTGAGCTATCTACTATGATCCCAAGACCTTTCCCTCTCTCAGTCTCATCAAGTTCAGGCCCCATTAGCTTATAAAAGTTGGGATTTTTTGTTCCAACATACGTCACCTTACACTTACCAGCATTAAAATTTATTTGCCATATTGTTGCACACTCATCCAGTTTGTAGCGATCCTCTTGAAGCTTTTCACAGTCATCCTTTCACCATCCTGAATCATTTTGTATCATTTGTAAACTTGTTCACTGCACAACTCACCCCATGTCCAGATTATTTATCAACAAATTCAATAGTTCTAGCCTCAATACTGATCCATGTGGGATTTCACTGCTTACTTCCCTCCCTTACTGTCCATTTGATTTCAACTCTTTGCTTCCTGTCTTGACAAATTTTAAAACCTTAAGAGAATTCATCCTCTTGTCCTGTTATTGCTAAGTTTACTCAGGAGTCTTTGGAGAGCTACCTTGTCAAAAGTCTTTTGAAAATCCAAGCATATAATGTTTACCAGGTCACCACTGTCTAGATCAGGGGTGTCGAACTCATTTGTTATGACATAAATGTGACTTATGACATAAATGTGACTTGGTTAGGTTGGGCCCTGGATGGGGGATGGTTGCCTCAGTTGTTGAGCCTGCAGTGGGCTCATCAACCCAGAACAACAGTGGGGGAGCTAGTTAGCACCAGGGCAGGTGGCTGCCTCAGCTGATGAGTCCTTAGCAGCTTCATCAGCCCAGATTATCCCTGGTGGAGGTGGTTGAAACTGGGAGGGGTGGCTACATCAGCTGGCGAGCCCAGATTGGAATTAGGGGGGGGGGTTGGATGCCTCTTCTGGTGAGCCCACAGTTGGCTTGCCAACCCAAAATGGCATTGGAGAGGGATAGCTGCCTCAGCTGATGAGACATGTGCTTTGGTTGCAATCACCAAAAGCTAGATGCACCCCAAACAGCTCAGAAACCACACCACTTCAAGCAAATAGATACCCCTCTATGCCTTTTGTACCAACCCCACTTCACTAATCATTTATTATAATGGTAAGATATTGTTGATACAGGATATAGTGAAGCGATCACGTAACACAATGGGTTGAACTGCAACAGATCTTACAAGCTATACAGCGGTGTGTGCGTATTAAGTGCAGTCAAATTGCTTCTGATCTATGGTGACCCTATGAATTACAATGGACTGAACTACAATAAAGATTCACCCTTACTTCCCCAGGCAAAAGGGTGGCATGAATCAGTTCTAAGACAACTTAGAAGTGTACTGTAGCTGAACTCATTTGTGGAACACTCTGATAACCAGTAATTGGATAATGTGTCATGGATCAAGCATTTATGTTCAGGCTCACAAGAAGTTAAGAAAAGAAGACAAGCCAAAAAGGAAGAGAGGAGATAAAGGAATTGGCAAAGGACTAAGCAGTTTACAAGTTTGATGTTCCGCTCTGTAAAATAACTTGGCAATAAAAATCAAATGTGACAAGAAATTAATCCATACTGTGCTCTAATTACTGTTTGAAAACTGGAGAAAGTGTAAGATGTCTGAGATATTTAACTGTGAAAGATGACTATGACACTAACTTTATACTTACCACTCTAAAGCAAGAATGTTTAGAGCTCAGCAACATCTATCTACATTATTTTGATTGTTTAAAAATGGCATCTATAGTGGCAACCCTGTTCACAGTAAAGCAGGTTAAATCTGATGGATTTCAACTGAATTTTGAAAACCCTGTATGTAACAATATGTTTATAGAAGGCATGAAGAGTTTTTTCTTTCTGTTTCCCTGAGAAAGGAGGACCAATGCCATATTGTCTCTCCTCAGCCTACATGGCTTTGTCTATTCAACTGCTGCAATCCCATGAATGAGCTTCCCAGGGATTGCAAAAAGTTGCAGAAGCAGACAAAAATGAGAGAAAAAATAGCATTACATTCATGCATCATTAGGTATAACTTCTTAACTATTGATACAACTGCACCCTGCATTAACCTGTCAATCAGGTGGATTTCTGCCATCACCATTTACAGGTATACTTATGCTTTTCACTGCATTTTTTTAGCAATAGCAGAAGTCATATCACACATATTTCTCCCCATAATGAGTTGTCTAAAATGTAGGGGCAGCACCTACATTTCTTTTCTTTCAGATTACAATAAAGCATGAGGAACGAAAAGTGAGAGTAACTCATGTATCCAATTCCAAATATCCAGCTCTTTGAACCTTCTCTTTGGCCCTCAGGCAGAGTCCTAGCTTCACAGTTTATTAGTGAACTAGCAGTAAAGTCTATTGTGTGAAAAAATACAACAGCTCTAAAGAGCTGTGGGTGGATGAACAGCACCAACCAAAGGGGCCAACCCCTCCTGCCTTTCCTCCCTGCTTGGCCCCACAATTTACCACAGATTATCCCACACACACACAAACATGAACAGGATTCCCTAATTTTGCAAACGAGCTCTGCTTTCTCAGATTCCCCCCCCCCCCCCGCATGCACAAATACACAGACAGGCTCCCCTAACTTTGCAAACAGGCTCTCATTTCGCAGATTCTTTCCCCTCCCCCCAGACAGCTCACCTAATTTTGCAAATGGGCTCTCTTTCTCAGATTCCCGCCCCGCCCCGCCCCGCCCCACGCAGGCTTCCCTAACTTTGCAAGCAAGCTCTCAGATTTCTCCTGCACCTAGGCTCCTCTAACTTTGCAAAGGGGCTGTTTCTGCTCAGCTGCAGCTTGACAGAGTTTATCAGGTGTTCCCAGGCAGGAAGTTCCTCAAAGTTCACCAAGGCCCCTAGTCCTGGTAGGCACATTGTAGGGGGAGGAGGGAAGTATGCCTTCCACACTTTCCTCCTTTTTCAAGACTCATTACCACTAGGGAGAAGCATATTGTGGGGAGAGAAAGGGCGCATATTGTGGAGGGAAGAAAGAGCTGCTGGGAAATGTAGTATTTGCCCCTTCCAGGAGGAGCTGAAATCTGGGCCCTCCTGAGTGGTCGGGGACTATACTTCCCGGCAGCCCTCACTTCTTCTGATTTGTCATCAGGAACACGCTGCTCAATGGTATATAGTAAAATTAGGCAATTTGATGATAGTGGGAAGGTGGCTGTAATATCATTGGTAGAAGACTTGTACTGATTCAAACAGAGCATGCAATATAGCCCACTGTGCTGATATGAGGTGATGTCTCCACTACCACTGTATCAACTGAATCCAAATTTATTGTCGAAGGCTTTCATGGCCAGAATTACTGGAGAGTTGTGTGGTTTCCGGACTGTATGGCCATGTTTCAGTAGTATTTTCTCCTGACTTACTGATGCAGGCGAAATGTCATGAGAAAATGCTACTGGAACATAGCCATACAGCCTGGAAACCCCACAACACTCCAGTGAATCCAAATTATTTAGGATGGCTCATGGACTTTGGTGCAACTCACATACTGTTCTGCTCCCCAGGTGGTTATTTAGGTGCCCTGCACCCGGCCAAAGCAGAATGTAAGACTCACTGATTCAGTTAACAGTTCAATACTTAAAGCTTTAATTGTAACAATGTTGACAGACCCTGACTCCTCCCGGGTCTAACTATATAAAGGTTACTTTGTTGCAGAAACTTTCTGGAGTCTGGAATTTATTGTAAACACTGTGAGACTATAACATCTATACTGTGAATCTATAACATCTTTGACTGTTTAACTTAAATACTGAGAGTCTATAACATCTTGGACTGTCTAACTTGTTGCTGTCACCCAGCTTCCGTTGGCACCTAACTGCCAAAACCAGACGGGTTGCTGGGTAATAACTGCCATAGAACACCAACCCTAGGGCTTCTTAAAGGGACAGAACTAAATTAGGTTCCCTCCCATTGAATACTATACAAAACATAGCTAAACCCATTCTATATAAAGGGCAACTAAATCTTAAAGGGTCTGTGGGGGCATGACACATACTGTTTTGTTTGATTTGGAAAATAGTTGTAACTATTTTATCAAATTCTTTTTTGCTAATAATGTTTATTTTATTCCATCTGAATTGGTGGTCAACTTAAATGCACACTCTATGCCTGGGACTGATGGAATCAACTCACAAGATTTTACTAGATAGTTTAGGGCTAAGTTTCCTGGCTAATGTAAATAGGGTGCTTTGAGCTGTCTAGGCTACCTCCTGTAAACTAGACCCTTGCCTTTTGTAACTTGTTAAATCAAGCTACAAAGGATTATTATAGATCTATGTTCAGTCTTTCTTTTCCAGGTAAGATGAATGAGCAGGAAGTGGTAGAGTAATTCCACATGCATCTGGATGATATCTTACTCATTTCAATCTGCCTTCAGACCTTAATATGGGATAGAAACAGTTTTAGCAGCTCTGGTAAATTATTTCCATCTTCAAATGAAGGAGGATATTTTATCCACGTGGATTTGTTAAATCTGTCAACAGCATTTGATACTATAGATCAGTACTATTTTGTTGGAGTAACTGGAAAATTTGGTAAAGCCTTTGCTTTAGAGTTTCTATCAGGGAAGCAGAGTCAGCTATTTGGGTTACTAACCTGTGGAGTTCCATTAGTATCCATCTTATCTTCTATGCTCTTTAACATTTATGTCAAATTATTGGGTGGAAATCACCTGAGGCATGATTGGGAGGAAAAAGCAGTCCTGGAAAAGAATGGCACCATCACAGCCCTGCCATGCCTGTCCCCCACCAAAAGAGGGAGAAAGAACATGTACAACCAGCTTTGCACAATTTGCAGCTGGGCTGGGCACCTGTTTTGCTGTGTGGGGCTCAGCCAGATACTTTCTTTTCCACACAGTATGGGGCATGGGGTGCCCCTCACTTGGTGCTGGGGTGGCCCCAGAGGGGAGGCATTCTCCAGACTATCAGCCCATTGGGACTTTTTACAGTGGCCATAATGGCCAATCTGCCACTGAATTACCTATAACAGTGATGCCGAACCTTTTCGAGACTGAGTGCCCAAATTGCAACCCAAAACCCACTTATTTATTGCAAAGTGCCAACATGGCAATTTAACCTGAACACTGAGGTTTTAGTTTAGAAAAAATGGTTGGCTCCGAGGCGTGCGTTACTCGGGAGTAAGCTTGGTGGTAGTCAGTGGCTTTGATTTGAAGCAACCATGCAACTCTTTGAACAGGTGAATCACGACACTAGGAGGGTTTACTCAGAAGCAAGCCCCATTGCCAGCAACTGAGCTTACTCTCAGGTAAAGGACCACACTTTAGTTCTTCCCATGAAAATCAGTGGGATTTAACACTGCTTTCCCCCCCACATGACGCACTCTGTGTGCACGTGCCCACAGAGAGGGCTCTGAGTGCCACCTCTGGCACCCATGCCATAGGTTCGCCACCACTGACCTATAACTTTGGAGTTGTTAGCCCTCAGTATGCAGATAATACCCAGCTCTATATGTCTTCATTTAATCTTCTGGAATCAAATTGAACCTAGTACTGGTGGCAAGGGTGATATTTTGGTGGGAATTGATCTGCCAGTTTCTGATAGATTAAATTTTCTGAACAAACTGTGACTAGCCCAAGGTTACCCAGTAGGAATATAGAAGTGGGGATACAAATCTGGTCCACCAGATAAGACTACAGCTGCTCATGTGGAAGAGTGTGGAATCAAAACTGGTTCTCCAGAACCCGCTCTTAACCACTACACCACACTTGCAGACACTGGTAACTAGCTTGGGGCAGATACAGTAGCACGATTTTACTTATGCCACAGATTTTGAACAATAAGGAAAGACAGATGGGCACAGAACCTAAAAATAATAAATAAAAATACTATATTCACTAATGAATCAGCTTTGAAAGGAATGATAACCAGAGATAGAAGCAAAACTGTGATGGTTTCCAAGAAGTTGAATCTTTCACAACTCTAAACTTTTCAGTATAATCAGGCCTATGTCATAAGGTTGCCTATTTCCAGGAACTGTGGGCTCCTGCTGAAGTTCTATCTACTATGTGAGAAATGAGGGACAGCCAGATGACTCTACAAGAAGTGATATTCTAAGAAGCTTGGATAGTGGTTAGAATTGCATGAAGAACACATGATGATGTCATGTAGTGAGTCAGAGTCTTGATCTGTCTACTGTCTACGCTGAATGGGGTTCTGCATGGTCTTAGATAGTGGTATTTCATATCACCTACTGCTGAATAATTTTAACTGGAGGTATCAAATATTCCGCCTGAGACCTTCTGCATGCCAAGTAAATACACCGCCACTGAGCTCCAATCCTCTCCTTTGGGAGATACATATTGGCTGTGTTAACCAACCCCTCCCACTTCTGGGACAACTTAATCTCAATTTTTTCCAACATCTCTCTCTCTCTCCCTTGTTATAGATGGTATAGTTCATCCTTGTACCTCTAAACCCATGCTTGTAACCTGTGCTTATAATGCAGACATTCTGTGTTTGTTTCTGGACCTGAGATTGGTTCCCACTTACTACTTTATGTTTCATATTTTGATTCCCATCCCAGTGTTTCTGTGATTCTCTTCTCCTTTTCCTCCCAACCCTGTTTTTTTTTGGGGGTGGGGGTGGGGGGGGAACTGAATGTGATGTTTGCAACTTTTTATTTAATATACTTGCCTGTTAGCCTTATTCCTGAAAAAGATATAACCACCACTGGGGAACCTTCCCTGTCCCTTTCAGCCCCAATTGGTGCATAATACTTACAATTCTTCCCATACAATCATTTTTATTGATAAAGCATAGTTCTGTCCTCAACAGTTTATAGAAGACCCAGGCGGTCCCTCTCTCACCTGAGTGAGTATGTAATCCTTGTTGTGTTGCAGAGATAACTTTCAGGAATTTCAGAAACACTAGTGCCAAAGCATTCTGGCCATGTACAGATTTTAGGAGGAAAGGATAAGTCATGCCCTAATTCTAGGATCACTGTATGCTTTGGAAGAAGAGTGAAGATACACAATGGGACATTTCCTAATATAAATTCTACAATGCAAAATTATCAGAGATTAAATTTCATGCTTGATTTATTTACTATGGCCTAACAAATGGTTTCCCTTCATTTCTAAACCCTAGAAAATATTTTAGCAAAATATACAAAAGTCATTGCAGTGAGGGGAAGTAGACTGTAATGAGGGAAATACAGTTAAGACATTAGAATTCAATTTCCACTCAACCATTTAACTGGTTTCCAATTTCCATTTCCTTGTAAGCAGTAATAATCCAATTTGTGGTCTTGAAGATATACATTGTGGCTAATGTAATTTTTTTTATTTCAAAAGCATTATTTTATGAGACATCTAGCTTAAAAAACCCAAGTTAAATGCAAACATAACCTTCTACATTTCTAAAATGCCCTTTACAATGACTACTAATTATGTTCATAACCGCTTTTCAAGACCTTTTAGTCTGCTACAAAAGTGATCCTTTTGCCTTGCTGCTCATGCTTATAGAAGATGCCTACATGAGTGTAAAATGTGTGAAGAATCTCCTTTTAAAATATTTGTTGTGAGGTTTTTGAATTATGTAGCCATAAATCTTCTCTATAAGCCTTGTCTCACAGTGGTAAATGTGGAATGCTCATGATGTTAACTGTCAATTGTTCAGGAAAAGGGGAAGGTTGTTTTGAGGAGTCCTGTTTCATTGACCGATAATATTAATTTATCAAACAAGATTCTTAACACTTAACACAAATCTAATGAGGAAGAAACTGAAATTTTACACCTAAGTTAAAATTTGAGGGGCTTTTTACCAGTTCCTGAAAATTGGTTATTAAAACTAACCTCCAATTAAATCTCTCAACTACTATATCAAAATGACTCAAATGAAACCTGCCAGGAGGAACACACCAATGTAACTCCACCAACTCAACAGAGCAACAATAAACAGATGTCCTCTCAAACCCTTTAAACAAAGGGGGGGAGTGGTTGACCCACCACAACATCTCAACATAATAGAGAAACATGCACTAAAAATGAAAGCAAGAGGGGGAGCAAGAGTCAACACAAAAAACTGAAAGACCACCATCAGATTTTGAAACCCAGAGAAAGACCCCCCCCAAAAAACCCACACACCCTTGGAACAGGGGTGAGAAAACATACACAGATACACTCACAAAATCAAATGAAATATCAGTTAAAAAAACATGGTGTCCCACACAAGAACAAAAAAAAATACAAAAAGCATCTACTACCAAACCAACTAAACTGCCTCCTCTCCCCAAAAAACAAGAAGACAATGGCTTCCACAGAAAAGTAATGCAAGAAGCCCCCCCCCCCAAAAAAAAACCCAAGGAAAAAATTTCAGGAAAAGAAACCAACACACACACACACACACACACACACACACACACACACACACACACACACACACAGAGAGAGAGAGAGTCCAAAAAATAAAACAAATTTAAACAACTTATACAAACACAACAGGGAAACCAAATAACCAAACTCAAGGCAATTGAAAGACCCCTTAGGCCTTGCAAGGCCCTGAGGCCTCCTCCAACCCACCAGCAGGCCAAAGAAAAAAATGTGCAATAGGCAGACTTCACCAAAAATAAAATAGAGCAAATTATTTTAAAATAAACCCACTATTTCAAACTGTTCAATGTCTTCTTCTCCAGGCAGCTGGGAAGCAGCAGGAATCCAATGCATTCAGCCGGTAATCCAAGACATGCAGCTGTCTAAGCACCAGAAAATCAGAGGGAAGAACTGCAGCTAAATCCAAGCTTTGCACTAAACTCTCTCAAATACCTGCTTTGGAATGGGGACTGCTGGAACCAGACTTTCTATTAATGCTCTTTGCCATGCATAAAAAAATCTGAAAGAAATCCAGGCCCAAAACACCTTCTGCGATTGACCAAAGAGCAGTGTGGTCCCTAACCTGAGATCCTATTAGCCACTTTAACTTTCTGTCACCATTTCCACCCTCCCCTGTCTAAAGTTATTGCAGTCCATATTGAGATTGCAGCAACTTAGCCAAAATGCATTGCAGCCTGTGACGTTCAGACACATGTGTATTTTCAAAGTGCAGTTTTGTCAAAGTATAATTTTGTTTACCTCCAGAGTGAGGCACAGAAAGGCCTAGGAAAAGGGGAACCACCTGATTGGCTGTGACCTTCTGCACTCTGATTGGGCAAGTAACAGTATAATGCAGAGAGAGGGAGAAGGTTATCTCCCTTGTTAGTACAGTCTGTGGGGCTTTTGATTTGAATCATTTGTACTGTTAAGAACTGTCTGTTTTAACTGAGTACAAACTAATCATTGTGTGTGACAGGAACTATTGTTAACAGCCTGAGTGCTGAGAAAAAGCAATTATACACTGACCAAGTATACTGGTGGGTAAGGGTTTATATGAGAACCAAGAGAAGATCACATAAACCGAGTTAGGAATTGTCCAGTGTACCAGTGGGTCTGGGGTGTAGGGATTCGCTTTAAACTTTGCTAGAGAGTTTATGTTTTGTTTTGAAAGTTTTACCTAACCGTTACAGCTGTGTGAGGGTACAGTGAAAAAGTACCAAGTCAGTGTTAGGACCTGTATGTGAATAGCCATTACTAGAAAATCTGAGGCCAGCCAAGAGACATAAAACAATGAACTAATTGGTATATGCAATTGTGTTTCTATATATACAGTCCATGCTTCTTAGGCTTGGCTAGCCTCAGATTTTCTAGTATTGGTTTGACTGTATATATTTGCTGGTTTGTTTAATGTGAATAGCCATTAGCCAAAAAATCTAAGCAAATGAACTGTACAAAATATGAACTATCTAAAACTAAAATCTAAGCTAAAGAGAACTAAGTAATCTTTAGTGCTGTGCTGAAGAAACCAAAAAAACTGTAAGTCTCTATGCCAAACTCTCTTGTGAATAGTGTATATATATTTATCCTGCCTCCTGCCTTGTTTACTACATCTTTATCCATCTCCAAGTTGTTATTCTCCCCTTACTATCTCCTGCCTGTTAAATAAATCTGTTATTTTATTTAAGTTCAAATCTGCCACTATTTATTTTATCTGTGTCTTTGTGAGGGGAGTGCCTGTGGAAAACATAAATAAAAGTTAATAGGCATCCTTCGCCTTCTGGTTGTAAACAAAGCTGAGGGTGTTAAAGCAGCAGATACTCGGGAGTAGACCACTTTGTAGAATGCAATGCTGAAACAACTGACAGACACACAGTCAACAGTGCAGAGGTTCTATTTATTGCTACAACTATCAAAGTGCCTCGCCAGACAACAGGTGTTTGCAGGCACACTGAGTTCTCTGTGCCAACCATATACAGGTTCTGACAGAGGGAAGGTGCTTTCTACCTTACGCTACGATTATTAGAGGCACTGAAGAGAAAAAGGCAGGAAAACCCTGAGAGAATGGTTACCCAGCCTGAAGAAATATAGAAAGTGAAGGGGGCGCACGTCAAGAAGCTGTTGACCAAAATGAAATGCTCAAGGGAGCTTTCCTATTTGTCCCTTCAGGATGACTCTCCCACTCTCCTGTTGCCCTGGAAACCAGCCACAGGGCAGGAAAATAGCAATATGGGATTGCTCCTTCCAAGTAATCATTAAAGGGATTTGTCTTTGCTAGCCCACTGAATCTCACCTGATTGACCCACAAACTACCAGCTAAGTTGTGGGTTTTTTGGGAGGAGGGAGCATAAATTTAAAGCCCAATTGTCAGCTTAGCAAATGGGCTTTACTTTAAAAAAAAAATCCTTGTGCTCTTATTTGGGACATAAAAAAGCTGAAATTCCAGAAGAAAGTTGATTTTTTTCAGGCTTTTCAACTATTTCTGGATAGATTTCAGAGGGGTTTTTTGGCTCAGATTATTTGCATGAACACCCCTAGATATGATTTGTAACCTTCTACAGAATGCAATATTTACAGTTGCAACATTTGTTGGTATCTAAATATGAACGTGTGGCATTAAGTATCTCAGAGTCCCTGCTGCTTCTGGAAGCTCTAATTGAATCAAGACCGAAAACAAAACGAACAATATTTGTTTATAAATATTTGATATCAATTAATAAATATGATATGAGGAGTCCCGGGAATTAATTGAACAAGAGGCTAGTTCACTGTATTGTGCCAAAGCAAAGAGATATGGCCTTAATTTGGAATACTGTGTACGTTTCTGGTCTCTGAATCTCTAAAAGGACACCTCAGAGCTGGAAGAGATTACAGAAGATTATCAGGAAAAGGATTGAAAATAAAAGAATCAATATTATAATGTCTCAGTATAGATCTATGTGGCCTCATTTGGAATATTATGTACAGTTCTGGTCTCAAAAAGGATATTGTAGAGCTGGAAAAGATACTGAAGAAGACAACCAAGATGACTGGTGTTGGAACACCTTCTCTACAAGAAAAGGCTGAAGTGTCTGGGCGTTTTCAGTTTGGAAAAGAGATGACTAAGGAGGGATATGATAGAGGTTTATAAAATTATCCACGTGGTAGAAAGAGCTGACAAAAAGAACTTTTTTCTCTCTTCCAAAATATTAGAATACAATGACATCCCTTGAAGCTGATGGACAGTAAATTCAAGATGGACAAAAGGAAATATTTCTTTACACAGCAAATCACAGGTACAGGCATCTTTAAAAGGGGATTAGAAAGATTTATGGAGGATCAGTGATTATCAGCCATTGTGAGTAAAGAGAACTTCCATGTTTAAAGCAATAAACCTCTGAATTCCAGTGACGGGAGTAAACATCCGGGGCAGGTCCCAGCCCCTATGTCCTGTTGTTGGTCCCCAAGAAACTGGTTGGTCACTATGTAAGACAGGATGCTGGACTACATGGACTCCTTGTCTGATCTACCAGGGCTCTTCTTATGTTTGATAGGTAAATATAAGGTGTCCAACAGCTGCAATCAGCCATAGAGAGAACCTGTTTTAAATTGCTGTCAAACAGTTTTGCAACTGTGCAGTAGCTGTGTTGGTAGAGTTTCATTCCTTTGCTTTGTAAGGGCTTTTGGATCTGCACAGTATGCGAGATTATTTTATCCAGGAATCAGACAATTAAATACCATGGAATGATGCCTTCCTTAAGGCTGAGCAAAAAACATGCATGTTCAAAATTACATTGATACACAAAAATGTGCATGTTCAAAATCATGTTAGTAACACAGAGTTATACTGTGACACTGAAAAAATAAGTTTTTTATTTTGGCAGGCTAATTGACTGATTTGGTGTTTATACAATTAGCTGCTGATTTTCCTGTGTTCTACTGTACTGTTTGGCTATGTAAAAATAACCGAACAAACAGGCTCAAAGCAGCAAACAGACTGTCAGCTGAACTTTTATAGTTGTAATTATATGTAAGAATGGTTCTGAATTGCATGAACACACCATTTAGATTTGAAAATCCAATTTTCGGAGATGGATTCTCCCCATTTAGGATGAAAATTGTGTCAACTTTTGTTCTGGCCATACCAGTGACATTCAAGAGAATTATTGTCTTTATAAATATGCCAGATTTTGTTTCAGTACAAAAGAGAATGGAATGAACTTGTGTAAGTATCAATTTACAATGCCAAAATGAGGAAAAAAACTGGTAACATCAGTATAAACTGGAAATCAGCATAAACTGGTAACATGCCTAAAACAGAAAGATTCACGACAGCACTCAAACACCAACAGCATATTTACATATTCCTTAAATTGTTTCACCATATATATTCTAAAGGAACAAATTCATCTTCTAGTTGTACATAAAGGAAGTAGCTCCTCTGCAACTAATAAGGGTAATCTGGACTTGATTTGTAAGATGTTTAAAAGGTACTTGAACATTAAGAGATATATTTTCTCATTTATCCATGCATGCTTTTATCCATAATTTTTCTTGACAACCTATAAGGGATTGAGGCATTTCATGCTGAAATGAAAATAGACAGTAATATGGGATTATGTGACCTTTGGAGGTACCATATTTTTTCATGCTGTGCCTTCATTATGGTTGAACTTGTTAAAAAAAGCCATTCACAGAACAACACAGTAGAGATTACAATACAAATAAGTTCCCAAAATATGGGTCAATAATTTGTACTTGTTTGCTCAACAAATGTAAATCTTATTTTTTTTAAAAAAAATTACCCTCACAGAAACCTAAGGAGTAAAAAGTTCTGCATGGTAAACAAGGAGGTACATTTTAGGAGCCTCATGTCTTGATTGCTACTCTGCGATCAGAATCATTTCTCACACTTTGAAACAAAAGTAAATGGCAGTTTTCAATGTTAAGAACCCCTGTGGAAATAAGATGAAATGAGAAGAGGCTTTCAGCCCTGTGAGAAAAATCAATCTGATGGAAAATTGACAAACTTGTTTAACGTGTCGGCACAAGATCCAAGAGCTGACCCGTAGAGACCTCCACTTAGACACACTGTGAAGTTACTGTCAGTTCTCTTAATCTGTTCAATTACACAACAGGATCTCAAAGGGGAATTTTTACCAAACATCAGTTTAAATTAACTTTTCTCCTCTGTGTTTTAAACCTCCAGCCTTTTCTTCCACCCTGAATAATGCTTCTCCAACATTTCTGGTAATCATTTTTTTTAAAGCCAACACAATTGTTTATCAATAAAAAAGAATTATGGCAAGATCAATTTCAATTTTTTTAACTGGATTAAGATTAATCTATGAGAGTTTATTTTAAAATAAGTAGCACAACATAAAAGGGGTATTTCATTGTTTTGTCTAAGGTTTAGATTTTTTTCTTCAATGCAAATAAATATGTGTCCTTTGCTTTAGTTGTAAAGCAAGAACATAGTAGGGTCTGGCAAGGAAAAAAGTGAATCTAGACTGCTACTAATTGCTTCTAAACATTCCATTTTGCCTGCTGACATGATTTCCCAATAGACAGGTCAACTGAAGTCACAAAATTAAGGCTATAATCCTAACCATACTTAATATGAATTAAATCCTAGTAAATTCAGTGAGATTTTCAGGTAAACTTATTTGGGATAAGGCTGCAAGACAATCAGACATGGAAAAGTTCAACAAAAGTTTTGAATAGTGAAATATTGGAAAGACACTGATGTGGTATTATAGGCAAAGTTCACACCATTCAAGAACAAGAAATGGCTATATTAGATAAATAATCAGCCTCTGAACATCAGGAGGAGCCTGACTATATGGCCCCTAGAGTTGTTAAATGATCTCTAGAGTTGTTTCCTTATATATATACATTAATGAAGAATTGACCTATCAATAGCTGTTAGCCATGATCTCCATGAAACCTGTATTTCTGTATTTCTGACATACTGGAGAGGAATAATGGGGAAATCTGGACCTTCTGGAACATCAGGTTGGCCACTAAAGAGGAATTTATCCATTGGTCTGATTCAAAGAGATTGTTCTTAAGCTTTGATGAATTGCTATTTCAAATCAAAAGCTCTGTAAGCATTGCATATTGCTTTGTATTTGTAAATTATTAGTTTATTATTCAGATTTGTTGCCAGGAGAGTTCTGCCTCAGTTTTGTTGTCTTGTCAGCCTATAACCAGCTCAACTGTTCTACCCTCTTAGAAAAGCCTTGCCCACCCTTGTCTAAAGGTCTGTTCCAAACCAATCAGATAAGCCTCAATCAGAGAACTTTTAGTGCAGGACATAAGGAGGATAGGATTGTGTTTGTGTAACTGAGTTTTAATTGTGGAATATAATGGCCTGCGAGAGCTATGTCACAAGACAAGCCTAGAGAAATGATGCAGGCATGGCGAGAACTTTCCAGTCAAAGTACAATACCTTGGTGTATGGTCTCAATCTACTCTAACAGAAAAGACTTCCTGACATTGCAACCTGTAAGTAAAGGACACCGTTCTTGATAGTGCCTTCTGTCTTGTTCTGGTACTCCTTGTTTTGGAAAGCCTTCTACTTTGAAAACTGTCCTTGAACATACCTCTTCTATGTACTGTCGAAGGCTTTCATGGCCAGATTCAACTGATTGGTGTGGGTTTTCTGGGCTGTGTGGCCGTAGTCTGGTGGATCTTGTTCCTAATGTTTTGCCTGCACCTGTGGCTGGCATCTTCAGAGGTGTATCACAGAGGGAAGTCTGTTACACACACCTCTGAAGATGCCAGCCACAGATGCAGGCGAAACGTTAGAACGAGATTTACCAGACCACGGCCACACAGCCCGGAAAACCCACAACATACTTCTTCTGCTTTACTTGCTCCTTCTTTCTCAGCTAGTTCATTTTAAAAGGCATCATTTTAATGAAGTTTCTGCCTGAAATATTGAACAGTTATTATTAGAATTATTCATGATCTCATGCTGAGATTTAATCGTTTGTCCACCATTTGAGGCAGCCATTTTGAGGTTGGCTCAGCCTCTTCAGGCAGCCAGTTTATGGTTGACTTCACTTCCGCAGGCAGCTGTCTTGTGGTTGTGCCCATCATCCAGTGGCAGAATTCCAAAGGTACTTGCAGGCCCAAAATAATGTGTGTATAGTGCCACCAAATTGCAGTTGGTTTATGATAACTCCATAAGGCTTTTGAAACATATGATTAAGCAGAGACAGTTTGCCACTGCATTCCTTTGGAAAGTCTTTCTTGGTGGTCTCCCATTTAAGTACCAACCCTGCTTAGCTTCTGAGATCTGACAACAGTGAGCTATACTATACCGTTTCTCCAAATCTGTACATATAATTGAGCAGCATGTTCCCAATAACAAACCAAAAAAAGCAAATAACTCTGAGAGATGTAATCCAGAGGGTGTTCTTTCCAGAGCAAAGAGGAGCTGACTGGAGTACAATTCCCATAATGCTTCACTTTACCAACAGAGTCCTCGCCTCCCAGAAGGCCACTGATGAAGGTCTGAAGAGTAACTGGAAGCCAAGGAGGGGTTGCAGATACTGTTCTCACTCACTGAAAATATATGTGGTCATAATAGAGCCAGACACTTACAGTGAGTTTCCCTTCGCTCCAATCAGAATCCATTACGGCTCATGCAAGTGCTTGAATTGTATACCTGTCTTGACAGGGTCACACATTATATAGATGATATCCTGGCGAGCCTCGTTTTGAAACAGGAACTGGTAATCAAACACAGGAAAGTAAAAATGTGTTATGGCAGAAATAAAATATCTAGGCCACTGCTTTAAAATGCACATTTAAAACCTTATGTATCCAAAAGCATTATGCTGAACTAGAATACTGGCAATAATATTTGGATTCATGAGATTCTGCCAATTTATCTGTGAAAAAACAATTACTCTGACTACAATCCACAAACTACTGGAAACAAGTTTAAGATCGACTTGATATAATATGCCCTGATGAAGCAAAATGTATAATATCATTTGAGCAGGGAACAATCAGAATGGCTCTGGATTTCACCATCTTCTTGGACTTTGCTGGACTGAATACTGTGCTGATATAAGGCAACTATAAATTTGCTTCACACTGTAGAAGACTTCACTTTTAATACTTTCAATCTCAGCCTGCCTTTCTTCTTTTCTTTAATAGCAGTTATCTGTATCTTCTAAATAGTATTTTCTATGTTTTAACATTTCAGTTTTGGTCCCTGCTTAGATGGGTTTTTTATTTTCCTTCTTCATGCTCTTCAATCTTTTACAAGTAGCTATTAATTGCTTGAAACAAAAAAAACTTAAAATGCTTATCTTATTAATTGGGTAGGCTGAAGATTATCAAAGAATCCTGGAGTTAGTTGAAAGGGGTCATAACAGGCCAAATAGTCTAATTGAAAGATGATTGCTCATCCTCTGTCTGAGGACATCCAGCTAAAAGTATCCCCATTCCCTGATGTCTGGGAACTGGGTGTATCATGGCAGGCTAGGTGTGGGGGTGGCAACATGACCAAGCTCATCGAGGTTCGGAACCAGTAAACTCACACCATGAAAAGCTACAAAGAGCTTTTTGAGAGAAAATTAGAAAAAAGATATTAAAACAGGACATACAGTTTGGTGATGAAAGGATGCATAGAAAATAATAAAGCTAACTTGCAGACTTCTTACTGAAGTTCTAACACAACATAGTTCGTCTTTCTGACAACTAGGAGCAGAAAGGGGAAGAAGAAACTACCGTTAGGGAAAAAGCTGGCCATGACCTGCTGACCTACCACAACCTATCATACAGCTGTCTTTATGGAACCTTCCAGGGAATAAGTGAACTGCCCACTTCCAACTGAGATTCTCAGCTGCAGCACGTGATCTAATTAAGCCTGCTTGGGAATATATGCTTGAGATAAAATGCATTCTGCATCTGCAAAAGTCAGAAAACTAGCTCATGATGGAAAATTCCTTCAAGATAGATACTCTGGTGACAGGGTGGTGCAGCTAATATTTGCTATATAGACAAGCCCTTGGTTGGTAGCAATTCAGAATTCATGTTTCATAATTCACACCTCCATTTCATAATTTACATATTTTTCATGACATTGTTCAACACAAAGATTTCAGAGAAACCTTACCACAAAATGACTAAAAACAAAAATAGTTTTCATTCTTCCGCTTACTATAAAAGCATTCTGGATGAATGCAACTATTTTAATGCATCTCTTTGGGGAGCTGTGCCAGCTGGCAACTGCTATAAAAATGCCAAGACAGTAACAGCGATTTTCCTAAGAAGACAGCAATGCTGAGCAGAACTCGGATAACAAATGGCAGAATTTCAGTGGTGGCCAAGGGCAAGTCAGTAAATATAAAAAGGGAGACAATTCCTGGCTCTGGCTTGCCTGTCAGGGAGTTGATAGATTGTTGCACAGAGTGCTGAATCCCAATCTTTTAGTTATGTTCTTCATGTTTATTTAAAAGGGAATTCAAGTGGTTTCAATAGGCAAAAATCACGCTGGCATTAGAAACTTCCAATTAATATGATAGAAAAAGCAAAGGCAAATCTATTTAGTTCAGCTTGTAAAGTTTTCTAGTCAAAGGACTGTGACATATATAGGTACATCAATATGTTTATAAAAACCTAGTGCAAAGCCAACTGTACTCACGCTCACTACCCTAGAAAATTCTTACTGGATTGTGTTCTCCTTTACATGATGTTATGTGAATTCATACTCTTATGGTATTTTATGGTTTATTTGGTTATACTGCTTTATATTTCCTATGCTATTACTATTTTTATGTTGTTTATATTGCTTTGTTTGTGATTTTATTATATTATTATATTTGTTTTATTTATTCTGTTTCATTTGAAAACTGCTTCAGTCTTGTTTGTATGAAGTTTCACACTAATCTTCATGTACTTTAGGATATTGGAAATTTTCTGATTGGAAATGTTTCTCCATTCTTTTCACAGGTTTTTTTGATAGAATTGCTGTGTATAACACATGTACAGGTCATATAAGAGACTGAATAAAATTTATAAGGTTCCCTATACATAACTGATTCTATGACCATAACACATGTCAGTTGACATGTTGTCTGTAGCCTGATTAATTTTGTTGTGTTAGTAATTCTACTTGTATTTTGAATTCTCTGCCATATTTTCATTGTCCGTCCTTGAGGAAGTCTCAGTTTTGAGTACTCTGAAGTGGATAATAACTTTACAGCATGACTTTTAAATGCTTGATTTTTATATTATTTGCTGCATATATTTGTGATGCATACTGTCCTGATGCATAGTCCTCACACAGATTCACTTGCTCGAGTCATCTGCATGCATTTTCAGTTTTTGCTTTCTGCTTGCAACCCAATTGCGATCTATATTTGATATCATGTCACCTGATATCATGTGTCAGTACCATACATTGCTCAGCAGTGAAGGACTTAAGTACATACAGTGGCAGAGTACCATCGATGAGCAAAGAATTTACGTGATCTAACCATTTACAACTGGACTCCACCACTGGTTACACCAGGACCTACCCACAACTGCTAGTCTTTATCCCACTCCCAGAAATACCAGGTTTTACCATTTATGCATGAGAGCTGCTCTGGTCCTGTCAAGCTCCTCTCAGATGCACTAGGCTCAGCCTTGGGGCCCATTCTTGAGCTCTGTCCTGGTACCAAAATTTTTCAATATACAAGAGGTGGCATGCCTTGTCTGCAACATTTGATGTACCATTTCAAGATCAGTTGACAGCAAGAACAGGTAATTCAAATATTTACAAATTTTTCTCAACGAGATATACTTTCTGGATCATCTGGTTGCAGTGGGTTTTCCAGGCTGGATGGCCGTGGTCTGGTGGATTTTATTCCTTATGTTTCGCCTGCATCTGTGGCTGGCATCTTCAGAGGTGTATCACAGAGGGAAGTCTGATCATGTTTCTCTATTCTGGGATATGTGAGGGCTCTCCAGGATAAAATCAAGTCTTTTTTTTTAACAGTTCAAACAAACCAAGCAGCAATGTATCATCATCACATGCCTGCAAATCATGAATCTGGCAATATAATTTGACTCTTAATTTATCGTACCTCCTTGTTAGAATAAACAAAACATGTTACTTTCAGAACTATGCCAGCTGCAGGAAACAGTAGCCACAATCCTTACATTATTCAATCTGAATTACTCTGAAGTAGTTTTGAGCACTGCAGTTTATATGAGCATATGTGATTTTGTTTGCTTTTCAAATCTCAGTACAGGTGTCACTCAAGATATAATGCTCAGGAACCGTCTGGGCATTGTATTATATTCTTTTGAATTTCAGGTCTGTAGAACAATGAATGCATTATTTTAATAATTTGTCTTTGAGTTGCTAATAATTCTTTTATACTGCATATTTCAACAGTGAATAATAACAATCTGAACAATAATATTTGAAGGGCACAGCTTTGAAAAATATATCCGTTTGCTCTGTATACTGACTGTGGATGTATTGTTGCTCTGTAATGTTTTAATTAAAATATGTTTTCAAAATCATAGGCAGAAGTCATTCAAACATAAACAGAAATTTTATTTAAATTTTGGGAGTATAACAGACCATCTTCTCTTCTGCTTAAGGAAATCTGTTCTATAAAAGATGTTTATAAATATTATAAAGTTATGGAAATATAGTTTTCACTAAGATTTGGAGCACCAGAGTTTGTTGGCTGGAAAATTAAGGTCACTAAAGCACACTAAGTCCCACTGTTGTTATTTTGGCAGCCCAATCCAGATGCAGGGGTGGTGGTGGTGGTGTGGTGGTGTAGAACAGCCACAGGAATTGGATGGGCTTGCACCGATATGGTCGATTCCCCATGGGAAAATTCTATCTAGATCAAACCAAGTTTGTAAATAAACCGCACTTTTAATCAGGGTTTCAACCTCCCCACCACAGTATTTATTCTGCGAAGACATGTAGGCCTGTCGTGGATTCCGGAAATGTAGCAGTCCCCACCACCATGCAATCTCCTTTGCGGGTCTTTCCTGATTGGCTGGCGTGCCGTGTTGGGGTGGGACCTTTTTGGGGCAGGAACCTGAGGTTAGATTGTTTGCAAGGATAAATGTTTAAACGTTTAGGCGTTTAAGTGGGGTTTTGCTCGTTTGCAAGGATAAATGTTTAAGCGGGTTTTCAGTCATTTGGAAGGGCGAACGGTTAATCGTGTAAGCGGTTTTTCGTTCTGCTAACCGAAACCTGGAAGAGATTGCATGTGCATTGCTCAGTGCCGCTGAGAGCTGATTGGTTGCTAGACTTGGGTCAGGCTCCACAGCGGGAATTTTAAACATGGATTGGACCCCCATTCCTCCCCACGAAACTAGATCGAAAGCGTGCTAAGGAGAAAATTTGTACACGCAAGCAGGTTCTGCCAGGACAAAGGATAAGGGGGAGAACGAGCGCCAGAAACAGGATGAATCCCTGGATCTGGTGGGTTTTCCAGGATGTGTAGCCGTGGTCTGGTGGATTTTGTTCCTAACGTTTCGCCTGCATCTGTGGCTGGCATCTTCAGAGGTGTATCACAGAGAAAATTCTGTTTCACACTGTGTCTAAGTGAGAAGGGGAAGTTTAGTGTATATTGTCCATGGTATATTGTCCATGTCCCAGGGTGAGGAACCAATCATTAAGTGTTTGGGTGGAACTTGCTTTGCAAAGGTGTGGTTGAGTGCACTGTATTGCGGGTGAGGTTATCAGTCCATTTTTTAAGTACTGGGAGCCAGGCTTTGCTAATTTTTAACGTTTCTTCTTTCTTATTCAAATTGTCCTGGTGTTTGTGAATGTCAATGGCCTCCCTGTGCAGTCTGACATAGTAAGCTTCTGAATTGTCCAGAATTTCAGTGTTCCCAAATAAAATATTATGTCCAATTTTGTTTGACACATGTTCTGCAACTGCAGATTTTTCAGGATGGTTAAGCCGACAGTGTCTTTCGTGTTCCTTAATACGGGTCTGAATGCTGTGTTTTGTGGTTCCTATGTAGACCTTTCCACAGCTACAGGGTATGCGATATACTCCTGCAGAAGTGAGGGGGTCTCTCTTGTCCTTTGCTGAGTGTAGCATTTGCTGTATTTTCCTAGTGGGTTTGAAGATGGTCTGCAGGTAATGCTTTTTCATCAGTTCCTAACTCTACCAAATCTTCAAAGTAGGCCAATCTGCAAAAAATGCACACGTAAGTTTGGAATGTCTTGCTTGTATGTTTGCACTATGAAGAATAGACTCCGCAATCCCGTCTCTGAATTCACTGATAACCAAAAATATGTTGTTAGTAGTGTAAGTGAGGGTGATGGAGAAGAATTATTTCCTCATTTCTATAGGCATTGGAACAGAAAAATTCAATACTCTATTATACTCAGCAGAACTTGTGAGTTTAACAAGTTACAACTCACTGACATTCAAACATTTTAGGTACTCCTTAAGTGGATTTAGTTTAAAGGCATTTCTGAAAATGCAGTGCAGTTCTTCCTGAATTCTACTTTCTGCTGTGGCTTTGCATGCAATAAATAGCAGCAACCGAATCACCGGGAGCAGCCATTGCGGCTGTGGTGAGCAAATAGGAAAAGGGTGGTTGCTTGCAAGATGCAATGCCTAGCAGTAAGCTTGCAGAAGGTCTGCATTGATTGGCTCCAAGCCTAAAAGGGGGGAGGAGCCAAGGTATAAAGGGCGCCACACCCTGAGCTCGGCCTTCTTGGCTGCCAAGACTCAAGAACGGCGTGGCCCACCCTCCCTCCCTATGTGTTCATGATTGTTGTATTGCATGTGTTTCTGTTTATAATTTGTCGCAGCCCGGCGGGTTGGCAACGGGAGTCGCAACATCTGGGGGAGAAGCCGAGCCAGGCGGCCGGTCTTCTCCCATGCTTGTGCCCTGCGGAAGGGCCGGGGTGTGTGGTGGGCCGGTAGGCAAGCCGGTAGGCTTAGCCGGTGCCCGACACCCCATGGTGTGGGGTTGGGTCGGGCTGGTAGGCGGCCGGTAGGCTTAGCCGGTGCCCGACACCCCAGCAAGCTTGGGAGGATGGCGGGCCAGTAGGCGGCCGGTAGGCTTAGCCGGTGCCCGCCTCCTCAGCAGCAGGAAGGGTTGAAGCCAAGGGGTTCGCCCCTCGGCCTCCCAGCTTCCTGCAGGTGGCCCCAATGGAGATTGGGGAATCGCATTTGCTGCCCAGCTTCTCTGTATATAGTTATGTAATGTGTAATAAATTGGGCTGCGGCCCAATCCATTTTCCAAGCCTGTCGTTGTAGTGTATTGATTTGCCGGAGAAGGGTCTCACCATCTGCACGCAAATTGAACATAGTGCAGAAATGTATGATAACTGAACCACTCTCCTCGCTACACTAACTCTATAGTGAACTAAAACAAGGAGGAGCCAATTAATGTCCCAAGGGGCGGATCTGCCAACAGTCTGCCAACGTTCATGCCAACCACTACCAAAGATCTCAACCCACAGTGTCTGGAGTGGTGCCAACTGGGGTGGGGGGGGAGTAGAGTCCGACATGAAGATGTCTAGGAGCAGGGAGCGACAGCTCCAATGTCCACAACACAAGAGCAAATGACCACTGCATAGGAGCTGCTGCCACCAGCCCCTGATGAAGGACTTCCACAAGGTGGATAACTTGCTTCTCAGGTGCTCAAAAGGGATATGTTGTTTCTGCCAAGGCTGTCTCCTGATGGATAATTTCTGCCATTAAACATGTTGTGACAGACTGCAGAAGAAAAGTTAATTCTAAAGGTGCAGATCTGTCTGAAGCAAGGCATTGTTTAGATTCAAAGTAAGGCATAAAGGCTTTTGCTCTGATTCATCAAAAGATACAAGTGCGGCCAGTGGTTGTTGGGCAATGTGCAGGCTAGGCGGGGCTGGTGTGCTGCCACAGCAACATGCAGTACAAAGAAGGCTCAGAGCTAGGGCTGTGCTGCTGACAGTTCAACAAGGAATCATTCCAAAGATACCACGTCCGTGGAAGAGTCCAAAGATGTCAATCAGGCCAGAAATTGAACACCAGGAATGTATACAGCAACAAGGAGAAGCCGAGAATCAAGGTCAGAAGTCAGTCAGTAGTCAGTCAGGATCTGGAGATAGCAATGGTATGCAGACAAGGTCAGGTAGAACACAGTTTGCAACCACAATTGCAATTCCTGCCAATGGCCTTCTATTCCTCAGAATTACTTGCCTGGGACTGCTCCTGCAAAGGCTCTGGGTGTTGCCTAGCCTGTGATCTTTCTGAGCAGCATCCCTCCTTTAAGGCCCCTCTCAGTCTCTGTCTGCAATGCTGGCTTACATCTGGAGACCCAAAGCTGCTAGCATCTTCTTTAGCCCTGCTAATTAGTTCTGTGCCAGAAGCCTGTGTCAGTTGAGGCTCTACTAGTTCAGGTGGCGTCTCTCTGCGAGGCTCAGTTAACCCTTTCTCAGATGAGCAGTCAACGGCAGAAAGGGGCTTCCTTAGAGGAGCTGTCAGTTGCAGTGGGGGGGCATGACTGGCAGAAGTAGCGTGCTTCCACCACAGAGAATATTCCTCACTGCACTTAGACCTTTTGTTGGAAAAATATTCCCAGTGGGGCAGGGTGACAAGGTGCCTGCTGCCCCACCAGGTTGTACCAGCCTTCCACCGGCACACCTAGAAGGGAGGGGTCATTTGATCCAAGCACCATTTGCCCACTGCTTTTCCATCACAGCTGTGGCTTCTGCCGCCTGCTCCCAACTCCCCTCTCACTCACCTGCTGCTTTTCCTGTGCACCTGAAGCTTCTGCTGCCCACCTGCCTTCCCTCAAACTCCTCACTTGCTCCTGTCACCTTAAATCAGGTCCACCATTTTACATGTTCAACTCTGTCATTGGTGTAAGGTAAGTGTGGCTTATTTTTTAAAAAGTTTTGCGAGTTTGATGAGGAAATCACTCCAATGGTTCCATGGAATATGTCTTGCTTTCAGTGGGAATGAAGGGGGCTTGGGAGGGCTGGTGTCCACTAGAACCCAAGTGGAACTACAAAGAAGGCACAGGAAGTGACAGCGGCAGATGACTTCAAAATCTCCTGAGATCTTCTGGTGAGACAGAAAATAGGAACAAGAGAAGCCACCTGGTTGGCTATGGCAGCCTGCACTCTGATTGGCCCAATGGCTAGATGATACAGAGAGGAGGTTAAGTCCATGACAGAACAATTTGAGAGTCTTTTGAACTTTAGAGTTCTTGGTGTTAAGAGGGACCATGCCTTAACTGAGTTTTGAAGCATAATATCTCTGAGGGGAGTAGTTCAGCCGAAGTGTGTGACTGATTTTACTATTATAAACCTGACAGCTGGGTGAAAACAATAACATATAAAGAATGAGAGAACTGGTAAGGGGTTTATTGAGTGGCCAAACTGAAGGGCCATACATATAAACCAGTGAGGACTATCTTCAAGTGAGGGAAGAATTCCTGGATACCAGTTAATCTGAGGTATTGGGTTACCTCAATAGAGTTTTATGTTTTAGTTTTGTAACTGTGAGGGCTGAGTGAGGGTACTGAGTATACGTACCAAGCCTGTTAGAACCCTGTGTGTATGAACAAGCCACTAGCCGGAACATCTTGAGTATACCATCTAAGAAACAACAATATAACATCTAAGCTGAACTGTAACTGAGAACTGAAACTGAACAATCTTATGAAGTCTGTGTTTAAAGAATTAAATACCGAATCTCTGTGCCAAGCTCTAGCGCAGTGATGGCGAACCTTTTCAAGACCGATTGCCCAAATTGCAACCCAAAACCCACTTATTTATTGCAAAGTGCCAACACGGCAATTTAACCTGAATACTGAGGTTTTAGTTTAGAAAAAACAGTTGGCTCCAAGGCTTGCATTACTCGGGAGTAAACTTGGTGGTAGTTGGTGGCTTTGCTTTGAAGCAACTGTGCAACTCTTCCAACGGGTGAATCACGACCCTAGGAGGGTTTACTCAGAAGCAAGCACCATTGCCAGCAACTGAGCTTACTCCCAGGTAAAGGATCACGCTTTAGTTCTTCGCATGAAAATCAGTGGGGTTTAATAGTGCTTAACAGGGTTACCTACACTGCTTCCCCAAAACTAGGTCTTAGATTTAATGCTAATAATCAAGCCCAGCAGCCCAGGCCAGCCTAGATGTGTGGGAGGAAGGGCACTCTGTTTGCGTGTGCCCACAGGGAGGGCTTTGAGTGCCACCTCTGGCACCCGTGCCAGAGGTTTGCCACCACTGCTCTAGCATATATATATTTCTCCTGGTTATTTGTCTCATCCATTCCATCTCTCCAAGTTATTTATCTTCTTTTTCCATCTCCTCTGTTAATAAACCTTTTATTCTGTTTGAATTTAAAATCTGCCTCAGTATTTATTTTGTGTGCCTTATTAAGGGGTTTGCCTAGGAAAGTTTGAGTCAATGGGCATCCTTCACCATCTGGGCCAGGTTCAGGGCTGAGGGAAAGTACTTGTATTATACCAAATGCTACCATTTCTGAAGTACCTTAGTCCCTGAAGGGAAAAGGTGGGAAAATTTGACAAGCTAGATAAGTGAGTGGTCCCTGCCTGAAGAAGTTAATGTGAGAGGGTCCATCTCACATGCCTATACTCTGTCGAAAGTAGACTCTGTTTTTTGGGTCAAGGCACTCTTTATTGAGAACATAATTTTCTTCAGTGACATTCCTAAGTAGAGTGGCTAACCTCTACAATGCTGCCACATGGTCCTTGCCCTCAACCTTCATTAAACACTACTCCATCAGTGTTGATTCCAGAAATGATATGGCTGTGGGCAAAGCAGTGTTATAGTCATTACTTCGTTGAGGAGACCACATCCACATCCTTTGTTAAATGAGCTTGCTATTATCCCATGTGGAATTGCATAGAAGTCACGGAGATGAGAAGAAGACTGCCCTTACCTGTAACTGGCTCCCTCCCTCCTATCCCTCCTGTCCAAGCCCCTATTGTGTGCCAGTTTGGGTAGGAAATGCCAGCAAATGATGGGAAAAGGGCAGAGTAGTCTGAGAGCTCTGGAAAGACCTAGAAAGCTTTAGAAATCCATCTTTGCAGCTGGCCTGTGTGTGCACAGTCCCCCTGTGGGTGTGTGCACAGAAAACCATTAGATTTGCAATAGTTACATGTAAGTACAACCTTGTGTCTGCAAAGGAAGTAGACCTATAAGCAAATAAGCAGTAGAGCAGAAGAAGGAACCTAAATAAGGAACCTAAATAGATGAAGAAGTTGAAAAATGTTTTCCAGCTGAAAGAAAGAATAATTTCTGTTTAGAGAAAGCAATATCAACATCTCCCAAAGAAAACCAAGTGAAGTTTTGTACTCTATAGTCATTTGGTTAAGTAAGTGGGAATGAGTTCTACAGACTTTTGCAAGTAGGGTAACTGGAGATGTGAAGGTTAGGCAATTTAAAATTAATAATTGAAGAATAAATCTCTAACTGAATCAATGACTCTTTTAGAGCCCTGTTGCTCTGAGGTAAGAAATTCAACAGGTGTTGGCAGTTACCTATTTACTATGTGATTTTGTGGGCTTAGTTAGAATATCAGGGATGTAGAATGGTAAAGAATAGCTTGATCTCGTCAGATCTTGGAACCTAATCTTGGTACTTGGATGAAAGAATACCAAGGGAAGACTTTGCAGAGAAAGGCAATGATAAATCACTCTTGAAACCCTTGTGGGGTTGTTGTGTCTTGACGACACTTTACACACAGTTATAGTAACAATACACTGTTCTAATTCATTTTTCCAGTCATACCTGGGGAATCAGGTTAAGAATAATACTCTCAGAAGAACTTACAGCTTCATGGCACTATCAAAGAAGACACATTGTGGAAATCCTAAGCTCAACAGAAACATAAGGGAGTGAGAACAAAGTACTCTAGAAAACTGAAAGTCTTCAGGGTATGCTTTGCTATATTACTGTGAGGTCAAAACGTATAAGGAAATGATAGAAACTGATGCATTGTTGAAAGTTACAAATGACCAGGCTTCTTTTCCATTGTCTTATTTGTGAAAATACTGCTATCATTTGAATGGCTAAAAAGTCCTTCATTATATGCATCCACCTGTACTTGTGATATGCCAGGCAAAATCCACTTTACAGTTTTCCTTTCTTTTGCAAAGGCTTTTAGTCTCAATTTGAACTATCTAATAAGAAAACATTCAAGAAACTGTCACTGAAATGACACAGCAAGCCATTTCTGTCGTCAGGAACTGATGCTGTGTGACTAGAAATGCTGCTCATACAAATACACTAAAGCTGTTATCAGGTTATGCTGCCTAAAATCTTCTATATTAACCTAACATTTTGACAACACTGGCAACTTTTCAGGTCAAGCCTGAACATTTGATATTTTGGATTAAAACACATTAACCTTTAAAAACAAATACACAGTGTCATACATCTAAAAAAAATCCTTTATCAAACTGTTGCATTCTAAAGGTTACTTACTACCGTGTCTGTATTTTCAGTGCTTGTTTGTCAGTATTCTAAATTTTAACCCTTCATAATACAATTTGACATGTATAACTATTCCTTTGATTAGTACTTTCAAATAATTTTCTGCATATATTAATTCTATAAACCAGTTTTAGATTGAACTGGCCTGTTACAGTAGACTTCATTAGCCAGAATACAAACAAGGAAAACATGAACTACAATTCAAAGGAAAGGGAAAGCCTTTCCCCTCCCTAGCAGGTATACCTCTTCAAAATAGAGTGATGATTCCATAAAGAAGGTACTATGGCTTCAGGTTCTTATTAGCAGGAAACTACAGCATGGGATTCACTCTACCCCAGCCATGTCCTTGTTCAGTTCTCAATATGTCACAATTTTTATGTGCTTTAATTCAAAAGCTCGCAGTCCATTATGATAAAAGAGCACGCCCAATTTACTCTGTTATGTTCCTCCAAATGTATGAGGATGCATACACCTGAATTCATGGAGAAAAATTAACGTGACTATTGTGAACTAAGCAGCTTAGAAACAGGGTGAAAACAGTCACAGATATTTTCTGCAAACTGCAGCTGAAATAAGGGAAATGGCTATTGGCTCTCCATGTGTATCAAAAGATTTACACTGTAGTCCTTTATGCATGCAGAACTTACCCTAAGGCTGTTTGTTTGCAATGGGGTTTTCCTGTGTTTTTTCATTTACACAGTATTCCTACTGACCCACCATTTTGCCCCCCCTTCCCATGCTTCCTGGTTGCTTCTGCAACTCCAATGGGGCATTTCAATGGTCTATCTAAATTGTTTAAATAAATAAATAAATCTCATTGCTCCTCCTGAAATGCCAGCCAGAGGAGTGGGCAGAACTGTTGGCTGGAGGAAGGCAGAGAGAAGTGTGGAAACCCAAATGAAGCTGCATGCATGCTGATCCCCTTTTCTCCCTGCAGAAGAAGACAAAAAAAAATCACACTTTAACTATGTGTTGGAAATTGCACAGAGTCTGAAGTTCTGAAGAGGAGAAAATGTATGCATAGCTGAAAATTCAACCCAAAGGGAATGTATGCCGAACATGAAGGAGACCATAAGTCTGTAAATGGCCTAAGTTATCTTTATGACATTGTCAATCAGCACATTGGATTGCATGGAGGAATTTAGCAGTAGGAAGTTATTTTAATAAGTGATATGGGGACATTAATATACTTCCAGTACAGCCTTGTGCACCCCCAAAATTAGAACTGCGGTTTGAGAAACCCTAGGGAAAAGTGTAAGAACTTACTGTGATAACTTACTACAGGGAACTTACTACAGGGAAAGAGAGAATTGGCAAAAATCAGTGATTACTCTCCTAGAGTACAAATAGAAATGAATTCTGTTCATGCAGTGGCACTTAGCGTTTAAGCCAGTGGACTGGATCCTACAAATCGTGGGTTTGGTCCAGCCAGCATTTTTCTGAAAAAGAATTGGGGGGGTGCCTTTGTTTATAAAAGGGTGGTGCCTTTGTTTATAAAAAAAAACACCCTATGCTGGATATTATGGGATCTGAAGGACAAAAACCATGTAGAATGATAGCTGCAATAAGGAGGGGAATTGATTAAAAAGTTGGCTGGATCCAACCCATGTGTACAAATAACTCACAGGTGAAAATTTGTCTTGCATTCTCCTTCCTCTTAATAGCTCACTGTGACTCCTAAAAAGCCAATGCTGGAGGCTGTGGAACTACTGTGGTCAAAATGTGGGGTGGCATGGGGGCTCAGAAGGCAAGGGAACTAAATCAAATAATCTCTTTTTCATGCTAGAAGACAGGGGTATGTGTTTGCCTGATTTCCTCTCCTCCCTCCTGATGGCATTTTGTCTGTTAGGTTCCCTAATTCTTAGCACTGGCTTTTCAGAAAAAAAACAGGGGACTACTGCAGGAGGAGGAAAGTTCTAGTTTGTAAGATCTGGCCCATTGTTTTTCAAAGAAGCACATTTAAGCTCTAATGTATTAAAGAAATTGTGGGACATTAAATCAAAAGCATTGAAATATACTCATTGCAAGGTATGAATGTGGAGAAATCTAGTCAAGGGCATAATTTGTAAAAATGTCTATTTCAAAAACTTCTGTAAAATTAATGGGAAATACACAAGATGTGGAAAAATACCTTTCAAAATATCACTTTGAAAGCACTAATAAAAATCAGCAGGATGGTACACTTGAATAATTATTCCATGTCCATTTTTTATTAAGGGTTCTATTCAAAATAATGACTTATCAAAATCCTATATTTTTGAACCAGTTATTTGAGATTTCAGATTTGTACATCTCAAAACGCACATGTGGGTGGCATCAATGGATAATTAGTTTTTAATTAAGTCTAGCCTCCCCTTTATACAGAGTTCAGGAAAAGGAGACATCACTCGCAAACCAATAGGAACAACCAAAGCAAAAGAAGGTATGAAAGAAAAAGAAGCAATATAATACATTGCTGAAACTACCCACAGAACTAGCTGGAATCCAATTCAAGATCCTTTTAACATTGGGTTTATGCATACAGGAAAAGTAGAAGGTTTTTCTAACCGGCTTTTTAATCATGAATGTATAGTTTAGAAAAAACCAATAGTGTTTCCTTTATATGTAAACTTAAATATATATTGCATCATGAAAAGTTGCGCACCCTCAGTAACCGTTTCGACAACTGCAGAGGTTTAGGTTAATAATTAAACATTTAAAACAATCAGATATATTTGACTATGTTTCTCTTCCAACTTTTTCACTAGTGGAACAAACATAAACTTCCCTAAAACTAAAAGCTTTGTACTAAAACTGAATATGTAGTTTAAAAAAAGCAAAAATGTTAATAAAGAATCTTAACAAATTTCAAATGTTCAGTCCAAATCTGTTGACTGTAGAAATTATCTCTTTAATATCATGTAATGAGTTAAGAGGCAGTGGACATGCTGGGTGTCCAACCCATCTGGTATGCTCGTTCCAAGGTCCTCTTGCAGTCTTGTAGTACAGTACTGAAGGTTATGTGTGGGTGCTGCTGTACTAGTTGTTCTACAGTAACTTCATTCACCTACGAGCAAAAAAATAATCTGTCATTCACATGGCTTTTAACACAACCCAACCTATGGATGCGAGTGGAAAGTGGGAGAGTTCATTTGGATGCTAGCAATAAGACATTTACTAGTTAAAAGGTCTTTACAACCATACTCTCAAGATGGTTGAGAGCAGTTTTATTTTCATCTTTCAATGCTAAGGTCCTACGTGTGCAATAGCTGACATGGTGGAAATCAGTAATTAAAATGTACAAGCCCAGCAGGTGAGGAATATCCCTGGTAGACCTTAGCCAGAGATACCACCTTTATTCCTTGATCACACAAAGCAATCAGACAGGCATAATTAAATCCAACACCTTTACATCTTCTGTGCTGTGAGGGGATTAATTTGTCAATTATTCTTAAACTGATTGTAGTTCATATCATAGAAGCAGACAACCGGCATCATCCATTAGATAAATAAAAGATTAACCTAAGAACCACAACTTTTAGATAGCTTTCTTTGGAATCTTTATTGAACATTTTAAAATGCATCAATAT
Source organism: Sphaerodactylus townsendi (assembly GCF_021028975.2). Taxonomy (NCBI): domain Eukaryota; kingdom Metazoa; phylum Chordata; class Lepidosauria; order Squamata; family Sphaerodactylidae; genus Sphaerodactylus; species Sphaerodactylus townsendi. The sequence goes on from NC_059431.1 coordinate 53,120,540, forward strand.
TTAATTTAAACAGCCAGTTGCCTAATCTGGCAGCCTACCAGTGTTACAATTGCTTACTTTGTGTTTCCTTTTTTTTACCCAATGTTCAACTAATATAAGATAACAAGTCCAATAACCATAGCAACAACTTTCTTTTCTTGTTGAAAGTAAGCATTTCCTTTCCTTGAAATTCTTCTTGGAAGAAACATTTTTAAACACAACAAATGCTTCTTAAGTATCTATCTTCTATCACCCTGTTCCAGCCCCCAACGGAAGCAATTGTGCTAGGCAGTGCAGAGAATGAACAGTGATTGCATTTTATGGCAGGGATAAATGACGGTTTTAATCTACAGTTCTTTTGCTTTGATAATAGAAACACTCAATCTTCATTGGGAGATTTGTCAACAGAAGAGCAACTTGGATAGAAAATGGGTTTTACTTCTATTCCAAGTACATAGAGAGACCCTGGAAGCTCTAAACCCTTTTGTAAACAACTACATTACAGCAACACTGAAGGTACCTTGAAAACAGAAATGGCGTTTAAATAAATCAGAATGAAATCTGTAATGGTACAAGTTCTTCAGAATATCTGACACACATCAGTAAATTATGTTTTAAATACTAAAATTTTTTTTTGCTCAGAGGAAACTAGCCCCAGGGGGTAGTAGCCCACCCACCACACACATACATGGTAATATAGACCCTACTGTATATAGTTAATGAAGGATTACTGAGGTAATGTAAATAAATTATGTTCTGCTGCATGAAAAATACTATGTAAATTCTCAATAGGAATTTAAAAAGTCTGAAGTGTTCAAATATGATAGAAACTAAAACCACTGGAGAGAAAAAGTGTAATGATTTCTCCTCATAAACAAATGGGAAGAAATGAATATAATGTCATGTTAATTCAATATAACTTTAATACAAATAGCTTGGATTTTCTGGCCTATTTCCCAATGGGACCTATTTTTTTCCAGTGCATTGTATAATATAATTTTAATTACAGCATTCCATCTATCAAATCTTATATTTACTAGAAAGAATATATGACAGTGAATATATGATATCCCTCTAAGAGAAACGAATACATAAAAGCAGATAACCCTGAATTTAAGATGGCTCTCCCAAAGAGGAAAGCCAATCAGCAAGCCATCAGGAGATGTCCTCCTCCCACTAGCTTCTACCTTCTCCTTTCCACCCCCTCCCTACTTGGTGCTGGTATCGCCTCTTTCTCTCACCCCTTATAATTCACAGAGAAGAATTAGTGCAATTCTACTATCAGATAATAAGCTGAGCACATGCCTGCTCAGCTCAGATCCATGAAATTACCACCAAGGCAGTATCTGTGGAGCTCCATTAATATTGGGACTGACTGCTGGCCTCTCTTCCTCTGTGTTTCCCGGCTCAGATGCAAAGAGAGAGAGAGCACCCAACAATGTTTTCAGTTTGTGGAACCAGCTTTGACAATACATACAGGAATATATTTATTTGTTAACTTCATGCTCTTTGACACTCAAGGTGGATTACCAAATACTTTAAAAAATTTATTCAGCCAGACAAGATGACCAATAAATGATGTCATAGGACTAGGAGTGTGTGTGTGCGTGTGTGTGTGTGTGTGTGTAAAGTGCTGTCAAGCAGAAGCTGATTTATGGCAACCTCTTATTGGATTTTCAAGGCAAGAGATCAACAGAGGTGGTTTGCCATTGCTTGCCTCTACATAGCAACCCTGGACTTCTTTGGTGGTCTCCCATCCAAGTATTGACCAGGGCTGACCCTGCTTAGCTTCTGAGATTTGACATAATTGAGCTACCCTGGGACAACCATGTTAAGGTCCAACGAGGATAACACAACTGGAAAACAATTTTAAAAACCCTGTCTAGGGTACGATATACTAGTGGACTACAAAGGTAGAAGACAATTATGCAAAAGCAAGAGCTCCGCAAGACACTCTTCAAACATGGGGAATGAGCATTGAAATGACAAATATGATTCAATGCAAACAAGTGTAAAGTGGTACACACTGGGGCAAATAATCCCAGCTTCATATATATATGCTGATGGGATCTGAGCTGGCAGTGACAGACAAATACAGGGACCTTGGGGTGACAGTGGATAGCTCAACGAAAATGTTGATCCATTGTGCAGCTGCTCTGAAAAAGGCATATTCCATGCAGGGCAAGGTGGGAGACGTAGAGTATGAACATACATACATACATACATACATACATACATACATACATACATACATACATACATATAAACATGTATGGGCTTTTGTTGATCTTACACATTTATATGGGGGCACACTCAGAAGGCTTTGTTCAGATGAATGAAACTCACATGGCAGAACATAGCATGATAGGCAGTCATGCTTAACTGGGGGGTCCAAAGCCATTAAGACTTTTGTGAGTGACAATCACTACCTTGAATTGAATACACTATCCAGTGAAGTTCCTGAAGAATGGGTATGATATGCATGCTCTGTGTCAGGTTGGTGGTTCTGACACTCTGCTTAGTTCCTGATACTAACTGAACTGCAATATTCTGTATCAGCTGGAGGTTCTGAATAGACTATCAGGTTAGACCTATGTAGGGTGCATTCAGTAGTCTAGCCTTGAGGTGGCAGTGGCATGGGTCCACATGATCAGATTCGGCATGTCAAGGTAGGGAGCCATCTTCTAGGCTGAATGGAGGTGGATAATAAAATGGGATGCAGAAGTGATCAACCCTGTACCATTTTGATAGCAAAACTCATCTCCACTCTCTCCCTGTAATGGCTAAGGGTGGACTGTCCACATGGATGATCTGCCAGAAACTACTCCATAACTTCCCCTTTGAGCCAGAAAATATTTGGGGGGAGGGGGAACCAATGTCATATTCAGATCCACCACAGCATCATGTATGGGCTCCCATTTGCTGTGACAGCTTCCTAGAGGCGTATCTAGAAAAAATGTAGCCTGGTGCAAAATCTGATCCACCCCCCTCCCCCGGTATGGGTGGCTGCCCTCCCCCACCATGACCAAACAACTATTTTTTGCATCAGGTCAACTCAACTGGTGGGAAGGAGGCGGTGTGCTTGAGGCAATTTTCCCCCACATGACTAAATGGCCACAGCCCAGGGACATTTGGCCCCATATGTCCTCTGGGTGGTATGCCCCTGCAGCTTCCCACTATCCATGCTGGGAAAAAATCCTTGAGTGAATGCATCACATGGTGTCTTGTTTTATTTGGTTTCCCCCCTCTTTTTCCTCCTCAGGGAATGGATTTTATTTATTCTATTAAACACTTTCTTGATGTAACAGCCAAAAGAACCCATTAGATAAGCAGAAATCAGAAGAGGTTGTCTTTTACATATGAAGGCTATTATGTTTTTTTCTGGACTGCTGTTAATATAGAATGACACCTCCCGTGTTCCTGATAATGACAGCATAACTGTGAAGAGACTGGAATTCATAAATGTAACATCAATTACAAAAGTTAAATAGTCTTGATAATTTCTGTCTGGAGAAACATTTTGCTTGTTCATATCAGTATGTAGAGAGAAGCAGAGAGCACATAACCTGTGTTTCTCCGGACTCCATTCTATTTCCTACATTGGCTTCTAACTACTAGGATTAATTCAGTCAATTTACTACATGGCAACAACATCGCTAAAAATGATGTGAAAAGAATGTAGATGACTTCCATAACTGGGCATTGCATTGCATCATGGCAGAGCATAGTTATTTAAATGCCTCCTGTGTCAGAAAGGGGACTTCTTGCACTTCATCCCATTAAAAGTAGAATTGATTAGAGGGATCCTAAGGGGGGGATCTTGTCCTTCATATTATCTAGTGCAAGCTTCCAAAAGTTCTGTGTCTAACTGCCGAACCACCACATGTGGAGACAGAATTTGTAGGCTATGTCTTCTCCTAATTGTTATGGTAAACCCCATAGAGACAAGGAGGGGCTGGCTTTGGCGTCATCTGGAAGTGACATCACAGCATCCACAAATACTGTTCTCCCCGCTCCAGTCTGCTACCATTTGCCAAAACAGTGTTGGGACCTTCAGGCTATTCCTTAAATCTGTTTGTGAAAACTGAACAAGGTTCAGTTGCTTGGGGGTGGGGGGAAAGGTACTGAGTAACAAGACAGCCCGTTGAAAAGCACCGTCTGTTAACTTTGATAGAAGAAAATCTTTGAAAGAACAGTAGAGTGTGTTAGCTGTTTTGAGAAATCAATATCCAAAATTAATAAACTCTATCAAACTTGGGAAAGAGCCAGTCCAAATAGCCATATAGAATTTGTGTGTGTGTGTGTGTGTGTGTGTGTGTGTGTGTGTGTGTGTGTGTGTGTGTGTGAGGAGACAAAAATGGCTGATCTCCAGGAAGTGGCGTAGGAGGTTAAGAGGTCGTGTATCTAATCTGGAGGAACCGGGTTTGATTTCCAGCTCTGCCGCCTGAGCTGTGGAGGCTTATCTGGGGAATTCAGATTAGCCTGTACACTCCCACACATGCCAGCTGGGTGACCTTGGGCTAGTCACAGCTTCTCGGAGCTCTCTCAGCCCCACCTTCTTCACAGGGTGTTTGTTGTGAGAGGGGAAGGGCAAGGAGATTGTAAGCCCCTTTGAGTCTCCTGCGGGAGAGAAAGGGGGGATATAAATCCAAACTCTTCTTATTATTATTCTTCTTGCCTCTAGTCAAGCAAGTATTTTATAAGCCCCCCTCCCCAAGTCTTAAACCTAACCTGAACTTATTATTTTTCTTTAATTTATTCAGTCATAAATTGATCCCAAAATCGTAGCAAAAAATAAATTAAATAAAAAAATTGGTTAGGGTTAAGGCAAGGGCAGGGGCTCAGGCTTGCCTTAGTGTTACGTTGAGTTCTAGGGCGCAGTCCGAGAATAGTGCTATGGTCAGTTTTAGGTTTTGGGTTTTTGTTACAATGTTGGGAACAATTTTTGACTGAATAAATTAAAGAAAAATAATAAGTTAATAAGTTAGGGTTGGGCTTCAAGCAAGGGCAAGGGTTACGGCAAAACCTTGAAAGACAAGGGCAGGGGAGTTCTAGGGCGCAGTCCGAGAATAGGGCTATGGTCAGTTTCACGTTTCGGGTTTTTGTTACAATTTTGGGAACAATTTATGGCTCAATAAATTAAAGAAAATTAATAGGGTTAGGGTTAAGGCAAGGGCAGCAGGTTAGCATTGCCTTATGGAAGGCACACTCCTCTCTCTCTCTCTCTCCCTCTCCGCAGGCTGTGAGAGTAGCACTCTTCCCCCAGCAGAACTCACCAGTAATTACATTTTTTTGGGGGGGTGTAACTTACCCAGCAGTAAAGCAGTGTGCATGTTGAAGATGACCTGGCCTTTAAAAAAAAAGTCAAAAAAGTATTTCAAAAATTCCTCGTTTTTCAATTATTACAGTACATATTTCTGTACTGTTTACTTACCCAAACCTATACTATGGGACCAGCCTAAAAAACCCTAGTTACCCAAATATACAAACTGGCTACACTCAAAGTAGAAATTGATTAAATTATATATTATTTATTTTTGCAAATGAAGATCTCTTTTGAAAAGTTCTTTGAAGTTACATTCAAAAACTTTATTTACTTCATCCTGTCTCCCCCAATGGAGACTCAAAGTGGCATACATCAGTATCCTCTGCTCCATCTTAACCCCACAACAACCCAGTGAGGTAGACTAAAAATTGATGATCATCCCAAGGTTTCTCTGCAAGCTTCCACATCATAATACAAATTTGAACCTGGGTCTCCCAGATCCTAGTAGTGCAATGTTCCAACTACTACACTGCCATAGCTGTCTTGTATTATTTGTTATGGTACATATAAATGGTGTTTATCTGCCTTAAATCACCAGGAATGGTGGGTTGTAAATATTTTAATATATAAAAATAATGTTATCATTTTCAGCACGTAGTACACACGTGGAATGAACTGAATGCACTGTCATCACTCATGCTTAGAGTTAAATGAGAGGACATGCAGCTACACTGAAGACACCTCAGTTTAGTACTAAGAAATATTTTGAAAATGGATACTGTATAAGCAGACTCGTGTATAAGCCGAGGCACCTAATTTTATTACCAAAACCTCGGGAAACGTATTGACTCGCGTATAAGCTGAAGGTGGGAAGCCGGGAGGCAGAGGGAGCTCCTTATTTGGGCAGTGACTCCCCCTGATGTCATTGCCCAAATAAGGAGCTCCCTCCACCTCCTGGCTGGGTTGAGGAAGCCCAGGCAACCAGGAGGTGGAGGGAGCTCCTTATTTGGGCAATGACATCAGGGGGAGTCACTGCCCAAATAAGGAGCTCCCTCTGCCTCCCGGGGTTTGAGGAAGCCCAGCCAGCCAGGGTTCCCCTTCACCCTCCAAGGAGGGCAGCAACAAGCGGCTTGTGCAGCCGCAGGGAGGTCGTCCCAGCCATGCCCCCAGCCTCGGCAGAGGCCTGAAGAGCCGGCTGGTAAGCAGGACTCGTGTATAAGCTGAGGGGGCATTTTTCAGCCTTAAAACAGGGCTGAAAAACTTGGCTTATACGCGAGTATATACGGTAACTACCACTGCTGATTTGTGAGCTCCGAAGTCCCTCAGACCATGTTTTTCTTGAAAAAAAATTATCTTTTGTCTTCAGTTATATGCCAAAATGATCTTTTGTCTTCAGTTACATGTCACCAACTTTGGCATGTCTATGCTAGACAAAAGAAGAGCTGTGTTCCATGTGCAGGAAGCACAACTTTCCACACAGAAAAACACATCTCACTGTGACATGCCTGTGAAGATGTCAGCCACAGATGTGGGCAAAATGTTGGAGCAAAAACTACCAGACAAGGCGGTATAATGGTAAAGAGCAGGTGAACTTTAATCTGGAGAACCAGGCTTGATTTCTCCTCTTCCACATGAGTGCACCAGATTTGTTTCCCCACTCTTATATTCCTGCTGGGCATCTTGGGCTAATCACAGTTTGTTCAGAACTCTCTCAGCACCACCTACCTCACAAGGTGTGCAGGCTGGGTGGGTTGGTGTGCTGCCATGGCAACACCACCACTGAGGAGGCTCAGAGGAGCAACAGCTGCAGCAGGGCTTGAGGCAGGGAGCTACCTTTATGACAGTCTAAGCTAGTAAACAAAGTTCACACAGGCCCATTACGTATGGAACACTGACGTTGAGCCTGTTCTCTGTGCAGTGGGCTCATAGTGGGTTCTCCTCGCATTTCTCTGTTCACACGATGAGGCAGCCCATGGAATGCAGCGCAGTTTGTCTGCTGAACACTGCTGGATCTCTGCTTCTCCCGGTTTTCTTCAGAGAAGCAGGAAGGAGCTGGAAGCATGGGGGCAATCAGGGGGAAGGCTCTAGGGCACCTGGCAACTGAGGCTGTGTTGTGCTGAGGCTGTGCTGGTGGAGGAGAGACTGAACACAGACCTGGCTTAGACAGACATGAGGGGAGGTGTTCTTCCCTCCACCACTAAACATATGAGAGCCAATCTGTCAATCTCTTAATCAGTGCACTTAGGGAAGCAGGAAGAAACTGATAGCATGAAGGAGTGAGTGAGAGGGAAGTGTGCAAAGTGTTGCAAGGAAATGGGAAAGCTGTCCATGGGCAGAGGGAAGATGTCTGGGGCAAAGCTGTGCCCACTGGCAAATCTTTCCTGCTCTGGCAGTGAAGCAAGAATTAAATCGTGCTATAAGTGATTTTGCTTGCTGCAAAGAGAATGGGAAGTGAAAGCGAGGCTTCGGAAAATACATCCGTATAGGAAATCTTCCTGTGGTGAACACTGGCCTCCGCTATTGGCAAAGACTTTGGGTTTAAGTGGCCACACAAATGTATCAGGCCAGTGGGAGGGTCCAGGAAGCAGGGTCAAACAAGCTAGGTAGTCACATGGCAAGAAACATACACACCGGAGGGGAAGTCAAGGTTGTCAAAAGATGGTCCGAGGTCAAGCCAGAGTCTGGAAGTAGAGCAGTGGAGTGCAGGGAGTGTCAGGGAAAATGACATGTTGCATCCACAAGTTGGACTTTCACGGCAGTTCATTAAATCCATCTGGGCTGCTTGCACAGGAGGGTTGCTGCAAGGACTCAGCACACTCTGCTGCACACTGCCAGCCCTGCAAACATGCTGAGCGTATTCTCTCCTCCAGAACCAACCTAAACGTCTGCTTACAGTGCTGTGTTGTCTGGAGAATCAGAAGAACTGCTGGCATCTTTCCTGGTACTTCTCATAAGCTCTGAGCTGGGCGTCTGTGACTTTCTGCTCTGTTGACACTGCTGAATTGGCTCTGTGAGACTTGAGTAGGACCTCATCTAATGAACTCTCAGTTGTATTGGGAGGGGGGAGGCGGCACATGATACAAGGTATCTGTTGTGAAGAGAGGAAGGGAAAGGAGTTTGTAAGCTGCCTTGAATCTCCTTACAGGAGGGAAAGGCAGGGTATAAATCCAAATTCCAATTCCTCCAACAACTTCTCCTCTTCCACATTTTGGAAGCCTTGAATCAAAATTTGCTGTGATGGCTTTATGCAGGCAAGCTGCACAGACTGAACTTTGTTTCCTCCCACAAACAAGGACTCTGAACTTTCCTAATGACATCTATTCTAATGATCACTGTATATCCCTGGTGAACTCTTCACATACTGAAGGGCATCAAATAAAACTCATTTTCTGCCTACAGAGATATGTGTCCCCAATCCAACACTCAAATTTTCTTGAGGCTGTAGGCCTTTTACATACCAACCACTCTTCCTTTATTTGCAATTAATAGGCCAGTCAGTTTTATGCACTAACCTCTGTATCTTATTTTCTCAGCTTTTTTAAAAAAGTAGACATTTAACAACAAATGTTTGATTAAATTTTTTTAAATATTTGAATGAATCACATTCTCAGGTGGCCTAATTATAATTCCTGACTATAGCTACAGTACAATAAAAAGGGTTGTGGAGTTATTGTGTGTGAAGTGCTATGCACTTGATCTGTTAAGGCCGATATGTTCCACAGGGTTTCAATGATTACCTCAGTGCTCAAGGGCCCAGGACTAGTTGAATAACACAGAGAGAGCACAATATCTGCATTCTGGATCTCCTGAATGTTAATGCAAACAATGTGCTTCGACTTAAATTATGGATTTAAAAAAAGAAAATAAACAAACAGCAGCAGAGTGGTAATGAATACACTTGGCAAGGCCAGTGCTCATCAGAATACTGATATGCTATTTTTTTGTCAAAATAGGTAATTTAGAACCAGTTCTTACCTTAATACTGTGATGCATAGCATCTGCTGTGTGGTCCAGTTTCAAACTGAACTAGTTGCATCAGAAAACAGGATAAGAAGTGACTTGGGCAACTGATAGGGCTATATAACAAAATAGCACTACTTATCTTCTGGTGGCTATCAACACTGATGTGGGATGTAGGATAGGATTATCCAGAAATACTCCTATTTTGCAAGAGTAAGGCAAGCCTGGCCCTGGTAGCCCAAATTAGCATGAACTCGTCAGAGCTAACCAGGGAACTCGGAAAATACCAGAGTTAGTACTTGAATGGGAGATCAGAAAGGAAGACTGGGCTGTGATGCCCTGAAAGGCAATGATAAACTATGAGGTGGCACTTCAAGAACTTCAACAATATTCCCCTTCCCCACTCATATGATAAATAAACAATTCTGTACATTACATACTTGCTATCTCTAAGTAAACTAACTAACAATCATAAATTATATCTTTGTTTAATAAATGATTTCCACGGGTCCCACTTTGAGTTCCTATCATTCATAGGTTCTATACTTCTTGGTGACTGATTAGTCTGCTGCGATAGACTATCCGCAATATGGAATTCTTGAGTTTTGTGGATCCACTCTTCTACGGTTGGTAACGTTGGTAATTTCCAGTGCGAAGCTATCAATAATCTTGCTACTGATGATAGATAGAGAAAGAGATATAAATCAGGTTTAAATAACTGTAATTCTGCGATTACTGGACTTAAGAGGTAAGTTTCTTTAGTCATCCTAAATTTTATTCCCAGTATTTTTTGTACATGTTTGTGTATGTGCTTCCAAAATTTCTTAACTTTCTTACAGGACCACCAGGTGTGTATAAAGGATCCAACTTTCTCTCCGCATTTCCAGCACATGGGTGAGTAGCTTTTATACATGTTAGCTAGTTTTTGCGGTGTATAGTACCATCTGTAAAACATTTTTATGTTATTTTCTCTTAAGACGGTACATGGTGTGAAGTTATATATATTTTTCCAATATTTTTCCCAATTCTCTAATTGGATGCTATATCCTATGTTTTGTGCCCAATTAATCATGGTTGGTTTTATTATATCTTGTTCTGTTTTATGGGTTAGTAGTGTTTTGTAGATCTTACTGATTTGTTTTGTTTCTTCATGTAGTAATACTTTGTCTAATTCATTTTCCTCCGTTGTAATTTCCCAGTATTTTTGGTCCGATTTAAAGAAGTTATGAAGTTGTTCATAAGTATACCAGTTGCAAATTTTTTCTCTAATAATTATTTGTTCTCTGGTTTTGAAGACTACCATTTTGTTATTTTTAAGTGTGAGATCTTTGTATGTTGGCCATTTCTCTTCTAGATTATAATCTTTTAGTTGTAACGATTCCATTCTTGATACCCATAAGGGCATTTTCGTATAGAATATTTTTTGGTATTTTTTCCAAGTTTTTAATAATGTTTTCCTAATATGGTGGTTTTTAAATACTGTTGTTCTTAATACTTTTGTTTTTTGTTGTGGCCACATTTGATTATGCCAACCGGTTGGACATCCATAGCTTTCTAAATTTAATAAATTATGTTTTTCCAGTGTCATCCATTCACTGATCCATTGTAGCGCGTTAGCGTCGTGGTAAAGTTTGAGGTCTGGAACTGCCAGGCCTCCCTTTATTTTTTCCTGGATCATATTCACATTTTTGATTTGGGGTTTTTTCCCATTCCATATGAATTTATTTATTTCCTTGTTCCAATTTAATAGTGGTTTATCTGTTTCTATTACTGGAATGTTCTGGAATAGATACATTAATTTTGGAAGAACATTGGTCTTTATTATGGCTAGTCTCCCTAGTATTGAAAGATTAATATTATTCCATTTGGCCATATCTGTTTTGATCTTATTCCAGAGGGTAAAGTAATTATTTTGGACTAAGTTTTGGTTATTTGTTGTTATCTGGATTCCTAGATATTTCAACTTTTGCTCCACCTTAAATTCAGACATTAACTCCAATTTTTCATTCTCAGCTTTGGTTAAATTTTTGGTTAGTAGCTTGGTTTTACTTTTGTTTATTTTGAAGCCTGCCACGTCCCCAAATCTTCTAATCTCTTTCAATAGTGGTGGGATGTTGTCAACTGGGTCCTTAATGAAAAATATCATGTCATCCGCATATGCTCTGATCTTGTATTTTTTCCCTTTTAGTTCTATACCCTTAATATCGTTGTTTTCTCTAATGTTATTTAGTAATATCTCAACAGCCATGATAAATAGAAGTGGTGATAGAGGGCATCCTTGACGTGTTCCTCTGAATATACCAATTTCTTGGGATGTTTGATTGTTGAATATTATCTTAGCTGATTGTTGTGAATATATTGCCGATATTGCATTATAAAAGGGGCCTTGTACACCTATTGTTGATAATGTTTCTTTTAGGAAGGACCAATTAATTTGGTCAAAAGCTTTCTGTGCATCTAATAATAATAGTGCAGCTGGCAAGTCTGGCTTGTGGTCTAGCAATTCAATTATATTTAATACTATTCTAACATTTTGTTTTGTGTTTCTTTTTGGTAGGAAACCCGCTTGTTCCTCGGAAATAATTTCATTTAGGACCACCTTAAATCTATTTGCTAGCAATAGTGCGAATATTTTGTAGTCCACATTAAGTAAAGAAATCGGCCTGAAGTCTTCCTTGGTAAGTATATTATCTTTTATTTAATTTGCTTGAATTATTAGAGTGATATTTGCCTCTTGCCATGTTTTAGGTATATTACCCCCTGTCATTATATCGTTAAATATGTCTGTTAAGTATGGAGTTAATTGTTGATCAAAAGTTTTATAGTAAATGGCTGAGTAGCCATCTGGCCCTGGCGCTTTATTATTCTTCAGTATTGATATAGTTCTTACTATCTCATCTTTTGAAATTGGTTGATTTAACATCTTTTGTTGTTCATCTGTTAGTTTATTAAAAGCTTTATCTTTTATGTAATTTTGTATTTTCCTTATTTTAACTTTTTCTTCCTTGTAAAGGTTTTGGTAGTGTTCCCCAATTATCTGTTCTATTTCTTTGCCATTTGTTATGATCTTGTCTTTATTTTTAATTTGTGTTATAATATTTCTTTCGGTATTTTCTCTTATTTGAGCTGTTAACCATTTGCCAGGCTTGTTTGCATTATAGAATTCTCTTTGTTTCAGGTACTTTATCTTATTTGTAATTTCTATTATTCTTAGTTGTTCCAATTGGGATTTTATTATTTTAATTTTATTTAGGATATTTTTCTTAGGTTTGTCTTTATCTTGTAAGCTTTATTCTAATTTCCTTACCTCTGATTCTAATCGTAGTTGGTTTTCCCTCCTTTCTTTTCTTTTTTTATTTCATATGTAATTATTTCTCCTCTAATAACTGCTTTGTGAGCATCCCAAATTGTATTCTTATCTATCCCGCATGTAATATTATTTTTCCAGTAATCTTCCAAAGTGTTAGAAATTTTTTCCTGGAATTTCTTGTCTTTGATCAACCATTCTTTAAGTCTCCAGTGGTGTGTATGTTTGGTTTCTGATAGTTCCCAGCTAACTGGGTTGTGATCTGAGAGAATTCTCGGTAATATGTCAATTTTTTTTGTTTTGTTACAGAGGAAGCCAGAGGCCCAGATCATATCCAGCCTGGAGTGTCCCCCATGGCGGCCTGAGAAGAATGTATATCCCCGGCCATTAAGTTCTTTCTCTCTCCAGATATCGTGTAGTTTAAGTGTATCTATTAAATTAAAGAAAGATTTTGGCAATTTTCCATTTGTTGGTTTCTGTTTCTTCAATTTTGCCGGTTTAGAATTGGCCAATTTCTTGTCTAAGATTGGATCTACAAACCCATTATAGTCACCCATAAGTATCCAATGATCATAATTGAGATCCAATAAAGTATCATTTAATTTTGAATAGAAGTTAGCTTTATTGGTATTGGGGGCATATATCCCTACTACCAGTATGAGTTTATTGTCCTGTTGGATCTCAATTGCCAAAAATCGTGCTTCTGAGTCGTTTAGTATTAATTTAGCTTTCAGGGTATTTTTCACAAAAATAGCTATCCCCCCTTTTTTTTGGGGTAGTTGGTGTGGAATAGTGTACCTAGTTTACGCCATTGTATGAATTTTTCGTCTCCGGTTTTGAGGTGGGTCTCCTGTAAACATAATAAATCATTGTTACATTTGCTAAAGTAGTTCAGTACATTTCTGCGTTTCCTTGGGTTATTTAAGCCGTTAATGTTACACGTGGTTAGTTTTCTAAGCATCTTACTGAGCAGTCACACAGGAAATGGGGTTAGTTAATTGCAAGGTTAATACATCAAATATATATAAGGTTAAGACAAAACAGTATTATACCTATTCTTCTTCCTGGAGCAGATCTTTCTGATTTCTGAATAGGAAGTCCTGGGCCTTTGCTGCTGAGTCAATGAAATGTTTCTTTGATTTATATTCAAATATCACCCCTTCAAGATCTGCCCATTTGAATATAATTTCATTGTCTCTCAGAACTTTGGTGAGTTTGGCATAAGTTCTGCGTTTCCGTAGCAGATGGTTGGGGATTTCTTTTAATACCTTTATGACAGTTCCATCAATAGTTATTTTCTGAGCTGAATGGGTCTTCAGTATTAGATTCCTCATAGACCTGCGTACACAATTTAGTATGATATCTCTTGGTACTTTATTTTCTTTTGCATACCGTGAATTAATTCTGTAAAGTTGATCTATCTCTCTGCAAGCCTCGTCTTCTGAAAGTTCCCAAATTTCAGCTAGCATGGGTATAATTTTCCCCACCAGATGTTCTTTTGGTTTTTCTGGAACACCACGCAGTCTTAGCATTGTTTCTTTTTGTTTCAGTTCAATAAGGGCAAGTTGGTCAGCATAGTCCGCATTCCATTGTTGGATGTTTCCAACTTTGTCTTCTAGATTTGTAATCCGTTGTGCATTGTCTTTGACAGAGTCTGCCAGAATTTTCATAGACTCCTCCATTTTTTTTATATGGCAAGTGTCTTTCTTTACTTCTGAAATGTCAGTTTCTATTTTTTCAAATTTTTCTAGCAATAGGTCCAGGCGCTGATTTAATTCAGTATTTTTCTCAGGGGTTTTCCCATCTAGTGAGCCTGAGCTTTTAATCAAGGAGGTGGCAGTATTTTTCCTTGTGTTTGCCATTTCCTCTTCAAGGTAATTGGCTTCAATATAGATAGCCTGGGGCGTTTGTTCTTCTCTGTCGCTGTTATATCGCGTCAAGCTGTTATTTAATGCTTACGTTTTATCTAGTGCCAGCAATGCCGATTCAAGCATATTTGTGACTCCAATTCCTTAATTCCCCCTGTACAGCAGAACACCGGTAGTTCAGTTGTGCCGAGTTTCGAGGTAAATGTTGTCTAGCTCTTTCTGCACTCCGTTCTACTGTTTATCTTCCGTTTTCCGCCTTAAAGCGGTCTTCCGTTTCGCACCTTTGCTCCGGAAGAGGAGGGAGTGCTTTAGCCGTTCATTCCGGCTCGTCTATGTCCTGCCTTAAAGTGCCCCTACTTCGGTATTGAGTGGTAAAAGAGAAAAAAAAGTTTGTCTTACTGAGTCTTTCTCGAGTCTTCAGTCTCTCGTCACGCAGCTGTTTGGTTTTTTTTTCCCGCCGATATCTCTCTATTCAGCGTTTTTTTTTTGCTCCGGGTAGCGGGTGAGTCGTCTTCAGCGTTCGCGGCGGCTCCCTTCCCAGCTCTTTTTCTTGCACGGAGCTCTCAGTGTTTCAGGTAAGTTAATTTTCTGTTAGCACAGCGTACTTTTCGCGTCTCGTTCAAGGTTTCTAAAAGTTTTTCTTACTGTTTTTTCGTATACCAAATACGGTTGGTCTTCTGCTCCCGTCTTAAAATCCCCCTTGGAATGAGCGGCAGGGCTGTCTCCCCACTCCCCCGCCGAAAAACGGGGTGTCAGAGGAAACTAACCACCTCTGCCTTCTATCTGGTTCTTCCCCCCTTTGTGGGGTTGAAATTATTGATCCGTTACTTACGGATCAAAAAGATATTTGGGGATTAAAACCTGCGGTGGTTAATGACGTTCTCTCGGAGCTGCGATCCAACCGGAAGACTGGGCTGCGATGCCCTGAAAGGCAATGATAAACTATGAGGTGGCACTTCAAGAACTTCAACAATATTCCCCTTCCCCACTCTTGTGATAGTCAGTTTTGGGGTTCGCACCTTCTACATAAATGCTGATAAACTTTATATAAGGCCAACGGTCAGCATGTTTAATAATTATGTTCAGCACAATTTATTGCATCTATAATACTTGCTGTGTATACTGACGGTGTACAAAAATGATGTAAAATTAAAAGTTTTGCATATGGAAAAAAAAGAAAAGAAGTTGCCATGAATCAGTTGTGACTCAACAGCCTGCTTCACCCTTAGCCTAGATCTTGATGGGTCAGGGTAGCTCAATCTTGTCAGATCTTGGAAACCAGGCAGGGTCAGCCCTGGCTTGTACTGGGATGGCAAATCCTCACTGAAGTCCAGGGTTGTATATAATGCGCAATTTATATATAATATTGTCGAAGGCTTTTACAGCCGGATTCAACTGGTTGTTGTGTGTAACATACTTCCCTCTGTGATACACCTCTGAAGATGCCAGCCACAGATGCAGGAGAAACATTAGGAACAAGATCTACCAGACCATGGCCACACAGCCTGGAAAACCCACAACAACCAGTTATATATAATAATTAGCAGATCAACAATTTCACATTGAAGTTCCACAAAAATTCTCAGGAGTGTGCCATCAGGACCTGGAGACTTACTAGTTTTCAATCTGGCAGTAATCCTAGAATGTCGTCTCTTCTCTCTCCAGTTTGACTCAGTTCTTCACACTTCCTTCCTGAAAATAATGGCTCTAGCATTAGTGTTCCAATTTTCCACAATGAACACAGGTGAAAGTAATTTCCTTTTGCAATGCTTTTATTCCTTTTTATTTTTAAGTATGAGTATGGATGGCTGCTTGGATTTTTTTCTAAGCTGTTCTTCTTGGGTATTTTTCTTTGGGGAGGGGAGATTATTTCACCCTTTCTATCTTTTGGTTTGAAACCCTTGTCTTCTTCTGTTGTGGCCAAAAAAACCTTGTGAGCTCTGAGGGACTTGTTATCTTTTGTTGTTTGGCTCTTGGTTTGTTTATTTTTGCAATTTAGTTGGTTGGTGGCAGAGGTTTTGTATTTTTTGCTCTTGTGTGGGAGGTTCAGGCATTTTAAAAAAACAACACAGGTATCTCGTTTGGTTTTTTGTGTGTTTTCTAATCCTTGTTCCAGGTTTTTTTTTCCTTTTGGGTTTCTTTCTCTTGGCTTCAGGGTCGTGTGTGTGTGTGTGCGGGGGGGGGGAATCTTTCAGTTTTTTGCACTTTCTTCCTCCCTCTTCATTTTCAGGTGCTTGCTTCTCTGTTGTGAGGGATTGGGCCCTTCTTATCTGTTCCTTGTTTTTCCTTTGTTTGCTTGAAGGGTTTAGAAAGCGGTTCTGTTTATTGTTTCCTTGTTGAATTGGTGAAATTATATTGTTGTGCTCCTCCTGGTGGATTTAATTTAAGCCATTTTGATGTAGTAGAGACTTTTAAATAGAAGCTAGTTTTAATAAAAGTATGTTAGGAATCGCTTTAAAAATCCTCAAATTTTAGCAGGTTTTAACAGGCTTTAAGTTCTTCCTAATTAGGCTTGTAGTAGGTGTTAAGAAGAGTCAAATATCTTTTTTGCCAAATAGTTATTCAGCATTCACTAAATCTTTTTGGTGATAGCTTTGAACTTTGTAACAATTGAAGCCTTAGAAAACTAGTTCCTCAATTCAGGCGGTAGATTTGCAGAGGAGCTGTTATCTGAAATTGAGGAGTTTGAATAGAGGATCTAGGACAAATTTTAGTACAAATGCTTTCCCCTATTTTAAAAGTTTTCATATTCCATCTCCAAATAGTTGCAGGTTAAGCTTAGATACAACCACAAAAACAAAGGAAAACCAGAGGTCAGGTTAGGTGACTTTTAACAAAACAGAACCTTAGTTTACTTTCGGGAGGGTTCTTAAAAAACTTGCAGGGTCTGTTAGATTGTAGTGCAGATTAGGTAGCTAGGCACTTGTTTTCCCTGTGTTAGGTACTCAGATTTTGGATCAGGGGAACAGTGAGAAACAGAAAGGAAATACAGCAGGCCTTGCGTGGGAAGACAGGAGAAGAGGCAAGAAGTGGAACAACATAAAGAGATGGAGGGGGCATCCCAAGGTGCTGTCAAGTTAATCCCTTCACTTTGGCCATCTCCTAGACACAGCTTGTCTGCTCCAAGCTCCTTACAGGAGGCAGCTATGGGGATGCTTGCAGCTGCTGGTCAGCATGGATGTCCCCTTACAACCTTGGTTCCAAGTGAAGGAGGATCCACAGTTTGCACAATACTAGCTGTGTAAAGCCCAGATAAGTCAAGGAAAATATATGTCACCTCTCAGCTTCCAGACTCTGGACCTATCTGATGAAGTTGTGCTTCTTCAGGGTTGTGCCTTCGTTAGGGTTACCAGGTTGTGCTTCTTCAGGGTTACAGATACACTGGTGAGGTGGCCAAGTCACCACTAGCCAGTCAAGAGGTGAGTTGACCAATGGCATGACCTCATGCTCTCCCTGCTGCATGTAGTACACAATCTCTGTTAGGCAAGGATTATTATTATTTAATTTTGTTTAATATTACAGCTGCCAGTTCTTTAACTGGTTGTTGGCCTTTCATTACAATTCGAGCCTCACTCAGAGGTCTAGGAAGTTGTAATGTATCGGAGTAGTATTTGTGCAGATCCCAGCAGGGCTGCCTTCTGAATCTGACAGATATTGATTTTGTCAATTTGAAGATGTTTCAAGTGCCATTTTTTCCTGTTTGGCTCTCTGGGCTTTCAGTAAATTTCTGTTTTTCAATGCCTTTTCTTAACTTTCAGTCACATAATTGGCCAGCGCATGTTTCTCCTCTTCCACGGTTTGTTTTACTTGCAGAAACTCTCTGCCACCAGATCTCCTGGGAAGGTATAGTCTATCAGTATCACTACATAGATGTAAGACACTGTACCTTGTCATAAGCTTCTGAGTTTTTCTATCCAATACATCCAAACCAGACTGTGTCCAGTTTATGATTCCGGCAGTGTACCTGATGACAGGTATGGCCCAGGGGCTGATGGCCTGATGGTATTGCCACCATTTAATTTGAATTTCAAATTTTTCCTTACCCTCTGGGTGTATTCTCTGCTGACCACAGTCTTCACTTGCCCATACTTGATGTTATCCAACTGCAAAATGCCTAGGTATTTATAGGCTTCCTTATGGTCATCAGGCATTTCTGTGCTGTCACTTTCTGTGATTTTGCCGCTCTTTATCGCCATAGTGGAGTATTTTTCAGGCCAAACTCCCTTGAAATATCTGTGCTGAATATTTGGACTGTGTTCACTAGTGATTGCATTTCTATGTCTGATTTCCCGTAGAGCTTCAAATCATCTATATACAGCAAATGTGAGATTTTTCTGAGTCTTTGGCCATTTGATATCCCAACTTGTTTTTCTTCAAAATCACTGTTAGTGAGATCATGGCAATGATAAATAGTAAGAGTGATAGTGAATCACCTTGGAAAATTCCTCGCTTCATGTAATTCTTTCATTGCTACTTGCACAAGGTGTTGATGTAAGGCTCAAAAAGGTATTTCACCTCAGTGGGGGAAGGCAACTTTATGCACAAATTCCCTTAATTAAAGTTAACTGGAGATCTTGCATATGCGCAAGTCCTACACACACACTAAACACCACTTCATGTACATGCTTGCAGCTTGCACCCCCTGCCCATTTGTGAATTGTAAAGGACTCATTGCAGTGATTTGAAAATCTTAATAATTATGGTGAAAGCTTTAATAATTAAAGAGGCATTATCAGGTGGCTGTCATTCGCTTGGTTAAAGAATCCAGCTCTTAAGCAATGACCTACTACTACCTCTTCTCAACAGTAGTCTGGGAGATGAGTCTCTCATTAATTGAACCTGGCAATGAACTGGAATTCAAGACAGCTGGGTTTAAAATGTTAAAACCTAAAATATACCCAGTGGAGAAATGAGATTGCCGTTCCTCATTATACCAAATTTATAATGCTGTTTTCTTCTAAAGCAGTGAATGTGTACTGCCTGTCTTAGGAGCAAGCTCATATGAAAATCAAAAAGACCACAATAATGGCAACTGGACAAGAAATGAATTAATTTGATTATTTTCATGGTGTGGATCAATAGTACAGCCAGTAGTGAGATCTATAGCCTCGAGGCAGTTATATAATCGATGGAATCAAACAGAGTCTGCCTTTGCCCAGCCCTGCTATTTCTCTGATCTTTTTTGGCAAGCCCCTCAACTCCTTTGTAATTTTTAATCTATGTCAACCGCATATCAAAGAAATTCCAAGGAGATAATGTCACAAAATGTATTTGGTGGAGACTGCTGAAAATCTATTGTTTGCTGTTTCCTTGTTTATATGGGCTTTTCCTTTGCATTCCAGGAAATGTCATCTAAAGCACAAGATGCAATGGTTAGCTGGATACAAACATCATAGAATAATTTTGAAAAAAGTCTAAGGGAGAAAATAACCTGGTCCATATATGCCACTGCCCCCATTGTATGAAAGAACATTTTCTGTCACAGTGGCATTTGAAATCCCATCTCTACTTGCCAAGATTTTTCTTCGTTGATGCCCTGGATGCTTGTACTTGGAAAAAGAAATTAGTTCTGCATGAATATAGAGAAGTGAATAAAGTAGTTTTGTTCTCTAACTTCTCTGTTCTATGGATGTGGAAAAATGAAGCTTTTAGAGCTGCCAGCACTGCATTTCGAACATTTTAAATTCAGAGATAGTACAAATTTGTTGTTTTTATGGCTAGTTTCCTCACTCCCCCCACAAAGAGATTTAACAAGCACGTTAAATGACTCCCAGTGGTCCATCTAATGCCACACTTTACAGCATTTTCATCAAGTGATCCAATATATTTCCCCCATTAATCAGGAACAGTTTCCCCCATTTCCACTGCAGCCATCTCGGTTTTTTATTGTTGTTAGCTCAGTTGTCTCCCGACACAGCGTGCAATCCCTTTGTAAAAAGCCAAGAAAGTGTAAGGCAGCAATTAAAGGAATAGAGACAGTGAGCATGGGTGATATACTAAAATCTGTTATCAACATCTAGGTTGTCCGCTGCCTTCAACAGCTCAACACAAGATAAATATATCTTTACTGAATCCTTTAGTAAGTACAAGCAGCATTAACTAACTCCACAAAAAGAAGTATCTGTAAAACATAAACTCCAGGGTCAAGTATCCCTTGGAACAGTTTAAGAAGAAGAAGAGAAGAAGAAGAGTTTGGATTTATAACCTCCCCCTTTCTCTCCTGTAAGGAGACTCAAAGAGACTTACAATCTCCTTTCCCTTCCCCCCTCACAACAAACACCCTGTGAGGTAGGTGGGGCTGAGAGAGCTCCGAAGAACTGTAACTGACCCAAAGTCACCCCAGCTAGCGTGTGTTGGAGTGCGCAGACTAATCTAGTTCCCCAGATAAGCCTCCACAGATCAAGTGGCAGAGCAGGAAATCAAACCCAGTTCTCCAGATTGGAGTGCAGCAGCTCTTAACCACACAAACTTTTCTTAGTTTATTACAAAATACTCAAGTTTAAGCTATTATGTTCTGTCACATGTAAAAATAGTGACTCTACATTTCAGAAGTTTAATAATAGTTCTATTTTTGGAATTTATTTTTGTAAACAGAAAACACAGCAAATGAGTTTTATATATATTTCTGAATGGGCAAGATAATTGAATAACACAAGGCCAATTGTAAGATTTGTCCTCAGAACAATACACAGCTTCCTGTTTCAAGACATAATGCACATTTGTGATTGAATGTAGAGAGGTACAGAAAATTATTTTCTTTGAAAGTTGTCCAACAGTTTTGCTACTTAGCATTTTAAAACAGAGATTAGGAAATTCAATAAGAAGTTGCTATTCAAAAAGTGTGTGAGCGACATCAGCTCAGTATTCAGAGATAATGGCACTTGCCATTTTCTTTAATAAGGTATAGAATGAATGGATCTCTCTCACACACTCACGAATACAGAAACACAGCCTTTTACACAAAAGCTTCTTACCTTGTCACATCTCATCAATCCTAAGTATCTGAGAGACTTGCTACTTTGAGCAATCTGAGTGGCTCCCTGATCTGTGATTTCTTTGCACCATCCAACATCCACAGTCTCTATTGTCATACTGTATCGCCCAATGGCTATCAATGCTGTAAAATATGAGAGAAACAAAGCCAGCATGGGAATGAAGCTTCAATCAAATGTAGCACATTACTTATATACAAATGAGCTTTATAAATTCTGAAATTATTGATTCCAAGCATATTTTATTTCTATACCAATTTCAATTATTTCCTTTGTGATATGTTGTATTGCACTAACTGATGCAGAATTTTCAGACTACTGTCTTTTGGATTCCCACACAAACCTTTGCTACCAGTAAAAATGCAATGCCGAAACCAATATAGAGTCTAATTTGGAGGGTCTGAGCAAATATTAACATTTTTGAGTTACTTGACTGTCCGAGATATGTGGGTATTAGGAATTTCTCTCCTTGGCTGGTCCTAGACAAATCTGAAAGAGACTCTGACAGCTCTGTTGTGCAGCTTCTGTTAAAAAATACAGATGTCGTACTCTTGGAAGAAGTAGCAAAATTTATTTTACAAGTGACAGAACTTTCCAAGTAACATCCAATGCTAGATACAGTTTCTCTGTCTGTGTTTTGAATGTATTCTTGATTTGTACTTCACAAATGTCTGGTAACGCTTTGGAGCCTATTTTATATGCCTAATAAAGGTTGTTGTTGTAACATTTTTGGGTAGCATAATTATCATGCAACAACTTACTGGACTCTTTATATATTTATATATATTCCAAATGAGCTTCCATGGATCCCTATTAATTTAAATGAGTGAAAAGGTATTTTCAACAACATGAACTGAAAGTCATGTAATTTCTTGTAATGCTGATGTAATCTATTGGATACCTGTAAAACATGTAAAACTTACAAAAAACAAGGTTTTTATTTTAAAAGAAAGAGAAAAGTAAATCAGGCTCTGTTCACTCTATAAAATAGTTTAAAATAGTTAAATCTATCTGCATACAAAGAAAATTCTGAAAGTAGCTTATCAGTTTAAATTCATTAGGATATAACACCAACATAAATAAAATAACTAAAGGACACATTTATAAACCAATACAATACAAAAGCAAGATTGCAATAATAAAACCAAACAGAAAGTTTACTAAGCAGAAAAGCTCTTAGGAGGGTCTGCTGCTCTGGAAAATACCAGGAAATTTGGGGGGGGGTGTGTGTGTGGAGGGGGGGGGCTTAGGGAGGAGAGGAACTTCAATGGTGTATAATGCCATAGGGTTCACCTTCCAAAGTGGTATTTTCTCCAGGTGAATGGATCTCTATCACCTGGAGATTAGTTGTAATAGCGGGAGATCTCCAGCCACCACCTGGACACTGGCAACCCTACCATTTAAGCATATTTATCTGGGAGTAATACATATAGAAGGTGTAGGAAAAGCTTTTGGCTCCTGAATCACAACACATCTCCCTTACTCCTAATAACTGTAACTTGGACTGTCATTTGAAGGCCCCTAGGTTACTAATAAAGCCCATGCTTTGCATCCAGAAATTCCCACCATTTCCAGTGAAATAGGAAGATTTTTTTTCTAAAATTGTGACGAGCTGCTAACAGTTACTTTTGTATGAAGAACCTCCTAACATCTACTGGTCAGCTTCACCCCCCATGGGAGCCATTTTGTGGTCACACCCACTACCTGTCCCAACCCCAGATTTGTTCAATAAATGAATCCGTACTTTGGAAGCAGAATTTTAATTTACTGATCACAAGCATAGAAAACTTGATGACCTCTTATTGTCAGAACTGAATATAATAAAACAGGCAAAGCATTATATTCTGCACAGTGGCAACATCATGCCTATTCTACCCATTCTATGTTTGGGCGGGAAGACACACACTCACATATTCTTTGGGTCATGAGAAACAGGCATCCCAAACCTGCCCCTGTTTCCAGCTGCAGAAATGATTAAAAAGTGAGATAAGAGACAGGCTGGTACAAGCTGGAATCAGAGCAAACAATTCCCAAGACCACCCTCTAAGAGTGATCCTGAAAGAAATATGGCAGGGCCCCAGTTAACATACTACAGGGCCATGACATTACTACCTCTAAAAACTCCAAAGGTACTCAGACGCTTAACAAATATGGAATTCTTGTCCTATTCCCTCTGCTCCTTGGTATTTAAAGGTATTTAAAGACTTTCACAATTGTGAAGACAGTGGCATACCTACAGAAAATGGCACCCAGAGCAGGCTCTGAAATTGTCCCCCCAAAATTGCACCCCTAGGTGCAATTTTCTGCATGTATGCCACTGGTCCTTAAGGTATGGGGTGGGGCCTCCCCGCATCCACCTGTGCAGTCCGTGCTGGCACATTTTTCAAAGCAACAACACAGCAAGGAACAACAACGCAGCTTCAAGCTTCAACAGTCAGGTGCAGGATGCTCTGTGCTTCCCAAACCTCCTCGCTGCCACCTCTCGTCCCATCAAGGCTCCAGGCCCCCACTACAGGCTAGGCCACCTTCACTGGATGTGCTAAGTTGCCATTCACTGCAGGGACTACTGCTGCCTTTTCTGCCTCCACCAGGAGTGCCTCCTCTGAGCGGGGCACAGCTCTGGGTGAAGCCGCTCAAGGATGAGAACAGCCAATCGGGACAGAAGTGGGTCTTTGCTGGCTGTCAGGGAAGGGAAGAGAAGAGAAGAGGATGAAAGGAAGCCTGGCCTTTAGCTGTGCAAGAGGTCCCCCTTAGGCATTAGAACAGTTGGGTAGCCCTTTTGTGCTTTGGGCTGGCACAGTGAAGTGTTCCTGCATGCTCCCAAGGTTTTGATCAAGGGGTAGGATGGTAGGCAGACGTGCTGGCAGGTAGTGCTGCCAGGCAGGGTGAGCGGGGTGGGTCGGTTTGGCAAGTGGGATGTGGAACGACATGATGGCCTGTTTCTTTCCACTGCTGCCCTACCCCCACTGGGCCCTGAAGAGGAGGGCTGAGTGGGCTGCTGCTGGGTCAAATGGGAGGACGCCTTGCTTCTGCCACTGCCCCACCTGGCCCTGCTTGCTCTGGGGGTGGCGGGGTGGGGCAGGGGGAATCTACCCCTATGTGATTTTAAATGTACCCCTATGTGATTTTAAAGTGGGTTGTCTGCCCCCTGAGTACACGTATCAGCTTTTTTAAAAAAAACACCACCACCAGTGATCTGTACTTATAGGAGCTGTACAGCTGCTTTGTACCACATTGTTTTTAAGGAGTAGCTAATTACATTTTTCATTTAAGGGACAATGGAGGGGCTAGGCCAGCATGCCAAATAGGATGCTGCTGCTGTATGATGCTGATGATTGCACTAGCCTAAATTTTGACCTAGACTTTCCAGTTAGCTTTTGTAGTTCTTTGTTAATTAAACAGGTGTCTCACATTGCTCTTCCCACAACATAATGATGTTTATCCCCGTTGGGCCCGAACAGGCCAACTTTGCATCTACCTAAATATTTTAGCTAACTACTAAATCTAAAGGAAAAAAACCCTATCTTTTAAAAAAAAACTACATATGTTCAGAATTTAAAAATAGATTTAAAAACAATTTTGGTAAGTACTACAAAAATAGCAGTTTAAAATTTTCATACATGACAGAATCTATAATTGTGGTTCAATGAATTATATTGGTATATATATATCTGATATATTTAGATGAGTATGAAAAATTACAACTATTTTAAAAAGTCAATTGAACAATTTTTAAAGGAAAAACTTAGTTATTGTCTAAGGGTAAG
This sequence comes from Sphaerodactylus townsendi, assembly GCF_021028975.2. NCBI lineage: Eukaryota > Metazoa > Chordata > Lepidosauria > Squamata > Sphaerodactylidae > Sphaerodactylus > Sphaerodactylus townsendi. Next base: position 53,145,679 of record NC_059431.1, read on the forward strand.
AAAAATTCTGTGCAGTACCACAGGAAAAATGTAGGTTTATCCTGGGTTTTTTGACATATTGTCCCCAGATCAGCACTTACAGTGTGATGCTGTGATGCAGTATGTTAATATTATGCAACTTAATTATACATGTCAGCCTCATAAAGTCAAGATGTGCTTGGCGAGGATGACATTTCAAATCACCCATATTTTTCAAACATTTTTTAAAACGTGCCTATGTTTATAATTATATGGCTACACTGATTTTCCTTTGTAAAGTAAATCAATCAACCAGTGATTAGTCAGCAGGACTTTAAAGATGGGATCACCTGATAAGAAAGTGTTCACATGTTTAGAGACTGTCAGCGGCAAATGTCAAATTGGCACTTTACTTGTTATAATATGGGAACTACACCTATGTTCATGTCAACCTGCTGATGTAACCATGATCAAAATTCAGACTTCATATTTATACCTGGAACCAACCATATGTAGACCCATTCACAAGACATGTTTCTCTGCAGAAGTTGCTACAACAAAACATCTACCTTGTTATAAAGGAGTTGTATGAATAGACCAATTCATTGGACTACAGGATTAAATAATAGAAAACTGAGGCTGAATTACTCATATTAAAGTTCTGGATAGGGCCATGAGAGTAATTCACATCTTGCAACTATTGTAGCATTAAACTGAATCCTCCAATGGTAGATTGGTAACCGTTCAAACACAGTGGAAGAGCTAGAAGGAAAAGAGTCTTATGATGGAAAATTTCCAGTGATAGCCATTCACCATGGTTCCACCTAAAGCAATGAAATAAAAGGGAAAGACTGGATTACAAACCATTTATGGTCTGATTTAAAAACAGCCATGCTTGTTTAACCTTTTTAAAGGGTTACATTTGTGAACACCCATACCAATAAGAATTCATAATTTCATATACCCCTTCCCCAATTCATACAAAAACTGCTTTGATAATTAAAGGAAGGTAAAATTTGATGAGTTGGAAGTGACTTGAATGCACTTGATACACAAAGTCTAATACAATTGATTAGTATTATTAATCAAGTATGTGTAAAAATTGCAACAAAAGGTATGCATATCAATCACAGTTTCCCGTGATCACACTGAAGGCTAATTTTTCATTAGAAAACTACAGAATCTGTTTCACTAATAACCATCTGTGAGAGAGAGAGGCAAAAAAAGAAGAAGAAGCTCTGTAGTAATATGCTGCTATAGATATTGTCAGGATCATGCCTGTCAGTATCTTGATGTATTGCTGCGTGTGATTTGCAATTGTTTTCCTGTTTCCCTCTTCCCTTCCCAGCAATTTCCTGCTAACAATCTCCTGGCGCCAGCCCATCTTCAAAGAGGTGTGAAAGGTTCCCAGGTCATTTGTAGCTTTGTAGTAGAAACTGTAGTGGACATTTGGTGTGGGGTGAAAAGGGGGGGGGATTAAAAGAAATAAGTCCCGGAACTGAGCTCTCTTGCTCAGATCCTGCTTTACATTGTTACTCTTCGCATCACCTGGAATAAACTGCTTTTGGACTTTCCTACAGTCTCTGTTATTTCAACGTTTGAGAGTCTGACAGATATAACCTTTAACTACAAGACCATATCCATAACTCTGTCTTAAATACTTGCCTGAGATTATAAATGTAGAAGGAATAATATTTGCTTTAAGTACTGGAGGGCTGACCCAAGCCCTGTCCCCCCTAACTGGTTAGCTTCATCACCACCTCACCTGTTGGTTTGGATGCACTCAAAGTTCAAGACCAGCCAGACACAAACTCACCAATGAGGCAACACAAAGTATGTGTGGGGAACCTGAGTTCGAACACAGAAGTGTTCAACAAATCCCTGAAATTTCTATGGTAAAGTCTATCAAGATGTGAGAAATCCTACAGCATCACCCGTCACTTCCAGGTTCTGATGTAATTATCTTCCATTCTGGTTGGCCAGCTGGAAAGGGTGTACCCTGAACTGCCAGCTAGCTTGATAGCTGGGCTGTGCCAGCATCCCTGAAGCACTCCTGGCATCCTAGGGAAAATATTTTTGTTCAATTTTCTGTTATTACTAAACACTATTAAAACAAAGTGATTTTTTTAAAGGTTAAAAAAATACAGAGATCAGCCAACCCTGGAAACAAATGATGGGTTTCTTCTTGCTATCTCCATCATTAATTTATATCTACTGTATTTATGATTTGGCTTGTAAAACAGCCTATGAGAACCATTTGTAAGTAACCATAGGATTGAGAAATGGTTCAAGGAAGACCACTGGGAAATAACGGATGTTAATAGAGTGAAAATGAACAAAAGGAACAGTAGACTCAATATTAAGACCATTTTGTAACAAATGGACAGAGGGATATTTCCCTTTAGGGAAGTGGTAAAAGTCTCATTGCTCAAATCATTTAAAACATGCAGGGACAAAAGTCTGAAGACATTCGACAGAAGAAGGCTGCGGCAGATGATACAAAAGCCCCCTCGCCCTTATTTTTATTAAATGAAAAATTATTCAGAGGTTTCATAAAATTTGGCCTGTGATTCAATAAGGTAGTGGACATTGGTCATCTGTAAAGTCAGAATTGGTCTGCTATTTCTAAGTAGTGTTGATCTATCCAATCAATGAGTACAGTGCAGAAGTTACAGGCTACATATTCTGCACACTAGCAAGATTTCAGTATTGCACAAAGGTTCTTGATTAGACTATTTTCAGAGAAAACAACAATATAATATAAACTGTTAATGCACAAAATTAAATACATACACATGGAATCAGACAATGGTTGTTTTTCTGCCAGCAGGAGAGGTGGCCAGTCTAAGCTGCTCCCATTAATTTAGGGCCTTTGAGCAGTGGCATAACTAGAGGAGCATGGGGAGAGGGCTGGAGCCCAGGCTACCACTTCCTAAGGGCACACTGCAGGGGAGCACCACTGTGACCTGTCCTGAACTCCAGGGCTTGTCCCATCCCTGATCTCTACATGGAGGTTGGGAGCGGCAAGGGCCCGCTTGAACCTGGCTTCAGCCAGGCTTGGGATTAGCTTTAAACAGAAGCCTTCCAGACTGTAGCTTAGTGCTCAATTCAAGCCTGGTTGAGGCCAGAATACAGGTGCTGTCAAACACAGTACATAGACTGAACACAGGTGCTATGGAACACAGTATTGCTTTATACTGTTGACTCCACCCCCAAACTCCACTTCTGGCTGAGGACAGGCTCAAACAGGTTCTTGCCACTTCCAACCTCCATGTGTGGTTCAGGGTGGGGTGAGCCAGCTTCCCCCCACTCCTGATCTTCTTGTGGAGAATGGGGGTATGGCAAGCCTTGCTCACCAGCACCTTCTGCCTTAAACTCCCTTAATACTGAAACTCAAGGTATAGCAGCAGTTCACTCCTGCAGTAAGACTGTCCTTCAGTAGTAATATGCTTTACTGAAGTATTGCCCTACTACTATATGGACTGAAAGATGAGACATCAGTTTCTTATTCCCCAATACAAGAGTATTTTGGATGCCTTCTCATGGAAGCACAGGAAACAATAGTGATCAATCCCTATACTTGGCTCAGTAGAGGCCAACCAGAGATTGCCAGGAGCTAGCTTGTGATCTGCCAGTAGATCTCTGATTGCTGCAGAGTACACCAAATGACCAAGGGAAGCTGGCAATATGATCTGCTCAAAACTTGGTAACTTGTTAGGGATGGGTTTGGGAGAATGTGTTGGGGATAACTGTGAAACGGTCTTTGAGAATGAAATGAATGGAGCACTGATGAAGGCAGTCGAAAAGCTAACAAACGCGTGTAGCTTCTGTAATGTTGATTCCGATGTGAATGTATGGCTCCTTTAATCGCCTATTAACGATACTCCGGAGGGAGATGCTGTGATGGTAACATTGTTTCCATTCATGAAAGTGGTGATTATGCTTACACCTTGACGAAAACAATTCATGAGCTAAAGGATAATTATTCAGTCACCGATTCGACATCCAATACATATGAAAAGAGACAACAGCAAAACAGTAGCCTTTATTGAGGTGAACTTGTTAACAACAACGAAGGAAAATACTGTCTACATCGGTGTTACTGAAGTTCTCCCATTGGAGATATTTGTAATGAAAAAGAATATTTATTATAGCAATTGCATTTTATGTATGTCTAGATCAGGGGTCCCCAAACTTTTAAAACAGGGGGCCAATTCACTGTCCCTCAGACTGTTGGAGGGCCGGACTAAAAAAAACTATGAACAAATTCCTATGCACAAATAATTGTAAAATGTTTGATTTCACCTTTCAGCCTTTCTGTCATGGTCTATTTTTAGAACAGTAACCAAAGTATGTCAAGTACAGGGTGGGCTCCAAATATTGTTGGGGAGGCTGTGGAATACCTTCCCCTGTAAAAAAAAAAAAGCAGAACTTTCCCAATGAAGCATTCCACCTAACCCAGGATCAGGTATCTTCCTGGGTTCTTTCCTCCCTAGCAGCCAGCGAGCGATTCGCCAGCCTGGCTGATGCCAATGGGAGTGAGGCGGAACAGAAAGCCTGAGAGCAACACATGGAGTAGCTGAGAGGGAAGGGCGGAGCAGGCGTTGCCACATGTAAGGTTTCCAACTCTGGGTCAGAAAATTCATGGAGATTTGGGGGTGCCATCATGTAATTGCAATCAACAGCAATTGGGGCTGGTTCCTCCTCTCCCTCGAGCCCCCACTGCACATGAATGGAGCCATCGCCGCCATGCCTGGCGGGCCGGATAAATGCCTTCAGGGGGCCACATTTGGCCCCCGGGCCGTAGTTTGGGGACCCCTGGTCTAGATATTGTAATTTATAATTGTAATACACATAAGCCACTGCGCAGCACACGTGCGTCACGTGATTTTTCGGTCCGTACTCAGGTATTTTTTTATTACTCTGAGGTAGCGCTCATTAAATAAACATTCATAACCCCTGGTTTAATTGCCAATGACAATTAAAAACTTTGCAACATTTAATAAAGACTGTCAATAAAAAGATAATGTAGGTAAAATCTATCAAAATTTAGCTGCAGCAAGATCCCAAATAAAATCAATGGAAGCTAAGCACACTGCTAAACATTTATGTCACATTGACTTAAACCTAAACTTTCTCTGCATATACATCTCTGGAACTATTAAAATCAATGTTACTGTTTTATCTGTGTTTTGAGTTTTATTTGCATTTTATAATGAAACAGAAGGATCCGAGGGATATTATAGACATCTTGAAGATAATTTTTGCATAATCCTGTTACTTATAAAATGACAGAATCAAGTGCAAGAGAAAGTAGAACTGACTTGCGTATATTATTAACAAAACTTTGATTTTATGGCAACTTCAAACCATGAAGGTAGGCTTTAATGTTACTCCCTCACTGTAACCCACCTTTGATAGCTAAATCAAACATAAATTAGGAAGAACTTTTTCAATGTTTATTTACAGAACATTTATACCCAGCTTTCCATTTAAAATGAACATTCAAGGTGGTCCCCATAGTTTAAGCCTGATGTAGTTACGAAGGTAGGTTACATGACTAAACAACACTGAAGAATTAAAATAGTATGATGGATGCCTCCCAGACATATACCACTGGACAGAATCCAAATTATATTCAGTGACAAATGTCTTCTGTGGCTGCTATCCGCTTTGTGTTGTCTTTGACCATTGCACTTTTTTGTTTAATTAGGACTTCCATCTTCCTGATCTGGGAGATATCTTTCTTGACCTCCTGTAGGTCTTGGTTCATCTTTTTAAACTGCTCTTGAGTTAACTCAAGGAATTGTTCCAGTCTTTGGCTGAGATCTGTAGGTTTTTCTGGGGTCTTGTTGTCGATAGAGCCACTGGATTTCACTGTTGAAATGGAGTTAGTTTTAGCTCTAGTTGCCATTTTATGTTTGAAATTCTCTATTTAAATCCAGCAAGGACCTCTGTGAAGTATTAGTAGTTATCCCAGTAAGATGTTGTTCTCTGTTCTATTTAATTAATTCTGTTCCACTTCTCTGTCAGTTAAAGTCTTACCGTTGTTATTCTTGTTTGCCTTTAACAGTAATGGTTGGTTAATCCTCCTTCTTTGACTTTTCCCCTCTATTGGCTTTCTTGCATGCAGTCGGTTTCAAGAGGTACCGTATATACTCATGTATAAGTCGAATTTTTCAGCACATTTTTAATGCTGAAAAAGCTCCCCTCGACTTATATGCGGGTCATTAAAATGTTTTGTGTGTTTTTACTTTGCCGGCCAGCAGGGGACGCAGTTTTTATGCGAGAGGCACCAAAATTGCAGGGTACCCTCGGAAGACTCTCCTGATGATACTAGCCAAGTTTGGTAAAGTTTGGTTCAGGGGGTCCAAAGTTATGGACCCCAAAAGGAGGTGCCCCCATTCCCCATTGTTTTCAATGGGAGCTATTAGTAGATGGGGCTACCCTTTTGAGGGTCCATAACTTTGGACCCTCTGAACTAAACTTCACCAAACCTGGATGGTCTCATCAGGAGAGTCTCTTTATGATACCAGCCAGGTTTGGTGAAGTTTGGGTCAGGGGATCCAAAGTTATTGACCCCCAAAGGGGATGCCCCATCCCCCATTGTTTACAATGGAGGCTAATAGTAGAGTTTTCATTTCTGATAATATCCCTCTTAAAATCTAAGTTGGGTTACATTTGGACATACAGATGATGAGGAGGAATCCAGTTTTGAAGGATTTTAACTCTTGTGTTTTAGCTTGGTTGCTGGTTGAGCTAAGGTTTTTGTACTTTTAAAGTTATTGTTGATACCATATTGTTCTTGTTGACCCTCTTTTTCACTTACAGAGCCAGTTTACTGTTTTTCTTTGAAATAAATATTCAAAAACATTTAACCTACTGATGCCTCAATTGATGCTGCATTTTCCACCCTCGACTTATACGCGAGTCAATAAGTTTTCCCAGTTTTTTGTGGTAAAATTAGGTGCCTCGACTTATATGCGGGTCGACTTATACACGAGTATATACGGTAACAACAAGCTGCTCAGCTTTTCCTGCTTCACACTAATGCCACTCAATGGTCCAGCGAACACCGGAAGCAGTTACTTCACTTAACTTCCCAATTGTGACCTTAATTCTCTTGTTACCGCTTTCTTACTTTTTCTTAAAGGGCACTGAACACTTTTTCCTCATGATTTAAGCAGTATTATTCAGTAGCTTTTGCCAAGCTTTGTCAAGTCCTTGTATTAACTGGTTCTTATTTTGAAATTCACAGCCATATATGGTCCCCCCCCCCCCGATCATATCACAGGCACTCACTCGCTTGCACCACCAAGCCTCTCCATACTGCACCGGAGGATCCTTCTGGAGGTCTTTTCAGCAATAACTTCAACTCGGCGAATTAAAAGGTAACGAGGAGTCCCTCAAAAAATGGCTTTGTACTGTTTGCGTTTCTTTAGGATATATGAAGTATTCATTTCAATAAATTTCGTAATTTTATACAGTCCGGCTTTTGTTTCCGACTTCTTTGATCCCCTCCAGTCACATCCAAATGGAGAGCCATTCCTCGGCACTTTGCACAGCTTGTACCAGGGAACTGGACACCTCTACTTTTAGTGCTAGTTCTCCCACCATATGGGGTTGAAAATTAATCCAGATATATCAGATTAATATGGTTTGGAGGATTCTCTAGCCACCTAGGCTGGCTGCATCTGCTTGGAACACAGGCTGAACCGGAAGTCCGAGCTATGGGCCTTTATTCACCAGTTTTGCAACCTCTGCTACCTATCTTGAAGGTAGCACTTCTGCTACAATGAAATTGGCAATTGAAGAGTCCTGGTGGAAGAGTCCTGGTGCACTTGAAATTATGTGGGCTAGAATGACACATCAATGGGCTTCTGTCAGAAAAAGACACAGAAGCCTGGGTAGGTGAAAATGTGTTATTTCAGCATCAGAGATTGGCCCCATGAAGATTTCAGCACTCAGCACTGAGTGTCCCCAGCATGGAGGTGATGTTATCTCTTGGTGTCAAGCTGTTTCTCAGCATTGAGGATATGCTGATTGACACCAAGGAGATGCCAATTGGCACTGAGGTGATTTATCTCAGTGTTGAGTGCATGGAGATGAATGGTGTCTGTAAAACATAAGGACTTGATGGATAAGGTGTTTGGCACCAAGGTGACAATGAGATAGTAGTGGTCTATTCCTGGTGTCCAAGAGACATCAATGTCATGGCCAATGGTGCCTAAAGATACTTAGAATTTCTGCTAACCTTTTTTTGGTGGGGGCTTGGCAGCAGTTGTTTCAACCACAGATATCTCCGAAGACAGTTTGGGGGAATCTGAGGGCATGGAAACAGCAGAAAATGTGCGGGAGCACTAAGAGTTGGTAGATCAGAGCAGTGGTGAGATTCAAATAACTTAACAACTGGTTTTGTCAAAGGCTTTCACAACCAGATTCAACTTGTTCTGGTGGGTTTTCCAGGCTGTGTAGCTATGTGTCTGGTGGATCTGGTTCCTAACGTTTTGCCTGCATCTGTGGCTGGCATCTTCAGAGGTGTATCACAGAGGGAAGTCTGTTACATACTGTGTCCAGAGAGAAGGGAATGTTTTGGGTATTTATTGTCCATGTCCCAGGGTGGGGAACCAATCAGTAAATGTTTGGGTGGAATCTGTTATGCAAAGATGTGGTTGATAGTATTGTATTATGGGTGGGGCTTATTAGTCCAGAGAGTGATTCACCTTTTCAGCAGTATTAGTGAATGCAAATCCTGTGTTTGGGTGGAGTCCATTGTTCATGAACTTAGCATGCCCTTGGGGTTTGCTTTTGGTGTTTTTAAGTACTGGTAGCCAAGCTTTGTTAATTCTCAGCAGTATGTGTATAAAAATACACACAATTCTAGATTGAAGGGCATAGCCAATGACCACATAATTGTATCTTGTCATTAAGTTAATTATGATTAACTTAATGCAGGCGAAACATTAGGAACAAGATCCACCAGACTACGGCCACACAGCCCAGAAAACCCACCAGAACCAACTAACAACTGGTTGTTTACAAGAACCATTTTAACAACCGGTTCTGCTGAAGTGGTGCGAACCTGCTGAATCCCATCACTGGATCAGAGCCTTTGAGAGAGTTTTCCCAGTATTCAGCCCCTTTCTTGACTGACCTTAGGATTTATCAGATGATAAGCCTGGCAAGACTTCACACATGGCCTTCATCCAAACAGAACTCACCATGTTTACTGCTTTGTGCCATCTTGGTATTAAATTTTTGACATTTTATGAAGAGATCCATCTCCTCAAAACTCCTCTCCACAGTGACTGAAAGCAGAAGTAAGTAGGAAACATCCTCACTTCATGGTGGCAAAGTGAGACCTGAAGGAAAGGAGTGTTCCTGGCCTCCGTCACATGACCATTTGAGTGGAAAACCTTAGCTTGAGATGGAGGGGCGGGGCAGCACTAAGAAGCTTGGTAGTCTGTCTCTGCAGCTGGCCCAGGCCTGCACAGTTCCCATGAGGAACTGCAGTGAAGACACAATGAACCATATATTCAGCAGCATGTATATAAAAATACACACAACTCTAAATTGAAGGGCATAGCCAATGACCACAGAATTGTATCTTGTCATTAAGTCAATTATGATTAACTAAAGTTGAGTTGATCTCATTTGCTCATATAAATCAATATATGATTGTGTATTAGTAGTGTTTTACTAGTACTGAGAAAATAGAACAAAATTAAAAAGAGTTTCACACTGTGAATTATCAGCAGCAGATTCAGAAAGTAATGAAGGAATGGCTTCTGTACATGCATAAAGAACATAAGAACTGCCTGCTGGATCAGACCAGAGTCCATCTAGTCCAGCATTCTGCTACTTGAGTGGCCCACCAGGTGCCTTGGGGAGCTCACATGCAAGATGTGAAAGCAATGGCCTTCTACTGCTGCTGCTCCTCAGCACCTGGTCTGCTAAGGCATTTGCAATCTGAGATCAAGGAGGATCAAGATTGGTAGCCATAGATCGACTTCTCCTCCATAAATCTGTCCAAGCCCCTTTTAAAGCCATCACCACCTCCTGTGGCAGCATATTCCAAATACCAATCACACGTTGCGTGAAGAAGTGTTTCCTTTTATTAGTCCTAATTCTTCCCCCCAGCATTTTCAACGAATGCCCCCTGGTTCTAGTATTGTGAGAAAGAGAGAAAAATTTCTCTGTCAACATTTTCTACTCCATGCATAATTTTATAGACTTCAATCATATCCCCCCTCAGACGTCTCCTCTCCAAACTAAAGAGCCCCAAACGCTGCAGCCTCTCCTCATAAGGAAGGTGCTCTAATCCTTCAATCATCCTCGTTGCCCTTCTCTGCATTTTTTCTATCTCTTCAATATCCTTTTTTTGAGATGTGGCGACCAGAACTGAACATAAGTACTCCAAGTCGCGGTCGCACCACTGCTTCTATATAAAGGGCATGACAATCTTTTGCAGTTTTATTATCCAATTCCTTTCCTAATTATCCCCGTAGCATAGGGTTTGCCTTTTTCACACCTGCGGCATGCATTGGAGTTGACAGACTTCCCATGGAACTAACAACTAAGACAGCCCAAATCCCTTTCCTGGTTCTGTGACTGATAGCACTGGACCGCCTTGATAAGCGTGTATGTGAAGTTTGGATTTTATGCTCCCTATGTTGTGCATCACTTTTGCATTTTGCTAAGCATTGAACTGCATTTTGCCATTTCTGGAGCCTCCACCTCACCTAATTTATCCTTAAGGTCGGCATTTTGGAGTTTTTTTCTTTGCAATCCTTTGTAGTTCCTGCACCCACCCTACATAATTTGTGAAGTATCATCTGCAAACTTGGCCACCACGCTTACCCACCCCTACTTCCAGGTCATTTATGAAATAGGATTCCCAAAGAGCACTGGTCCCCAAAATGGATCGCCTTGAGGGGACACTTGCACTCTCTACATCTCTCTCCATTGTAGAGAACTTCCCACATTTTATACTCCACCCTTTGTTTTCCATGATTTCCTCAACCAGTTTAATCCATAGGAGGGATTTCCCTCTTATTCCTTCATTGCTGAGTTTTCTCCAAGCAGTAGTCTCTGTGTGAGGAACCTTTTGTCAAAAGCCTTTTGGAAATCCAAGTAGACAACCAATGTCCACTGGTTCCCCCTTATCCCACATGCCCTGTTTTACACCCCTCAAAGAGACTCATAGTAAGTTTGTAAAGACAGGACTTGCCTCTGCAAAAGCCATGCTGACTTCCTTCCCTCAAAGTAGGTCTTGCTTTTCTACATCGGTTTAATAATTTTATCTTTAATGATAGATTCGGGATCCTTCAATTTTACCAGGGAACAGATGTCAAACTGATCTGGCCTGTAATTTCCTGGGTCCCCCCCTAAGACCCTTTTCTTTAAAGATTGGTGTGACATTATGGCCATCTTCCGAGTCTTCCGAGGGATGGAGGCAGATTCTCAGGGATAAGTTGCCATATTAAAGGTGAGAAGATCCAGCAATTTCCCATGCTTGAGCTCTTTTAAGAATTTCCTTTGGATGAATGCAATCCTGGGCCAGGGGATTTGGTAGCATTTAGTTTGTATCAATGGCTGCCAGAGCTTCTTTGCCTTAATGTCTACTCACTATCTTCAGCTAGTTCCTCGGATTCACCTCCCTAAGAAGCTTGGTTCCAGGTGCAGGAATTCCTTCCTCTCCTCCTCTTAGGGTGAAGACAGATGCAAAGAATTTCATTCAGCTTCTCTGCAATCTCCCCATCCATATATTTCCTTTAGCTTACACCTTTTTGTTCCTTTCTTCGTCATCTATTGGGCCCTACCACTTCCCTCTAGCTGGCTTCCCTCACTTTTGATGTAATTCTTGAAGAACTGTTTGTTGCTGGTCTTGAGTGCCTCTGCATGCAGCCATGCGTTCCTCATAATCCTTTTTTTGCCTCCCTTAGCTAGCTAACTCTGCTTCTCTTTTGCCACCATTTGTGTTCTCTCTGGTATTCTTCTCATCCAGTTCAAAGTTTGGACTTCCATTTTCTAAAAGACATCTTTTTTTTTCCTAATAATTTCCTCAACCTCCTGTTAACCATTAGGTGGCTTTCGACTTCCCTGGACTGGGGCACTGCAGCTTCTCCTTAACCTCGCCAGGAACCACCGAATTTCCAGATTGAGGCTTCTTATAACTGTGTTTTTTAAAATAATCTTGGGACAGTTTTGACTCTCCTGATTTTTCCCTTTCAGCTTCCTGTTGCACTATCATCCCTCATCTTTGAGAGAATTTTTCCTTTCTGGAGAGCCAAATGTAACTACATTAGCAGTTGTCACTTGTTGCACATGCTGGAGATACTGAATCTGACAGGAATTGTAGTCGCATTGTTCCCTATCGGCTCAACAACACTGAATTCCTGCAGCACCAGGTTCTGGATCCCACATAGCAGAATTAGATCTAGGATCCACCTCTCCCCTGGTTGCAGTTTCTACAAACCATCTGCTCCTAAGCCACAGTCATTTAGCATATCCAGGGAATGTTCTCTCCTCCTTACTATGACCTGAACATGCATTTTTTCCAGTTTATGTGGGAGATAGAATGAAATAATCGCCCATTACCACACATTTTGCTTTTGTTGCCCTCTCTAATTTTTTTCTTTTTCCATCTCAAAATCCTCGCTTGTTAAACGCGCTTTTATTGGTCAGGGAGGATGATAATATATTCCTAATGTTAAACTATGCTTCACCCCTGGTATTGATATCCACAGTGCTTCTGTAGAGGAATCGCTCCCCCTGCATTGTCTATTTTATGTGACACTATGCTCTCTTTGATGTAGAGGGCCACCCCACCAATACGCCCTGTCCTATCCTTCCTGTAGAGCCTGTAACCTGGGATAACAGCATCCCACTGGTTCTCTTCATTCTACCATGTCTCTGTGATGCCCACTATATCAAAGTCCTCCTTCAAAACTCTGTACTCCAGCTCCCCCATTTTAGGTCGAAGGCTTCTACTATTAGCATAGAGACACTTGTATACTCTGTCTCTGTCCCAAAACTTCTTGTTAGCAAACCTTTAGGTACATGTTCTTGTTAACCTAATATGACTACTGAAGCGATATTGTTTATGAAATGTCAGACAGAATTTGCAGAATCTATTTTCAGTAGTCTCATTAGATTGCTTCCAAATTATGACAGTTGCAATACTTACTCCACATAAGACAAGATGTAGCTCTAGCTACACCTTAATTGCATCTTCTTTACCATAATAAAGAATCAAACATTAATTAGCTGTCCTATATAAAGAATGGGATAAAACTTCTTGAAAATAGTTGAGGGTAATCACCCCGGGAACTCTTTAAGCAGTAATTAACATGATGGAAATGCAAATAAAAAATGTTGAGTCCTAAAGGCTTGAAAAAGGCTACTATCCCCTCAAGTATTTTTCAGCACACTTCATATTAAGTAGCATAATTTCAGTCTTCAAAATACTAACTGAAAAGAACAATATCCTAAGGGAACATACAGTAAATCACTTCAAAATTGCAAAATTCTTTTTTGAATGGAGAAACAGGAACACAGTGTGCTGCTAGCAGGCAGGGGCATGGCCGGGTCTGACCCTGCAGGGCAAAGCAGGCAGCAAGCACAAACATAGCCAGGTCACAGTCCAATAGGTCAAGGAGAACTGAGGAGCAGGCTAGGAGTCAATGCAGGCCCAGGCACACAGCAGTGACAGGTAACACACTTGTTCCACCCAGGCAGAAGCAAGCTCACAGCAAGGCTTCTATAGACACCCTTGTTCAGGGGGCTGGGTTTCTGTGAGGGCAAACACAGAGGTGGGTAGGCGCCCTAGAAGAGCCTACTGAGCTGCATTGGCCTAAAGGTGGATGCTGGCATCAGTTAGGACTGTTTCTGGACACACAGTGGCAGCATTCTGCAAACAATTTGTTGACATCTAAAGGAAGGCTTGGTGAGAGACCAGGACACAGTGAGGGCTGGGAAAACAGTGACATGTTTTCCAGTGATCGCCCTGTTGGATCTTCATTTGCTGGATGATAAAATAGATAGGTGGGCAGCTACAACATGGGACCAAGTGTCATCTGGAGATCCACTTTGAGGTCCATGGGACTCTGGCACTATTGCCTCCTCCCCCAGCAGAGGCTGGCACCATTACAATTCACTACTGCAGAGGGCTTAGCCAGGTTTGCAGTGGCGCAAAGCTACAGCGAAACTATTCTGGTGCCTGAGAGGGATGAAGTGGTGCTGGAGTCCTGCAACAGTGTAAATGGCCCTTATGCTAATATATCTCAGAGATATGTTGGTGTAATGGTTAATTCTCTATCCCACCCCCAGCACCAGGACTGCTAGAGATGAAAAATTTCTGGAAATTTTGATGCCATGGAGGAGGGAAACATTGGAGGAGATGAAAAATGGATTTTTTTTAAAAAAAATTGTTCTGCAATTTCTGATTTTTCTGGCTGAATTAGTCTGCAATGCCTTTCATGTTCTTTGATTCATGTCTGATGACATGTTCACAATTTGGAGCCATGGAGAAGAAGAACTAAACTAGTTTCTGGACCATATTAACAATATCTACCCTAACATCCAATTTGCTATGGAAAAAGAAAATGAGGAAAAACTACCATTTCCAGGTGTCTTTGTCATCTGCAACCAACAATTGGGCCACACAGTATACAGAAAATCTATACATACTGATAGATATCTACATAAAAACTCCAATCATCCCCCAGGACAAAAAAAGGAGCACAATAAAAACTCTGGTAGATCATGCAAAAAGAATATGTGAACCCCACCTCCTTCAAGATGAACTGAATCATGTAAATTGGGCTCTACAGGCTAATGGTTACTCTACTACAGATAGAAGAGCTGCAAGACCAAGAATAAACCACAGGAATGAAGATAAACAGCCACCCAAAGCGAACTGATCGTATAGGAAAACTGATGAAGAAACATAACCTCCAAACAATCTACAGAACCACTAAGAAAATTCAACAAGTGCTACGTTCAGCAAAGGATAAGAGGGATCCTTTAACCTCTGCAGGAGTCTATCATGTACCATGCAGCTGTGGATAAGTCTATATAGATACCCCGAAACGCAGCGCCCAGACACGAATCAAAGAACAGTACAGTAAACCTTTATTAGGCATAAAGAATCAAAGAACATTAAAAAGGCACTGCAGACTAATTCAGCCAGAAAAATCAGAAATTGCAGAACACGTGAAAAACCAAGCTGGACACAGAATGTTATTTGAAAACACAGAAATTCTGGATCACTCTGACAACCACTACGTCAGACTACACAGAGAAGCCATTGAAATCCACAAGCACTTGGACAATTTCAACAGAAAGGAAGAAACTATGAAAATGAACAAAATTCGGCTACCAGTACTTAAAAACACTGGAATCAAGACAATCAAGACAAACACTAGAATCTGTAAATATTTAAAATGTAATCTTTTCTGATCTCATTCCCCTGAATGATGTTTGTACAGGTGATTGCTGTACTTTGTTGCAAAAACATAAAATAAATGAAGGGATGTTATTACAGCAAGTGGACTGCAGATCTCAAATTTCCACTCAGCTATGGAAACTTGCTAGGTGAGGTTGGGCCGATCATACATTCTTAGCCTAACCCACCTCAAAGCGTTTTCTGAGGAAAAATAGAGGAAGGGAAAATGTTGTAAGCTGTTGAAAAGAAAAGTGGGACATAAACCAAGTAAATAAATAAATCTGTTTTATCAAAACAAAAAAAAATGTTGCTGAAAGATCTGTTCTCCTTTACAAGGTTTAAAGACGTGACAAAGTCCAGAATGTCAGGCAAGTTAGTGCTTTAAACTTTAAGTTTGGTGTATCATTTTACTTCTGTAGACAAGATTTTTTTCAAAGAACTATAAAAGTAATTATTTTTCTCTGTGTCAGCTAGTCTTAACTTTCAGTGAACATTGCTTACTGACAGCAACTATCCTGGTCCTGATAATTTCCAGCACTGAGGGCACCTTTGTGCATGTTGTGTAAAAAATAATTTTGAACCTTGTGATGGATCAATACATCTTCACCTTTTTTCTCAGCTGTGAGCATTGCTTTTATTCTAGACATTTCTCTTTTAGTACTATACTGTAGGAATTATATCTTCCAAAACTGAAATGGCCTTGCACTATGTTTTAGTGTTATTGCTGTTTGCCTTGGTTCACCTTCTCCTCAGCCCTCAATCATATTGGCAATAATAGTTTCCAAAAAGTTCAAACATCTTTTAATCTCAAACACTAATTGTGACACATCTGTCTGTACTGGTTCTATCCTATTCTGCACTTATTATATTGTTTCCTTCATCCTTACATTTTGGCCACTTACATTCTTTTTACTTCAGAAAATCCATTAACTAATAATCAGATGGAGTGAATGTTAGCTAACTGTGAATGCTAGGTATTTCTTCTTGCCCTACGAAGCAAACTATTTCAGATAAGAACACAGAACAGTCTTACTCGATCATACTAATCGTCCATTTAGCTCAACACACTATCTTTCATAAAAGACAGCAGTGGATGTGAGACTAGTCTACTAACTTGCATTTTTTCAGCACTTTCCCCATTTCCCAAAGCCTCTTTTCCCAAGATGCTTTTTAGTTATTTATTCACTCTCAACTCATGCTAAAAGTTTGATAAAGAAACTGATAGTTGCAGTTTCAATGCATTAAAAACTACCAAATGGATTACTGAAGAATATAAGAAACAAGCAGTGACAGGTGATACCCATGGGAGAGGAATTCCTTATCCCATTACCACTGATTCCTTCCTTACTACTCATTGTGGGGGTCAGTAGACTTGTACAGGGGGGAGTTCCATAACCCCTCCATTACCAAGCCTGGAACAGCTCCAAACCCCACTACCTACTATTGCAGCCAGTGGCTGCTGATATCCTCCTATACCACTGGGGGCAGAGCAATTTTTTAAAAAGTATTTTTGAGGAAATTTAACCCTCCATATATTTTACTGTTGATTTCATATTTCTGATTTCATATTTACCAGTTTCATATTTTACCGCTGATTTCAGATTTTGGAGCCTCCCCAAGTCTGAACAAAAATCTGCTTACTGTCAGTGTGGCCTTGATCCATGGATTTAGACAGCCACAGATGAGAGTCACAAGTTCTACTAGATATATAGATAATATTTTAAAAATCAAGAATATAGCAATTAAAATATGTATGTCTTGTTGGAGAATTGGGAATAAGAATTGTTATTTCTAGTATCAGTATATAATTAAGCAGTGAGTACTTAAGTGTAGGTAAACTCAACTGGCTATACACCAACAAACTTTCATATTTCAATGACTAAGAAGAAGCTGGGTCCTAGAAAGTGTGAACATAAAGAGAGAATCACAAATTATATACAGAGTATTTCATCCCCATGAAAGGAACCAACATGAAGGAGAAATAAGAGATAATTTGTTTAAGGATTATGAAGAAACAATAAGGACAATTAAGAAAAAGAGTTACTGTTTTTCTCTAGTATGCAAAAAATACTGAAACTCGGAAATAACAGAATTCTGGGTGTCTCTGAACAGTTACACCTTAGATAAACTGTAGAAGTGGAATACTGTTTATTGGGCAATGGTGCAGGATACCAAGCTCCCACAGGCCAAATTTCAGCTATTGTCCATTCAACAATCTTTACATAATACGTCTTCAAAAAAGCCACATCCCTGTGAACTCAGCATGCATAAGAAACCCATTCCATTAAGGTAGTTTTCTTCCAGTATTGTTCACTTTAAACAAAAAAGTGAATGTTTTTGTCATGATTAAAGAGCTGAAGTGTTTTTTTTAAGTCAATCCCTAACCCTTACCCTTCAGTACTACATAATGGCTAAAAGGAACATCAGGCTAAACAGACTTTGAGGCTTCAATAGCCAACCTCTGGACTGTGAAAAATCCCCAAGAATGTGTGGGATAAAATGAAATATATTGGCTAGCTAAGTATTATGTAAGGTAGTTCTGAATATACTATTTCAACATGATAAAATTGACAATACTTTGAATTTATGTCAATAGTCAATAGTTGTAGTAAAAATATTTGATGCTATCAACAAAATACTTCTTCCTGCAATAAATGAAGAAAAGGTTTCACTAATGTAAAGTAAAATGGAAATGTTCAGATGAGAATATAAAGAACCTTTTTTAGATTAAAATTGTTTCAAAGTCAATTGAATACTATCTGGAGTAAAGAAATTACTTCAGTACGACACCAGATCTGTCAAAATAAGAAAAGTGTATGAAAGTAGTGCTTCACTATTTATGTGATTTAACAGCAGCAAGAAAGTGTAAGATCTGGCAAAGTATGCTCAAGGCACTTTTTATGGCTAAGGTCCAAAATTTTACTTAAAAGAATGTCAAGAATCTGTAATTCAATATTCTTCTTGGCATAAGTAAATCTGGTGGCAAGCTGATCTGAAAATGGAATCTTGTGCCATACATGATTTCAAAGGAGACTCAAATGGCTTGTTCGTTATTGTTTAGTCTGTGTTTAGCCCCCTCTTGTTATATGAACGAGCAATAAAGACATGCTGCACTACAGAACAATCAGGAGGTACCTTAGTTGTTATTATATTTTTACAATCACATTTTCCTCCAAAAAGCTCAGGCAGCATACTTGGTTCCCCTGCCCCATTACTATTTATATGCACAACAACCTTGTAGGTTACTGAGAGACTACATAATAACAGACAATGTAACTATTAAATACAAGTGGAGGGGCTATAAGAACTTGAGGGGGCATCTCATTGTTCCTCCTTCAGTACTTCCTCTTTACCTTCCCTGAAACCCTCCTTAGCATCACTCCATTCCCTGCTTCCTTCTCTTCTTCCCACTTTCCTTTATCTGCCCCATCTTCAGCTTTCCCTCCTTTCGTATCCTGGCAGTTTCTGTCTGGGAAAACTGCAGTGCTGGCCATCAGGGTGGTCTAGTTCCAGTTGTGGAGCAGGGAACCCACAAGAACTTGCATGAGCCACCTCACTTTTTCCTGAATCTTCTTCCCCACAATATTTCCTCTTTCCCTCTTTCTGGCAACTCCTTATCCCCACCTTTTTCTGCTTCTTCGGTTAGTCCTACTGCATTGTTCATTGATTCTGTGATGTCTGCATGCATCACTTTATATTCTGTAATCTCAGTGAGGAAGGTAGGTTATAAAGTAATACATAAATAACTGCGAGAGAGTCATCATAAAATTAGGATGACCTAGACTGAACACATTAAGACCTTTCATCTATTAAGGTATGTACTGTCTTCTCTGACAGCTGCTCTCCAGGTAGAGATTTTTCATTTCACCTACTACATGTCCGTTTTAACCGGAGAAACTGTGACCTTAGGCATGGCAATCAGAAGTATTAAGCCACAGCTCCACCTCTAAGCCTCAAATGGACTCATTGAATTTCTAGGATGGCCAGCAAGAGGATGAATGCACGAAGAAAGAAAACCTTTGAATTAATCAGGAGGGCCCCAAGTATGCTGCTTTGGCTGGTTCATTTTTCCTTTCTTCCTCCAAGCTCCATTGCTCCAGCAAGGTAAGTGGAATGGATGCCCTAGAACCGTGGTGGCGAACCTTTGGCACTCCAGATGTTACGGACTACAATTCCCATCAGCCCCTGCCAGCATGGCCAATTGGCCATGCTGGCAGGGGCTGATGGGAATTGTAGTCCGTAACATCTGGAGTGCCAAAGGTTCACCACCACTGCCCTAGAACATTTTTCCTAACCTGGGCTAGATGTGGCTATAATCTCTGCACTGTACAACTCATACCATCAGCTAGGTCAGAAGCTGACGATACAACAGGTAGGCATCAAGCTGTTACATAACTTCTACTCCTAACAACAGTAAGCCTGCGAAACTCACATCCTACACCACTATTCTAATAGTGAATGATAATAAATGACCCTATCTGAGACATAAAAGTAACAACTCTTGCTAAACTTAAATTCATTTCGTCTTAATATTTGTACATTTAGGTGCACACTGCAGAAAACAGAGATTAAATTAACCGTTCAAAGTCAAAGTCATAGAAAGCAAAGTCAAACAACAAAACCCAGAAAGAATTACAGGTAAAGCATAGCTGTTCCCATTCACAGTTTTATGTAGGCTCTAAAAATGCTATCTTTCTTAAATGTGATACATATATGCTAAGCTAAGTTTCCACAAATTATGCTTATATTGTGACAAGTGTTGCACAGCTTGAAATGCTTCATGATTTAGAATCCTATCATTTTCTGCTGTGTCTATCTTCAATATGCTACTGCTTTATAAGCTGCTGCAGAAGGCCAAAAATATATTTAAAATCGTAACAACCTTTCTCTCTTTTTAAAGTTAGTCATTGCAGTTTTGAAAGTTTTATTACACTTTAAGAGTGTGAATTATAAATTCCCTAACCATATTGGTACTGAGGGGTATAAATATCACAGCTGTACCTTATATTCCAAGTGCTTATAGAGGTTACTAAAGGAAATTTCAGTGTTGACCTGGAAAAGCAGCTCTTTGGGATATCTGTCTACCATAACAAAAGAAATTCTAAATAAGAAGAAGTGTGAGAAAATATGTTTCTTCGGCTACTGATGCAGGAAATGGTAGTGTAGCAAGTCTGGTGAAGAAGAGATGCCTGGAGAGGTAAATAATGGAAAAATAGGACACCTGTAGAGCACATTCAGCTGTATGGAGCCGCCTTTCACAAAGGCTTAAAGGGAAATGAAATGGAATCCTTTGACCAGCTTTGCAAGACAAGTATATACAGTAGCAATTCGTTCCACTTATGAAAACAAATGTAGAGCACAGTTCTGGGTTAACATACCCCCCCTCTCCTGCCTGGTCAGTGAACCATTTGGATGACTGCTATTGAATCTATCAGTTGGGTTATCCTGACACTATCTGTAATATTTTCCCTTTAAAAATGTATGTTCAAAGAATTAAAAATTAAACAGGTTGCATACGAATGCAAGCAATTTATTTTGCAAACTGTGAATCTACACTAGCTAGCACAAATGAGTAAAACTTCTAGCTTTCAATGTTCTATGTTTTATCACAAAACAAACACTGGCAAATCAAACTCTGTTGGTCTGAACAAACCCAGGATCTTTCAATGGCGGTGACCATCCCAGGATCAAATCCACTCAAAGCAACATTTTTCCAAAGTAAATTAATTATCGGAAAATATGCAGAAAGCTCAGCCGATCAATATATTTTGGTGGAAATTTGAGGGACTTGGAAAGAAACTTTTTCACAGTCTTTCTGTTTCACTTCCATGATTTTTAAATGCCAGCAATATTTAGAATTACACTGTTAGTGCTTCCATAGAACATTATCCATTCAAATTAAGGTATTTTGATTAGGAAAATTAAATGATACATTCCAATCTCACAGAGACACTTATAAGTGCTTAATCTTGTTTAAATCATGCCAGTAGTTTCATTCATTATAGTAAGTGCAAAAATGCTTGTAAAAACATGGATTTTTAAAGTTAGGTTTGTTACAAATAGTTTGCATCTACCAACAAAGTCAAATAGACTTTGGAATCTTGTTCCCTCATAAGCCCTCATTGAATCTTTCTTTAATTGAGGTAATATCATCTACTTTTAACAGACAGGAACACTTCTGCTAACAGAAGGACAACTCCCTCCCCTGCTTTCAAGTAAGCAGTATACCACTGATGACTAACATAGATATTAATGAACAAGTCACAAAGTTTTAAAAAATATTATCACAGAGATGCACCCGGAAATCACAACCTACAAGCATTTGGGGCAACAGCTAACCTCTGGGATTCAATTGGAATAATTATGTTTAGGATGGCACTGTTACAACAAAGTTTGCATCCTTCTAACTCCATTGAAGCCAGTTAGTTTTGAAGGGTGTATATGCTTTTTAGGATCTCACACAGTGCAACCCAAAGGATGGTGGTGGCTGAATGGCGGCTGGGGATGGTGACACAGTAGCACACCTACACCACTTCCAATGGGGGTTCAGGCAGATTGAAAAGGGGGATTTTTTAATATATATATATATGCTGCCTGAAAAATTCAATTCCATCAGAAATACTTTCTTTAGCACAATTTTTGGTGGCGCAAGTTATCTGGCTGTGTGTGTGTGTGTGTATGGGGGGGGGGGTGTCGCGAGTTAAAAGTCCATTGGAAGCTGACTAAAGTTGGCTCCACCCTCAGGAATGCCTCCTGAATGCTGCCACAGCCTCTTGTAAGGGCCTGGCTGATTTATGCCCGCCCGCGGAGACTTATGGATCCAATTGGATTCCTGAATGCTCTACGGGACCCTGAACCCACCGGCACACTTGATGAGCAGGTGGAGGACTGGAATTCCCGGCTCTCCGATGCCATCGAGGTTGTTGCTCCCTGGAGCCCTCTGCGCCCCCATGCTCGACGGGCTCCATGGTATACTGAGGAGCTGCGTCAGATGAAATGGGGGCTCAGACGACTTGAGCGAGCATGGAGGAAATCTCGTGATGAAGCTGCGCGAACATCTTATAGGATGTTTATGAAAGCCTATGAGATGGCGACCAAGGAGGTGAAGAGATCCTCTGAAGATGCCAGCCACAGATGCAGGCGAAACGTCAGGAGAGAATGTTGCTAGAACACGGCCATACAGCCCGGAAACCACACAGCACCCAGGTGAAGAGAGTCTTCTTCTCCTCCTTTCTTGCATCTGCTAGCTCCCACCTGGCACAATTGTTTCGTATAATTCGGTCCTTAACCTCCTTATTGGAGGTTCTACAAACCATCAATTGGCTATTAGCTGTGAGGCTTTTATGAGCTTTTTTGCAGATAAAACCGTGTTGCTCCGCCAGGACCTTCCTGTCACTTTGGCTACAATTAGTGAACTGGAGGCTCCCTTGCCATCTTCAGGCCCTTGTTGGGCCAAGTTTTCCCTGCTCTCCAAAGCTACTGTTGACAGGGCCTTGGCTGCTGTTAGATCTACTACCTGTCCTCTGGATCCTTGCCCCTCCTGGCTTATTAAAATCTGCCGGGAGGAGCTGCAACCCCACCTGTTGAAGATCATCAATGACTCTCTTGAGCAAGGAGTTTTTCCAGGTGGGTTGAAGGAGGCAGTGGTCCGCCCACTCTTGAAAAGACCATTGTTAGATCCTGGAGATCTGGCCAATTACCGACCCGTTTTGAATCTTTCGTTTCTGGGGAAGGTAATTGAGAGAGTGGTGTTGAAGCAGCTTCAGAGTTTCCTGGATGACACATTGGCCTTCGATCCCTTCCAGTCCGGCTTCCGTGCTGGGCATGGGACGGAGACTGTTCTCATCGCTGTCACGGATACGCTCCGTATGCAACTTGACCAAGGCAGATCGGCACTGTTGGTGTTATTAGATCTCACTGCAGCGTTTGATGTGGTTGACCACGATCTTTTGACCCACCACCTGGCCGCTTCCAGGGTTCGGGGCGTTGTCCTTCAGTGGATTGTCTCGTTCCTCCGGGGTCAGAGTCAGCAAGTGTGGTGTGAGGATCAAGCTTCCCGGAAGTGCACGCTTCACTGCGGTGTACCTCAGGGGGCACTGTTATCCCCACTATTATTTAACATCTATATGTGACCCCTTGCTCAGTTAGTACAGAGCTTTGTGCTGATCTGTCACCAGTATGCTGATGACACTCAGCTCATTCTGTTGATGGAGGGGGGAGCAGCTGCCGCTCCTACGGCTCTACAGCATTGTTTGGAGGCGGTCGCTAGTTGGTTGAAGCAGAGCAGGTTAAAGCTTAATCCATCGAAGACGGAGATCCTTTGGCTCAGTCATGGGGGGGAGGTTGGGAACTTCCAGCCACCAGAGTGGGAGGGGGTCTCATTGGCGCCAACCTCCTCTGTAGGCAGTCTGGGGGTCCACCTGGATTTGTCTCTTTCAATGGAGACCCAGGTGGCCTATATAACCCAGACTGCATTTTTCCAACTTCGTTGGAAAACATATAACACAAGAAAGAATTTTACCACTCCAAGTACAGTTAAACATAAAAGGAGTTAATAAAAATGACCAACTATACATGGTATTCCAAGTTAATAGTAATAAAATATTTAAAATCACACTGCTGCAGGAGAGATAGCAGATATTTTAAATTATTTTTTATCTTGAGCTACTAACATCTTGAAATTTTGCCAGTGATTATGATTAGTAAATGACTACTGATGAAGGTTAAAATATGAACTGCTAAAACAGGATTAAAGCTAACACCAAAAATTCAATAAGAATGTCTACTAGACGACTACATTTCTTTAAGATAAAGAAATTGAAGTTTTTCAAAAATTTTGAGTCCTTGGCTCCATCTTATCAACTTATCAAAAGGGTGGCTGCAATAAAAAAATCAGAAGACTGAGACTGGGAAATGAAGCCATGGACAAGCTAGAGCAGATTCGTAGGTATAAAGAGATGTTGCTGGTGACCAAGTTCAACATAATTCACATTACAGTATTCTCTATAACTATGTTTGGATGTGAAAGTTTGACAATGAAGAAAGATGATAAGAAGAAAGTTGATTCATTTCAAAAGCAGTGTTGAAGGACAGTTTTGTGGAAAATATGGCCCACCAAAAAGACAAATCAGTGGGTGTCATACTTTGGTCACATTATGAGAAGTTGAGACTCACTTATGGGGCGGGGGGAGGGGAGAGGGATAACCCTTGGAAATGTTGAAGGCAGCAGGAAAAGAGGATCATCCAATATGAGATGGAGTGACTCTATCAAGAAAGCCATGACACTTCATTTGAAAGACGTAAAAAAGGCTATTAAAAAAGAATGTTTTGGAAATCACTGATTCATAGTATTGCCATTAGTCAAAAGTGACTTGACAGCACTTAACATACACACAGTGGTCAATGGCATCCCTTCAGAAGTATCTTTAAACAGGATTGTATCTTTTTGATAGAAACTACATGACCATATAGGCTATTAATTAGGTATTTGATGTGTGCCCTAGACAACTCTCATAACTGATGATGTTGGATTAGATCCTGCAACTGATGGAGCACAGAAAAAAGCTCCTTCTCATACTTTCCTCCCTCCCAGCAGTCCCTTTCAACTCTGAGAAAGTTGATTCCTAGAGTTGCAGGACTTATGTAGACTTAACAGCCATGGGTGTCAGGGGCCTACACTGGGAAGAAGGGGGAAATGGCATCCTTTTTCTTCACCTGCAAATGCCAGATTGTGATGCCACTTCCTTCTCCCTCCTCGGTGTAGTATTTACCCAGAAGGA
The DNA here is from genome assembly GCF_021028975.2 of Sphaerodactylus townsendi. Taxonomy (NCBI): domain Eukaryota; kingdom Metazoa; phylum Chordata; class Lepidosauria; order Squamata; family Sphaerodactylidae; genus Sphaerodactylus; species Sphaerodactylus townsendi. The sequence goes on from NC_059431.1 coordinate 53,170,864, forward strand.
CCTGTTTATTCAGGAGATATGCATAAAGAAAGCACAAGAGACAGGAAAATTTCAATCATTGGTCACTTTGATAGTGACATAAATTTATTATTGAACACCATTTTATTTAATTAAATTTTTATCTCAATTTTCCTACAAGAGTTCAGGGTTCTCAAAATATAATCTCAACTATACAACTCACATATTAGATTTTCTTCCAGAAGTTATCTTGAAAAACTGTTGGTAAAAAAAGAAAAAATGCAACATAAAGACTGGAAAACATATTACAAATTATTGGGTCACCTTTTGTGGTCCTGTGCTATGTAAACTTTTAAAAGCTGCGTAGAATTGCTACCAAAATCATACATATTCTTGTGAATTATTTTGGTTATCTTAAGATTGCATACTGCTGCATCTGTGATACAATGAAAGTCTTCACTAAGTTATTAATGGAATTAAAATATTTAATGTTAAGGATGGGGGAAAAGCAAATCACATCAACATAACGTCTAAAAAATGGAGAAAGAAAATTTCCTGAAACTTCTCTCTTTTTCCTGATTTCATCAACAACTCATGGAAAGCCTCCTCATCCAAATAGCATTCACCTTTATCCAATCAACAATTCACAGAATGCAGAATTTTCTGGTATTCTCCCTGGCCCTGAAAAGATCATTAACAGGGTTGTGGGACCTGTGTGCATTGGGGGGCGGAGCTGAAGTGAGGAAGCACGAAGATATACAATCACTCCTTCCTTTTCAATAAGAACAGTTCTGCTGCACAGAAAGACAACTGCACATCCTTGTCGTTCCTCACTCCCTCCTGCCAGCCCACTATTTCTCTATGTGGATTCTGCAACCCTAGTGTTGGAGCTGACACAGGTAGCAAGAATTAAAAAGAAAAATGAGAAAACTCTATGTATTTAACATACACAGGTGCTTCAATAGAAGCCATTGGCTGTTTCTTTGCTGCAAAAGTAATTAAATTGTAAATGTTTCCAACAGCTGACACTTTGACAAAACCATCAAAATTTCAGAATTTGGGGTACATAAGCATGAAAAACAAAGGGATATTGATCCCAATCTCTATGGCTGATGACTAGGGGAAAGGGACCTTACGTTTAAAAAACTGATTTCTTTTAAAATGTAAGGCTACATGAAATTCTAATTAGAGGAAGCATATCTAATTGAAAACAATGGAGCCCTCTGACTAATCATATTTGGTTCTGGGCTAAAAGCTTGTCTACTGAGCCTTATTTTTTTTTTCATTCTTGGTGCATGAGAATAATAAACAAGTTACTTTCATGTTTTCCTGCAATCCATTTTATTTGCAGCTACTGCTGACAACTACTATGGAACTACTACTGACTAGCAAAAACAGTGACATGAATAAGAGAACACGAATCTAATTAAATCTCTTCCTATTGTGAATTGAAAAACAAAACAAAATCTGGAAGCAGCATGCTGCCACTGTAAAACCCTGCTTAAATTTCAAAGAGATTTTCCTGTCTATGCAATTTGAGATGAAGTTCCACAACTACAGGATTATCCCTTTTTAAAAACTCACCTTCCCTCCAACTCCTCCTTGTCTAGGTCTGTGACTTTCTCTTCCTCAATGAGGACATGAAAAATAGAGGACAACACTTCTATGAAAACTGATGTAAGTTACATTTAGTTGCTCAAGTGATTGGGAAGAAAGTTTAGAAGACAACCCCCTTCTCTAAATATTCCCATTTAAAAGAAGTTGTTTTGCCAGTTTCAGTGTTTGCATCTTATTTAGAAGTTATAAGATGCAAAAAGTGAGATTATATACAACATCACTACACAGCATATATGCTATGTCTAGCCCCAGGACCTAATTTTTAATATATGCATGCAGTGCTACAAAATAAAAGCCAGGCAGCTTTGATTCTCAAAAGCTTACACCCAGAAAATCTTGTTGGTCTCTAAGTGCTACTGGGCCTGAATTTAGCAAAACAAAATCCAGTTGCTTCTTCAAAAATAAGGGTATCAGAAGTTAGCACATTTACTGGGTTTACAGGGTATTTAAACTGGGGTGTCCTGGGCAAGTCTAAACTCAGGAAAAATAACTAACTTTATAAAAATTCGCACGTGACAGTGCGGTTATTCAATTTGTAATTATAGCTCAACTTTATGTTATAAAAGAATTTAAGCTTTAGGAATTTACAGCCTCATCCAAAAGGGGAATGAATCCACCAGTGGGAGTGGTGAGCAGCTGCGCCAGCAGCTTTGCCCTGCCCAGGCCCCTTGCTTCAGTGGAGGGGTGAATTTGCTGGTGTGTGGCTGCCGTGGTCCTCCCTGATGGTGGTACACTGTGCCAGTGCCCTTATACTTCCAGGCTTCTGCTGGTGTAGCACGGGCAGTCTGAGGGGAAGGCTAATGGTGCAGCTAACACTAATCGGCTGCCTCCTGCCCAATGCTGTCATTGTGCCAGTGTCCCAGACTTGGGACTTAGGCCACCAAAAAGAGGGTGTAAGTCCATTAAGTTCAATGGGGGATTCCTGACAGGACGGAGGCTTTTTTTGCATGGCAAGTCTCCACACGCTGCTGGGAAGCTTCCTTGGGAGTGGTGATTGGTAGGTCAGTGTTGCCATGGTGCTGTAGCCGGGCATCTAACCCCTTGGATGGGGTGAGTATTCTCCCTTGAGATCATTTTCATATTTCAGGTACCACACCAAGTCATTTCTTTTTACTCAGCTTTTTAACAATGGGGTTTAATCTTTTCTAGATGTTTTACAGTCTATGTCTGACATGAGGACTGTTCTATCAGCATCAGTATAGGCAGTGCTTTTATGTTTAAAAAAGTGCTGGAATTTATATATAAGGTTCCACTAATTCCCACCAATTCCTCTCTCTGGACTTGGAGAGCACCCCACCACCAATACCAGTGAGTACCACCACCATTAATCCACTCCCAAAAATCTGTGACCTTCGACTACTTTTGGACTGTGATTCCAGATTATGTGATTTACGTGATTCTGGATTATGTGACCCTGTATTCTGACTTTGGACTGTAACCCTTGCAGTGAGACCTGTTGTGGTCTAGGTCTCGTTCCCAACCTGGTACGCAGGGCAATTCTATTCAAATAGCCTTTAGAGGATCAAAGCGCACAATAATGAAAAAAGCGCCATATTCTGTAAACACTGAAACTGAGTGTCTATTATTATTACAATTATTATCTGTATGCGATGAACAACCAGAAACAGTGCCATCCCAAGCAGACTGACTTCTAAGCCGACTGACTTAAGTGGATTTAAAACTCTCCTTAACATTGTACTGTAAGAACCCATGTTTTCTGCTTAAAGTACATAATGGCCTATTACAGACTGGGGACCTTATCTCCTCTCGGCCCCGTACAGCAGCAGTGCTGGGACTCACTCATGTCAACAGTCCTTCGCTGGTATTGACGGGAAAGATCTCCCAGTGCCCTGGTCATCTTACTGGGGGAGAATGTCCTTGGAGCCACCACTGGCCTTGATTTGGTGCTACATGCCAAGATGGACTTATGAACCCTCCAAACGGGCTTCCTTCTAGTTCTTCTGGTCTGACTGGTTGGAAAGGCACACATGGTGTGGGACTGCCTGTCCAGATACAGTTGACCTTGAAAGAAAGAAAACCACCAGCAAGTTGGGCAGGGTGACTGAAGCCTGTGTGATCACTAGATCCATCACTATGACATTTCGTTTAGGCAAGAAGCACTATTCTGGGACAGAATATTTGGATGCATAGGTCTGGGATGACTTTCAGTTTTGGCTGAAACTGTACGAGTTTTGGCAGGAGGTGGGTGGGTTTCAGCATGGGGCTCGATCCATTTTTGGGGAAAGGTGGCTTATGTGGTGGGGATCTTTGGGGATTTTGTGATGAGGGCTTTCAGGGAAATGCCCAACTCAGAAGCTGTCAAATTGCCCTCACCTTCAAGTGGCAGGAGAGACCACATACCAGCTGGCATCCATGTGGAATCCTACATCCTGCCATCCCATGGTATGACCCCACATACCTGGCACTAGGTGGAGCATATCAGCTTGCAGGTGGTCAGTTATTGCTAGGATCCATTGCTCCATACTTTGCCAAAGCTCTGACAGCTGCTGTAATTGGTAACATTTTGGCCACTTTTATTCCAGAAGGTTGTGTATCATTATTGCGTGTTCCAGGGGGTAGTGGGGGTTGTTTGCCATACCATCTCTTTGCCCCTTCAGCACTGCATCAGCAAATTAATACTAGATTTTCATTGCTCAGTTTTCAACCCATGCCAACAGCTGTACTAGCTGGTTGACATACCCAAACATTAGTTCAGTTTTACACCACAAGAAGCTTTGACAACTGCATTAGGACTATACTTTACTGGTATCACTCAACCAACTGGAGTTCCTAGGGATGACCATCTAATCTGTATATTTCTTGGAAAATCTGTGAAGAGCTATGAAAGCTAAGCCATTGCTTTGAAAAAAGAGGAAGCTAATTTAGTTCCCATTCCTAAAGGTAGAGGCTCCTTTTCCTATTACTATGAAATTGAAAATAATCCACATTCAACTTAGGCAGATAGGTAGAATTTTTCTCCTTAGAAAGGAGCCATGGAGCAAACACCCCAGTCTGAGAACCACCACTCTAGGTGGTTTTACAAATAATGTAAGTATTATACAGATGCATAATTTTGTCAGTGGATTTAAGAACATAAGAACATAAGAACAAGCCAGCTGGATCAGACCAAAGTCCATCTAGTCCAGCTCTCTGCTACTCACAGTGGCCCACCAGGTGCCTTTGGGAGCTCACATGTAGGATGTGAACGCAATGGCATTCTGCTGCTGTTGCTCCCGAGCACCTGGTCTGCTAAGGCATTTGCAACCTCAGATCAAGGAGGATCAAGATTGGTAGCCATAAATCGACTTCTCCTCCATAAATCTGCCCAAGCCCCTTTTAAAGCTATCCAGGTTAGTGGCCATCACCACCTCCTGTGGCAGCATATTCCAAACACCAATCACACGTTGCATGAAGAAGTGTTTCCTTTTATTAGTCCTAATTCTTCCCCCCAGCATTTTCAATGAATGCCCCCTGGTTCTAGTATTGTGAGAAAGAGAGAAAAATTTCTCTCTGTCAACATTTTCTACCCCATGCATAATTTTGTAGACTTCAATCATATCCCCCCTCAGCCTCCTCTCCAAACTAAAGAGTCCCAAATGCTGCAGCCTCTCCTCATAGGGAAGGTGCTCCAGTCCCTCAATCATCCTTGTTGCCCTTCTCTGCACTTTTTCTATCTCCTCAATATCCTTTTTGAGATGTGGCGACCAGAACTGGACACAGTACTCCAAGTGCGGTCGCACCACTGCTTTATATAAGGGCATGACAATCTTTGCAGTTTTATTATCAATTCCTTTCCTAATGATCCCCAGCATAGGAGGACTTCCCCTCTTATTCCTTCATTGCTGAGTTTTCTCAACAGTCTCTGGTGAGGAACTTTGTCAAAAGCCTTTTGGAAATTCAAGTAGACAATGTCCACTGGTTCCCCCTTATCCACATGTCTGTTTACACCCTCAAAGAACTCTAGTAAGTTTGTAAGACAGGATTTGCCTCTGCAAAAGCCATGCTGACTCTTTCTCAGCAGGTCTTGCTTTTCTACATGTTTTATAATTTTATCTTTAATGACAGATTCTACTAATTTACCAGGAACAGATGTCAAACTGACTGGCCTGTAATTTCCCGGCCCCCCCCTGACTGGCCTGTAATTTTCCCGGGTCCATTTAATCAGTGAAATGGATGAAATTGATGCATAAGTTCCTGATATTTACAACAAAGGTGTAACACTACATAGTTATGTGAAATTTATCACTGCACAATAAATGTTTCCATAGCATAAAACTGAAAATGCTGAAAGTAATTTATAAAGTATTTTTCTAAGATATTGTACATGTTTTAATGTTATTTTGCCAGTGAGTTATCATACTTATTACTTAAGTTGACGATAGTTTAGAAAAGGCTACATTAACTTATTTTGGATGCAAAAATCTAATAGGATTTTCTTTCACATAGCTTATTGCTGAAGGAGATTTCTAGAAAACAGAGATTTTCAGCATTTATTTTTTTAAAAAAACATTCTAGCCCTAATGATCTTAGTCACTATGGGATTAAGTAAATTGATATATTTATTGTGCATTCACTTTATAATTTCTAATAAATATAATATTAACAGGTAGCTAAAACAGCAAACTGGCTTGGCAATATTTATTTAACTTTGGAGAATGTAGCTGTTCAAAAGGGGAGCTGTCCAAACAGAAGAACATATTCAAAAATGTCATCAAGGTTTTCTACTAACTAGAGAAGTTCTCTAATTTTTTGCCATTGTGTTTCTCTGTTTTATGACGTATGTTTAAAGTGGGAACCTGTGATATGTATAGGTACATATCTAGGTATAGGTAATGTTTCAGAGAATGGCGGCATTGGTCTGCAGTAGAACAGTTAGATGTGAGTCCGGTAGCACCTTAGAGACCATCAAGAATGTGAGGATATTAGCTTTCAAGAATCAAAGCCTCCTTTGTCAGACACAACACAGAGCCTACAGTATAGATAATAATAATAAACATAAATACATAGTATAGATAATAATGGGCCTTTTAGGAAGCACTTCCACTACATTCTTTGTCTTACAATGTCTCTGCACAATCTGAGATCTTTAAAAAAGGCAAAGTTGTACTTTACAACTTCAAAGTTATATATAACTAGAGGGGCCCAGCCACGCGTTGCTGTGGCTTATTGTGGTGAAATGGAAAAGGAACAGTAGAGGCAAATCAATTGCAGAGGCCAGCAGTACGTGCTCATGCAAACACGTAGCCTGATACTGTGCGATGTCATTGATGTGTGTGCCCGCATTCCTAGGGGGGGGGGGTGGGAATGGAAAGGCAACCCTCCCACACATCTAGGCTGGCTGGTCATGATCCTTTACCTGGGAGTAAGTTTGGTTGGTGGCAATGGGTGTCGCTTCTGAGGAAACCCTCTGAGGGGCGTGATTCAGCCATTCAAAGTATGTCACAGTTGCTGTACTGAGCTTACTCCTGAGTAATGCGTGCCTGGTTTCTAGAGAATCTAGGGTGCCTGGCCCCTCCCTCCCGTCCCTTGCATGTCGCCTCTCACTCTCTTTCCTCCCTCACTTCTCTTCCCTTGCATGCCACCCCTCCCCCTCCTACCCTTCCCTTTCCCTCCGCTAGGGTGGGTGGGTCATAGCAAGATGCTGGGCCCCCTGCCTGCCCTCCCTTGCATGCCACCCCTCCCTCTCCCTCCCTTCCCTCTCCCTCGTGTGTATGTGTGTGTATGTGTTTCACTTCCACTCGAGTTACTGCCTATGTACTGTTTTCACCGCTCATATCTGGCCATCTGAGTGAACATTCTAAGCAGCACGAACATTCTAAAAGTGACAGTTACACACAGACAGCTGCATCTCCTTCACAGGCGTTTTACCTGGGCCAGGTGTGAAATTTCAGGTATGTGAACATCTAAAAACACTCTTGCCTGGCTGACTATGGTGGCTGGGAATTTTCAGAGGAATTGGCCCAGCAGTTACTGAGGTATACTGTCATCAACAAAAACACTGTTAGCTTTTTATATATATAGATGTAGACTATAAATTCTTCTGAAATAATTATATGAAAAATCTAATCTTGTCTATGTTTATTCAGAATGAAATACAATTAAATTGAATGGGATTTACTTTCAAGTGCAAATGCACTTAAAGATTGAAACGAATTGCCTTGGTTCAGAAATAACATCTTTTTTTAAAAAAAAATTCTTGAATAGCCACCCTGAAGAGTTCTATGTACCTCAAAGTTCATGCATCATGTGCTGTTGGTCCAAGCAAGAGATATTTTACTGACCTTATGAGAATCATTGTGATATTTTTACACCAAGAGTTAGTCTAGTCTTGTGTTATTTCTTCCATTGAACTCTCATAAATTATATTAGTTTGTAATTTATTTATTATACAATTGAAACATTTTCCCCAATACTCATTCATCTTCCAAATAAGCAACTGTGACCTGCTAAGACCTTATTTTACATAAAAGAAGGAATCACTGCCTTTGCTCAGGTACACCAATCAAAACTAAGTAGACAAAAAGCTTTAAAAACACATAATCTTTTCTTATATGGATTTGGTCAGGGATGACTGGCTAATTGGGGGGAACACATGAAAGCACATCACAATCCAATTAGCACTTCAGTGCAATTAAATAGGATAGGCTTTGCTATTCTGTGGAGAGACATCTTTGATCCTGCAGTGAAAAATGTCCTTCTGTAAAGCTGCCGTTTTGATTTTTTTCCTCCATAATTAGTGCTAATTGTGTGCCCAAGCTTGACCTGCTACAAACAGAGTGTTTTGCTGCATTTGACACAATGACCTTAGATCAGGGTTCTACTTTGTCTATCTTGTTCTTACTTATTATATATAGCCTGAATCAGTGCTAATCGTTAAATGTACCATATAAAACAACACACTGAAGTCGGATGAAACAATTTACCTGAAGGCTGAGCTGTTAGCTATTTTCACTAGCATTACATGCATTTTGGATTTGAACAAATGTGAAAGGGAATTTAACTTAAATACGGAACAGCTGTATTTTCAGAATTTTCAACCAATCTTCTCCTCCTTCCCAGAACAATAATCCATTTTGCCAGCACATTTAAGGATTCTCAGTATCAGGAACATCTGAAGTTACAAAGGCTGTGTGAACAGCTCACTTCATGTCATAAGACACATAGCTACTAATTACCAAAGCTATTTCTTTAACTGCTCCTCTCCAATGCTGCCTTCCAAAATTTCTTATTCCTTCTAACACAGTAGTATTTTGTAGACTTTCCACCTTCAAGGAACACTTCCCACAGGGATATCTTCCAAGGAACCCAAACCATCTGGCATGGAATGCATGCTGCAAAAGATCCTGAGGAATGTTCCAGAGTGTACAGAACTTTTATAATGAGCCTATGGAAAATGCAAGGTACATTGTACTTCCTAATTGAAAAGGCTAACTGAACCATACATTTTGGGACATTAGCTTAGCCATTTTCTGAAAATATATATTTACTAGCCATTGAATAGTTAGCCGAATGTTAGTTTTGCAATGAAGAACTGCTGATTTCTTCCAAAGGCAAATCAATTAAGGCATATTTCTGATGTAACTGACGTCAATGGGAGTTTTGCCATCAACTTCAGTGTAAAAAATAAAGAACCATTAAAACATAATTTTACTTACCATCAGACTACATAAAAATTGATGGAATGACTCACTGAAATATCCAGTTCATTGCCTTTTAAGCACTTATATGTTTGTCATGGCACTGGAATAATTAAGTTTCATGAGTATCTTTCAGAACAATCTTTACTCTGCTTGATTTGGAACTAATCCAATGCATCTTTTAGGTATGTAGTGTAAGTACGTCACTGCCAGTGAAATACGTCACGCTTTTGTAAGAAATATACATACTGTGCTTTACTTTTTGAAATAAGAGGCTAGATTCCTTATTTTCCTTCTGATGTAACTGAAAGTAGCCGCATTGCAGCTGAGCATCATTCAGTTAACATAATTAGGGAGTTACATAGGCTGACTAACCAACAGATCGAACTCAAAAAGCTCACAAACTGCTCTGTGTTGACTTCCTTGGTCTACTACCTATTCTGGGATTTGCCCTTAGAAGGTTTTGTACTAGTCATTGGAACTCACAAGGAGTTTGGAATATTCTTAGAGTTTAAGTATGGGTAGTTCTATTTTTGACAGTATACACCTGTACAGCATACAGTATCTTTTCCACACTTAATTGTTGATATGTTTGTAATGACTTGGCACTACATACAAATAAATTCATTTAAGCAGCCACTTGTTCAGATTCATATCTCTCTCACACAGTTTGTCTGTGACAATTTTTAACCCTTTTTAAGCACATTATATATCAGGCCCAAATTCATGTAGAGAGGTTTGCTGGGTATATATGTTTTCTTTCCAAAAGGAAGCCTACTATATAATACTCTTTTGGAAGCCTGAGGAAAAGGTCAGGGATTTTTTTTTTTATGTGTCAGCCTACTGAATTCACCTGAAAGCATAACCCACTTGTCACTGAAAATAACTGGGAAAATTCTGCAATCAGCAACATAAAGTGAACTTTTAATTCTTATATTTGGCTCTGTCAAGTCACCAAGATTTCTCAGGTGTGTTCATTATGTGGATTTGGCACATCCTTACCATCTAAGGATATTGTTGGGACAAAGACAAAGCATGGATTCTTGCTTGATTTGCAAGTCTCTACATTTATGGCTCCATAGATTAATGCATCAAACAGAATATGACAATGGACAGTATAATCTAATGGGATTTTTATTTCTCTGCAGAGTTATCAAGACTCACTCCTGGCATTAAAAATCAAAATTCAATAAGTGTGCTAAGATATTAAAATGAATGGAATTCTATATAAAGGAGCCAACAAAAAAGATTTCTCTTTTGTGTGACACATTATAACAGATATAAAGGCCGCAATTTTGTCAGTTTTAATTATTGCATAGATGATATATGAAAGCATTCATGATTCAGTTTGAAAGCAAAATATGTATTTGTTTTGTTGCTTTGATAGTCAACAGAAAATTGTGACAGCAATCAAGTTGTCAGCATCAGCCACCCACTCAGAAGATATGGATGAAATGGTATCAAGGAAATGGTATAAGTTAAATAGCCACACTGTCGTACAGACCATTTTACAAATATCATTTTTGTTGTACATGTAGCAGTCCAAACCACATTTCATATCTGAAACAGTGTTCTTTAACCTATTCCAATAAATAAATGTAAATACAAAAGACATCCACTAGCTAAGGGACAAATATACACGCTGAATGCAGTGCTATTTGACTAATTGATGAGCCTTGCAGACAGCATTTCTATAAACTGTTCTTAATGAGCACATGTACCAATTATAATGTCATGCTCAAAAATAGGACACAATTTGTCTTCCTGTCACATGCAATAGATTTTCAGTGAACAGCCTACAGGTACCACTTGTATCAGGCTATGAATAATAGTGATGCCCTGTAGCATTTTCTCATCACAATTTGAATCCTAGTACTTAGAATGTCAGTTCTATGAGACAAAAACCAGGCTGTAACCACACACCTACACAGTACGGAGTACAAAATGGATTAAGTAATACATTAACAGCACATTAAAACAACTAACACACTAATAAAACTGAACCAGTTAAGGTTTTGTTCAAGAAGCTTTTTGATGAAAATGCTAGTTAAAACATCACCAAAAGTTAACAGATTCATTGAGTGTCTTTCTATAGAAGCTACTTATTAATGCAACTATTGAAGATAAACTTTAAGAGGCTTTATAGCAAGATTATATTTTTGATTTATTTCTGTGCCACTGAAGGTTTTCAAAATCCAAGGATATGCGGGTAGAATTACATACTGAAAGATTTGTCACTTGTAACTAATTTCAGCCATGCTTTATATCGACATTTAGGAGGATGGTGAAGTGCAGCAGTTAAAAGAATGTGCTTAAAAAGGGTTAAAAATTGTCACAGCCAATTTAAATGCTATATCTCTTAGAGATCTGCTCAAAGTGGTTCACAATTAAAACAATATAATCAAACCAAATAAGTCATTTAAAACATCATTAAAAAGGCCCTCCCTCACTAGCAGTACACTGCTCCAAAATACCTGCCAGTGCTGGGTTTCTACCTACTCCCACCCCCAGCTCTCCTCTACTTCATTAGGCATCCTCATGTCACACTGTCCAAGGTTCTGAATGCCTGAATTTAAGTCACTGTCCAATATCTTGGTAGTGCTGCCTGGCAATTGAGCCTATTGCTGGACACTTGCTACATTTAACTCTTTAGGGTTGCCAAAAGCACTGGGAAATGAGTCTGAGGAAAATGGTTAATGTTTTTAAAGTGGGAAATGGCAATTCCCTATTGACTTTAACAAAGCTTTAAATATTCAGAAGTTTAAATTTTTTAGCGTGACATGCTTCTGAAGATGCCAGCCATAGATATGGGCAAAATGTTGGGAGCAAAAACCACCAGACCACAGCTACACAGTCCGGAAAACACACAACAGCCAGTTCTACAAACTACTTGAAATTTTCAATAGCTATCTGAAAATAGTTTTAAAGGTAATAATCAGTTCCAAATTTTGAGGGGTTGAAGCAACACATTTAAGTTTGTGATAACACAGGTTACAGTTGCATGTATAATAAAGCACTTACTTCACCCCTTTTGGCAAGAATCCTAAAATGTATACTTAAAAAAATAGTATCTTTCAGGTTTACAGGGCTTTATTGAAAAAGCAGAACAACATGCCCTGGTCTACTAAGTGTTCCCCTTTCCTCTTTAACCACACGGGAAGATCTATCTGCTTACAACAGAGCACTGAAGTGACATAAGCACCCTCTCATGCAGTAATCTATATACAGTAGGCTCAACAACAACTATGAAACAAAAAAGATGTCAGAGGAACTCTGACCAAATTAGTAATATGTGTCTCTTATGGTACCTAGCTCAGTTTTTGAAAGGATGAGATGTAGTTCTGTTGCAGTCTACCCATAAAGATGATTAGCTCTTGTATTACTGGCATCAAGTTGATATGGCATCCTGCCAACTGTCTTAAGAGAATGTTCAGTACAAGCAGTACAGACAGAAAAGCAATTCCAGAATTACCTCTGAGAATACTCTGACTTTTCTCCTGAAAGCCTGTCATTTCCTGATTACATGTTAGAAACCATTCTTGAAGCATCTTGTGAAATTGGTCTCTCATGCTTTCACCCATTATATCACAACTTGATTAGAAATGCAGCAACATCTCCATTTTTCCAAATGAATAATGCCTCTGTCTTTCTTTTCGTAACAGCCTCCCTTTCTGGTGGTTGACTTGCTTCACTCTACCATGTACTTTGGAAAACCTACCTGAAACATTATTTAGCATAATATTTATTAGAATATATCTACCCTGACCTTTTTTGTGGCTCAAGGTGACCTATGCATTATGGCCTAAACATTATAATTCAGAACCTATAGAATATGGGCAAATTGCCTCCCTCCAATTTTTACTCCATTAAAAGTCCCAAAATAAAATGGCCTTGCATTGCCTACTGAAGATTTCTAATGATAGCACTATAACTGTCTTAGATCCACAGAGTGAGAGAGACAATGAAAATAAATGTGCTTTGGCTGATGCAAGGCAGACCACCTTAAGTAGGGCAACAGTAATTAGTGCCAGCCTTAAAACCACAGCTGCCATGTGGAAACACATAGGAGAAGGTAGTCTTTTAGATATGTGGGTCCTAGATCATGAAGGGCTTTAAAGGTCATAATTAGAACCTTGAACTGGAATGCTGAACTGGCAGCCAATGTAGCCATTCTCAATGGCCACTCACATTTCAATGGATGGGATAGAGATCACACATGAAGCAAGCATTGCCATGTTTCCTTGAATGTTTTCCTGGAACAACAGTCCTCCCACTCTGATAAGGGATGAAACATGCATGGTGCAAAACAGCCAGTACAAACAACAGCCCTCTCCACTCTAATCCCTAAGATTATTGCTTTCAGGAATAAGTCTCCCAACACTCAATCCCAAGCAACAAAACCAATAATATGGTCATAATGACCCATAAAAGTTACAGGTGGTTTTAAAAGAAATGGGTGTCCCACACTGGATTATTTTGATGTGCAACCTGTACTCAGGCGAAGAGGTTACTGTTAGGACAGAGTATGGAGAAACAGAATGATTTCCAACTGACATACATTTCAGACCAGGAAGTATTTTTAATCTCCCTATATCTTCAATCTATATAAAAAAACATAACATGAGAAAAGTTAGAGTAGATTTAGATGAAGGAAGAGTGAAAATCAGCTGGAAGGAACTCTACAATTTGAGATCACAGATGGCATCTCATTACTGGCAGAAAATAGTAAATATGTGAAACAACTACTAATGAAAGTTAAAGCAGAAAGTGCCAAAGCAGGATTACAACTGAATATCAAGAAGGGATAAATAATGACTACTGAGGAATCATACAACTTTAAGGTTGACCATGAAGAAACTGTAAGTGTTCAAGATGTTATATTCCTTGGCTCCATCATCAACCAAAAGAGACTGCAACCAAGACATCAGAAAAAGATTAAGACTGGTAAGGGTAGCCATGAAGAGCTAGAAAATTTCTTAACTGTACAGATGTGTCAGTGGCAAATAAGATCAAAATAATTCATACTATGGTATTTCCCCATAACTATGTACAGGTATGAAAGTTGGATAACAAAGAAAGCTGACAGGAAGAAAGTAGATTCCTTTGAAATGGGGAAGAGAATTTTACATACACCATATATCGGCAGAAAGAAACATCAGTGGGTTCTAGATCAAATCAAACCTGAACACTCCCTAGAAGCTAAAGTAATCAGACTGAGGCTATCATAGATCGATACATTATGGGATGAGACTCACTGGAAAAGACAATAATACTAGTAAAAGTTGAAGGCAGCAGGAAAGAGAAAGACACAACATGAGATGGACTGACTCAATCAAGAAAGCCATAGCCCTAAGTTTGGAACAGCTGGGCAGAGCTGTCAACTATAGGACATTTTGTGAGTCATTAATTTATAGGGTCACTGTAAGTCAAAAGCGACTTGATGGGACTTAACTCTCACACACTGCCCCACAGGCACATCTAAAATGATTGATACTTTGGATTCCTGCTTCAACAGGAATCAACTAAACAGTTGTATTGTAGATCAGTATCTGGTATATATACTATCAACTGCAATTTTTGGCTAAAGCAAAAAGGATAATGAGCAGCTTCCTAGCTGGTCATACTACTCAACAGTTTTAAAACTTAGTACCATTAATGTAAAGCATGTCTTCGATATAAAGCATTGTATTCTTACCAATATGATGCAAGAAAGCATTTCAATATAGCTTACATCTTCAAGAATCTATATATCTGTTTATTTTACCTTCTGTTGTTGTTAATTGTTGCATGAAGTTGTCATAAGGGCAATATCCAGTTGCTGGGTCTGCACATTTTCATTCCTGTGAAAATTACAGAGGATAGCCATAGGCCTTTTCAGTCATTATGGTTCACCATCCATTTGGAGAGGATGCACTACACATGGTCCTCCCAATATGCATACCTGCCATTTTGTATGAAAAGGGCAAGGTGTGTATTTTCAGAGTCCTGTGGTGCAGAGTGGTAAGCTGCAGTACTGCAGTTTAAGCTCGGCTCACAACTTGAGTTTGATCCTGATGGAAGTTGGTTTGAAGGAGCCAGCTCAAGGCTCACTCAGCCTTCCATTCTTGTGAGGTTGGTAAAATGAGTACCCAGCTTGCTGGGGGTAAAGTATGGACAACTGGGGAAGGAAATGGCAAACTACCCCATAAACATAGTCTGCCTAGTAAATGTTGTGATGTGACATGTGATTGGTGTTTGGAATATGCTGCCACAGGAGGTGGTGATGGCCACTAACCTGAATAGCTTTAAAAAGGGCTTGGACAGATTTATGGAGGAGAAGTCGATCTATGGCTACCAATCTTGATCCTCTTTGATCTGAGATTGCAAATGCCTTAGCAGACCAGGTGCTCGGGAGCAGCAGCAGCAGAAGGCCATTGCTTTCACATCCTGCATGTGAGCTCCCAAAGGCACCTGGTGGGCCACTGCAAGTAGCAGAGTGTTGGACTAGATGGACTCTGGTCTAATCCAGCAGACTCGTTCTTATGTTCTTATGACATCAGCTCATGAGTCAAGAATGAACCAGTGCTTCGCCAGGGGACTACTTTTACCTGGAAATACAGAAACTGAAAATACACATTGCCCCTTTCAGACAAAATTGTGAATATCGGGATGATCACATGTAGCATGTTCTTACCATATAGCTGGTAAAAGATAATGACTGAAAAGAGTTAATGTTACAATGCAAGTCTAAGCAGTCTAACCCAATTGATTCCAATGAGCGTAGATTAGAATAACTGTACAGCATTTCACTATTTGTTGCAGTTACAGATACTTTTTGGTGTTGTCACAATCAAAGTTTGTCATATTTTTCCCACTTCTGTTCTTTGCTGCAACTCTTTCTTTTAGTTGTCATGACTAATGACATTTGCCAGGTTAATTATTACTGGGCTTGATGTATCAACCTCAATGGCTCATTATGATCTACAGCTTTATGAAGCAATCACCACAATCCTGAGAGATCTTCCGGAAAATAACAACTTCCTGCCTCACTGCTACCATCACTGCTGCAGCAATGGTAGCATTCTAGATGCCAGAATCTTGAAGTATGTAGTTCTCCTACAGTATTCCTTAGCATAAGCATCAGGTCCTTTGGAAGTTACATGTCTCAAGTCTCTGCATATATAAAATGTTGCTGATTCTCCCTATCACAGTATCTATTGAAACCAAGACAGAGAAGAGGGCAGGGAAGAAGATAGGACCCAGTGGCTTGAAGAGATGAGAAGGAATTTGGATCCTGCTGAGCTCACAGCAATGTCATCAAGAGTACATTCTCAAACTGAATTCAGAACACATTGAAATATTTTCCATTCAAAAATAACTTCAATCGTTCAGCATCATTTTGTTTTGAGCTGAGGGAAATTCACCAATCACTAGCTACACTGTAAATTTCAGATACTTTAGACTTTGGTGAAAGTGGAATGTGACATAATTAATTTGACCAGGAGAGTACATGTAATTATTTTAAAGGAGAATTCGAGTTAGGAGAAGAAGGCTTGAGTTACTATTTGAAGTTTTGTTGCTATGCTTTCCTTGCTCCCATAGTCTTTTCTCAAGTTATTTGTCTCTGCTTATTAAACTGGTTTGCACTACTGTCAATGGTTATTTTTTATTTTAAATCAGGAACTGCTCAGTTGTCTCAAAGGTATTTTCTGAGATGCCCACAAATAAATCCACCTATGACTTCAAATCAAAACTTCAGGAAGCTATTTTCCTTGAAGAATATAGACTGTATTCCTCATTGCCCTCCAACAGCTTTACCAGCTTCGTAATTTCTTCCTGTAGCTCTTTCTCCATTCTACAGCCTTGTGGTCTCTAACTAATATATTCAGCAAAACTGTTTTGCAGCAGTTTGTTCAAATGGTTCTGCTTGGTTCATGCTATAAGTTGCATCCATTCTTCTTTCTAGATCAGCTACATGGCAGGTCGGCTCACCTAATTGGAAAAGCCTAATGCAGAGATACCTTGCATGCATCGTCACTTTCCCTATTTTGTCTAAAAAATGATTTCACAGAGACTTACTTTGGGTCAGAAGAGTGTAGAAAAACTATCAATGTTACCCAGTGGCTTTCTTCCCCACTAAAGGCTTGGAAAAAATTGCTTTCTTGGTTCTTTTATAGCACAGTGAGTTTTTGCCACCACCGATTTATATCTCCTTAGACAAGAGTTCTTTATTCAGAGACTAAGCCAATTTACAGAGCTGTAGTTAGTTACCTGTTTAGATTACAGCAAAATATACTATATTCCTAGTTTCCCCATTTTTAATATGTTTTGCTTTAAATTAAATAATGAAACTGCTTTAATAGATATTTTCTGTTCAATTTATTTTATGGAGTTATTCTCCTTTCATTAAGACCAAGGAAGGAATTGTTTTGTGAGAATTTTAGAGAAATGCCTTCATTTTGCATTCTAAATGGGTAAAGAATGCTCCACCTCAGGCAATTCATGTCAAGTGGAGGCTTTCTCATGCCTCACCAAAAAGCAACTAGAATATTGACCCCGCCCCTGTTCCTAATAAGTTGGTTGTTTTCAACATTATCAGGACTGAACGACACATGGTCAGAAAGAACAGACTTTTGGAAGCACTTCTAATGAGATGTAGGTACTCCACTTGATGTGAATTGACTGACCACATCAGGAAAAGCAGGACTGTACTATGGAGAGAAACATATCTCACTGTGATATGCCTCTGAACAGCCATAGGTGTGGGTAAAACGTTAGGAACAAAAGCTGTCAGACCATGGCCACACAGCCCAGAAAACCCACAACAGCCAGAAAGAAGGACTGCTCTCGCAATTTATGTCAATTTAGTGATCATGAGTGCATCACACACATAGGAATGAAACATGAGCTGAAAATTCTGTTGCTGAAAATTCCAGTGTTCATAGGAGCAAGAGGTACTTCCCCTCTCCTCCAATGTTTCCTCCTGTTTATGGGGCAAGAAACAGGAAGAAGAAAAGAATCATGTTTCATGCCTCAGATCCTCTCTAACTGACAGAGGAATCTGTAAGCAAATGTATAGGATTTACAACAGGGTTATTGTGAGGCATGTACAACTGCACAAAGATAAACATCAGTTACAGGTAAGCACAACCATGTTTTCATTATTGTGGTCTCTATGCAGTCTGTCAATATGGTTCTGTTACCCTGAGCAGTCTTTCCAAGAAAAATCTTGAACAAGCTACACTAATAACAGATAGTTGCTGACATTTTTTATTTATTAAAATATTTATACCCTGCCTTTTGCTTTTAACTTAAGGCTGCCTACAATTCTAAATTAAAACTATCTGTAATGCAATAAAACCCCATTACTCTGACCCACAACATGCTTGCTACTACAACCCCATCAATCCTAACAAATAAAACTGAGACACAGAGCCTACTATAAAGTAATAGGAATGGTACTCTTCTGTCCTCAGAGATTGTTCCACAAGCAAGGGAGCCACTGTTGAAAAGGTATGGGTTCTGATTGATGCAAGGTAGACAATCTTAAGCAAAGAAACAAGTGAAAGATTGAGCATTGTAACTGAAGGAGGAACATCTCACCACAAGCAGTTGTAAACAATTTAAAAGAATCTCTTAATCCTGAAAGAACATTTTCGCTAACAGGTGGGTCCTTTCCAAAAAGTATGTAGAAGTAAAGACTTCCTGCCTTTAGTCTATATAGGAGTAATATAGGAAATAAAAAGCATGCAGTCAATAACTCTAGCCCTTCTGGAGGACAGAAAAGTCTCCCCTAGGGT
Source organism: Sphaerodactylus townsendi (assembly GCF_021028975.2). Lineage (NCBI taxonomy): Eukaryota > Metazoa > Chordata > Lepidosauria > Squamata > Sphaerodactylidae > Sphaerodactylus > Sphaerodactylus townsendi. The sequence continues at coordinate 53,189,855 of NC_059431.1, forward strand.
CAAACTGGTTATTGCCATTAATTATTGAAAGGACGAAGTGGGCTTCAAATTTAATCAAAGAAGTGTTTGCAAAATTTATTATCTGGTCTTTTATTCTATCTGCAATGGGGTTATCCAAAGGACACCACTCAGAGGGCCTTTCCCCACTTACCGTTTGCGGCGCGCTACTCTCAGCGCGAGCTATTTCTGCCGCGGGGTCGTGTTCCCCACTGCTCTGAAGGTGCCGTTTCTTCAGTGCCAGAAATGACGCGCGCTGAGGGGACGTGAGAGCGCACAGTCGGGGCGGCTGCGTTGTCGCCGCCCGGACTCGTGGGGAGCGCCGCTGGACCACGCGCTATTTGGGGAGAGTAGCGCGCAGCAAACGGTAAGTGGGGAAAGGGCCAGAGTTGACTTTTCTCAATCCCTCCTTCCTCTTTTGTTTGAGCCATGCTCTGACTCCTTTGATTCCCTGGTGCCAATTTCTGGATTCTAAAATAGCAGAACTAGGGTTTTCCCTCTCTGATTTGTCTAAGTTAGGCTTTGATAAAACTTGTACTCTGATTAAAAAACAGCTTGAGCTAATAGCAGAGGGTATCTTTAGAAAACAGTGCCCAGGGCAAGTACTACAGCTCATCCCGCTCCCAAACTCCACATGAGTTTAGCAGCAGATTGTGCCTGTTTGATGCAGACAAGGTTGGGTTGAGCTTGCAGGATTCAAGCCTGCAGTTTAAAGCTCAACCCAGAAAGGTTGAGGCCAATTTCTCCCCAAGCTCCACCTGACATTTGGAGATAAAGTTTGGGGGCGGAGCCAGCAGTTTAAAGCTGGAGTCTGTCACATCAAGTGCTCAGTTTGAAGCTGAGCTCCATCTAGCTGGGTTGAGTGACCCAGCCAAGTCCAGCACTGAAGAAGTTCGACCCTGCCCAAAACTCCATGTGACTTTTTGGGTGGGGCAAGCCCAGTTGAGTGCTGGCTAGGTTCAGCATTCAACTGCGAACCTGCCCCCAAACTCCATGTGGAGTTAGGGAGCGGGGAACAGTTACTGCCTGGTTCTGGGGGCAGGCTGGGGCCCCTTGAGGGATGGCACCCAGAGTACGTGCCCTACCTATGTGGCCTACAGTAGATGTACCTCTGGCTATTAGACTGGGGTCACCTTCTTTCAGATGTCAAACAAATTCGCTCTTCATTGTTCCTGGGGTTTTGCTCCTTCAAGACCATTTGTTGGCAATAAGTATATGTATTCTTTTTCTATTCCCTCTTCTCGCCATCTCTACTCCTTAGCCCTTTTCAGTGCATTACTTCAGTGCATTCAGTGCTGATCTTTTTGGAATATTTTCTAACACACCACACTCAAAGGGTTTGTTTTTACAGTCTCAAGGCGCCTGAAACCCTGTCACATTTTTTCTTCTCTGGCAACTACCCTTCTTGCAACTTTCCCCAATGGTTCAGAGGACTATCACATAATCTTTTGTCCAGAAAGGTTGCCAAATATATCTTGGCTGCATAAAAAATTCAAGCTGCCATTAATTTGGTAAAATATGCAGTGATTCAGTGGCTATTTTAATTGGTTATTTTAAATTATGTATTCAATGTTTACTTTCTCCTAAAGTGCTGAATGTGTTCCTGCATGTCTGTCTTCCAAAACAGAAATCCTACAGATCCCACTTTTGTCAAAATAAATGTGTTTGCACCTAGTTTGTCTGCTTCATGGGGGAGTGGTAACACTTGCTATGGCCCCATCCACCTCTGAGTAAATGCACTTGTTTTAGAGACAGGGCATTCCAGCTTGCATTGGTTACAAGAAGCAAGCTGGTTCTGGGGCTGGCAGCTGAAGGGTGGTGGCAAAAGGGCACTCCCATGGGGTGTCAGGTTGGGGACCAGTGGGGGTGGAGCAGGTCTCTTTATTTTTCCCTTTCTCCCCTTTCAATTGGCTCCAGGGGATGGGGATATGGTGGCTTTTTGGCAATTGGTTTGACATGAATTGGGGAGAGCATTTTTTGGCCACTAGCTGGGTACAGAGGGAAGACCCCCTGGTCTGCCTCTCCCTGCTGCTGCAGCTTGGTGTGATGGACGGTATTGGTGGTGGATAGGGTTGGGGTGAAAGAGTAGCCCTGGAAGAGCAGACTGTAATCCTGAGTGAGAAACAGGAGAATAGTTCACCAGCTCCGAGGACATGGATAAGTTGCTTGCAGGGATGCAGCCTACTACCAACTCTTGTCCATCCTGGCTGATGAAAGCTAGCTGCAGTGCATGGAGGGGGTCTGGCCCAGTGGCTTCAGTAGGTGATAAATGCCTTAGTAGGTGATGGTGAACCTATGACATGTGTGTCAAAGGGGACATGCAGTGATGTTTTTGATGACATGCCAGCATTCACCAGCACCTGACAACTATTGTCCCCGTTTGAGTTTGAGTCATTTTGTAATTATTTGTAATTATTTATATAATATATAACATATATAACATTACACATGACCACCATCTCTTTCAGAAGCACTGGCATCACATCACACATATGTAATTAAGTGTTTCTAAGTTGCTTGAGGGGTTGGGGTGATATGCCAGTCAAGTCAAATTAGGCATTTTCTGAAATTTTGACATGCCAAGCCCAAAAGGTTCACCATCACGGCCACAAACTATGGTATTTTACTGGACCAGCTCCAGAGAATGAGGTTGGTGAGCACTGTGTTAAGTGACTCTCCAATCTTAGATTGCAAATTAGATGCAATAGGGTCAGTTTCAGAAGATAGCTTTGGGGGACTCATATTCGCAGTTTTGGGAGCTCCCTTGTGATGTTTCCCAGGTTTCAGTCCTGTCCCCCATGCCAATCACAATCTACATGAAGCTGCTGGGTGAGGTCATCATGGGATTTAGAATCAAGTGTCATCAATATGTGGATTACATTATTTCTCCGTTACATCAAAGAAAGGGGAGGTACTCTGTGTGGGGACCATTGCCTGGAAGTGGTTATGGGATGGAAGAGAACCAACAAACTGAGGCTGAGTCAAGACAAGACAAAGTTTTCTGGGCTTCTGAGTGTGCGAGATCATAGGGCACCTAGTTCTGGACAAACTGGGTGTGAGATCTGGGGATGCTCCTGGATTCACTGCTGTTCTTTAAGGTTCAGGTAACGGCGGTGGCTACAGGGGTCTTCCAGCACCTCCACCTGGGGTTTGGGGTTAATTTTATGTGGTTTTATGATTTCTTTTAATGGTCATAGTTTATTAAAATTAATCATAGTTTATGATATTTTGTGATCTTTTATTGTTTTGTAAGCTTTTATTGTGTAAACTGCCTAGAGACTTTGTGTAAGGCAGGTTATAAATATTTTCAAATAAATAAATAAAATAAAAACCTCTACACAGGTGTCTGCAATATATTTCAATATCATTTTGACAATTCTAAAACGTGCCTATGCATGCCAGAGTACATAGTTTACCTAACATTATACCGGAGAGATAGTGACATAGCTAAATCCAAATTATTTGTATTGTTGAATGAACTCGTAACAGAAAAAAATGTATGTAAACAAAAACAATTTGCATCATTACTACAGGAAATAATTTGCCTGTTTCCTTTCACAGCTGCACTAGAATAAGCGTACTATGTAGTGATCTAATACTCCTTTTCAGAGTGATCAGATCACTCCTAGTCTGGCTGGTGGACAGTCAGCTATGAGTTACATATTCATAAGCTCAGAACAAAAAGATATTCTAAATGCCCTATGTAACAACATCTTTTAAAAATACATTTACATGCCATGATCTTCATGCCAGTTTTTCTTCCAATATTAAAGTGCTGAATCTCAGGACCAATTTGCTTTATTGCTGAAATTTACACATACCTTCTGCTTGATATCCTCCTTTTCTGTAGTAAGGCCCAAGTGGTTACATATTTATAGAAGCATTTCATAAGAGTTCTTGGCATTTTGTAATTAGATGCTATAAGTTTCAGTATGTGTGGTTAATAAATAAGCATGAATAGGGCACTGGATGAAAGAGAATTGCAAATAAAGTATGCTATTAACTAAGTTAGGTCAGAAAGATCCCTGACATTTCAAAAACTAGAATCATTCCACTTGACTTATGGAAGAACTGGAATACATACATTTAAATTACTTTACATAGTTTTTACAGGCACTAACTACGTTGAGCTCAGTGGCTTCCATTCAGCAAGATAAAACAGCAATAGACCTGAAATTGTTAACAAATGTGTTACTACACAATATACAAGCAGCAGCAACATTAGACATAGACATACATGTTTATGTTTTGTCACATTTTGGAATGTGTATGGAGGAAACTTCCCTATTTCCCCATTTACAGAACCATAAGACTGACATTATCAGAAAGTGGATTCCTTTTGAATATTAGAAAATTATTCAGGGTTTACTTTTATAAAACTCAAATTTTATAAAACTCTTTCCTTTTTTTACTAGATTGGAACAAATATATGAAGAAGTATGTATTTTAATAAAATATAAAATAGAATGAAAAGGTCACTTCCTCCCCCTACAGAATGGCTACTTAAACTTATTCTCTGCCACCACCACCAAAAAAGAAAGGTTCTAAATATTCCACAAGGAACATCTTATCGCTATGAGAATGAATTATAAAGTTACCATTTAATGCCCCATTGTGTTTACTTGTATGTTTTAAACTTCAACGGATATACATATTTTTTAAAAAATTTAATCACCAATTTCAGTAAATGTTACAGGTTATATCACCATTAATATGTACAAACAATATTTCCACACAGTCATGCATACATTTCTACTTAATTCAATTATTTATAAAATGATCCAGCTTCATAATTGTAGGCTCCCATATATACAGTTGTTGTTTCTATTTCTCTCATATTTAGTCTATCTAATGAGCTCATATAAATGCTATATCTTTGATAAAACTGTGGCAAAAATCTGGCAAGTTTCCACATTTGTATTTTTCCAAATATTTGGTTATCTGCAGTTTTCTATTCAAAAGCAAACACATCCTTGGAAAAACATGAAAATTCATTTTAGTGGCAGTTGAATGAAAGAAAATAAAAGCCTAAGGAAGAGGCACTTAAAGTGATTCACAGTGTTTTCAGATGTCTGAAATAGACGGTCAACTCACATACAGGTGATAATGTGGAGCATTTGTTTGTACAATGTGATAAACCAAAGTACTTTTAAAGTTTCTTTTAACCAATTACTTGGTTATCTGGTCAGAAAAGAAGGGTGGTGATCATTTATTTATTTGATTTTTAAACCACCCTCCCCCTAGGGGCTCAGGGCGGTGAACAACAATGATAATATTGTTCAATAATGTAGGCAGAACCTCAACAGGAATTACCAAGATGTATAATAGTTCGATTTACTGTCATTTTCAACCACAATGTCCTTCTTTAAATACTATAGAACAAAAAATTTGTAATTCAAGAATGTTGAAAAATATCTTATTGCTAACTTAGGTTCCTGTATGAGATTGAGAAACAGAATGACATTTCAGTCCAACGTTCCCAAAAGAAGATACACAAGATCTTCCTCCTTGCCCCAACTAAAGAACCTTATTTTAGTCATCCCTAGCAAACAGCCCAAGCTTATATTTATTTATTTATTATTTATTTTGAGTTTTTTATACCGCCCTACCCCCGAAGGGGGTTGTGCTAGATCTGTTTAGTTGTGCTAGATCTGTGGTATGTCAACAAATGTGAAGCATACTAATAATCCATACAGGCACCCCTTATTTCATTTTAAATCATTTAGAGACTATATTTGCTTCTTGGAAGTCACTAATTTAACACTCTCAACTAGTTCCGGCTTCCAAGGCAGCTGACAGGAGGGCACTGCAGGGACACATTTTCCTGGGCCCAAGTCAGCATCATGCAGCTTTCAGAAACAATCTGATTTATTTTACTTCTAATGCAGTTCTACACTGCAGTCACTAGGGGCACAGGGAATAATAACCAGTGGTCGCTTTGCTTTCGACTCACTGTGCCTTTCTGCAAAGTTTATTGCAAGGAGGCAAACACCTGCATATGCTGCTAAGTCCATCAAGGAAGCCAACACTGGAGTAACACAACAATGGCAATAACAATTCATTACTGATATGGTCATCACCAGGATGCAACCTCCTTTTTCTAGCTGTATTTCCCTCTTCCTTTCCTTTCAACCAGCCTCACAGTTTTGTTTGCTCAGCCAGCTCTTCTCTGTTAGTGTTTTTTAGAAAATGAAATAGCAGTTCCTCTTTTCTTAATTTCTCTTGCTCTTTTCTGTACATTTCTCCTTTATTTTGTTTTCTTCCTTTCAAAATATGGCTCCATTTCTCTCTCTCACTTTCTCACCCCCCCCCCCCAATACACACACACAATTTATCAGTCTTGGTCTCAACTCCTTTTCATTGCTGGTTGGCAGCATAGAATGTAGTTAATGATAGTACAGCAGCAAACCTTTGTTAATATTATGAACAAAAGCAGAGGTAGGAAGTTAGTATTTCCCCATGATCTATCCAACTAGTAAAATGATGTCTCCCCTCTCCCTTTTACATGCACGGTAATGGAATGTTAATCTGCCTTAGTGGTTACACATGTGCAACAGAAGACATACGTCCTTCTCTCCCCAATTAGATTTAATTACATACAATTAGATTTAATTAAACACTACAGAGGAAGTGGAATACCGTTGTTATTTGTGGGACATCTAATATACTTTGTAAACGCCTCTTCCCTACTATAGATACTAAGCACCATGTTATATGACAAACGAAACATTCTTTTTAGAAAATATGTCAATCAGTTCAAATGATCCCAGTACTTCTTATAGAGCAATACTACACAATCAGTTCTCCAGAGAACTGACTTGAGGCAGCTTACCACAGTGTTGAACTAGGTAAAGACACAAGGGTAAACTGAAATATATTTCTTACTGATTTACTTATCAAAGATTTATTGCAATATGAAACTTTAGTGAACCACAGCCCACTTCGTCAAATGTGTTCTCTAGTGGTACACATATGTCATGAGCCAGCACAATATGTCCATACAAATGCATAATTAAAAAATCAGAAACATGGTTTGGGTCAGGGTCATATGGGCGGAGGTGCGGTGAAATCTTTGTCTAGGGACCCATGATGGCTCTCAGCAGCCCTGATGGCTTCTTGCAACTGCTTGGTGCTTGCTACTTGATTATCCAGATTCTGGCTGCCAAACCCTGCCTCTTGATAGTCCCTACTGAACAGGCTGGATTGCACCTGGCGAAGTCCAAATGACCAGGAATGTATAAATACACATCATGCATTACTGGTTCAAGCTTTACAGGTCCAAGTTTTTTTCAAATGTTTGCGCATTATTATAAATTTATTATTTATTTAAAACATTTCTATGGATTTTCTCCAGAGAACTGACTTGAGGCAGCTTACAAAATGCAACATAATAAAAACATAACACAATAAAAGTTGTCAACAATTAAAAAACACTGTGACTCCTTCCAGATCAATTCTGAACCAACAAATGTGGCGAACACATTCACATTCTTTCTACATTTCCAGAAAGAACAAATATCAAACATTTAAGGGTAAAGAATTCCATCTGAAGGCAACAAAAAAGTTTTTTTAAGTATTACATACCATAGTCTGTAATTTTACAGGACACCAAATACAGCTCTTTCAGATTCTGTCCTTCTTTAGCAATGACCTCGACACATCTGGAATACATGAAATATAATTTACTGGTGTTAGAATTAATTCTATATTAATACTTTTTTTCAATTTCAGGAGTTTGATGACTTTAATAATAGTCTTTGTAAGAAATTAGTTCTGTTGATCATACAAAATTTGCATTAATGGATTATAACTGCATTCTTCATTCCAACATATTTGGCAAACAAATGACAACTCAGTGTTAAAAGTAAGTGCAAATGAATTTGATGATAATCATAATGATTTTAAGCTTCATCACATTTTTAGATAATAGAGATTAAAAAATTACATCAGTACTTTAGATACTACCCAAAATAATTGCAATTTGAGACCGTGATCACTCCTGTTTGCCAAGAGTGATTACTCCAGATGTCAGAATACATCAGTGTATGAAATATCATTTAACATTTGAGCACAAATATTTAGCTATGGAAACATACATTAATTGGCATAGAGATTTAAGGTATTTTTGTTTCTTTCCTACAAAATTGTAAATTGTGCTTGAATTTTATTATTTTCATTACATTTATGAAAATGCAACAAACATAGCCAAAAATGTTGAATTATGTAAACAATATACTGTTTTTTACATGTTTTAGTCAGTCAGTATGTTTGCTTGGTCATTGATCCAAAAATAAATAAGTAAAACAAATACAAGCGAGTAGATACACCTCCAACAATTAACAGTCGTTCTATTACAAGGAAATAAGCTCATATTAATTGTAAAAAGTTAAACATTTCATAAATATTTAAAGAAGACTAAATATATTAAATCTTAGAATGTCGCAATCTTGTGACAATGTAAATAAATTTAGTCGCTTGATATATTACATTAGGGGACTATTATCATTCCTTCCCAAAAGATATTTCTGACCCTCTCAGTGTTCGTCCACTCAGTTATTCTATCATTAAGCTGAGGGCTCTTTTGATTTGACGTTTCCCTAGTTCAGAAAATAAGTCCAACTGTGTCTGGTTTGTATATCTTATTGATTCCCCTCCTAGATTACAGTAAAGAGTCAAAGGGAGGTGATCACTTGTCATTGCAGCAATATAATCTGATACAATTAAATAATGAGCAAACTGGCTGGGCTGTTCAGCAGGGTCAGCGCCATTCAGGATAACTAGGTGAAGATTATTAACTGTCTGAATTAAACATAACCCTGCAAAATTTGCTACTGGGTTCAAGGAGCACCGGGCTGTAAAATGTTGTTGATTCTCAAAAATCATAGGCCAGAGCCTGAATTTATCAGCCAGCATTTCATTACTAAGTCCTATTTCTGTGGATCTTCTTCAGAGAACTGGCTTGAGGAACCTTACAAAATGCAACATAATAAAAACATAACAAAATAACAGTTGTCAACAATTAAAAAACACTGTAACTCCTTCCAGATTAATTCTGAACCAACAAATGTTTCTAGAAATTTCAATTTTTACTTCAGTCAAAATAAGCTTACTGTGATTTTGCTTCCAGAGTTTTCAGCTTGCTACTTAAAGTGGCAAAGGAATATTATTAATAACCAACTGGACACCTTAGTTTTCTACAAACCTCTCATTTATTTATTGAAAGCCACATCATGCAATGTAACTACATAATGTAAGTTAGGCTGAACATAATGTTTCCCCATACCCGAACTGGTATATATTGAGCAACTGGCTGTAGTGTATTCAGTGACACATGAAATTACATCCACATAACAAAATGTATGATGTTGTTTTATCATGTATAAATTCTTCCCTGTAAACCGCCCTGAGCCCAGTTGGGGAAGTATAGCCTAAAAGTCAAACAAATAAATATCTTTAAAGGTAAAAAGGTAAAGGTAATCCCCTGTTCATTACTGACCCCTGAGGTGAGTCACATCACAACATTTACTAGGCAGACTGTGTTTACGGAGTGGTTTGCCATTGCCTTCATCAGTCATCTACACTTTACCCCTAGCAAGTTGTATAGCTCAAAAGGATGGTAGGCTGAGTCAACCTTGAGTTGACTACCTGAAACCTGTCAGAATTGAACTCAGGTCATGAGCACAGTTTTGACTGCAGTACTGCAGCTTACCACTCTGCACAAAAACCAAAAACAGTCCCAAGCAACCTTTGTTCAAGTTCTGAATAATGTTACTTTTGATCATGAATGGCACCTACAAATATCAATTATCATCCAGGCACAGTATATTTTTGTGTGTATATATATTATTCTGGGAGGGAAAGCAGCATGGTGATCTTGCCAGATCTCAGAAACTAAGTAGGGTTGGTACTTGGCAGGAAGACCCCCAAGGAAGACTCTGCAGAGGAAGGCAATGGCAAGTCACCTCTTCTTCTTACCTGCTTTGAAAGCCCCTTCCAGGGGTTGCCATAAGTCGGCTGCAACTTTGAGAGGACTTCACACACTTGACACCACTTTATAGCTATGTAACACTTTTTAGCAATGTAACACTGCAGTAGTTAAAGAAGTAACGATGTAATAAACAACTGTATAGATGCATATCAGATGTGAAAGTATATCTACAGTCAAACATACTGAGAAGAATACTGCATTACATCAAGCTTATCTATACACCCATCCTTTATCTTGCCTTTAAAGTTTTGGTACACTTGATCATCTCCTTCATTTTTATATAAAACACATTTTACACATTTAAATCTTATTGTTCACAGTTTACTAGTTATTATGTTGCGACTTAAAGAACGTGGATAAATATTAAAATAATTATTTACAAAAATCAACTTATACATGATCTATCATACACTGCAGATGGTGAACTATTTCTAGGCAACGTCTTTCTAATATTCTCTCTTATATCAGGGTAAAGGTTAATTAATTAAACTGTGTAAACTACAAGCTATCAAATGAATTCAAAAGGACCTTGAATTATAGAAAATAATTGTCTGTTCTACATGCATATACAGTTTTATGTTTTGGTCTACTTTGCAAGTCTAGAATATTGCATTAGTGACAACTGAAACGAACTAATGAGGAAATATGACTACACTGCTTGCAAGAAAAGTGGTCCTTGGAGACCTTGTTACTGTTTGTGATGCACTTCAGCTAATAGGAGCTGCCAGACATTGGTTAGGACATTTCACTTTAAAGAACTGAGTTTCAGTCACCTCAGAGGTATGAAAAGAAATGACACCATTAGAGAAATAGCCTAGTGAAATTTGGAATGAATGTCAAAATGTCCAAACCAGATCAGCGGCACATTTCAATATATTTTTCTCAGTAGAAAAATATGTCTGTGCTATTGTTTAAAATGAAAATAACAGAACAAAAAATTACTGGGAAAGATTTAATAAAGGGAAAACTGAAATGCATAGGACAAATAAACCATACACTTTTAAAAGCATTTATGTTCAGAACATGTAAGTAAGATGAACATGATATTAAAGAAGCTTAACTATGGCAGATGTTACAAGTTAGAGATTCAAAACATAGAATATTTATGGAAACACAAATGCAAACAATTCATGTAAAGATACTTCACATGGAGCAAAGCAAGCTAAAGGTAAGAATTTATCAGTACTTCTATTTCAGAATCGTGGGGATATGACTGATAGAGCCTCAAAATGTTGCTAGGGGCACACAGCGGGGAGGGATTTCTCTACAAACCCACAGGGAATCCCAGGGTTGTATATAAATCTGAAATCTTAAGAAAAAATAAAATAAAAATCAGGGGATAAAAAGTCCCTCCACCAAAAGAACAGAAAAATACCAAAAGCTTTAAGAAAAGAATGCACACTAAAATCTCAAAGGCTGTTGGGGGGTATCAGGTAACCCCAATAATATTGCTAAGCCTTCCAGAGCCTTGGTTCCTGTAAATCAAAGCTTCAGACAGAAACAGGAGTGTATTGGGAGCCCAAAGCAGTGCTGGAAAAGCACCCCCTCCCTGACACCGTCATCTCTCTGAAGGAGAAGGAGGGGTCAGGCCTAGCAGTGGCTACTGAAACTTACTACCCATGTAGCCCAACCCAGCAGCATCCTCTGCACACCTAAGCCAAGCCTGGTAATGGCAGCCATGATGACCTCAATCAAATTTGGCCTGGCCCAGCAGCAGCCCACTGCACAACTGAGCCTGGCACTGGCCACTATGTAGCCCCGACTGACTTTTCCCAAGGAGAGGTTGCCAGGGCAGGGAAAATCTGAGCAAACTGGTACTGAGAAAGGTAGCCTACCTGTGGGGAAAAAGGGACAGAGGGAAGCGCCATTTAGCTACTTACTGTAATAGGGGATAATCTACGTATGTATATGTAATAGAGGCTTGTTTTGTGTATTTGAGAGTTTGGATGTAATATTCATCTGCATTTGATTTACTGTATTACTGTATTGGCCACTGGAGAGTGTTTTGTTTTGTTCTGTTTGATAGTACAGAGAGAAGCAGAACCAGAGGTACTGAGTACATCATTGGGTCCCATGGTAGCAACTGCCACTGTGCCAGGATTTGTGACAATCACTGCACTACTAGGACTGCCCCAACACCAGCAGCCACTGCACAGCTGGGCCAGTCTTTTCCCAGGGAGCTTTTTCCTACTATATCACACTTAAGTGTGTGGCTTAGCCTGTACAGGATGTATGCTTGACAGAGCTGTCTACATTTGTATTCCCAGGATTGATTCAAGTCAAGTGCAATAGCAGTCTTCATATGGTGTTCCATTGAGGAAGACTATAGTTGAAAATGTGGAGATTCATTGCAGAGCCAGTTTTGGAAGTGGACAGTTATTTTTACTATACTTCTTCCTTTTGTTTAAGACTGGGGTTGTTGTGGTTTTTAGTTCTGGTGGTTTGGTTTCTTCTGTTGTGGCTCAGCTATGATGTTGGTCATAAGGGTGTGGGAGGCACTGGATAGGGAGGGCATACTTTGCTGCATTTCTTCTGCTCAAAATTCCCCTCGTAGATTCTCCAGTTGTGTCCTTACACTCATGTGACCAGGTCACCAAGGAGGGTGAGGGAAATATCAAAAACCCATTAGACAAAAGGTCGGACTCGGTCTTACGAAAATCCCATGAATGGTTGGCATCTACCATTAAGGCACTGGCCCCCTCCTCCACAGTGGCCAGGGCTACCATGGTCTTCCTGTCCCCTGAGGAGCAAGTGGCTAGGGAAAGGGTAGAATGGAACCTCTTGGCTAATGCCTTCCTATCAGATGACACCAACAACACCCTCACCTTGGTGGCTCGTTCCATGGAAGCCAAAGTGGTTGTTCGATGTAATGTTTGGCTATGCCTGTGGCAAGCAGAATCCCACTCCAAACAAATAGTAGCAGGCTATCCCTATCGGGTGGGGGGGGGCTCTTCGGCAAAGAGTTAGATAAGGTTCTCATAGAAACAGATGGAGGGTGGAATCCCTCTTGAAAAATCCCTTGTGACTGGAACTTGAAACAGTCCAACATTAGAGGCACCTCCATTACTCATAGGTAGAGGAGACCAAGAAGGAAAGGCCACACAGGTGTTAGTGGGGGTGGGGATTCCAAGAATCAGTTTTGCAAAGCAATGACAGAAGTGCTAGAATGACAAAAATGCCTAATATAACACTCAGTAAAAGCCTTGTTACCGTGTCCACAACTGCTCATTGGGAACATATGCTCATGAACAAAACAGGAAGGAGACATCTGAATGCCACCACAAATGAAACTGGAAATATGGCAAGCCTCAGCAGCAAACTACAAGGAACACATAGGATTGGAACCCATGATGCATTGAACTGATGGATTGTAAAAGACAGAGTCAATTAAAAAATGGGTTCCACTTCAAAAGTTTTGAAGTGGAACCCATTTTTTAATTGACTCTGTCTTTTACAATCCATCAGTTCAATGCATCAGACCATTGGCAGAGCAGGTCTGGAAAGCTATAGGCATAATATACACCCAATTATTCCTCATCATTAATGACTGGCTGTGAGCTAACGCCTGGGAATGTTGGGGTGAAAGATGAGGAAGGAAGAAGAGTATTCAGTAACTGCCCTCTTTTTCACATTTCCCATATTTCCAATCAGGAGAGGTGACTACATCTGCCTTTTAGAGGTTTGAGCTGTATAACCCACCTGGCAAGAGAGTCATGATCCACTTCATGCTATCAACAGAGCCTTGTCTCTCCCCCCCCCCCATGTACCTGATGCCCCAGTCTCGTGCCACGTACCAGCTACCAGCACAGTCCTTTTCAAGTCCTTCACTAGTGCAGTGCCATAGTTTATGGGCTGGTTGTAGGATTGTATCCTTGCTTCTCTAATTCATGATAGAATTTAAATACATTATACAAAACGCTGAAAGTTTACTGAGGCACACACACACAAATCTGTGATTTCTAGAGCTATTTTCATTTACTTACGTATTTATTTAGTTCATTAGTTTTATATTCAGGGCATCTCCCACCATTTTATGAAATCATAAAATCAGACATCAATACATTTAGGTAACATTTAAAACCTCATTTAAAACTGCTCATAAACAGTGGTGACAGTTCTTTAAAGACAGCTGGATGTTGGACCAGATGGGAGTGGGGCAGGCCAAGTTGTAAAACTGTAACTGCCTCAACTGTAACCCTGGTGGAACTTAGTTACTTACTTACAGACCCTGTGGAATTGCATCAGGTCCTGCATAGCCTGGATCTCACTCAGCAGAGCATTCCATGAGGTTGGAGCCAGGGCAGGTATGCTGGTCCCAGATCATTTAGGGCTTTAAACGTAAGCACCAGAACCTTAAATCTGATCTGGTACTCGACCTGGAGCCAATGCAGCTAGCAGAGCATGGGCTGAATATGTACCCGGCATGAGGATCCCATAAGAAGCCTCGCTGATGCAGTCTGCACCAGCTGGAGTTTCTGGAGCAAGTCCAAGGGCAGCCCTACACAACAGAGGCGTAGCTACCATGGGGACATCCGGGGACAAGTGCCCTGGGGGCTCCCTTGTGGTGGGCGCAAAAATTGCAGGTTCGTTTGTGGCTTTTTCTATTTTTCACGTTTTTTTTCATTTTTGGCCTGCAGGGGGCGCAGTTTGTAGGCTAGCAGCACCAAAATGTCAGGCTATTGTCAGGTGACTATAACTTTGGACCCCCTGAATCAAACTTCACGAAACCTAGGTGGTATCATAAGGATAGTCTCCTGCTGATACCACCCAGGTTTGGTGAAGGTTGGTTCAGGGTGTCCAAAGTTATGGACCCCCAAAAGGGGTGCCCCATCTCCCATTGTTTCCAATGGGAGCTAATGGTAGATGGGGCTACCCTTTTGAGGGTCTATAACTTTGGGCTTCCTGAACCAAACTTCACTAAACCTGGGTGGTTTCATCAGGAGAGTGTCCTGAAGATAGCCTAAACGTTTGGTACTTTTAGCTTAAACATTGCTCCCCTGACAGGCACCCTCAAATTTTCCCCAGGTTCTCTCTTTAAATCCACCTCCTTTGGAGTGGATTTAAAGGGAGAATCTGGGCTCCCTAGATTTAAAAAAACACATTGAAATTGTTGAAGGCTTTCAAAACCAGATTCAACTGGTAGTTGTGGGTTTTACAGGCTGTGTGGCCGTGGTCTGGTAGATCTTGTTCCTAACGTTTTGCCTGCATCTGTGGCTGGCATCTCCAGAGGTGTATCACAGAGAGAAGTTTGTTACAAGAGAAGGCTGGACACAGACTTCTCTCTGTGATACACCTCTGAAAATACCAGCCACAGATGCAGGTGAAACATTAGGAACAAGATATACCAGACCACGGCCATGCAGCCCAGAAAACCCACAATAACCAACATTGAAAATGATGCTGTTTGGGGTGGGGAATCTACCCTGAAACAGCATCACTTTCAATGTTGTTTAAACTAGGGAGCCCAGAGCCCTTGAGGTGGATTTAAAAGGAGAATCTGGGCTCTGTAGTTTAAACAACAATAAAAGTGATGCTGTTTCAGGGTGGATTCCCCGCCTTCAAAAAATAGCATTACTTTCAATGTTGTTTAAACTAGGGAGCCCTGGGTGTGTTCAGATTTGTGTGTTTGGGCATGTTCTATAATGCAATGGTGACTTTGAGATGACCTGGTGCAAAAAATGTTGTTTGGTCGTGGTGCGGGAAGGACGCTGCCCATATGGGGGGGGGGGGCGCAAAACTCAGATTTTGCCCCGGGCTCCATTTACCCTAGCTACACCCCTGCTACACGTTGCAGCAATTAACAATTAGAATTCCCCACTTGCTCCTCCCCAGTCCAGACACAGGACCTCTGTCTTAGCTGGATTTTGCTCCACTGTTTCAACCATTCCATTACAGCCCTCAGGGATATTTCCGGGGTGATATCCAGATAATCATCAGCTGGGTATCATCAGCATATTGATAACAACCTAGCCCAAAACTTCCAAAACAGTCTGGCAAGAGGATGCATATAGATGTTGAATAATATCTTATCCATAAAGCATAGAGGTTTTACATATTATTGTACTGGGGTTTGTGAATTATCAAATGTCTCCTTGTTGATTTCAACGAGTCTAATTTGCACAACCACTACTAAACAGAAACTATTCTGAAAAGTACAGAGAGATTAATTGACTGGGCTAAAGGAATGCAATGTGGTACATATATATTGTTCACTTCGGCGTTAATGCCCCCTAGAGCATAAAGCTAATTAACAAGGCAAAAATAAGGATGCAAACATTTAGGAATAGGTTTTCTGCATTACACAGCATTTTCTCATATTGTCTAAACAAACCACATCTTCAGTTTGTTTTAAATATCCTTGAAACATTGTGATTGAGCATGTGTTTTCATTTGATACCACAATATTTAAACACTGATCAGAAAAGGTAACAAATAAAATACAAATAAAAGTGTTGGATTGTATGGAACAGTCCTTCGATGGCTAATCTCATTTCTCCAAGGCTGGGGACAGGGGAGATAATCTCAACTTAAGTATGTGGAGTCCCATAAAGCGTAATCCTCTCCCCAGTGCTCTTTAACATCTATATGTGCCCCCTTGCCAGTTAGTCAGGTGTTTTGTGCTAGGTTGTTACCAGTTTGCAGATAACACTCAGCTGTATTGGTTAACAGACAATCAGCCTGAAAAATCTGGGTATATCTTTGGAGGCTGTAGTAAAACGGCTGAGGCAGAGCCGTCTGAAATTAAACCCATTCAAGATAGAGATCCTGCGATTGAGTCGGGGAGACACAAAATTAAACAGTTCAGCTTCACACTCTGGACAGTGTTCAGCAGAAACCAGCTTCCTTTGGAAAGAATCTGGCAATGATCCTGGATGCCTCCCTTTCCTTGGAGGCCCAGGTCACTCACACTATCAGGTTGGAATTTTTTCCCCTTGCCAGGCCCAGAAGTTGATTCCTCACATGTCTCATACTGATCCAGTCACAGTGTTCCATGCAACAATCACCTCTAGATTAGACAACTGTAACTTACTCTATGCAGGGCTACCCTTGAGACTGCTCTTGAAACTGCAACTGGTCCAGAATGTGGTGGCGCAGATCTTGATGGAGACCCCATAGAGCAGGGGTAGGGAACCTGCGGCTCTCCAGATGTTCAGGAACTACAATTCCCATCAGCCCCTACCAGCATGGCCAATTGGCCATGCTGACAGAGGCTGATGGGAATTGTAGTTCCTGAACATCTGGAGAGCCGCAGGTTCCCTACCCCTGCCATAGAGAGACCATATAACACTGGTGCTCCGTCAACTGCACTGGCTCCAGACTGAATTGCAGATCAGGTTCAAGATTTTGGTATTAACCTTTAAAGCTCTAAATGGCCTGGGACCATTATGTCTTCAAGACCGCCTCTCCGTATATACCTCTCAAAGAGGCATTTCTCTCCTAAGGGTTATTGGTGCGTTGCATTCTAGATGAATACAGTTCTTCATACAGTAGTTTATTGCCAAATACTGATGTTACTGAAGACAAAGACTTTCTTTGGAGCAAAGTTTGGAGCAAAGTTTAGGCTGGCACGGCTATGAATCCCGGAATTATTCTACATTTGGAGGAAAACAGTGGTTCATTTGTGTTCCTAGAGTGCTGGAAAGCTTCTGTTTTTAGCTGCTACTGAGTCAAGTTCGAAGGCTTATACTCGAGTCAATACGTTTCCCAGTTTTTGTGGTAAAATTAGGTGCCTCGGCTTTTATTCAGGTCGGCTTATACTCAAGTATATACGGTACTCAACTTATTTCCTGCTTTTCTAGCCATTAGGGACTCAAAGTGGCTTGAATCATTTCCCTCTCCTCCATTTTAACCTCATAACAACCTTGTGAAATAGGTTACCCAGCAAATTTGGTAAAGAGGTGGTTAAAGTGTTAGACTAGGATCTGGGAGATTCAGGTTCCAATCATGCCTATGTCATGGAAGCTTACTTTACTGGACCATGTTCCAGTCCCACACACTCAGCTTAACCTACCACAAAGGGTTGTTGTGATGAAAAAAAATGGAGGAGAAGAGAATGATATACATTTATCTGGGTCCCCACTGGGGAGTAGGTGATGTAAGTAAAAAAATAAATTGCAGAGTGGAGACTTGAACTTGGGTCTTCCAATTTCCAGTCCAGCATTCTAAGAATTACACCACAAGGAAGCACAGAGAATAATATTAAAATAAATAAATACTGAGTTTCTCTCATTGCACAGTAATGGGAAAATGCAAATATACTTTTAGGAACAGACTCTCTCTCCACTGAGAAATTAAATGATGGGCATGCATATGCCTTTTTAATCTTTTTACAGGCATATAAAATTAAAGGGCAGTGGTACCACAAAATCGATTCAGACTAATGACCTGAGGGTTCAGAATAGCAGCAGAAGCCTGCAAAAATCTCTAACTAAAGAAAAAGGCAGGGCTCTACAGGTGATACAAGGCAACCACTACCAGTCTATCCAGATTAGTACAGTGTGACATAAAAACAAATAAACTAGAAGGATGTACACAGAGAATAAACTTTGTGCTCCATTTAATGTCCTCTGTGTGCATGTAATCTTTTGATTAAAAATGCACACTGAAATTGAATTTTAACTTTACACAAATAGTAGGTGACTTGGTCCCTAAAATAATAAAAAGCAGGTAGTCTGAGCCACCCTATAAAATAATTACATAGCGTTCAATAAATCCACCCTTGCCTTTATATCTTGTACAACAAGAGAGACAGACATAAGAGGGAATTCATTAGAGATATATATGTAGAAGTGAAGCAACAGAAAAACCCACCAAATGTTAAGAACAACAAGCCATAATGGATAAAATTAGTCACATTTAACCAATTAGCTAATTAAAAAAATATGTTGCATATTTCACAGATTTTTTTTCACAACGTTCCCCAAAATTTCTGGGGTTTTTAAAATTGGATTTAAAAATATATATAATCTCAAGGAAAAAAAGGTTCTTCCCTTGAATTTTTCCATTTTTATTTCCCAGGCACTCACACCTTAACCCATAATTCCCTGCAAATTCACTAACAAGATGGAACAACTTTTGCTGGGCTAAATCTTTCATAGAAACATTTTTATATTACAAACAGATAATAGAGGACTGATAATTCATTTTGT
Organism: Sphaerodactylus townsendi; assembly: GCF_021028975.2. Classification (NCBI taxonomy): domain Eukaryota; kingdom Metazoa; phylum Chordata; class Lepidosauria; order Squamata; family Sphaerodactylidae; genus Sphaerodactylus; species Sphaerodactylus townsendi. Next base: position 53,208,989 of record NC_059431.1, read on the forward strand.
TTTCTGATAGAATGATTACCTTCATTTTATTTTTGCTACAACTTTGCTCAATTCACCCTTTAATTGCTGGCATACAACCATAGTTAAACATGCATTTACTGTAATGCAGTATATAGTTTATAGTAATTCAAAATATTGGCAAGAAAACAATGACTTGCAGATGTTCCCAGGACTTGCATGTGAACCACAAAAAATAATAATTAAAGGATATGAAGACACAATTCAAATTTTCAGTTCCCAGACGACAGGCAGTCCTTGAACTCATTAATACTGAACTCTTAGATAGAGTGATGGGCTCAGAGATAAAGAAATTAGTAGACATACTAGTTTTCATGCTGATCTTCACTTTAAAAATATTCAAATTTATTGTATGTAACAGATACTGCCCAGCAGAAAATGTATCCTTTACATTGTTTATATAATTGCCTTTTCCTATATGTTATCAGTAACAACATTGACCTTTCTCCTAGAAGGTTAAACTTTCTGTCTTGTTTGAAGCACTAGAATACTGTTTCTCAAAAGGAATTCTACATGTTCATGCCGCAAGCAAAGAAGAATACACTATCATTTTGGCTCCTGATTAGTCAGAGGATCTTGGCAGAAGCACTGCTGCTTGTATACTATCCCTGCATGAAAAACTGTTTTCAAACACAACCTTGCCAGGAGCTATGTTTTGTCTTGACAAAAAAAAAAGAAGCAAACTTTATTTCTCTGCCTATCATCTCAGTCTGTATGAAAAACAGGTGTTATTATAGGGAAAGTGGCTTGAAGCAGGAACAAAATAAAATTATGTTAAAAAAAGATTTGAAAAAATGGAGATGACACTGTAGGCCCCAAGTATTTGTGCAAAATGCAAATCATAAAAGCTGGTTAAGGGATTAAATGCTTTTTTGCAAAAAAGAGACCATGGAGATAATAATTGTTAATTAAAATCAGGTAAATAATGTTCTGAAAGAACTCTTTCTTTTTATCTTACAGGTTTTAAAAAGCCTAATGGTAAAAAACTTTATTCTCAGAAGACTAGCTCTAATTAAAACTAAAAATCTAGTATCATAACTGTGAGAAAGCTTGCAACCCTATCAATTTAGGAAAGATAGATTTGGAATACTCAAGCCACCAGTTGGTCTGCAATAGAAGAGCAAGATTTGAGTTTAAGACTGTCAAAATTTCCACAGTATAGGCTTTTGAGAGTCAAAACATTTGATAAAATAGAGCTTTGGCTCTTAAATTTTTATACCCTGGCAATCTTATTGTGCTTTAAGGTGCTACTGGATTCAAATCTTAACCTTGTTATTGTTTACTGATCCTTTAATGTATGCATGAAAGAAAGATTATACAAAGGCCTGTGATGTTGCTAGGAATTGTTAAATTTCAATTCTTTTCAGCCTCTGATCCATTTCTTGAACATATAGGCAGACAATAAAGCTAAACTAGGGCAACTGAACAGTGCACATTCACTTACACAATTAGTAGATAATTTTTCTAATATTATTTTGCTATAATGATTCACTAATAATCCCCCCTTCTATATTTTCCTACTTAATGGGAAAAATTCAGCTTTCAAAAACTTAAGTTAGTGGACTTAAAATGGTATAAGTCGTTTTAGGATTGCACCGTTAGTATGTTTGGAGGATGGACTAGCTTCTGAATTATTCTGAAACAAACTATAGCACTGCTGGAAATTTAGGAGCCACTGGAGTATGCATGTGCCACCACAAACCAATACTATTGTAAAATTCTTTTTACAGTCATCATACAACTGCAAATAGTCATAAATGTCTATGCTGTTTTTCACTTGTATAAGAATTTGCTCTTAGGTTTTTGATGTTAACAGAGGAATGTCACCAAATAAAAAGAAAAGGGCTATGTCATCCTTGCTTCAAATGCTTGTTTCAGGGCATATTTAAAGACTGAAGCATTCAAGGACCTCTTTAGAACTTTGCTTGAAATGTTTAATTATGAATGGATACCACAGCAAAACAGACAAAGAAATTCAATGTGTGTACACAGACCTAATGTTAGCCAGCCAAGATTTAATTTCCAAAATGACACAGAGACTGCTCACTGAACAATGCCTGTGTTTAGCTCATCATACTGAGACAGTACTTGTGCCAGAACACTTAAGCACTTTGCTGTTCTACTATTCATTACAACAGATATCAATATTCTTCAGTTCCTGCCAAGGTTGAGACAGAGCTCATTCAGCATAAGCTGAATGTTAGGCTCAATCAAAGGAGTTCAAGGAAAACATGAAAAAGTGTTTTGTATGCAGAGTTCTGCCTCTGGCTTGGTGCATTAATGTAGTACTGTTTCCAGATAATTATACTCATTCAAAGAGTATGGCTTTTGAACTAAATTGAGTTACCTCTATTCTTGAAATTTTGAGATCACTGTGTGACGAAAGTTTTCTTAAAAATTGAATTCAGAAGTCTGTATTTACTCAATCCAAATATTTTCTTTACATTAACATAAATGTATGGATAAGAAAAAAATCCTCTCTATATGTAATAACCCCTCCTCCCCCAGCCGCCAAAGAATTTATCTCAGTACATACAACAAAGGTGGGGGGGAGATGGGAATATTTTTTAAAAGAATACATTAAGCAGATGAAAACTAGGTCAATAACCACCATAGTGAATAATTTTGTAATTAAATTAGTTGCAGCATAAGTCAGGCAAGTATTTGGAAAAAGAGAGACATCCCTGTAAGTCTGCAGCCATCATTGGGGACATTCACAGGTTGAAAGCCCTTTGAAAACTGACTAAAATTGGCTTCACCCCCAAAATGCCCCCAGACCACCCCATTGGTGCTGGCATGGGCTCCTGCACTAGAGTACTGCTGGTGTGGCGGCAGCTTCGGGGTTCGGGAATTGCCAAGTCGTGTGGTGCTCTCTGCCAGCATATTTGCCCCTTACGCCAGTGTAGTAGGCACCCGCATCAGCGCTCTTGCACTTCTTTTGCACTACCCTGCCTCCCTGCCCGTGGATTGCAGTGAAACAGAGGAAAGGTGAAAGAAAATAGAAATTATACAAATTAAAGTGATTACTAACAATTATGCCATTCAGGAACAGAAATCGCCAGTGTTCAGACAATACTGTACAAAATAGATATTCAGTCATTAGTCTGTGAACAAAGACAGCACAATTTGGGAATCACAGCATTAGCTCCTCTAGTAAAATACCGACAATTTAAAATGTTTTAATACAGATTGCCCACAGTCAGAAGGGGGACTAATGTGCCTATACCGACCTGCTTTTTTCTGCAATGCTTGCTTCAGCAGCTTCCCCCCAAACCCCACATATTGCTTTGTAAACTTTTGTCATCTGGTCTGGGGTAGTAGTGTGGGGAAATTACTGAAATAAGAATTATAGGAAAGATCAAGATGTATGTTCATTACTGAGATCACAGCAACTATGTGCTTCTTCCTTATCAGAGAGAAATAAAGATCATTACAACTTTTATGATGATTGCTTGACAATAGTGTTAAAATAAATTCAGTGGTTCAGTTCTCCTGCTCATGGACATTTGTTTCTTGGCCTTACTTTTTCCATTAGGATTTCTGATATTTGATATAAATCTATCCTTCATTAAAGACTGCTCTAAAGCAAAACTACTACTGATTTGACATTAAAAGTGTTTTCTTGTATTCACCCTCGGTAAAAAATAACGTAAATAGCCATGGGTCAATATAAAGGCATCGGGTCACAGCTCTGTGGTGCACTTCATGTTTTGCCCACAGTTCCAGGTTCTATGTCTGGAATCTGTAATTACAAGGAACTCAAGCAGAAGATTTGGTAAATGCTGCCACTGGAGATCTGCGAAAGCTACTGCTAATCAGACTTAGCAAAACTGGACTAGATGGATCAGTGGTCTGATTTAGTGCAAGCCAATATCTCATGTTCTAAAGATTTTGCTTAATATAACTGGACCCCTTCCACTTTATTCTGTACTGAATATGTGTAGTGTAAGTTTCTATTCAATCATTTGACATAATTAATTTGTCAGTAAAGTAACACTTAAGTCCTACTGACAACCACTGGATTCAAATCTTTAGAAAAAGGAATATTAAAGACCTTCATTTTTTGTGATTAATTACAAATACATGTTTATTTTTCCACTTTCCAATATTAGGTAGTTAATAATTCTAAAACACCACAGAAGTTCAAGTGAATTAAATTTACATTATATGAAGCCAATGTACACCAGAATAAGGTACAAAACCGAAATTAGCTCTGGTAGTTATGTGCTTGACTGCAAACATTCACTTTCCATGGCATTTCTTTGTATAAAGTAAACTAAAGTTCTATAAATAGCACTTTGCCTGAAGGAACTGGTAGCTTTTTTCTGAGGTATCTACCATATGAACTCTTGCTTCCTGAGTGAAACATTACTAAAGGAGAAAAGAGAATGTGTGTGGAGCATTTTCAATTAGTTTTTAAGTAAAATATTAAACAGAAGTTTTATATGAGCCCTTCGGGGGAGGGCGGTATAAAAATGCAATAATAAATAAAATAAATAAGTATAGCAGTAAAGAATTTGCAAAATGCAAACACTGGACATCAGTGATGGCGAAATAAGCATCGTTCATTCATTCATTTCACTATTGTAACTTTTTTTTTGCTTAGGGTTGTCAAAAGTTAAGATATTTTTTGAATTCTGAAACAAAATTCCAGCTTATTCATGGTCTTTGTGGGAAATTCCTAAAGCAAAGTTTATTGCACTGGAAATATAAAGAATTGCCAGTGCTGATAAAGTTAAGGAAAGCCCACTTCGCTATACCTTAATTCAATATACAGTGCAATCTGAAAGCATATGACACTCTCCTCACCTGTGATTACCAGTTAATGCAAGTACAAATTAAATCATAGTTACGTATTGCTTTCTTAGGTAGAACTGACATTAAAAGGGAAATGCAAACCTCTGCACAAAGCACTGCTAAAAGCTAAGGCCACTTTATTGACTTTCTACTACAATAAATACTCCAGGATAAATCTAACAATAAAGTTCTTGCTGTTGGCACTTCCCAGTGTAGTCTACAAATTTGAGTATTTGCCAATTCAAACTATGAAGAACTTTACAACTGCCTATCGATTCAAAATGTGCAATAACCTTTACAATATGCTTACCCTACATTTGATTTGTTAATATTTCAAGTCAATCACTTTATTAGGTTCCTCAGATATTTTTAATGTACCTTTATTTTTTTACAAACCCTGTATGATATTCAGGATATATCATTTATCTTAACTAAGAGTTTATTGCTGCTAAAGAATCAATAAACAAATATTTAAGAGAAGTTTTCCAAAGGAGGTTAAGAGCTCGTGTATCTAATCTGGAGGAACCGGGTTTGATTCCCAGCTCTGCCGCCTGAGCTGTGGAGGCTTATCTGGGGAATTCAGATTAGCCTGTACACTCCCACACACGCCAGCTGGGTGACCTTGGGCTAGTCACAGCTTCTCGGAGCTCTCTCAGCCCCACCTACCTCACAGTGTGTTTGTTGTGAGGGGGGAAGGGCAAGGAGATTGTAAGCCCCTTCGAGTCTCCTGCAGGAGAGAAAGGGGGGATATAAATCCAAACTCTTCTTCTTCTCTTCTCAAAGAATTAGTATTGGGGTTTTTTCCCCAAAGAAACAGCATCACGTTTTTACTCATATAAAAATACTTAGACAACTGAATGGAAAGTAGGGCAACAACTATCATGGAATGAACGAAGTGGCATAACATGTTTGTGAATTTTTCAGCGATATTTAATTGACACCTGTTGAGAATCTGAGAGCTGGCCTAAAATCACTCAGTTCACAAAGTAATGTTTAGGGGGAACACAGTACAGTGAAAGGCAAACAAGGAACATTTGCATAGGCAAATTGCAGTTTTATAGGACATTTCTGAATCTTAAAATGTATATGACTCAGAGGAAGAACACTTGAGCTGGGTAGTTCAACATATTTAGGCCATTCCTACCTTATCATAATGTCAGCTCATTGCATTATTTCTTTACTGTTTTGATATGGGCTTTTATTTAACATATAAATGTCTTCAAGACTGTGGCCATTAAGTTAACAAAATGTTATCTTTTATACAAACTTCTACCTAATAATTGTCCATGGACACAAAACAAATGACTGCTTGGGGGGGGGGGGGAGAGAAATATTAGGAATGGATGCAAATTTTAATTTGCCCTTTAATACTTCATCTAAGTAGAGTTGGTGTCATGGAACAGTCAGGGAGTCAGATAACGACTGGTGAGACCCGAGTTCAAACCTCCACTTCATGAAATTTGTAAAACCTAACGTAATTCACAGGGTTGCTGTGAGGATGACATGAAGAGGATCAAAGTGCACTACCCTGCTCTTCTTGGACAAAGGTTGGAATAAATATACTTAACAGCTAACTTTGTTCAAATTTCTGCTGAAACAGTGGTCACGGAGTCATTAAATTGAAAGAATATCATCAGTCAAGTGGTTCTCCATATGACAAAGTTTAAGTGCCACTAGTATAGTTGAATCTGTTATCTCAATTACCATATAGTTTTAAAAAATCATTCATACCGTTAACAGTATAATGGTAATTTTGAGCCTAATATAAATGGAGCACTCGTGTAACTATTTTGCATAGTCCCCACAACCATTTTTCAAAATAGCACAAAATTAAATGAATGAAAGCTGATGCATACACTGCCCTGAAACATGGGAAAACACTATGCTTTTAAATGATGTCTTACATGCCATGGCCAGAGACAGCTATATACTAGCCACAAAATTGCTGGTTACTTTTAAGGTATCTTACCCCAGTTCAAGGGATTACATTAAGATAGACACATGTGCTCTGGTCTCTTCATTTGGTAATTTAACCAATCTTCCTTGCAAGATATTAAAAGAAACTGAAATATCACAGAGGGATAACCAAAATAAAATTGGTAACACTAAGCATGGCAAGCATTAACTATTATTCTAGGAGCCTTTTATGCTGTCAGGATGGAAAATAATTGTACAACAGAGGAAAATGTTATGCCTCCTCTATCTCAAACTGTAAGCAATTGGCATTAAATTCATTTTGTTTTCAAGAGTACACTAACCACAAAGGACCAATTCTCTCCGAATAAAATGATAACAACAGCATACAAATTTCTGTGTCTGGTGACTCACCAGAGATACAACCTTTCATCACCATACACCCTAATAAAAGGAAATTTCTGTTGTACGCAATTTCTTTGTTTTTACTCCTTTCCCCAGAGCTGATAAAACTGTTGTTGTTTCCCTGAGGATTTCAATCCTTCCCATCAGGAACATTATATCATATATATTCATGTACTGAAGAGTGATTGCGCTTACTCAGCATTAAAGGAAATTATCAATAGACGATTATCAGAAACATTCAACACCAAAACAAATAGTTTAATTTTATCACTGAAACATTGTTACATCAATTTCTATCAATTGGTCAATCTGAAGAACTGTTTAAGAGTTGGAAGTTGTCTGGGGCAGGCAAAGCTCTTCCCATATTTACCTGTAGATTTTGGGGCCAGCTGAGAGGCTACAGAAACATCAGGGCTGGAGTGGGCCCCACCAGCCCTAGCCAACATTAGTGTCAGGACCACGCTGGGAGTCTGCAGCAATATTGGTGGAATAGGAAAAGCCCTCCCTGCACCCACGTGGCCCAGAAGAACTGTGCTGGAGGGCAGCGGCAGCAGTGAAGCAGCAGGTAAAGCCAGGGAAAGTGAGCAGGGTGAGGCAAAGTAGACTCACCTGCCAAGAGCAGCCAGGGGAGGGGAAGAGGGAAGGAGGCCTTGCCAGCATTTCCAGGGACAGGAGCCACAGAAGATAGGTAGAGGCAGTAGACGGTGATTTCCTGGAGCAACACCGGACAGAAGAAGTTTGTTTTGAAACCTCAGGGTGGAAGGAATAATAAGGGAGGGATGGACAGAGGGAGACCTATTGGCTCACAAGCCGGGAGTAAGCAGGCTCCACCCATAATTGGGAGGCACCAGCAGGGCCCAGAGTGGCCCTACCTCCATGCAGGTTTTCATTAGGCACTACCTCAAGGTAATCTGGAGGGCAGGCACAGCCATACCCAAGCAATCACAGATTTCAACAGAAATTTATTCACTTTTGAGGTACACTGAGTTGCAGATTCAGCAGCAATATACCACTGAATACTAGTTTCTGAACAATAGTGAGGGTAGGTTACTAGAGAACTTTCTGGAATCATCCATCTTGAGGAAAGAAAATAATGCATTAAATGGAACGTGTTTAGCCTGACAATATGTGGAACATGTGTATAGCTTGTTGCCAGAGAAATTTGAACTGTACATGTTGAATTATTATTATATTTTTTTTAAAAAAAATTGTATATCACCCCTCACTTTTCAGGCTCAGGGCAGTTCACAATTAATAAAAACAAGGTAAAATAAAATGAGCTATAAACTTATATTTTTTGACCTCTGCTTCATTAATATCCATGTTTGAGATTTTTTTGTTTTCAAGAGTTGGAAAAATTGTGGGATCATTAGACCTTGCAATATGAGTCTCAGCCTTGAAGTTCTGGGGATGTGGCAACTCTCTGGTACTCTAAAAGAATATGAACTTCCCTGGACTCTCTAAAATTAGACTGCTGCGGAAGGGGCATAAAACCATTAAGTCCACAATCTTACCAAATTATATCAGTACTTCAGTCAAAACATGACTGACTACAGGTATTAGTTCAAGAGTACTGTTGTCCCAAAGGATGCAAGTCAAGGAAAACCCAGCACCTGAAGGATGATGACCCAACTACTAGTAGTACCCAGCGATTTCTAAATTGAGTTAATTAATTTGTATAGTGGGATCTAATTGTCAACCCAATCCAATATCTTGACATTGCAGACTGATTTCTAAATTGATTTCTAAATTGAGTTAATTAATTTGTATAGTGGGATCTAATTGTCAACCCAATCCAATGTCTTGACATTGCAGACTGCTTGCAGACTGATTCCTTGAAACTCTAACTTAGGCCGGATTGCCTGATCTGACCTCGCCTGGACCCCTGACTGCCTCTTAACAGACCTGCTTGGACTCTGCTTCTCTGAACTCAAAGTAAGACTGCTCTCTCTCCATCTTGCTTCTGTGCCTATTAGTTAACTGATTTTCAATTCCATATTCAGTTAGTAATGATTTCATTTAACTTGAAGAATATTCTCTCTCATTGTCTGAAAGTAAAGCCACTTGCTCGCTAGGAAGAGACTCTGCAACTACCCACTTACCAACCCCAGATGGATCTTTTTCTCAGTTCCTTTGCACATTAAACGCTGCTACATCCAACACTATAAGTTGATTAAAAACACTGTGGGGAATTTATTCCTTTTCCTAATTTTCTCACAATTGCTGTAATTGGGCTACACAGCTAGGTTCTATGACGCACTGCAATAAATTTTGTAAATAGTCTGATATTTTGTGCTGTTCTCATGGAAAAGTATCTTTCTCAACTCCATCCTTCTAATCTATGAAGACATGCCCATTTATTGTAGAATAAAATGCTGACTCTCCTCCTATGCATATATTATCACTTTATCAGCTCTCTAAACAACATTTAAATAACAAAGAACTTAAAACAATGGCTGTTTCAGCATGGCGGCGGAAACGCACCTCCACCGGCATTAATTATGCCGGTGGAGGTTCAGGGACCGCATGCACGGTAGCGCGCAAGCAGTCCCAAAGATCTGCTGAACTGGAGAGGCGGCGCCTTCGGTTTGGCCCCTCCACTGAACTTCCCGTCCAGCACTGCTCTGGGAGGCTGGAGGTACATGCCTACACTGCCCTCCAACCTCCAGGGGTCGGAGGGCAGCATGGGCATGTCTCTCCAGCCCTCCAGAGCTGCGTTGGATGGAAAGGTCAGTGGAGGGAACGGGAAAAGCAGCTGGTGTTGTTCGCACCGCACTGGCGGGAAGAAGACACTTTTCAAAAACCTTGCTCAATGAGCAAGGTTTGAAAGTGGCGCCTTCACGTTGCTCGGGACCGGCCAGGACTGCCTGTGCAAACAGCACCCCAGGGACGGTGTTATTCACCCGTGCGGAAACAGCCAATGTTCTGTTTGCTGATGGTACAAGAATAGCTTCAGAAGTTGATTTGCTATTACTACATTTGTTCTACTGATTTTCTTGGTTGGGTCTGGCCAGAGCTGGTTATGCCAGCCCGATGGCATGCCATATCCTTCCAGTATTAATAATTCCTTGTCATTTAGCCGTATCCAGTCACTGATCCATTGCATTGCACATGCATCATGGTACAAATTTAAGTCTGGAAATGAGAGCCCACCTCGGTGTTTCTCATCTATCATATGTATCATTTTTATTCGTGGCTTTTTCCCATTCCAGATAAAGCTAGATAATTCTTTGTTCCATTCCTCAAAAGGTTTTTTTGTTTCAATTAAAGGTATATTTTGAAATATGTATGTCAATTTTGGCAGTATATTTGTTTTTATTAGAGAAATTTTCCCAAGTAGTGAAAGATTCAAATGCTTCCATTTTTGTAAGTTATTTCTTATTTCACTCCAAAGGTTGGTGTAGTTATCTTGAAAAAGATTGTAATTGTTATTGGTAAGATAAAGGCCAAGATATTTTATTTTTTTTTCTACAGCAAAATTTGAGATCTTTTGCAGTTCGTTTCTCTGTTTTTCAGTCATATTTTTCGTTAACATCTTTGTTTTTTTGTCATTTATAGTATATCCTGCTAACTTCCCAAATTCTTTAATCTTATTTAGTAAGTGCTCTATCGTTTCTAAGGGATTTCCAACAAAGAAGACCAAGTCAAAGCAAATGTGAGTGCAAAATAATTACAGTAAATACAGATATTACTTATATATGATACAAACTTGTATAAAGATAAGTGTTGAAGAGTTTGGGGGGAAGTCTCCTATATCACTACTTACATTTTTTTCTCATCTTTCCTTCTTTTCTTCCTTCTGCCTTTTCTTTCTTTTCTTTTTTTTATTTTATTTTCTGAATACTTTTCACTATCTAGCTATAGGTTATAGCCAAATATGTAAACTATGAAATTTGTTTTCTTCCAGTAGAGTATAATAAGGAGACTGCAATAATGGAGAAGAGAATATTACTGTATATAAGTAGAAATTTAGTGGTTTGAATGAAACCATAGCAAGATGGGACTAGGTTCCTTTTTCTTTTTCACTTTCTTCTTCTGTAACAAGTCGGGTTGGTACAGACTTAAACTTTGTAATGTATGACTTTATTTTAAAAAATAAAAATATTTGGAAAAAAAAGAAGTTGATTTGCTATTAAATGCTATAAATAGTCTTTCCAACCAGGTCTGATTGGTTCAGGAAACTATCCCAGCTCTGCTTTACAATAATGTGAAAGTGGTTCTAATCTCTTCCATGCTATGCTTACATTAAAACACTACTTGTTTTTAAAAAAATGCAGCATTAGCCTCCATTGCAAAGGGTGGAAATGTAAGGAAATAATATTGTTCATTTCATTTTTAAAATCTTATTTGAATAATTCATTCTCTCTTTACAGTTTACTTCCTATAGATTGATCCTATAAATTCCTTTGTGCTGTCCAAAAAGCCAGAAAAATACTTACATAGGATACATAACTACATATTTGTAAAGAATCTAACTATTAAAGTTCAATATCAATAGATCTGTTTTAAAAGGTAGCAAAGGATAAAACAGAAACAGTTTCCAGATAATTAATGAGCAGCAGCAGCATCAACAACAAAAATGGCCACAACAGTGCCTTCCATGTGCAGACAAATAAAGTGATTGCTTATATGATACAAGCAATAAAAGATGGGGTGAAGGAAGGATTCAGCAGTCCCTCCCTACTTCCTGCTTCCCTGATGCCACTCAGTGACACAGAGCCACAAATGGGTGCGCATAAAAAAGCAGGGTATATGTGCTCAGTCAGTCAAAACAGAGTGCCTCACATTGTCATGCCACTCACCCTGACATAACTGCAGCATGGCAAACTGAACATCTCCTTATGCACAGAGGGCTGCTATGGTCAATATTCAGCTGTAAGACAAGAGCACAATGATATCCACACAAACATTCCACTATGAATCCATGCAGTTGAAAACAGCTGCAATTTAAGGGAAGGCAACAATCCAAAGAGGAGTGTCTTCTGAACCACAAAACACTCAGTAGGAAGTCACAGAAAGCCTTTGGAACCCTTTCCCTGCATAGTACTATTATAATTTAGAGAAAATAAAGGCACATTGTCTCTATAAAAAATAATGGAAACAGCACTAGAATGGAAAAAATAAATTATTTTATTCTGGAATCCAGATTTTGTTATCTATTATCTATGAAAAGAGTTCCTAACCTTCTTTGGATACCTTTATTTGACCCAAATCTTCTCAAATGCTCCCTGAGAAATTTGGTTCAGGGACTGCTGCTATTTAATTTATTCATAAATGATATAAGGATGTGGTGAATAGTAGGGTATCAAAATTGTTAGATGACACCAAATTGTTCAGGACAATGAAAATATAAGGGCAGCTCCCAAAGAACTTCTCCAGACTGGTGAATAGGCAAAAAAAGAATATGAAATTTATTGTAGTTAAATGAAAAGTGATGTACCTTGAGGCAAAAAAATCATAATTTTCACAGATACATGATGGGGTCTGAGCTGGCAATGACAGACAAAAGAAAAGACCTTAGAACTATAATAGGAACCTTGTTGAAAATGTAGTGTAGTGGCAATTTTGTATTAAGGACCATCAAGAAAGGGGTTGACAATAAAAATGACATTTTCGTAATGTCCTTGTACAAGTAACTGGAGGATCCTCATTTGGAATACTATATATAATTCTGCTCATAGCATTGTTAAAAGGATACTGAAGAGCATGAAAAAGTGCAGGAAAGAACAAAATGAACAGTGCTTGCTGTATGTGTTAAAACATCTGAGATATCTTAGTAGAAAAAAGGAGACATAATTGTGGGATGGATCCAGCACAAAATTTCTGCTTTCACTGGAGCACTTGTACAAGCAGAAACACAAGGGGAAAAGACAGCAGCAGCAGCTTGCCCAAAGCCAGACTTACATTATCCCCCTCTTGCATTTCTGCCTGCACAAGATATTGTGCAACCAATTTCTGGGACAATAATATATAGGAAGGAAAGCACTAGGTGTTGCATGCAGAAGAACACTAAGTCCATTTGTGTTTGTGCATCACTGGATCCAAGCTTATGTCTATAAAAGTATGTATAATGTACAGCAAGGAGCACAATTTCTCCCTCCAGTGTGTTACACTCCAGTGTGTTACCCCTTGTTTTTTCCCTAAAGCAAAGACCCATCATCCAACCCTGGCTATTCTTCATTGGTATCAGAGATGCTCAGGTGGCATCATCTTTCTGTTTGCAGGAAACACTCATTTGGAAAGTTGCGTTAAGAGGGAGTTCTGAGGTGTCCTGAACACTCCTCCATCTTTTGGGGGTGGGAATTTTAGAGTATAGAATGTTTTATGGTTTTATAATTGGTTTTTGTTGTGTGGGATTTTATTATGGCATTTATTGTCACCTATCATGAGATTGTAGTAAAGGGCAGGGAATAAATGTAAATAATAAATAAATAATCAGAGTAGACTGCTTAGATTAGAAACATTCAGGGAACTGTCGAAGGCTTTCACGGCCGGATTCAACTGGTTGTGGTGGGCTTTCCAGGCTGTGTGACCTTGGTCTGGTGGATCTTGTTCCTAACAGACTTCCCTCTGTGATACACCTCTGAAGATGCTAGCCACAGATGCAGGCGAAACATTAGGAACAAGATCCACCAGACTACAGTCATTCAGCCCAGAAAACCCACCACAACCAGTTTCAGGGAACTTACCAACACTTTGTAATCTGACACAGCATACATGGAAGCCACTCGGTTGCCTGTTTTCCAAATTCCAAATGCTCACAGGTTTGAATAGGGTCACTTGACTGACAGCACATGGGGGGGGGGGGGTTAGAGAACTATTCCTACAAGAAGTCAGCTTGTGGAATTCACTATTGCCTTAAAATTAAATTAGAGAGACCTATGGATGACAAGACTTTTGCTTCTATTAGCCACGATAGCCAAATGGGACCTCTGCCTGTGATTGTTAAAAGCTGGGAAACAATTAATAGGTGAGGATTGTTGCTTATGAACCCTGAGTGTGGAGTTCCCTGTGAACTGTGATAGCCACTGTTGGAAACAGAATACTAGACCACACTGATGACTTAAATGATCCAGCATGGCAAGTCGTGTTTTTCCTTTTGTGCTGACTAGAAGAGGCAGGACAGCTACCAGGCAAATTCAGGACAAACCTCAATTCAAGAATTTATTTATACAGACAAAGACATGAGGTAATTAAAAAATTGTGGAAATATCATGTGGGATTTTTAAAAAGTATGCTCATTATAATCTACCATACTAAACTTTTGTTGTCAGTTTAGAATGGGGCATCTTTTCCCCCTCTTTAATATCAATCAACATTCAGATGCTGAACTAAGATGCATTTTTTCAATTGTGCTTATTATAGTGTCTTCTATAGATGTCATTAACATTACTTTGTGTGCACAAGATCCCTTGTACAAATAGTACTATTCTGAACATAGAACTAAAATGCACTCAGACCAAAATCAAAGGTTCTAATTTTAGAAGTTTCAAGACTTTTAACTTCATGTCAGTTTTTAAAAAAACAACATTTAATATGATCAGTTCACCAGAGAAGCATTTGAAGCTGTGAAAAATCAGAACTTCTGCACATTAGGCTTTATTACACCAAGGAAGGAAGTGTCAAAGAGTACGTGCCTGAGTCCAGTGGTTATTAAATCTTTATGGTGACCTTTTCTAGATAACACACTGATTATGCAGTTCTGGCAACATCAGTTAACCACCTTTCATTTGTCTGGGCAGTTTACGCTAACACTTAATTATAGGCAGCTAATATTACATTGCCTTTGCCTCACTTTCTCCCATCAAACAAACCCTACAATCATGTTATGGACACCAGATGCTGAAGTAAACTTTATTATAGAGCTTTTATTGCAAAGGGCCTGAAGGTGCCATATAAGCTCTACACTGAGGTGGGACCAGCGTAGCCCTCTCTCATTTGTCCTCTGAACATGGAAGGCAAGCTTTATAGCATAAGGGGTTTTTGGCATTATAAACAGTGTTACAGACACAAACTAATGGCATTTAGGGGACTGTACAGGAAACGATTTATGGAAAGGTCTTGCCATACAAATTCCCAAACCATACCCTGGATGAACAATAAATAAATATCCAGAAACATTAGAGAACCACTGTACAAGAGATGAAAAATGGGATCCCTTATAACAGGGGTTCCCAACCTTTTTTCACTTGCATACCCCTTGGCAACCCATTACATAATTTTTTTTCAAATAATCCCAAATGCTCTGGAACATACCCCATGTTGGGAACCACTGCTTTACAATAATAGAATTGCCTATGCCTGCTACTGTAAGCTGTTCTAAAAGGAGACATTCCAAAGTTCTTATTTCCTTATACCCCAATGAAGGAAACTCAAAACTTACAGGATGGGTGGGGGGGAGGGGGAATGAACAATTCTGCTCTCTGTTAGTTCAGGGATGGAACAGTCTGAAACTGCTGGGATGTAGGAAAGTTACATGTCCCCAGGGTGGGGAAGAAACTTTCATTTTACATCACATCAAAGAATTTCCTTGGGACTCTGATGATGCAAATATGATAATGCAGAGTAAAGACTCAGAATAAATTTCAAGTAGTTAACTTACATACAGTCTCAACTGATGGGAAGATTTATGTGTTACCCACTTAATGAGTAAGCAGTAATTCCCTTTGAAGGTTCCAGACCCTTAGACTTATTTTCTTTGGTGATGCATCCTATAACACAGGGTTCCACAATCTTTTTGAGCCTGTGCCTATGAAGCTCTGGAAACAGCAAAAAGTGGTTCTAACTTCCTAAGCTTCTTTACTCCAGATGTATAAAAATGAGAGCCTTTTGATATTTAAGTGTAATTTTTGATCCCACAGATGTTTGGTTTCAGGAGAGAAAAAACTGCTAGAAAATCTCTACAGTGTAGTGTAATAAGGAATTAACCTTAAAGATAAATGCCGACTTGGTCCTAAAGGTCCTTGTTATGAAAGATGCAAATACCTTTATTAACTGAAAAGGTATTATTCAATTCTAAAATCTTTTGGGCTGATGTGATGCTCTTAAGCTGTCAAAGTAGACATGTGGTCAAGATTTAAAAAGAGCCTTGACACAGACTAAAAAGACAGAACTTAGATTCTATGTAGGAAACTTATTTATTGGGGAAGGGGACAGGTTTCTGTGCCTGGTACAGAAGCAGCAACATATGTTGTACATTGGCATGGAATTTTGCCCATGGAATGACATTCTGGTAAAACACCAATCTACTGAGTGACTAACTGACCATAGTTTCCATGCAAAATTCACTCTGGGGCACACATTTCCATTTTTCTTTGGAATAATCAAAAATTGAGTAGGTATCTGGTACTATGTGACAGATTTTATGGCCACTGTCCCCAAGAGAATTGAACACCATTTGACTGCAAGCAGATCTGAATACCATTTGAACAGACCTTTGCCTGCAAGTGTGAGTGCCAGATGGGGGACACCCAGCATCACATGTGGGACTGTCATCTTCACCCTGCCCCCTCCTCCAACCTTCTGAGCGGTTCTGAGGGGAGCTATAGCTGCTTTTCTTGCAATGTTTCCCCTTTAATGGCTCTTTTGAAGCTCTGGGTGTTGAGAAACACTAGAATGTTCCTTCTCTTTTAGGTCTTTGCTAATGTGAAGGAGAAGAGAGAAAAAAGAGTTGCTTTGCAAAAGAAAAATTAAGCATTGATACACTATGCTAAGAGCAAAGTTATGGGCTGCAACCCACACAAGAGAGGTCTAGGGATCAGGTGGATAGCTCCTCCTCAGAAGGGGTGCCAAAAGCCTAAGCACTTCATCTGTAAGTCATGGGAGGTACTTCTTCTGAAGTTTCAGACTTTCCCATCCTGGGATCTCCACAGAAATGTCAATTAGATGATGTGTGCATTTGTTCTGTTAAAACTGTACTCGTATACCTGTACATGATCAGGATGTGACAATCAATTACTTTTGGGACACCTGTGGCCTCAGATATCTTCCCATGTCCATTTCTATTTCCTGAGGGAATACAAAAAAAATGGGGGTGGGGGGAGAATGACTAAGTAGTAAAGTTTGGGGAGTTGTAACATATTCAGTTAGATCTTTAGATTCTTACAGCCTAATCAACAACCCTGGGACAGTCAGGGATGGTGCTGCCCTGACACCTCCAGGCTTTTTGGTAGTGAAGGGAGGCAAAACAACAACAACAACAAATGTTCCATCACCAAGAAGCCTTTTATTGGGTAAAATGGAGGCTCCACCCTCATCAGGCCTATAGAACACTTGCAGAGCCAGTGGGGATACAGGAACACTGACACGGCACTCTGTGCTGCATCTGGCTGTTGTGGAGGGCCACCTGCCACCAAAATTTACCTCCACCAGGGTATGTGCCCCAGGGAGCGCAATAGTCCACCACCAGATTGGACTATTACTCATTTAGCAGACAATGGTGGCACTAATGGTGTATACATTTCCAGCCAAACATATGCATACATATAAAATACCTATAATTTCAAATTTAGTATCAAATTAAAGCTATGACCTGCACAAGACAAATGGAATGAGGTATCAAAACATGTTTTAATGTATTTTGTTTAATGTAGGGTGAAATAAATAGGAACAATCGAGGCAGAAAAGAAGAATACTCATATACAGAAATGAAAATATATACATGTATAAACTAGCTGCCATAAATGTATTACATGCTAAACAGCTGACTCTTGAAAGCTGGTAAGAAGTAAAAAGGGTCATAAAAGTATTGGTGATGCCGCCTAATTCAGCAGGGAATAGATGATGGCCATCCTATTCTTCATTTATTTAGTTGGGCTGCAAAACTGCTTGTTCTACGGCTTCAATTTTATGTAGTCACTGCTAATATAGGACACTATTTATGAACTTGCTAGTGCCTAGACATTAGGGGACTATGTTATTTTGCAATATAGCACCATAAACAACATGCTAATGACCCCATTTAATTCTTATCAGCTATTTGGCATATACTAGTCTGGTAGCAGTTTCTTCCCTACTCTCTTTATTTCTTTACACAACTGTTCCTCTTGCCTTTGTTATCTTCCATTCCTTTATGACATCTTAAATAAAATTCTGAGATAGATACAAAACAAACTTCTCTTTCTACAATAAATGTCTAATGCATAAGTCACAGATTTGTCACTAAACAAAACACATAGCAATTTTTTAAAGATCAGTGCTCATGTACCGTAGGTCACAAATGAGGTCATATACTAAATGATCAAGAGTCAAAATATCTATTTATTATTTTACAAATCCATTACCTTATCCTGAATTGACCTTGCAAAGTTTTTCTTTGAATTCAAAAGTACACACAAGGAAAATAGCCAGCTGATGTATTATGGGTTCAATGACTGCTATCACAGAAATTACGGAACAGCAGTTTGTGGTACAGCATCTCTTTAAGAGAGACATTAAATAAGTAATAAATTTTGTACTTTATATCCTATCACTTTTTATCACACAGTATATTTCATCTCCCAATTTTTTTTCTTTTGTATTCTGTAAAGAGAGGTTCTGTTTCAATTTGTTGGGGACTGTGAAATCCTAAATTAAGGATGGAATTTCTGTCACTGCTTGGAATATTATTTTCTAATGAAATTCATTCTACTAAAGATCCTTCAATCTCTACACTGCCCTCATTTTAGCATTTCTGAGACACTAATCTATCTGTGGCCTTGATTAACTATATGGCTTTTCCAATGTATTTTTAACTTAACACAGTAGAACTACTACAATCTTTTTTCACTGGTCAGAGCTCCCCTTACTGGTCAAAGTGAGATTTTCAGGGTTGGTTCATTTTTTGTGACGGTACCCAATCTATGCTGTAGCAAGTCTAAACTGTCTCGCATGCAACAGTATTCAATTAAACAGATACCATATAATTCCTTTTTTGACAAGCCTCACAGATGTCTCAAATAAATTAAAAACATTTTACACAATTAAGAACTTACAAAAGTGTATGTTAGCGCAACTGTACAAGCAAAGTTAGGTTTAACATTACTGCAGATATTTTCCATCCACATTTAAATGTTAGATAATGATTACTAGATAAATTTAAAATACCTTAAGCTAAAGATAGGTACAGCTGAAAGTAGCTAGAAGAGAGAAAAAAATTACAATAAAGATACACACACACCATTATAGTTTCATGGACTTTCTGATTTTCCAGCTTTCAACTTTACTACCACAAAAATAGTAAGTTGTGGGTTTTCCAAGTTGTATTGTTGTTTTTGAGGCATTAACTTGACATTTTTTCCCAAGAATTTATTTGGAAGAAGGCAGCCAAAAATTATCCTGGGCTCCAGTGTCATTACAAATCTCCAATTACATTTCATGTAAGTACCTAGGTGTATAATCCTACACATGCACACACTATCTACGTCTTCTCACCTGCCCAATTATCACCATTTCTCTTTAGCAGCAACTTGATTATTTAGTTCCTGCAACAAACCCCACAAACAAAAGGGCAGTTCCTATATATTCTGTGGGGCTCCCTAGAAATTTAGAAAAATACAACTGTAAAATAAATGTAAATAAGAAAAACTTTCACAAGCTGCTTAATGGGAACACTTTAGGAGGCACACAATACTGAAGGGAGCTGAGTGCCTGTTAAAAGAAAAAAGCGAAAGGGTTACTCTTTTCAGGGCTGTAAAAGCTTATTACACCCTGAAGAAAAGTGTGCACATCTTCCACATAGGAAAGAGAGGGGAGGCAAAGATACCACTTTTCTGGGCAGTATCACTCAGCTAGGTGAGCACTAACAGCAGTCTCCAAGATACAGCATCAAAAAAGAGAGATAAAGGGGGAGGAGAAGAGTTAAAATCCTACCCTTAATCTCAATTCATGGCTTAAAGACTTGGCAACACTGAAACCTTTTAATTATTAATGAATCATTATTATATCATTTTAATGCTAGTAGGTTACACCTCTGCATATTTAAAACTTGTGCACTGATATAAGCTGTTCATACAGTAAACTCCAGCTCATAAAATAACACTCTGGCTAAAATACCAACTAAAATACCAACTCTGGCTAAAATACCAAGATTAAGAGGCACCTTGTGGGATTTTCAAATATTTTGGATGCCAGCTATTACCAAATTGTTTGTGAAAATTCCCTCAGATTCAGAAGTGGCACTGGGGTTGGAAAATGTTCAAGAGAAATAAGCAAAAGTCTTAAAGTGAATTATAATGTATGTTACAGAGCAAAGACAAAATTACCTGCAGGACCATTTTTTTCTGGAACGCATATACGATCAGTCTGGTCCAATTCTACCATAATTGGTTTGGTGTCAGTCTTTATTAAAGTCCCCCACTGTCTAATCCATCTCAGTTCCATTCATGTGCATAAATAATGTCTTGCAGAAAAGTTTGAAGGGAAAGCAATAATATAGAAGGAAAATGATTTTGAAGATTCCCTCCTTCCTTCCAAATACATCACTCTTTAAACTTGCTGTTTTTAACAACTGTTCCAAATTTTCTAATATCTTTTGGGGAATAATTCATCAGTGGAGTTAAATTATGGTTAATGGTGTCCTTTAAATCTAGTTTGGAATCAGAGTACTCCACTTTCGCTACACAATAATGGTTTTGTAATTGATTTAACGAGTTATTCATGACTTCACTTTTAAAGTTTTTGTGTGACCACTAGGCAAGGGGATTTTTGTATATATATCACAGAAACAGACACTAGTATAAATCCAAACTTTGTTTTAAGCAAACCTACAATGAACATTCTTATGCTTGAGTACGCAATCCAATGCTCTGAGCAGTGCGGTGAGAAAATAGGCAAATTACAATGCAATCCTAAGCAAACATCTTTCCCATACCCGTGGATGCTCACTGATTTCAAATGATTGGGAATAGGGTCTGTTTAGGATTGCACAGTTAGAAATCTAACTCTGTTTAAAATGCTTGTCTATATTATTTGAATAGAATGCCAAAATTACTTCTTTCATGCAAGTCTTGTCACATTTGTGTGGGCATTTTTAAAAAATTTCTTCCCTTGTAATGTTTTTGAAAACCATAAATTTTTAAAAGACTGTTCAAGGATTTTATCCCTTTTTAACTCCCAGAAGCATGTGATTCTTAAAAGTAATTTAATGAGCTAGATCAGTAGTCATACCCAACATGATAAGGTGAAACTGAAGTAATTTGTGTCTTAAAGTTACAGATGTACCATATTGTGGGTGTTTTCTTTTTAAACGTCAACTCAATCTCTTTTGGCACTCCAGAGATTTAATCCACAAAACAGTAGTCTATTACAAATAAATATCAAATATCCGGGGGAGGGCGGTATATAAGTGGAATTATAAATAAATAAATAAACTACACACAATATGCTAATTATTTTTATATCTACAGTTTACATAAATAACACCAATTAAGTCTTTTGGAAAGCTAACTGCAAGTTATTTACTGCAACATTTTAATCAGTGTTCTTCTGTTGTTTTATGAAGAACTTCTCCAAAAGAAATAAAACCTATGTAAAAAGTTGTAGAAGCAAATCTTTCACAATCCTAGAACCCTCCTGTAATTTGAAAACAGAAATTATTTTGTCTTGATTCAGGGACCAGGTATAGTCATAGTCAGGGACCAGGTATAGTCGCACAAACACAGTCATACTTCATGAAAAGATAACTGGAACAGTATAATTTTTTTCCTTTAAGGAAAGTATGATCTATGCAGGTAGAAAAATAATATAACGAATGTTTCTCAAAAGACCCAAAGTAACCTTAATTATAAATCTCATAAAATCTACTATTCAGGCACCGATTAACCTGAAATTTAGGTTTACGGTATATCTGTGTAATGGCTATAAAAGCCTTAAATACATTAATTATCTATTAAATTGACCATTTTTGTCTTCTACATATTGTTTAATGCTTTTCTTTTAATGACTTATAAAAGAAATAGGCAGTTGCATATGAGTTTAAAGGAGTACAATTTAAATAGCATACATTCTCAACATTTTATCAGTTTCCTTTCAAAGATAGGGTACGTTGTACATATGGTCCCTGGATCACACTGAAATATGATATTTAATTGTTTAACCTACTGTATATTTTGCAAATACTTCTATGAGTAGCTGCAAGCTATAATTCAGCATTTAAACTTCTCCACATACTGGAATTCCTCCCTTAAGTGTGACCCATTAAAAGAATAAATTTGTCAGAGGTGGGGTTAGAAGGATGTGTTGAAGACTTGTTCTGCAGCATTGGGAAGGTAACCTCATTACTGAACTAGTCTTACAAACATATGATCCTAGATTGGAGTGTTATTCTGTTAAGGCTATACTTTCAGATACCCTGAAACTTGAGAAAACTATCTGGTGAGCCAGAGCAAATATGAGGAGGAAAAACTTTTTTTCTTTACAGTGGACAATTAAATTGAATAAGATTAGAGAGTGCATTTTCCCCCAGGATCACAAATGGACCAATCCCTAAAATTTATTTTTAAGACATGTCACAGTACAAAAAGGTTAAGAACAAATTTAGCAGTTCAATATGTATTGTACATGGATGGTGGTATCCAATTGCTTCCTTTAATATTAAATCACATACACATATAATGCAGCCATCAGTGATATAATCATGTCTACTAGAATTAAAGAACAGTGCTTCAAAGGGGAGGGGGAAGAATCAAGACTATGTAACACCATTCTTCATGCTGTAGAGCACATAACAATAGAAGGGTCAAACAGCCATCTGGCACATCCATTTCTACTCATTATAGCTGCCAGGTTTTACAGTACATGAATCCTGAGAAGAGACATACAATGAAAGATTGTGCAATTAATAGATGTTGCTCAGGGTTATCTCCCTAGTACAGCAGCAACTGCCTGTAATAGAGCAAGTCTGAACTAATACCCAAGAAGATTAAATTTATACATCCTTGAAAATGCTATACACTGATGCAGACCATAAAATTGACATAATGATTCTTCAGGGCCACAAAAGTGGCTTTCTCCCACTTTAATTGGTGACAATTAAATTGACTTTTTCATTATGATACTAACTATAGTAGATTAGAGAAACCACCACCTCTATTTTTTCCAAATGCATTGAACAAAAACAAAGTATAGGATTCCTTTGAAATTAACATAAAATAACATTGAACAGAGTCAACATAACCAAATGACAAAATTTAAATCGTAGCAAAAACTAAAAAGGTCATATGAAGACATTTTATTGCACATTATACTTTGATGAAAAGTGACCACTATGAATATTCCATATCACACAGACAATTCATCTGTCCTGTCATAAACATGTACTGCTCTTGTGAAACATTTACACACACATACAACCTTTTGTTCCTGATAGCTTGAGTATATACCTAACAAGGGAATATATTTGGTATTTTGAGTACAAAGAATATATGTGCACTTTTTATACATGTGCACTTTATGTGTGTGTGTGTGTGTGTGTGTGTGTATACGTGCACTTTTTATATATATAGTTGAGGTTTTTTTCAGATTAACAAATTACAGACTAATATAGAAAAAGTGCTTGCCAGTAGAACAACCTTATCTATCTAAAGGAAAATTAGATTTTCCCTCATATTTATGGTCAGTAAAAAGAGAAGACTAGCTGAAATTCAAATGCATTAATTTTTGCACTCATATCAAGGCCCCTAGGAAGCAAGCATTAAAACATTAAATAGTTCAGTCACTAAATTATTAGATATTTCAAACCTTAAATCAATGCTTACAGTACAAATCTATATATGTTTGTATTTTAAGCCATTAAAATATGTAGCCACTAAATTAACTAAGAAAATAAATGTGAATATTTTATCCATAAAATATTTTTTCTCATTTAGCCTTTATTTGGAATAAACCATAAAATATTGAACAAAATGGTCCTTGTTCCAGAAGTCAACCAGAATATAGAAAGAACAATGGCAGCAATGTATTTTTTAAAAAATCTGCCACAAAATTCTACTGCAGATTAATGAGGCTGAAAACATTTGTACTAGTAAAAAAATCCAAGTTGCTAACTGAATTTAAGAAAATGCTACAAAATTAAAGTACCATATATACTTGCATATAAGTCGAATTTTTCAGCACATTTTTTGTACTGAAAAAGCACCCCTCGACTTATACGAGAGTCAGGTATATTTTAAAAAATATTTCAGGGTTTTTACTTTGTCAGCCTCCAGAGGGCGCAGTTTTTAGGCTAGCTGCACCAAAATTTCATGGATTTTTCAAGAGACTCTCCTGATGATACCACCCAAGTTTGGTAAAGTTTGGTTCAGGGGGTCCAAAGTTATGGACTCCCAAAGGGGTGCCCCATCCCCCATTGTTTCCAATGGGAGCTAATAGTAGATGGGGCAACATTTTGAGGGTCCATAACTTTGGACCCCCTGAACCAAACTCCACCAAACCTGGGTGGTATCATCAGGAAGGTCTCCTAAAGATACTCTGAAATGTTGGTACTGCTAACATAAACATTCCTCCCCTGACCAAAAATCCAGTTTTGAAGGATTTAAACTCTTGTGTTTTAGCTTGGTTGCTGGTTGAGCTAAGGCTTTTGTACTTTTAAAGTTATTGTTGAGACCATATTGTTTTTGTTGTCCCTCTTTTCCACTTACAGAGCTAGTTTACTGTTTTTCTTTGAAATAAACATTCAAAAACATTTAACCTACTGATGCCTCAATTAGTTTAATTTTATTGGTATCTATTTTTATTTTTGAAATTTACCAGTAGCTGCTGCATTTCCCACCCTTGACTTATACACGAGTCAATGAGTTTTCCCAGTTTTTTTGTGGTAAAATTAGGTGCCTCGACTTATTATATGCAGGTCAACTTATACACGAGTATATACGGTAGACATTTCTGAGGAATAAATGTCCAGCTTAGTCAACAATAACAAAATTCCTAATGATACTGCTGTTGAAAGAAAACTGAGAAGATGATGCTAAGCATGTTCCTTTGAGCACTCCAGTACTTTCACTCTTCTTTCAAAAAGGCTTCAATGCCTTTAAAGATTTAGTCACTCTATAAGGCTCTAAATAAAGATCTGTGCATGCATAGAACCCATGCACAGTAACCAAGACAAAACAGCTGAATGTAAACAAATCAAAGGAACACCAAATGTTACCATTACTCTGCTTTAAACCATATAGTTAAGAAACTATACTTTAACTGAGCATTTTGTATATTAACAAATGGATTCTGGGTAAAATTGAGGGGGCAGGGCATCATTTGTATCCTTTTGCATAGAAAAGTCTGGCCCAGTGAAAGAATTTCAACACTCATTATACAAATAATAATGTTTTCTATTAAATTTGTCTAATGCTGTGATTTATTTGTGGGCTGGGAAAGATGTTAAAGAACAGCACCAAGTTTCATTGCTTAGCATTCATATATCTGGGATAACAAGAGGGAAACAGCATTGCAAAAAAACAGTAGAGCTGACTATCTCAGTACCCAGTGCAAATTTTTATTCTAATGTACCTTATATACTTGCATATAAGTGTACTTTTTCAGCACAAAAAATGTGCCCCCTTCAACTTATGTGCGACTGAATGGGTGGCGAGCGGGTGGGGGGAACAGGTGGCGAGCGAAAAAAGGCTGGGAGCTGAGGGTGTTTTTTTTTTTTGCACCTGCTCCCTGCTATGTGGATACAAAGGCAGCTCCCAGGTAAGCCTTGGGCTGTTGCTTCGCTGCACTACAGGTGGCCAGTAGCTTCATTCACAGTGAATATTCAGTGAGTAGGTGTGAATATTAAATATTAAATTTATATGTTACAGAATTTTTGTTCAGGCCAGGAAGCTCCATGAATGCTAGGGAGCCATACTTGTTGGGAACTCTGGACTCAGAGCGGTCTACCTCCCATTAAGAAACAATGGATAGATGTGCCCTCAGAGAGCAGGTCAACCCAATGCTTCTTAATGGGAGGTACATCTGCTCTCTCAACACCTGTGATTCTTACAAGTTGTCATTTGGAGCAGGAAAATGTAGAAAGATTTGTGTGGCTTCCTCTTGGGCAATTTCTTGAAAGCCTTTTGGTTTCCTATCCGAAGATCAAGGCCCTCATCAGCCTAGCGTGACTTGCTTGATTCTGTAACTAGAGCAACCTCTTCACACAGTCCTAATCTGAAAAAAATCTTACTCTTAACTCCCCACAACATAGAGTATTCCATGTACAACGTTGCTATACGTTCAGTTCATGTCCCTGTGCTTCTGTATGCAGATGATGCAGTTTTGCGCTTCGCAAGTGGGACTCAAATGGCTCTTGCATTGCTGTGCTGAATATTCTCTGACAAACAGGCTAGAACTTAACTACGAGAAATCTAAGGTTCTTATATTGGCTAAATCGTGGAGACGCTATAGCTAGAAAATTAATGACCACAGACTTGAGCAGGTCAGGCAATTTAAATATCTAGGCATCTTATTTAACTATAATGCATCTTGGCGCCCACATTTCAATTCAGCATCAGCTATAGGCAAGTTAAATGCATCAGCCACTGTCCTTTTTTTTATAACAGAGGAAAGCAATATGTCCCAGCAGTGCTGAAAGTCTTCAATGCAAAGATAGGTTCCCAATTGTTATTTGGCACCCCATTATGGATTAGTGCTGTTACTCATTTTTCAAACACCATTCAATCAACATTTTTGCACAGAATTATGAGGATGCCGAATTGTGTCTCATATGCTGCCTTGTGCATTAAAACTGGTCAGAGTACTTTTGAAACAATGGCATGGTTGAGGAGATTTAAGTTCTGGCTGTGTATTCACTATAACATAGATTCCTCTAGTTTAAATTTTCACATGCTCACTGAATCTGACTATTCCAATTGGGTAACATTCATTCAATGTTGTCATATAGATACGATACAAATTTCATAGTTAATATTTCCTGTGTAGGATATTCACAATAATGAGGTAAGTTAGCGTAGATTTAATTTAGTTCTCTTGCTATGTAGTACTTAGCACACCTTAGTACAGCTTAGCACACCTATGTAGTACTATGTAGCACAGCTTCTTCCCAGGCTATGCCAGCTTCTTCCCAGTCCTAATCCTTAATTTTTATGATGACTCACATTCCACATGTGCACACACATACACAAATTACAAAATAATTTACATCTCAGCTGAAAACTCATGTGCCAAGAAAGAGCCGAAGGCAAATTTAAAAGATGAGTTATGCACCCTTCAAAAATGCTGTTTGTAATGGAAATACTGACAGACCCTAAACAATATAGTCAGTTCAGTAAATCATTACACTGTCACTTTTTTTTTAACTTTATGAGCAGGTTAGCGGCATTTTAAATCATACCTAGCTTCAAAATGTAAAATAATTACAATAAAAATTGTATCTTATTATCAGTAGCTGAGTAAACTATATTGTTCTGAACTACTTAAAATATAACCATAATTTTTAAATCTATAATGGAATGATATATAAAAACTGAAAAGGCTTTATACCATGCCCTGAAGAGTTACATTCATAATATAGTGTCATTTTTCATGCCTTTTGAAAGTACTATTCTTTTTAAATTTCTATTTGGATTATCATAAAGCAAATGCTGTACATGCATGGACCTTATGCAAGTTTCCTCTGAAGCACATCCTATCCACAAGAAGTTTATTGCAGCCTTAATCCACATCTAAACCAAGCCTGCTATTTTTAATTACTAATCAAACCAAAGTAATTTCTACCCTGGTTTAACATGTATATACCTATCTTCTAAAAATATTATGTCACAATTCATAAAGTAGTAAAGGTTGATGCTAAATCTCCGGAACTAAATAACAACTCACAAGAGATATTAATCAAGCCTCTCATATGAAGATTGTCACAATTAATCACCTTTCTCATATTTTCACTATTTATGAAGCTTCATTTATCATACATTTTAAACAACTGGACAACAGTGAATGATTTTGCAGCTGTCATCAGTTTGACAAAAAAAGTGACATCACTGAAGCAGCAAAATTCACATAATCTTTTCCTTGGTTTGTATGTGAGAGAGATAGACAGAGCCTTTTAGTTTGGGAAGTATCTTTAAGTTCAGGTACCCACAAGTAAAACACAAAAAATTCTTTCAACTTATTTGCTGAACACTTCAAAAATAATGCCAGACATATTCCATCCATTGCTAGATGTATTTTACAGCACATGCATGAAGATAATTGGACATCTGGAGACCTTCATACAACCACATCTAGATTGGATCTTTAGGCTTATAAAGACATTCTTATGTGACAAATTCTTCAACTCTTCCCTTTCTGAGTTTGATAATCTTTTTTACTCCCCTCATACCTTTGTCTGCAGTCTATTCAGAAACATAATGTTATTTTGTTTAATTTGTTGATCTGGCATATTGCTTCATCCCTTTGAAACATTGGGACAGCCAAGAAACTGACTGAATCCTTACAACACACTGGGAGATTTATGTGTACACCACGAGCCCTGGAAGTACAATATTACCTGGGCGCCAACTAGCTCAGGGGTTTTAGGAGGAATTTGTATGTTTGTAAACTATGTTTGTAAATCTGGACTTAGATTCAAGTTTGTTTAAGTGGTGTTTATTTGGTACACAGTGTTTATGAGAACTGTCTTCACTTATGTTTTGAATGTTTGTAGTTAGAGAATTACTCCAATATAAGACTAGAGGGTCTATTTTCAAGCCACTCTTCCTTTTGTTTGCTTATAGGGACACTTGATGTTCCTCTTGGATTTTATAAGTGATTCAGCTGTTCAGGCTGCAAGTCACACAGTGTAATCAGGTTTTCAGCTTATTCTGATTGCACTGACCCCCAATTGATTGTCGCCATGATGTATTCTCTTGCAATATTAGATTATTTAGTACTGATATCTTAGCAAATGCTCATAAAAATCTTTCCAGTTAATACACTGGAATAATTCTTATATAATTTGCTGCCTAAATGTTTCACAGTCCAAATCCTTCCACTTAATTTTGATGCTGAAGTCATTGTTTTGTACACCAAAAATTGCTACAGAAAAGCAAGAGAACAACATTTGTATACATTTGTGATCACAATTATTGATAAAAGCTCTCTGCCCACCTCTTCCAGATTTACAACCATTTTGCATTGTCTCCAGATGCGACACAACAAATTGTTTTTGCAATTTTACTTACTAAAATGATGCATATGCTGCATGCATATTTGGAACCATTTAAACACCTGCTGAGGCATTCAGTATAGTTTAGGTGGCCCTAATAAACCATTTAAAAATAAACTACATTAAAGACCCTTTTTATGGCTTAACATCTGTGAAACATGTTTGTTCATACTAATGAAAAACTAGTTTTCTTTACCCATTAACAATAATTCAAAGCTATCTTGTATGAACATGCTTTAGCATTAGGTAAAAATAAATGAATTTCCCTTACCCTCACTTGCTTTGAAGTAACAGATGTTTTCAAACAAAATAGTTTTTAATAAAACATGAAGTATCAGGATGATTGTTGTCAAAATTACAGCTAAGACTCACAGAGACAAAATACATATACTATAGCTCAGTAGAGATCTGAAGTTATTAATTTAAAAAAACCAGTTTAAATACACCACCACAACATAATGATGTTGTGAAAAATGTGATCGGGGGACTGGGAGACTTGAGGGAGGACTCTGCTATCCCCCTCCCCATTGCAATGTCTAGTGTGATTCTTGGCTTTTCCATTGTTGCTGCTGAGCCCAAGGGTGACTTTCTGTCACTATTGCAGCAGGCGAAGAGCAGTGACATGTTCCCGGGTGCCACTTGGGGGGGCTCTTGTGCTGGGATTGTGCTTGCCACCCCCCAGACTCCTCTGGCATGCTGTGGCTGCAACCCCAATGGCCCAGGAGTGCAGTTGCCCCCCCCCCCCGCCCTTCTCTGCTGCTCTGCTGCTCTGCTGCTGTGGCCCTGAAGGCCCAGCTGCCGTGGCCCTGAGGGCACCTGGAGGCTGGTGGTGGCAGCGGCAATTTGGTCCCCTGTGCTGGGAGCATGCTTGCCACCCCTGCTGGGCTCCCTGCATGACCTTACCTGGCCCAGCATGGCGGTGCTGCTCAGACGCACATCAATGCGACGGCTGGGGCAGTGTGTGGCTGAGAAGCACTGCTGCGCCAGGCAAGGAAGCAAAAGGTGCCCCTGGACCAGGGCAGTCGGGCCTGTCGGTGTGGAGGGAGGCGCCTGGAGACGAGGACAGGGCAAGGGAAAAAGTGTTTTTGTCGGTGACCAGTCAGTCACTCCTCAAGACAAATGTGACACTTCAATTGGCCATATTGGGTCTGGGACTGCTCGTATCCCGTTCCCCCCAGTCCCGCAAATCTTGACCCAGTCATTGCATTCCCAAGTGACGCAACATAAAGCCCACCAAAGTCAGAAGAACCGTTTTCCGAAACCCCCTGGTTTGCCTCATGGAGCAGGCGGAGGGATAGGACTTGGGAGGTGATGCCAAACCGGGGGTGTGTGTGTGGAGAGAGCGAAGCCACCCATGAGGGGCCCCCAGCTGGCATTTGCCCCAGTCTCCATTTCCCCTGGATACACCTCTGCAGTAACCTATGTCCTCCTCCGCTGCTGCTGCAGCTGAGCCTGGGGCAGATGCCAGCGATTACTGCCACTGGCCTGGAGCAGCTGCCAACATACACTGCCACGCTTGCTGATCTCAGATCAGCAGCTGGTGTCTGCCACTGCAGCCAGCTAGGAGCAGCCACTGACTTTCTCCTCCCTTGCTGCTGCTGAACATGAGTAGCTGGAACCATCTGCCACTGCCGGCCTAGAGGAGCTGTCATCAGTGTCCTCCACCACCAAAGCTGGGTCCTGAGTGACACATTCTTGCTCAGGAGATGCATTGTTAGCACATGACAAACAACACAAATGTTCTTTGTGGGGATTTAACCTTCCCATATATTTTATTGTTAATTTAGATCTTTCTGCAAACATGGGAAGTTCCCCAAGTTTGAAGAAGTTTGTGTCTATCATCTCCAGCAGTGGCATTTGGACATTTATTTGGACTACAGTGGTGAGCAGGGAAGTCTCCAGATTTTGATGCAGTGGTTCACAACAAGACATTTCAATTACTAAAGACTGTTACATACAAGAAAAGACTGCAAGGATGTTAATGTTTTAAGTGTGTTTTTATTTTAAGTAAAAATAATATGATTAATTGGCTTTGCCTGTGTCTTTGATAAAGTTTGTATCTCCACTACCTGGCATTATTCTTATGGTACATATAGCCTGGTCCACATAACAAATGAGTTACACACCCCTGGTCTAGATACTCTATCAAGGGTTTCCAGTTGTCCGTGAACTTAATTAAATTATTTTATTGAAGCAGTGAAGTTAACTTCGCCATGACAGCCTGCTCTAACACCTGAAGAAAATTCAGTCTTCATAACAGTGAAAAAACGAACTTAGGGAAGTGGAGCACCTCCCCGTGGAACCTGTGACTGCTTGAGTGTGACAAGACTATCTGGAACCACTCTGGATGGGAGGGGGCTCCCTTTAAGAGTAAAAATTGTCTGGGAAAAGCTGGAAGGACCTTCTGATTGGTTGGTCTATGTGTGTACAGTCTCAATGTGGGACTGCACAAAAGACCAAAGATGAACAAGTACATGAAAGAAAAATGCCTGAAGACGAACTTCATCACAGTACATAGATGGACAATAAAGTCATGGGCTTCATTTCAAACTGTACTGTCAGGTTTTGTCTGAACTGTCATCTCAATAAAAATTCTTGGAAAAAAATTCCATATAAAATATTGAACACAAACAGCACAACTGAAAATACAGCACAAGAGCATGTGAACAGCAAAGATAAAATAACAAAGCTAAATATCTAGCCTAAGCACTTTTACAAGCATTGGTTCTCTAATACAGATGTTGCCTAACCAGACTGAGTTCAAACAGTTTCAGAGTCCAACATCTCAGGAAGGTGTTCTGTCCAGCAAGGGTCACCTGGTGCAGAATCAAGAGATAACCCAAAGGCAGATATAATCCAGAAAAAGGGCAGAGACTGCAATGAATCTCTTCCTTTGCTCCAAACAACCTGCAATGACCTGATTCTAGCTGAACAATCAAAACTGTTGCTAAAGGGATGACTTTAACCAATCAGGTGTGTTTCTAGCAGGAGACCATGTGCTCTGCAGTTGTACTTCGACCCAATTAAGCAAGCTACCTTCTTTCATCGAAGGGTCCTTGCACTAGCAAGATGGAACATGTATGTGAAACCCCCTCCTGGTTCTCTTGGTGTTGGAACCTTCAGGCTCCATAACTTTACTGACACCTGTGTTAGACTCCCATCTCTCTCTCTCTCCTCTGACACTGTAATAAACATGACCTTGAGTTCTCAGAGAGAGGAGCTACTGTGATTTCTGCTATACCCAAAGCCTGAAAAGCCAGTCCGCTGCTAGGTAAGCTAGTGGCTTGACACACTACTTTAAAGTCCACATCTTAAATATTTAACACTATGCAGCATCCTGCAACATATTGAGGGCTGAAAAATGTAAATAAATAGACGATGATGTGATAGATTGAAATTTAAAATGTTCCTGATAGACACCAAGACTTAATAGATTGTTTAATACGTTTTTCTTATGGCTAAGGATTTTCTTAGATCACTTTTTAAATGTTAATAATGTACTGAGGAATGAACCATACAAGAAGAAGAAGGGAAGTTAAATGACAAATTTCTTTTGATTTTTAATAGCTGAACTTACACTTTTTCATAACAGGTTCTTAATAAGCAGTTGTGTTAATCAGGCCAAATTTCTTCTCATTGGTTTTTTAAATTACCAATTAGCTACAAGAAATATTATTTTAATTATGATAGTATAAATCTAATTCACTGTAGCAAACTTAATTATCTTTCCATCCACATCATGAATTGCTTACTTATTGCACAAATGATTGAAATATACCCCCATGTAATGTTGTGTTTAAGCTTAACAAATGGGTGCCTTCTCTGCCTTCTTTGCTCTTGATAATTTTAATCATAATGGACAATATAAGTAAGCAGCAGAAGAGTAATCAAAGTAGCTGAATATAAATGAGAAAATGTCAGAATCTGATATCATGATGCTGCAATGATCTGCAATGCCTCTTCCATAGCTGATTTACTCATGTGTACCAATATTACGCCTACATGGTACATATGAGTTCTTAAAATAAAACCCACTGTCATGTTCTGCATTTGGTATGAGTTTGTGTGAGTCCTGTTATTTCTCGGTTGTAATTATAGGTTTGTGTGAGCACAACGCTGAGGCATCTTCTATTTTGGTAGGAAGAGCCCACACCTAATAAAATGCCAAAGACAGAAAAAATTGGGGGGTCACAAGGAATCCCTCAAGAGGGAAATAAGTGAAGGGACATGAGAACAAAAAAGGAATGGAGGAGGGCAAGAAAGAAAAAGGGGGGAAGGGAGACCAGCTAAGAGGGACATCATCGCTGTCCTCAAACACAGGCTTGGTGAAACATCTCCATCTTATAAGCCCAGAAAAATAAAGTTACACTGGACCCAGGTCTCATATGACAGATCATTCCACCAGGCTGGGGCCAGAACCGAAAATACTCTGATTGAGGACAGCCAGACATTTTTTGGACCAGGAACTACAGCAAGTCGTTACCTGCTGAGCTTAGCGCTCTTTGGGGAATATACTGAAGAGATCAAGCCCCGTAGATACAAAGATCTCAGATCATTTTAGGGCTTTAAAAGTTAATACCAGAATCTGGAACCTGATCTAGTATTCTACCTGGAGCGAGTGCATCTGACTCTGACTGAATATGTGCCTTCCATGGTGTTCCCATGAAGACCCATGCAGCTGCATTCTGAAACAGCTGAAGTTTGCAGAGCAGACTCAAGAGCAACCCTATGTAGAGCGCATTACAGAAGTTTAGTGTGTAAATGACTGTTGCATGGATCATCATGGCTAGGTTGGGACGAAAAAATAGAGTACCAGTTGGCTCACTTAACGAATATGGAAGAACATCAGTTTGGCTACATTTGTGACCTGGGCCTCCATTGAACAGGAGGCATGCAAGATTACACCCAACCTCCTAACAGTGGGTGCAGGAATTAATTTCCACCAACAAAGTCAGAAGCTGGTATCCCATTCCTAAATCTCCCTGCCCCAGCCACAGAACTTTCATCTTCAATGGATTCAAATTCAGCTGGCTCTGTTTCAGAAATTTCACCATGGCCTCCAGATGTATGTCCAAGATGTCCAGAGTGGCATCCAGCCAGACATCAATAGATAAAGTATGCTGATGACAACCCGTCCCAAAACTCTGAACCAACTGAGCAAGAGGGTGCATATAGATGTTCAATAACATTGGGGAGAAGCTTACCCCCTGCAGGACTCCACACACAAACTGATGATGTGGAGTCATGCTCCCCCGTTGTGTACCCTCTGTCCCTGACCCTGACCCTGGAGAATGAGATCAACCACTGAAGACTGTCCCACCAGTTTCGGCTAGGGGATGAGGCAAAAGATCAAGATCGAACACTGCTATCAGATCACTTAGTAACAACAGCACTAATCCACCTTGGCCCAGTTGCCTCTGGAGATCATCTGTGATGACATCCAGAGCTGTCTCTATCCTGTAGCCAGGTCAGAAGCCAAAATGAAATGGATTCAGAGCCAATGTATTTTGCAGAAATACCTAGAGTTGTTCTGCAGCCACTTCTTCAACTAACTTACCCAGAATGGAAGATGTGACACTGGGTGGTAGTTGGAACGGTCAGATGGATCCAACGATCACTTCTTCAGGATGGACATCTGAGATTACTCCAATCCAACCCATCAAGAGCTGACAGAGAGGCCAACCCGACACATGGAAACCAGGTACACAGTAGTCAAAAATGGGAACCAAGCCAGCTGTTCAAGAACTGCCAAATGCTTTCTGCCTAGCAGTCAATAGCAAGTCCCTGCTAAAGACTGGGCCCACCTCCAGAAACAGTGAGACACAAAACAGCCCTCACAACCCCCTCCACCCCTACCTAGCAACTCAATGCTGATATCTCACTACGGTAAGAGTCTAAGTCGAGCTCTGATGATGTAATACCCAGCAAATTCCCACTGTAGGTTTCAGCCAGAGTGGGGGAAAGTCAGTAATGGGATTCAGCCTTCCTGAAAGAAGGCTGTGGTTTGCAGGACTTGCCACTCTCCATAGGTACTTTGCTCCCATTTGCCACGTGTCTTGCATGTTTAAAATGGTGTTTGAATTGGTGTTAGTCTGGTCTCTGAGATTTAAATTGTCTAAAAATAATACTGGCTTACTTAGGCACAAACCTCTTTGAAACATGGTTTTCTCAACCTTTCAATTACCCTTCAAAATGGCAAGAGCTACAGTTGCAGGAGGTCATGTTTAATGCTCCAGTCACTGAGCCATCTTGAAAAAGCTTTAAAAGCTTAGTTGAAACAAACAGAACTAAATTGTTTTAAATGCAAGCACTATAATTTTAACTTAATTGTAAATCCTTTAGCAGATTTACTAAATCTGTTAGTAAATTTAGTACTAGATAACATTTTTTTAAATAAAAAAAAGTTCCTTGTTTATACTGCAAGTTTTAAAGCATGCAACTAAGATTATACTGGGTGTCAACTAAAATCAGAGTTGTATTATATTTTAATAATTTTAAGTCAAAAAATGGAACACATGAAGCTGACTTATACCAAGTGAGACCATTCATCTACCAGGGTTGATAACATATACTCAGATTAGAAGCAGGTCTCTAAGGTCTCTAGTAGAGGTCTTCGGCATCATCAATTATCCAATCTTTTCAAATGGGGAACCTGAGACATTCTGCAGGCAAAGAAAATGTCCTACCACTGAGCTACTGAAGTATTCAGTCTTATCTTGAAAGACATCCAAGAGAAGATATTGCAATTTCTTGGGGCAGTTTCTTCTAATGTATTTCAGTTCTTACAGCAGAAAAAAATCCCTTATTAATCCCATTGCATCTTTTTCCCATAGATCAAGTGAACAATTGCTCATCCTCTCTTCTGTTGTGAAACAAGTTTGAAAGTTATCAGTACATTCTCAGACTCAACACAAATCCTTTGTGGCATCGTGATTAAGAGTGGTGGACTCTAATTTGAAGAACTGGTTTCAATTCTCCACTAATCCAAATGAAGTCTGTGGGTGACATTTTTTTCAGAACTCTCTCAACCCACACAGAGGCAAGTAATGACAAACAACCTCTGAACGTTTCCTACTTTGAAAATCCTAAAGATCACCAAAAGTCAACTGTGACTTGACAGTACACACCCATACACCCTTCACACATAACTTTCCAATCAATTGCATATGCCATCTTAGAGAAAATAGTTTGTTCTAAACCTCCACCTCTCAAAGTGAAAACTGACAATAGGTGGTTTCACATCACAAAATGGACTTGCCTCTGCAAAAGCCCACTCACCTAATTTATAAAGGTCCACTTGAAGTTCTTCGCAATCATTTGCAATTCTCACCACCCTACATAATTTGGTATCATCCACAAACTTGGCCACCACACTACCCACCCCTACTTCCAGGTCACTTATGAATAGGTTAAAGAGTCATTTTATGAATAGGTTAAATCATGGTTTTCTACATAAAGACTCATTCTTGCTCTTATAATCTTAATATTTACAACCAGATGGAAGTTTCATCATTTGAATAATAGCTTTTCAGATTAATTTTACAGTTATATCAAAATTATTGATTTGGTTATACTATCAGAAATATACAGATATATAATTATTAAATTATTGTAAGGTGAACTACCAGGCATTGCATTGCATTGTTAAAGTGTTGACATTTTAAACACCTTATCCTGCAGGAATTGCTCAGATCTCAAAGAAGGATGGAATCTCCAGAAGGGTTGGCCCCAAGGCAAGCCAGGACATTCTTAATGCCAAGAAAAATAGATCAGAGGATGCACACTGACTGTTTAACCAGTGATTGAAAAGAACAGGGTCAGGAGAAAGGTGAAAAACAAGGGTTAAGCAAACTGCCTTCCTTATCAGTTTGAATCCTGTGGGAGAACACATAAATGACTGAGTATGGTCAGGAAGGGGCAGGGTATAAATGCAATAAAATAAACAAATGACCCCTGTTATATCCTTCTCCACCAAGAGAACTAAGTAGAATTGTACCATATGTACCATATGCTTCATCCACCATATGCTGGCCATCTTTGTTTTAGAATGTTCTGCTTGGGTCCTAGCGCCTACCTAACAGAACTAAGTAGGTTCTAGGACCGTGGTGGCGAACCTTTGGCACTCCAGATGTTAAGGACTGCAATTCCCATCAACCCCTGCCAGCATGGCCAATAACATAGTCCATAACATCTGGAGTGCCAAAGGTTCACCACCACTGTTCTAGGACTTAAGCAGAGTATTCTAAATGGCCCAGCAATGGCGGAAAAAATTACAATTCCACTTAGTTATTTGGGTGGAAAAGGGCGCAGCAAGGATCCAACAGACCGAGGCACGTCTTCTACACCTACTAAATGAATTAATTTTCTAATGTAAGAACTGAGTGGGTGAATTCTGAAGTGTGCTAGGAACTGGCATGTTGACTTCTACTTAAATTCAAATCTCTGAGGTTCCTATAAATACTGTTATTTATTTGCAGTTGTGCTCTCCTCACACAACTGACTTCCATTGTTTTTCTCCACTGAACAGAACAAAACATAATATTAACAAGTCACTGGTTAATTCTTCAGAATTATCCAGTGCAAATAATACAATTTGAGGATATACAATATTTCTCAGTTCTGACACACTGCATGTTTTGCAGGAATGTACAATGTACAAATAAGGATATTTGGTTTCCTGCCTCTAGATATTTTTCAATAATTGATATTATGTTCACATAGAGCATTTCCTGGCTCTGTATGAATCATGTCATGTAACTTATCAGTTCCATTTTTTTCAGTCCTATCCTGATCCTAACGCTAATACTATTTTACCACATACGTCAGGATGAAAATCCAATCATTGATCTTTATTCTATAGGTTTATATTTTATTGTACAGGTCTACATATTATTTTCCTGGCATAGTCCTCTTACTATTCTTGTACAAGACTTCCAGCAGCGGCAATGTTCCTTTCAAAGGTTTGGTATACCCACTAAGTCACAAAGCATATGAAACATTTTTCATACTATTAGAACATAAACATTATATATTATTGGTACCTACACCTTGAAAAGAGTCATTTTAAAAATGCTGGCAACAATTCCCATATTCCCTCATTTTCTTTTATCAAATATATGTTTTCAGGAAGAACCATTCTACCCAATTTCCCTTATTTTTAAAGAGAATAACTGAGTTAAAAATCATGCTATGATTATGAACAGAAAATATATAGACAACTTCCCTTTTTACCAAGAAAGTTCTGTACTGAAAGTCTTAAAATCCATGTTGTGGGGATTTGGTTTATTTTTGTTTCCTCTTCTATCAGGTTTGTGGATATATTATTATGGTAGATTTCACAGCTGCCAGATCTTGAGATGGTTGTTGGCTTTTCATTACAATTTGAGCCTCACCCAGAGGCCTAGGAAGTTGTAATGTATCAACATAGTATTCGTGCGGATCGCAGCAGGGCTGCCTTCTGAATTTGACAGATGTTAATTTTGTCGATTCGAAGATTTTTTGAATGCTGCCCTAGTGTTTTCGGGATGGGACCCAGCGTGCCGATGACCACTGGGATGACATCAGCTGATTTGTGCCATAGACACTGAAGCTCGATTTTCAAATCTAGTGACCTTCTCGTGTTATTTTTCAAAGACCATGCTGTCACTGGAGACTGCTATGTCGATGATGCTCACTTTCCTGTCCTCAATCACAGTGATGTCTGGTGTATTGTGTTTCAACACTTTGTCCATTTGGATTCAAAAGTCCCACAGGATCTTGACCTTCTCATTTTCTATTACTTTCTCTGGACAATGTTCCCACCAGTTCTTAGGTGTTCTTATGTTGTAATTCTTGCATAAATTCCAGTGGATCATCCTGGTCATTGAGTTGTGTCTCTGTACTCAGTCTGGGCAATCTTTTTGCAGCAGCTGAGGACATGGTCTACAGTTTCGTCAGTTTCTTTGCACAGTCTGCACTTTGCATCATCCGAAGATTTTTTTTATTCTGGCCTTGATCAAATTTGTTCTAATGGCTTGCTTTTGAGCGGCTAAAATCAGTTTCCTTTTTCAGACTTCCAGTTGTTAACTATAGCCAGGTCTTTTTGTTATCCACCTTGTTCTTGATCTTCTCCAGAAATTGGCCATGCTGTGCTTTGTTGTGCCAGCTTTCAGTCCTCATTATCACATTTTTCTTGTATTCTTCTTTGGTTTTTGGGGTCTTCAGCAAATGTCTGTTCTTCACTTCAATCAATGCCTGTTCTTGACTTTCATTCACATAATTGGCCAGCACATGCTTCTCCTCTTCCACTTGCATTAAACCTTTGCCACCCGATCTCCGGAGAAGGTATAATCTATCAGTATGACTCCATGGGAGTAAGGCATGGTGCACTGTCATAAGCTTCTGAGTTTTTCTATCCAGTGTATCCAACTCAGCCTGTGTCCAGTTGATAATTCCAGCAGTGTACCTGATGATGGGTGTTAATGGCCTTGATGGTATTCCCACTGTTTAATTTAGATGTCAAAATTTTCTTAACCCTCTGGGTGTATTCTCTGCTGACAACAGTCTTCACATGTCCGTGCTTAATGTTGTCCAGCTGCAAAATGCCCAGGTATTTATAAGCTGCCTCTTGGTTGCACTTGGTGGGTTGGCCATTAGGCATTTCAATCCAATCACTCTCGATGACCTTGCCCCTATTTGTTGCCACAATAGTGCACTTTTCCAGGCCAAACTCTATCGAAATCTCTGTGCTGAATATTCAGACTGTGTTCACTAGTGACTGGATTTCTGTGTCTGATTTCCCATTCAGCTTCAAATCATCCATGTACAGCAAATGTGAGATTTTTTTCCAAGTCTTTGGTCATTTGATATCCCAACTTTGTTTTCTTTAAAATTACTGTGGGATCATGGCAATGCTAAACAGTAAAGGTGATAGTGAATTACCTTGGAAAATTCCTCCCTTAATGTTGACTGTTCCAAAGTTTTCATTTCCACTGTCATCGCTTTTTCAGTGAATACTCAAATGTTTTTGCTGACACCAATTGTTTCCAAGCATTTCATGATCCAACTATGGGGCAGTGAGTCAAATGCCTTCTTGTAATCAATCCAGACCATATGCAAATTTGTTCTTCGATTCTTGCAGTTCTCCATTATCATTTTGTCTATCAGGAGTTGATCTTTTGCACCCGGCTCCTTCTTTTGTTCCCTTTTTGCTCCACAGTCAGGATGCTATTTGCTTCCAAGTAGTCCATGATGATATCTGCTATTATGCTGGTGAGCAGTTTGAGCATCATGGGTAAACATGTTTTGGCCTGTAGTTTCCAGGTGTTGTTCCTTTGGCTGGATCTTTCTGAATCAAGTATGTCTTCGCAGTTGTTAGTCATTAATCAATTTCACCATTTTGCATGGCTTTACAAACATTGAACTGCTTGGCAATTGTCGGATGCAAACTGGTTAGGTATTTGAGCCAGAAGCCATGCAATTGATCATGTCCTGGTGCTGACCAATTTTTCACTTTCTTGCTTCGATATAATTACATGCAATTTTGATCTGCTTCACTGATCAGTTCAGTGGGGCAATTCAGCATGTTCACACCACTTCGGCAAAACCGGTTGTTAAAATGGTGCTTGTAAGCAACCACTTGTTAAATTATTTGAATCCCACCACCAGAACTGGTTGCTAAATTATTTGAATCCCACCATTGTATCAGTTGTTATTTCCAGGTCTTGCATTTTTTTTTGGCCAACATCTTTCTTAAAATCTTTTATTCACAGCACCTTCCTGTTGTAATCATTCTCTTTTTCCCACAGATCTTTCCAAAGTGTTGCATTTTTCTCAGGGGTTTTTTTGCTTTCAACATTGATCTTTGTGTTGAGGCTTTGGTAGAAATGCCTTTGGTCTGATCGAAATTGCTGATTTTGTCTGTATTGGATGTTTCTTTCTTCATATGTTTCAATTTTTCTCGCTGTGGCTGTTATGTGTTGTTTGGTGATCTCCAGCTCTTCTTCAATTGTTCTAGTATCTAGCCAGTACCTTCTAATTAATTCTTTCAGGATGTTGCCTTTCTTTGTTCTTTCATATTTTTCAGGTTACTGGCATCTGATCTTAATTTTTTGATCTTCTGTTCCAGTCTAATTTTCCACTTTGGTTTTGATGGTTGATTTATCATAGGTTTAGGTATTTCAATGCCACATTCTCTTGTGACCACTAGTGCCGTACTATACAAGAGCTGATTCGTTTGTTTGATGGATGTTGTTTCAATTGTCATAAGTGCCATGTTTACATC
Source organism: Sphaerodactylus townsendi (assembly GCF_021028975.2). Lineage (NCBI taxonomy): Eukaryota > Metazoa > Chordata > Lepidosauria > Squamata > Sphaerodactylidae > Sphaerodactylus > Sphaerodactylus townsendi. The sequence goes on from NC_059431.1 coordinate 53,250,502, forward strand.
CCTGACAATTCTGTCAGTCTATCAGTTTTTTTAATGGGGGCTTTCTCTGGTAATTGTACTATTATTTTCTCCCCTGTACTGGCATTTTTGTCTAGCCATTCTACTATTATCTCTCCTGTTGTTTCTGGAGTATGTACTGTTCTTTCTTTTGATGTTATAGTTGCTTTCTTTTCACAATTTTCTGGAGTTCTTCCAGTTCTATGTCTGCAAACACTTTATTCTGTATGATGTATCACCTTTGATTTGCCAGGCTTTGCTCAGTGATATTCGAATCTGGGTAGCATTGTTTCCACATTTCGTATATCCGCTTCAACTATCCTCTTTTTTCGGGCTCTGAGTTGTAGTAACAAGTCATGGATGGCACAATTTTCTTGCACACTATACTTCTTTCTTTTGGATGGTTGGTCCGCTTGTAGCCCACTTGTCAATGCATGCCAAGGGACACCAGCATGCGACACGGCACAACGATTGATGCAGTATGGAATAATTTTTCATTTGTATCACCATATTGTATGAGTTGGTGGACACTCTTAGTCTGGTTTCTCAGTTGAGACCTGTCTGGCTTGGGAGCCCCTTCTGGTAGCATACCTCCAGCATAGCTCTCAACATCATCAAAGCACGCAAGCCCCTTCTCCACAACAAGGGGGTGCCCATGAGGGGAGGATGATGATGATGATTACACTTAATATACCACCCAAAAAAACAAAGCTAAACAATTAGCAACAAATATAACCAACATATAACAGAATAAATACATTAAAATCCAGTTATTATTAGTAAAACTCCATTTAGCGGCATCCAAGACTCAAACTCTACCCCCCCCCCCGGGGAGGACTGGCAATAGGTCAGTTAGATGGTAAGTGGGGGCTTCCCCAAGGGGGGCATGTATATATGATGTAAAACATATATTCCAAAGAAAGTATGCTTTTGATTCAACCACTAAATGCCAAAAAGTATTCAGTGTAGATAGCTTCACTGATCTAAAATTATTTTTCAACCCATTCATTTCTTCTGAACTTCTGGTTATTAATTCTTAACACATTAGAACTTGATTTTGCTTTTCTAACCATTCTTAAATAATTTAATTACCTGTCATTAATTATCCAGTTCAGACAGAGATTGAGGGAGGTAAGATTTTTACATCTCTTTACTATTTCCATCACTGTTTCATTATCCAGTTCTGTGATATGCCGTAGATCCAAGCTCGAAAGGTTTCTTAGCTATTAAATAAATACAATAGTATTAAACAACCTTTAATATATAAATCTCTCTATATAATTACATGTAATTTTGATCTGCTTAAACTCTTGTTTGTCCTAAAAAGTAACATTTTAGACTTGACTGTTTTGTCAAAGGAAAGGCTACAATAAGAAATCCTCAATTTGAAATAGTAATGTTTCACTTGCTTCAGATTTTTTGTTATTAATTATATTGTTTATTTTTGTTTTTTTCAAAAATGACAGATCTTTAACATTATTTTACTGCATGTTTTACTTAAATAGAACAGAGCTAATGTTAAGGGGTTCTCATTTTAAAATGAATATGCTTTTTAAAACTTTCAAACAAAATAAACACTTATCAAAAGGTTTTGATGAAAATCAGTAATATTTTCAACTGCTAAATATATAACAGCTTTTACTAATAGGCATGATATCCAATAATTATAGCACTCAGTACCTCTGCTATACCAAATGTGGAAAGAGTAATCAAATTTACTGTGATATAACATAAGCCAAATTCCTTGCGGAAATATTACTGGGAAAGTTATATAAAAATAAGGGTGGGGAGAGGGGAGACTGATGAGAATATACTATTTTATTGCCAAAAATATACTTGTGTCAATAATTAATACATAAAGTACAACAAAATTAAGGTTTTAATTAGATGAATATTGTGTAAGCACTTTTCTCATAAATCTAAATATTCCTGATTCCAGACAGCAACAAAATGTTCACTTTGATAAAATAATGCAATGTGACAATATAGGATTCTGGATTAATTCATGTTCTCCTTATAGATATTACATGGACTAGTATATTAGTTTATGCTATCAATGAAAATGGATACCAAAAATGGTATGTAAAATATTTGCTGTACAGCAAAGGTCTCCTTTGCATATTTCTTCAAAATGAAAAGGACAGGCAATTTTGCAAAACACATTTTCTACTAAATATGGGAATTAAATTTTAATACACCAATATAAAATGTAGGGAACCACTCTAAAAGGCACGAGAGATTGGGTTTTTTCCATTCCTGAAAAAGAGCATCCTCCATTTTAAGCTAATTGTGCTCATACTTCTGTTTTGCGCTAACAAACAGCAGGGTAACAGGCCACAGCAGCTCCGGGACCACCTGCACAGGAGTGTGTGAATGGTCCCGGCAGGGGCGCAATGCCCATTGGGCAAGGTGGGCAGCTGTCCAGGGCATCACCTTGTGGGGGGCACCAAAAATGCAGGGTTCGTTTTTGGGTATTTTTAGTGGTTTTCCGTTTTTGACCTGTAGAGGGTGCAGCTTTTAGGCTAGCAGCACCAAAATTTCAGCGTATCATCAGGAGTCTGTCCTTATGCTACCCCCACAAGTTTGGTGCAGTTTGGTTCAGGGAGTCCAAAGTTATGGACTCCCAAAGGAGGTGCCCCCCATCCCCCATTGTTTCCAATGGGAGCTAATAGGAGATGGGGGCTACACCTTTGAGGGTCCATAACTTTGGCCCCCCTGAACCAAACTGCACCAAACCTGGGGAGTATCATTAGGGCAGTCTCCTGATGAGACCCTGAAAGTTTTGAGACTGTGCCTTCAGAAATGTGCCCCCCCCCCAGCCTGCAACCCCTATTAACAGCAATGCAGAAAACTCAATGCAGAACAAAGATTCTTGGGCAAATTTCTGGGATGTTCCTGCAGGGGGCGCAGTTTTGGACGTATCAGCACCAAAATTTCAGGGTATCGTCTGGAGACTGCCCTAATGATACTCCCCAGGTTTGGTGCAGTTTGGTTCAGGGGGGTTATGGACCCTCAAAGGGCTACCCTTACCATCACTGGAGAATCAATTTTTTTTTACATTTAGGCTGCCCACACTGCAGTCTTTGCCCAGTATGCCTGGACCAACTTGGGTTCAGCTGCACTGTATGCCAGCTGCTCTACCCCTAAATGTGGGTGTTGGCCATACCCTCTACAACACAAATAGCTATTACCCACTCCACAACAACCTACTCTCTTCCAAGCCTATCCCCTCAACTCTTTCTGAATCTAGGAATCTCCCAAAATCTGCGTGTGCTTGTATATTTACCATTTGTGCATGTTTATGCTTGCTGTCACAGCTGCCAGTTGTTTAGCTGGTTGCTGGCCATTCATTACAATTCGAGCCTCACGCAGAGGCCTAGGAAGTTGTAATGTATCTAGGAATGTATTTGTATTTTTCTAATAAAAATGGTTAAACTTTATTTCTGGCTCTCTGTGGTTTTCTAAGGAGAAAGACCCCCATAAACTCAAATGGCAAAGACCCCAGTTACCCCCTCTCACAATTTAAGGCCTGTTTCCTGCTAATTCCTCAATCTTAAAGAGACAGACCCTATCACTCTGGATAACAAAATAGCAATATAAGGCAAGATCATACGCTTCTTCCTCTAGCTTAGGATCATCAATAACCCTTACCTTCCACTTTCAATTACATGCTTAATTATATTCCTCAATATTTTTTTACTCTGAAACAAAACAGATCTTTTAGGTTTTCCTACATCTCTCATTCTTGTCATTTTACTACATTACCTAACCTTGATCTCTCTGAAATAAAATAAAAGCTTGGTAGGGAATTTGGTTCAGCGAGTCCAAAGTTATGGACTCCCAAAGGAGATGCCCCCCATCCTTGCCATTTTTTGCAAGGATGGGGAATTTGCCATTGAAGGCGGTGAGGGCCTACAGTGGTGGATTTGCCCTTCCAGGAACACTTGTCCTGGCAGAAGGGTGGATCTGCTCTCTGGTGGCCACTGCAGCCCACTAAAACAGCCAGACGTGGTAGTGCACATCACACCAGTGCTACTGCGTACCTGCTGTATACTGGCATTAAGGGGGCATTTCAGAGGTGGAGCCAACATTAGTCTGCTGCCACCCTTCCTTCGCCACAAAAAATACTGGCACCCGCCTCCTGGGGTGTAGGTCCATGGGAACCCTATGGAGTTTTCTGGTGGCGGTTTGGCTTTTTTTGCTCTCCATGCTGCTGGAAAGCCCTCCTGATAATGGTGGCATGGCTGTGTCCAGGAGCTCAGCTGTTTGGATGGGCCTGTGGGAATCTGGGGTACTTAAGTCACTTGCTCACTCCTGACTTGTGAACTGCTTTTCCCTATAACAAAGTTTCACATAGAGGAAACTTTTCTGTGTACATTGAAAATTTGAGTACTATTGAATAAAAACACCTGTCTATACATTAACTTTTGTCCTACTCCCTTTTATGTTTCTTGAGGCATCATCCAATCCAATCCAAAAACATTTATTAGGCATAAAACCAGTAGTACCATACATTCCAAGTACAATAACAGGATCATTGTTACACATCATGTAGAACATGGATTAAAAATGTAGCAACTGCTTCAGAAATTTCTACATTAAGGCTGTTCAATAGCTTAGACATTTTTAGTTTGTCTGAGAAAAACATAAATTCTAGAGGTAGTAAAGCTCCCAGATCAGTTCTAATATCATTATACCTCAAACAGTAAAGCAGGATATGAGGAACTGAGTCCATAGTGTTGGGACATCATCACTAGCGGGGATGCAGTTTGTTAATTCAAGCATCACAATACTGGTAAATCAAAATTGGTCAAATTAAAGCTTATAAACCATGGTTTACCATAGTGTATGGATACAACCTATATTAAATGTCAGAAACTGTCAATAACAAACATTATAATGTACTTACATTGGTAAGGTGTATGACTCCTTTAGATGTAACAGAACAGCCCATAAACCCAACATACTGCAACTGGGGGCAGTGTTCAGCAAATGCTTTAACAGATTGATCTGTCACCTGTGTAAGAGAAAACAACTGTTGAAGGTGACATGGAATACCTCAGCCACAATGAAATCTAGCAGGCATTTTAGCTAACTTGCAGGTTCAGTAGTTCATTTTGTCTTAACAGCATGAGATAAAAACTGAAGTGTACTTAAAAGGTCTCTGGGTAAGAGAGAAAGATTAAAAAATTGCATCTTCAGTAAATAACAAAAGGAGGTACCAGGTAATGAGTACAAAATGTAAAGTGTAATTACTGAATGTATCCAGAGGGATAAAGAAATTCATTCTTACTTTTTACAGAAGTTTAAATTTCATCAAAACAAAATAAAGTTAAAACCATAACCAGAAGGCAAATTCCTATTCTATAGGAGCATTCAGAAAGTCTATGAACTATTGCCTTTTCATTGTTGTTTTGTGTTTTTTAATTCAGTGCATTCTTGCAGTATACATAAAATGTTTTAACTCAAGATTACCATCCAACTTCCCAATTACTGTATATACTCGAGTATAAGTCGACCCAAATATAAGTCGACCCAAATATAAGTCGACCTAAATATAAGTCAAGGTAATCTTAGGTAATCTTACCACAAAAAACTGGGAAAACTTATTGACTCGAGTATAAGTCGAGGGTGGGAAATGCAGCAGCTACTGGTAAATTTCAAAAATAAAAATAGATACCAATAAAATTACATTAATTGAGGAATCAGTAGGTTAAATGTTTTTGAATATTTATTTCAAAGAAAAACAGTAAACTAGCTATGTAAGTGGAAAAGAAGGTCAACAAGAACAATATGGTATCAACAATAACTTTAAAAGTACAAAAACATTAGCTCAATCAGCAACCAAGCTAAAACATAAGAGTTAAAATCATTCAAAACTGGATTCCTCCTCATCTGTATGTCCAAATGTAACCCAACTTAGATTTTAAGAGGGATATTATCAGAAATGGAAAAGTTAAGTTCAAGTCTTTGGACAGTGTGGATCTCAACCTCAGGGAAACCTTAACATTCACCAATTAGACTTCTACAACAAAAAAGCAAAATCACTTTAAATCTGTTTCCTGTTTCATAAACAATAGTGTGCAGTATAGCAATGAAACATGGCAAACCAATACAGAAACAATAATCAACATGTTAATAGTTCTGGCCTGCTATGCAAAACAGACTAGCGGAGTCTCAGTCCTTTACAGTTCTCTCTAGTTGTATACAGGCTCCAGGCCTCTTAACTGAATTCTGTGAAGTTGATTGGCTCCAGCTACAGGCTGAGGAAAATAATATATACTATGTCTCACCAAAATCTCTCTCTCTCCCTCTCTCTCTTCCATGAGCATAATCACAAGCTTGCAATTATATTTGAAACAAGCATGATCTAGCTTATTACTATCCTTGTGTGTATCCCTAACAAAGAAATAAAATAATAAATAATTAAATAAGAATTCATTTAGCATTTATGTGCTGCTGTAAATACTTTAATCAGGGATCAACAAAACTAGGCACCAAGTTACTTAAAATTCCTCATGGTACCCATGCTCTCTCCACCCAAATTCCAGCAGCAGAGTTTCTGTATCTTTAACAAAGTTCCTGTACCTTTAACCAAGTTTCACATATATTATTTGCAGCTTCAACAGAACATTTCCTTCACCATGTTTCTGACCCCAAGAAGGAGGAATTCATACGTGACCAGCAACCACAGTCACTTGAAACCTCCTTGCCTCACAGACCCAAATGTGACATTCTTAAAGAAAAGAAACAGCAGCCATCCACATTCACAGGGCAGCAAAAAAGTAATTAGAAAGAATAATTAACTTCCTAATAAACAGAATTGCATCTTTGCACATGTCCCCTCCAAACGTCCTGATTTTTCCAACTGGAGAAACTGAAAAAAATAATAATAAGGGAGATTAATTTAAATTAGGACACTATATGTCTCAATTCACAGACTGATACAGCCAGAAACCAATGGAACAATTAGCCATAATAAGCATAAATGTTAATAAGGTCCATTCTTTAGCGGTTGTACAGCATATAGCACTACTTGCTATTCTGTTCTCTTTAATCTGATCTTTAAAGAACTCCTCCAAAGTAACTTGCTCTTCTTGTGCCACAAAAAACATCCATAGTTTGACTTAATGATACAATGCTTGTGTCTAATAAATGCCTATACCATGTAGATACACAGTTTGTGGCATGAGAACTGGTTGTGTGTGTATGTAGTATGTCTGTTTGAATTTAATTACATACTTCATTTATACCTTACCTTTCTCCCCTAGGGGGGGATCTAAAGCAGCTTACAACATTACACCCTTCTCCATGTTATTGTTATATGAACCCTATAAGGTAGGTTACAGTGAGTGTGTGACTGGCCCAAGGTGACCCAGCAAGTGTCCACAACAAACCTGGTTGTTCCAGATCCTAGGTCAACACCCAAAATGAGAATTTGAGGTTGGGGGTTGACTCAAGATGTCCCAACTAACCAATTACATTGAATCTCATCTGCCATTTTGTTGCACATTTTGTTGCAACTTTACTCAGTCTGTAGAAGTTTTTCAGAGTACCTTACAATTCTCTTGTATTTCACCATGCTTAGCAAAGTGACAAGTCAATTTCTATTCCTGCAGTTCTTATTTTGCAAGCTAGTAAAATGTTCCCTTTTAAAAAAAAGCTAAAACAGGAAAAAAGATACTTACATAGCACAAGAAACCTTCCATGAATCTGGTGCAGAAAAATTCGCTATTACATCAGATTCCCAGGGAATGTAATTTCTGAACATGGACCATTTTAAAGCAGTGTGAAACAGTCTTCAGGCTGCTGACAAATTGCATTCTTTATGATCTAGACAATATTTGTGACCTTTGTCCATTTACAGTGGAATGATTCATGTGTGATGAAATCTTATGGGATCATATACACTTCTGGATATATGTGTAAGTGTAAGTGTAAATGCCATCAACTTGCTTCTGACTCATGGCAACCTTATTAATCCTCCAAAATGTCCTATAGTTAACAACCTTGTTCAGTTCCTGCAAACTTACACATATTACCACCTGTCATCTCTAAGAGATAATAAATTCTTATTAGCTGAATTGAAAGTTATTGATATTGAAACCTTAACATGGGAACCATACCCTATATTCTGTTATACGATTTGGCCAATCACTTTAAATTTAACAAAAATTATATGATATTTTCACTAAAATTAACTCTGCTCAGTGAAGACACATATTCACAACTAACCACATTACTAAGAAATATTAGTGTTCACTGAGGAATCTGTAATAATTTCATTGCCTGTTTGACCTTCACTGACTTACTTTCATTCTATCTTATATTAGCCATGTTTTGAAAAAAATAATATAGGTTGATGAAGAGATTTATATGCTATTCACAAAAGCAGAGTGAGAGGAAAAGATATCCGTCTGGAACTAATGGCACAGATACTAGACACCAATGTTTAAAAATCTATAGTGAGTCTGACAATGTTTCTTAACTACATTTCACTAGTTTGCTATTACAATTCTGGATTACATTACTGAAGATCTATATTCCACAGACAGGGAATTCTCTTGTGTACTGCTATTAAACAAACAACCATCAAACATCAATAAAAAGTAAAATCCAGGATTTTTCTAGGAGCATGGCGAGATATATACCCCAAGGCGTATAAGACTGGCACTTTTTGTTACAGGAAAATCTCTATCTCGCCAAAGTTTGGGGTCATCTTAGGTCGCCGGGCATCCCCACTCCGCTTGACCTTGCCAGCACCTGGTCAGATCGGACTGGCCACTTCCCGTGAGGGGAGCTCCCTGCAGCCAGCCCGGGCGACGACGAGGGGCTCCCAGGGCTGCTGCTCCCCTGCTCCTGCATTGCAGGATGGGCCGGGACTCCCCTGCGGGTGGAGGGAACCCCAGTGGGATGCAGCCTCCTCGACAGCCGGGAGCTTCGCTTCTCTCCCAGGCTTGCACGGGGAACGCGGAACTCCCCTTGGGGTGGGGGGGACCCCCGTTGACAACCCCACGTCAGCGGGGATCAGTGGCCTGACAAGCCGGAAGTCCCGCGTGACGGCCGGCAACGAGGCAGAGGGGGTTTAGGGACGCTGGGGGAAGGGGAAGGGATAAAAGGAGGAAAAGAGGAAGAGAGGGGACGATGTGGTGGAAGGCGGGGGAAGGAGTGGGTGTTGTGGCTGAGAGGGAAGGTGTGTGGAGGACAGAGAGATGGGGAGAGGATTGGGAGAATGTGCATGGAGTTGGTGAAGAGCGGGAGGGACTTACAGGGGAGAGTGAGGGGGGAGCTCAGGAGGCGTCCTGCCCCCGTCACACCTGGCCTCTGGCTGGGGCGGATCCCAGTGTTGCCGCCGTCGCTGCAGCCCACTCTTCACCCCCTTGACGATCAAGGCCAAGGCCACCCGGGGTGCCGCCGCCACCACGCTGTCCCGCCCCCGCAACAATTGGCTGGCCTCTGCCGAGGCCAAGGAAGGCCACCCGGGGTGCCACCACCGCTGCTCTGTCCCACCCCTGCAACGATCGGCCGGCCTCCACCGAGGCCAAGGAAGGCCACCTGGGGTGCCGCCTATCGGACAGCTCTGTCCCGCTTCCCCTCATGACAACTCCGGACATCGGCATTCTCCACCGGGTGGCCAAGGGAAGGCCATCCGGGGTGCCACTGCCGCCGGGGCTCTATCCCGCCCATGAGACGATTGGCCTGCCTCTCCTGAGGCTGAGGCCACACAGAGTGTCGCCACTGCCTCTGCCACGGCGTAGTCTTATAAGGCGAGTATGTGCCAAAATCTATATTTTAACTGGAAAAGTGGGGGGGGGGTCGTCTTATACGCCAGGATATACGGTATATGTCACACTGCCCTGTTGCAGAAAAGCAAAATACAATAAATTCACAGAATAAGAAAATAATGCAGGGATAAAAACAATAAATGCTTAGTCTCAGCTAATAAAAAATTCCTTAAACAGTCTTGCTCCCAAATCTCACTGTTTGCTAATATTGTCCCCTCTGCCACAAATATATTACTATTAATAATAATTTGTTTTATAAACCGCCCACCCTCGAAGGGCTTTGGGCGGTGTACAACATAAAGGAAAACACAACATACAGGAAGAGAATAAGCAAAATTACAAATATAAAATAAATATAACTCTATAACATTAAAATAATAACTAAAACCAAGTACCATATATACTCGTGTATAAGTTGAGTTTTTCAGCACATTTTTGTGCTGAAAAAGGCCCCCTCGACTTATACTCAAGTCAGCTGTATTTTAAAAAATATTTTAGGGTTTTTTCTTTATTGGCTGCTAGGGGGCACAGTTTTTAGGATAGCTGCACCAAAATTTCAGGATATCATCAGGTGAGACTCCTGATGATACCAGCCAAGTTTAATAAAGTTTGGTTCAAGGGGTCCAAAGTTATGGACCCATCCCCCATTGTTTCCAATGAGAGCTAATAGTACATGGGGCTACATTTTGAGGGTCCATAACTTTGGACCCCTTGAACCACACTTCACCAAACCTGGATGGTATCATCAGGATAACCTCTTGCTGATACCAGCCAGGTTTGGTGATGTTTAGTTTAGGGGGTCCAAAGTTATCGACCACCAAAGAGGGTGCCCCATCCCCCATTGTTTCCAATGGGAGCTAATAGTAGATGGGGCTACATTTTGAGGGTCCATAATTTTGGACCCCCTAAGCCAAACTTGGGTAGTTTAAAAGAGTCTCCTAATGATACTCTGAAATGTTGGTCCTGCTAACATAAACATTCCTCCCCTGACCAAAAATCCAGTTTTGAAGGATTTAAACTCTTGTGTTGCTGGTTGAGCTAAGGTTTTTGTACTTTTAAAGTTATTGTTGAGACCATATTGTTTTTGTTGTCCCTCTTTTCCACTTACAGAGCTAATTTACTGTTTTTCTTTGAAATAAATATTCAAAAACATTTAACCTACTGATTCCTCAATTAATGTAATTTTATTGGTATCTATTTTTATTTTTGAAATTTACCAGTAGCTGCTGCATTTCCCACCCTTGACTTACACGCGAGTCAATAAGTTTTCCCAGTTTTTTGTGGTAAAATTAGGTGCCTCGACTTATATGCGGGTCGACTTATACAGGAGTATATACGGTAAATGCAGCGTACATAGATTAAACGTCCAACAATTTTTTTAAAAAACCCTGGAGAGGGGAACGGAAGACCCCATAGATACAATAGGGCCACCTAATTAAAGGGGGCGCCATCAGCGGCCAGCCTCCCCAAAAACCCGGTGGAACAACTCAGTCTTACAGGCCCTGCGGAACTCACCAAGGTCCCACAGGGCCCAGACAGTTAGAGGGAGAGTGTTCCACCAGGCAGGGGCCAGGGCTGTAAAAGACCTGGCCCTAGTAGAGGCCAGTGTTAGATTTCGTTTAGAGTCATGGATGTGCCCAGTAGTGTGTGTGAATGCAGTTTGTAGAAACTTCTCCAGAGACATAAATGTAAAAGGTAAAACTTACATTTATTCAATCATCTCTTAAAGCCCAACCCTCGAAAGTTCCAAGAAATGAAAAATAGAAAGAACCCCTATCTAAAGAGATTACTTTCCCAAGGACAAGTGGGCACAACTAATCAACATCACGTGCAGGTGGAAGTGAGTGGATGTTGCAGTGGGAAAGGCCCTGACTGAGCAGGCTGCCAGCTGACCATGCGCTGGCTCCAAAGTGTTTGGGAGCAGAAGTGAAGCTAGCATGGGGAAGAAAGGAAGTTAGTGGGCGGTCTCCTGGCCCAGACAAGGAGGGCAAACAAGAGAGGCAACATCACAGTTAGAGTGATATACAGCACCCCCCAGGCCCCAGGGTGCATGCAGAAAGCTCATTATTCCAACAGCTGTGTCACATCATTGAGGGGGGGTCAGAATCACCCAGGATTTGGCCTCTGTGAACTGGAACATATGGGGTCAGACGGTCCCGTAGGTATGAGGGTCCCAAGCCAGAATGGTGAAGAACAATCATCCATCAACCCAAGCAGTCACGTAAATTCTCATACACATAACAAAGATTAGAGGTCATGTGCCCTAACAGAATAAAGTCATTCTCTGGGACATCTAGTGTAATTCCTGTCCTAAAAAAATAATATCTTACAGAGGGAACAGGAAAAGATGAAGGGAGTTGTTGGATTTACCCCATTCTCTTTTTCTGTTGAGATTATAGAACTTGAAGTACTTGAAAATTACGTACAATATACTTCACTGGCAGAATTCTGATAAGGTGAGTTGGAGGCCTGCAATATATTACATCTCATCAAGTACCAACAATAGTGAGGCAATGCCACATAATATTTCTCTGACACTAGAACAGTCATGTGATGAATAAAAGACTAATTAATCTATGTACTGGGGTCCAAGGAGTTTATTCAGTTCACACAAAAGGTTTGAACTTGTGCAGCAGAAATATTTTATTTTAGTTGCTTGCACAGGAATCGCTTCACATCAGTAATTGTTTTCGAAATTTCCATCAAAAAGTTTCAAAAAGAGTTTGCCAAATTTAGATGGTACCTAAATGATAAAGATGCACTTGGAACAAGGTTGATAGGTATTCAGATTCTGGACGTAATAAAGTTTAGTGCAGTTTATTAACAACACAAAAGGGAAAGCAGAGACAAGGAAAACAAAGCAAAAAAAAAGCTTCCCTTATTATAAGCACTGCTGAACTTGGTCTCATATTAGAAGTACTTAACTCAACTATCATTAAACATATAAATATATTTGGCTCAGTCAGAATTTGGACAACACTGCAGTGCTTATTTCATGACACTAGAAATAGCTATAAATAAATATAGGCCTCCGTCAAATAAAACATTTTTACTGCTACACCTAATAATTAAAACATTTGTCTTCAGCTCACTTTAAATTACCAACAAACCCTCACTGTGAAACTACAATGCAGGTTTTAGCACAAGAGGAATGAAGTTTAATTTTAGGTTCACAATTTAAACATGAAAATTATAATATTACAAGCAAGGGGCCCACAAGAACTTGTAGAAGAACATCATCTATTTCCTCCCCTGAAAACCCTCACAGCCTGTCTCTTTTCTGGCTTTCTGCTCCCCTTTCCACCTACCAGCCAACTGACCTTTTATCTATTCCCTTTCCGCAGCACTCCTTCATTCCCTCTCCCTATCAGCCTCTCCAGGGAAAAACTGCATGGGGCTGGTCACAGGACAGGGCACAGCTGTTCAATGGGAAACTTGGGAACATGTGTGGGATACATCCTTTCCCCTGCATCGTACTTCCCACATTATTTCCTTGTGTAGGGATGAGCCCTGCGAACCCAGCAGAACCTCAGAAAGAGCGCATGGAATGCCTGTGCCATCTGTGTCCTTCTGGGCGCACACGCTCACTCATCCCCCAGAACCCCAGTGAGTCACAGGTCACGAACTACCTGACTCACGGTCACCAGGTGTCCCAGACAAAGGGACAAAGGGGCTCTTTGCCTCCCAGGGTATGGAGCCTAGACTCCAGACGCTAACGTGTTTCCTCCCGCACGTAGGTGCAACCCCGCTGTCATGCATCATATGATATTCTCCTCGCTTCTCCCGGCCTCCTCCATACACGCCCCTATTGTAAACCCTAATAAAAGGTGCCAGGGACTAGCACACGGCAGAGTTGCCAAATCCACGGATCACGCTTCCTGCCGCTGGCTCTCTCCAATGCGATGGATACTTCATCACCTGCTGCCTCGCCTTTTCCTCATGGTAATTCGCCCCCGCGGGTCAATACCTTTCAATCTTTGTTTCCTTCTCCAGGCAACCCCCATATTTTCTCAGCTTGCTTTTCTCCTTTCCACTAACCAACCTATTTTCTTCACCCACATCTTCAGTTAGATTTTTTAAACTGAATTTATACCCCAATTTTCTCTACAATGGAAAAATATAGCAGCTTATATTATTCACCTCTCTCACATTACATCCTCACAACAACCGTGAGCTAAGTTAGGCTAAGAATGAGCTGCCCCAAAATCACCCAGTGAACTTCCTCACCAGTATAGGGATGTGAACCTGGGTCTCCTTGAAAAACCTCTCAAAACACTGGCTTCCATGGGGTGATTACTGCTAAACCATTGCAAGCAACCGGGCCTGAGTGAGTCATGTGAGTCACATGGTATCAAGTTGTTTGGTGTTTACAGCCAAGTCTGGCCTCAATTAATCCTCACTGAAAGGCCAAAACAGCCCTGTAAAAGGTCCCTGCCCCCCACCTTTTTGAGATATAAACTAAGGCACAAAGCAATAACTGTTCTTTTGCCTGGTATAATGGTACATTTACATATTTATACGATTTTAAAGCTGCAAATGCAGCTGCTATTATTTGGGGGTTAATCCACCTAATGATATTTTTAAGATTTCAGATTTTTCTGCAAATCTGGGGGTTTTCTGAGGCCTGCAGAAAGATCTAGCATGTCTGTTCATGGCTTCAGTCTGTGCATTTAAATATCCACAGATTTTTCCATGAAAATTAAATATATTGACATAAAAATTACACTGCTTAAAACATTTCCTATGTGCGTGCATAGGAATACGTGCTGTCTTTAATATAAATGATTAAATTATCAATTTATTTACATTATAATGTTAACAAAATATTGGAAAATTAAAGATTTGCAATGACTAGATTAACATTGTTTCATCAAAACAAATAAATGAACTAACTAAATTTCAGATAAAAACATTAAGCTTATTCCCAAATTAATCATACAAGGCACTAAGAATCCCACATCAGCTACCCCATCCCATCATCCAGTTGTTTTTAAAGTTCTCAAACAATTACTAAAATGATGCTTTATGTCAAATTAGTCATTGTGAAAATATTGTTTATTGTGGATTGCTGAAAATACTGCTTCAAAAGCATAATGTCTAAAGTTCCCTTAGAGTATAATTATACACAAACCTGCTAACTTTTGGAACTACAGAAAATTTGTTTTAAAATTAAATTGCAGGTGGCTGGCAGCACTGTGTTCAAAATGATCTGCAGAGATTTGCAAGCTAGGTACATGATTTATTCACTATGGACTCTGGGAATCGAATGTTTATAAAGTGAACAGTTTAGTCAACTACTCTTTGCAGACATCTTAAAACAGTACCCAGTTGCTTTCAGTAGTACAAAGCACAGTTTTGCTTGCGCACAGAGAAATAAACAAGAACATCAAAAATCTGATATATTTTATAATGCTTACTTTCACATTTTAATTCACCTGTCGCTGACATGTGAATACAACATTGCCAAGCATTTGGAAAACACATAGGTTCAAGAAGCAATTAAATCACTTGTTAGAATGTCAAGACCTTAGCAAAAAAAATAAAAAACCTCGCAAAAAATAAGTAGAGAATCAGTATTCTAAATAAATCCTTTCCAAGTACTATCAACCAATGAGAAACTGAACTACATTTTGTTTAAAATTTATCAATGCAGCCCAGAAGAAGAAAGGCGGCTGGCATTGAACAATCTATACCCTTTATGCTCTCCAAAAATGGTTGTTTGCTGGGATATGAAATAAAAGAAGGGGTTGGAGAAAGGTAAAAGTTCAGACACTGGGGGAAAAGGCTATGCATGTACAAGGTTTGGCAAATGAGAGACAAAGGAGACTTGTGGCTCATATAAGAGTTTAAATCAGTAGAGATTTATTTATTTGTTGCTGGAATGAATATTTACAAAATTATTTCAATACAAAAGGGTGTGAACTGGTCTTATTGCCATACCTCAATAAAGACATTACAGAACTGAAAGAAGAATTAGTTCTCCCACCCCAAAATCTTCATGGATCTCACTCTTGTGGCAACACAATAGTATGCCAGAGCGGATAAGCCTCACTGCAGTTTCAACATTACAAATAGTTCTCACTGATTCTCTCCTCTGTAGAAACTGAGTAGATAGTAAGGAGGATCTCATTTTGGTGTTGATTCCTGAATACTGGGAATCTGCTTGAAGCTCAGTCTTGGCAGTCATAAGGTCCTAGGTTCAGTCCCCAACATCTCCAATTAAAGGAGCAAATAGCAAGTGATATAAAATATCTCCTTCTAAGACTCTGGAGTGCTACAAGAAGTCTGAGTAGACAATATTGACTTTGATGGACCTATGGACTGATTCAGTATAAGTCAGTTTCATGAATCCAAGAAAGAATCAGACTGGAAAAATCTGTTTTACTAAATCCAACCCCCTTTTTCACACAATGCAGAAATCATGCATGCAGACCACAGTGACCGAAGTCTTATTCTATTTTTACTGCCCACATTACTATTCAGAAAGTTATTGCCTCTTAACATAACAATTCCATTTAGTCACTGAAGCTAAACCAACAGAAACAAGCTAAACCAACTGCATGTATAATACATTTAAATACCCTTTGATTGAGAGCCAAGTAAATTAGCAGCCATCACCATTGCCCTTTCCAACTCCTTTTCCAGTGCTACTGTATCCTTTTTGAACTACTGCATCCTTTTTGAGGGATCAGAAGTTCTTTGGTGCTCATATTTTCTCTGATAACATAAAGGGATGGTCATAAGTATTATCTTTCTAAAAACAGAAATTAGTACTCTTGTGTTTATTTACCGTAAATGTATCGCTTTGTATAACTCACGACTGGTTGCAAGTTAAGAGAAATTTTAAACCACAGAAAATATTTAGCAGTATTTAGCATGATTTGAAGTATCTCAAAATTATTTTATAATAATCATTGGACATAAAAAGGTATTTTGGACCAGTGAATCATTTTTTCTCAACTTCCCATTTTATTAAGAGCATTCTTAATCAAAATAAATTACCATTACACATCTTTTCAATTAAAAAACACTACCTAAAAACGAAAGACAAATTTCTGAGACCCAGAACAGCTGATTTATTCACTGTACATTACTAATGGACAAGGTTTAAGACTTTGATAACCTCTAGTACTCACTGTGATGCCTGCAGTGAAAAATAATAGCTCCTTTTGTGTCCTGTCTTAAGGAACCACATATATTTTAATGCTTTTCTGATAGCATCTGTATTTGGAGTTTTCATGTATTACAATGTTGTTACAGATGAGTGTAAATGTGTTTGCTATCATTATTTGCTCTTCCTGATTCAAGACACAAAAACTTATTCAGAAACTACAATTAGCACAGTTATACAGGAAAAAGGAAACCCACAAAAAAGATTGTAACCTTTTAAATATTGGGCATCCCAATCCAGAGGCTGCCATGGCCAAGAATGACTGCGCCACCTTCAGAGACTTTTCAGGTGGTGCAGGAATGCAACAGTAAAGAAAAAATTCACGGCTGTCAGAAAGTCTTCCATAGGATTGAATGGAGTGTGGCGTAACTCGAAGACCCAGGCCATAACGTTCTCAGCTCTAAAAGCCTGGGTGGAAGCCTACAGTTGACTCCACCTGAGGAAAAACCTCTGGCTCACCCTCACTGGAGTTTATTAATTCATAGGATCACCATATGTGAGAAGTGACTTGTCCTGACTACCCTTAACTCACATACCTAAAGATTCCACTGGAGAAGGGTTTGCATAAATGAATGAATGACTTTCTGCTGGAAGAAAAGAAACTTCAGTAAGAGAAAGGGTCTTCAGACAAAGAGGGAGGCTTTGTGGGAGCTGCACCACATCCTCTGCAGAGTTCTATTTCCTTATTTGTGAATGTTTCTGGAAATATTGAAGATAATTGCACAAACTGAAATCAAACCAGCCTCCTCAGCTCATGATTGTTGATGTTAACTACCATCCTTTCCCCAGCTGAACACTTTGCCCTCCATTGTGGCCAGGCCTCCTTTGAGCTCTTCCCACTGAACCTTATCCTGGCCAGGACTTCCAGGATGCCGTTTCCCTGGCAATGATAAAAGCCTGCAGGCTGCTCCTGCAACCGCCATCTCCTTTGGAAAGAATGAAGATGTTGGGGATAGGGAAAGAAGGTCCCATGGTGGGAGGGAAAGAGGCGACTGGGGCTGCCAGGCTGTTTCCTCATCACTGTGAGCAAAAGTCCAGCCAGGGAAAGGGGAGTCAACAGGTCCCAGCAGGTAACTCTTTCCTCTTTCCCTTTCGTTCACTTGCTGTGCTCAGTTTCTGAATGGAGAGGTTTGTGAATTCATTGAAGTAGTGCCAGGAACTCTAATGTCTCCGCTGTGTAGAAGCTGGCTGTAAATTCTCCAGCAGTGAGAAACTGTTCAGAAAATTCCTTCATGTAAGTTCAGAGGTACTCTTTCTCTTCCCTCATACTCCACTCTAATGAACTTTTATTTCACTAAGAAGTGATTTTAAGGTTTAAGTGCAACCTACTGGACTTCCTTCTACTTTTAGCTCCAGCATTCTTTAAATTATTGTAGAAGACCACTTTCTCACCTGCCCACAGCTCAAAATTCCCTCTTGAGGTTACCTGGGTGGTCCAAGCTAGCCCAGTTTAATTAGATCTCAGAAGCTAAGCAGCTGATGTGTATAGAGTGGCTAACCATCACATTCTGCTGTTTTGTTTTTGTTGTTTTTCACTGGTTCTGTGTAAGCCCTACCCCCAAGCTGAATGTGCATGGCACAATCAAACCTACACACACTGTTGAGAAATTCAGCATTTAATCAGAAGTTAATTATCTGCCATTATCTGAATAAAAGCATAATTTGTACATTAAGTTATTTTGATATTTTATATAGAAAAAATGTGTAATTTTTCATTAATTCAAACTTTCTTACAACATGAAGGTAGCTAAAAAACAAGCATTAGATATCACCATTAAACAGCAACTATATTTCATTGTAAATTCATTATGCATTAATCAAATTAGGGCAGAAAAACAGGGGAAGGTCTTTTGAAACAAAAAGGTCTCCACTTTCTGATGTACTCTCAGGAAAAAAATTACTTAATATGTACAAAAATGAGTGTATTTTGAACATATTAAGCCAAGGTACTGTATAATGTTCAGGGGACAAGGATGGATCTGCACCAGACCGGTGGCAGCTTGAGTAACGGGGAGGATCATCACCCTTTCAGGTGGCCATCACAAAGAAGGACACTTCTAAGGTGTTGCTCCTTCATCAGATAAGTAATGGTCAAAGAGGAAGGTAATGTAGTGCCACAGCAGGAACACAAAGAAACTGACAGCTGTGAAAATGCATGCATGAGTTACTGTGCTTTCTTTAAAAGGGCCAGGACAGAGGCCAATGAGGAGGCATCCAAATGACTACTGAAAAGACTGCATTAAACTTGTTGGTAAAAGGAAAGGAGCTGGGTGGAGGTGAACCCACCATCCTTAGATTTATGGTCACAGAGGTAAATGGGGACCAGACAGATGTAGATGACAGGAAGCAGAGATACCAAGTCCCCAATAATTAATTCAAAGGTAGTGAATTACACAGTCATATGCTAATATATAAATATCACATTTAACAGAACAAATTTTATCAACTGAATTTGTATAAAGGTTGAACCAACTGTAAGAAAGTACTTATGGAGGTTAACCAGCAATTAAATTGGAAAAACCATGATCCAATCTATTGGCACATGGGCTGAGAAGCATACATGTACATCTATTTTCCTGGGGACTCCCTTTTAATTTCTGACAATATACTGAGGAAGAGGTGCAAATTTTCAGCGCTTGGAAGACAGAATGGAAGGTCTGGGCCTACAAACAGAAGAAAAACCCAACTATAACCACTCTATATTCCCTCTCAGACCATAGAATACAACCCAGAATATCCTCCAGTAAAGTACACTGCCTCCAACATGCTATAACCACTAACTTTTGGACCTGAAATCAAATAAAAGCGTCTGCTTACTCCAAGCAGAAAGTTCTCTGTCGCATCTCATTTGAGGACACATGCTTGGCATGGTTAGGGCACAACTGCAACAGGAGGGCTCTGCTTACAATTTGTCCAGTCCATAGAATTGTCAGAATATCAATCATGAAACATCTGTCCTCCTTACCTATATGTGATGCCTTTAGGCCAGTGGTGGCGAACCTATGGCACGGGTGCCAGAGGTGGCACTCAGAGCACTTTCTGTGGGCACACGCAAACAGAGTTGCCCCCACTCCACACATATCTAGGCTGGTCTGGGCTGCTGGGCTCAATTATTAGCATTAAACCTAAGACCTAGTTTTGGGGAAGCCGTTTAGGTAACCCTGTTAAGTGCTGTTAAACCCCACTGATTT
Source organism: Sphaerodactylus townsendi (assembly GCF_021028975.2). Classification (NCBI taxonomy): domain Eukaryota; kingdom Metazoa; phylum Chordata; class Lepidosauria; order Squamata; family Sphaerodactylidae; genus Sphaerodactylus; species Sphaerodactylus townsendi. The sequence continues at coordinate 53,270,646 of NC_059431.1, forward strand.
TCATGCGAAGAACTAAAACATGATCTGGGAGTAATCTTAGTTACTGGCAATGGGGCTTGTTCTGAGTAAACCCTCCTAGGGTCGTGATTCACCCAATGGAAGAGTTGCACGGTTGCTTCAAAGCAAAGCCACCGACTACCACCAAGCTTACTCCCGAGTAACGCACACCTCAGAACCAACCGTTTTTTCTAAACTAAAACCGTAGTATTCGGGTTAAATTGCCATGTTGGCACTTTGTGATAAATAAGTGGGTTTTGGGTTGCAGTTTGGGCACTCAGTCTCGAAAAGGTTTGCCATCACTGCTTTAGGCTGACACACAGTGAAAGATACTGTTGAAATGTCAATCTGTTGAACCCCATCTTCAACTCTGCCACCTTGAAGGCATAAAAGCAATAAAATGGCAGAAAAAGAACAGCAAATTTGCAGAGCAATATGCTAGGATGTTGTGACACCATTGGTTTAAACAATTTTAAGTCACCAGTCAAGTTTTTACAAAAGGGCATTCTGACTCTATGTACAACACAGTTATCTGTTCTACAAAAAGACAGGCATAGTTCACCAAGCTGAATCAAACTGAGGGCTGAAATGAGTGTCAAAGTTCTTTTCAGGCCTAGCAAGCCTGTATCTGCCACAACAGCATTAAAAGTTGTACAGTTTTGAGTAATGTAAAACAGATCCGGGTACCAAGATAAAGGAGGGAAAGATATTCTCTTAAATAACTTTCAAAAGTCACACAATGAAAGTATCACAGTGAAGGTACCATTTTTTATTAAGCATGTCATTCTTTTGTATAATTTGAAGAACCAAATATAGTAGAAGTAGCCCAATTCAAGGGCACAAATTTTCAAAAGATTTAAAAGACAAATTTTGAATTGCACGACATAGGCAATATAACAAAGTTATGTATCATTATGTACAACCAAGCAAGAGTCACCAATGGCAATGTCAATAGTGTTCACATAAAAAGTATTCATTAAAATTGATGAGATTTCTCCTTCCAAACACTACTGTAGCCCAAAATGCCCCCCAAAATGGTGGCATGAAGGAACAGAGAACTCCTAAAAGCAGCATGGAGTAGAGGTCAAATATCTGCCAAAGGAAGTGAAAAAGCAGTGAAAATTTCTGTTTTATCTTCTTCATTTGTCTGTAAAAATTCCTTTCATCAGGCAATTATTTAGATGATTTAGATGATTACTAGATGATTTAGATGGTTACTACCAGTAATGATAGTGAACTATAATTTTCTGCAGTCCTATTTGTTATAAAGCATAAAAAAGAAAGTATTTTCAACAAGAAATATCAGGCCGTTTCCGCACTGCCCATAAACGACGGCCTGGGGGCGGTAAAAACGCTGCCCCCAGGCCGCCGTTCGCACAGGCGCCGCTGCTGCAACGCAGCAGCGGCGACCTGACTCCGCTTCCCTTCCCCCAGGGCGGCGCTAGGTCGCGGCTTCTAAACAACAACCCTTTAAAGGGTTGTTATTGGGGAGGAAGCGCCTTCCCGGCGGCGCTGGTAGCGAACCGTGTCACCGGAAGACATTGTCTCCTCTCCTCCGTTCGACTCCGCGATGTCCCGTTCGTTGCCGTCTGCTGGCGCAGCCCCGACACTGTCCTCCGACCTCCAGGGGTCAGAGGGCAGCGTGGGCGGGGCTGCGACGGCCAGCAGGTGACGATGAGGACATCGTGAGTCAGACGGAGGAGCGGGAAGAGGCGGCTCCGTGCGGAGCCACCTCTCCTGCGGCGGCCTCTGCTTGGCCTGCTCGCACGCTTGCATGCGAGCGGGCTTCCGCCCCCACGCCGCCAGAACTCTGGGCGGCGTGGGGGCGCGAGGTGGCCGTGCGGAAACGGCCTCAGTCAGTATTTGTAAATGGGCTTGCTGGTAAACATATCTACATAAACCAGACAGACTAAGTTTACTTACCACCAATTATTTTATATTTAAACTAAAATGTTTATCAGTATCTCCTAGTCAGAGAAAACATTAAATGGGAAAATAAATCATAACAGCTACCATAACTGCTGTTAAAAACTTTACATTATTTCAGGGTGACAAAAACTCCATAATTTTAATTTGCATTTGTTATAATATAGTAACAAGTGAATTTGTTTTCCAAGTACACTGAGATGGAATTTAAAATGTGCGGACAGCTGAGAGCCAGAATTGTAACCTGCACTAAAAGATAGCAGCCCAATTTTTTGCCAATCAACTTCAAGAACACAGCATTTAATATATAATTGTGTCATACAGAATTTCCAATACAATGAATTATATGGCCACCAAGGGTGCTTTCTCTAAAGCCATTTTATTATAATATTTCAGTATTTTTTTGTTTTTATCATCAGTATAACTTCAGGACTTTTACAAGAAAAATAATAAACTATAAAATGCATAAAGATTTTGTAGTCTTTAAATAAGTTGTCTTCCTGTGATTATCAGTCAACTACAGAAATGAATAAATAAATATAAACTGAGCCATTTGGATTTGGTTTTAGCAATTCAGCAAAATATCAATTGTGAAAAAGTCTCAGGATTATGTCAACATTTATTTGAGTGAACTCCAATTGATCACGTTTTTAAACAGGAATAATTCTCAAGATCTTTTAACTAAATATTTCTTTATATCCTATACTCATTATCGTGAAAATGGAGTGAAAAAGTACTATAAACCTCACTGAAAAGTTGCAATAGAGGAAACAGATTAAAATTGGCAAAACAGTTAAAACAATAAACATATTTTCCCACAGTAAACACCAATAGAGGCATTTTAGATGCACGCGCTAAGTTATTTTCACAGAAGACAACACCCATCAGTTTATAAAAATCAAAAGATAAAGATCTGACTACTCAAACTCTGTATTAACATAACACTCACTTTTATTACAAGTTCTCATTAAGATCAGCTACCTGTTAAATCATTTGATTTGCTTGTGTTAAGAATTTCTCAATCCAGTTCTGTAAAATAGATAAATCCTGCACATTCATAAGAGTGTAAAAGTTAAGCTGTTTTTTAAACATTCCATCTAGGCCACTGGTGGGCTCAATTTGTTGTTGGTGGTGGGGTTATCGTCATCTGTCTGATGTCTGCTGTAGTTCCTATTTATAGTTTTATATTTATAGGTTGTTGTATGGGTTTTAATGTTGTTAAAATATTATTATGCTGTTTGTATAATTTTATGTTGTTCACTGCCCTGAGTCCCTTGGGGGAGGGCAGCCTATAAATTGAAAGTATAAAATAAATAAATAAATAATATGATTTAAACGCTGATGTACACTAAAACTTAGAAAAGTTTAGGCAGATTCTGCTGATATACAGGTTTTATTCATATGTTGTTAAGGTCTCAAATCAAATTGCTAGTTAAAATGCTTACAGTGGAACCTCACAATTAGAAAAGTATATATTTACCTATGGTGAAATATAATACTGCCAGGATCAAATATACTCTGAACTGTTACTGTGGATGACGGCAGGATTAGTCAGCACCAGTACATACATATAGCCATAAAAAATAATGCATTTACAATATGGTACTTTCTAACAATATATAAAAATATTTGGAAGAAATATTTAGAATATATTAATACACTAATTAGGTACAAAGTTTCCTTATTTTACTTATAGGCTTCTCACAATAAGAATTATCAACATATTATTTAAAGTAATATGTTTAGGATCAAAATGAACTATTTAATATAGAAGATGTATTCCTCATAGATTCAAAAATACCACAGCACAATTACCACCATCGCTGTTAATATAGTGCAGTGTTGCATAGAAAAAAACTTTTAGAAAACATACTCATAAATTACTGGCATATGTAATACTTTCTGCAAGTATATGAGTAAGAATATACAATATATCACTAACTAAAATTTAGGTGGTATAATTATTTAGGAAGTTTTTCAAAAAAAGATGTTCAGACAAAGTCATGCTAAATGAACGATCCCCTTCATGATACAGTTAAACAACATTTTTTAAAAAACCAGTTCTTTCATTATTACGTCTTTGGCAACTGGAGTAAAATCAGTTTCTAAAACATACTTAAATCAAATTCAGAAAATAAAAATATAATACATAGTAATATGATCTCTGCAAATTCCAATCATAAAGAGCCTACTTTGTATTTGTATTAATTCTCTGCATATTTCCCAAAGAAAGCTGTTATGGCAGAAAGTATGCACACATACACAGAACAACAGTATTAATATACGTTATCTTCATCTATACCTTCTTAGGTTGCTCATATTTAGTTGAACACAGCCATACATAGTGTTAAAAACTAGGAATAAATATGAAATAATGATCCACTTTCTTCATGTATGGGTAGATGGATATAGATATCATTTCCAACATTTTAAAACAGAATATTAGCTCTTGGGAAAAAAACCTTAATGGACACCAACTTTTAAAACTCTGTAATATCTTGGAGTCAAGTTGCCAAAGAAAAAATGGAAACTGTGGGAAACAGAAGAAATGTCTCATAAGGGGAAAAACATAAAAGTAGGCAGCATCTTAAGAACCAATACTGACCTAATTCTGTGTATTAGTATTGTCCATTGTTATAGACATAACAGCAACACATTAAAGAGAAACACATGTAACAAAAAGTACAAAGCTTATTTTGACCATTTTAGACTCTACAGTTCTTGTAGCAATGAGACAGCGTATCGCAGTATCAGAAAAATATAATTAAAATTAACTAATAGTACATCAGAGACATTTGTTATCTTTAAAGTATATTTTTAAATGACCAATAATTTAACATTGGATTGACTTTTGAAAGTAAGCACAGGACAAAATAAAAGTCTTGCAAATGAAATGGGGAGGAAGGGCTAATCTAACTTCAACTGCAAATGCCCATTCTCCATTGTCTTTGGAAACTACCTGGAGTATATGGGAACAGAATACTACAGAGAGCAGATTTCAAGGAACCAAAAGCAGACTAATTGTTGTCTCACACACCATACATAGTATGTATTCTATTCTATCAATTTACTAAGAACTCTAATTTCAGTGACTCTGGCTGCTCTTTAGTATTCAAGTAGCTCTGAATAAACTTCAGATTGATCTCTTTCATCTATACTGGAAGAGGTGAAATGTTCATATTTTGCAAAATCAAAACACATGCACTTGTGAAAGTTACCATGATTGCATACTTGTATTAATGTACAATGTGTTTAAATACAAGTGAGATGGCAATAAATATTTAAGCTGCATGTACAGAATAGGTGGTCTGTGAAGCCTGGTCATAGAATGCCTAGTTATCAGATGAGAAAGAAAACCAAGCTCAGTAACTGGGCTTCACAGCATCCAAAAACATTTCTTTCCCATTGACATTTTACAGCCTGGAACAAGATAAAACAAATCAAAGCAGATTGCCAGAATTCAGCACTCACCAAAGGTCTCTAAAATCTGACTGATATAAACAGAGAAATATATTGAACATACCAAAAACTTTCTCGATATTAAAATTTTCAAGACAAGGTTTTTGTCACAATTTTTGAATGTTTATTGCTTTTCTCTTACTATTACTACTTTTGAATATTACTACAATTTCTGAATGTTTATTGCTTTTCTCTCTCTTCTCTTACTACTTACTACTCTGTTCATCCTGAATGGAATTACCTTTTTCTAGTTGAGCATTAATTTCGCAAAAAATAACAATAAAAAGGGAAAAAGCTCACAAATTAGTTCTGAATTCCTAACAACACAGGAAATCCAAAACACTCATGTTCTGTCAATTTATGCCATTTCTCTCTATACATGACACTACAAGATAATGACAAAGGAAGTTATTAGACATTTAGACCCAAATTGCAGTTGCTTAAATCATTTAGAATACATAATTATACCAGGCTATTAAATTTATTTCTGCCACAATAGCTTATCCTGAATGTTGTGCAGGCTAATGTTCCACTTATAAATGTAATTCACAATATAGCAAAGGTGACATATTTCTTCCATATTGGAGAAGTATGGGTCACACATAGTCACATATATTGTTAAGAAGTGAAATAAAAATAAGTTTTGGTTAGAATCTGTGTTGTTTGCTTCCCTCCTGAGCCAAATATCCTCATTAATAGGAATAATCTAACTGCACAGGCCACAATAGTATTCTTTTCTAATTATTATCAATCTAATAATTTCCTCAGACTTCCTTATAACTACTTTTCTCACTTTTCAATTATTTTCCAGTTGTTTCACCTATCCTTCTCAGTGTTACTTCCAGTCACTTACCACTTAAGCTTAGTTCTTATGCTGGCAGTAAAGGAGCCACAGCAGCACTAATCATTCCCACACCATAAACAGCTCAGGACCATGCAGAATGAACTCATGTTGTAGCTCCTCCCCATATTAGGATTAATCTAGATTCCCAAGAGCTGAATTTGACATAAAGAAGAAGAAACCTGAATAATGGACCTTCAACCATCACTTCATCCCACATGGAAGATACAACTGAGTTGACAGCTGGCCATCTACAGACTCCAATAATATAGTAGGCTGAACATTATTAGACTCCCACCACAGTCCTGCTTCAGGAAGGCTTTAGAGTTCCTGAATGACTAAAGTTCATGAATACCTACCTGGATTCACTTATTTATGTGTTAACTGTTGGTGTGGGATGTTTATTAAGCAGTGAACAGATTATATAGCCTGTCTGTTTCCATCACCACAGAAGAAATGAAGACACCTATATGCTCTGTAGAATAATTATGACAACAAGATTTAGTTCCACAGGGTTGCCTGTAGGACATCTATGGGAAGCACTGAAAGTAAGGTGAAAGGAAAACAATTAGCATCCCTGGGTAAAGGTCTGAATAACCTTTCCTTTAGTTTATTTGTTCCTAGTTTGGAAATATCCAGGATTAGATCAAATATAGTTGTCTAGACACAGAAATTCAAATGTCCATTCCAGACACAGATCCAATATCAACACGTAAGGGAGATGGCAGCATTTACTTTAATCTGCTCATGAAAAGAATTATTCAGTATAACTCAGGCTGCAGGATTAAAGGGTATTGATGTTTAAAATAGTTTTTCATATCAATGTCGTTTCATAAACATTCAGAGAAGAGTATGCTTAAAAAGTCTGCACACTCAGAAGTGTGTACACAGGCAGCAATCCCAAAACAATGATCAAAGATCTTCCAGAGCTACACAAAGTTCACACGGACGGCCTATACTGATTTATAAACAGAAGATAGTATGACATTCCCTCTTGACTACTGTACCAATAATCACTTCCAGCAAAATGCTGTGCTCTCACCTCTTCAGAACTGCATAAAAGCCTTTCACTATATCAGCAGGCCACTAGAAGGTCAGTAAGCAAATTATGGACCAAGAAGATCAACAGCTGCTGCTATATCAACTCTGAAATAAGGGCTGTCGGATGCCTGTATTAGTCCCTGTGTTTCAGTGAGGATCCCGCTATCAGTCTTCAGAGCTGTTAATACAGTAGCTTTACCAATGCAAGAGATGCTGCTTATATGTTGTCTATATCTATATTATCAATACTATAATAATATATTCCCCTTACCATCTGATTCTAATAATTAACCCGTATTTGCAGATATTGAGTTCAATTAAAATCAAGCACTCCTTAAAATCAAGCTGCAGTCCTTACTGTTCTTGAGCTGCAAAATAAAAGGGAGGGGGGGAAGCGTGAAAAAGATCCATTCTGCAAACAGAGCTTCCGATGTCACTCTCTGGATCAAACTCAGTACTTGCAAAATGAAATCGAATAGCACAGTACAAGTTAAAAAGCACAGGCAACAATCTGCAATACTTTCTGTCTTCAAGGATATTTTTAAATGATAAAAACTAAGACACATTTAGCTGTTTTTGTGATTGCATTTTGAAAATGTTCAGATTTTCAGTATGCTGCATAGCTACATGAAACAACTGAAATAACAAATATACCAATGAAGTATTATATAGAAGTCTGCTACAGGAGGGAGGGATCAAACTGCAGTGTATATTCATAAATGTATCATACAAAAGATCCTCAAGTTTACAAAATTAATACTAAAATCATACGCAAACTTATTTCAACTTACACCACATTAAATAACAGGCACATATGACTACATTACTGATTTCCAATGGCACACAGATACCCCTCTACCTTGCTATTAGTAGCTACTTAATCTGTGTATGTTATATTCTTTAAGCAAAACTGATGTTTTTTTCATTTCCATCTATTTTGTATGCATTGTATTTCTAGTGATTTCACTATGATTTTCTGTTCAATTCCATGAATTACTCATACGCCTTGAGATGGCACTGTATACATATTACACTTTTCCCAAACTTGTGTCAGCCTTTTCATAGCTTTGCACAAGTACTAAAATGTTTTCAAATCATTTCAGCCTTTTCAAAATAACAGCTAAAGCAGTGATTTTTTTTCTCTGATATAGTTAAAATGATATTCAACAAAAACTGTTAAAAATATTTAAAACGTATCTCATGCCAGGACCTTTTGTCCATCCATTTTAATTAGATCTGACCATTGATTTTGCATATAATGACCATCCATTTTACATACATATTTCATACTAAGACATTTACTAATCTTACAACAGCAGCAAAACCAACAATATAATAAAATCACATTTAATTGCTCCAAAAGTAATAGGAAATAAAAATCTTCCTGTCTCCAATTCAGTTTCCATCTTTTCTTATTCACTGTACATCAAAGAGAATCAGCTCCACCTGATATATAACACACATTTCCTTCACTGATCAGACAGGTGTCAAGGTCAGAAAGCAAGCCTATTTTCCACAGCCCCTTTACCTTGTTTGATCATTGGTTACTTTTGATCTGACATTGCCCTCACTGGAGTAATGACTTCCACCTCATAGAACTTACCTCAAATCTGTCAGAAAGAATAAAGAACCTCAAACTGAGTCTTGACAAGGCCTATGGGCCATGAACTGCACTGCCAATGGAACATTCCCCAGCTCCCACAATTTCCAATTCAATTTCTTTTGTTCTGATGGGTACAGGGGTTAGGGTACCATTGAGAGAATGAAGGATTATACACACACTGTGAAGCCAAGTCTTCAAGAATTACTATCTTTTCATGTCAGTTTCTTCATTCCCCTCAATGCGATGAGTGTCGTGGTAGTTTCTATGAAACACAGATTCAACACATACTGTTATGGAAAGTTTGTTTAATATGTGTTTCAGATACTAAACGTTTTGCATTTTAACTATAGGGTTTTCTTTAAAGACTTAAACCTAGTGTGATATTAGGTCACTGGAAATATTAGATCCAGAATTGAATGGACTGTTTTTTAACCAACACCATTAAATACAGATATAATTTTCAAGAATATCCTTTTTAAATATTATGATCAATATAAACTAAATATTTAATAAAAAGGGTGAGCTTATTATTTCGATTTAATACCTTTTACATTTCAGCAGTCATTTTAACAACAAAAAGTAAAACAATTAAAATGTAGCAGAAATGTTTTGTCACTTGAAATAGCTCTTAAATTTAAGAGCTATTCTTAGCAACTCTTAAATTTGTCTTTTTATTCACATTTTTCTTCATTTGCAATAGAATTTCCATAGAATATTGGCAGTCTAAAATTTTCAGAAACTTAAAAGGAATACTTTAAAGCATCTATTTGTATTAGTGGCAAAAATAAAACATCATTTTTAAAATACTAAATCTTACTAAGAGTATGAAAACCAACATGAGCCATTAAGACAAGTAATGAAACATTTATATACTTTACCATCAACATCGTACTGAAAATAATTTCTCTTTAATTCATTCCACTGTGAAACAACAGTAGGATAGCTAACACCAACTGGAGAGAACAAATTGTACAGCACTTTCCTCATCAAAAATAAAGAGGTTATATTGAGTTGGGTACTACTGTAAAAGAAACAATATTTTACCTTACAATTATTTCACAATATTTTACTTCACATACTAATCTATAGGGAATCCCAGCTTTTTCTACAACATGAACATCATAATAACATCCTAATATGGCCCCTAAAATACTTTTAATGTGTAAAATACTTAAAATGCACATAAAGTATAAACAACATTACACCCAGAATTTGTGACTACAGGGCAGCAGTCCATTTACTGATATTTTCTAGTGAAAATATGAGCTGATGTGCAGAGTATAGCGATTCCTCTTAGTACTGGTACAAGAAAGCGAGGAATATCGTTGTGCTAGTGCTAGGACTCTTTTTACTATTCAAAGCATAACACTTGGTGCAAAACACGACTACTTTTTAAAAGCAGTAATGACTCCTTAAGTTTTAAAGAGTAAACAGAAGGGCACTACGGGATCTGGCCTGCTACTGATATCCTCAAAATATCCCCATAAATATATTACCAGATTAAAAGCAAAGGATATAATTCCTTTTATACATGTTTTTAGAACATAACATCTTTGAGTTTTGCAGATTTATCATCAACCTAATTTTTCTGGATCTATCATCACAAAAAAATCTTCATATTACACATTCTGTCTAAAACCTCATCTTAAAAAGCCTTTCACTGATTCCAAATGAAAATACTTCATTACAGATTTTAGTGCTCTCCAATTTCCAAGTTTTCCATCATGAAAATTGAAAGTCTTCACAAAAATGTTTTCTGTGAATTTTTCCAGACCTCCACATGTCCAAATTTCATTCCATGTAGCCCATCCAATTTATTAACATAGAAAATGTTAATAGAAAACCAAAGGCAAGCATGGGATCGAACATACACATTCTCAGCGCAAGCAATGATCATGACCAACACGGACAAACACATGCATTATACTTCAGAAAAATACTTTGAATGTTTTAAGGATACTTCTATTCCTTGAATGTATTTTCCTCTCAAAGTACAAAGTGTTTGTCTCTTGACTAAAGTTTGAAAGCACACTCCAATTCCTGATCAGAGACAAGGTAAAGAAAATTGAATTTTTTACATGGAAAAAATTGCCCTTTTTAATTGCATCAAATAAACAGTGATCAGATGCCATTGTCCATAAAATATTAGGCAAGCATGCTAGTTTCAATGTTGTAGTTCATGTTTTTCCAATGATTATCCTTAGGAATTGTGTGACAGAGTAGAAGTATGTTATTGCTTTGGAAACGAAGGGGGTGAGGGAACACAAGAACATAATAATGAAAATTTTTAAAACTCAAGTTATATGTTCACCTCATTGGCTGGGCAGGTCAAATCACAGCCAAAGCTAAATCCTTTTGTATTAACATTTTTTATTGGTACTTAAATGGCTTTACATCAACAAAGAGACATAAAAAATTCACAGAAATCCAAAGTACATTTTCCATAAGAACTCCCAGTTTTGTCTGCACCGAGTATTACTAAAAATATTTTTTTTACCTCTTGCTCTTTAACCACCTAGGTAAAATTGGATCTTTAGAGCTATGACTAATAAAAGCCACACTTTTCTCTGTAAGATCTTATTTTAACAACCCCTAACCTTCAAAACCACTAATCATTTTTCTTTTTTAATCCAAACACTCTGTGGGCACATCTGGAATTCTGATATGGCATGGTGGGCACAGCAACAAAATTGCTGCCTCAGGTGGCAGAGCCAGACACAAAATGACTGCTACAGTAACACAGTGTAGATCCTTATGGTATGGATGGAGTATTATAAGAACTCTGCACAGACAATTAAATCTCCAAAAGTCAATCAGCAGATGGGCAAAAGCCCTACCTGGCCCTACCTACTCCCTAAAAAACACTTTGCAGGAGCCAAAATAAAGGTGTTAGCAGGCAACAGGATGTCCATGGGACCCACACTGAGAAACTCTGTGCTAGGGCATACACGGAGGTAGAGTGTGTGGACATTTCTTTTTAAAAAAGCTTTAACTTTTAATGCTGGTAACAGTTCTCTGTACTACATAGAATGTCCACATCAATGAAGGTCTATTTTAAAAAGCGCCAGGAAGGACAGAAGTCAATTGACTTTTTTATACTGTGTTTTAATGCACGTTTTAAAAAATTTTGTTCACCACCCTGAGCCCCTAGAGCAGCGGTTCTCAACCTGTGGGTCGCGACCCCTTTGGGGATCGAACGACCCTTTCGCAGGGGTCACCTAAGACTCTCTGCATCAGTGTTCTCCATCTGTAAAATGGATAAATGTTAGGGTTGTGGGTCACCACAACATGAGGAACGGTATTAAAGCATTAGGAAGGTTGAGAACCTAGGAGGAGGGCAGTTTACAAATTTAATTAATCATCATCATCACATGTCAGACACTTCCCAAGCGTCGATACATCACACAGTCCTAGACGCTTGGGAAGTGTCCGACATGTGATTTAATACAAAATCTAGGATAGTGATCTTGTTTGCTGTGTATTAATGATAATAATAATAATTGACTATTCCAGTAGCACACCAATTGTCCCATGGTAACCAGAAACTGGGTAGCGAGAGACACAAGCATGAAACAAGGTCTTTGAATGGCAACACAGAAAAAAAGGAGCTGGGAGCCCTGGTCCTCTCAGGAGGCAGCATCTACAAAGATGGTGGCAATGGGATCAGAGAAAGAGACAGAAAAAAGCCATTTTGAGTATTGGGAAAACCAGGTTAGTAGCATGTGCCAGGCAGAGACCTTTGATAGCCAATCGTGTCCAGACACCTCAAGGGCACGGCAGAACAGGGTCTGCAGGGTCATCCTGTCAGGTCCATCACAAGTCAAATAAGCTACAATTTTAAAATCCATGTGATATTTACTTATATCTCTTTTCAAGATTTGAACACAGTGCAAGAATGTTAACTGCAGCTAAGTTCCAGGACTTTGCCAAAATGATTTTAAAAAATTTGATCAGCTGGAGCAATACTTACCCTATAAGTAAAAGTCACTTCACAAACCTACTTCAAACATATCTTATTATACAAAATTGCTCATATGCAAGCTGAAGTGCATGTGTCAGTGGTACATTTTGTTCCAAGGTAATAAAGAATTTTGTTTAAGCTAAAGAGAGAAATATTCAGTATCATCAACATGATACTGTTGAGGAAATTATCAGAGGTTGAGGAAATTATCAGAAAAAAGAAAATGTCTTTTAGAAAATGGAAGTCCAGTTTGGCTGATGAAGAATATGAGAGGGAACACAAATGGTGGCAAAAGAGAAGCAAGTTAGCTGTAAGGGAGGCAAAAAAGGATTATGAGGAACGCATGGCTGCAAACATCAAGACCAACAACAAACAGTTCTTCAAGTACATCAAAAGCAGGAAGCCAGCAAGGGAAGCGGTAGGCCCGTTAGATGACAAAGGAACAAAGGGTGTGCTAAAAGATGGCAGGGAGATTGCAGAGAAGCTGAATGAATTCTTTGCATCTGTCTTCACCCAAGAGGAGGTGAGGAACATTCCTGCACCTGAACCAAGCTTCTTAGGAGGCGAATCCGAGGAACTAGCGAAGATAGTGATAGACAAGGAAGAAGTTCTGGCAGCCATTGATAAACTAAATGTTACCAAATCCCCTGGCCCAGATTGCATTCACCCAAGAGTTCTTAAAGAGCTCAAGCATGAAATTGCTGATCTTCTCACTTTAATATGCAACTTATCCCTGAAATCAGGCTCCATCCCTGAAGACTGGAAGATGGCCAATGTCACACCAATCTTTAAGAAAGGATCTAGGGGGGACCGAAATTACAGGCCAGTCAGTTTGACATCTGTTCCTGAAGTAAATTAGTAGAATCTATCATTAAAGATAAAATTATAAAACATGTAGAAAAGCAAGACCTGCTGAGAAAGAGTCAGCATGGCTTTGCAGAGGCAAATCCTGTCTTACAAACTTACTAGAGTTCTTTGAGGGTGTAAACAGGCATGTGGACAGGGGTGAACCGGTGGACATTGTCTACTTGGATTTCCAAAAGGCTTTTGACAAAGTTCCTCACCAGAGACTGTTGAAAAAACTCAGCAATGAAGGAATAAGAGGGGAAGTCCTCCTATGGATTAAAAACTGGTTGAGAAACAGGAAACAAAGAGTGGGTGTAAATGGGAAGTTCTCACAATGGAGAGATGTCGGGAGTGGTGTCCCCCAAGGATCCGTTTTGGGACCAGTGCTCTTTAACCTATTCATAAATGACCTGGAAGTAGGGGTGAGGAGCGTCGTGGCGAAGTTTGCACATGACACCAAAGTAGGTAGTCTGGTCAGACCGATAAAAGCACGCTAAGAGCTCCAAGCGGACCTTGATAAATTAGGTGAGTGGGCCCAGAAATGGCAAATGCAGTTCAATGTAGCAAAATGTAAAGTGATGCACATAGGGGCAAAAAATCCAAACTTCACATACACGCTACAGGGGTCAGTGCTATCAGTCACAGACCAGGAAAGGGATTTGAGCGTCTTAGTTGATAGTTCCATGGGAATGTCAACTCAATGCATGGCAGCTGTGAAAAAGGCAAACTCTATGCTGGGGATCATTAGAAAGGAATTGATAATAAAACTGCAAAGATTGTCATGCCCTTATAGAAAGCAGTGGTGCGACCGCACTTGGAGTACTGTGTCCAGTTCTGGTCGCCACATCTCAAAAAGGATATTGAGGAGATAGAAAAAGTGCAGAGAAGGGCAACAAGGATGATTGAGGGACTGGAGCACCTTCCCTATGAGGAGAGGCTGCAGCGTTTGGGACTCTTTAGTTTGGAGAGGAGGCGGCTGAGGGGGGATATGATTGAAGTCTACAAAATTATGCATGGGGTAGAAATGTTGACAGAGAGAAATTTTTCTCTCTTTCTCACAATACTAGAACCAGGGGGCATTCATTGAAAATGCTGGGGGGAAGAATTAGGACTAATAAAAGGAAACACTTCTTCACGCAACGTGTGATTGGTGTTTGGAATATGCTGCCACAGGAGGTGGTGATGGCCACTAACCTGGATAGCTTTAAAAGGGGCTTGGACAGATTTATGGAGGAGAAGTCGATTTATGGCTACCAATCTTGATCCTCTTTGATCTGAGATTGCAAATGCCTTAACAGACCAGGTGATCGGGAGCAACAGCCGCAGAAGGCCATTGCGTTCACATCCTACATGTGAGCTCCCAAAGGCACCTGGTGGGCCACTGCGAGTAGCAGAGAGCTGGACTAGATGGACTTTGGTCTGATCCAGCTGGCTTGTTCTTATGTTCTTATGTTCTTATACTGGAAATGCAGCAGTTCTTTGCAGCAGTTCTTTTTTTTCACATTACACCTTCCCAAATGCCAAAAAGGAAGAGACAAACACTTTTAAACATGAAAAACCATAACTTAATTCTCAGGTGTTATAAGAGAATGTTATGGGGTGACATGATAGTCATGTTTAAATATTTGAAGGGATGTCAGCCAAACATTAGGAAGAATTTCCTGACAGTAAAAGCTGTTTGACAGTGGAATACATTGCCTCAGAGGATGATGGAGCCTTCCTCTTTGGGAGTTTTAAACAGAGGCTGGATGGTGATCTGTTAAGGGTACTTTGACTGTACATTCCTGCATGGCAGAGAGTTGGACTTGATGGCTCTTGTGATTTTTTCCAACTCTATGATTCAATTATTCTAACTTCAAAGGCTCATTCTGCATGGGCCAAAAACAGTGGTGTGAAAACAGTGTGAAAGTGGTATAAACCCTTTTATACTGCTTTAAACCCATTTACACCATTTTCACACCGTTTTCACACCACTGTTTTTGGCCCATGCGGAATGAGCCAAACATTTTCCACAGTGTTTCAGTTACTAAGTAACTCACATCCATCCACCACATAACTCAAGCATATTGCAAGGTATTCTTTGGCCTTTTCTAGAGAACATTCTCAGGTTAAACTGGCAATGCTGGAACTAGATGTACAATGGTAAATCTACCAGCCACACATTACAGGAGAAAGGCAATAGTAGTGGGAAAGCTGACTTTCTGGGAAACTTACCAGTTACTATTCTTCACTCTAAGCCTCTCTAACAAACTTTCAAGGAACCTAAGAGTTCCCAAGGAACCCAAGGTTATACACTAAAGAGTAACTACATACAAGCTTTCTACAGTCATTTAACCAAGTTCAAACAGAGAATTCTAGTAATGTCTTCAGAAAGCTCTCTAGTTAGGGGTCCACCTCCTGAGGGAACACTGTTTCATTCATATTTGTGCAGGTGCCATCAATGACTATCCTGTATCATTCAGTTCATCTTCGTGGGTATTCTGTGCCATCCCACATTGGGACTGTGCTTGTGCAGGCCTGCCATGGAAATATTTTCAAACTTTTGGTCTGCTCTGAAGAGCACTCACTCCTTCCCAAATGGTCACATGATGGGAAGGGAAGGAGTATTATTCCCTCCAATCTTCTTTCACCACCATGGAGGAAATAAGTTCTTGCTTCAGGTCTGCTGATTCTTCCCCTCAGACTAGGTCTTGTGAGGTAGTTTTGTTGTCAAGGTTTTTCTCTTTTATCATGGTCACTGAGAAGGCTCTGCCCTTTTTCAGGAAGTTTTTCCTTCAGCTCTGCTGATTCTTTACCTCACACCAGATCTCAGCCTTGCAGGGTATTTCCTTAACATTTTTTAAAAGGCATGTCACTTATACTTTGGCTGCTCTAGCTTTTTTTTTTTAAGTGAATCACTCTGTCCACTTTCTAGGATAACACCAAGTGTAGGGGATGCTAACTGAGAGCTGGCATCAGCACCACATCAGCAGGGAACTTTTCCAATTTAATTGGAGCACAGAGTTTCTCTTCCCACCATTCACCCTACTCTACTGTGGTAGTCAAACCCAAGCCAACAAGGCCTGGGGCATTCTCATCTCCCATCATAGGAGCAGATATCCATGACTTCCATCCTAAAATCCTTGGTCTGGGATGTGACCTCAGGCTTCCTCCTGCTCCAGACTAGTCAGGGCGGGTCCTCTGCTACACCACGATATGCAAGCACTGTACCTAACAGCGTGACTGCTATAGCCTTAGCAAAGTAGTCTGTTAGAATGAGGACAATCCTCTTACTGTCCAGGAAGAAGTCCACCACAAAGTCCTATGGCAACAGTTTGGTCCATTTTATTCTGTGGGTACAAGGATGAAAAATTGTATCTGAATCATGTGATTTACTTGTGTTTGATTGCCACTTTCAGCATTTCATCTGGGGTTGGATTCATTCCCTCTTTGCCCATCCATCCAGCAAGCATTGCCTAAAGGGTTTACAGAGCATGCACCTGTCTGTTAAGAGATCTGAGCCATTCTCAATGGGTTAATGGGAGGCCCCTTTGAACCTATGACCTCCAGTGACATATAGCTCCTGTTCTGCAATGCTGCCCTTCCATCTCCATCACTTCTGCTAGAAGGGTGGGTGACCTCTGGGCTCTCAGGTGCAATCTGTTTTCAATGGATTACGTCAAGAAAACGTGCTGTTTCAGCATTCTACATTGGTGAGGACATCATGTGGCCAGTGTTCTTCAACAAACCATCTCCCCCAGTGGAGCAGTCCCTGAACATACTACACATACATAGGGTATTGCTTTTCAACCTGCATTGCACAGCAGACTCGATGAAGGGCAATAACCTTTTCATTCTGGTAGGGGACCACATAGAGGGCTAGAAGTACCTACGTCTGTCCACATGAGTGTCCAAGTCCATGAAGTTGGCCTACAGTTCATCGGGATGGCTTGGCTGATGGAAGTTCACACACTCTACCAGAGCATAGCTAGCATCAAATCCACACAGTCAGATTTACAGGGTGAACCCTCCCGGATGTCCATTTTTTGACATTATTTGGTGGACCTTGACTCCTACAGGGAGCCTGCAGTGGGCTAAGCAGTTCTGCAGGAATTCTTCAGCTAGACAGTCTCACGTCCACCTCCAAGCTTCTTCAGCTTGCTAGTCTTTCAATGTGGGGCTGCACAGAATACCCATGAAGAGGAAATGCAGAGTTACTTTTACCTGTCACTGTAGTTCATCAAGTGGATTTTCTGTGCAAGACACACACCCCTCCCTTCTATCCTGCCATGGGCTGCTGTTTTTTTACTGCATTACAACTGCCTTTCCAATACTACTCTGTCTAGCTGTGGGGGCTGTAGGACAACTGAGGGAATATCACTCTTCCCATCACATTTCCATTTGGGCAGAACTCTTTCTTCCCAAGGGGAGAGGGAGGGAAGTTAATGCTTTTCAGAGCTGCAGAGCAGACAAAAAGCTTCAAAATATTTCCGTGGCAGGTCTGCGAAAGCACAGTCCCAATGTGTGTCTGAACAGAAACCCACTTGATGAATTACAGTTATACATAAGTGCAACTCTATATATACATGCACATCGGGGGGAAGTCTCACATATTCAGAGTTCAAGGCATTTAGAACTGTATAACCTAAGTATAAGGTATGTACAAAACAATACCAAGTTACAGGAAGCTTCTAAAAAGATGGAGAATAAAATATACACAATCTTAAATATAGGAATAACCTTTCATATGTAGTATGGAAATATAAGTGAAATAAAATGCTGAAATTTGCAGTTCCTGCTTGGAAGCTAAGAAGGGATGGTTTTGGTTAGTCCTTGGACAGGAGCCCACCAAGGAAGACATGGGTTGTTATGCAAAGGAAGACAATGGCAAACCACCTCTGCTCCTCTCTTGCTTTAACACCCATGAGAGCTCACCACGAGTCAGTTGAACTTCATCGCACTTTATTACAAATCAGCTATTTTAACTATTTTAAAATAGTTAAGTGAAAAATCTTCCTCCAATATTTAAGGACAACACTCACCATGTTTTCGATCATTCGCCCTTTCCCTCATATCATGAGAGTACAATCACTGGTAATATGTACACAAGTCAAGTAGATTATACGCTGATTATGATTCATGTCAGAAACAAGTGAATGTTCAACACTTTACCGTAAATGGCACATAGAGAGTCTTCTTTGGAGTGTAGTGCAAACTCACCTTAACTACTTGCTTCACCCCGACCACAATTTTAAATATTTTTTCTTTCAACTCAAATATATTTTATAATTAAAGTCTGCACTTTAATTATAAAGTAATGCACATAATACTTAGCAATCTGAAAGTTACAGAACATATTTACTATTCATCCATTGTAATAGTAAGAAAAGCAATTGTACACCCAAACACACCTCAGTCATAAAATGTTGCAGAGTCTGTGCATCAAGTAGCCACTTGGGGAAAAAACTAGTACATTTAGCACTGTAGTTGATATTGTCTGACCAGGAACCAGAAAGAAGTAGAAATTTTAAAACATCCCAGGAAATAAAAACCTTCCCTGATTGGTCAAAGAGCATGTTGGCAGTTATGCTGAAACCCGTTTGGCAGCAGTTTTCCTCTTTCCCTCTCCTCTCTCTAGAGTTGCTAACTCTGCAAGGAGCTGAGCTCCCTGCAGAAATGAATGGCAGCCATTAACTGAGAATCTCTACCAAGCTCTTTCATTTCCCAGTGAGAATACTTTCCTGTTGTCCTGGACACCACACACAGGGCATGAAGAAGGCAGGGGGTTTCCAGAGGCTGCATGCTGTGGAATAGTCTCTTTAAATTTTAAATGGATGAAAACCTGATTACCGTAATACCTATTTTGGTTATCAGGATTTTAAAAATTTGGCTAGGGTTTTTTTTGTTGTAACTTGTATTCGGTGCAGAGTAAAACCTTAAAAAGCTGAATAGGGCTGGGGGGGGGGGGGTTTGCTTATTCAGCTTTAGCAAGTCTAGTTTGCGTACAGGGTGCAAGGATGAAGTGCAAAATTGCAGCAGTACAGTGGGACAGGGCAATATGGAGGACCTTGTACTGCAGTTGCTTATGCAATTACCTCCTCAGCAAATAAAGAACTTCAGTTTCCACAGCAATCAAATTGGGCTATCCTCAAAGTACTGAATATAAAACCACTGCTTCAGCTTCATTTGACTACATTTTGTCACTATTGTTATTTTTCTCATGTAGACGTGATTTAAGAGATAATGATTTATACTTTTTAAATAGCTAATAGAATGTTCTTCACACCCCACTCATTTAGAATTATTAATGCTAGGAAATCAAATCATAATTGCAGACATGTATAGCTAATAAGCCATTATCTTGAAAAATTAGTTATTCTTCATACAAAGCACACTGGATCATCACTATGTCAAATAACCTGTATTAAAAAATTAGACAATTAGTTTTAAAGTCAGATACACCGTACTTCTGCTGTTACGAAAAATCGCACTGACCGTTGTGAATAAACTTTTAAAAGTATAGTTAGACAGTATTATTGTTACTGCCCTTCCAACCACCTAAGGCTGAGAGACATTTAGTTGTACCTAGGACACTAAGGCATATTATTGGCATCTTTAAAGTAAATAGTGCCACCTAAAGGTCAACAGAATAGATACAGTTTACATAGAATACTGACAGGTAGAATTTCAGTTATAAATAATACTAATAATGTTGTAATTTATAGACATTGTAGCCAAGTAAAATGGAAGTTTAGCTATGATTAGCCATTATCCCAAAATGTTACAAAGTGACAGTTTTTCGAGGTGTCTGTGGAATATAAGAGTCTCCATTTTTCTTCTTACACTGTTCTCCCAGTTTTGTGAACAAGATTATTTGTTTATTGTATGTGATTTCACTGCATTGTTCTCCAATCTTATAACCCTACTTTACTGTCAGTTTTGTGCCCTGTTATTTAATGAGTCCCAGTGTGGGAGACCCAGGTTCCAACCCTACTCTGCCAGAGAATATTGGGCCTGTCACACATTCTTAGCCTAGCTCAACAAGTGAGAAATGGGGTATTCTGTGTGAAAGAAGCAGAGCCTTTTCATGCAGAGAGATATAACTTTATGGTACAAAAACAAAAGCTAAGAAGAAGCCTTAAAAGAGCCGAGGGGAAAAAATCACCCTGCCCTCTGCCTTTTTAGCCTCTTGAAACGTCTCTTTTTTTCCAGCTTTGGCTTGGCAAAAGCAGATGAACCCAGCAGTGCAACCACTGTGGCACACCACTGCCAAGACATAGTTATCATATGAAGATGCTCTCCAACCTTCCTTTTTTCGATCTATGCTCCTCAGTCCTGTGCTTACAATTCTGAGATGCCAAGTCCAAGGCAGATTCCCTTGAGCAACAGTTGGAAGGAGCAAGACAAGCAGCAAAGTTTCTGCCTGCTCAAAGTGCCACAAATCATAAGTACATCACATAGAATGTTTTGTGTAAACAGCTCAAGGAACAGCTTGAACTTGCTAGAGATATGATTGCCTTTTTTCAACTTGAGGATATTTCAGATGCCTGTCTTCCATGTAGAATTCATTCTGACACCATTCCAGAGCAACTCCACAAGTCAAATTGGCAAGATGTCCTAGTTAAGACTAAAACCATAGAGAAAACAGGTAACGGAAGAACTCGTCTACATGGAAAAACTAGGGAAACAATACAAAGGTCTACTATGAAAGACCAAGTGATGGTAGAACAGCTTGGTTCCCTCAGCCAAGAAATCTATGTTTTGCTAATATACCACAATGTTAACAAAGTTTGACCTGATTCAGGTAGCAGAAATATGTGCTTCTAATGCAGATGCCTCTAGCTTCAAAGCCAGCAACAAGAATAAATATTAAGATTTAAGCCCCAGATTTCTTACTGTGCCAGAGACCTAAATACACTTTCATATTAGACCTCTAACATTTTGCTTAATTGTAAAAAAAATGTTTAACGTATAAATTTGTAGCCAGTACAGTGAATTGACTGCCTAATTGTGTAGCACAAAAAAGCTTCTATTGCAGTTTGCCCTCCAGTCTGAAAACTTACAACTTCAAACTGTGGCATTTTTAATATAAATACACACTTTCTATGCTGCAAGCTGGTGCATGAATGCATCTGCTGTGAATCTGTGGATGCCAATAAGAAACAAAACTTCAGTTATTACTGTTAGCGGCTTCAGAAATGTTTGGGTTGAAATGAATTTTTAAACAAATGTCAACATGAAGGGCCAAAGGAAAAAGAAACATTTTCCATAGAAAAGAATACAAAGCAGAATCCAATAGAGCAATGAGCTACAGGCATACAAAATTACTGAAACACTGAACATTTAACATCTACTAGAAATAAGGTATGAGAGCAAGCATGTGCATAGATTAAGGTGTCGGACTAAGATCTTGGAAACCCAGGTTCAAATCCCCACTTTGCCATGGAAACTTGTTGGATGATATCGGGCAAGTCATATACTCTCAGCCTTGACCCTGGAAAATATATGGATGAGAGATCTCTAAGGACTACCAGGGGTATGATGTGGAAGCAAGAAAACCCTATGTGGTTGCAATAAGTCAACTGTGACTTGGAAGGAAGGAAAGGAAGAAGGTGCTTTGCAGTTAACAAAAACTATAATGCTTGTCCACTTCTGGACTGATTGGAACTTGAGGGCATCCAGTGAAGCTGATGGGCAGTATATTTCAGATGTACAAAAAGAAATATTTATTTAGACAGTGAGTTATTAAAATGCGGCATTCACTACCAGAGAATGTAGCAATGGCTAGGCGTGTGGTCCACATTTTTTCATTATTTTCAGATTTGGGTTTATTTGACCTGAAATTTTTTGGAAAAGTCACAAGGACTTTTGACACAAGTAAAAGTCAATATCCTTTGCCAGCCCAGCAGAACCCAGCTGGAAGCCCAGAAAAGCATCAGCCAAAACATACTTACATGGGGTTAAACTGAAAATTCATTCGCCAGGGTCACGAATGGGCTGGAATTTTTTTTTAATTTTCTGATCTCTTACATGGGCTGCAAGAAAGTTGAACAGTCAAAAATTTTAAGCTTTCAGATCTATATTCTGGCTTTTTTCAGTTTGGCATATCCAAATGCACACCCCCCAGTAATGGACACAGACAATGACAGTTCTAACAGGGAAACAGACAGATTCATGAAGGATACGTCTATCAGCAGCTACTTGCCATGGTAATTAAAGAGAACCTCCAAATTCCCTGAAAGTAAACCTCTGAAGACCAAAGCCAGGAGGTTACACCAGAGGAAGGTCTCAGCCTCTATGACCTGTTGTTGAACCTCCAAAGGAACTGGTTGCCCACTATAAGACAGGAAGCTGGACTACATCACAGTTCTCCTTGAATTCTCTCAGCCCCATCTACCTCATAAGATGCTTGTTGTGGGGAGATGAAAGGAAAAGAAGTTGTAAGTCAGCTTGAGTCTCCTTACAGGAGAGAGGCGCAGGGTATAAATCCAAACTCTTCTTCTTCCAGATGGACCACTGGCCCGATCCAATCAAGCTTTTCCTTTTGTTCTTATACATTTCCTCATCAAAACAAGGCACCTTCGGGGGTAGGGCGGTACACAAAACCCAATAATAAATAAATAAAATAAATAAATCTTGAGAATGTTAACTCTTGCTTCTAATAAGAACCAAGCTGGGTGCAAACCCTCTTACCAGTAAATCACTTCCTCAGAGACTTGACAACTACATTGTTATATTTGTAAGTTTCTGAAAGATCAGAATGATATAGAATATGGCAGGTTTTATGCTGATATACAAGGGTGCTATTTTCTGTAATATATCTCTGATAAACTTAGCAAAAGAACATGGCACTGTACGTAATCAATCTAAAAGTATTCTACAGTAGTTCCAAAGCATTTTGTTTCCTATACAGCTAACACATCTGCCTCTCATTTTGTTAACATACCAAATTACTTAAACCCAGAGTGAGTTTGTCTTGATACTTCTAATTCTCATGAGAAACACAAGTGTAGAATGTAAAAGACAGTAAATTCCCCCAATTCTTCTCCAAAGAAGAATTCCGGTATAATTCCAGTATGGGAGAGAGGCAACTTAAACATTTTAGATTTTTTAAAGATGTCCGCAAGACTTCCGTTGCAAACTATTTTTCTGTTTCTTCAAGAAATTATCCTAGCAAATGTTTGTAAAGGCAAAAGCAATGCATCAACTTAGCTTGGACACCATAAGAAGAGCTATAACAGAAGATGAAGGATCATGTTCACATGGAAAGAAGCAAAGCTTGCAACACAAGTTAAAAAAAATTGCCTCTCCAGGTTTATACTTGTTGATACCATTCAGTGCTTTTTGGTAACAAAAACGGTGCTGGTACTAATTTGGTTGCACCAGTTCTCTTCTTGGGGCTCGGGAGAGCCTCCCCACAAGTGTTGCTACTCAATACCAGTAAGTGCCATCACAATAAAAGCCCTGAAACCACTCCACTGGTACAAAAACCAGCTTACATACATTTTACTAAGTCTTCTGTCTAAAGTAATCACTATGGACTATTACATTCTCAATGATCACAATTCTGTACAGTTATTATACTAATGGACTAGTAAACAGAAAAATGACTAACTTTCGGATTAAGACCTATTCTGTATTTA
Organism: Sphaerodactylus townsendi; assembly: GCF_021028975.2. Lineage (NCBI taxonomy): Eukaryota > Metazoa > Chordata > Lepidosauria > Squamata > Sphaerodactylidae > Sphaerodactylus > Sphaerodactylus townsendi. The sequence continues at coordinate 53,294,942 of NC_059431.1, forward strand.
ATAAAGTCACCTAAGAAATTTTAAAACAAAGTGTAACAGCAAAGGACATCTGTTTCTTCCCAGCATTTTCTATGCATAGATGTTTAATTTAGTGAACTTGGCAAATTCCTGCTGACAGACTACATGAAGGGCAGCCCAATCCAGAATGGCAGTAGGAGGTGGTGCAAGCTTGTACCAATATGTTTGCTCTCTTGGCTGATGTAAGTGGCACTTACATCAGCTGGGAGGCAAAATAGGGAGGCTTGCCTCTGGCTGCCACTTCCAGAGTTGCATTGGCGTTAACTTGTATGCCAGTGCAACTGGGGTCATCACGAGGGGAATTCCCAGAGGTGAAGCTCCCATCAGCTTTTGTCCCTGGAATGCCAGCAGTGGGGAGGATGGACTTACATCACCTTTTCTGTTTTTTCTGCCTCCCCGGACCACCTGAAAGCTCTCTGAGGTGGCAGGGCAGGATAGGAACGGCACCTTTCCCAGCTGCCTCGGGGATCTGGATTGCGCTGTTAGTTTAATCTTATACACCATGTCATCGTATACAGAAAATTCAACTGTCAAGCATGTTACTTTAATCAGTTGTTCTCTGATGTGAAAACATACATTACTCTCCAAAGACTATCCAACAGCCATCAGAAAAAATCCTTGCCAGTGTAAATCCCAGCACTGCCTCTCTAGCAGAGTGATAATATTTTATTTATATCCCATCTTCCTGCTGCAAAACAGGTTTTAGGGCATTCACAACACAAAATTAAATAAATTACTAATCCAGTAACAAGTATAAATTAGATCAAAACAAAGCCGACAAACACTACTAGAATAATGAACAAAACAAGCAGTTCTGCAGCTACCATGAACCTCTTGAAATCTAGATAGTTGTCAATTTTGGGGGATTCTAGACTGAAATGTGCCACCATTGAAGTACAGCAGATTTGAGATGCAGTTGTGAATCACTACATGCAGTCTTAACTCTCAGAACACTAAATTAAAAGTCTATGAATAAACCCTCCCAAAAACAGTTTGTAGAACATGCACTGAAAATGTTTAGAAAGACAAGATACTGAATTTTTTAAAAATCTAAATACTCACCAATTTGTTTTCTTGCATATATATTCGTTGTAGCTTCAGACAACCTTTCGCTATCACAACCATTCCTTCATCTGAGATCTTGTAGCACTGCCCAAAATGAATATCTTTCAGTTCTCTGCATTTGGAGCCCAGCTGCAAATGAAGTTAACATTACATTAACATGCCACCTCAACTGAATCCACATTATATGTCAAAATAAACACTGCTGCTAAAATAATTTACATTTTACTTAAATTAACCAAGAGGATTCCAAAATTAGTTTGACTACCAGAACTAAGTTTTGCCCAGGCACAAAACAGCTACCTATGATGACTGGCTGTACTAATGAGAATCTATAAATACACAACTTAATTCCTTGGGATCTTGCTAGAATAGACTGATCCACTGTTTTCTCAATCCTTTTATGCTACTTTTTTTCAAAACAGCTTACGTTATTTTCAATGTTTTCATGCAAAGTAGCAGCTTATAAATAAAAATACATTCATTTTGATACTAACAGCCCAATCCTATGTATATTAACTCAGAGTTTATTCTTATATAAGCAAGCACAAGTGCTTAACACAATTAAAAATAAAGTGTTTAAGTATCAAAAATATCTTCACTACATAAAGCCTACCTGCTTGAGTCCTTCATCAGTAAGTCTGTCTTGATTGCCCACATGTACTTTCTGCAGTTGAGGGCACTGTGAGGCAACGGCAATTATGGATGTGTCTGACAGCTGTTTACATCTGTAGGCAGTATACCTTAGAAGTCCAGGACATTTAAATGCTAAAACACACACTCCAGTATCTGATATATTACGGCAATCCGAAATATTGATTTCAGTTATATTCTGACTTCTTGATGTAATTTTTTCCAGTAATTCATCAGTGACCTGTCAATAAAATCCAGTTTGTAACATTAATATTCCCATAGCTTACTGTTTTTAAACATACACATGCACAAACAAAACCAAAGACACATGCAATACTAATTCTGGATTTCTGACCATGGTAGAAAGCTTTTTCATAACCAAACCTGACTCACTCAACTTAACAGTATTGTCATGATGTCTAGTCTTTGTACTGTTCATTCCTATTTGAATTTTGAAAGCTCCTAATGGTTCCCTGATGCGAATAATCCTAGTTCAACACTGTATCTGCAGGATCATCTCAACAATTAAACTACACTTAATATATATATCCTCCTGCCTCTATCCCCGTGATGGCGAACCTATGGCACGGGTGCCCAAGGCGGCACTCAGAGCCCTCTCTGTGGGCACGCATGCCATCATCTCCGCCTTGCCCTTCCCACCTCCACCAGCCAGAGGCGGCTGCCAGCAAACGCGTTGGGAGTCACGCTGCACAGACTGGCCGTGCACAAGGCGCTCTGCCGCCTGGGGCTGAGTTTCAGGGAGGTCCTCATGAGTCAGCCTGATTTGTTGTAAGTACCATCTACCGCCCCACAAGTACCCCTCTCCCCCATAAAGCTTGAGAGACTGGAGGCTGGCACGCTTTTCTTGGTGTGTAACTTTTGGGACCAAACCAAAACTTTGGGGGTAGGATTAAAAAGCAGCAGTCTGGGTGAGGGGCTTTCATTGGGAGGAGTGCGTCTGCCAAGAGCAGGGCAGGCGCAGTGGTGGGATTCAGGCGCTCGCCCTGATTGGAATGAACTGTTTGTTAAGGGCCCCTCACCCCTGGGAGAGAGAGTGATGGGGTTTTTAGTGGCTGTGAGCCCAGGGCAGGGAGGAGAGATCTTGCAAGGTCCCTAGGCTCGCGATGCCAATCCCGTTCCCACAGGATCAAAGCAGAAGTACAAAAGGCAAAAGGCATTTCACACCGATAAAGAATTAAGCTAAACCAGGCCATGACCAACTGGCAAAAAAGGGAAATGAGCATCCCTTACCACCCTGAGCATCCCTTCCCCACCCCCCCTTGTCAGAATTAGGGCTGTTCTGACAGAGGCAAATATGGGACAGAGAAGTCCATTTCAAAATATTCTCCATGCTTTTATTTTTCTGTTCCTGTTGCATTTTTGTGGGAAGTCAAGTGCTGTGATGACATGTGAAGGAAAAACTGCTGATCAGATGGCTGCTCTACAAATTTAGCTTTCCTTAAGTTATCCCACCCCTTGCACAGCATTCTTGCTTAGGACTGCCTTCCTTGACTGCCTTTTTACTTCTATTTTGTGGTGGTGGAGTTATTGGATTTTGGAAAGCGAAAGTTTTACTTCCCTTTCCCCCACACCCTTCCCCTTCCCCCGCCAGGCTCCCAGTGTGATAATAGTGCAATTATTTCAGGGAGATTATTAGCATTAAACCTCACGCCTAGTTTTGGGGAAGCAATGTAGATAACTCTGTTAAGCGCTGTTAACCCCACTGATTTTCATGGAAAGAACTAAAGTGCAATCCTTTACCTGGGAGTAAGCTCAGTTGCTGGCAATGGGGCTTCCCAAAAGCTTCTGAGTAAATCCTCCTAGGGTCATGATTCACCCATTCAAAGTGTTGAATGTTGCTTCAAAGCAAAGCCACGGATTACCACCAAGCTTACTCCCAAGTAATGCGCACCTTGGAGTCAACCGTTTTTTCTAAACTAAAACCTCAGTATTCAGGTTAAATTGCCATGTTGGCACTTGGGGATAAAGAAGTGAGTTTTGGGTTGCAGTTTGGGCACTCTGTCTCGAAAAGGTTCACCATCACTGCTCTATTCCATCTCTAGAACTCATTCTACCACCAACACCCAATAAAATAAACGTACTGGGTTTGACATTTAATGCTAAAAATTGCTACCCCCATGCTCACAACAACCACCCTAGCTCATTAAGAGGAATCATTATACATTATGTAATTACAATTCTTCAACCATATCCCACCCAACACTAAATGATATTGTTCTAATCCAAAAGGTTAACGATACATTATGGCAGCACAGCTTTGTTGAAGAGCATTCCACAACAGTCTTTGGCCTAAAACCAAGCATGGAGTAAACTCATCCCATTTCTTTTATGAAAACAGGTATCAATTTTACCAGCAGGAGAAAAAGAATTGTTTTTAAATACTAAACCACACTGTTTTTCTTTAGCTTCCTTCATACCTGCTGACGATTGCTGAGATCCAACTGTTTCCAGAAATGGAAATCTAAACAGAGGTCATGCCAATATTTACAAACTAATGAGGCTGAAAGACATCGCTCATTCAACGACAAGTTGGAAAATATCTATGAAAACAAAGGATTAGTTATAAGAAAGTCCAATATCCTGAAATCATTTCATAACACATCCTTCTAGATAGTCAACAATTAGAATAATTATTTGCATTTACTTTGTATATGTTCATCCCTTACGCTAGTCCACTTTACTTTCAACGTCATAACCATTATAATTAGGATTTAATATACAGAGCTATATTCAAGCTGTGCTTTAGGGAGCATGTGCCATCCATGCATTATACTGGTCATCAACTAACAACTGTGGAGGACTATTTCAAGAAGTGAAGGAAAAGTGGAAGAGAAGGACTTCCATGAAAACTACACAGCAGCCTGCCACCACATTTTGTTGCACACAAGCCATTTTTTTCTCAACTCTTCTTCTTCGGGTTTGGCATTGAAGAACTGGATAGCATTCATTTGATACCAGATTTGGCCCAGGATCAATTTGAAATTGATGACTTGCAGCCAAAGGGATTTTCCTCTACCAATACTTCTGAGGTATCTGTGATGACCATGGTGGTTGGGATGAAAGGTTCACATATTAAAGCCATTCCACAAAACCTGGTGGCTTTTCATTTGTAAATATATTAGGACTTTTTTGAAACAAGGCCAATTAATTCCGTTCAAAAATTCAGCAGGAGAATATCCACTAGATCTTCCAAAAGAGTTAGATATAATACATCTTCTGAAAGGTCCCCACCCTTCACCACGCCACGTTCCTCAGTTTCTTTATACAAGAAACCTTTCATCTCACTGTTCTCTGTGATGGTGTTTTTTTAATTTCTTCTGTTGTTATTAGATGGTGCTGCAGCCTTGCAACAGACCCAGGAGAATAGCAGAACAGCCGAACTCAGGTTTGGGGAAAGAGAAGGAAAGACCCTTTCAACTTTTAGTTTGTTTTGATAGCTATTGAGGAAAAGAACAGAACAGATCTGAACAATGTGAAAAATAGTTTTAAAGAACTTAGCTACCTATTATCATGAAAGGAACTCTCCAAACAGTTTAATTGTTTTTGAAGCACTTCAGGGAATGATCAGAGATTCCTGAGAACATGTCCTGATGGATCCTTCCTTCTGTGGCAGTACAAGCTTCAACCTTAACAGTTCCAGTATGACAGTTATGTAGTACTTTAGTATCATCACTCAAATGGAAACTTTACCAAACCCCATCAACTTAGATTAAAAAGTGGCAGATATTACCACAATACAGCTGTCTTTTGATTAAAAGCCATTACCAAGAAGTAGTAATTTGTAGTTTTCAACAATTGTTTGCATGCGGGGGGGGGGGGGGGTCTAGTTCCATTAGCACATGTAAACACCAAGGCAGCATTAACTTCTCTGGGTTAGCTGATTCAACTGAAAATCTAAACATACCTCAAATTTTCTCAAATCAGGACACTTGAGTTGGGATACATATGAACAATTAACCTGTTTAACAGAACAATTTACTTCCCAATCTAGAGCCCTGGGGCAGCCAGGGATGGTGCCACCCTGCCACCTCCAGACGGCTTTTCGGCAGTGTGGAGAGGCAAACAACAAAAAAGCCTCCTCACTGCCGAAAAGCCCTCCATTGGCCTCAATGGGCTTACACCACCCAAAAGAGAGGCAATGCAGGGGTGATAATGGGAGGCCGTGATGGTAAGTACCCTGGGGAGGGCAAATCCACTGGCATATGGCCCGTATCCTCCACAACTGCCTTTGGTCCCCACAGAGGTGGAGCAAGGGGGAACTGTGCCCGGGGCGTGCACGTGCCCTGCCGCGCACCATTCACCCCCGCCCCAGAACGCCCTCAAAAGACCACGCCACACCCCCTCTACTGCTCTGCCTGAGGCGTCACGTCCCACCCGGCCCCATTGGTGCTACGTCATTGGGTCCTCGCACTCTGGATTGGGTCATTAATGCTGATACAGCACAATCCCATGCACTATGCAGGTATCAGTCCCTCCTTTATTCCATGGGGCTTATTGTCAAGAAAGGATGCCTATTCCTTAAATCGTACAGAGTCCTTGATCCCTTCCCAACCAGAAATGCAAACAGCAGAGCCAGCATCACCACTGAAGGATTCTTACAACTGCATGCTTTCAAGCATTATGCCAGAACAGGTAGGAAGACCAGTGCAGAGGACACTAAACTCAACGCAGTGGTTCAAGCAAGCCACAGACATACACTTGTACTGTTTTAAGAGTCAGTCCCAAAAACAAAACATCCCTCCAGCAAAGGCATCCCAATGGAAATGGATGCAGGAACAGCAGCCAAAGGGGCTTTCCCTGGTGACTTCAAGAATGTTACCTGAAAGGCCAAAGTTGGGCTCCCAGCCCCGCAACCCACCTTGAGAAGGATGGAGGGTGGCAGTTCGTTGATGTCTGGGGACGGCGATTGAGGCTCTGGGCAACAGTCGCCAGGGTCCTCGGGAGGCTCCTCGCAGTCCGGATCGCGGGACTCCTGCGTCTCTCTCCCGCCCAGCTCAGGCGGTGGCGAGGCGGACTCCGACGGCGGCCCCCTCTTCCCGCCCCGGTCCTCCCCGGCCGGGTCCCTGGGCGTGGCCTCGAGCTGCGCGCAGTCCGAGGCGCAGGGGAGCGGGCACAGGTGCGCCTCGGGCAAAGCGCCCTGCTGGCAGTCGGCCGCCTCAGGGGGCGGCGAAGGGCTCTCGGCTCCCACTCCGGTGCCGGGGGCGCAGCGGGGCTGCTTGCAAGGCGGACAGGCGGGCAAGCCGACTCCTTTGCGCTTGCACACCATCTCCGCGTTGACCTCGCCAGTCTGCAGCGCGGGCCCCAAAAAGCCCCGCGGAGGAGGAGGAGGAGCAGGCGGCGGCGGCGAAGACAACAGCAGGCCGGAGAGCAGCAGGCGGCGGCAGCGGCGACGGCGGCCCCGCGCCTCCCAAGCGGCGGCGGCCAAGGGCGACAGGCGAAGCAGGCGACAAGCGGCGCGTTCCTCCGGATCCTTCAGGGCAGCGTACAGGAGCTGTGGCGGAGGCGACGGAGAGCCGCGGTGGGCAGGCGGCGGCGGCTCTTGGCGGGCGGAGGAGCTGGCGCCGTGGACGAGGAAACAGAGCATGCAGGGCCCTCGCAAGAAGCAGCTCCGGTTGCGCACCCTCGGCGGCACTTTCCCCCGCAGCGAGCGACTGCGCCGGCGGCTCCTCTCCGCGTTCAGACTGGCTCCCTTCCGCGAGAGAAAGTGGCCCATATAGGAAGCGGAGCCGCCACCCGGCTGGAGTCTCCCTCGGCGGGGTCAGCGGCGCCTCACCCCGCAGGCGCGCCGACCCACAGCAAACTCAGCGGCCGGCAACCGCAACACCGCCGGCTTCTTCCGGGACTCCGAAACAGCCAGAACTTCCGCTTCTGCTCCCGTGACCCTCCCAAAGAGAAGCTTAAAAACGCATTTGAGTAACTCTAACTTCCGGTTGCTTTTGGGACCGTCCATGTGCGGGTCAAAGAGAGGTTGAAGTAGGCTTTGCGTGTGTGCGCCGTCCAGTCGCACGTAGTTTTGAACTCGTGACATTCCTTGGAGGGTGCCTATCCAAATACCAACACCAAGGCCGACCCTGCACAGTCTCTGAGATGGACGAGATCAAACTATCATTATGAGTACGAGTGCCGCATGACGACCAAGCTTCGTATGGAGCAATTCCACGCAGAGTTAGTCCTTCAGTACGGGTTCGGATTCAGTGGTTTGAGCAAGAGAGACAGTAGGTTGTGACTGAAAGGCTACACCAGAATAAAATTTTGACAGTCTCCTGTCACTAGACTCTTGTTTATCTGAAACGGCTGCCCCTCTCGAAAAGAGACCATAATTGGGTTCCAATAATGGAGACCTCAGCGACAGAACTGAACGTTCAAGGGGTCCTTGAACACAACCTGTCCTAGCTGGGGGCTTTTTGAGGGGATTGCAGAGGCGCCTTATGAATCCTTACGCATGATTATTTCAGAAGTTTTGCAGAGAAAGGAACAACCGTATTTACTGTAGCTGAGGTCCTACGGTTAATGCTTATTGACCCTGTTCGCTGCTTGTGGGAACCGAATGTGTATTACGCTTCCACTAAGACTTGGATCCTCATACACACGCACACAAAAGTAACCAAGGCAACAAGGAGAGGACTTCGTCATCAAACGACGAGGTCGCTTCTATCGCCGTGAGTTTGCAGTGGTGCTGCCCCCCTCCGATGCGGTGGATGGACTGCGCTTTGCTTCCCATTCTGATCAAACGAAAGTAAATGTCACTTAAATTCTTCATTTGCCCCAGAAAAGATCTATCGTCCTCCCTGCACTTCTCAACTGCAGTAAAGCGCCTGAATTATTGTGTTTGGATTCCTACTAAGGAAAGACTTTAAAACAGAAGCTATTTGACAATCTCTTACAGCACAAGAATGCGAACAAGAATCTTTTACACATTCATAGGACAAGCCTAAGCAGTGGCAGCCTTCTGAATCTATTGAAATTAATGAGTTTAGAAGAGTATAACTCTGTTTAAGATTGCAGTGTCATTGTAGTATAAACTGTGATGACCTAAAGCATACTCTCAGGTGCATACAATTTATCAGGGAGTTCAAGATTTCATTTGAATTGGCTTAGACTGGAATAACTCTCCTATTGGAGTGTAACAGTGTTACCGCTGTTGCTTGGGTAACTTTAAGAGATTTCAGCTCAGCAACGTATTGAGGCGTAGGAAGCTGATGTTTCTTCAAGGCAAAGTATTTTATTTGGAGGTCAGGGTCACAGCTCGAGCAGGAGAATCGCGCCCTCGCAACCAAGCGCAAGAACTTTTATTCACAAACATCAAAGGGGCAGGTAAAAAGGGAGGTAAGGGGGCAAGTCCCTTACCAAACACCAATAAGGAAACAACAATACAAAAGGAAGATACAATTACAACTTTTGTGAATGGGATTCCGAAATCCCGCTGTCAAGCGTCTTCCCGCGAGATCTTGCAATGGTGCTGAAGGGAGAGCGGATAAGGTCCATTCAGAGAATCTGGGTGGGCTCGCTACCTCACCCAGCTATCTACTTTATCAGATGGCTGTTTCCTTCAGTTATGTCCTCAGGCTCCCGCGCCTCATTTCTGCAACAAAGGAGAGTTTAAATTGTCCAATGGTGGTCCCTGCATGTCTTCCAACAGCTGGGACCTCTGGGTGCTGCCATCAGATTTTAATTTGCAAATCCAAAGGGGATCTTTGTCCTCGCTAAGGAGTTGGCAGGGTGTTGGTCCAAACTGCATTCCAGGGTTAACTTCCTTGTCCCTTAATATCAGCTTCTACAGGCTACTGCTTTTACTAACAAACACAAATATCAAAAATAACATTTCTAAACTTAAGCATTAGGGAAACTTTAAGGAATAAGCACATATATGCAAGAATCTCCTAAATTAACAATAACAAAACCTTAAACTAGTTGGAAAACCTAGCTAAAATATAACCTTAACCGCAGGCAAATCATAAATCCAATACAAAAGGGGCTTTCATTATACCTAAGAAGGGTCAAAGGCAAGAGGGAAATCATGTAACATTGGCACAATCATACATATACATTCTTTGTGAGCCTTGTGGAGGCTCCTGAACTACACAAGTCTCTGCGTCTCGACATGGAACCAGTGTAGTCATGTAACTTGGCTTCAAGAAAATATTTTGGCTATTTTCTTGGGCGGTAACAACAGGAGGAGGCCAAACAAAACTAGCTCAAGAAAAACCAGGGGAAACAGTTTTATTGCAGAAACATTTCTAGAGAGAGTTGCTAAAGGCACAATTGTAAACAATGTGTATTGTCTGAAGAGGCCAATGTGGCTTTATAAAATACTAAGTCACTCAGACTTGCTGAGACAGTGCCTAGACAAAACAAGCTAAGAACAACACCACCACTAAAGATTTCTCCAGGTATGATCTAAGATTAAAGAAAAGGTAGGCCTGTCTGCTCAGTGGGGCTGGTGACATGTTAATAGGTTACCAAAAGTAGGTGGAATTTCTCAATTGACATTGTCTCTCAGTCTTCCACCAAAGAGGAAACTATACGTAACTAAGCAAAAGTACCATTAAGGGACAGGATTGCAGCTCAGTATTGAGAAGGTGCTGGTTAATGACTATTTAGCTACCTTGAATTCAATTCTTTTAAACTGCATATAATGATAATTAAGAGAAAATGCTGGAATATTCTGAATCTTTGTTTATCACCTTTAAGAAATCTTGAAGGACCAGAAAGGTGGGGGAATATCCCAATATTTAAAAAGTGGGAGGTTGCGAGAGGATTTGGGACACAATTAAATTAATAATTATTCAATCTGGAAGCATCTTCAAGATAATCCACTGATTTGTGGAGGCCAGAATCCAAACAAAACAAAAAGACTAAAATGGCATGGGTTACACTGCCATCAAACTTTTTGCATTTTTAAAATCAGATTATTAACAGAGCCAATCGTGGGAATGTCACAGATGTAACATGTACCTTGATTTCAGCAAGATATTTGTTAAAGTCCATGTAAAGATTTTTGTCAGCAAACTGGTTACACATAGGCTAGACTGTGGTATCATCTGGTAGATTCATTGGTGTCTGGAGGAGTATACTCACAGAGTGCTTATCAACTATACATAATCAGTATTGCAGGAGGTGTCAGGTTGGAACATCAGGGGAATTTGGCCTGGGCACAGTGCGCTTTAACATCAGGTGAAGGAGCAGAAAAAATCCTTAACAAATTTGCAGACGAGACAAGGTGTGAGGGATAGCTAAAATACAGAAATGTTATTCAAAATGATTTCAATAGGCTGGAAAGTTGGGATTAAACTAACAAAATGGGCAGCCTAATCCAGTTGTGGGGAGCTCCACAGGAGGTACCATTTCACCTCCAATAGACCATTGTGACAGCCTCTGATCTTTTCCATCAAAAATTTGAAAGATATGTGCTGTGTTAGCAGCTACAGATAATGAAGTTCCTTGTGTGAACAAGCACCATAGTTTGTAAGTTAACTGTTTTGCCTGCAGATGGCAGCATTGTTTCAGGCAAAAACTCTGCCACCAACCAAAATAACACAACAGCCTAAACTTTCACATTCTGCAGAAGTCTTCATTGGGCTTCTGTTTTGCTCTAAGATATGAGAGAGAACAAGAGATCCTTCAATTGAAGAAAAATGATCTAGAAAGAGTCTGTGTTTGTGGGACTTTTAAACACTCTCCACCACCACCAATAGGACATATTGCCTTATTTAGCTTCTATTGGCCTTCTAAATCTCCAGTTGTATAAATGTAATGGCTACCATCTTTTCCAGCACACCTCCGTTTTTGAAGGAACCTCAGTTAGGAAGACATTTGATCAAGAGCTGGCTTTTATATTTTCAGATTGAGATTGATTTCTGTGCTGCTGCTTCCCACATCTAAATATACAACATGGTATTAGCATCACCTTGGATGTCTCCTTGGATGTCTACACAGGATACAAGCCTTAAGATCTGGGCCTGGGGAAATTTTACCCCTTATTATTATTACCTGTCCAATATAGAGTTCTGGTACAGCTAGCGAGCTTGCTTATTGTTTTGTGTTGCTTTGGACAAATCCAAGGTTTTTAGGCTTGAATTTACACTTTGCCCAGTATGGCTGTTTATCTAGAGCCAATGTGGTACAGTGGTTAAGAGTGTCAGGTGAATGTCTGAAAGATCCAAGTTTGAATCCTCACTCACACTATGGAACAGGTTCAAATCCTCACTCGTGCTGGGTAATCTTGAGCCAGTCACACATTCTCAGAGTAAACTAATTCTTGGGGTTGTTGTTATTATTATTATTAACGAAAACAACAAACACATTTTATCACAACTGCTGGATCACTGGTTGGTGTTGATCTTCTTTCCGCTTCAAGTTTCACCCTGGAACTTAGGAAGACGTGATGCATCAGTGTAAAATGTTTGCAGAGCCGAGTAGAGAAGCTTTCTGCATTTGGCAGACAGTGATTTTATTGATGTTAAGTTGTTGCAAGTACTGTCCCAGGGATTTGAGGACAGCACCCAGTGCACCGATCACCACTGGGCTGGTTTTTGCCATAGACGCTGCAGTTCAATTTTTAAATCTTGATATTTTGTAATTTTTTCTAGTTATTTTTCTTCAATCTGGATGTCATTGGGTATTGCAGCAACATCATCATCATCATTATTATTAATATGGTAGATTTTGTTGGCCTAGTGCACAGCGGAAGGACTAGGTGCCAACTCACCCTTGCTAGAACAGGAGGTAACTGCTTGCAGTATAAGAAAAAGAAACACTCAGACAGTAGATTTAGTTCCAACAGGAATACTTTATCTCTTGTTTCTCAAAGGAACAAAAATAACAATAACTATCCACTCTCTACTCTGACAACAATCTGAGCCCGAACCTGAAGATGAAGGAGAGGTACTGAATTGGGTATGCAGTCTTCTTATATAGTTTTGTCCAGCAAATCATTAGCTAGATGATCTAATCATCCTGGCCTGTGACCTTTTCACTTCTGCTGACTGTTACATGCCAATCACTGCAGACCCAGACAGAGAGGCTCCGACCTTTACAATTCTGCTGACTGTTACATGCCAATCACTGCAGACCCAGACAGAGAGGCTCCGACCTTTACAATTCTGCTGACTGTTACATTCCAGTCATTCTAGACCAGCATATGACCACCTTGCAATTTTCAATATCCTGACAGATTTCACAGCTGCCAGATCTTTAGCTAATTGTTGGCCTTCATTACAATTTGAGCCTCACCCAGAGGCCTAGGAAGTTGTAATATATCGGCGTAGTATTCATGCGGATCCCAGCAGGGCTGCCTTCTGAATTTGACAGATGTTAATTTTGTCAATTCAAAGATGTTTCAAGGCTGCCCTAGTGTTTTCAGGATGGTGCCTAGCGTGCCGATTACCACTGGGATGACATCAGCGGGTTTGTGCCACAGACGCTGAAGCTCGATTTTCAAATCATGTTATCTAGTGACCTTCTCGTGTTCTTTTTCAATGACCCTGCTGTCACCGGGGACTGCTATGTCGATGATGGTCACTTTCTTGTCCTCGATCACAGTAATGCCTGGTTTATTGTGTTTCAACACTTTGTCCGTTTGGATTCAAAAGTCCCACAGGATCTTAACTTTCTCATTTTCCATTACTTTCTCTGGACAATGTTCCCACCAGTTCTTAGTTGTTCTTATGTTGTAATTCCTGCATAAATTCCAGTGGATCATCTTGGCCACTGAGTTGTGTCTCTGTTTGTACTCAGTCTGGGCAATCTTTTTGCAGCAGCTGAGGACATAATCTACAGTTTCATCAGCTTTGCACAATCTGCATTTTGAATCATCCGAGGATTTTTTGATTTTGGCCTTGATCGAATTTGTTCTAATGGCTTGCTCTTGAGTGACTAAAATCAGTTTCCTTTTTCAGACTTCCAGTTGTTAACCACAGCCAGATCTTTTCATTATCCACCTTGTCTTTGATTTTCTCCAGAGTGGTGTCAGTTAGTTGTGAATCAACAGTACACTTTACCTTTCTGGAGTGGAGGGCAGGGGAAAGATTGATCAATTGTAGGTCCTGCTATACTGATGCCTACTATAAAACAGTTATTTTATAGCAGCAGTGGCGTAGGAGATTAAGAGCTCGTGTGTCTAAACTGGAGGAACCGGGTTTGATTCCCCGCTCTGCCGCCTGAGCTGTGGAGGCTTATCTGGGGAATTCAGATTAGCCTGTGCACTCCCACACATGCCAGCTGGGTGACCTTGGGCTAGTCACAGTTCTTCTGAGCTCTCTCAGCCCCACCTACCTCACAGGGTGTTTGTTGTGAGGGGGGAAGGGCAAGGAGATTGTAAGCCCCTTTGAGTCTCTTGCAGGAGAGAAAGGGGGGATATAAATCCAAACTCTTCTTCTATTTGGCATAGTTCTTGGATAATATCAGCATGATCCTTTACACTCCCCACAGCAAAGGAGAAAGCAAGGCAATACCATTAAGAGACTGTAACAATACCAACAGCTACTGCCATGACATCCATAAAAACTCTGCCACTACCCACTAATTGCAGGGCTCTTTAGACATGAGACAGGATACACAAAAATCAACACACTGTGATGACAAGTTGCCCTCAGGTTGTTGTGAAGCCTAGCATATTCCCTTTCTAAATACAACACACAACTAGGCAGCGAAAGGAGATCTTAATATCTCCCCTAATGAACACCCATAATCCAAAGGATAGGAGAGTAGCAACAGATATCTGCTACCACAATCTCCAGGCTTACTTTCAGACAGGGGATTTGTTTTGTTAAATGATTTATCCTTTTAGGCAGCCTTGTTTTTACTTAGAACTTTAAGCATTTTACTACCAAAAATCCATTATTCCCCTTTAATAGATTCAGAGTGTATTGCTGCTATTTTTGTTTTTCAAAAGATTAAAAGCACTAATGGGGTCGCCTTGTCCCATTAAGAAAACACCATGAACTTTGAGAGAAGACGGTTATATGCTGACCTCTATTCCCATACGTCAACATTACTAATGGATTTTGTCTCAAAGTGAAAAAACTGCTCAGCTACAGCAAATTATGTGGCACCTTTATCTGAATAACTGGTTGTTACTTGTCAATTTCAGTGTTCCTTGCCATTAGACAGAAATGCCAAGCACATCTCTATTCACAGCCTCCACTTGTCTATTCCTCAAAGCCACATTTTTTGTACTGGAAAAGAATTGATTCTCTCTCCCTCACCCGCATTTGATAGACATCACTGCCTACCTGGGATACTTAACCAACATTCTATTTCTAAATTCTTTTTTTAAAAAAGAAGAAAACACTAGGATTGTGATAGGTTTGACATTCTGCCATGTTCAGAGAACAACAGGCAGTATAACATTTACTCAACAAAACGTTTGCTCCACTGGTCTCATAAAAGGCTTTACTGAGGCGAGCTAGATTCCCTTAGAATGTTCTGAAGAAGCAGAGTTGGAGGATGAATTTGATTTTATATCCTACCTTTCTCTCCTGTATAGTCTGTCTTGCCCATTTACAGAATCAGTGACCAGATCTAAGTATGCAAACATTTGGCTGTACTTTGCTATTAGAATATAAAATGTTAAGGATAGCAGCGGTAGTAATAAATAGAAGCATAGAATTGATACTACAGAGAGTGTCCCTCAAGTGTCCACTACCCATCATTGATCAAGTCTATAATGAGTTTTAATTATTTACCATAGACCTGGAAATTATATACCTCACAGTTTAATGCTGTCCCATATAAACTCATTGAAAATATTATTAAAGAGAACAATAATTGTAACTCAGCATGATTTCAGCAAAGGGAAGACACCTAACATTGTTTTTTTTAAATTCCTTGAGAATGTAAACAAATATTTCAGAGCTAGATGTGACATATTAGCCTTCAGTCCAACATTTTTGCATGCCTGGAATTAGGGGCTACACAATATTCTTAACAAAGAATATTCTTAACAATATTCTTAACAAAGAAATTTGGTGGGAAGAAGAAGCTGTGGGAGGAACTACTGGATCCTGTTGACTGGAGGTGGTTTTCTGATTGATTTCAACTGTACACAGACCTTTACAGGTCCAGGTGCTGCTGCCAATCAGGAACATTAGTTGCAGCACCCATTTGTACGTTATGCATTTCCTCACTGAGTTGAGGACACAGTGGAAAACCTGATTGTTTATGATTTGTACCAGGATCAAGATACTTTACTTTTTCTAAGCTCCTGTCAAGAAAACCTAGTAATTATGAGATAAGAAAACAAGTCTACCTTGTAAATCAATAATTTTCAAGCAAAGAGGAAACAGAAGGTAGGAATAGGAGGAGGTAAATGCTGGCATTCCCCAAGGATCTCTAAAGAACTACATCATTTACTAGTAAATAGTCTGGAGCAGGGGTAGGGAACCTGCGGCTCGAGAGCCGCATGCGGCTCTTCTGCCCTTGCACTGCTGCTCCATGTGCTGAGCCGCCGGCTTCATCCTTACCTGCCCTGCAGGTAGCAGGGCGAGCGCACCAATTGCCCGCGGCTGTCTGGGCCGCGCCGCGGGCTTCCCCTCTCGCCTGCCCCATTGGAGCAGGGTGGGCGCTTTCCCGGTGGCCGGCAAGGCCGAGCCACCAGCTTCATCCTTGCCCGCCCTGCAGGTAGCAGGGCAGGCGCACCAATTGCCCGTGGCCGGCTGGGACAGTGCCACAAGCTTCCCCTCTCGCCCACCCCGTTTGAGCGGGGCGGGCGCTTTCCCAGCTGCCGGCAAGGTTAGGCCGCTGGCCCCATCCTTGCCTGCCCTGCAGGCAGCAGGGCGGGCGCATCCATGCGCTTCTCAGAATGAGTGGAGTAAAAGGTAAAAAACCCCAATATATACAGTGTTATCTTTATTTTAAATGTCAAACATTATTTGCGGCTCCAAGTGTTTTCTTTTCCCGTGGAAAACGGGTCCAAATGGCTCTTTGAGTGTTAAAGGTTCCCTACCCCTGGTCTGGAGTCAAGTAAAACAAGCACAAAAGCTTGCACCTGACACCCAATTATTTAGGATATTGAAACACAAAGTTAGCAACATGAAAAGCGCCACATGATATCTCTAAACTGGGTAATAAGATTATGGGAGATGAAAGTCAGTGCAAACTGCTGTAAATCGATTGGCAACAGCTTCAGGATAAATAAAACAAAATATGCATATCTTTGTGCAACATACAGTTCATTATCAACACCATTGCCACAAGATCTGGGTGAGATGTCTGCCTTAGATGGCTTTTAAAAAATATTAGAGACATTAATGAAGAAAGGTTTATCAATAGATAATATCCCTGACAGATAGATATGAAAATTCTGCTAACAGAAGCAGTATATCTCTAAATGCCAGAAGCAACAGACAAAGATGAAGGGATAGTTACCACCACTATGGTTTGCTTGAGAGTCAGTGTGGTATAGTGATTAAGAGCAGTGGATTCTAATCTGGGGAACCAGGCTCAATTCCCCACTCCTCCACATGAAGCTTGGTGGGTGACCTTGGGCTAGTCACAATCCTCTCAAAACTCTCTCAGCCCCACCTAACTCACAAGCTTGGAACAGCTCCATTTAATCATTGCTGTGATGGCTGCAGAAAATGCTTGTATTCAGTTGTATTTAGTACTACATTTTCAGTGCTGGTACTTGTAGATACTATTGATTTCAATGGGTGAATTACAATTGTATTCAGATACATGGGGTAGCCTGCTGCTATATGGACACAATACTAGTTTACATAGACTTCTCTAAAGTTAGCCAGACTAATCCAGAACATGGGATCTGACAACTGAATGCCAACATCTTAAACTTGCTTGTCATATTTATAAAAGACTTGGGTACTTCACACACTATAATGAAAGTTCTCTTAGGGGAAAATACTTGAAAAATAATCTGCATGGCCAGCTGAGTAGGGGTGCATCGGCATAGTTTATGCCGATGCACCCCCAGGACCATTTGCATGGACGGTCCTGCTGGCTATGCAGCCAGTGTGTGGCGCAGCCTTCGCACTGGCTGTGCCACTCCCAAACAGCTCTTACCTTCTTCCACCTTCCATCATGTTGTAGAGGCCCATGGTCAGAGTGATGGCTCTGGGGTTGAAGACCAGGAGGCGTGTCCCCTGGCCTCCACAAAGTGATAAAAGGTGCCAGAAGGTAAGAGCCATTTGGGAGGGCCATGGAAAAAACGCCGGCTTCCACCAAGTGCCGTTTGCTTGGCCTTGAATGGAAGCCAGCATTTTCCAAAAACCTCATTCCCAAGCGAGGTTCAAAAATGCCATTTTGGAGGCGGGGGGGAGCACCGCTGCATCAATTTGGCAGCAGCACACCCTGCCCCCCAGCGGAAACAGCCTCAGTTAGGAAACGTAGTGCAAAAGATTTTCATGCCTGATTATCATGTCTATTTTTTTTTACAAATGATAGAATACCTCAGAGAATAAGCTCACTCTCATGAATTGCTATTAGTATTATGCCAGCTTTCATCCAAATTGGCACAAGATGTAAAATAACAAATTCTATCTGTGTCTAATGTATTTTTTTCCCCAACTTTCAGGTTTGGCGATATTCCTTATTGACATTTTATGTTTAGCAGGAGGTTAATTAGACTCAGTTTCAGCACTGCTGCGATGCTTTAGGGCACCACACAACAGACCAGTTTTTAAATGTCTGTATTTTAGAAACCCCGGGAGATAGCAGCATGAAACCTGTAGCAGATTGAAACCACAGCTTCTTCTACACAAATGTATCTAGCAGAATAGAATTTAGTTCCCTAGCACAAACTATAATTGGACAAGGTTGTGTTAATGACATGTTCCTGAAGGGCACAATGAAAAATCTGACTTTGTAAGCATGGCTTTGTCTTTTTACACAGTAGCTCTCAGGCACGATGCAAATGTTAACATCCAGATGTCCATATCCAACAGGGATCAAAGATTCTCATGCTGAATACAGAATGTCAGCTATTCTGGATCCTACAATTCAGTCTGTACATTTACATTTGGACACTTTAAAAATACAGAGTACAGGTCAAAGAATAGCCTTGCTTTGACATGCTAATTTGTGGTTTACATTTTCAGTATTTTACCTCAAAGGCAGAAACTCATAAATCAAACTACTGTTTTGTGATACGAATAACAATGATATCTATTGACAAAGAGTAATGAAGAAGTTTCTTGGAATTATTTCTTCTTTTTTTCAAAAAGTGGCAATGCTTAATATACAACAGAGCTCAATATTCCTTTTGCTTACAGGCATGTAGACGTAGAAAAGATGAACCAATAACAGCTCCACACAACCAAAGGATAAACCATGAAACAAGCTGATGTGACCAAAAGCAGTCCCGGATAGGAAGTAGGAAGGAAGTGGAGCAATTAAATCCATGTGACTAGTTGACTAAACTGTTAGACTAAGAGCTAAATTTATTAAGAAACGGTTGACAAATGTATCAGCAATCAAAGCAGCTAATGCAGTTTCTGGGTGTCCAAGCAAAAATGTTGCTGTGATCTTTCTCCCCTCGTTTTATTGACATTACTGACTATCACTTGGCTTGTGATAACCCAACTATCCTACCAGTCAAGTTGCGGTTAGCCCTTATCTGGCAGTTGACAGATCAAGGAACAATGGATCTATTTATGTATGACCAATTTTGTGACTGTTATTCTAAGCATTTCATACTAATGTAGAGGTCATTGGGCACCATACTCTGTTGACTTATCTCAGTTTTGCTTAACAAACTGGTCATCTGAGCCTGTAACAATGAATTATTCCTCTAAAGATGAAATTTCTCCAGTCTGTAACACTCCTCCTCTTTGATCTCTTCATCTGGAAAGCTATCTTCCATAATAGTCCCTCCTGTTCATACCTAGTCCCCACTTCAAGCCACTTCAGGCTTGATTCTGACTTCACCTTCATTTCTCCCAGCCACAATGGTTTGTGTTTTTTATTCCCTGACTCTTCTATTAAGAATTGCAACCATCATCCTGACTTGTGTTCATTAAAATCACACAGGCTCAGTATGGCACCTACCCTGTATAGCAGCTACACCTACTCTCTTGCTCACCACCACCACCACCCCGCCCCTGCAAGTTGTATAGATGCTTCCATGTACTTGGAGTGCCATGTGGCTTTGACTAGCAACCCTTCTGGAACCCTTCCTTCTCAACTTCTGGTTAGTGTAGGTCTGAAGGCTATGAGATGTCTAGATAGTTGAAAATTATGGCAAATGATTTCCTAACATAAACTAATACAAGGGGAGGTAATATAGTTCAGTGTTTTTTGCTTATCACTTTCTAAAACTGTTCCTTGAGTTACATGTGGCAAATGTGCATATTTGTCCCACAATAATTTGGTATAGTTGTTTGATACATGCTTAATAAGACTGAACAAGCATGAGTGTATTGTGGGTATTCTGGGTTGTATGGCCGTGTTCCAGTAGTATATAGATCCTCTGAAGATGCCAGCCACAGATGCAAGCGAAACATCAGGAGAAAATGCTACTGAAACCCAGCCATACAACCTGGAAAACCCACAACACGCTAGTAATTCTGGCCGTGAAAGCCTTTGACAATACATTGAATAAGCACATTTCAGTATTTCACTCAATAAAACTATGTCTAATTATCCTACCGTATTCCAACCTCTCTTTCATGCTAAACTTGCTTAGGATCTCCATTGCTTTGTCAAAGAACTCCAAAATACAGTGTGATGGTCTAAATACAGATTTGCAAATAATTACCTTGAAAACTCTATGGGATCGCCATGAGCCAGCAGTAACTTGACAGCACATGCACACACCCAATAATGCTAATATTTACAATAATGAATTATTTAGCTCAAAATTTTAATATGGTATAGAAAAACTAAAAACATAGACTCTACTCCCATACGTAGAATGGAATTTTTATTTATTCACTTCATTTTACAGTATTTTCTCAAATGCAAGATTAACAGCACAATCCAGATAGTGGAGGCAGGTTGGGACAGAGCTGCTACTGCCTCGTCCTTCCTTGCTGCCTCAAGAGGCATGGGGAGGGAGAAAACAGGAAAAAACCTCTCTGTCACTGAAAAACTCTCCACCGGGACCAATGGAATATGTCACCTAAAAGGTAAGGCCAAGGCTGCTGTAGCAACTGGCTGCAAACCCTGGTTGGGAGCTTAGCTCTTGGGAACGCCCCAGTCCTACCTCCCACATGCTGATGTTGGTTCTAGAAATCAGCACAGCTCCACTGTGGCCAGGACTTCTGACTTCTGTGGTGGTGGTGGGATTGAGGGACACTTGCCTGCCTGTGTATCTGCCCCCTTTACTGATGCATTTGCCCCTTGTGCATGCGGAAGGGGCAAATGCATTGGTACAGGGTTGTGCTGCCTCCTAAGATAAGTCCGTCTCCCTGGATTGGGCTGTACATTTCCCCCCCAGTAATGCCCCCCCCCAAACAACAGTCAGAATTGTCATACATTCAAATACATTACAGTTATGTCCAGCAATTTTTTGTGGTGTATAACATTTTAAAGAATGTCTAACATTCAACATCCTCTTCTTTTTCTCCCCACTAGGAACTTCAATCCACTGAGTACTCTATACAGTGCAATCCTAAACAGTATTTCATATTTCTAAGTTATTGACTTCAGTGGACTTAGAAAGGTGTCACTGTGCTTAGAACTGGACTACAAGTGAGCTTCGTAGCTGAAGGTAAGCAGATTTGAAACTGGGTTTCCCCAGTCCCAGTCCCTCAAAGCTGTATGTTGTAGGAAGTGAAGGGACAGCATCTGGCCACTGGTGTTAATGATTAACAATCGTGTCTGTATTCCATTGTGTTTTTTCTTGAAACAGTCCAGAGCAGTAAACATTTGGTTGTCCCATTTTTATCTTCAGAGCAAGCCTGCAACTCAAGCTTACACACAAGGTTTCATGTAACTGAAAATGGAAACATTTGCCCAGTTCTACACAGAGGCAGCTTTCAGTGCAGCTGGTCTTCATGGATACCTAGATGTTGTCATGACAAACAGTTCAGATCCCATGCCTATACCAGCCAGACAAAGTCAAATGTGATTTAGGGATGACTCAGATTGGCAGACATCAGCACAGACCCTCATTCTTCCTTCCTGCACATGTTAAACAAGAAGAACCTGCTTCAGAATATGCATCTTACACTATTGTGCATCTATTGTACCAGAGTACACTTACCTGTGATCTTCAGTTTGCATAACAGGGTCAATCTATCTGCATTTGCTGGTGTTAGCAGCTGTTCTGCATATTCCACAGTAATAACTTGTTTTTATGTAGCCTGTTGGAATTAAAACACATGGCTACTTCTGTGAAATATCTATTTCCTTATAGAAAATTCAGCACTTTCCTAAAGCCCTGTTGCTGCAGCCAAAGGAATTAGGCACATGGCTGATTGAAATGAGCCAAACTTTTGGTTTAAAGTTACTTGTTGCATCTAATGCAGACATTTGAGCTTTCTCCTGAAAAGTGTTAAAGTGAACCTTCTTTACACTAGAGAGGAGTGTATATTCCCAAGAGAAACAGGTCTTGGAAGAACAGGGACAATTAAGCTTTTTTGGCCTTTCTTGGGGGAAGACTTGATCGTGTATAATTCTCTAATTCATTTTAGGAGTATAGATCACAAAATTATATTTTATACATGGGCGTGACATACATTTACTATATTCAGAGGATTTCTTCTTTACTAGACAGTGGGATGCAAAGAACCACAAAGGAGCCCAAAGGAGCTCTAGACATAATTTTCTAGAACAGGAGAGATAGCATAGTGGTGGCAGGGATCAGGTTTAGCCCTTAAAAGAAAAAAATTGTCCAAACCTTTTGCATGACCCTAAGTATTACTTTGAATCTAGTCCAGCTGTAAAAAAATGGTGCTTAAATCTGTTTTGCAGAGTTCTGTGACAAAGTTGGGAAGAAAACCCAGTTTTCATTCTCCACATTTTTTAATGTATGTATGAAACAATATAATCTAGGTTGAGTTTTTCAGGCATATTTATTTTTTCAACATTTGGTCATTGCATTTCTCCTACAAATGCTGTCTCGTGAGCAGGGGGAGGGGGGCTTTCCTTAAAAGCTAAGCAATCTCTATCTTCTATTTCCAAATATCTTCCCCATTCTTTTTATATTCCAGGTTTTACTTGGGAAGGCCCCTTTGGAAAACTCCAATTGGAGTTCCCCGGTGAGTGCTCTGTCACAAAATTAACATACTATATTCTGCACAAAGTCATCGATTTAGTGATAGGATGGAGTACTTCCAATTCAGTCCTGGGAAAATGCCATATTAGCTACATTTCAAAACTTGTACAATAGTAATACTAATCAGTGTTTATTAAGATTCAGACATATTCACAACTATTCCAGCTGCTGAATGCCTGTAAGCTAAATTGATTTTAGCCCTGAGACACCCACTAACAGACACCCATTATTTCCCATTTAGATGATGGAGTACAGTTGTTATAGGGGTGTTTGGGAAATGGCAACCATTTGATTTATAACTGACCTGGACTGAATAAGGCTGGGTACATGCTAGAATTTAGTCTCATTTGATTACTGAATGTGAATCTAGAAAGAATACAGTAATCTATAAAAACCCAAAATATTAATTTGTTATGTATTCCATCAGAAATATGACTGGGAGGTTTAAGCATTAACTAGTATTTCATTTATATGCAACATGTAGAAAAGATGTGAAAGCAATTATAAAAAAATAAAAATCAAATTTTGCTCATTTGGCTTTATAGTTTATGATAAGTCTGATCAGGTTCCATAGCAACAAGCATTTTAGGAGTTAGTTAAATACCAAAAATTGCTGTACAGCTTCTTGAAATGATTGTATAGAAGGTGTACAATTAAATTATTTAAGAAAGTTAGGAAGGTCCCACTGGCATATATTATATATAACCAGAGAAATCCCAGCTTGTCCTAACAATAATGCTTTCCAACACTATGTTAGTTGTTAAATAATAAATGTAGTCACTAGCTAAATAATTAACAAGATGTTTGCTTAAAATAAATTTTAAAAATCATTCTCCAAGGATCTCTGTTACATCCTAGCATAAGCAGGATTGTCTCTCTTGAAGGGCATATTGAGAACATTCTCTAAACATGCAGTTTGTGGTGATGATAGTGAAATGATTTTAAGAAAAAAATAATCTCAGAAGTTGGATCGTGCCAGCTTTATTGCTCTTTTTTGCACAGTTTTCCCCCTTACCATCATCCCTATCCCACACAGCTTTTTCTCCATGCAGTTCATGATAAACAGGGGTTACCCTTGTCAGTCATCAAAACAGACAGACTGAGGCTCCTTCCACACATGCAGAATAATACACTTTCAATCCACTTTCTCAATTGTTTGCAGGTGAATTTTGCTATTCCACACAGTAAAATCCAGCTGCAATGTGCATTGAAAGTGGATTGAAAGTGCATTATTCTGCATGTGTGGAAGGGGCCTGAGAGTGGACAAACTTTCAACTAATAAGGACAGCAAATAATTACTTCTGTTGAAATAATGAAAAAATTAGGAAAATTATCAAGAGATAATAGCCTATCATCAAAGACTTCCCTGTATGTGAGTTACCACCCCTACTGGAATAGAGAAAGACTAGATCATTAATTAGGGCAGATGTTAGAAATCCTGACCCACAGACTACTTTAAATACAGTGGGGATTTCAAATGGAGCATGCGTGCTGCCTGCTTGCTAGCATTTGAGTGCAAATAAATTTCATTTCTTAAATAACATTTCTATAGAAAGATCATACAATTTACAAACTGCAATACAAAAACTGCTGTTTATTGTGTATTTTGCTAGCATGGTTTGTCTTATATTGTAGAAAGGTAACGACCAGTGTGCTTGAACACTTATCCCAGATCTTTAACAGGGTCATGGAAACACCACTAGTATAACGCTTTGTCCAACAACAGCACAAGCCTGAATCTCTTTGCTTCTTCGTGTTGGCTATGGTGGAAGAAAAAGATGCACAAGGTAACATTCAACAAGAATTACAAAAGATGAAACATTACCAACTGTCCAACCCACAGGTCTCAATGCTAATCTAGATTTTCCTGCCTTTTTGTGACCCATACCACTTGGATTTCCCTCACCTGTACTCGGGCGTTTGTGCCCTTCTATATGACTGCTAGTACTCTCTTGTTTCAAGGACAGTTTATGACATGAGTAAGTAGCACAGAGAACAATGCAGTCCAGAATGGTTATTTTCTGATAGAAAAAAAAATTCAGTTTGTCCTGGTGCTTTTGTATACAAATGAGGATAGATTTTCCATGTCTGTATATGAATCATGATGGCATTTGTATGGGGAAGGGAATACAGGAAAAAATGAAAGTACTTGCAGGTTCTATATTGGTTATGCTATAATTCTCAACAGAACTTCACAAGGTAGATCTCTCCTGTTACGGTTGCATTGCATGTGGGGCGAGACTGAAGCAAAGAAACAGGGCTTAAGCTAATTCTTGTAATTCAAGGCTGAAGTAAGATGAGAATCAGTGATTCACTGATTTATAGCTCATTTTATCAAGCACTATTTATGCAATCAATCTCTTTCAGGTAACGTAGAACTATAATCTGATTTGAATTTGTACTGTCTTGAGTCTGTGGGATACATTACAATAAATACATCAAATAGTGAAGTCTCTTAATACTTATTCCAAGACGCTTGGTTTCTGTTGGCCACAAGGTGGTGATGATGCATCTATAAAGACTTGAAAAGCCTTTGTACTTAAAAATAATTCCAGCCACACTATAAGTAAATGTGGCTGCCCAATCCAGGCTATTCGAAATTCTGTCCCCTTTACATATTGTGTGGTTAAAGGCAGAGGCATAGCTAGGGAAAATGGAGCCCAGGGCAAAATCTGAGTCCCCCCCAATATAGGCAGCTCCCCACCACCACAACGGTAGGGGAAATGGGAAGGGGTGGCTAGGGGTGGGAAAGGGTGGGTAGGGATTTGGAGAAGGGGTGGGGGAGATGGGAAGGGATTGCTAGGGATGGGGGAGATGGGAAGGGTGGCTAGGGGTGGGGAAGGGTGGGAAAGGGTGGGTGGGGACAGAGGCGTAGCTGGGCCAAACTGCGCCCGGTGCGCAGTGTGATTTTTCCGCCCCATGGCCCCCCCATGGCGCCCCCCACCCTCCTTCTCACCAGAGGAGTTCCAGGGGTAAATGGCGCCCGGAGACAAATTGTCTCCAGAATGCCCCCCCCAGCCTCAGCCCCCCACCCTTGATGCCCCCAGGCTCCATCCCTACTGCCCTCGACCCCGTCCACGTCACCATGGACATGGGCAAAGTCTAGGGTGCCCACCTCCCCCCCAGACTCACCCAGCTGGCTTCCTGCTCCCCAAGCCCCACCCCCGGCCTCAGTGCTTATAAAAGAAGGTCTCTGAGGCCGGGACTGCAGTCTCTTCTGGCCTGCCTGGAGGGGAGGTCAGAAGAGAACTGCAGGCTGCCGGCTGGGAGCCCAGCTGGCGGGGGAAGGGAGGGAGGGGGGAGTTCAGGGTGGGATTGAGGGCGCTTGGGGCTTCCTGCTGCCTCATCGTGTTTGAGTACCTCGGACGGGTCGGGGCACGCAAAAACGAGGAGACAGAAGGACTTCCTGGTTATGTGGGGGGCTGATTTTGTGCCCCCCACATGACCAGAAGAGTGGCGCCCGGGGACAAGGGGTACCCCTTGTCCCTAGGCAGATACACCACTGCTTCTCACACTTACCTACATTCCTTTTCTATTTCTAGTACTTTTTGAGGCTGAAAAAAGTGGCCTCTTCACAGTTTAGGGAAAAAACTGCCTGACGAACTATACTTCCCAGGAGACCTTGTGAGCCCCAAGGTCTCCTGGGAACTGTAGTTCCATAGGCAGTTTTACATAGGCCGCTTTTTTCAGCCTCAAAAAGTACTTAAAAAATAAAAGGAATGTAGGTAAGTGTGGGAAGGGGGGGCGGTGTGTGTGTGCCATAGGGGGGTGCCGCAGGGGGGCTGCGGGAGGCCTGGGGGAAAGGGGGAGGGCCTGGGGGCAATTTTCTGCCCCTCAGCATTCGCCGGGTGCACGTCGACCCCCCGTCCCCTTGGCGCTCCGCCACGGGGTAGGGATGGGAGAAGGTGGCAAGGAATTGCTAGGGTTGGGGGAGATGGGAAGGAATGGCTAGGGGTGGGAGAAATGGGAAGGGTGGCTACAGGTGGGGGGAGGGTGGGAAGGGGTGGCTATGGGTGGGGGAGGGTGGAAAAGGGTGGCCAGAAATTGGAGAAGGTGGCAAGAGATGGCTGGGGTGGGGAAGATGGGAAGGGATGGCTAGAGGTGGGGGGAGGGTGGGAAGGGGTGGGTAGGGGTTGGAAAGGGTGTCAAGGGGTGGCTAGGGGTGGAGGAAGTTCTCACCAGGCCCTCTGTGGCCCAGGGAGCTTGAAGATGGGCAGGGTAGGGGCATCTCCCGCCAGGCTCAGCAAAAGCTTCCCCAACTCCGCTCACGCTGAAGCTCCCTGGGCCTTGGGGCAGGGAAGCTCTCACCAGGCTCTTGGTGGCCCGGTGAGCTTTGAGGTGAGCAGAGGTAGGGAAGCTCTCACCAAGCCTGGCAGGAGCTGCCCCCACCCTGCCCACCTTCAAGCTCCCTGTGCTGCAGAAAACCCAAAGAAAGCACCCCCCATTGCAACTCAAGCCAGGCTGCCGAGAGACTGGCGAGAACTTTCCCACTCCACCCCCTTCAAGCAGGCCATAGAAGGCCTGAAGAAAGTGTCCCCCCATCCCAACTCAAGCTGGGCTGCGGAGAGCCTGGCGAGAGCTTTCTCAACCTGTCTCCTTCAAGCTCCCCAGGTCGAAGGGCAGGAAAGCTTGCGCCAGGCTCTCGGCATCCCAGTGAGTTTGAAGGGGGCGGGGCAGGGAAGCTCTCACTGGGCTCTCCACAGCCCGGCTTGAGTTGGGATGGGGAGCGCTTTCTCTGGGCTTTCTGCGGCTGCCCACAGAGGCGTAGGAAGGGGAAAGGAGGCCCAAGGAAGCACCTGCTCTAGATTGCCCCAGCTCTGCACCCCCCCACACACACCCCATACACCACTTACCTTAGGCAGTGATGGTCCCAGGCAGCCTGGTGGGGCAGGATCAAGGGGTGCCTGGTGGCAGCCCTGCTAATCTGCTCTTTCAGCTGGCGGAGGCTCTGCCGTGTGAAGGGGCAGCCTGGCAAGGTGGGGCTGGGCCAGTCCCAGGGAGGAAGGAGGAGGGGTATGGGGGTGATTTTCCGCTCCCCACATGATTGAACAGTGGTCCGCTCAGGGCAAAAGTCCCCATATGTCCCCATGGAAGCTCTGCCTCTGGTTAAAGGACACTTTAACCTCCTACTTGACACAGCTCCACATTTCACTGAGCAGTGAGAAGTGACTGCAGCAGTGCTTCTCTGAGTTAGTCCTTTGGAGAAGAGAACACTGCAGACTAAATGACATTTCTGCAATATTTGCTTTACTTATGAACAAAACAAAGGTAGAAGCAAATATGCTCTTCTACAGAAGGACAAGTGCACTACGCTGCATCAGATTTCCAGAGAGGTCTTGTACCACCACTGCACTGACAGAAGAGGTAGGAAGGGTGATTTCACCCCCTTTCCCCTCTTTGCTGCAGCCAACTAGACTGCTTGACTATTACTCCACACAGATCCTACAATCCCAGGAAGCAACTTTGTCCTTATAAGAGACTGTTGGTCAAAGCAGAAAGTGGGAAAAGTCCAAGGGTGGGTCAGCACCTGCTTCTTACAGATTTCTAGATCAAAACTGGAATCTCTCTTTCCAAGGGTACGGAACATGTTCATGCTTATGCTTGAAACTCCTTCTGTTCAAGGAACTGTGGAGCACAAAACAATATATTACCATCAGTGATGCTTCAGTAGGAGATACTTTAATAAATACAGCAAGGCAGGATATATCATACACGTATCATTTATAATTGTGATTTCATTCATAGAAGAACATAAATATTTCTACGGTATGTGAAATATTATTCTCCCAGGATATTTCCAGCTGATTTGTGCCAAGTGATCTAACCAACCTTGTATTTAATGTATTTTAATGCATTGATCTTAATTGTAATGATTTATATAATGAATCAGCAACAATGATTATGCAATGCCTAATGTTACTGACTTGTTTGCTGGTTATGGAGTGAAGTGAATGCTAGCTTGCACCTGCATAGATTTTTTTAAAATGGCTTCATGGCTGTGTAAAATCACATAATGGAGCCATTTAACTAAGGGAAAATCCCCAGGAGACCAATGCTCTGGAGGGCTACTGGTGGCCAAAAGCAGAGCCAAGTCCTAGAAACTCTGCCAGTGCCTCAGGAGCATCTTGGCTCAGAGACAATGGTAATTAGTATCAGTTCCTAAATGGCCTTTTCCTGCACTGCTGTCATTTTTCAGGAGGAAGAAAAGGGTGACTGACTCCTGCAGTGCTTGTTTGTAAAGCCACAGGGGCTGCTCAGCTTGGCTCCTTCCAGGGCCATCTGCACTTGTCAGTCTGCTCCTGACTTTATTACTTATATAAAAAAGTACACATATGCGAAACTTGGAGGATGCTGATTATATGATATCATCATTTTACATAGGGAAGCAGCTGGAATAAGAGAACTGACAAACCTAGTGCCTAAAACCTTATACTTTCACAGCTTCATCGTCTACAAATATATGTTAACTTTAGATCAGAATGCATGCCAATTGTCTGTATATTGAACACGTATATGGGAGATGCATGCGCTTGTACTATATATATACACAGGCTAATTATTATTGTTAATAATACTTTATACCACCTTCCACCCAGTTTAAGATCCCCAAGGTGGCAAACAATAACAAAATTTTGAATGGGTAACTAGGTAAGTATATTCAATTCAACAAAATTCAAATTCATAGAAACATACATATAAATGGAAGGAAGGTCATTGAGGATGACTGAGGGAACGCCAAACCAGACAAGTCTTTATCTCTAGCAGATGGTAAAGGAATTCTGCAGCTTTGGTGCCATGACTGAAATGGCCAATTCACAGTTTTCCACCTGCCTTATGTCAGATGGAAAGAGAATATAAATTCAAAAGAGCACCCCTTCACACACACACAAAGTAGAATTGCACTCAAGTAAATATTATCAGTTTCATTTAAAGCATAGAAAATCAATATTTAGGATCTATAACAAGAAAATCTGCAAAATACAGAAATACAAATGAAAATTGACAATTAAATATGTATGGTAACTCCCACTGTTAATGAAAGGTGTACAGTGAGTTCCATTTGAAGTGAGCCCAAAGATAAATTATAGTTGATGCTAAATAGCTAAATAATGTTAAAGTTCATTGCCAATGCATTATTTAAACAAGGAAATTCCAATCCAAAAATAAATGAAGCTAAGCTTTCAAGGGTTTGTTATGAGTGATGTTATGCAGCCAACGTTGTCTTAAGTTGTGTTTCAAAATAAACTCGAGTCTACAAGCCACTCCAGATTCTGACTTGTTCAGCATACCTTCACTGTCCTCAAGATGAAATTTCTAAAATACATAACAATGTAGAAGACGAAGAAGAATTTGGATTTATATCCCCCTTTCTCTCCTGCAGGAGACTCAATGGGGCTTACAATCTCCTTGCCCTTCCCCCCTCACAACAAAGACCCTGTGAGGTAGGTGGGGCTGAGAGAGCTCCGAAAAGCTGTGACTAGCCCAAGGTCACCCAGCTGGCGTATGTGGGAGCGCACAGGCTAATCTGAATTCCCCAGATAAGCCTCCACAGCTCAGGCGGCAGAGCGGGGAATCAAACCCGGTTCCTCCAGATTAGAATGCACCTGCTCTTAACCACTACACCACTCCTGCTCCTGCTACAGCTTCTGGTAACAATTCAACAAATGCATCAAGGGCATTTAAGTGCCAAAGCAGTTACAGAATTAATCACAAGGAATGATACAAAAAGTAACTTGGAAATAATTAACAAATAATCCCAAAAGGAGGAAATACTGTGCCTATTGATTGGCAATGTTACCTCATTTGCTTGCCTATGATCCCAGGTGTAGTTTACCCAAGTAACCATTAAGTAGCCTTCAAGGAAACATTTACCATTAATGAATTATAGCTCCAATACTTTCTGCTGATCTAGGTAGCCTATTCCAGCCACCGTAAAGGTTTTTAGGCCTTACAGGTTTCACCATATAGGAGAAAATAGATTCTTGCTGCCAAGAGTCAAAACTTCATTTTCAGCTAGGAAGAGTTGTAGGGTGGAATATAAATAGGTCTCTTCTTTTCTATTTAGAATTTAGTTGTGGACTTTGCTCCTGCTGTTTCTGTGATTCCTGTCAGAGAGAGGGAGGGAAGGACCAGAAGAAGAAGAGTTGGATTTATATATCCCCTTTCTCTCCTATAGGAGACTCAAAGGGACTTAAAAACTCCTTTCCCTCCCTCCCTCACAACACACTGTGAGGCAGGTGTATGCTCAGAAGAACTGTGACTAGCCCAAGGTCACCCAGCTGGCATGTGTTGGAGTGTACAGACTAATCTGAATTCCTCAGATAAGCCTCCACAGCTCAGGTGGCAGAGTGGGGAATCAAACCTGGTTCCTCCAGATAAGAGTACACCTGCTCTTAACCACCACACCACTGCTGCTCCCAGGGTCATCACAGTCACTTTCTGGAGCCGGGGGGCTGCCCATGACAGTGATCCACTGGCAGATTCTATCTCCATAGTGCAACAGGGCGGTGACAGGGCTTGTCTTGGAGCCTCTTCCTCTGGCATCCTAGCTGATCATCAAAAGGATGGGCCAGCATTGTGTGTGCGCGCACACACACACACACCTGCCCTCTGCTGTTCATTGATGAGAGTACATTCTATGATCTTCGTCTACTGACCAGCTGCCACCTTAACAGAGGAATCTAGACTCCCAAAGAGTAAGACACAGCATATTTTATCCCCACAAAAATGTAAGTATTCTTGATCTATAGTCTAAAGCAGTGCTTCCCAAACTGTGGGTCCTAACACAAAACTGGGTAACTCACAAAGCTTGGGAAAGTAGATCTCAGACTTTTTCTAGTATTATTGATTTGTACATGTTCTGGTGTTTTTTTTTAATTGGGTGTCCTATCAAGTAAATTTGGATCTGTACATTACTGTACCAAAAAGTCTGGGAATCCCTGGTCTAAAGGTCTATTCAGATGTTTCGATTCTCGATGTCTCCCAACCCTTTTTCGGCTCACTTAGCTCTGTGGTAAACCAGGGGACTGAGTTTCATTCCAAGGGCAGAAGTTGTTGTCAATAGGTAACCTTTAAATTCCAAGCTTCTACTGCAACCTCAACACAGTAAATTGTTGGATTCCTAAAATCCCCCAGAGCACTTTGCAATGAGCTTCTGTGGGTGGATCATTTTAACTGGGCTCTCTCTTCTGTGAGTGTTGATGCTATATTGCTGGTCATGGTTGCTAACAGAATGCTGGGTTATGTGAAATTTTGGTCTTGTACATCAAGGCAATTCCTTGGTTCTGAGAGTTTTGTATGAAGGCATAACTACAATTGTTTTACTTAAGGAGTATCTAATATGTAATAAAGAATATGGCCCCAAATTTTGGATTTGAAAAATTCATACAATGTGGCCATGTACACTTTTGAGAGAGGACCATGGTTCTGCAAACCTAGGGCAAATCGCAGGTTTGTAGAAAAATCTAATTTTAAAAAATGCTGAAGAATTTAAAATCTCCGTTGAAAAAATGAGATTGTATTTACATTGTGATATTTCAGCTGCCATGCTTAGCAAAACCAGTAAGCACTCTGAGACCAGTGAAACAGTGTAAGGAAGAATAGAAAGCAGCATAAAAGGAGGTGTTGCCAGGTTTGGTGAGAAGGAAAGACAGTGGCAAAGGGGTGGCAGGGGCCAGGAAGGGGTGAGAAGGCAGCTGCAGCTATTCCTGCTAGGGTTCTCAAGTGCCCCCCTCTAAGGGTGGGCAATTGGCCATCGATTGCTGCAGTTGCGCACAGACACTCAGTTGGCAGGCAAAAGCAAGCCAACAGAAAGGGAAGACTGATCCATGGCCCCATGTGATGATGTCCTTTATGTAACAGCATGAAACAGCCGGCTTTGCACCAAGATGGCACTTGTTGTAATGTATCCGTGAAGGTGAAAAATGGGTGCTCCGACAAATTAACTAGTTTAGAATAACTAGTCTTGGTCAACTTTAGCAGCTTTTGACTTGAATCTCTAGCTGTTGCTCATGTTGGAATAAACAAGGACTTCTGTGAGACTATTTCCAAGGCCATTTTTACCCTTAGCACTGGAGATTTTCAGTCTAACAATCTTCTTGAAAGCTTCCAGATTTTACCATATACTTAACACTGATATCACGATTTAAAAGACTGTTCTGGATTTGATTTTTAATATGAAGTTAACATTATGGAAGCATCTTAACATTATGGAAGCATCTTATGGAGCAGCAGTGGTGTAGGAGGTTAAGAGCTCGTGTATCTAATCTGGAGAAACTGGGTTTGATTCCCTGCTCTGCTGCCTGAGCTGTGGAGGCTTATCTGGGGAATTCAGATTAGCCTATATACTCCCACACATGCCAGCTGTGTGACCTTGGGCTAGTCACAGCTTCTCGGAGCTCTCTCAGCCCCACCTACCTCACAGGGTGTTTGTTGTGAGTGGGGAAGGGCAAGGAGATTGTAAGCCCCTTTGAGTCCCCTACTGGAGAAAAAAGGGATATAAGTCCAAACTCCTCCTCCTCCTCCTCCTCCTCCTCCTCCTCCTCCTCCTCCTCTTCTTCTTCAATCCAATACTCCACCTTAATTGCTTTGGATGTTCTTACAGTTTTCAAAAACCATTTGGACATTTTCAAAAAGCAGGTAGGTCTTTTGCGGGGTTCTTTGGAACAAAATACACAGAAGATTCTATCATTAGTTTTTTCATTATAAAAAGAAATGCTGTAAGATGTGATTCATGAAAAACTGAGCCTGATTTGTCAGAATTCATAGTTATTGCCGTAGAAAGTTGAAGTAAAGTAAAAGATTTAATGTTAAATAGGAATGTGCTCCATTAATTCTACAAGCATAAGAGACAGATTCAGAATTAAATTTTGCCTTCTGCCTTTTTTCCCAATAAAACTATACAACTGATTTATATGAAAAAATAAAGAAATGATTATCTGCTAAATCATAAGAGGAAATATTCAGAGGTGAATGCTCCAAGTTTTGAAAAATGTGAGCTGCTGACCACGTTAAACTTTTTATGCGCCAACTTCCCATTAAACAAGTAGTATTTCTTAAGCTGCAGTTAAACAATGCTTTTGCTGTCGCCATTACTTTTCACTCACATCTCTCGATACAAGATTTCATTCAGCGCTCTCAATGGTCACTAGTTGCTGCAAAGTAATTACAATTGCTCCAAAGTAATTAAATCTCAACTTCCAAAAATGTTATAAAATCTAAGTTGCCTGAGAGGGACTGCAAAGACATTGTACACAAGAAAGTACTTTGCAGTTTCTCTATCATAAAACTCTGCACCAATGATCTAAATGAAGATAACTTCAAGCCAGCCATGGACAAGATTCAAGATTAAAGAAATCAAGAGTTTATTTCCCTATTTGACAACATTTATTGCCCTTATAGGCCATCATTTAGATTTATGGATGAATATGACTTTGCAGTTTGTACTAAAATTCTACAGGATCCCCAGTAGTGTTGTCTTCTGACAGCTGGCCCTATCCAAATACAAGTGTGGACAATTAACTGTCCACAAAAACAATTAAAAATGAACATGAAAGAAACATTTCTAAGGAAGCCATGATGAAACTGAAAGAACTAGGGAGTCAGTAAATGATGGATACAGATTCCCGAGTCGGAATATTCTGAATGAACATAGCTGGGGTTGGTCAAATGGATGGGATTTTGAGTACTGTCAGGTTTGAGGGACAGCTTTCTCAGCATGAGGGATGGCAGCTGGTGCATCTGGTTACCAACCTAAAAGTGAAAGAGGGATATAGCTGGAGCAAAGCTTGCAAATAAAACTCACGTGGGAAGGAGTGAAGGAGAGGGTTACATAGTATGATCTTTAGTATTAGCTGAGGTATGTTTGGTATTGATTAGTGTAGATGGTTGATCTTACCAAGGAGGGGTGGAATTAGTATTCCACTTGAGGAAGGTCAACATGGAGTTGGGGATCCGAATGCTTATGAGGTGAGGGAGATATAGCAATGGGAAAAGACTTTATGAGAAAAGGTGGCTGATATGTGGTAATGCCAGCCTCCTTCTAGCCTGTGTCTTATCCCAAGACATCACTGTGGTGAGGATCGGAAATAATTCCCTTCTCCAACACTGATGCTCTGCAATGCCAGGTGCATCAATAATAAGCCATGACATGGCAAAATTACTTTGAGGTGCATAAGGTGGACCTGGCATGTGTGACCAAGATCTGGGTGCAGGAGAGCGAGACAGTTGCCTTGAAATAACTGACCTCAAGTTACTCGGTCTTCATCAGTCCTAGACAAAGGGCTGGGGGCTATGAATTGAGGTTTTCTCCATCATTCAGGAAGTTTTCTCCATCAGGACAATTTCATCCCAAAAATATCCAGCACTGACTGTGTGACTTTGGTGTGGGACACCTTGGAGAGTTTGGCTAACTTACTGGTGTACTGGCTACCTAGTGCGCCAGTAGATACCCTGCTGAACCTATTAGAGGTTGTGCCAGACTGGGTCTTGAGGTACCCCAGGCTGATTGTCTTGGGGGACTTCAAAATTCATGTGGACTTGGCCTCATCATCTCAAGAAATGAACCTGGTATTTTCCATGGCAGCACTAGGACTCTTCTTGGATAGTACAGGTCCCTCACATCAAGCATGCCACATTTGATCTCTGGCATGGGGTTGAATGTTTGTCTGATCTCTACAGATAGGGTTCTATGGATGGATCATTTTGTCTTGAAGTACCCCTCCCTGTGTAGGTGGCAGGTGGATTTATGCCTGCCTGCTGAGACTTATGGATCCTACTGGTTTCTGGAATGATCTGCAGGATCTGATGCCCCCATTGATTCTCTTGATAAGCTCACAAAAGACCGTCATGCCAGCTCTCTGATACCATCAATGACATCCCCACTGCCATCCTCATCCCTCCTATTTTTTCCGGGTTGAGTGGCCATGGTCTGGTGGATCTTGCTCCTAATGTTTCGCCTGCATCTGTGGCTGGCATCTTCAGATGTGTATCACAGAGGGAAGTCTATTTTACACTGTGGTTAATCTCTGCTACTTGGAGATGTAAAAAGAGGAGATCTCCAACCACAACCTGGAGTTGGCAATCAATTGAGGTCACTGCCCTCCCCAGGTTTTATTTCCAATCTCTGAGAATTTACCAACTAGATCTGGAAACCCTAACCCACATCTCCCACCAGTGGCTAGAGGGGACTTGGCAACCCTACGAAAGTATCTCTAATCACCTCTCATTCCATACCATGCATACAGCAGAATGAGTCCTTTCCACTCTTGCCTGGTAGAAAAGACTGCCTCTGCTCTGTAAAAACGAGGTGCTGAGAATCACACTGTCACTGAAAATTTGGAAGTAAATAACTTTGACGGTACTTTTTCTTTAATGCTGTTTCTTGCCTCATTTTTCCCTGTATATCACTTATGTCTAAAACTCAGTTTTTGAGGAATAAGCTGTAGCTTTTTCATTGCCTTGTTATAGTGTAAACTATCTTGTGTAATTTGCATGTTTGGGTAGGGTTGGAAACAGGCCAGGAGAAAAGTTTCCTTTTTCTTCAACTGAGGCTTAATGCTGGGAAATGGCTAGCTGAAGCTGTTTGTGGTAAATAATATTCCACCTCCCCAAGTTCCCTGCAAAGTTGGCAACCCTGCCTTTGGAGGGCCCTTATTAACTAACCATTATTCTCCTTAATTTTTATGATGCACAAAGTAACCCAGTCATTTTAGTTGAAGTATTTATAATTTATTTTTTTATCCATTCAGTTTTCATACAGATTACATTAACTGATCCATTAACCTAAACTTTTTGCCCAGGTATTCATTCAAGGTAAGTATTGTTAACATGGAAAACTCCAGAAATAACATGTGTTTTACTAAACTTTATGTTCCTGCTGCTAAACATTCACGGATGCTGCAATACACAATTACATACAGGGATTTGCCAAAAGATATGAAACTTTTTTTTGGTTATGAGGAAATTATGGAGTTTTCAATTTATTTCTTTGAAGTCCTCTCTAAAAATCGGAGTATTTGTTAGGAAGGCTGGCTGGAGCCCTGAGAAAGCCTAGGATGATTCATTGGTGAAGATATAACAACTAACTACACTGGCTTACACTCTGAAGGATGTGTGTTGTTTTTACTACTGTTGAGCTGAAGCCAAATACCTTAGCTCTGTAGTCCTACTCAGAAGCTCTAAGTGGCACTAGTTTGTCATTCTTCATGTCCTCAAGAGAAATCTTAGCTGTTGAGTGGGATAATGAATCTAGAGCAGTCCCACAGTTCCTTTCCTGATCCATTCAGTGTTGTGTGAAAATAAAAGGTCAGTGCAGAACTGCAGAGCTATCATTGCCTACTGTTCATATTTAGAAAATATCAGTGCTCCCTTTCATGAGAACTGACATGGATTCATTTTTCCCTGCTTCTACAGAATATCTGGTCCAACTGGATTTGCATGTTTCTGAATTACTTTAAGCATTACTTATGAAAAGCTGCAGCTGCCTTGGAAGACCAGTAGGGCTACAATAAATGCTTACATTTTAGAGTGATTACACAAGCATCTATTGTACAGCATCTGTGATGATTAATGCATACAGCCACAAAGTGAAAATTTAGAGCTGTTTTTAAAATACTTCATGTACCAAAATGCTTATATGCACATCTGCACAACTGCTTTTTACAACAATGGCAAAACACCTCAGACCATTTCATACCTTGAAAACCCTACAGGGTCACAATAAGTTAGCTGCGACGAAGGATCTGGGAGGAGAACAAGACACTTAGAAATCTCATAATCTGAGGATACTTTCTTTCTTGCTTGGTGTTCACAATTCCTAAGGTTAGGGAAAGCAGCTGCAATTGGGATTGTATAATAAACATTAACAGGCTTCCTTGCCTAATGTTTGAACACCTACCAATTTGTGATAGTAGGGAAAGGGTGTTTCTGTTGTTTCTTGTCTGTGTATACACAGGCAAAGACTGAACTTCATTCAAACATTTTCTCAGAGGTCCCAAACCAAAGTAATTTGCCTTTTATTACAATGGTTAATAAACTTTGAATAGAAAACTGGCCAAAAGATACATTTATAGGAACCCCAGTTCTGGTGCAAAAATAGGCTTGATTTTCCTCCATGGTGAAAAATAAAATTATAGATGTCTCATCCAGCTGTGTTTACTCTGAAGTTCAAATACAATTTGATGATGGAAACAGATTGAACCTATGTAAATCTGTATCAGATCACTAAGAAAACTCTAACACTCTTAAATACATATCCTGGGCATAGAGAAATATCTGCATCAATATCATGTGGATTATTACACCACCACCTGCCTTTATTGACAGTTGGACATGATGTTAGATTTACAAAAGGTGAACATACTTGCACAAACCAATGCAGAGAAAACATTTAAAAGGGAATATGCTCTGATAACATCCATTCTGATTATTTAAAGAGATCTCTACACTGAATAGTTGAAATGTTTTACTAGTAACATTAAAGCATTTTTGCAAATAGTTTTTCACACAAAGTATTTGTTAGAATGATATTGGCTAGAGAAGTATGTACAAGAGGCTTGGGGCAAGTGTCTCTTGTCAGCACTACCTTGCTATGTGTTTGGAACAGCTTGGGCCATGTGAAGAAGATTGTGATCTTGACTGTGAAACCTTGATGGGGAAGCCCAATGGATCTTTGGCCAAATCCCCACTGAGAAATTAAATCTAGATAAAACTAAGTTTCAAAATAAACTGCACCTTTTCATCGAGGTTTCAACCTCCCCACCACAAAATTCTTCTAGTAAACACATCTAGGCCCATCTGGAATTCAGGAAATGTAACAATCCCCACTACCATGAGATTGGCTTGGTGGGTCTATCCTGATTGGTTGTCATGCTGTGTTGGGGCAGGAACTTTTTTTATTTTGCGAAAAAATGTACTCGCATTAGCACATCAGCATATCCACACAGTATCCACAACCAAGCATCTTTCTTCCAATTTGTTATCGTGCTGTCGCGAGAACTGTACTGCGTAGTCTCGTGCATGCGTAAAATGCATGCGTTCCAGTCATTGCCGGATAAATAGTTGCCTGCCACTAGAAAACATGTTTGTGTTAGCTCATGCGAACGTTTGAGCGTTTCCCATTCTCCCGTTCGCACGTTAGAGCTGTTCTCGTTCCCTAGTGCACACGTTCACCGAAACACAAAACAAAAACGAAACACACAAAAAAAGGCTGTGCAGGCATTGCGCACAGCCCACCATGCACTGATTGTCTGGAAAACGTTTGCAGCACTTTCTATGGGAAATTTGAACCCACATTAGACCCCCGATTCTCCCCTCTGATATGTTTTGGAGATGTGTTTTTTTTTAAAAAAGTTCACATTCAAGCAAGTTCAGGAAAAACACGGGGGGCGGGTAGCACCAGAACCGGGATGAATCTGTGTTCAGCGGTTCGGCTGTGGGGAGATCTCGATGAAACCTGGATATTTCAGGTCACGGGATTAATTGCCAGTGGGAATATCGCAACTGTTAGCTGATACCAAAATGAAGCACAGGAAATGTACAGGTCAATGTGTGATATATGAAAGTGGTAATTATTTAGGGACAAAATTAAGTCTGGGATGGCTCCTGGCTGCCCCTCTCCTCATCCCATCACTTACCTTACAGTGATGGGCAGGCCCACCAGCAGCTTATGGGCTCTGCTGCCATGGACAGGATACTGGGCTCCACCCCACACTTCTGTGCTTCACTGAATGCTCCCAGATTTCAGAAGGGAATGTCCCAGTATTAGAAGCAATACATATTCAGACATGAACCCCATTGCTCCTTGATTGTTTCTGCACCCCTCAACTTCCCCTAAATTGGTATCCTCTCCTTCCTCCCCCTGCCCCATCAGTAACCCTATCCTTGTTTGACCAAAGAAAGATACTTCATGTATTTCCTGTCTATAGCATCATCTAAAGTTATTCTCCAGTTCTATGAATAAATGGACAACCCTTTCTTTCTCCCATACAAGATGGTCTGTTAGTTCTTAAAATTTCAAAAGCAGACTCTATCTGTGTGGAACTAGGTTGCAGGTCTGAGTATCAGGTTACAGCATGTAGCATGTAGCCTGCCTGGTAAGAGACAGCCCAAGCTAGGAGTCAGTATCAAAGTCTGCAAACTGAGAAGCTGAGTCAAGAGTTCCAAGGTCAGAGCCAGGTTACCAGTACAAGTTCAGAGTTCAAGGGGTCCAGTTCAGCAGTCAGAGTCCACAGAGGTCACTCCAATGATTGGAAGCTATGCAGCAATCAAGTTGCTCAACTGTGTCCAGGCTGGTGTGTCTCACAAATCCCCATGTTATAGATCTCACAGTGACCTAACCTTCCTCCTGTGTGGAATCAGATACTCCCTGCTGAAGCAGGTATCTCCTTCGAGCAAGCAATCACATGCTTTGCCTTTTTGTTCACATCTCTCTGCAATGCAGTCTGTGTGGGTGAGCTTGCTCAGGTGAGCTAATTGTCTGAAGCACCTCAGCTGGGGTGAGGTCAGGTAAACAGGTGGTTTCTGCAGGCACTTTGGCCCCTGAGCCCTGGCTAGCTTGCTGTTCAAGATCACCCTGCAGGGGCTCTGGCTGCTCTGAACTCACCCCTGTTGGGGTTCTGGCTGGGCTGAACTCTCTTTGCCAATTCTTTCCCTGAAGACTCCTCATTCCCCAGGGATTGGCCCAATGCACTATTCAAGGAACCTGTGTAACTTCTTGAAATCTTATCTTCATCTGTTACCTTGCCATTTAATTAAGGGTGCAACACTTTCAGGTCATTTAAAGAAAACTGCTGACTTTGGAACAATACAACTTTCCAACATTTCCTGAACATTTTCTCTGTCTCTCCTCCATGTCTGTGTATTGAGCATCCAACTTGATGGAGCACAGAGAATTTGAAAGCTTGGGCTCATTATTTTGTGATATTTTGATTGGTCCTGACAGAAAGCTATTGTGCACATCTTGCTTTTGGATAGTTTCTATTAATCATCACAGCTGTCTACAATTTCTGTCCACTTCTGTTCGCATCTCTGGTTCTGGAACCACTCTCTTCTCTTGCTGAGAGGTGTATGGGATTGTTTAAAACCATTTTGAGGAGCTGGGGTGATGCAATGGTTCTCAGCAACCACATTCATTTTCAACTGGCTGCTCTCCTTGACTGGAGCACATCTAAACCAGAGATGCGAATTGCTAGCATAAGACGGTGTACCATACTAAAAATGCATATTTTCATTCTTGGTACCAAATACCATTCTTAGCAACATACCATGAGGAGACAGTTCTATCCCTCAACAGAACACACTTCAGTGTTGCAATTTATGTTCAGAAGTTTGGGAGAGTATGTATTAATGAGATTATTATGCTTTAGTCCTTACAGAAATATGTCCCTACAATCATTCATTCTTTTTAATCTTCTCTAATAACTTCCTGTATTATTGCCATATGCATTAATAGCCTCCTTTAATATATTCAAAATATTATTTTATGTTGTAGTTTGCAATTATTTGAGGCCTGTTCTATCATCTTGGAGGAGTGATAATGAGGTACTCTGCCTCTTATATTTTATACTCCCCTTCCAGGCATGTAATTTCCTTCAAAAGTTAATATTGTTCTCAAAGCTGTTCTTTCCAGTAATAGAATGTAGTGTAGCGATCTATCCTTCAACTAGAATTTTAAAGTTCCCCTCTCCCTTCTCCCCAGCAAGAGGATTAATTATTTGCAGCAGATACAGCAACTTGTATTAGGGAATTTGAAACAATGAAGTGGAAAGAAGGAAGAGGAACGAATTAAAAAAGAGCAAATTTGGCAGTGAACCAGAGGAGAAAGGTGTGTTCCAATCAGTACCAGAAAGAAATCTGATTAATTGATGGTTTTTATATTTTTAAAGAGAGATCAGCCATTTGTGTCTTTAAACCTGTTTTGTACTTAACCCAATGTAATCCAATTAAGTCCCCATCACATTTTGGTTCTGCAGACTAGGTGTCTTTCAATATATTCTAAAACTTCTCCAGTCACTTTTTTTTTGTAATGAACATCCACCCTGGTAAGAGTTTTTCTTACTGTTTTGTGATATTTTTCTTGATCATAATAGCCCACTGATAATGGAAGAACAAAAAGTATCCCGAATCCTTGGAAGCACTCAGTAGGAAAAGACACCTACAGTGCAATCCCAAAAAGCATTGCAACCTTCCAGGCCCACTTTCAGTGAAGGCTTTAACTTTTAGAAGGCTTTAGCCCTGGAATTAGTAGGATGTCACTCCTTATGACAGCACGGCTTGATTTACTATAGCCTTCAAATGACTCAATAGTTATGCCTTGGAGAGCCACATGAAATTGATTAACCTTTTTTTAACAAGCAAACAACACCCAGAACTGTTGGTGGGGAAGAGCCAACAATCACTGAGAATTCTTAACAGTCTCCACAACTACAGTTCCCAGAACTCACAGGGAAACACCATGAATGTTAAACTGATAAAGAAATGGTACATGTTTCTAGAGCAGATGCATCATACTTTAGGGCCATTGTGAAAGATGAAAAATACAAAAGAATTAGGCTGGAGACAGAATTTTAAAAAATGTGTTTGCCATTGCTGAACACAGTGATTTCTTTTGTTCTACTGAAAGAATGTCGTTTTCTCTCTGATCCATTAAACTACACACCAATTGCCCATACCACTGGAGTCAATAAGATTATTCTTATTATACCTAGCCCTAAACAGTATCTGAAAATATTTAATGTAAAAGGCCATTAGGTTACCTCCACAAACCCCAGAATAAATCATTTTTGGGGTCTCAAGATTCCAAAAGTAAAGGCTTACTGATGCCATAAATCAACAATTTGGCACAACGTATTTCTCTCCATCTGTTCTTTGGCCTGTAATCTCTTCTATCAGATGGATGTTAAAGCTCAAGGTTAGGTATTTTCTGGAAATAATATTTTTTATTTAAGTTGGAGTTATTTCTTTCCCTTTCTATTGTAGGCAGCTTATCCTAGTGGGATGAAATGTTGGGAGACATGGAATGCTGAGAAATAGCAGTTAAGAACAGCAGCTAAGGAATCAAGAAGGAAAAACAAGATGAGTGAAACCAGTTATAACTATATAAACTGGTTATAGAAGGCTGAAAATAGTCAGTTTGTAATTAAAGGATCCAAGTTGCAGGAACAGGACCTTAAGTCTTGGTCTACATCTAAATCATAGGATATGAATAAATGCTGGCAGCATGTGAATGGAACAAAGTTTGAGCCCCACCCTAATAACTCTGGCCGATTATGCACAAGGCATCTGTTGCGAGATGGGGGCAAATGTCTATTGCAGCAAGTTTTCTTGGGTGGATGTATTTTCTACAGCCTCATTTTTACTTTCCATTCTCTCCATGGCAAGCAAAACCACTTCTAGCACAACTTTAATTTGCTTCGCTGCCAGAGTGGGACAGATTTGACAGTCAGCACAGCTTTGTCCCAGACATCTTTCCTACACCCACAGCTAGCCTGCTTAGCTTCATCCTGCCATCCATGCTTTCCCCCTTGCTTTCCCTTCCATGTTGCCAGCTCTTTCCTGTTTCTCTAAGTGCATATATCAAAATATTGATATACTGATATACTAACAACAGAGCGGGTTTTTCCAAGAAATAGTACAAGCACCTCCCCCGCTCTACTTCCTTCCGCTCTAATTATTTCAACCCAGCCTGTCTTTTAGAACAAATCTGTGTTTTCCATGAAGCAGTAGTAATGGCAGGAAGGGGGAGAGGGGAGGGGGAGAGAGCTGTGCCTTTCAGCCTGATTTGATGGGTGGAGTAAAGAGAACTAGGAACTCAGAGCCAACAGAGTTCAGAAGACAAACTGTACTGCAGGCTGCCTCCTTGTGTGTGTAAACAGAGAAACACGAAAAGACCCCACTACAAGCCCACTATGGAACAAGCTAATCTCATTTAGTTGAGAACATATTCTACATTTTAATTCTACAATTGCAGACAAATAGTCTTTGCCACACGCATTCCCTGGTCTAAACAATTTTTATCCCTTTTCCCTTTTGTACTGACATTTGTCTGATAAAGAGTTCTGATTTGCCTGATAAATAGTTCAAGAGCCTGCACACTGTTTTATGTTTGATACAGTTTTTTGACATTTTGGTTGGTTTTAGCATCACATTAACTTTATTTTCGGAATATGTCTGCAGGTCAATGTGGCTATCAGCAACATTTGTCTGTTTTGATTGAAGAAGAGATAGATAAATATGCAATTTTTCAATTGCAATTGACATGTTAGAAACTAATAGTACAATAGTAGCCATATTTCATTGGAAGTGCTGATTGACACAGGATCATTTCAGTTTCTATGCCATTATAGCATTTTTTATTTTTACTCATTAAATAACAAAGACATTTAACTTTACTCTCTCCTTTGTAGATTTTTATCCTGCTCTTGCCCCAAGGATCTCAGAGCGGCATGCAATAGGAGCTAATAGAAGATGGGGGCTACACCTTTGAGGGTCCATAACTTTGGATCCCCTGAACCAAACTTTACCAAACGTGGGTGGTATCATCAGGAGAGTCTCCTAATGATACCCTGAAAGTTTGGTGCTACTAGCTTAACAATTGTACCCCTGACAGCAGGCACCCCCCCAATTTCCCCAGATTCTCCTTTTAAATCCCCCCCTTCTGCATGGATTTCAAAGGGAGAATCTGAGGTCCCCAGTTTAAACACTGAAAATGATGCTGTTTCAAGGTGGGGAGTAGTGGGAGTCCATAAATTTGGACCCCCTGAAC
Organism: Sphaerodactylus townsendi; assembly: GCF_021028975.2. Classification (NCBI taxonomy): domain Eukaryota; kingdom Metazoa; phylum Chordata; class Lepidosauria; order Squamata; family Sphaerodactylidae; genus Sphaerodactylus; species Sphaerodactylus townsendi. The sequence goes on from NC_059431.1 coordinate 53,339,611, forward strand.
CAAACCTCACCAAACCTGGGTGGTATCATCAGGAGAGTCTTCCAAAAAATCCATGAAATTTTGCTGCTGCTAGCCTAAAAACTACATCTCCTACAGGCCCAAAACTGAAAAACCCCCACCAAAAATACAAAAAAAAACACAAATGGGGGGAGGGGGCGGAACTTCAGAAATGTAATGGGGGGTTGAATCCGGGAAAACCCGACCACCACCACCTACATTCTTGATGAGCTGTAATTCTGGAAACGTTCCTAGTCCTACATGGAGATTGGCATCACTGTCTGCTACTGCTTACCAGAAAACTGAGTTGGCATGGGAGGACACTGCAAGAATAAAGTTTTAGGCCTTCCAAAATCAATACAAGGGACTAGTCTAATACATAACAAACATCCTTGATAAGAATCAGTACAGCAGTCAAACCTATGTTTGATCCCAACAGTTTCAGCTCAAGGTTGACTCAACCCTCCATCCTTCTGACCTTGATTAAATGAGTACACATCTTGCTGTGGGTAATGTATAGAAAACTGGGAAATACAATGGCAATTGCAAACAATCCCGAAAACACAATCTGTCTACGGTCACTTCATAAGTCAGTCATGACCAACTTACCTTTACCTTTAAAATAATACTCAATCTATACTTCAATGGGAGGAAACCCCTTTTGCCTGCATTAAATTCCTGATGCGCTGCAGGTCATGAAACCTTGTTCACAGGAGACAATCCCATACATACAAAATTAAGTCCAACCTATGTTCTAGTCACTGTACACAGGATCGGGTTGCACGGCTGTAGTGTTACATGCACATCCTGCATAACCATTTGCGTACTCCCGTGTCAATCAGACCGTAAATGTACCCAGGGCTGCAGCTTTACGTTAGTAGAAGCCCAATTAAATTCGATAAGGCTTCGAGCCCAGTAAAGGCTGAAAGTGACGTGCAAAAATATTTACAAGGAGGAACCGGGCAGAGACCCAACAATTACTCCTTCCCCCTATTCTGCTCCTCTGTTCCGAACGGGACCCCTCCAGGATACTAACCCACCTGCCTAATCAATGAAAGGAAGCCAACGCCCTCTGCTCCGCTCTTGCACCTTCCCACCCAAAAGGGGTGCGGCCAATCACCTCCCGACATCAGACAGGAGGGCGGGAGCGACGGTTTCCTCGTCTCCACCTATTGGTTGCCGGCGGGAGAAGTCTTCAACGAAGAGCTCCAACGCTAGCCGGGATTGGTGGCCGGTAGAGCGAGAGGTGGGAGCGGATTCGCCAACCTGTCCTCACGTGACCCAGGCGGGCCGATGACGGCATATTGTGGCGGAGGGGGTTCAGCTGGTAAGGTAGGTGGGTGCTGTGTTCGTGTTAGACCTGTCCGGTTTTTTCCTTAGGCAGGGTTTGCACTCGCTCAGGGCCGGCAAGGGGCGGAGGGAGGTGCATGGGGGCACCCGTGATGGATGCTGGGGGTGGGATCGGTGGGGGTCGCTTGTGGGTAGGCCCGACGGTGGGCGAGCCCTTGGGGCGGTGGCGCCGAGGTATCGCTTCCCGAGGGCGTTCCTGGTGGGGTCGTAGAGCCTGTAGGTGAGAGGGGCGGCAGGAGCTCCTTGCCCCGTGTGGAGCCTGGTCCTTTGGATACCTGATTCTGCTCCGTTTCCTTCTATGAAGTGCTTAGGCAACTCCTGAGGTTTTTCTTGAGAGTTAAGTTCTTCTGTGCCTGGGCGTGGAGGAAATAGTGATGGTTTTGTCCTTTTCTCTGACCTCACGACTTTTGCAAATAGGCGGGTGCTAGAAATTGGGCAAGTAGTTTCTGAGGCCAGGGCCTTTGGGATGTTATTAGAGCAGGAAGTGTAAAATGGTAAAGTCAGGATAGGGGTAATAACAGGGAATCGGTGTGATGGTTTTTTTTTTAATTCGGCCCCCAAGAATATTCTCAGGACAATTAAAAACATTTGATGTAAATTGTTATTTTAGGGACTTTAAGTCTTCTATTGAATATTGATCTTGAGTCCCTGTGAGAGCTTCTTTTGTAAAGTTTTGTCATGCAGTTCTGTTGTGATGGCTTTCAATAGTGTTGTTCAAATGAGGTCAGTTTTCTTGTCTTTGTTGCCACTAGCTCTTATTCTTGTCCGAACACACAGAATTGGTTTCTACAGAGGAAAGTGGGTATGGTGATAGATTGTTGGAAATTGCTCATTTTCATTGCATTATGTGTCCTGCTTCAAACTAGGTTTTTTTCCAACAGCTGAGGTTTTCATGGTTTTATAAAGAAGTAGAAGTGGAAGAGGCTGCTGAATATAAGCTTAGTTTGAACTAGGAAGCAACAGGGCTTTTCAGTCCTACAAGGCAAGGTGACTGTCTTGTATTTGGATGTTCAACCTAGGGGGAATGGATCGCATTGATAATGAAAGTCTGTTGAATCATAGTGGTGTTGACAATGCTTCCTTTTTAGCACTCAAGCACAAAACTAGCGGGGACAAAACAAACCAGTTAAGCAGGTAAAATAGGCTTTCATCGAGCTGCAGAATTATTTCTGTGTTACATCTTTATATGATGTTCATCATTGATGTGATAATGTATTTAACACAATTACAATAAAATTGAAACACTTAAAATTCTGTTGAGTTTGTGTCAATGTTGAAGTAAGTGTGTGTTGATGGCAGAGGGAAGGGAAGAAGGGAGAAAGTTCCTCCATTGCAACAGAACACATACAAGGAAAATTAACTGAATTTTAAGTTCTAGAAAGAATTTGGGAGCCTCTTTGGACAAGAAAAGAAAATCTTGGGAAATTAAATTCCCACAATTTCTTAGTATTTATGCAATGTTTTTTCCATGTCTTATTTCAGCGGGCATTATGCTTAGCTTGAAACAGAAAAACATGACTTTGCATAAGAATTGTTTTCCAGCTACATGAAGTGGTGGTGCAGTAGATTGAGTTTTTAAGTATCCTGCTTGGAGTGTGGAGCATTATGCCTAGTACTTAAACAGATTAAATTCTCAGTAGTGGAATTCAGGGCTCCCGAGAGCCACTATGAGCCCACAAACAACAGTGCCTTGTGAACTGTTCATTATACTCCCCAGAAACCTCACCTAAAACAAATGGGGTGACCTGCAATTATAATCAGCTCATATTGAATTGTTTCCTCGGGAAAAGCTTCTAAGGAATCTGGTTCATTACTTACAAAAAACCATTTTATGACCCATTCTGTCACATCCAACAGCAATGTACAGCTTGTGATCTCTACATATGAATCAAGCATAATTTTAATAAAAACCTGTGGAAATTCTCCATTTCTCCCCAAAATCTGTGACGAGCTTTGATAAATGGAAAACAATTCACATTAGGCTAAAAGTAATGGCTTTTCTTTAAACCGGGGTCCCCAGCCTTTTTGATGATTCAGGGACCTTCAGAAGTTTTACAGAAGGAAAGTGCCAACCCAAAATGGCTGCCAAGGGAGGCAGCGGCCAAAACCATTTCCCTCACTTTCCAATTAATTGTAGAAAGAAAATAAAAGAAAGAAGGAAAGCTGGAGGTATGAGGGTGAAAGAAAAGAAACTGAGAATGTAGAATGAGATTGGAGAATAAAGGAGAATGGAATTACCCTCTTGATCTTCTAATGGCTGCAGTTGCTACTGTAGCAGTACCCATTCATTTGAATTTGGGCAACCAGTACCAAGCTGTGCCTTACAGTGAGCTTGCCCTCTTTTTAAAAAATTATGTATATACTAGGAAATACTGGTGGATATCATGTTGTCAGGAGAGCCCTGACTTCAACCAAATACTACTGATGCTTGTATTATTTTTGTTGATAGTCCACCTTTCTCACTGGAACTCATGGTGGATTTTCCCCCAATTTATTTTCACAACCCTGAGAGATGCTACCGGTAATTGGCAATCTAATGGATCTGACCAGTAAATAATGTCAGTGGCTTTTTTCCCCCAGAAAGGACAGGTTGCATATTAGTACTGTTTGATAAAAATGAAATCCAACTGAAGTGCCAGGGATTGACAATACGTTTGTTGGCATGTAACCTTCTTCTGAGCTACTGAAGCTGATTTGACTCATTGGATGAATCTAGCTTATGGATAACAACTCACCTAAACAAGTCTCAGATATTGGTTACTAAATTTGAGCTGGCAACAGGATGTGGTTCTTCATTAAGGGACCAGGATACTTTTTTCTGAGCCCAAGCTAGTGAAATTGAACCTACTGCTTGCTTTCTGATGTAACCAGTATAGTGTGGCCAGACTTCGCAGGTGGAGGGATGACTGAGAGCTTGTGAGTACAATCTCCACTCTTCCAAGGAATCTTAGGCCATTCACACACTATGAGCTTAACTTACTTCGTAGGTAGGGCTCTCCATTTCATTTCCATTTCAGTTCTACGATGTCTGATTAATAGAGCTTTGACTCTTGAAAATGCATACCTTGAAACTCCTGTTCACCTCTAAAATGCTGCTAGACATGATTCTAACTGTGATACAGCAGACCATCATGGCAGACCCTTGAATCTTACTTCCCAGGTGGTTCTGGTGGGTTTTCCTGGCTGTGTGGCTGTGGTCTGGTGGATCTTGTTCCTAACGTTTTGCCTGCATCTGTGTATACTTCTGAAGATGCCAGCCACAGATGCAGGCGAAACGTTAGGAACAAGATCCACCAGATCACAGCCACGCAGCCCGGAAAACCCACCACATATATAAAAGAACTTCATATTTATTAGTAAACCAAATGCTTATGCAGCATGCAGCATTGATATACAACCCTTGTATTGGTTTCCATTCTGTGATGAGATCTATGCCTTTAAGAAGTATATAAGAAAATAGACTAAATACATAATTCAGTACCTAACCATTATTAGGTGCTCAAATATATGAATAACTACTTAACTCAACTATACTAATAATGTGAGATGCCACTGCTGCACTTTGCCACTTTGTTGTCCGCTGCCAAATTTGTAGAGATCCTCCTGGAGTTCTTCACCATCCTGAGAAAGGTGTCATCTATAGACTTTGCCACTACAGTGCTCACCTCCAGTTCCAGATAATTTATGAACAAAATATGTAGTACTGGTCCCATTATTGATCTTTGTAGGACCTTAGTGCTTACTTTTCTCCATTTTGAGAACTGTCTGTTTTGAGAACTATTTCTTCTTTCTTCTGTTTTTAACCAACTTTTAGTTTTGTTTAAAAAAGACACATCCTTTTACACAGGAGCTTTTGGTGAGTTGCCTTGCCAAAACTTTTTGAATGTCCTAAGTATATAATATCTGATGGGTCACTGTTACCTAAATATTAATATTCTCAAAGAACTGCAAAAGGTTGGTGAAGAATGATGTCCCTTTGCAAGCCTCACTGATTTTCCCTCAGCAGGCCTTGTTCCTCTGTGTGCCTAAAATTCTCTCCTTGATTACACTTTCTATCAATTTGCCTGGACAGGGGTTGAGCCTTTAATTTCCTGATTCCCCGCTGGATTTCTTTATAAAAATTTCTGTAACATTTGCCATTTTCCAGTCTTCTGGTACAGTGGTTATATGCTATATATACAGATTAGTAGATAAACTATCTCACATTTGATTTCCCTAAGAATCTTTAAGTGTATGCCATCAGGACCTGGAGGCTTACTGTTCCTCAATTTCCCCAAACTTCATCTCTTCTCAACTCAACTCACTTCAGAATTCCCCCCCCCCCTGAAAATAGTGGCTGAGATCTGGGTACATGCCCCACAGTTTCTGCAGAAAATGCCAATATAAATTATTCATTTAGCTTGTCTACTATTGCCCTATCTTGCTTCAGCAATCTCTCTATTCGATGGTCATTTGAAGTTTCAACCTATTCTGTAACTAGTTTCCTGTTCTAGTTATTTTTGAAGAAATGCTTGTTGTTTGTCTTTATTTTTTTTAGCAATTTGGATCTCAGATTCTCTTTTTTGAATGCCTACAGTTGTCTCTCCAGAACTGGTTCTCCTTTCTGTTCACTAAATTGAGGAAGATCTTTAGAAAAAGTATTTTTGTCCATTATGGCTTCATTGTGTTGTTAACTATGCAGCCATCCTTTTAGGCTTGGTAGTAGCTGTCCCAAAGTATGCATTCTATCTGGCCTTCAGTTAGTATAGTTTTATTCAACAGTTACAAGAATCCCTTAGGAATTTGACTCTCTTGTCTCCCTTTAGTTTCGTGAAGTTTCCTTATTTGAAATCAAATGTTACTGTTTTAGACTCTAGGAGTAATTTTACATTGACATGAATACTGAATGTAATAGCACCGGTGTCAGAACTCATAGGGTCCTGTTATTTCTTTCAACACTATTGCAAAGTCTTAAGGAACTTTCTGCTAAAATGAGAAAATTTTTCCAAAGGAAGAAAGCTCTGTAGCTAGTAAATTGAGTTGTAGAATTCAGCCTAGTGTTTTGGAAATGCTTTGTGTGGAAACCATGGTGATAAATCTATGAGACAGATATTTACTTGATATGAATTGGCTGACTATTCAGAGAGCTATTGGACGTATCAGCAAAAAGAAAATGGCAAGACTTGCTAATTCTCCAAGTGTGCAATTCTACCCTTTCAGCCTGTGTGAAAATAGTATGCAGTACCATCTTTTATCCAGGATCTTCCATTTATGGAATCAAGCAGTCAGTTTTTGTAGACTACAATGCTTAATTCTTGTAATGGCAAAATTGCAGGTGCCTCAGGCTACACACTAGAAGTGAAAGGTCAGAAAACAATGGAAGTAAAGCTGAATATACTTTCCCCGTGAAAGGGAAGTGACTAGGGTTCTGTACTGAACTGAAAGGAACTGAAAATACAGTCGGTGTAAAGGCCACAAACTATATCTGGCCTGCTGAGTTTTCTCCTCCCTCCATCCCAGAACATTAAGTTCATGGATGAATTGTTGTTGTTGTTGAAATTGGTGCACTGTGGAAGAGAATAGGGAAAGCTGAGTCAGAAAAAAGCCTTGTCAGGGTGAAGAGAAGCTGGGTGATCTTGGGCCAGTCACACTCTCAGCTTAACCTGCCTCACAGGGTTGTTGTGAGAATGAAATTAAAGAGAGCAATGAAGACTGTTTTGGGTACCCATTGGGAAGAAAGGCAGGGTATAAATCAATGAAACAAATACAGTAAAATAAATGTTGCCTACCTTGTCTTAAAATGCTAGGTTTCTAAATTCTTTTGAAAAATCCTGAAGGTTTCAGTTTTATTTTTACTGCTTTTCCTCCTCACACTTGGTTCCTTATACAGATTTATTCTGCTCCTAACCATCTTCTACTCACTGAACTTAAGAGGTAGGGGTTGATTCTGTGTATATAGAGTTGCAATGAAACAATGGGATTAAGATCCTTTCTTCCAACTCTGCATGTTTCTCTTATATAATTTTTGCTGTGAAGAAGAGGCAGAATTTCTCTGCAAATAAAAATTCACAGTTTTGAGAATTGCTATATCAAGCATCTGTAATAGTATCTTCTAGACCCGTGGTGGCGAACCTTTGGCACTCCAGATGTTATGGACTACAATTCCCTTCAGCCCCTGCCAGCATGGCCAATTGTAGGGGCTGATGGGAATTGTAGTCCATAACATCTGGAGTGCCAAGGGTTCGCCACCACTGTTCTAGACAGAAAAATTACCCAAAATAATCTTATAAAAACTTTTACAAGAGCATGACATTGTGAATGGATTAATGGAATTCATTTACCAAAAATTTTAAATATTTCATGAATATACAGTTTCATGTTACATTGTTAAAAAACAATCCTTATTTCATGATGAATAACCTTTAAACTATCACGTATCCTAAACAGAAATCTATTTAAACTATCTTTAGATGGATTTTTCCTCAAAAACATTTTATTTTAAATTACGATTATCCACCCTGGCCATCTCTAAGGAGTTGTTGGCTTGTGTTTTGCACCAGGCTTTAAGAAATGCAGCCAGTCTGGGCAAAGAGTAACATTTGACAAAGTCATAAGGATCCGTATTCAGGCTTGTAAGAAATTGGGAGCCCATGAAAATGGTGAAATCAAATAGTGTTATTAAGGGGAATAATTAGCAAATGCATAGTCACATTAATATCAGGCTTGTCTGATTCCAAATACCTGCTTAAGAGGTACATTGCGTTTAGGGGTGGGATGGGGAAAGAGGCGAAAGAGGTAGTGCTGTTAATCATTGTAGTTTCGAGGCAAAACATCCTTGTCTAAAGAGGGGTTCTGCAATGTCCACCTAGCTAATTGTGCAGCAAGCATACGTTCAGCCAGGCTGCTGCTGAAGGAAGGACATACCGGTAGTCCTGGGAATGTGTTCCAGCAGAAATGGAAAATTGGATAAGAAGTGTGTTGCAGGCAATTTTAATTGTCTCCATTAACTCCTGAGTTGGGAGTTGTGTCAGGCAATTCTATAGTCCAAATTAGATCACTCTGGACTAGGAAAATGCTAATGTAGGTGTTAGTTCTTCCTAAGGCTGACAGTTGAGGCAGCAAGATCTTTTGTATGTATTGCGTTTTAAGTGCCATTAAGTCACTTCTGACTCATGGTGGTCCTATGAATGAATGGCCTTCAAAACATGCTATTATTAAAAACGGGGGGTGGGGAGTACGATGCAATTGGCCACAAACCTGGGGTGGAAGCTGACTAAGGTCAGCTCCACTTCGGGAACAACCTGACCCACCCCTCCACATCGGTGTTCACTTTGGATGCCAGCACAGTTCCATGGTTCTTCCAGGTTCACCCACTGTGGAGCTGAGGGGTGCCAGTCACTGATGCATGTGCTCCCTGCACGATTGGGGATACCCCCTATGTGGCAGGGTGGGGGAACACACCTATATAATACTACTCTGGTCCCTAAGAGTGTTTGGCTCCCCTCATCTGGATTGGGTTGCCCATGTTGTATGTCTATGTTGTGGACTGAAAAAAGATTTATATTTGAGATTCTGAACTGTTCATTCAGAATGGACATGGTATGCTAGGTTGTTGACTACTATATGCTTATTGATAAATGCTGTTTATAGTTCACATTTCACTTCTGCAAAAGATGGCATCTGCTAAGGCAAGTGCAAGCTTCTTTTTCAAAGTGTTCTGGTTCAAAACTAGCAATACATAAAATTTCCTTTTGTGTGGTTGTCAAACTAGATCATACAACTTTGTTTTGTATAGGATCAGAAGACATTGAGAGAACAGAGGAATTGGAAGAATTGAGCAATGACCACGTTACCATTGTTGTAAGGAAGAAAACTTTGCCAGAAGAAAACTTTTTAGAAGGTATGTACGAAGCGTTTTATTTTCTTGTTTTAAAGTCTAGTTCAAGAACTTCGCTGTGCCATTAATAATTCAGGTGTGTCATAACCAGAGGCGTAGCTGTGGAAAACTGCACCTGAGGCAGACTCCGTGTTTTCCGCTCCCCCTGTGCTGCTGCTCGCCCCTCACTTACAGGGTGCCAAGCCAGTCCCGCTTCTTCTGGAGAGGGACGCGCCGGGCAGGACTGGTCCAGCACGCTCAAGAAGAGCCTAGGACAGTGGTAGCGAACCTTTGGCACTCCAGATGTTATGGACTACAATTCCCATCAGCCCCAGCCAGCATGGCCAATTGGCCATGCTGGCTGGGGCTGAAGGGAATTGTAGTCCATAACATCTGGAGTGCCAAAGGTTCGCCACCACGGGCCTAGGAGGTGCATCCGCAGCGGCCTCTGCCAGGCCTGGCGGGGGGAAGGAGGACATGCCCCTCCTTCCCCCCTCACCCCGCCAGGCCTGGCAGAAGCCCCAAGAGACCTGCCTGAATGGCACCTGGCTGCTCCGTGCTGCGGCCAGGTTGTCTGCTGCCCAAGGGGCAGGCCTATGACCCAGCTGCAGCGCAGAGCAGCAGGCGCTGCCCGGACAGGTCCGGGCAGCAACTGAGCCAGTCGATGGGCCTAGAGGCCTGCCTGGGTGGCACCTGACTACTCCACGCAGTGGCCAGGTTTTCTGCTGAGACGGGGGTTGTTTTCCGGACCCCCCACATGACTTAATGGGGCGCGCCTGGGGCATTTGTTCCCGGATGTCCCCATTACAGCTACACCACTGGTCATACCCACAGTGCTTGTCAGCAGTTGTTCATAGCTAGATGGAGAGATTATTTTTCCAGAAACGTGTACACTCTGGGTGAGTGTCAGATTAGAACTTGTGTCACATCTAATTTTAAGTTTGTCTCTCCTAGTGCTTGTTCAAATGTTTGTTTATAAGTATATTTTTGATTTTGAGGCTTACTTAACTTTATGCACTCTGTAATGAGCTTGGTATATGAGCTAAACTGATGTAGATGTGCTTAATGTAGATGTGCAAGAGGCTTTTAAAAAAATAGTTTGTGTCCACATACTCATCTATGAATATCTAATCCAGGGGTAGGGAACCTGCGGCTCTCCAGATGTTCAGGAACTACAATTCCCATCAGCCCCTACCAGCATGGCCAATTGGCCATGCTGACAGAGGCTGATGGGAATTGTAGTTCCTGAACATCTGGAGAGCCGCAGGTTCCCTACCCCTGATCTAATCTTATGCAATGGTGGGGTATCATTGCAAAGAATATTCTTGACTAGAGTTCTGCATTCTTCTCCATTTCAGAATTGCTCCAGACACAAGAAAAAAAGTCATTACAATGTTTTCCTATTTCTCTTGCTTGATATGTTTTTGTGACACATCACTTAATTTTATCCTGGATAGTGTTGTAAAGTTTGACCAATGCCACCTTTGAATTTTACAAACTGTCTTGGCTTCTTTGCCATCTGGGAGCTGTCCATGCTTTGAGCCTTCAGGCCTTAAGCACATAGTTGGTGGTTATTTACCCATAGCCATGGGCTTTAGGGGAATGTGGAATAATGAAGTTGCCCTGTCTTCAAAACAGTTTATCTTGGAGTATATTGATGATTACACTGGTTTGAATCTTTGACCAGTGGAATATGCTGCCATTAGTCCAATGGAATGATAGAATTTAACCTCTAAAAACTGTTTCGCTTATGATAATTTTTCATTGAGGGAATTTCCTACTTGGTAATCCACCTTTGTGTTTGGAGAGCTGACTGAGGGGGCAGGGAAGGGAGATGTTTGAGAAGTTGAATTTTTTCAAAGCCAAGACTTCCCCTTTTGATTCCTGACTGTGTAGATGAGTTTATTTCTTAATCTGAATATTCATTTATGATTTAAATATAAATTTCTTGATTCAAATATTTCTTTATTTAAATATACAAGAAATATTGCACTGGAAAGTAGCATTACTCATTGTTCTTCCAATACACTTCTGATTAGTTTTATTCTTTGTACAGATGTGCTGACCAGAAGGATCCCTCACTTGTAGCCCTTGGTAAATCTGGTGCCTTATAAATATGGGGTTTGGAAGTGACCTGAAGTATTCTCATGAAGCTTTGCTAAAACTGCAAGATTGGGAGTTGCGGCTATTAGAAATGGTGAAGAAATTTATGGCCACAAGAATAAAAAGTGACAAAGAATATGCATCCACTTTACAGAATCTTTGCAATCAGGTTGATAAAGAGAGTACTTCACAACTGGATTATGTTAGTAATGTATCTAAGGTAAGAGAACAATATTTAAAAAGTTGAACAGAGTTAAAATTGTGTGCATATATAATGAACTGCAAATAATTTATTGAACACAGTGCTGTGGAAATCCTGGGTAGACTGCATTGTATAATCATGACGATTTCCACAGTGCAAAGCTAACTGAAATCCATGAACTTAGACTGGAGTAACTCAGCATAGGATCACACTGTTAACATTACAGGAGTAGTGGTAGTCTGATTCACTTTGAGTACTGATCAACTGAATCACTTTGCTTGTGGAGTATTTCTAACGGTTGGTACAATTAATGGCTTTTGTACTTAATTACTATTTAAGTGAATCAGCAGTCCTAATAAAGGACTTCTAATAAGTATATTAACATTTTGAAGCAAGCTCCTGATAATCCTTCATCTGAAGTTAAATTTATTCATTTAACTTGTAGATGCAAATGTTAGAATATTTGTGCCGTAAGCATCTTTGGTCTGGTTGTGTTTGTCTTGTTTGAATTTCTGTTCCATTGTTAGTTGTACTACATTTTTTTGCCACATAAACATTAAGTGTTGTCTAATAAAAAGTGCCAAGACAGAAGATTTTCAGAATGCATTAAGCACAAAGTGTCTCAGAGTTTCACAGTTTTTAAATCAGTTTTAAAAATTATATAGAAATAAAATGTTCATATATGGAAATTTTAGCTATGAAGGACTGTTGAAATTAAATGTTAGTACTTATGAACAGTAAAGTGAAAAATATGTGTTTGCATGTGTGTTTGTACAATAGTATCATAAAGTAATATACACAGATCCACTTAACCAAGTAGAGGGAAGCTAAAATAAATGTACAGGTAGAGAGGATGATGTTCAGGATTTGCTCCTAAAGCCCTGTTTTATATACAAATCCATAAATTTGGTGACTGCATCTTTTTCATCACTACTGGGGCTGTCCAACATAAAGGTAATCTTTTGCAAGTCAGATGCATACTCTTTTTTGAGTAGCAGGGGTGACTCTGGGTACTGTGTAAGATGGACAATAAAGTAAAATATGGTCTATAGAGTCAACACAATTCCCGTTGCATATGCGTAGCCTTTGACGGTAAGGGGTTTTAGTGAATCTCCCTGTTGATACGGCTGATGGAAGGGCGTTGCGACGGGCCAACATCATTGCTCTACGGAGCCCGGGCACGGTTATCTGGTGCAGGTATTGAGCTCCCTTATTACCAATGTAGGTGATACCTAGAGCTAAAGGAGAACAAGTCCTGGAAGCCTTTTCAAGTAGGATCTCAACATCAGATATCTTAGTGCTGCCATAAATTTGAGGCTCTTTGATTTTGATAAATTTTTGGTTACCTCACAGTACAGTGTCAAAGGGCAACAGTTCTTGGCATATGCCCCTGACTAGTAGTTGTTAGATCTTCACTTGACAATCTTTGTCACTAAGATTCTGCAAGAGGAGCAAGTTATGAGGAAACAGCAGCAGTATCTGTCAGTATTTCAATGGTAGTGGTTTAGAGCTATAACTGTAAATGTCTCGGGGAAAAACAGAAGGGTAACTGTGGTTGCTTTGTGCTTACTATCTTTTTTGCTTGCAATGTGTAATGGAGAACTGGCTTTGTGGGCTTATTTCCCTAATTTTAGAATCCAGAGACTGAAGCATGTCTTATATACTTAGCATACTTGTTTTCTGTAGCACATCTCAGTGTGATTGTAATCTGTTGCCTCAAACCATGTTTTCTGCATTTTTTGGAAAGCTCTTCAGTAGTGTTGCAGAGCATGGTGTAACTCAGGGGTCCCAACATGTTGTCCATGGATGTGATGGAACCCACCAAATTCTTTTAGAAAGTGGAGCTTTTTCCAGCAAGACATCCAATTGACCAACTGGTCCTTTTTCCAGCAAGGCTTTTGATTTGACCATTGGAAATTGATTGAATTTGTAGATTTTAAAAAATGTTACTTTGTCAGCAGCTGCCACCACGCTACAAGCATCTTCATTGCACAAGCATGAAGGAAGACTGTGGCAGCCATTTTGTGTCAAAAATCCAGTACTGCCCACAAGCTTAAAATCTTGGGTAACTGTTTACAAAAGATTTTTTGAGTGTAACTGTTGCACAATATACGCTGGATGATAAAATGATTGGGCCGTCACCATTTTCCTTCATCTGTGGCCATGCATCTTTTTTCAGAAGCTGGGAGGAGTTTGTTTTTACCTAAACCTTGTAAACTGATGTTCCAGTATTGGTGCTGTTTACAGATATGCCTTAGTGGTTTTGGCATTGTTTAGACATGTGGTTTCTGTTAGATATGTAGTTAAACTAGTGGCTAACAGTGCCACTGTATGCGTGGTTACACCCTTCTGAGCCCACTGATTTCAATAAACTTAGAAAGGTGTAATTCTGGTTAGGATGGCAGTATTAATGGACCCAATGTCTTAATTACTTGTCAACCATCAAGCTGCTATCTTCCCTAAGCATTAATGAATGAAACTGATAAAATAGAAAAACGAACTAACATGTGAATAGGTTAGAATAGATTGCCAGAAGTAAAAGCAATTTATACAATTAGGAAAATAAATCAGGTTAGTGGTAATGCAGCAGAAATTGCTTCATTTCACTAATTGCGTTGGTTGTATCCCCCCCCACCCCCAGAACTTATTTGGAACATTCATTATGCTAAGTACAGATTTTATTTATTATAATTTTTATAATATCTGTTCCTCAGCTGTGCTTCAATTATATTAATATATTAATCATTTTATGTACCTAAAATTTCTGTAGACAAAAAGTTTAATTGTTTCCTGTTCAAAGCTGTCTCCATTTCCCTTTTCTGTAGACCAGGGGTCTTCAAACGATGGCCCTCCAGATGTTCATGGACTACAATTCCCATCAGCCCCTGCCAGCATGGCCAAGTGGTAGGGCTCATGGGAATTGTAGTCTATGAACATCTGGAGGGCCATCGTTTGAAGATCCCTGCTGTAGACTGAATTCAGTTCTTTGTGATGTCTTTTCAGAACCTAAATTGTGATAATTTGTATTACAAACTTTAGAAGTAGTGCGTGAGTTCTGTATTAGAATAGCTTAATATACTGTGAACTACTAATTTGTAGAATTGGTAAATATGCTTACAAAACATTTACAAACCATGCCTCAACAATGAATGGTCAGATAATCTGTCTGTACTTTAAGCTAACAAATGCAATCACACATGTTCATCAACATACTCAATGGTAGACACTTAATAATAAATGCTTTTTGAAATTTGAAAATTTTGACATGTGTACCTGCATACTTTGTAACCAAACTGATAACTATTAAGTTTTCATCTCTCCTCTTTTGTCAAGTCATGGCTGCTCATTGTACAGCAAACGGAACAGCTTAGCAAGATCATGAAGTCACATGCGGAAGACTTGAATGCTGGTCCATTACATAGACTTACCATGATGATCAAAGACAAGCAGCAAATAAAGAAGAGTTACATAGGTGTTCACCAGCAGATTGAGGCAGAGATGTTTAAGGTATTTCATTTAATTGTTCTTTGTTTTTAACTGAAAATATCATTTGGAGTTAGAAATCTCCCATTAATATACTGCCAGGAAGAACCTATTGATGGTTATTGGGCCTGTTCTTGCGTGTCCTCTTAAAAGCCAGAACAGTCTAAGCCCGAGATTAACCCAAGATGACATTTCTTTAACTAAAATCTTTTCATTTCCCTCCGTTCAGCAATTTTATGAGGTGCTAGAATAAAAGTATTCTAGTATTATAATCTGAAATTGGATGTTGGTAAACTTTTATAGCTATGACAGTAGAAAGTAGGGTAGGTAAAGACTGAACACTTGTGTAAGGTAATTCAATAATAATAGACTACTTGGCAGGTAAAAGGACAAAGGTTAGTGCTAGGCATCACCTTTTCTTGATTTTTGAGTTTTTTCAGGAGGAGCTCTTCTGCACAGATAGTATGTGAAATGTGAGAATTTCTTTGCCTCACTTAAGAGCGCATGTTTAATAGTTTCAGATGGTGGCCACGTTGATCTGCAGTAAAACAGTTAGATTTGTGTCTAGAAGTACCTGGGACACCCTTCCCCCTTGAAGGCAGCTTTGCTCCTGAAAACCTTATACTCTGAAGCTTATACTTTGAAGGTGCTACTCTTGAATCTAACTGTTTTCCCAGAAATACTGTTTTTGCTGTATGTCCATGACATTTAAACTGTATATTAATTGTTTGGGATTGCTTATGTTAATATAGCATTTGTGTCATCCTTTGTTTTGCCTTAAACGGATGATAAAAGATCACTTAGAACATTATACTATGAAGGCTGGTGAATAATTTTCCATAGTAACATGCACTAGGGGTGGGCATTTGGTAAAGCTGAACCCCCCTCTCACATACCTTGTCAGTCTTTTTCTGGACTTTTTTTCCCACTTTTTTTTGGACTTTGGTAGAAGTCCAAAAGGAACAAAAAATCTCAAAAAATGTAGAATTTTTTTCAGACCTGTTCTGCTCTCTGCCTTAAAAAACAAACACACAAAAACCTCCTCCTCCCTCACTCATTTACCTGTGGTTTGGCCGAGCCCAACATTCAACTACAGGCTCCATCCATGCACAGTTCAGTCCTGGACCTGGCCAGGCCAAAGCTGTATTTTAATGCTGGACTTGGCCTGGCTGGGATGTACTTTAAAGCTGGATCCAGCCAGGTTGAGCCCACCATTAAGCTGCAGGCTCTACCTTTGAAATCTACATGGCCTTGGCCAGGCTGAACCTGGCCACACTGCACATGATTGCTGGACTTGACCTGGCCAGGCCCAGTGTTCAACTCTGAGCCCTTCGGGGGTTGGGCGGTCTATTAAGTCTAATAAAATAACAATAATAATAATAATAATAATAATAATAATAATAATAATAATAATAATAATAATAATAATAATAATAATAATAATAATAATAATAATAATAATAATAATAATACCTCTAAGACCCACGTGGAGATTGGAAACAGGTGTATTTTTCAGATTTGGGTTTAATGACCCAAATTTTTTCAGAAAGAAAAGCCAATATGCAATTTCAGCTTTTCTGAAAAAATCTAGGTCTTTTAAACCCAAACCTAAAAAATACTGAAAAAATGGTGGATGCTACTTACAATGTGCTTCAGCCTGGTTGTGTGGAGGGCTTCTGCATTCTTGCTGCATTTATTAGTTGCTTGTCTTTCTACTAAAGCAGAGTGACTTACCACATCTTCTGGTTTTTTTTTTCAGGTAACAAAAACAGAATTGGAAAAATTAAAATCTAGTTATAGGCAATTAATTAAAGAAGTAAATTCTGCAAAAGAGAAGTACAAGGAAGCTGTGTCAAAAGGTAGGTATTTAATGATTGGTAGTATGAATGTTTAATCTGCATAATCCTTTCATGGTTATATATATATGTTGCTGGGAAGTCACAGTGAACTTATGGTGATACTGTAGGGTTTTCAAAGCAAGAGACTTCAGAGGTGGTTTTCCATAGCCTGCATCTGCATAACAACTCTGATATTCCTCATTAGTCCCATCCAAATACTGACCAGGGTTGATGCTACCTATCTTCCAAGGTCTGACAAGATCAGGCAAGCCTGAGCTATCTAGGTCAAGGTCTCAGGATATACTTGTACATGATAAAACTAGTTACAAATGAACTGGTTGTTGATGGAAGGTGCCATTAATTTGCAGATAAATGTCAGCTGACATATGGCAACCCTGAAGAATTTTCAAGGCAAGAAGAGGCTAACAGAGATGGTTTTGCTTCTGTGTAGCAACCTTGGGCTTCCTTAGTGGCACAAGTACTAATCAGGGCCAACCTAAACTGGTTAGCAAGTACAACCAAACAGTGTGAAATTCACTCTGTCTCCTCCACTTGTTTAACAACTCAAGAGCTGCTGGTGGCGCAAGGAGAAAGAAAAAGCCAACCCCCCCTCCCTTTTGCCACAAAACCCTCTACAAGGCTTAATGAATTTGCACCATACAAAAGGGTGGTGCAAGTCCAGGACCCAGGCCATGACTCAACTAGCCACAAACCTTGGGTGGAATCCCACTAATGTCGCCTCTACCCGCCCAGGAATGCCTTCGCCCACTTTCTCCTACTGGCATCAGATGAGGCTGCCAGGACAGCTCCACGATGGCCTGGTCTTCTGGGTTTCACTGCAGCAGAGCCGAGGGGCAACCAACTGGAGGCACCTTTGCCCCCCTCTGGGAGTTCTGGAAGTGCAATATTACAATAGGGTGGAAATTCAGTATTAAATTTCAGTGAACAGCTGATCTAAGTAAACTGCTAAATAAGATTATAAAATATTGGTTTTAACATTGGTCTATTGAAAATCTTAACTGTATTCATACAGATGATCATTTGAATTTTAGACGCTAAATTATGGTGGAGCAGTTGAAGTGAATTAAGAGAAGATCAGTTTTGAACATCTTGAAATGAATCAATCCAGTGTTCATGAACTGCTGTGCTGATCTTGACTGTAGGCTGATGAACTCAGAAATAATTGAAAGATTCTGTTCAGTTTGGTTTATAAATGATTCCATTCTGACTAGCAGCAGAAGTGTAGTGTGCTATGCTTTAATTTTTATAAGGATTGTCACTACAAGGAATATAATAAAAATCAAAGTATATATTCAGTGTGGATTCTAACACTGTAAGATACCACAAGTTAATTATCTGCAGTTGTCATTAATGGGATATAGAATATTTACTGAATCCTTATGCAAATACAGCTGTGTTTGTTCATCTTTAGCAGTAAAAAAGAGGAAGAGTCCAGTAGCACCTTAAAGACTAACAAAATTTCTAGCAGGGCGTGAGCTAATTTTTCCACATCTATTACCCCTCTGCATATTCCATCTAATTCAATCATGCCCACTATTGTCATTTGCCTCCTATTGAGATTTACATTCTATTTCCATTGGGTGTCTGAATTCACTCTTCTCAAGGCCAGGTGGACTCACATTCTAGCTGCTTCTGAAAGCTCATACTCTACCAGAAATTTTGTTAGACTTGAAGTAGCTGTTGGACTCTATGTAAATGCACATTGTCATAGGGGTGAGAGAACTGTGCAGAGTTGTCGAATTGTTCTTATCAACGATGGGCACAAATACTTGCATGTTAATATCCAACTAACACATTGATTTGTTATAATGCTGAGTACTATAGAATCAAAAAATGAAAAGTTTTGAACAATGAATTTCAAGTATTTGATGCAAGAAACTTAATTAACCTCCTAGTGTGCTACTGTATTTGACAAGCCAGTTGTGGTCCTCCCAGGGCAGTTGCTGTGGTGGACAAACCTGTCCCTCAGTCCTGCTGCAGAGAAACCTGGAAGACAGTGCCACAGTGGGGCTGCATTGTCATTTGCTGGCAGATTTATGTCACATTGCAGCTATTAAACATACTGCATATTCTTTGGATGGGGTCTGTATCTTACTGTGAACTAAAAACCACTTGTAGTTTACGGAAATATATGTAATGTAAAATCAAACTTATGATAATCAGTTAATCTTTATTCAAATGAATGTTCAGTACAATTTTTCACTAAGTGATATGAAAGACCTGTAGGCAGGGCACTGGGGAAACTGCTTCCAGTCAAAATAGACAATACTAACTTTCCGAAACTAGTGATCTCATTCAGTATAAGGCAGCTTCATGTGTTCATTTGAGCTGGATTCTTTTCAGATGGAAACATCTAAAACTATTGAAACTCGGTCTCAGTATGTGTTTGGTTGTCAGGAGTTTAAGCCTGCAACTATTGCATAATGTATTCTGTGATGCCTGAGAAGCCAGAGCCACCCCTTACACGTCTGGACTTAAGCACTTGTGAACAGGAAAGAGAAAAGGATGAATTTGGGCCATGAAATGATGAACTCCATAGGATGATGGTTGTATTACAAACCACATAACTTGGCATTATAAGTTGAAAAATGTGAACAGTTTTTTGTTGCATCGCTCATCTTGAATTATGTTATGCACAGTTTTTGATGGACACGTGTCAATCTCCATGAATGACTTAATAACGTTGTGATTGGCTCTTGAACTCATTTAGATTAAGTGGGGAGATAGCTTCAAGCAGTTTGACTAACCTGGGCGATAATCTCGTGGCTCTTCCATTGTTATTGGTCAACTACAGGTCATCTAGCTCTGAACACTAGATTTCCTCATTGCATCACTCACTTTGGTACAATGAGCATCTTCTTATGCTGGTGGGGATCACTCAAAATTGTTTGGTTCTCCCACAGCTTTTTAAATGAAGGTTAGTGCAGACGGTGACATATCTTTCTAGCTCAACTAATCTTGGAAACATTGGGTGCAGAAGCAATTGTATAGTCATCACATCAAACCCTGCCTATTCCCTCCCATTCATGATTAACCTTTTCTGAAGTCAGAATGGATGAAAAATTATGCTTCTATTCTCTCTCCCAGCTTTATAATTTAAAGCAGCAGTAGTAACAGGAGGATTGTGCTTTGTGTCAGGATTCTGCTTATGTACTCCCAGTGGTTAGATGTTAATACGTGGTATTAAACATTCTTTGGGCATCATTCAGCTTTTACTTGTCAAATCATAGTCACCAGACTGCTAGAAATCGAGACTTAACTCCGCTTGATGTAATTTCATTTCAAGTCAGAATTACTATGTTTTGTGACATAGTAATGAAAATATTTCAGTTTTGTTTTGATAATCCAGATAATAACTAGTTGTAGTGTTTTAGCTGAAACAGCCTTGTAAGTAACCAGAAATTTATGTGAGTTCAGGTTAGCATTTGTGATGAAACACTGAATTCATGCACTCTCTGCTTTTCTCTTCTGGAGGAGAACCTGGAATCTTAAAAACAGATTGTACTTGTAATGATTGTAAAGTAGTGTTTTAAATGTCACATTAGATAACCTGAGTGCAGACTTGTGAGGCATTTTTGGTATTACCCTATAGAAATATGCACCCAGGTACTTTAAGGTTTTCTTCAATGTTTATGGGCGGGTATGGGAGAAATATCTGGGTGTACTCCTGCAATCTAAGCTGTGGGATTCCAGAAGTTCGTACACACAATGTTTAAAAATCCCCCTCCCCTTATTTGTGCACTCTGAGGAGGCAAAGGAGGGGAAGCTTTTTTCTTGAGAGTGTGTGTGCTCATTCTCATGCTTTACTCTTGAGTTCCTTTGAGAAGTTTGATGCAAGATCGTTGGAACAAATCAGTGAGAGCAAGGAGAGAGTGAATCCAAATAGAATGGAGCTCTCATTCCTCCTTTGGATTAGTGTATTGTATCCTGTTCAGATTATAAAAATATTTTATAGCATTTTGTTTTCATTGGAAGCTTAATTATTACCTTGGGAGAAGGTACAGATCTAGAAGAAGTAGGAAGGCAGAAAGAAGAACTTGACTAACCAGTAACTCAGACTTGTTGTAAATAGAGATGTTGAATATAAATTTTGTGCTATTTCTTTGGACTGCTTCTGTTTCTTGATCCAATATATAGGGTTTAATTAAATAACTTTACCCTTAACTGCAGTCAGTGATTGGTACTGAGAATAACTAATTCATGAACTAGTGGTAAAAACAAAAATAAACCTCTTAAATTATTTACTGGTAGAAAGCATCTTTTCAACCAGTGTGGGTACAAGCTTTGTAAACCCTGAATGGGTTGACTTAAAAAAAAACTTAGGGGGTTTGCACAAATGCTGTACTGGATGATTTGTGCATTGTTCATTGATAATAAAATATATGAATGTACAAATTCATTACACATATTTTGTATTTCTTCAGACATGTTGTCATAGAAAGAGAGCAATCCTAATCAAGTCTACTCAAAAGTAAGGGCCATATTATTAGGTGTAGCTTCCTTCCATAGAAGTATTTTTAGGATTGCAGCCTAAGAAGAGAAAATTAAAGATTATTAAAATTGAAAAGTAGCTGATTTACTGGAGAAAGATTTCCAGTGAAAGTCAGTGCCGAGTTCTCAGGGAATGTGAAATGACGAAATCAATCGCAGTTTTCTCTAGCTTAGGAGAAGTTTAACTTATGAAAGAAAAAATAAGAGCTTTGATTCTAGATTCTATAATGTCTGAATTTGGCAGGGGTTGCCATATTGTTTTCCATGGTTTGATTCTAAACAGTAACATAGTAATATGTCTTTGATTTTCATTTTTTTCATTTTGTAGTAGGTGTTAAAATCTAGTTTTGTACAGCCTTCTAGCAGAAATTAGGGCTATAGAAATTAGCAGTCCTTAAACATCTAATGTGCTATAATGTGCAGCATAATTCCTGTTTAAACCCAGTTAAATCAGTAAGTTCAATCTGGAGTAACTCTCCATAGAATTGCATTGTAAACGTGTAGTTTAGTCCCAGAAGTTTGATTAGAGCTTAGTTCTGGGTAACATTTACTTGACTTTTCACCCCTTAGATGAAACACTTGTCTTCTGGAGTGCTTCTGTGAGCTTCTCTTAAAGAGACCAGAATTGTGTAATAGACATTTTACACCTTATAAATAGTTATTGTGGTCTGGCCTATTGCTATAAACATTAAACATTTACCAAGAAGTGATGGCAGTAGAATTGTAATTAGATCTTTTTATAAGCATCATTATACAGTTGATGAGGAACTGGTGGTTTTCCTTCTCTTTTAAGTCATAAGTAGGCTTGAACAAAATTCAGTCAAATTTGGGTTTGGTGCCACCCAAGATTGGTGAAGTTGGGGGGGGGGATCCAGTTCTATGGGCATCCACATGAAGGAAGTGGTCCCCATAGAATTGGACCCCCCACTCAAACTTCACTAAAGTTGGTTTGTTCTTGTGAGGAGTCACCAACAGCTGTGTGGCAACTTTGGGGCCCCTACTTGGAACAACACCCCTACCAGAGCCATTCCAAATTTCCAGCACAATGCAATTGTAGCAATACAGCAAGCAACCCTCCACCTTCCACTGTTTCAAATGGAGAAAAAAACCAGCATTTTTTTCTTCCAGGAAAGAAGCAGAGAAGCATGCCCTCCATTTCCAGTACCCACACCCCTACATTTATCACAGCAGAGCAACTCTATAAAAAGCCAATTAACCAGAGAACTGACCACATGACAACCAACACATTACAAACCCTAACAGAACCAAAGCAATATGCCATACTACAACACAAAGCTAGGGGGCATGTTTGCTAGCCCTCACTTCCACCCGCCAAAACACCAAAGCAGAACCCAGAAATAGTAACTCAAAAATGCAACTCCATCTTTCCCAGCAGAGAAATCAACCGTCACCCCAAGAAAACCTTATGTGGAAAAACCCATAGGCCCACTCAGGCCACAGCAATACCACCTTGCTACCACCAAAACAATGAAGGCCAAGCAAACACTAGGAAAGCAATAACAGGGGTTAGGGAATGATCAACTATGAAAACCTAAAACTCCCCCCCCCCTGAAAACAAGCCGACAGTGAAACACTTTAAAAAACAATCAAATCTACTTTAATCTTTGAATATCAGCAACCGCCTCCCCACAGCAACGCACAGGAGGGATTTAAACTTTCAACAACAAAAATTGCAGTAATCAAAGCAACAATGCAGTTAAACACAGTGAGGAAAGCCCTCGGCTGGGCCCTAGTCCCCTCAACCCACTAGCAAGCCCAAACAAACAAGTTAACAGTGATCAACTGGAGCAGCTGTGAGATTCCAGATGGGCGGTCGCCACTTACTGAAGACTCTTTGCTGCCAGGGGTGCAAGCCATATAAGCCCACATCTGGGCAGATGACCCCTTGGCTTGCTCTACCCCAAACTTCCTGAGGAGGTTCCACTAAAGCGGGTATTTTGCCCGCTGCCCCCCAGCTAAAGATCAGTCCCCCATGTGCAAACCGCCAACCCTCTAACAATAATGTGCATGCATTAACAAAGACCAAAAACAGGGAGAGGTGGGTGGGAAACGTGCTTGCTCCTGCAAATGGGAAGGTGAAAAGGCCAGGCCCTGGCCTAAATAGGCTGCCTGGACCCCAGCATCACTGCTTGGCGCCCTGAGGCTTGCTAGGCCTGCGCCTCTGGCCAGCCAAAGCCTCACGAGCCCAGAGGAGCTCGCAAGGCTGCGGGGAAGGAGGTCCCTTCCCCACCAGCAATGGCCGCCGCGGTAAGTCGTGGCTGCTCTTTGCTGCCTGAGGGAAGTAACTAATAACCCTCCTACCTTTTGAGAGAAATTGTAAATACAACAAACATTTGTGTGTGGTAAAAAACATTTTATTAACACAATTCGTTCAAGGTAAACAAAAGTGTAAGGCGCATCATGGGAGTCTGATCTTCTGATCTGTGTACTGGGCAGCACAAGTGCTGTCCCCCAGACACCTACAATTTTCTCAGCACACCTGCCAATGAAAAATTATCACACACACTGGAGCAGCTGTGAGATTCTAGATGGTGGGATTCAAATAATTTAACAGCTGGCTGTTTACAAGCACCATTTTAACAACCGGTTCTGCCAAAATGGTGCGAACCTGCGGAATCCCACCACTGACTTGAATGTTTGACAGGAACCCTTGTTTTAGATCAGTCAGTGCTGCAGCTGATACTTTGTCCCTACTTCCCCACCCTTTTTGAACCTGTGGTTATCTTTGGAATTTTTATAAAGTGTGGTTGGCACAGGCACAAAATGACTTCCATGGGAAGTAGAGCTGGTCACAAAGTGGCTGAAGCAGCTTGCCTTCAGTCGTACAGAGAAGATCCTTGTAATGTAGTGGCAGAGGCTGCCAAAAGTTTGTCTTCAAATATCTGCTCGGCAGTTCAGAAGTCCTGCTGGGTGAAAGTCTCATGTGGCCTTACCCACTTTCTCAAAACTCTTGGCAGGCTCCAGGAAAGGTGTTAGCAGGCTTCATTGGTGCCCACGAGTACCACATTAGAGATGCCTGGTCTAGAAAATGGAGTAAAAAATAAATATAGCTTGAAAGGTATTGAGTTCACCTATTTTTTCATGATGAGGAATGCATTTCTCTAATTTGATTACTGAGGCTACTTTAGAATTAAACAAATTTTTAAGTGCATATTGCTCAGCTAAAGTACATAATCTGTATACTTCATAAACCAAAATACATTCCAGCAGCATTAAAAGTTTTTAATGCCAAAATCTGCCCTCAGCTTTTCTATGGCATACCACTTTGGATCCAAGCATGGAGTAGGAATATTGAATGTATTCAATCCAACTTTCTTTGTAAAGCACTTGGCATCCCACATTCGATGCCTTATGCTACTCTCTGCTTGGAAACTGGACAGCACTTACTGGAAAACAGGGCCTGGTCCATCACCTTTAAATATTGGATACATCTTTGTTTTAATCATGAGACCGAGAGCTTCTCTTCCTAGGCCCTAAGTATACTCTGAATAGTGGACCCTTATTGAGTCCAAACTAGTAGGGATAGGATTATCAACCGAATCCTTAGTAATGCTGACCCCCAACAAAATGTTCTGCAAAATCAAAGAGTCTAGTAAATTTTGCTTGCCTTTGTCTAGTAGATTTTGCTTGCCTTTGTATCTAGGAATTCCCTTGAGAAAAATGAGTACAGCTAGATACTTATACTTGCTTCCAGAACCAAAGTTTTGACGTGTGATCTGCTTGGTGAGATGAAATATCATGCCATCTTCTCTAAGAGTTGATAGCGAATTAAAAATGTCACGCCATGAAAGATTCTGTATTTGCAGTATGAACTGTGAAGAGTCTGTCCACGAAATTTTATATCATTGCCTTTTATATTCTGTAAGCAAAAAGAAGATGTTAATACCCTGGCTGCCTGGCAATAGTGATCTTATGAATCAACAGAAAACCCTTTTCTTTTTAGATAATGGGTCGAGAGAAGTTTTGGAGTCAACAGCCAGGTTCCTTCATATTGTTATTATAAAGCGTTCTTAATTCCATTAAAGGTGTTTGCATGCAACTAAACTACATACCCTCTGATTTCAAGGCTTCAAACATTTAAAATAGTAGCATAGAGAAGAATGGATGGGGGGAATCAGTGCACAGAATCACTGCATCCAAAAAATCATTGCAGCAGTAATGTGCTTTGTTGCGTCTAGGCCAGCATGCTTGATATGGGGTCTTCCAGCACACTAGGCTTCATCCTGTGAAGACTCTGCCTCCCCTGCTGCAGAAGGTGTCTTCTCTGAGATAGCAGAAGTGCACTTTTCTGTTTCATTTCCAACCGCTCACAGCATCTCTGCCGTTGTTGACACATAGGCTCAGGTGAGCTAGGTGCTTGAGTCTCTGCAGCTGGAGGAGGGCTGGAAGCACAGCCTGCTTCTGTAGGCATTTCTGGCTCTGAGTCTTGACCCGCCTGTTGCTCACCCTGTAAAGCTGGAAGGGGCCCTGAATGCTCCAAGCCTAGCTCTCGTTGGTTCCCAACCTGGTTTGGGCTTACTGGTCTCTGCTCATCCCCTGAGGACTCATCACTCTCCAGGAGATGATCCATGACACCATGGTTTTATTACACAATCCCATTAGGGTAAGAGGTCTAATTTATGCCACAAACTGTACAGAATTTGGATTCAGAGCAGCTGAAGGGGGGAAATATTAGGGCTGGGGTAGCAACACTACAGTCAGGATGATTTACCCTTTTCCCCATCAAAATACCCACATTAAATTTACTGTTAGCCACAGTAGAGGTCAAGCTCCAAAAAGACTGATACAATATGGGTACCTGCCATTCTCAGGCCGGACTTCTGATGCTGAAATTGTTTAATGGACTCTTGGACTAGACACAGCTCTCTGCTGTAATCTGACACCTCTGCCTGACAACCCAAGCTGGGACACCCTGCTATCGTTCTCTTTCCCCCAATACTCCCAGTATTGGAGTCTTTGGGATGTGAATTCGTTGCATAAAAATAATGACAAAATTTATTCCCTCATACATAACAACTAAAAGTCTAAATATAGGGAGTCATTATTTTTCTATATGTTAACTTTGCACTAGGCTTGTATAAATGTCAAAGTAAGAACACTCAGGTCTTGAAAGTATCTCTAAGGAGTGTTGAAATTGTACATGGAAAGGTTATTTAGTCACTTGCTATCACAATGAGTAATATGATGCAATGCCTCTTTTTAAACATCTAACAATACACATTTTAGCTATACAGCTGAAATCAGAACATGTATGCAGCTGTGTTTACATTAGAAAAAAGTCCAGAGGTATGGAAACAAAGATGTTACTAGCTAGCACAAAAAATCCCCCTACCAAAAACACATTCACTCACAGAACTATTCCTCAAACTGTTGAAATAAACACAAAAAAATCATGGGATGATATTGTTGGTAGAAAGCAAGGTGGATGCCAGTTTTTTGTTTGTTATGGTTCTAGGATAGTTATTCTGGATTAATTTTGCAAACTAATTAGTTCCAAGCATAGGCAGTGCAAACAGACTACCGATGGTCATTGCCTTGGTGCAAAGAAGCAACAGCAGCAAACTCTCTGAAAATACAAAAACCATCAGTTGTTCAGCTCTGACTTGGATTCCTGCTGGAACTTGTGGGTTTCTTGTAAGGTACAGAGCAGAAATAAAGAACAGGAAGCTTTCCATTGGCTCTGGAGGAATACTGCAAAATTTGTCTTGGTTCGTGATTCTCCTTTGGTTATTTTTTAATCCCTGTATTAGATGGCAAATATGTAAATATATACAATGCATGAGCAGCTAGCTCTTAGGGGTTCAATTGTCAGCCTGTTCTTGAAATAACTTTAGGTGCATCTAAAGCAGGTTTTTGTATTCCACTCAGCATGTATTCCAGCTGAATATGCAGTTAATAAAACAGGGACTCTTTTAATTCCTACTGAATTCACTGGATGAGTGTTAAGCACATAGTCATATCTCATTGAAATTCAGATGCTTTATCTTGCTTCAATAGTTTTTTGTGGTTGCTGCCTGTAAAATTAACATAGGTTTTTATTTTCTTTTGCTTTAGGAAAAGAGACTGAAAAAGCCAAAGATCGTTATGATAAAGCTACTATGAAACTCCACATGTTGCACAATCAATATGTATTGGCACTGAAAGGAGCACAACTGCACCAACATCAGTATTATGATACTACACTTCCTCTATTTCTTGACTCCTTACAGAAGATGCAAGAAGAAATGATTAAAGCACTGTAAGACTCACTTTCCCCCTGTACTGTTCATCAATGAAAGTATGCATATTTCTTCTAATTCATCAGTTGAGTTGTATTACATTCTAAAACTTATTTTCTGCTGATGAATATATCTTGTTCCTGGAAGCAACTCTTTTGTAAACAGGAGCGAGACCTCTTGCTGCAAAAGACCTACTTTTGCAGAAAGTAACTTTAGGATCCCACCCCATTGTAACCAAGAAATGGCAGCCTTCAGTGTTATATATTGGTATTCTTGCCCTTTAAAACCACTTTAAACGGTAAAGGCAGCTCCTGTGCAAGCACTGGGTCATTCCTGATCCATGAAGTGATGTCCCATCACTGTGTTTACTAGGCAGACTTTGTTTGTGGTGTGGTTTGCCATTGCTTTTCCCAGTCATTGACACTTTACACATACACACACACCCCCTCCCCGCAAGCTGGTTACTCATTTTACTGACCTCAAAAGGTTGGAAGACTGAGTCAGCCTTGAGCCGACTACCTGAAACCGACTTTCATTGAGGTTGAACTCAGGTTGTGAGCAGAGCTGTGAACTGCAGTAGTGCAGCTTACCACTCTGTGCCATAGGTACCATTATGCAGTGGCCATGACCTATCATCAGTTCATTAAATTATATGAAGGGATCAGGTAGTTGTTGACTGTTATCTTTTTTGCACCCTCGTCCCATATTTCTTAAGGTAAATAAAGGTAAAAAAAAGGTGTTATGGATTTCTGAAAAGTATAATGTCTTGTTCAGACATTCTAAAACTAGGGATTCCCCCTTCAAACTACTGCTGAAATATTAATATATCTTGAAACAAATGGAACTCATATTTTGGTATTCATGAAACTACTAACCCTGATCTTTGTGTGTGTGTGTGTGTGTGTGTGAGAGAGAGAGAGAGAGAGAGAGGGAGGGAGGCTTCTACTTTCTAATTTTAATAGCAGAGAACAGCATCATTTCTGTCTACGTAAAACTGGACCTTTGTGTCCTTATCTGTTCAGTTCTTTGAATTTGTTTAGTTCTCTAGGGAACACTTTCTAACCATAACACTTCTCTTGTAACAGTAACACTGCACTATACAGCTTGTTTAGATGGTCCAAATAAACAGATGTATCCTTCATATTATAGTCCAACATTTTATAGACTGATTAGTCTGCAGTATGCTGACTCTTCAGAATTGACTTCCCAGTTGCTGGGACAAAAGAAGAGCCATGCTGGATCAAACCAAATGGCCATCTAATGCAGCAGGTGCTAGGTAGCCCATAGGCAGGTTGACTGCAACAGCATCCATCCAACTATGCTCCTCAGCATGTCTTATAAAAAGACATACTGCATCTGGGAGTAGATTTAGCAATGACTCCTAGCCATGATGAATTAGTAGTCATTGATAGCCCTGTCTCCTATCAGTTTGGCACATGGCATACAACTGAAGTCTTTGCACTTATCTAGTCTTCTTGCTTAGCTTGAACCTACAACAAGTTCATCATAGTCTGTTCTGATGAGTAGGACAGATTATACTAGACTATCAGGGGAATGTGTGGAGTTAAGGTATTGCTCGTTCATCTTTTCCCTCTTCACTACAATGGAAACAGAAGTGGAGGAGAGATAAGAAGGTTGGTATTGCGATTTTACTTCTTTCTTATCCATCATCTTTACTTTGAAAATGAGTGGAGGATGAAGAGGTAGAAGTTAAATTAGCATGCATCTCACAAACCTCTTCTTCCTAGTTCAAAAGAAAGGGAAGGGCTTATGCAAAATGCAAGATGCACTTTCCACCTTTCCTTCTTTGGAATGATATGCAGTGGAATGATATGCAGGTGAAAATAAGAACATAAGAAAGAGCTTGCTGGATCAGACCAGAGTCCATCTAGTCCAGCACTCTGCTACTTGCAGTGGCCCACCAAATGCCTTTGGGAGCTCACATGCAGGATGTGAAAGCAATGGCCTTCTGCTGCTCCTGAGCACCTGGTCTGCTGAGGCATTTGCAATCTCAGATCAAGGAGAATCAAGATTGGCAGCCATATATCAACTTCTCCTTCATAAATCTGTCCAAGCCCTTTTTAAAGCTATCCAGGTTAGTGGCCATCACCACTTCCTGTGGCAGCATATTCCAAACACCAATCATGTGTTGTGTGAAGAAATGTTTCCTTTTATTAGTCCTAATTCTTCCCCGCAGCATTTTCAATGTATGCCCCCTGGTTTTAGTATTGTGAGAAAGAGAGAAATTTTTCTCTCTGTCAACATTTTCTACCCCATGCCTAATTTTATAGACTTCAATCATATCCCCCTCAGACGTCTCCTCTCCAAACTAAAGAGTCCCAAATGTTGCAGCCTCTCCTCATAAGGAAGGGGCTCCAATCCCTCAGTCATCCTCGTTGCCCTTCTCTGCACTTTTTCTATCTCTTCGATATCCTTTTTGAGATGTGGCGACCAGAACTGAACATAGTACTCCAAGTGCAGCTGCACCACTGCTTTATATAAGGGCATGACAATCCTTGCAGTTTTATTATCAACTCCTTTCCTAATCATCCCCAGCATAGAGTTTTCCTTTTTCACAGCTGCCATGCACTGAGTTGACATTCCCATGGAACTATCAACTAAGATGCCCAAATCCCTTTCCTGGTCTGTGATTGATAGCACTGACCCCTGTAGTATGTATGTGAAGTTTGGATTTTTTGCCCCTATGTGCATCACTTTACATTTTGCTACATTGAACTGCATTTGCCACTTCTTAGCCCACTCACCTAATTTATCAAGGTCCGCTTGGAGCTCTTCGCAATCCTTTGTGGTTCTCACCACCCTACATAATTTGGTATCATCCGCAAACTTGGCCACCACGCTACCCACCCCTACTTCCAGGTCATTTATGAATAGGTTAAGAGAGAGATAGTGTTCTTCTCAGTCTCCTCACACGATATCTGGGAGTAACAGAGTTTTTAACGGAAAGCCTTAAATTCCCAACAAGGGATTGAAGGTCAGAAAATTGAGAGATCATTTACTTATGAAAAATACTTCACTCAGTTTATTAAATTCTACTGTATTTTCTTACATGGTTTTCTTTCCCTCCCACTAGAAAAGGGATTCTTGATGAATATAGTCATATCACCAGTCTTGTAACAGAAGAAATAGTGAATGTTCATAAAGAAATTCAGACTTCTGTTGAACAGATAGATCCCGGTTCAGAGTACAATGGATTCATCGAGGTTCATAGGTAAATTTCTTATTTTTTTATTTCCTTATTTTTATTCTTAAATCTGTAATCTATTTTTAAAATTAATGCTGTAAAATAGTGAAAATTGCCTGCAGTTGCCAAGAGACAGTTAATATGCATAATTTACTTTAAACAGCTGCTTTAGACACCTGCTTTGGTAGCATTTATTGAGAATGAATTTTATTTCCCAGGGGAAGTAATTAGCTGTACCTGGACGATCGGGATCTGTGTAGTGTAATCCACAAGTCGTCATTACGGAGTAGAAGATTTCACAATTGTATCGAGGGCATGTATCAATCATCGATCAAATCATCAATCAGAACACAACATGCAGTTGTGTTTTCGACTTCTCTTCATCAGTGAGAGCCTCCCCAGTTAGTCATTTATATTTAGCCACCCCCGGGATTCTATTGTTTGAATATACAAAGGGTATGGTGTCTTGAGCATGATAAATCATTTCCTATTGCAATAATTCCTGTCAATCAATTCCTATATTATACTGTTTTTAATAATAATATAGCCAATCTGTAAAAATAATAAATATGAATAAAAACTATGTCCATAATAATTTTAAATAACGACGACTTGTGGATTACGCTACACAGATCCTGATCGTCCAGGTGTGACTAATTACTTCTACAGCTCTCGGAGCCGGAAGCATTTCATTGACTTCAGAAGACCTGTGAAACCTGTTGGTTATATATACACAAAAACTGACTTGTGCAATACTTATGCACTTACTCATGTGACTGGAAGGGAAATATATAGCAAAATCTTTTTGGACTGAATGAAACTATATTGTGGTATATAAATTACTGTAATAGATTATCCGCCATATCTTCCATTAAATCATTAATTCCCAGCGTAGTAGTGAGTGCCCCAAAGTCTATTGTTTAGACATATACATATCGTAAATTTTGAGAATTGACACATTTGTGTGATTAGGTATAATAATTTGGAATACAGCACAATACATTTTGCCATTGCAGCATTATATTCATTATATGCTTTGTATTGTTGATTGTGTTTTCTCTTCATTATTTTTCCAGTCACAGTTCCTATAACTTTCTGTTTTAGCCTTTTGGCAATATCTTGTGTCTCACCCTCAGCAATAAAAAGTCATCCCAGTAACTGAAATGGAATCTTATCTTTTTTGTGCTGTTGTGGAGTCAAATAAGCAGCAGGAGGTGATTTTTTTTGCTTAAGTGTAGATTCTTTTTCTTAAGATAGGTTGTGTAGAGAAGAGAGACCCTATACTTCTGATACTCAGCTGTTTTGCATTTTCCAAAGGACACCAGATGTTGTACAACAAGAAATAGAGTTTGATACATCTTTATTGGAAGAAAATGAAAACCTTCAAGCTAATGAAATTATGTGGAATAATTTGACAGCTGAAAGTTTGCAAAGCATGTAAGTAATTTGTCTTTTCAATTTATTCCTATGTGAATTTATCCGTATTTGAGATACATATGCCCAAACTCTGCAGTTGGAATGATTTATCCAAGTAAAATAAATCTACATACATATACATATATAAATATATAGATTTAGTTTCTATGGTTTTAAAGGGATCTGGAGGTTTCTGTGTTTTTGGCAAGGATCCACTACTGAGAATATTGGCCTATAAAATGGAGGTGGATGGCCAATGAGTTACAAGGATAGGGAATAGTAACTGCAATAGAGAAAGGGAGAGTTTTTTGAGGCAGCAGTATCACTTTGAGTCCTATATAAAAGCATTGAAAGAGCATAAAATATCTGAGTTGATGAACACACTGCACTTGCACTTGTATGAATGCATACATGCATGTTGTGGTTCCTCTGTACCCACTCTCTCTTACATACTCACGTACAGAGTTCAATATCAATGGTCAAAGTTGTGGTCCAAAAATTCAGCATGGAAATTCCACAAGTTCAAGGGTGAATCAGAAACACAAGCCCAGAGACCAAAGTCAGGACAAAGTAGGAGCCTCAAGCTCAGCAGCAATTCAGCATGTAGCTTCCATGCATCTACTGTGTTTCCCTGAAAATAAGACCGGGTCTTATATTAATTTTTGCTCCAAAAGATGCGTTGGGGCTTATTTTCAGGGGATGTCTTATTTTTTTCCATGATGTTGTGCCCCCCACATGACCAGATTAGCTTCTCCAGGGAATCTGTAACTAGGGCTTATTTTTGGAGTAGGGCTTATATTTCAAGCATCCTCCAAAAATCCTGAAAAATCATGCTAGGGCTTATTTTCGGGGTAGGCCTTATTTGTGGGGAAACAGCGTATGCCCTTTCCAGCTGCTTATAAAGGCAAGGCTACTCAGAGGGTGTATAATGCTGTTCACTTGCTGGCTGCCTCAGACTTGCTCCTGCAAATGCTCCTCCTCACTGTCCATGCAGGGCCTGTGCTGGGCTGCCAGGCACACACTGTCTTTTGTTCTGTAGGGGCCCTGCAGGTTCTCCTCCCCTTCTGTTCCTGAGGTTCTAGTGGTGGGGTGGTGAGCAGGCTGGCATCTGACTTTTCACAGCTTTCTCAGAGCTGGAGGGCTGCAGGGTCACTGCACTGATGTCTGGCTGTGGGTTCATGTCTGGCCCCACAGGGACTTCTTCTCCACGTGCCACTTCTACTACTGAGTGTGGACAGGAGCCAGGGCTGCCTGCTGTCTCTTCATCAGAGAAGTCCTCAATACTTTCTGGACCAAGCTGGTTCATGACACTGTGCTGGAAAGCTCTGTGGTCATAATTTCTCGTTAGGTGCAAACAGGTTTATAATTTGTGATCACTCTTTAAAAAAGCAAGCAAAACTGAACTATTGAGGTTGTTAAATTCTACCTTAAGTGGTATGCTTAAATGTTGAAGATACAATGTATGGGTAGATCAATTTGATATAATCTTGTACTTCATATACCATATGACTGGTTCTTTGTGCAGTTTAAAAAAGTATAGTTTGGGAATGCATTCTTAGGTTGTTAAAACAATTAAATTCTATTTGCTGATGTTTAGGCTACATAGTTAGCACTATCAATATAGAGGTTTTTTTCTCCTCCATCCTGGCAACTTATCGTTATTAATTTCAGGCTATGATGGATAAATGAGGAGTCTTTAAAGCCTCCACAGATAACAGGAGGTACTTAACTTATGTGTATATGAACAAAGAAAACATGCATGTTGAAACTGTATTTGTCTAAAGAAATAGTTGTTAAGTGGGAAGGAATATTGTGAATAATAGTTTTAAACAGGCGGAAACCTTATTATTTATTTATATTTATTTGATTTGTATCCCTCCGTCCCCCGAAGGGCTCAGGGCGGCGTACAACAATGGTGTAAACAACATCAATAACTACAACATCCAATACATTACAATAAATAGTTAACATCAATAAAGATGGGCAGTAAAGTCAGCAAATAGCAGACATCACAACATCATACATTACAAATCATAATATACAAACAATAAATGGAAAAACATCAATAGGCATAACACAATAGGATACAATATAATAATATCAACAAGATAACAATGATCATAACAATATACCTAACTAAATATCAATAAATATCAATAAATATTGCACAATTATTTAATAAAAAACAACAATCATCCTAACCCAATGACAGTTCAAAATACAGATAGAGATGGCTAAAAACTGTAA
Organism: Sphaerodactylus townsendi; assembly: GCF_021028975.2. Lineage (NCBI taxonomy): Eukaryota > Metazoa > Chordata > Lepidosauria > Squamata > Sphaerodactylidae > Sphaerodactylus > Sphaerodactylus townsendi. The sequence continues at coordinate 53,374,058 of NC_059431.1, forward strand.
CCCTCATTTAAACTTCAGTCTTTCTTCAAGGAGACATGTACAGTAAACACACTAGTTTGACAGTAGACAGCTTCAGCAGCAAATATGAATTCTGGAAAAAAGTGACCTCATAGGAAGGGACAGAGTTTTGTTGATGAGGGTGACCTGGAATTGACATCACATAAAGGCTGGGGCTGTGGCCCAGCAGTGATATCCCAGGGTTGTGACTTTATCGAATATTTTAAAGCCCCGTCCTAAAAATCACAAGTTTTTCCCAAGTTGGACTAGGCAACCCAAGGTCAAGGCTATGAAAGGCTTTGTATGTGATCATCATTTCCTTGAAGTGAGCTTGGTAATTGATGAACAGCCAATAGGATGCCTTCAGAATATGGGTGATACTGTGTGATTTTTTCTGAAAAGGTTATATGTTGTTAATAAATATCTGTCATGTATAATAAAACTGGTGGGAGATGAAGTTGAATAACTGAATGTATACAGTAAAATAATCTATTCTGTTTTACTCAACTTTGTTCAGGACTGAGAGATTATTCAGGTTTTTTAAGTAATACGCGATTACATATCTATGTTTGGATGTGATGAATAGTTTGGATGTGATGAATCTCATCTCACTGCAGTTGGCTGCTGTAATGAACTTTTAAACCCTTTCATTTCTGTGAGATAAAAGTAATTTCTGTCATAGTGCAAACTGTTTATTCCTGGGCTGTAATTTATCAGCTTGAATCTGGTACGCAAACATTTGTTGGTGACTGAATGTTTCAAACATGCCTTACTTTTTATTGAGTTTATTGAATTAAAAAAATTATTTTAGCTTTAACTGCTGCTGGAAAATTACTGTTTCTAGATAATAGTTTTATTTTGTAGTAATTTAAATTCTCCAACTGCTCTAACTGTAATAAGGCTATTGACTGTAATATGACTGTAATAGGGCTATTGCCAAGAAGTCCTCAGTTTTGCATCTTAGCATCTTGTTATATTGAATTAAAAATATGAGTTATATTATGAATAGCAGGTCCTAATAAGAACAAATTTCAGCTTCTCTTATAGCATTAGCATATAAATGCTTCCTGGAATGTGATTGTTTTTACTGTCAGAAGTGTTTACAGGTGGCTTAATACTTTTAGGGTACGTAAGTGGACATAGATAAAACTGGAAATGGCTAAAGTTATTTCTTCCATATTAGTATCAATTCAGAGAAATGGAAAGAAACATGTGTTACATGTACTCAACCCATATTTGTGATCAAGGCATATATAGATTCTTTCAATTGAAACCATAGGTTGAAAACTGTAGTAGAAGAACTGAATCAGACCCAGCAGACACTTCTAAACAAGGAGGAGCTTGTGTTGGAACTAGAAAAAAAGATTGAAGAATCTTCAAAAATCTGTGGGAGGAAATCAGAGTGAGTACTAGAAGGATGATAACTCTTGAAATTATAATATACCACGATTGGATTTGGTATGTGAAATATTTAAGTGTTTATATGTAAGCATGCCAAAATGGTTCATTTCAACTTGTTATGTTTCTTCTTGAAATTCTCAGAATTTTGTATTTGATAAGAACCAAAAAAGGTTTGACCTTTGTGCATTTGTAATGATTGATAAAAAAATAGTTCCTTTTGTTGGATGAATATGTTGGAACTGAGATGTATAGGTCAGATCACAGAAAATAGAACCAAAATTTGCTGATGCCTCTCTCCCAAGTTGGTCATTTTCCCAAGTTGGTTATTAGAGGTAAAACATCTGTGTGCTTGCAAGCAGATCTGTTTTGTGTCTTAAGGGGAATTTGAGAAACCACTTTCCTTAGATGTTTTACAAGCTCGCCTTTCACCAAGGGTGCCAGAAACCTGTCTGTATCCTGGTACTTATATCACTCTTCCTTTCTTGTCTCTCACAAGTGACATCCCAACTAGTGACATCTATTATATCATGTCCACTTTCTTTCCCTTTCTTAATGTAGTATAGGTACAGAGATGGCAATCTCTACCTTTAACTTTTCTGCATGGTAGTCATCAAATTTTCTGAACTCCTTCTGTTGCCCACTCTCAATATTCATTACTGAGGACACACTCAAGCCAAAGTATTCTTATACTTCTGTAGCAAGGAATCTCCACACCCCACTTGGAACAAACGTGCTGCTTGTTGCATGCCTTAGGTACAGTGGGTTAGATAATGTTTTTTCTGATTATGCAATTACATAGGAAAACACAAAACCATTCGATATTTTTGTATCAATTATTGTTCTGCACAGTTGGAGTTTGTGTTGGTGCACAAAAAAGGTTTTTGAGGTATTTTCTGGCAGATACATTTGAGGAAAATATGTTAAATTCTTCATAGTTTTGACAGAAATGCTGCCCAGTTCTTCTCTGAGCTACTTTTGTTATCTTCTTTTCAGTGTTGTACTTCTGCTCAGTCAAAAGCAGGCACTAGAGGAACTGAAGCAAACAGTTCAGCAATTGAGATGCACTGAAGTCAAGTTTGCTGCCCAGAAAGAACTTCTAGAACAAAAAGTTCAAGAAAATGATGGGAAAGAGCCCCCACCTGTTGTAAATTATGAAGAAGATTCCAGATCAGTCACTTCTATGGTAAATTTTATGTTTATTATTCATTGGCATAAAGTTTTACTGTTATGAATTTGCAAGGATTCATGATTAATGTAGAACTATGTTACAGATGGACCTACTCCATGGTGTTTTATTTCTTTGTTTTTTAATAGTAATCATTATCAAATTAGTAATCTTCCAGTTGTTTTTATTTTTACATGATTGATTCAGCTTCATATAAAAAATAAAGTTCCCATCTCTCATCAAATTCATTTTTTGCCAGTCTGTTTACTCCTTTGTTGATTATTATCCTTTCCTAATGGTTATTTGAAAATTGGTTAAAAATCATAGGTAGTAGATGTTTTGTCATGCCCTCTAATCACAAACTTCATGGTTCTATCTTCAAGGCACTAAAATGAGGGCTATCCACAGAAAATGTAGGGGACTCCACAGGAACAATGAAAAATACTAGTTTTTGAATTCAAGAACATTACCTCTTTCTCAATTTGACGAGGACTGAGCTCATTCATTGCCTTTTAGCAAGCACTGAATATTGAAGGTAGTTGAGTGTCAGTTAAGGGGGAAAATATAACTAGGTGGGGATGGAGTAGAAGAAAGGAGCCTGATCAAGCTGACATAAGTTTATGGTATCCAGAAATGGGGCAGATTTGAATTGAGTGACGGGGAGAGATGCATTGGTGAAATGTGTATTGGTAGAACATTGATTTGCCACAATCCCAAACCCACTTTTCCTAGTTCCACTCCCACCAGATGCTATAAGTTTTTAAGAATGTCTGATTTAAAGTTAAAAGTTGAAGCAGGAGGATTAATGAGGTTTGAAGGAAAACATCACCCAATCCTGCCCCAATGATTCCTCAAACTCCAGCGTAACTACCGGTACCAATGTAAAGAGTCTTAGAACTGAAAATAAGGTCAGGGTGAATATTCTGTATGACAGAAAAATGTGCTGAGATTTGAGGCTAGGTAAGTGGATTTTTCCTGAATTAGTCCAAACCTTAGCAGTCAAAGCATTAGTGAGCATTAGCTCTGGCAGCTTCAAATGTAAATGGGTTCAGTGTTGGCATATTCCTAATTATTAGGTGGAGGATTAGAATACACAGAATGTGTTTGCCTTCATTTCCTGTGTACTGGCCAGGGACTGTTGGTTTATATGAGGTTTTACATTTTGTTAGCGTGACAGTTATTTATTTATCTTAATGGGAGAGAAATTCAGTAGACTATGCAAAAAAGGGTATACAAGAGTTTAGCAAATCCTTTGGATACATAATTAATCTGAAACGAAAGTGTTGGCTTTAATCACAGATATTACCATTAGAGAAGAAATTGCTTCTACATTTTGTATTAAGTGGGCTGCAACCTCAATAAGAGATTTGGTATCTGGATAAATTCATCTGTAGCAGACTTCTTTGAAGTTATGTAAAACTCTGAAGTAAAACCAAGAGTGATTTGTAAAATTGGTCAAAGCTACGAAATTTTCTGGTTCAGGAAAATTACTGGCATCAAAGTAGTGATTGTTTCTGCTTAGGAGTAAGCAACAGGGATTGGGAGGTTCTTGAATAAATTTTTTTGGAACAATGTTGGAAGTGTGGTATAAATTGAGAAAAGACTTAAGCTCTTCATTATCCCTATTATCATCCTTCATTTTTAATTTTGATTTTAAAATTGAGCCCATCATGCATTTGGACAGAATCAGGCATCACTTGGCTGGTAGCAGTTTGTATTTATTTATCATATTTATGTTCTGATTTATCTTATGGTGATTTTATTTATATTTTTTATTTAGAATATCTATGTATTATCTGATTCTCTCAGAATGGTCACTACATTTCTAATGAAGACTGGTTGAAATATTTTTACTATATATTCACATTTTTGATATCAAAACAACTTCTCATCCCCATGACATCTTTTGAGAACATATTAAGCAAAAATGGGGAGATGAAGGATTTATTAAAGTTAATTTTAGTAGAGGTGGATAAACCTGTATTTTATGGTAAACAAAAATGAAAAATGCGCAACTCATTACTGTTATTGTCAGAATATTGGTATGTGGGTACGGATTGATTAGATACTATTTTTTTGTTGTGATTTTGTGGAAAGAAAATTAGTATTTCGAGGGGCATGTCTTTTTCTTTCTATATTACGATTACGTGAATTTTGAGGGGTAGTGTGGTTACTATGTTCTGCATGAGATCATACATTTGCTAAAGTAAAAGTTTGGCCTTGTGGCATATTGTGTTTTCATACAGCCGTATGATTTATTATTCTCTTTAGATGATACTGCTTCCTCCACTCTTTTCCCCTGCTATTCTTTTACCTAAGTGCCAGATTTATATATATTCCTGTTACTATGTATTTTTACTGAATGTATTGTAGCAGAAAATATTGTAGCAGATTAGGGGTGCCATGGCAAAGGGTGGAAAAGAGGTGCAGTGATTCAAGAACTGGAGGTAAACTGGTCCTGTGCAAGTTGCTTATACTGGCCTAAACCTAAAGACAACCTGGGCTATCTAATGGCATGCCAAAATTTCAGAGAGTGGATGACTTGATTTACTTCTTGCATTTCAGGGGAGATAGCTGAAAGTCTTTTGATTTCTGTTTTTGTGCATGGCATAACAGAGTGCAAATGAAGAAATAACTATGAAAATTAAAATGAGGAAGTATAATCTTTGTCACCTCCTGGCATTTATTCACTTTGGAAGGCTACTTTGGAAGGCAGGTCAAATGGAGCCAAAGGGTGCGAGGATTTAGGGCACTAAGAAGAAAGAGCTTGAACTTCTAATGCAGATAGAAAAATATGATGTCATAAGTATTGATGTAATAGTGGATGGATATGAGTTATTCAAGAGAAACTGAAAGATTGAAAAAAAAAGGCAGAGTGGCACTGTATGTGATGAAAGGATTGCTTGTCAGGAAATAATGGAGAAGGATGACAGCCCAGTGGAAAGTATCTGAGGATAAGCAAAGGAAGGTCAAACAATATTGTGACTAGAGTCTGATGCAGACCTCCTGACCAGGGTGACATGGTGGATGCTGCCCTCCTTGAGCACTTGATAAGATATTAAAATAAAATGACCTAGTAGTTATGGGTGACTTGAGGTTCCTTGATGTGTGCTGGGAGCCCAACTCGGCAAAGCATCCAGTATCACACAAGTTCCTAACCTGTCTGGCCGACATCTTCCTTTATCAAATGGTGGAGTAAGCTACGAGGGGCTCACCCATACTCAACTTTATATTGATCAATAGGCAAGATATGGTGGATGGGGTGAAAGTGGTGGGAATCTTAGGGTGAGGTGACCATGTCCTCCTAGTATTCCTTTTGCTGTAGGGCACATAAAAGTTTGTTACCACTTGGGTCTGTTAGATTTTAATAGGGCAGACTTTAATAAACTCAGAGGCGTGATGGGAGTCACTCCATGGGCAAAACTGTTGGAAGGGAAAGGAGCAAGTGAAGAGTGGGCTCTCATGAAAGAAGAGATCTTGCAAACTCAAACTATCACTATTCCAACAAGACGGAATCCTGGTAGGGGCTTGAAGAAGCCAATGTGGATGAACAAAGAACTCAGTGATGAGCTAAGGGAGAAAAAGACAATGTTCAATAAATGGAGGCAAGGACATTCCTCTAAAGAAGAGTATTTGAGGGTTGCTAGGTTCTGTAGGTCAGTCATCAGAGAGACCACAGTGAGCTGAGGCTTGCCAGGGAGAAGCAAACAAGAAGTGATAGGCCTACTGTTGAGTAAGAATGGAGGAAATGTGACAGAAAGAAGCAGGAAGTCTCAATGCCTATTTTGCTTCAGTTATTTTTCCAGAAGGAGAGAACAGGCCAAGGATGAAGGTAAGGGAGGGGTTCTCGGGTTCAACCCCCCCACATTGCATGTCCGAAGCTCCGCCCCCTGTTTGTGTTTTTTGTGTTTTTTTGTTTTTGGCCTGCAGGGGGCACATTTTTTAGGCTAGCAACACCAAAATTTCAGGGATTTGTTGGGAGACTCTCCTGATGGTACTACCTATGTTTGGTGAGGTTTGGTTAAGGGGGTCCAAAGTTATGGACTCCCAAAGGGGGTGCCCCATCCACCATTGTTTCCAAAGGAAGCTAATGGAAGATGGGGGCTACACCTTTGAGGGTCCAAAGTTATTGACCCATGAACCAAACTTCACCAAACCTGGGAGGTATCATCAGGATAGTCTCTTACTGATACCACCCAGGTTTTGTGAAGTTTGGTCCAGGGGGTCCAAAGCTATCGACTCTCAAAGGGGGTGCCCCCATCCCTCATTGTTTCCAATGGGAGCTAATAGAAGATGGGGCTACACCTTTGATGGTCCATAACGTTGGCCCCCTTGAACCAAACTTCACCAAACCTGGATGATATCATTAGGAGAATCTCCTAAAGATACCCTGAAAGTTTGGTGCTGCTAGCTGAACAATTGCATTTGTGACAGCAGGCACCCTCCAAATTTCCCCAGATTCTCCTTTTAAATCCACCCCCTTTGGCATGGATTTAAAGGGAGAATCTGAGGTCCCCAGTTTAAACATTGAAAAGGATGCTGTTTCAGGTGGGCGAGAATCCACCCTAAAACAGCATCACTTTCAATGTTGTTTTAACTGGGGACCCCAGATTCTCTCTTTAAAGTTTAAACACCATTGAAAGTGATGCTGTTTGGGGTGGATTCCAGCATAACTGCTGCTGCCCATGGGTGTGTGTGTGCAAAACTCAGATTTTGCACCGGGCTCCATTTTCCCTAGCTATGCCTCTGCCCAGAGGGGAGGGCAAAAGGGGCTGCTGGCTGGGAGCCCAGCTGGTGGGGGGGGGCGGGGGAGGGCGGGACAGAGGAGTCTGCCATCCCTGGCCTGGGAGAGCAGCCTTTATAACCACTGAGGCCACGGGCGGGGGAGGCGTGGCCGCACCCCCAGCAGCAGGTGGGGGCCTAGCCCTACCCCCTGAACCCCCTCCATAAAAAATCTATACCTACATCCCTGGAACAGGCTCATCTTGAGATGGTCAGAGGCAATGCATGACATCTGGGTTGCCAGTTGACATGGTCTGGAAAGTTGTTGAGAGGAACATGGCTCCATTGGATGAGTACATACCCCCCCCCCCAGGTGTGCTCCTGAGAGTATTCAAAAAATTCACTGGATAATTTGCAGAGTTTTTGTATATAATCTTCCAGATGTCTTGAAGAATAGGCAGTGAGCTACAAGGTAGAGGATGGTGAAGGTTATCCCCATCTTTTTCATAGGGTAAGTGCTCCATCACCTTAATCATCTTGGTTCCTTTTTTCTGACTTTCTCCAGCTCTGCAACTCCTTTTTGAGATAAAGCAACAAAACTGCACACAGTATTCCAAATAAGGTTGTCCCATAGATCTGTGCAAGGGTATTACAATATTGGCATTTTTTTTTCAATTTTCAATTGCTTTCCTAATAATTCCCATCATGGAGTTTGCCTTTTTTGCACACTGAGCCAATATTTTCCTCAAGCTATCCAGTACAACTCCAAAATATTTGATGTTAATCTCTGCATATTTTGGAAGGTAGGATTTTTTTTCTAGTGTATACCACCTTACATTTAGCAGACCTGAATAAGCTTATGTCCGTACAGATTTCAGTGACTGGTATCCAACCATTTGTGCAAGAATAGCATGAAGCATTTTCTTGTATTCTCTATTTCTATGCCCTTTCCAAATTGTGGAAAGGTTATTCTTTTTATGTTATGTCAGGAGCCTCCTAAAACCTGACAATAGTTTAAGGTGTTTATACTTCTATGGTGTGTGAATTTAAATTAATTTAAAATATCACCACATTAATCTAACTGGCACAAAGTAAAACTTCAAATCTAGCCAAAAGAATTTTGAAGATGCATAATATTTGGGCCAATATGCCAGTAGGTGGAGCTCACTCCTAGCTAAAATGGGATGATTTAAAGAAGAATCTTGATTTAATGCACATGTTCTGAGAACAAATATTTATCAATGACATTACTCTTTGTCTACTCATAAAATGTGCTGGTTTTGAGTATAGCTGGACTGTGCGGGAGGAGATATTTCATGTTCTGAGGCTAGTTAGGACCTGATAGTTTAGAATCAGCATTTCAAACTATGACTGAAAACAAAAGATCTTTCAGTACAGTTCCCTAGTAGTTTTCCAGCACCATCTTCTGGAATTGGTTAGCCGAGGAAGAATGAAATAATCAAAACACAGCACCCACAACTCCACCACCCTCTCCAGAAACATACCATGGTCAGTGGTGTGAAAAGCTGCTGACAGGTCCAAAAGAATCAACAGGTATTCACTCTCCCATTTTTTTCTCCCAGTGCAGGTCATCCATTAGAGTGACCAGTCAGGTAACAAACATGTGCCTTTGTTTGGATTGTAGTGGGTCCAGATAAACAGTCTCTTCCAAGACTGACTGATTCTGGTCAGTCACTGCTACTAAATACACTGCTTCACATCCAGTCAGTCACTGCTACTAAATACATTTTCAAAACTTTTATTTCCCACCCCCCCAAAAAATCAGATGCAGTTTTTCCCCTATGGGAAACAAATGTTCCTTCCAGCAACTTCATAGGAGTCCCCTTGAATTAGGGAGATGCAGCATCATATCTGGGATGAGCACAAAGATTTTCTGTCATTACTTCAAAATGCGCTCCTGCTGGAGATATGGGCTATCCTATTCTTTACTTTTAAGAGGGGCTATAAAACCTTTGTATATGAGAGATTTTTTATATATAAGTAAATAGGGTACGGTTCTCTTCCAGAAATGTATGCCAGTACTATTCAAACTCTCACAATCTTCCCTAGTAACTTCTGATAGACATTAAACAATATAGATAAGAAAGTGGATTGTCGTGGGGCATGGTTGAGCAACATGGACCACCCTTTGTGACCTACTCTCCAAGAAACAAAACAGTACCAACCAATCAGAAAAATCCATAAGAATGCTGTAGTTGACATTAGGTGTCACTGAGAAATGAAGGGCAAGCAACAGGATGCCTTCCTCCAGCCATCTTTCTGGCATACATTCATCAGACTACCAAAATGATCTTTTGTTCTAAAGCCCTACGCTGAAACAACTAAAAGTAACAAAAAAGAACTCTACTGTAAGGGAGAAGGGTTTGCTCCTGATTTCTTCTGCTCCAAATAGAAACACAATCAAAAATTTACTGCTTTATTATTAGTAAATCAAATAGGATTCACTCTTTTCTCTGTTATGTGCATTTTCTTATTCTCCTAGTCCTCAGATACCCAAATCATTAGGTTATTTTTCTCAGTTCAAGCAAAACATCCATCAGGAGTTATCAGTCTTTAAAGTCTTTAAAAGCTTCTGAATTATTAAATGTATTTCTATCCAAATGTCTTAGCTTTATTTCAAGTCTACCATAAATGGCAAAACCCTTCATGATTTTCACATTTCTAACATACACTTGAAACATTTTTATACATTTTTGTGAATTTCTCTAATAAGTATTAATGATAGATAATTTTTTTGGAAATTCTCTTTGAGGCTGGCATTGGCTGGTAAATTTAAGATCCTTTAACCACATACTCTCTGATTAATCCATTTGTATATAATGCCCAAAGTTACTGGCCCATTTTATCACACAGTTGTTCATTCTTTCTCCATTTCAAATTTCAACAGAAGCTTATGCATTCTGGCAATAACATGATCATCGTTATTACATAGTTTTACTTTAAATTCAGTCTTAGAGTCTTCAAAACCATGATATCTTTTATCTGCTTTGAATCTTTCCAATAATTGTGCATAGAAAAACTAATGACAGATATGATCTTCTGCTACTAAAGCTTGTCTCGATTTCATTTAGTTTGTCATGATATGTTAGCCGCCTACTTTCAGCTATAATTTTTCATCTGATTAGGGCTTTTTGTGATGGGAGCCATAATGGTGTTTTCTGATACAACCTAGGTTTGTACTTGTCCCATATTCTCAGAATGACATGTCTAATAAAATGATTTTTTAGATCCTTATTAACATTAACTTTGTCATACCGTAAAGAGGCATGCCATCTGAATCTCATATCATGTCTCTCTGATTTCAGCAATCTTCTATTTCTCAACAGAACCATTCTGACCAATCTTTAACTTAAATTTATTTTCACGTATAATAACCACTGTTATGCCTGTATTAGGCCAACATGTGATTTGAAACATTATTTTAAACCTTCTTGTTGCTCGTTTGTTACCTGTATGGTCTTCCGTGACCTGTCTTTTTTCAGTCTTTCAGCAAAATCTTAGCAGTTGTTACTTTTAAATTGTTCAGTACTGACAGTAATAAAGTCTTGGAATCCTTGACTTTGCTGATTAAAGCAGCATGGTTTTCACACTGTGTTCTGTGGCACTATGTGTTTCATCACAGGGGAAGGTGTGCCAATATTCTAAGCAGCTCCAGCTGCAGAATTCTCATATTCAAAGTAAGACACAGGAAAACTGTCAGCTTCTTGGACATTCTATCTCTCCAGTAACTGGGAGCCAAATAGTGAAAGTTAAAACAACTGGCTGAATACTAGCTTGTTTGCTTAGCACAATGGGAACATTTCAGCAGTGCCTTAAATATTATCAAATGCTTATCATTCAGAATGGAATTAAATAATTGGTAACTTGTATTGCAACAAGTGCTGAGGAGATTAGTAAACCATCTTAAGGATTCAGACTTGATCTGAACAGCTACTGTGTCAATAGTTGTAGGGTTTTAGACTTGGCAAGTGAAACAATCTTGGCACAGTTATGCTGAAGGTACTATGTTTTGTTTAAAATTGTTTTGAGATTCCACATAGCTAGCTAATTTCTTGTATTAGGACTGGACAAAGTATATTTTTGGTTCCTTATTGGAATCCACCATGGACCAAAAATGCTGCAAATGCCTGATACTTCCTGCAGTTATGGGGAGTGAAATGTGTACTTCATGTAACAATGAACAGAGTTCAGCTCCTTCTAAGTCCATCTCAGTTCCTTCTAAATCCATCTCAGTTCCTTGTAAATCATGTACTGTTCCTTCTAAAACTACAGCAGCTCCTAAAGCCCTTGCATGTCCTCTCCAGTCACAGGAGAAGCCACTCACAAAAGATAAGGTAAGAGATTAATTTGTATGGGTGAACCATGAGAAAGTGATTTACATCTTCTCCAAAAAATTATGTTGAATCTTGGAAAACTGCTGTATTTTCTGTTTTCTAGTGAAACCAATTCTACTGTTAATAATGTCATCCTCTATTGTTTAGTGGCACAAGATAGATATCCTCATGCTGAAGCGCATCCATGTTTGAGTCCTGTGTTGACTTAAAAGAAAAATGATGACTTCTGGAAGAACTCTCTGATAAGGGCCTTACTTATGCAAGGAGCTTCTTTTGGGAAGAAAGATAGAGACATCTTGTGCCAGTCTTGAGGACCTTGGACCAACTTGTTCCCAAACTCTTAACCAAAAGAAAATAAATCAGCCCCCAGAAGCTAATCACTTGTTTTCATTAACTATTAACTAATTATTGGTTTGCATCTCTTCTGATTTAACCGTAGGGATATTTCAGTGCATGGCTTCTTTTGTTGCAACTTGCCATCTAAAAATAACCTTTAATTTTGTATTATCACATAAATGTTGGGATTATTTTAGGGCTGCATTAACTTGGCATACTGAGGTGATTTATGTTGGGGAAAAGTAGTAATTTTATATTTATTATAAATACGCTAATTTATATGTAGAGAGAGATATTCATTATCAGTTACTTTCTTAATCCACTTATATTCCACACTCATATTACACATTCCTTCATTACGAATGTCATTTTCTACTTAGGATAACATAAGAATCTGATAAATATTCCACCACTTAATTTCCTCTCTAATTTTTAATGCAGTCTTACCAGTTTTAACTATCACCCATTTCTTCTTTAACCAAGCTATCTTAATTAGAACAAGACTTGATTTCTATGGACTAACTCATTCTTGCAGTTTTTAATAAATTTAAGTGTATTTCATGAGACAGTGGATAAAACTCCCTTTGCATAATAATAAAAACCCCTCAGGTACCAGTTGTAGATCAGTTTTCAGAACTTCAGTTATTTTCCATCATTTCCCAATAAGTTTTCACACAATTACATAACTGTCACGTATGATAAAATTAGCCTTATCTCTTGACCAATGCCAGCATCTGCTAATTGAGATTGTAAAAATTATATACAGATAGCACTATGTATTTTTAAGTTTACAAGATGCAATCGAGTTGCATTTTTAGGCCAGATAAATAACCTTGAACACCAGTTGACTGTCTGGTTCTATTGTGGTTCTCAGACATTGCCTCTTTTCCAGTTGCTGGCTATGTCCAGACTTGTATTTGTAGTACTATTGAACCTTTATGTACTGAACAGTTAAGAAAATCTGAAGCACATGAAAATGTTATCCAAAGTAGAGACACAATCTCTCAAGAATATTAGCTTAGAACAGAGCTGCTATTAATGTTGCGAGAGGCTGGGTAAGGAATCTTTAATACCAGTGTATACAAGATCAGCGCTCGGAAGAAAATCTACTGAGAGGAATATAGTCCAAATTGGTAATCTTTATTGTAGGGGAAAGGGTTTACAGTAATTTGGTTCAATGAATCAAACATGCACACACAAGAGTTTCTAAGATATAGATAGGTTAGAAAATAGATTTGGAATAGAAAGAGGTATGGGATATATGGGTAATGCAACCTGATAGCAACATGAAGAAGATCCAAGGTTCAGAGCCAAACGGCCAGCGTTTAGTTCCAGGGGGCAACGGTTGGACAGAGCGACAAAAACAGAAAGGTGTCAATGTAACATCTTCCTATTTTGCACTGAGCAATTGGTCCTTCGGGTGGTAGGATATTCATAGGGTGAAGAACTACTTCTGGGACAACTTCTGGGAGGTATCAGGGTTAGGGTTGTTTTTTTGAAAAAAATAGAGTGCATTGTAAGGTGGTCAGAATAAATTAGTTACAGAAGGGTGTATCTGAGTTAAGATAATCAGGGGAGGTAACGACAGTAGAAGTCTTCTTGTGGCTGGAAATGAGTATCCATTCAGCAGGGCTACTGTATTGTGTTTAGGACACATTCTTCCTTGGCTGTGGGGCTGAAATTGTGCTACTATAGCTAGCAAGCTGAGAGCTTGAGAACAGAAAAACAATTCCCGGAAGTTTCTTGTGAGCAGACCTGGCTATTGCCAGACAATGGGCTCCCCATCTCTGCAACACCAGCATCACCCTTTAGGCTGGCAGGTGAATAAGCACTCCCCCTCCCCCCCCCCCCCAATACTAGGGCGGTATGGTAATAAAAGGGTATCCACAGTATATGAAGAAGAAAAACAGCCATTGGCTATGACTGGAGAAGTGATGGTCTGGGAGCTGTAAAAGTGCAAATCATAAGAGGCAAGAAGAGAGACAATGCTAATTATGTACAGAAACCTATTAATTATGGCTCAGTGAATTCCTGAGTATCAGGATTCTGTAGCTTTCATAAAGACTGCAGGGGAGAAATGTAATAAACTTTTGTACATTTTAGTATTAATAGATGTTTACTTGAGAGAATTTTTTTCAGGAGTTGCTGTGTTGGAAAACAGAATCATAATGCAGAATGTTTATAATATATGTCTGTTACATTTGCTGTGCTAACTCTTATTTTTTTACATGCTCTGGCATGTGTGCAATTCAATGAGTTTTTGCTGGAAGCATTTGTAAGTACTGTAGGACTGCTCAAATATCCTGGCTTTCTAAGCAAGTAAGAATATATCAAATCTATTTCCTTCGAGGTAGCATTAAAAACAGTTTTATGGTGATACTTATGGTGGACTTCACCATGCATGGGTTTCTCATAAATTATAGTGCATTTTTGGACTGCCTTTGCAGAATTGGCTGATTTGAATAAAAAGTCAACAAAGTACGCAGTCACTTGCAGTGCCTCCCCCCACCTCAAATTACTAGAAAAATAGGAAGATGTTACATGCTTGATCAAGTATTAACTGTATTAGAACATAACAAATAATAGACAATTTTGATATTTGTGCTAATTACAAAAAGTAAAGGGCATAAAAGACCATTCTTTGTTTACTCACTCTTTGCATCTCACTGTTTACCATGATGGGGACCCAGAGTGTCTTATATTGTTCTCCTTTCCTCCATTAATGATCCAAGAACAGGTCCAATTTTCTGGACCCTCAAAGGGGTAGGGTTCATCTCCCACTGCCCCCTGAAGCAAAGTTCACCAAACCCAGGTGCTCTTACCAGGAAGGTCTCCTGAAGCCGCCCTACAAGTTTGGTGCCTCTACCTTAAAAAATGTGCAGCCTGCGTGCACACACCCAGAAATGTCCCATTGGCTGCAATGGAGCCAGGCCAGTTCAGAAGGGAATCTGGGGAAATTTCTTGGGGTGCCTGGCAGGGGTGCATTTTTTTGAAATAACAGCACAAAACTTGCAGGGTGTCTTCAGGAAAGACTCTTGATGATGCCATCCAGGTTTAGTGAACTTTGGTTCAGGGGGTGCAATTTTATAGACCCTCAAAGAGGTCCCCCATCTCCTATTGGAAACGAGAGAAGGGGGAAACGAGAGAAGGGGGCACCCCTTTCAGGGGTCCATAAAATTGGACCCCCTGACCCAAACTTCACCAAACCTGGTTGATATCATCCAGAGAGTCTCCTGAAGATACCCTGCAAGTTTGGTACTGCTAGCTTAAAATGTGCCCCCTACAGGTAAAAACCATAAAAACACAAAAATACCTAAAAAATAAAATCCACCCAATTTTTTCAGATTTTTTCAGAAAATCCAAAAATATTCGTGTTTATTGAATTAGGTACCTGGTTTTTTAAACTTTAACAACAATTTTAAAGTCAAACAAAGCCAAATCTGAATTTTACCGAATTCTTTCAGTATTGCTCATGCTTACTGTCTACTTTCAAATGAAGTTTTGTTGCAAGTATAATATGTGTCCAAAACTACAAACAATACATAACTACCACAAGGTATCTGAAATACAGACCCCAATAACACTGATAAAAATCCTGTGCAGTGCAAAACATCCACTAAGCTAACCAAAACTCGGTTGTGCGCTAGTCTTGAACAAGCTTAAAGGCTAGTAGAACATAAATTCCATTCATCTGTTTCCAAAATGCACAAAAATTTGCTAGAACAGCAGTGGCTTGAAACCATCATGGGCTGCAGTCTGCTCTGAAAACTCTGGCTGCTGCAAAATGTCCTTCAATTTGGATGTGAACATTTCACAATCATGCCAGATTAGGCAGGTGAAAAACAGTGAATGTGAATTTTGAGACACTTCTGGAGAAACAGCCTGCTGAAGGCGCCTCCCTTTTGTGCTATGAAGCAGATGATCCTGAATTTAAAAGTCTTCCTCATGAAAAGCAACAATATAAACAAAATTTATATTACATAGTAATTGATACACGATAAACAGTGCAGACTACAAAAGAAAATAATTGTACCGTGTTTCCCTGAAAATAAGACAGTGTCTTATATTAATTTTTGTTCCCAAAGATGCGCTATGTCTTATTTTCAGGGGATGCCTTATTTTTCTGTGTTCTGTTCATCGGGCATGCTTCCAAACAAAAACTTTGCTACGTCTTACTTTTGGGGGATGCCTTATATTTCGCACTTCAGCAAAACCTCTACTATGTCCTATTTTCAGGGGATGTACTTGCTTTTTGCACCTCTTCATATTATAACTGTTCACACATAGTATTGGATAATGTTTCAAATTTAAAAGACACTGGCTTTTTAAACCCCCCAAGAGTTTAATACAGTAGACAACAGGTTTTCCTGATAGACTAACAAATGGCACAGAAGCCAAGATGGTTCGATAGAGTTGCATGCAAGTACTGATATTTTTCTGAATTATTTTAAAAGTGTGCAAAGACTTCCAGCTGTATTTCCATGTAGTTGTGTGGGAATACTCTTTGGAAGTACCAAGTTTGTATTCGTAGTTAGTGTCAGTTTCCAGATCAGACAACAAACCACTTGTAAGTTTCCAAGGATTTTTTTGCAGACATGAAAGAAACAGAAGACAACAGTTCTGGTGGAAAAGGCACCAGGCAGTTGATAATATGAGTGAAAGATTCTCACCCCCACAAGTGAACAGAAGGAGCTAGAAAAGTCCAGCCTGGAGGCCCGTCCCAGCAGCAGAACTCCAAGGCCAGAGTTAGTAGATAGCGGTGCATCTGCAAAAGTGAAAGTCACTCCTGAACAGTTCCCCCTTACAACAATGCCATCCTGACAGCTAGAGAGTATGAGAGACTTACACCATCAGTTGTCCTTAGGAACTGGCAAAAAGTCATAAGCCCAGGTTATAAAAGGAGATGGTGAAACACATTGCCAGGTAGATGTTAGATTAGGAGGGCTTACCTTGCCGAGCAATAGAGCCAGAAGCATGGGTTCAGAAGAGAAGTTGTCAGTGTTGAAGGTAAAGGTTGAAGTACATTTGCAGTAAAACACAAGTTGCTATTTCTAAAGTGCTAGTAAATACACTTTTGTAGCAGTTTGCCAGGGTCAGGGGCACGCTTCCTCCTGAAAGCTCCCCACCAGAGGGTTCTACAGAGGCATTTGTTTGGGAAGCATTTTTGTTTCATCAATGCTTTTGTGATTTGACACTGCGGTCTGACTCAGTGTAAGAGCTACATATGTGAAGAAATATCCTATGCAAGCTATATCTGTAGGTATGGGTTGGAATGAGATTCCTAAGGTGCCAGAGGAATTAATGTTTCTTTTTATATTAAGTAATTTCTTAAAATTAGACTTGCAACATGCTTCAAATTCCAAGCTACATAGATTTTTGCAGGCAAAGGTAGATTGTTCCACTTTATAGGTAAGTCACAGGACACCAAATCAAGGAGATTGCTAGCTAGAACCAGATATTGGATAAAAAAGGACCAGATATTAAATAACAGTGTGAATGTTGACATTCTCTAGTCTAGAACAATAAAGCTGGGGTAGCTATTTTGATTATTTGAGATAAGGGAGCAGAGAATCAACAGGGTGGCTGATATACAAGGGTAATTTGACTTGATCTCAGTACCAGGTACAGAATCTTATAATCTATAGACTGCTGAACAGGGTTTCTGGTAATGGAGATCAAATCTTAATAAAATATATCAGTAGCACCACACCTTTTACCTCTGGGTCTCAAGTTCTGGTCTATCAAGAAATCTGCTGGACACAGTTATAATAATGCAATCCTCTCCCCTTGTCAAGTCAGCTCTTGCAATAGATCTTTGAAAGAACTAATTGTCTTTGTAATCTTTGTTTTGTTAACATCATCCCTGTTTACTGTGTGAAGATACTGAAGCAGTTGAATCTAATGATGTATATATTTTAACATTTTGTGGAAAAATGCTTTTGGAAAGGTGATGCGCCTTATTGTAGGCAGATAGTTATTCTGGATTTTAGGAAATATCGTCCTTGGGGAGAAAATGTTAGTATAAAATCAGTGCATTACTTAAATGCATTTTTAGGATGCCTAATTAGGATGCACAGATTATTTCTCATCCCTTGCCCCCTCAGTGATATGAGAAACAGTCATTTAGCTGATGCTAATCCCTAGGACTCATTTAGCTGAAGAAGACCCTTTATCTTGTCATTACTTGAGGTGCATGAAATGAGCTGATCATCCCAAGTCCTGGCAGACCTAGAGGCAAAATTAGGCACCGTATCCATGGTAATGCAGTGAACGGTTTTTAAAGTAGCCATTTAATCCATTGATATAAAATTGACTTGCCAGTGGAGTCCGAGCAGCCTTTTTCTTGTTGGACAGATAGTAATTTAAAATTGATATGCTGTGTTGTGTAGACTTGAGATGTTTTATTTGAACACTGTTGGTGCAGTTTGGAATAGATATTAACTGCTGAGTTCTATAATTGTCTCAAGATTATTTTGATGTAGAATTTAAAATTGTTTCTATTCTCTTTTGTTCTCATTGACAATGTTTGTGTTCCTTTACAACATAAAATTCAGCGTATTGTACTGTTCTGCAACTAGAGCTTCTCTTAAATATCATCCTGGTCATTTGCTGAATAGTACAGCAGAGAAGATATTATTTGAATATGCTTTTAGCTCACATTGCCTTCCATATCCTGTAAAAGCATTCAGTGAGATCCTTAAGTGAATTGAGGCTGGTGATATCTCCCACGGGGGTTAATTCGTGGGAATGCATTGCTGTATTCCATGATGTTTGGAGTGCATCCCTGCATCGCTCATCTCCTCCCGCATCGGAGAAGGTGGTAAACTGCAGTTTCACAGATCAGAACGTTGGTATGCATGGCCATCAACTGGCGGCTTCAGCACCTAAGCTGTTCACCTGAATCCTCTCCTGCCAGTGTCCTGTTTATACCTCTGTTGATAAGCGTGGAAAATGGTTTTTGTACTTTTGTATTTTAAAAATCCTTAAGAATGCAAAATGAAGATGGTTGTGATTTCCTCTGCTGTGTAATGAGAAGATGAAGAGCTGCTATTAGAAGTGTTAAGATGGTTTCCATTTTATTTGGTATTTCAGGAATGACATAATGACCATTATCCTTGGGGGCATTGCATTGATACTATTTCAAGAATCTGTTTCTGGTAATGGGGGACAGCTATCCACAGATCTGGAGCCGTTGTTTTCAGTGGGTGATAGACCTTGTGTTCAGACTCTGGAGGTTAGATCTGCTTTCAGTGGGTGGTAACCTGCACCAATTTAAGACAGTGGCAGTAGACCTGGGTACCAGTTGGCCAAGCCAGCCAATTCCATTGCCTGCCCACCCCATCACCCCAAACAGTATAAATGCTAGCAAAAGATAATAATGCTCTTTGTAAAATACCAAAAATAAATCAAAACTGGCTGGCCCCTTCCAACTCTATGATTCTGCAAGTGTCTTGGATAGTTTTCTTTTTAAATGACTAAAACAAGCATTTTATCAAGTGCAAAACAGAATGCAAAGGAGGTATTTGGGTTAGATTGAAGTTGGTTGGCCAAGAAACAAGATATAAATCTTAGAAGTATAATACTGTATATAGAAGCACTATTATATTGTGGTACTGTTATGACTACACCTGTCAGTAGGAGAAGAAAGGCAAAGTGAAGGCGGGTGTGTGGAAAATTATGCAACAGATAGCATATAATCCGTTCTGTTCCACAGATGTTTCTGTCTTTTCCTGTTGGCAGCTTTTATAGGCTTCTGTGGGTCTGTGCATACATGAAAAGCTTGTATTGAGAAGGAAAACACACATTTAACCCCTCAGCTAGTCTGAGCTCTACTCCATTTGGCAGCTGCTCATTTAAAGTGGGAATAGGCTTTGTTGAGGTAGTTATCTGATATAATGTCTGTCTTTAGTTGTATTTTGTAATAACAGTGAGATAGTTGGATTTACAACACAAAATTAATAATCTAAATCCATGCTATTCTATTGGTTTATGGAACTACATATATTTTTGCAAGTCTTGTGGAAACTGCCCAGTTACATCTAAGTAAGCATTGTCCTCCAGAGGAGTTCCGTACATATGAACTCTTCAGAGGTAACCTTCTCTTTGGTTATATCTTCTGATGGTGAGCAAATATGGAACAAATCCTCCGTGAAGCATTTCAAGGGGTGTTGAAATTAAATAAGTTGGAACGTCCATGAAACCTTTGTCTAGCTCACTGCCATATATTCCTTTAAATTGAGCATTCTGGGTGAGAATAGTCCTGAAGGCCTAAAATCAAACTACTGAATTGATTTCACTACTGTATGTTGCCCAGTTGCCATTCATCATGCCTTTAAATGATCCAAAAACTACAGTTTCAAGCTAAAAGTAAAGTTTGTATATGCAATTAAATTAAAGATACTGTAGTGGAATTATTAATTTCACCTCCTACTTTTGATAAAACTCCACATACTTTAAGTACTTAATTTGCAAAGATTGGCTGACTTGGTTTCTGATAGTCTTTTTCACTTGTTTCCTAGGATAAGAAAGATAAAGTTTCCAGGTTTGATACAATTCGGCATTCCATTGCTGGAATGATAAGATCTCCAAAGTCTATGATAGGCACTTCATCGGTAAGTGCATACAGTTATTGTATTATTCTGTACTCTCTAAAGTTAAGATGCATTCTTCCACTATAATTTGTGCAAAACTTTTTGGTAGTTGCAATAAACGATTAGTAGAATAGGTAATGTTTGGAATGGTAAGGTATGCAGAGCATTCTGATTTGTTACTTACACATTTGTTACCTACTGTATTGCATGCTGTATGGTTCTGGCCACTGGGTGAGGTCCACTTGCATGGTAGGGAAGCCAGAAAGGCTTTTGGGGTACCTCACTTTTGCTGTACCTGAACTATTTCTTCTTTCCCTCCTCTTGGCAGCCCCTGTATTCTCTCCTTTCTCTGCCTCATTCTTTCCTTCTTAGCCATTTACTAACGTACCTTTTATCTGCATTCTATCTTCTGCTATATTAATATTTACTTCATTTTTACTAATATTTACTCTCACTTTTTCTATAGTGGGAACTGAATCAGTGTACATCATTCTCCTTTCTTCCTTTCTGTTACTCATAATAACCCAGTGAGGCAGATTAGTCTGCAAGTATGTGATTGGCACAAGGCCATGAAGTGGCAAAATGATGGTTTGAGCCTGGGTTTCCCAGACTCCAGTCTGAAGCTGTAACCTCTGTACCAGACCAGCTTCTGTAGAGTGGCTACTGTTTAACAGTAGCAAACATCCTGGGCTGAGTCGCACAAGTCATGTGGTATCAAGTGGTTGCTACCAGTTCCAGCTACAATGAGTTTTCCTTCGAAGGCCAAAACATGTCTGGAAAGGGTCCTTTCCCCTGCACTCCTGAAATTGGCAAAACTGTTGTGCTTGGCTAGCCACGAACAACATCAGTTTCTTAAAGTTACTAGTGCTCTTTTTATAATTTCTGAGGGTTTTTTAAAAAATATCTAATACATTATTTTTATATTTCAAATTTTTCTGCAAACCTGATATGGGGGGGGGGGTTGTAGGAAAATCTGTCTTGTCTAGTTCATATCTCTCTCAAAACACTTGTCAGTCTCTCTCCAAACACTTGTCAATCTCTCAACTGCTGACACTGATTGTCTCTTTAGCTGTCCTTCTCTCCCAGTTCTATGGTAACACTCTCTCCACACACAGTTTGTCTCTCTTTCTTCATCTACCATCCATCATTCTCTCTCACTCCCCACTTTTGCAGACTGTAATAGTTCAACCTATCTCCCCGCCCCCAAGCACCACCATTGGAGAGGTAGTGAATGCAACTCTCACTGCTGGCAACAATTCTATGGCTGAAAACAAACAAGGACAGTGGAGGAGAGGATTAAGTGTGGCACACAGCAGTCAAAATCCTTCCTCCACCCCTTTCCAATGACATCCCAGTTTCATTGCAGTGCATGTTAGAAACCAAAGGATTCATTTTGGATTAGTGCATATTGCAGGTATCCATGCACTGCTCAATGAAAGTCTTATTGGAGATGCTGGGATATGCCCCCTGGAGTGACTGAAATTTATGCTGGATGCTCAGGTCTTCAAGGGCTATCAAATCCAGCATGGTGCACAGCCAGAGCCTCATTATACCATCCTTGCTGTAGCAGTGGCATGCCTGACTCTCCCTCGAACAAATTGCCCTCATGTGCCAACTGTCATGCTCCCAGAACAGCAGTCCCCTAGAACCACCTTCTGAACTCTGACCTGAAAGGATATCAGAGTCAATGATAACAAATGTCGCTAAAATCCATGAGAATCAGTAGGGTTGCACTCCATTGTCCATCTCCTGGTACAGGCTGTGCATGTAAGCAACCAAGGCTATAGAATGTTGACTGGAGTGGATCATAGGGAACATATCACTCCAGTCTTGTTTTATCTACACTGGGTCACAGCTTGTCTTTAGATCTCATTCAGGTTGTTGGTACTGAGCTATAAAGCCCTATAAGTCTTAGGCCAGTGGTTCTCAACCTGTGGGTCGTGACCCCTTTGAGGGTCGAATGACCCTTTCACAGGGGTCGCCTAAGACCATCGGAAAACACACATATTGGTTGGGGGTCACCACAACATGAAGAACTGTATTAAAGGGTCACGGAATTAGGAAGGTTGAGAACCACTGTCTTAGGGCATACTAAGGACTGCCTATTCCCATATGACCCTGACCTGGATAGCCCCAGGCAGCATGCAAATGTTTTCTGCATGTAGATGTTACTACAAACCCTGACCAGGAGCCAGATTCATAAGTATCCAGATAATGTTTCATCCAAAAACCTGTGGTTACATGACTACTTCATGCTTGATCACTATGTCCAGCAATAAAATCTTTGATGGAAGCTGCAAATTATGCAAACCACTAGTTCTTTACAAGGTGACTTTTTAAAAAGTTGTTTCACAACAGCATATTTAAGCTTCTGCACACTATTCATTCTCTCATAGGCTTTGGCAACCTCAGGCATGCTGTTCTATTTAAACCTCTTGCTTATTCTATGGGTAATGTTTCATAATTCATTTTTCCCTCTAATCATTTTGATTTTTGAATTTTTTGAATGTGACAATCTTATTTAGCTAAAAGAATGCTTAACAGTTCTTTCCTCTGCTGGTTTTTAAATACTATATGCAAATAGTATTGATCATTCTGAAAAAATTAAATACTTTTATAAAATATATCTGCATTTAAACATCATTAGTCAAACTTTTAAAAACAGAATATAGTTTGTCCCAAAGCCTGTCACTTCCTCTTTCTCAGTTTTTTCTAATGCATGACTCTGCTTGTTCCTCTTTAAGTATTCAAGAACAATACAATTGCCTAGCTTTATGGTTAGTTCGTTATGTTCACTTCAGTTTGCTGAGTATAGTGTTGAGAAAAATGTATAATAGTTAATCTGTACTCACTTAAAATTAAACACTTAAACTTGTGTTCACTAACTTTCATATCTTCCCCAAGTTCTTTGATGTAATATCAGCCACCGAAAGACCATTGGCAGAGCAAGATTGGTATCATGGTGCAATTCCAAGAATAGAATCTCAAGAGCTATTAAAACAGCAAGGAGACTTCTTGGTACGAGAGAGCCATGGGAAGCCTGGGGAATATGTCCTTTCTGTATACTCGGATGGACAACGGAGACACTTCATCATACAGTATGCTGATGTGGGTTTGATATTATGCTGACTTTTAAGAAGGGTATCTAATTTGCATGCAACTATATAATATTTTAATAATATTTTTTTTAATTTTTTCACATAAAATCATAGAATAATAGAGTTGGAAGAGACCACAATGGCCATTGTCCAACCCCCTGCCATGCAGGAACACACAATCAAAGCACTGCTGACATGTTCATTCAGCCTCTGTTTAAAAATCTCCAAAGATCTCCACCACTCTCCGAGGCAGTGAATTTCACTGTCAAACAGCCCTGACAGTCAGAAGGTTCTTCCTAATGTTTAGGTGGAATCTCTTTTCCTGCACCTTGAATCTATTACTCCATGCTTTAGTCTCTGAGGCAGCAGAAAACAAGCTTGCTCTCTCTTCAACATGACATCCCTTCAAATATTTAAACATAGCTATCATGTCCCCCCTTAACTTTTCCTTCTCCAGACTAAACATCCCCAGCTCCTTAAGTCTCTCTTCAAAGGGCATGGATTCCAGATCTTTTGTCATTTTGGTTGCCCTCCTCTGGACCTGTTCCAGCTTGTCAATATCCTTCTTAAATTGCGGTGCCCAGAACTGAACACGATACTCTAGGTGAGGTCTGTCCAATGCAGAGTAGAGTGGTAAAATTACTTCCCTCAGGATCTAGAGCCCAGGGCCAGGGAGCATCAGCTCTCTTTCAGCATGGCCAATTGGCCATGCTGAAAGGGGCTGATGGGAATTGTAGTTCCTGAACATCTGGAGAGCCGCAGGTTCCCTACCCCTGATCTAGACACTATACTCTTATTGATTATTCCCAGAATTGCATTGGCTTTCTTGGCTGCCATATCACACTGCTGACTGATGTTCAGTTTGTGGTCTACTAAAACTCCCAGATCCCTTTCTACTAAGACTTTCCAGACCCTAAGACAACACAAAACGTACAAAAAGAAAAAACAAACACAACCCAAAACCAAACCAAACACATCATAAGGTAACTTCCAGCTATCTCATCTTTGACTACGGATTAACTCTAACTTCAATGCATACAATTAACACGTTGTTTCGGTAATTCTTTCTTAAATGTCTTCTGGTAATTACAATATACTGTCTTTAGATTTCAAACCCTGATGCTACTTCTCTATTTGCATAGTTTGTCAAAAGGTATTCTGAAAAGGGTTTCCAGTTTTGTGAATAATCGTCTAACCTGTTACCTCTTAGTAATGCTTAATAATTTTGCCATTCCTGCATATTCTGTAACTTTCAGAATCCAGTCCTCATTTGTTGGTATCTTATCTCTACATTTTTGGGCAAATAAAGTCCTTGCTGCAGTTGTCATATACATAAACAGAGTTCTATATTGCTTGGGAAAGTCTTCACCCATTATTCCCAATAGAAAGCCCTCAGGTTTTTTCACAATTGTTATTTTCAATTTTTTTTCGCAGTTCCTTGAGTATTATATCCCACCACATATGAACAAGATCCCTCTTGCTGTTGAACTTCCAGCACCTATTTGACACACTTTTATACAGCTTTCCCATTTTTTTTGGCATTAAATACTATTTATACATCATTTTGTAACCATTTTCTTCAAATTGTAACATGCTTTAAATTTTAACCCTTTTTTCAATAGTCTCGCCCACTGTTCCATCAGAATATCATGGCTAACATTTCTGAACCATTTAATCATTACAGATTTAACTACCTCATCTTCTGTATCCCATTATCATAGTATCTTATACATTTTCATAATCAGTTTGTCATCATTTATACATAGGTTACATTCAAAATCTGTCATTTGTGGATTAAAACCAGCTTTTTTATCATCTTTAAATGTTTATAATAATATGTTTATAATGATATGTTTATAATAAAACCAATTTTCAATTATATCTTTTAAACCATTCATAGGTTTAAGTTTCACATTTATTCTCTTGAAAAATCAACAACTCTCTATATGTAGGCTAGGCCATTTTTCTTGCATATTCTGGCAAACACTGCATTCATCCATATATTATGTAGCATAATTTATGGCTAAATTTCCTGAAATTTAAACTTTTGTCAGTTTTTAAAGACTAAAGCATTGTCCACTAGGGATGCTTCTGGTAGCTATACTGTGTTGACTCAGTATGAGTTACAAAAGCTTAGAAATCTTACTTCCAAAGTGAGACAAGTCTTATTGCTGCTGAATTATTGAATAATTGTGTTTGAACAATAAGTTGGAGCCAGGGAAGTTTAGCTTCCTCACCCCAGCCCCCAAATCTATTTCATCTTTGTACCCCATCCCATCTTACCTGAAGAATATTCTTCTAAACTTAAGAGGAGTAAGATGGGGTACAGATCTTGGGATATACTGCATGTAAAGAACTGGTAACTAGATGACCTAGTTTTAGTTTTGCAAATATTGAAGAGGCAGATGTTAATAGTTTTGACCAATCTAATGATTTTCATCAACACTTACAAAGGTAAAATGTTTCATTCCTTCATTGCATTAATTGTTGGCAAAGTAGGAGGGATTGTTGACAGTATGAACCTAGATGAGATACTGCACTTCATCAGCTGAATCTGTAGAACAGGAGTCTTCAAACTATGGCCCTCCAGATGTTCATAGACTACAATTCCCATGAGCCCTACCACTTGCCATGCTGGCAGGGGTTGATGGGAATTGTAGTCCATGAACTTCTGGAGGGCCATAGTTTGAAGACCCCTGCTGTAGAATAACAATATCTTTATCACAGGTGGTCCTTTTGGATTACAGAATAAAGTAGTGGAACTTTTTATTGTGCTTGGCAATTCTGAAAAAAAATTGTTAGTCAAAGAATTTGAACTACTATTCAAAATGTTATCACTTAGCTTTCCCACAATAGCCAAAGGGGACAATACTTCCATAGGTGCATGTGAGATCATTCCTTCAATGGAAAGCTCCTCACGTACTTTAATGTATCCATTCCCCAGTATATCTCTTTATAAATATATTTATATAGATCTGGATCCAACCTATTTTATATAATATGCATGAAAAAGACTTCTGAAAACAGTCATGAGACACATCCTCCAAGTTTTTATTTGAAATTTGGCAATGAGAACCCTTGGTATTTACTTTGATCTTCTAGTTCCTTGTGATACATCAGTGTGTACTGTCCAAAACAGCTGAAATATTTAATATCTCCCTAGTTTTTCTACCCAGTTGCTCTGGTTAGAACTATCCTTTTTTTAAATTATATTTCCAGTTTACTAAACTTCACATATGAACATGTTTGAATAATATATCTTGTTGGAATATTAGAAATAATACTGGAAAAGATATACATTCAGATATTTTTTCATAAGAAAAAGTGGTTTTTAAAAAGTATATCATTGAGATCTGCACTGTCTGAGATAAAAGCTGTAATAACTTTAGTGTTTTTTATTTCAAAATGAAGAACATGTTTTCCACATTTTTGTTACATTTGATAGTGATTTGAGACATACTTTAGATACCCCCAAATGTAATCTCTTGAAACTTCACTTTTTAACAAGTTGAGGCAAGTTAAATTATTTCTACCAATCTTTGTTTTGGCATGGAAATAATTGAGTTAAATAATTTTTACTCAATAAATATTGACATATTAAAACTGTTTTGAGTTTTAACTATCTACACTGTGCATTCATTCTATAGCAGTTTGTCTTAAAAATGGCAAAATATTTCATCCAATTATGTTCTGTGAGGATTGTTACTGTAAACTATACTGTAAACTATACTGAATTTACTGGAATTTAATTCTAGCTAAACAAGGCTAAAATTATGCTGAAAACTTTATTTCTTTTTTACATTCTTTTGTAATTAAGTTATATGTCACAATTCAAGGAAATCCAAAAATGATGATGAAAATGAACTATTTGTACATATTTGTGGTAACAGGTTGTCTAATTTTTTTCTTACAGAATCAGTATCGATTTGAAGGAATTGGGTTTCCAACTATTCCTCAGCTTATAGAACACCACTACCAATCAAAACAAATAATTACAAAGAAATCAGGTGTAGTTCTGCTGAATCCTGTTGTTAAGGTATGTGCATGGCTATGTCCCTTTGAATGAAACTCTGCTTTTCTGAGTGTGTATAATGTTACTTTAAGCAGCTTTCATGATTGATATGTGATTGATAATACATGGCTGTCTTGTATATTTTTGTTGATATTTGTTGACCAACCCTGGGGTAATGTACACGGAGGGAAAGGTGGGATAGAAATTCTTCAGTAAATTCAAACACAATCATAGAACACATATGTTGCAATTATTTTTGGACATATTTTGTGGAAGGTGCAGTTCTTTTCTAATTGGTTTGACAAAAATGGTTTTTTCAAGTAAATTTGTTTTATTCTTGCAATTGTTCTTTGTGCCTCTTTTTGAAATAGAAAGAATGATCAACCTACCTATCATTTTACTAAGGTGTCATTAATGTCATAAGCAGAGATAAAATATTTCCCTAAACCACTTTTTGTTTTATTTTCTCTGTATGAGAAGTTTGGTTCAGTTTTTCTCCCTTAGGAATATGAGTTGTTTTTTTAAAAAAGGAAATCACTGATTGCTTGAGCTTGAGCTTAAGCAAGTTTATAGAAAAATTTTTTTTAAAAAAAATGGATTGTATCCAGTGAACTGGCACTCTAGCTTTCTTGCCTCTCTCTTCTAGTTGCAACCCTCTTGTGTCCTTTGAAAAGCTGGTTGTAAGGATTATGAATGGCAGGAGGTGTATTGCATCAGACGTTGCTGAGCCAGAAAGGGGTCATTAGTGGACAATGTGCCCTGCCCTTTTGCAAGTGGAAGTGCCCTTTCATTTGTACAAGAGTACATTTGAAGCCAAGCAAATGTACCAGTGCCGCAACCTGAGAGCAATAATGTTTATATGATGTAATCCATTTAATCTTTACCATGTGTACACAACAATTAATTGTTATTAGAGATATATGATTTGTAGAAATTTATTTTGCATCCGAGGTGGTTTGTCATTGCCTACCTCCTTGTCATAATTCTGGTATTCCTTGGAGGACTCCTATCCAAATACTAGTCAAGGTCATGCAGAGATTGTTACTGGCCCAAAGTCACCCACCAAATTTCTCGGGCGCAAGTGGGGATCTGAACTTGGGTTTTGCAGGTCCTAGCCCAGGGGTAGGGAACCTTTAACACTCAAAGAGCCATTTGGACCCATTTTCCACAGGAAAAGAAAACACTTGGAGCCACAAATAATTTTTGTCATTTAAAATAAAGATAACACTATATATATAGGGTTCTTTTTAATCCTTTTACTCCTCAGCCATTCTGAGAAGCGCATGGATGCGCTTCGCCTCTGCTACCTGCAGGGGCAGGCAAGGATGAAGCCGGGTGGCCTGCATTCTCGCCGTCCGCTGGAAAGTGCCCTCCCCGGGCCAACGGGCTGGACGAGAGGGGGGGAAGTTTCGCGCCCTTCCAGCCGCACTGCAGAAAGAGGCGCCTGCCCCTGCTGCTCGCAGGGCGGGCGGGCGATGGGGCTGGCGGCTTGGCTCGTGGAGCCACAGTGCAAGGGCAGAAGAGCCGCATGCGGCTCTCGAGCCACAGGTTCCCTACCCCTGTCCTAGCCTGACACCTTAACCACTACATCATTCTGGCTGGCTGTGAAAGCAGCAACCTAATGTGAAAGTTTCAAGTACAGCCCTTGTTTTCTGTCTCATGAAGTATTATTTTTTTTTCTGGGATTGTTTCCTTGTTTTGGTAATCTTGATAGGAACAACCAAACAGATACAAGGAATTCAAGCAGTTGTGAGATACCAAACATATTTAAGTCTGGAAGTAGTTTTCTGCCTGTGTTTCCTAGACATGATACATATTACAAAAGAGCATGGTTTCTTGTTCAAAGCATGAGCTTTTGGGATTTTTAATCTTGCACCCTTCCTTCCTTCCTTCCTTCCTTCCTTCCTTCCTTCCTCACCACATCTCTTCCTTCCTTCCTTCCTTCCTTCCTTCCTTCCTTCCTTCCTTCCTTCCTTCCTTCCTTCCTTCCTTCCTTCCTTCCTTCCTTCCTTCCTTCCTTCCTTCCTGTCTTTCACACAGCAATCTAATGAAAGGCTTTTCTAGGAAACCAACATTTGTCATTACATCTAATTTACAAGTTATAGATTAAATTCTTCCCTGAAAATCAGAGCTGAGAATCTTGGATTTTAGAGAAAAGTACACACCATTGTTTGTGGCTTAAATCTAACTACAAGCTGTACTTTACAGTGAAAGTAGAAGTCTTAATTAGATCTCAAAGGGATGGGGAAGATGAAGAATAGATGAAGAAGGAATGCTCTAACTGAAGTATCCCCAGCTCACTTGTTCATATAATGACAAACTATGGGGTTTTGTCTGAAGGATTGCTTAATGGTTTCTGTTCTGTGTTTAAAAATCTGTATTACCCTGTGAAATACTTGCAGGCCTACAGTGCATACCAGAAATTCAGTATCTAGCGCTGCTTTGGAATTGACTTTCAAGCTGGGAGCCCACACACTTGGGCTTAAATATAGTTCTTCTAGACTCCTTTAAAAATAAGGGTGGGGGTGAGCACTGATCTGCCTTGTTCTATTTTAATGTAAAATAATCCTACGGAAACAGTAGAGCCAGAAGAGTAAAGTATTTGCTCAGAATTTTCCTATTGGAGTTGCCCTCTTTTTAACCTGTCAAAGATACTATTTCTGTAATAGCATTCATTTTTAGCCTGCTGGTATGGTGCCATTGATTATACAATAGAACTAAACAATTGGTACTTTGCTTTAAGAAACTAAAATTGAAATATATTAAGAGAAATTATTATGTTTAGTTTCAGGGAGAATTTCCAGGTTCTTTGTTATCAGATCTTTCTATGAAATAAAGATTTATAATAATAATTTTAACAAAGGCACATTGGCAATTATGCTTTTTAAATGGATCATGAGTAGCCATCAGACTCTCAGCCCACTCCCCCCCCAAATCTAAGTCAGCTGGGAGATCTTGACTTTACTGTGCTGTTAACTAGCTCTGAATTGCAGCTAGCAAACACTTTGTTTCCAAGGCTTGTTTTAGATAGATGATAGTTCACTGGGCACTAGACAGTTGCTGATTTTGTCATGTACACCTCTCCCCCTGCCGCTACATATAATAATCAGGTGACCTGTACTAATTGAGCACAGGGTTAGGGTCTATAATTATATCAATACCCAAACTGTTTGTTTCACAGAAGTAAATGTTTTTGTAGGTGCAAACCATTTCACCAAAGAGACACCTCATTTTCTGAGATCTGTGCTCAGAGTTATTGATATAGGTTTTGCCTGTATATATAAAAAGTTATATTGAGTCCCGCCCAGCCACCTTTAGAGATGCTAATACAGGTAGTGAGGGACAATGAGATGGGTTAAGCCCCTCCTCCTTCTCAAAGCAGGTTTCACAGATTTGGAGGACTTAAAAAATGATAGAAGGAAATCAGTAAGATGATACCTGGATCTAGCAGGAAAAGTGTCTTTGACTCTGACCAGGTCAAGAGGCTGGGGGCTGGGAACTTATAAAACTCTTAGGAACAGGAAAGGAGGGGCTCTTCTGACTGGCCATTGAATGAGGCAGATCTTGTGCCTGAGCTCTGGAGGCAGCAGCCATTTTGGATAATGTGCTTGCCCAGGAAGCTGGCACAATGTTCCAGATGATGAAAACTCTTTGAGATCTGTAATATTCTAAGCTAAAGAGCTATCTTATTTTAACAACTGATAGAGTATGTATCGAGAAAGGGACAGTAGAATTGTGTTTATCTCTCATTTCTTTTGAATCCCTTGCTCACTTTGCTGCTGTGCTGAAATTACGCTTGTAAACATTTTCTTTTTAATAAATACTTTTTAATGTTGGATGCTGGTAGCAGCTCTCTATACCAGATAGGACACCCCCCCCCCCCCGTTTTGGACATGCTATGTTAAATAGTTGATGCCACAGGGAAGGCTGGCAGTTGGCAAGCAGGATGTTCTCAGGGTAGGGGAATTCCAGTGCTTCAGATAGCTCATGGTCCAGCCCTTATCAAAGTTTCACTCAGCATGGCCAATTGGCCATGCTGACAGAGGCTGATGGGAATTGTAGTTCCTGAACATCTGGAGAGCCGCAGGTTCCCTACCCCTGCTCTAGGGGTACACCAGGCCATAATCCATCCCTGTGGTACTCAGGAGGGGGGAAAGGGAAGACACAGAGGCAAGGCCTCAGAGTTGAAGCTGGGTGAACCTGACCCTCCTCACTGGGAAATTCCTACAGCAGTTATCTGGAGAGAAAGAAAGCCCCTTCCAGGAGAAGCTGGGAAACCCTGGAAGGAGTCTGGGTAGTGTAGAGCCTGCAGGTCAAACCAGGCCTATTATGCTACAAAGACAATTTTTTTTCAAAAACAGGCCAGCTAATCTTGTATTTTATGCATTAATGCCAGTGATACTTTTATATCTCTTTATCTGAGGAACCAGAAATATTTCACTAAAGATTGTCAGAATGAGGAATAGTTTAAAATAACTTTAATATGAATAGCAACTGAGCAATCTTGTACAGTAGTCTCTAAGTCTTGTTGTAAAACTAAGGTCATATGGTTATAGAAAATTTTTCAGAGTACAAGTTCTCTAACCATGTTAGACTGACACAACTCTGGAACTGGTGGCTGGGCACCGGTTGGGCCTGCCTCCCTATTTACTTTCCCAGCCAGCATAAGTGCTGTTTACCCCAGCTGGAAGGGCAAATGCATCAGCGCAAATCTGCGCTGACTCCAGTGGCCATTCAGCCCCACCCTATTTGGATTTTGCTGCATGATGCATCCCTTCAGGAATCAATGACACATAAGCAAAAAAGAATGTACAGACTTGCGTGAACTGTGGCTACTTCACTACATCTGCAACCATCTCCTGAAGAAAGTCTTTTCAACTAAGGGGGAGTCTGAGGCCTGGAAGCTACTGTAGGAGGCCTTGCACCATTCTTGCCTATGGAATACCTCAAGCTCTACTCAGAACAACTCATCTGAATGGCAAAAGCTCTGGGAATTGACTGCTCAGTTGGGTAGGAAATCCTTGGATATGATAATGTGTCTGCATATACAGAACCATTGCTCTTCCTTGAATCAACGGTATTTCCAAGATAGCTGAAGATGTGTGGATTAGACCATCTTCCAGTCAAACTTCTACTAAAAAGGGGGAAACATATGTAAAATTAAACTAGGAGGGTCTGAATTTCTCTACCATCATCTCATACCCAATTCAGTGGTTACCAAAGTGTTTTTATCTCATTACTTCTCTGTGTTCCATTCTTCCCCACTGGATGAGGTGGGGAGAAAATTAGGTACCTTAAGGAGAAAAGTATATTCTTCCAGTGCCCATAACCTAAGGTTTCCAACTTCAGTGCTGTCATGGAGTGTTATCAAATGTGCCTTTGGGAATATATGGAAATGGATGTTGCAGCATCTGCTTGTTTTAATGTGCAACCTGTACTCTTGACAAGAAGCTACTGTTAGGAGAGAACATGGAAAGACAGAATGGTTTCCAATTGGTAAAAGTGTTAGACAGGGATGTATTTTATTTCCCTGTCTCTTCAATCTTTATGCAGTTTTAGGAAGTGAAATAAAAGCTGCACTGAGAACAATTGGGAGAAACAAATCACGAGGAATAGATAGAATATCAAGAAACCTATTCCAAACCTCAGAAATTGAGTTTCATCAAAATCTTGACAAGAATATGCCAACAAATATGGAAAACAAAGCAATCACCCACAGACTAGAAACTCCAAAGCTACATTTCAGTTCTGAAAAAAGGAGATTCCAAAGAGTGCAGCAACTTTGGGACCATGTCATTAATTTATCACGTAAGTAAAGTGATGATCAAATATTTCCACAAAGACAGTTAGCCATCTATGAAATGGGAAATGCAATTTAGATGAAGGTGGGGTAAAACTGGGGGTGGGGAGTAACACAAACAGTTTGAGATATGCTGATGATATTTCATTACTGGCAGAAAATAGCAAAGACTTGGAAATGACAACTGGTGAAAGTTAAAGGAGAAAGTACTGAAGCAGGATTACAGCTGAACATCATGAAGACAACAGTAATGATTACTGGGTAATTGCACAACTTTAAGGTTATGATGAAGAAATGGAAATTCTTCAAGATTTTCTGTTTGTCTCCATCATCAACCAAAACGGAAATGCCAAACAAGAAATTAGAAGAAAATTGAACCTGGGAAGGGCAACTGTGAAGGTAAAAACTAGAAAAGATTCTTAAGTGAAAGAATATGTTGCTGGTGACCAGGATCAGGTTAATTTATGCCACATCATTCCCTATTAATTTATATATGGATGTGAAAGGTGGACGATGAAGTAAGTTGAAAGCAGAACCGTGTTGTTGAAGAGGAATTTTGTGGATACCATGGACTACCAAAAAGACAAATAAGTGGGTTCTAGGCTCGAATTCTTCTTTGAAGCCAAAACGGCTAAACTGAGGCTATTGCACTTTGGACTCATTGTAAGAGAATATTCGCAAGAACAGATGACAATGCTAGAAAATGTTGAAGGCAGCAGGAAAAGAGAAAGATCCAACATGAGATCCATGAAGAAAGCCACAGCCCGCTATTTAAGAGGTTACTAGAGCAGGTGCAAGCAGCTCTGCTGCTTGAGCTGTGGAGGCTTATCTGCAGAATTCAGATTAGCCTGTGCACTCCCACACACGCCAGCTGGGTGACCTTGGGCTAGTCACAGCTTTTCGGAGCTCTCTCAGCCCCACCCATCTTACAGGGTGTTTGTTGTGAGGGGGGAAGGGCAAGGAGATTGTAAGCCCCTTTGAGTCTTCTACAGGAGAGAAAGGGGGGATATAAATCCAAACTCTTCTTCTTCTTCTTCTATTTGCAAGAGCTGGTTAAAATCTGATCTCTGTGCACAGCAACTGATATGTCTCAATCTCTCTCTTTCCTCCCTTTCTGTCTGTGTGGTCTCTGACTCTTGTGTTGGTGTTCTGCATGTGAGAAAGAGAGAGATTCCTTAGTAGTTGTGGCTTTTCCCTGCTAGTACCTTGTTGTTTTGTCCTACCCTTCTCTCAGTATCTCTGGAGTTCTATTTGAAGCAGGGTCATCCTGATCAGTTCTAGTGACTGGAAGATGCGCAGTGCTACCTGAAGCAAAGCTGCACAATCCTAAGCTTATTAACTTTGGAGTGAACTTAGAAGGGTTTACCCAGTGGTGGGATTCAGCAGGTTCGCACCACTTTGGCAGAACCAGTTGTTAAAATGGTGCTTATAAACAACCAGTTGTTAAATTATTTGAATCCCACCACGGGAACCAGTTGTTAAATTATTTGAATCCAATCACTTGGTTTACCTCTCTTTGGAATGGTACAGGTAATATGTCAAGCATCCGTGATGGTGTGCCATTTCTATCAGTACAGTTTGAGTATTTTGGACACAGTTCTGAAACCTGTGTTACCTAAAGGATTTAAAACTGTGGTTCACAATGCTCCTCTTTGAATAATGCATGGAATGAAAGAGCTTATGTAAATAGCTTATTTTGTGTTTTTATTTTCACATTCTTAGTTGGATTTTATCAAAGTAATGGCAAGGAGCCTGATTGTAATGATGTAGAAGTATTCCTGTGAAGTTCTCTTATTCTATGAATTATAATTTTGATAACGGTGGAAAGATTACTTTCTGAATATATTTTAGACATTTTTAGAAAAAATATTTCTCCCATCTACCTTGCATTTCTGCACTTCATCTGAAGAACTTCAGACATTTTGTTTATAATTCACGAAATCCATGTGTATACTCTTAGAAGCTCTGCTGTAATTGACATCAAAAATAGTTTCCCTAACTGGATCATTTCTGTAGCAACAGACAGTACCAACAGGTGCTCTGTCATTCCCTTTCATTTCTTTGTGTACTTCTGCAAGTTTTGATGAATGGCATTGAAATACCAACTTTTGATGAGAAATTGTGTTACCTTTTGGGAGGGGGGGAGATTACATGCCATACCTTTATCTAGAAAAATAAAAGGTTGTTTAAGATTTCCTCTGATATCCCCCCCCCCCCTTTTCTATCTTCTTTCAGTTGAACAGGTTCTCTAATATAATAGGAACACATCTTTAAGTTGAAAGGAATAAATTTTATTGGGGAAAAAAGCTTTCATGATCACAAGGATCCTCCAACACCTCCCCAACTCAGTGATTCAGTTGGGCTGTTAAAATGCCTTTTGATGATACAAAGTTGCTCCAAAATCTGTGAATACCATTCCACCAAGTATAGGAGTCTTTGCTATGTTGTCCTTTGACTGCGCCCCCTGAAATGCTTCTCTCATGGGTTGGGGAATTCTGAAGGGTAGTTTGAGTCAGCCAGGACTCAAAAGAGGAAGAAAGGTAGGAAATAGAGATGTGTGCTAGGAGTCAAGGAGTATCTCAGGTATTCTTAAAAGCTTTTGAAATTTCTCCCATGGTAGGCCTGTATATGCACAGCAGCCATGTGTGATTGCACTGGTGACTACTTTATAACTTCAGTTACAGGTAAATGTGATCATGCTTTATTTGTACCTATTGCCACAGCAATAAGTACTTACTATACTACCTGCTCTTATTTATTTTTCCCTTGTTATCCCTTGGCAAGTTTTGTTTGCTTTGCTTATGATTAGTTTCCTTATAATTGCCTGCATGTTCTTTCATATAGGAATTTGCCCCAGAACAGATGAAGAAATAAACTGTTTGACTAATGATGGACCATTATTTGTGCTTCTCTGTAAGCTTGAATGTGGTGAAAGAAAAGGTGACATCAGTACACGTTCTAGGTCATTCTCGGGTCTGGGAGTAAAATGATCCTTTGTAGTCAACAACAACAACAGCAAACTAGTCAAACTAAAGATTTTAAAATGAACTTTGCAAGACTGTTTTAGACAAGGGAAGGGCTGCAGCTGGGAAAAAGTAAGCCTAGTACTGGATTGCTTAGGTATTGTGATTAATTTCTTAGTCAATATGATTGAAGAAAATTGGCATATGATTGAAGAAAATTGGCATGTATTCAGCCAGGTGTGCACAGAAGGCGTGCACAGAAGGCGTGCAGATGTTTGCTCTCTGTTCATGTAGCTACTTCTTAGCCATAGAAAGATGATTCTTGGGGTTGTGGGATTCATGTGGAAGAACAGCAATATAAATTAGTAGACCAGAGTAATGAAAGTCAAGGGTATGAAGCTGATCCTTTTTCCTCAGCAGAGCTGAACTTGAAGAAGAGGCAGGAGAAGTGATTTTGTCCCCTTGTCCTTTGTCACACCATCCTCCCTAAACCATGCAGCTGTGCCTTCATGTGGTTCCTGTGACGCTAAGAATTAACCTTCCAGGGGTTGCAAGGGGCTGCAGAAATAGAGGGACTGCAGAAAAAAATTGTTTTCACTGTCATTTCTTCAGTTCAGTCCCACATGGAATACTTTGCAGAGTGTCAACAGAGATGTGACCAGAAGACTCCAAAGTGGCCTGTGGATTTAGTAAAGCCGCATCAAGGCCCACTCCGCATGGGCCAATAACAGCAGTGCAAGCACGGTAAAAACACCGATTGGGGGGAGAACTTCGCATGGCTGCTGCCCCTGAAACAAGGCTGCACTGTGCTATTTCCCCCCAACCGGTGTTTTTGAGTTGAGCAAGTTTTTTCAAAAACACCGTTTTGCACCCGCTTGCAAGCGAATGGCCCTGGGTGAGAGGCGCCACTTTTGGGTGCGTCCTTTTTTTAAAAAAAACTTACTCTCTCTTCTGCGCAGCTCTGCAGGAGAGGATGACTGGCCCTCTGGATCCAGAGGCATCGCCAGGGCTGTGGTGGCCTGTCCCCTCATCCCTGTGGAGCTGCGCAGGGAAGAGAAGGTAAGTTTAAAAAACAAAGAATGAGCCTCTGTGTGGAGGTTCATTCGCGAGCTGCGGCAGCGCCGGGGCTGCCCACACAGAAGCATGTGAACGGCTTTGGGGCTGCACCAGGATCATAAAGCCTGGTGTGCACCCGCATTCCTGGCCCATGCAGAAAGGGTCGAAAAGATGGCCCAGACAGCATCATAGGAACTGAAGAGGGTGAAGGGGTATGGAACCTCCTTAACAACTTATTAAAAGGAGCATCCACCAAAGTGAGAGACTTCTCCCTGAGAGCGACATTCAGCCTCAAAACCTGCTCATGTCTAGTCTTTGGGGTGAAAAGACAAGACAGATAAGTCTCGAAAACCTGGGTCTCACCTGGACAGAAGAGACAGTTGTCATGCTCATCATTCTGGGCCATTTTAATTCTGCATTTTGCATATTTTTGTCATCATTAAAAGAAAAAAGACAATTCTGAGGCAAGTTGAAGTGCTCAGCAAAGTATGTCCCCCCTCCGCAGTGGCGAAGAGAGAACTGAAAGAGGAGTGCTCTTCCTTTAACATGGCCATTTGGGCGGGAGGCCGTTCTGTTCTCAGCTCCAGAGTGGAGGGGGGAGAGCACTTGAAACACTCAAAAGTTTATAGAAGCCTTCTGGTCACATCTGTGTGGCTAGCATGCACAGTCCTCCATGCCTGCCTGCACAGAAGACATTCAAGGAACAGTTACAGGTAAGTACAATGTTTTTCTGTGCACAGTGGTAGGATACATGCAGCTATGACATGGTCTTAGAAAAATAAACATATTTTAAAAGGAAAAATATGTACTGTCATTTTGTGTGCTAAAAATCAACTTGTGCATATAAACTAAGTCTTTTTGTACATAGGCGTCTTTGCACAAGACAATTAATGGATAATGGAATTAATTTATGGACCATTTAAGAAGCATTCAGTTACTGATGGCTTGTAAAACTGACTTTAACAAGGCAACAGAATTTGCATATACATGTCAAAAAGCTTTTTTTCAAGTACGCATGAAAACATTGAGGGAGCAGATGAAATTTTGAATAATCCTTTGGCATTAAAATATGTGCTGGAACTGAAAATTTTGACTGGAACAAATGTGAAAAGATTGAATAATAAAGCTGTCTAACTATAACACTTGCATTAGGAAGAAAAACACAGGTGACTGTTGATGTACTAATATAAATAGAGGTAACAGCCTCTGACAGCTATCTTGATTGCATTTTATAGTGCCATTTTGTTTAATTGTTTCTCTGAAGGATTATACATCACGTATATTTTTCATAAACAGCTTTTGAAATTTAATGTCATCAGGATTTTTAAAAATATGGAAATGTATGAAAATCCACTAGCCTTTTATTCTAGTACTTTTTTTGCAGCTTACAAGTTCTTATTTCCAGTCTAAGAGATTATTAGGTTACTGTTCTAAGATGTTATTGCTATTTCCTTTTTGAGGAAGGTGTGCACTTCTATTTCCAGTTTAGAGTTCTGTTCAGCAATGTACATATTGAACAGTTTAGTATAATAGACAATGCAGCATCTATCTTCAGACACATTGCTGGAAAACAAAGGTACTCTGTTCAGTACAGAAATAGTACAGACAATACTCTGGTTCCTATGTACTGAAGAATTTCACAGAAGGCTATTTTCCCTGCCTTTCTTGTGCAGCCCCTTGCACATTCCAGAAGGCTTCTTCTGAGGGTCAGGACCTTTTTTGAACAAAATGCCATGTTCTTACAAGAGGAGAGAGACTGATTTCAGTGGATTTCACTTCTTTCAGACACTGACTCCCCATGAGCTGCTGCTAGCTCTGATAGGGAAAGAAAGCTATCACTTTTCCCTGTGGTGACTAATAATAGTTGGGATGGGGAAGATTTCCTATTGTAAAAAAATCATGGGGCAGAGAGCTAACTCCCCCCCCCGCCCCAGCACAGTCCCACTAATTCAAATCTCTGGTTCCTTTTAAAGAAAATTAATGACACCTAGAGATTGGATCATAGAGTCCCAGTACCTCACCTGGTTGTATCTTCATGTAAAGTTAATCCCTACAAGACTGAAAGAATAATAATGTTGCTGCCATTGAGTTTACTTACACTTGTGTGTGTTTTTTTAATGTCTGCAACTCTTATTGCTCAGTGCCTTATAGCACTTTTGAAATTCCGAGGAAGTATAATCTTCACAGATAAAAAGAAATATTTCACTTGGCCAGCTACAAACTCTTACCCATGCTTTGATCTTTCTTGTCCTCCTCCCTCCCCCTTGCTCAATGAATAACAGACATTTTTGCCATGTTTCTGATTGTGTTTAATTTCCTATGTCCTGTTCAAACTGAACCATTTCTGAAACTTACTATTCATGCTTTCAAGAAACTTGGACAATAGTCAGTTTTATTCCCAAATGAATCATAAAAGGAAAATTCAAAAAATTGATAGTTCAATAAAGATGTTGAATTTCATGTCGCCTTTAGTCTTGTACCTTTCAAATGCTATAATTATTTCTGTCTTATAATGGAATTTTCTCAATAGACTATAATTCAGCATTCTATGTACATAGATTTCCAAAGGAACAAAGGGATTTAGGGGTTTTTCTCAACTCTGTACATTTATTTGATAACATTTTTGCTATGAAGAAGAGGCATGCTATCCTTGCAGACACAAATCCACATTTCTGAGAACTGCAGAACCAAGCATCCGTGATATTATCGTCTACATAGAAAAATTGCCCAAAATGATCTTAGAGAAACCTCTGGAAGAGCACAACATTGTGAACGGATTTATGGAATTCATTTATGAAATAGTGTGAACATTGCATGAATATATAGCCTCATTCTCCATAATTAAAAACTAATCTTTATTTCATGTCTAATAACCTTTGGACTGTCATGTATCTTAAATAGAAAACTATTTTCAGATAGATTTTTCTTCAAAAAGCATTAATCAGATGTAAGTTTAAAAATTACAATTTGTTTTTTTAAAAATCATTGATTTTTATCTACCCTGTAATAGATTGGTATGAGGATTGCAGGAAAAATATAATGCCTTTTCTACATATATAGATGGAAGGTTAGGTGAGAAAGCAAAAAGGAAAAGGTTTAAGAGAGAAATGTTTTATAGGAAACTTTTCTGTTAAGCAGATGTAAAGAAAAAAGATTAAGATATAATATGAAGGTAATGCAAACTCTCAAGTGTTATTGCTTGCCCTTCTTAAAAACACTGTGCTTATATATCTTGTCTGTTAGGGTCCTCCCAATGTATTATCTAGGAATCAGTTGTATGCATTCAATGTGTATTGTCTCTACTTGAGAATTCTCATTGTATTTTTTTTTTTTAATCTGTAGCAAAATTTCTGCTAACAATAATAGACGTAAGTCTAGATGAATACCAACCAAAGTCTATGTATGTATTTTTTTAATCAGTGTGCAGAGGGTTTCTGCTTTTTATTTCTGCCGTCCAGTGCCAGTCACATGAGATTTAATGAATCTTGTTCCTTTTCCTTTCTGGCAGAAATTGACTTTGATGTAAGATTCCTTCAGAGTGGAAGGAAAATGTTCTAATTCTTTCCTAACTCCTCCTCTCGAAAGTATATAATTAAATATAGGTTGTCTCTGTAATATTTCTGATGAAATTATTGATGTAAAGTGGCAGGTCTTTAAGAATCATGTTCTATGGTTAGCTTTCTTGTCTACTTACAAACTTCTAATGGTTGGACAAGTTTGCATTATATCGAAAGCTTATTCTGATAATAGATTTGGTCTATGTTTAAATTTAATACTTTATAATAAAAGGCCCTATAATTCTGTGTCTTCATAATTCTGTTAGTATGCTTACAATACTTTCCTGCAACCACCAAAACAGATTATTTCAGTGTCACCCAGGAAAGTAGAGGCAGCTTATTGTTGCTTTTTTATTGTGCTTGTTTGCTGTCCACAATTTGCTATTAAGAATAAAAATGTATAATACAAAATGACGAAAACCACAGACATCAGTAGTCCAAAAGGGTTAGTTTCCTAGAGCAGAATTTATTTTTGCTTATTCTTTGATGTTCCTCTATATCAGTGATTCTCAACCTTCCTAATGCCGCAACCCTTTAACACAGTTCCTCATATTATGGTGACCCCTAACCCTAACATTTATCCATTTTACAGATGGAGGACACTGATGCAGAGAGTCTTAGGCAACCCCTGTGAAAGGGTCGTTCGACCCCCAAAGGGGTCACAACCCACAGGTTGAGAACCACTGCTCTATATAATTGAAAGAAGCTTGTGTTTATTTTCTTGTAACCTGTCTTGTTTCTCAGTGGAACCCCCAAGTATGTGACTGGCCTGTGATAACCCAATAAGTTTTTATGACAAAGTAGCGATTTGAACCTGGGTTTCCTGGTTCTTACAAATAGCCTATGGGAAGGAGCTCCAGAACTATGACTAAAAAGACCTTGCTTCTGGTGGAAACTAGCAGAAGCGTGGATGGGCCAAACTGCACCCAGTGCGCATCATAATTTTCCGCACCCCATGGCCCCCCCACGGTATCCCCCCCGCGGCGCCCCCCTTCCCACACTTACCTTAGTTCCTTTCCTTTTTCAGAACTTTTTCAGGCTACAAAAGGCCTGTTCTCAGTAAAAACGGCCTGATGGGAACTATACTTCCCAGGAGACCTTGTGAGCCCCAGTTCATTACTCCCCTCCCCAATTGACCAGAATTCAGTTCTCAACGTTTCCCCCGCCCACCTCAACTATTGACAGCAGAAGTCATTGTTCTTCACAGGCAACATTTTTTTTCATATTCCATGTTTTGTGTGAAAGCATCCTTTAACCAGAGCATAGAATTGCCTTCTAAAGGTTTCTTGATCTTGCTTTATCTCAGTTGTATAAACAAATAAGATGAGGAGAGGATGATGACTGAAATCTCTCTTAATTAATGTAAAATTTTCCAAAAACTTTAAAGCCATGAATTCTTCCTTAAACTGACAAAAAACAGTAGCTTTATTATTGAGACAAAATGTATTTTGCTGCGTTAGCAAAAAATAAAATGAAGTATTTCATAATGATAAAGTATAAATATTTGACATATTGATTTAAGTAGGGGACCCGCACTGGGGTATCATATTTTCCCCCCACTTTCCCTTCCCTGAAAACTTCCATAGCCTCGCTCCTTTTCCTGCCTCCGTCTCTCTTTTAAACAAAACATCCAATTTATCTTTTCTGCCTCCACTCCCATGTTTAGCTTCCTCCCTCTCTCCCTGCAGCTTCTACTACGTTGCTGGCCACTGTATTATCTCCTGTTTCTCTGCCTCATTCTTTCTTCCTCAGCCATTCACCAGCCTACCTTTTATCTGCCTTCCATCTCTGCTATATTAATATTTAATTACAACTTTTGTACCCCAACTGTTCTAACAATTGGGACCAAATGAGTACATCATTTT
This sequence comes from Sphaerodactylus townsendi, assembly GCF_021028975.2. Taxonomy (NCBI): domain Eukaryota; kingdom Metazoa; phylum Chordata; class Lepidosauria; order Squamata; family Sphaerodactylidae; genus Sphaerodactylus; species Sphaerodactylus townsendi. Next base: position 53,416,976 of record NC_059431.1, read on the forward strand.
CTTTTTCTCCTCCCCAAAATCCTGGGAGGTATGTTAGGCTGCTGATATGTGACTGGCCCAAGATCACCTAGTGAGCTTCCATGGCAGACAGGTGATTTGATCCTGGATTTCCCGAACCCCAGTCTGAAGCTGTAACTTCTAAAACAGACTGGCTTTTTAAGGGTGACTTCTGTTGAACATGCAGCTGGGCTGGGTGAGTCATACTAGTCATGTAGTATCAAATGGTTGCTGCCAAACCCAGTCCCAGTGAGTTCTCCCTCGAAGAGGAAAATAACCATGTAACTTCCCCCACCTCTGTCTTTTTACTGAAATTAAACCTGAAATTCTTGCAAAACTTGTGGTTGCTAAGCAACAGGTGCTGAGGACATCTGTTTCTTAAAGCTACAGGTGCGCCTTTTATCATTTATACGTTTTAAATCTCCAGTTGTTTTTTAAGATTTCAGATTATTCTGCAAACCTGGGGTAATCTTTACATTTGTAAAAAGATGTATGTTGGTTCACGGCTCCAATATCTGGATTGGCTGGGTGGAGAATTATATTAATTATATGTATATTAAGCATATTTATTAAGTATAATTTTTTTGGTATTCTATAAGCATTTGCACATACATCCAGTACTGAAGAGATATAGATAGAGCTGCAAACAGTTGCATCCTTTTCTACTTTAGCACATGTATATTAGCTAGGTTGGCTATTGGGTGGGAAGGAGATAGAGTTGCCTGCTCTAGGTTGGAAAACTCTTGGAGATTTGAAGGATGAAACCTGGGGAGGGGAGGGTTTGAGGGTATAATACCCTAGACTCCACCTTCCAAAGCAATCATTTTCTCCAGGGAAACTAGGGTTGCTAACCTATATTTTACACAAAATTACAACTGATCTCCAAAAGACTGAGATCAGTTCCCTTGGAGAAAATAGCTGTTTTGGAAGGTGGAGTTTATGGTATTTATTGGACTCCCCAAATCTTACCCTCCCAAGGCTCCACCCCCAAATCTCCAGGAATTTCCCAACCTGGAGCTGGCAACCCTAAAAGGAACTGATCTCTGTAGTGGGAGATCTATTGTAATTCCAGGAGAGCTGCTTCTATTGCTGTTGTAGTGGTGGGGACAAGCAGGTGAGAGGCCAGGAAAGTGTTGGGGGACAGAAAGAATGAGTGATGAGGTGGAGGCAGAAAGAAAACAGTGGTAGTGTAGAGGGCAGAGAGAAAGTGATAGGCACGGAAGGGAGACAGAGAGAGCCGAGGGATGACAGAACAAAGAGAGGGCATAAGAAAAGGGATAGCAGAAAGGAGAAAGAGTGATAGACTGAAAGAAATAGGTGGAGAGGGGAGGAAGCAAGGAGGAGCATGTGATAGCTGCTTCCGGGAATTTCTTGTGATTCCCCACTTTTCATTAATGTTGTGAATGATCTTAACACATACTGGATTTTGAATGAATAAAACACTGTTTTGTTCATTTTACCATTTCAGAAAAAAATTCATCACTTTGTTCTTGTAGTACTTTCTAAAATTTCCAATTTTTGAAAAAAATCCTCAGTGGAGGAAAAATACCCGCTCAGTTTTTTCCTTGTTTTTGTTCATGGCTTTCATATCCTGCTTTTAATTCTGTTGCCCTGGCAAAAGGCTGATTGCATTGGAGGAAAGCTCTGTTAACAAAATGGAACCTTTAGATCTAATCCAATATTGGAGGATTTTAATCAGTGTGCATCTGTTATCAGATGCCAGGAAAAAAATTATAATGATTCAAGGCAGTATTGATCAATAGCAGAGGGATTTAAGAAAGAGATTTGGTGAAATTTAATTTGTTGTGGATTAGTTAGCGTTACACTTACTGGTCAAAGTCAAATTGGCTATGCTATTAATTTGCGGTATATTCTGTAACAGTATGCTTGAATCAACATAGCACTGTAATGTATGTTTTCTATATCATTATGCTACTTGAATATTACTGGAGTATGGTATGAGCCTATATTTTGTGTGTCGAACAGATTCTAATATATAGTTCATCTGCATAATAAAAACTTTTTCCAGTGTGTTGGGAAATGGTCATTTTTTTGGCTCAAGTCAACCTTTGGATTTTACTGCAAAATGAATTACCCTGTTCTTTACTGAAATGTATGTTTTAAATCAACAAAGGGTATATGAACAAATGAAAATATGAAAAAGCATATCTAGTTTTATATGTATAATATTACAGCAAACCTCTGTGGTAGGAATTTGCCACAAAATGATAATGTTCCATTGTGCAGAACAGTCTAAAATCTGTTTTATAGACAGTTAGGGGTTATAAGTTTTTAGCATGTTATTGGTTGAACGGTCCAACAGTAGAGTGGTTATAGTAGTCCAATGTTCAGTTCAGTTTATTTAAATATAGTAACAGACCAGCTCAAAAAAAAAAAAGAAGAGACATCGAGATAGAATAATGTTCCCCAGCTTCAGCACATTAATAACTTTAACCAATAAGTTTACCAACCAGGACCTTCTGCATTTTGTAAGCACCACAGTGGAATTTCACTACTGTGTACAAGACTGTGTCATCCTTATCTGCAAGCAAATTTTACCAAAAAATCACCAGGATGTCCAGAGTCACCAAAGACTTTGTGCAACGGAGGCAGAATTAAATGGCTCCTAACCTTCCTGAACAACTCACAGCAAAGTAAGATATAAGCAAGTGTTTCAACTGCGCAAGCACTTTGGGGACATAGACGGACTTCTAAAAGCCAATTTTGAAATCTCCCTTTAAGTAAGGTCCCCAGAAGAGCATTAAAAATACTTTGGAAAAAGCCCAATGAAATTTGGAAAAGTAAATAGAAGTTAAATACGGAGCAGCAGAGAATCCCATCCATGATTTTAATGATCTGTGTGAAGGTAAAAGAAGGTCATTTCATTTTACAGTTCTATATCTATAAAGTGCTGGTGAACCTAATTTTTTGCATTAAGACCCTTTTCCAGAAGTTGATCTAGGGCTAAACCAATGGAAAGAAGTTTATTGATTACCCCCAATCTCCAGTTGGGCTGTGGATCAGCTGATAAAAAAGAATAAGTTCTATGGGAGAAAGATGTAATTTTAGCCAATATTTAACATTGCTCAAACAGATCCTGGTGTCTATTTTTTAGCTAGTAGCTCAAATATATTGTATAAGAAATGCCTACTTATGGATTAAACATTGGTGTTTTCTTCTGCAGGATAAGAAATGGGTTCTCAGTCATGAAGATATCACACTGGGAGAATTACTGGGCAAAGTAAGTAATCAACTTGTTTACATTAGACTCCAATTTAAGTCCAAATTAGAGTCCAATTTGAGTCCAATGTGGTGTAGTAGTTAAGAGCAGGTGGATTCTAATCTGGAGAACTGGGTTTGATTCCTCACTTCTCCACCTGAGTGGCGAAGGCTTATCTGGTGAACCATATATGTTTCTGCACTACTACATTCCTGTTGGGTGACCTTGAGCTAGTCACAGTTCTTTGGAACTCTCTCAGCCCCACCTACCTGTTGTGGGGAGAGGAAGGGAAAGGAGCTTGTAAACCACCTTGTCTGTTGTGGGGAGAGGAAGGGAAAGGAGCTTGTAAGCCACCTTGCGTCTCCTTACAAGAGAGAAAGGTGGGGTAGACATCCAAACTCCTCCTCCTCCTCCTCAAGCAAATGACTAGAAGAGCTATAGTGTTTCTCTCCCTCCTACTGCCACCCCCTCCCCCCGGTACCATTTCTACGAATACAAAATAGACTGAATTGTTATTTTCATCACAGGAGGAATGGGTAAGATTCAGACAAAACCATGCTCTGTTAATTATCTTTGACTTCATTGGGAGACAAAAGCCCTCTCCCATTGAAATCAATGTGTGATGTAAGTACTTCAGGCTTTCGCTTTATATTTTAAATAATTTTAAAACTACTTTATGTTAGAATGTACTTGAACCATAGAGAAACGTTATGAGAATATTTTTGTACTAACAATTTTTATTTGTACTTCCAAGTCAAAACATATAAAAATTGATCAAATTAAAAAAATACTTATTTCATAGAGACTTCCAGTTTCCTCTGTGTTGAATATTAACCCTTAAACAGTAAACTTTCATTACACATCAAAACAGAATTAAATCTTTACCATCATTATTTATAAAAAATCTCACTTTTCTCTATTGGATCTTATTTAGAGAAGAGCCAGCATGGTATAGTGAAGAGTAGTGGACACTAATCTGGTGATCCACATTTGTTTCCCCACACCTCCACATGAAGCTCGCTGGGTGACCTCGGGCTAGTCACAGTTCTTTCAGCACTCACTCAAACCCACCTACTTCACAAGGTGTCTCTTATTGAGAGAGGAAGGGAAGGAGTATGTAAGCTGTTTTGAGACACCTTTTGATTGACAAAAGCAGAGTTTAAATCCAGACTTCTCCTTGTCTACCTTGTTATCTTCTTCATCTATTTCTGTTTTAATAGTCCTTAATCTTAGAAACATAATGAGAATATGAAATAATTATCTTTCTGCTAGTTCATTTTAAATCATTCTAAATAACTAGCTTTCCAACCTTTTGCAAATGGCTAGTTCCTTATCTTTTCCCATTTTCCTTTGCTGCCACTGTAATTGCGCTTTTTCTGTAGGCTTGTTTCCTCCTATTAACACGGCTCAACCAGCCAGTAATTTTTGACAGTTAATAGCACTGGAGGTCTTTTATCATCCCAATGGGGTAAAAGTGTGAGAGCAAAGCCATACTTTCTATTGTGTTTCAGTGAAACAAACGTGGCATGGCACGACTGTGTCTATCATTTACTTGCCCCCACATCACTTTCTTTTCTATTGTTTTGGGGCAGGGGATCATGTGGAAATGCTGAATGCCATGACCAGAACATAGAAATAGGAGAAGTTTGGAAAGGGGTGAACTCCAGTTAGCTGGTCTGACCCTTATTTCTCTCCTTGTCTTTTCCTTCCTGAGCTTCCTCTACATAAAAAACAGACTCATGGCCAGTGGTGGGAGTCAAATAATTTAACAACTGGTTGTTTATAAGCACCATTTTAACAACCGTTCCTGCCGAAGTGGTGCGAGCCTGCTGAATTCCACCCTTATAATTTTACCATGAGTACTGTTTTAAGAGCTATGGTACTACTACGGCTACTAATAATAATAACAGCTGTACAACGCAACTTGAGAAAATTAGGCATGTCCAAAGTGGCATAGCATTTAAGTTGAAATATATGCGTTTAAAATCAAAGGGACTTGCATCCATAATGTTTACATGTTCGAAATCATGAATGGAAGATTGTGGGATTTACCTAGCCCCTGGTCAGTATGCCCAGAGTTGAGATTAAGAGGAGAATAGAGATGAGGTGGGTCATTAGTTTTATGCCAAGAAACTTACACCATTGCTTATACTCTGCTTCACCCCTCTGGCTGTCATTAGAAGAATGACTAGCAGATACAAGGCAGAGAAACACTGGGATATGTGCTCGAATATATCCGGTTTGAATGTATACCTCAAAAGTACCTTATTAGCAGTGGTGGGATTCAGCCAGTTTGGCCCAGCTCGGGCGAACCAATTGTTAAGTCCCTCACTCCCCTTCCCCTGGAAAGGGAAGCAGGAGGCAGCCGGCTCCTCCCACAATCACCTCCCTCTGAGGGAGGCTCTGGCCTGGCTGTGGCGGAAGGAATGCTGGTTGCAGTCTGGGAAGCTCAGGCCCCTCGCTGGCTTCTGTGGCTGGCTGTGCACCTCTGGGTCACCTGCATGGCCTTTGGGGGGAGACCTGCTGGCACCTGGTTGCAGTGAGGGGCCCATGCTTCCCAAGCTGCGTCCAGCATTTTCTCCACCGCAGCCGGGCTGGAGCCTCCCTCAGAAGAACTGCTATGCCGGCCACCTCCTGCTTCCCTTTCCCAGCCTGGGCATCCGGCCCTTTCCCATGCAGCTGCCCCCACTTCCCTGACTAGGAGACTCAGCCAGGTAAGTGGGCAGCAGGGCAGGGGGCATGCACAGCAGGGGCGCATGGCAGGGGGGGAACCGGTGGTTGAGGGATTGGAATCCCACCACTGCTTATCAGTATGTTGGGGTATATTCAGATATCCAGAGCATTATTCAATATTCTGGGAATACTAACGTCTCAGTCTGGTATATTCTGAAAACATTGCGGAATATTTTGCCTGAGTGATAAAAAAATCTCTGTACATTTCCTGACTTTCTCTGATCAAAATGAGGAAAAATATTTCAATCCAATACCCAAGGGTTTATGCACTTTTATTTCTTTCTGCTGTTTTTGTGCTTGGTATACACATTTCACACAGAGGCCACGGCCTCCCACCACCGAGCCCTGCCCCCCCACCTCCCTGTAGGCTGACTTCTGCCTTCCCCAGGGCCTGAGGAGGGCAGAATCCGACCTACAGGGAGGCTGGGAGTGGGACGGGGCTTGGTGGCATGCGCCTGGGGACATGGGATCCCCCATGTCCCCACTAGCAGTAAGCCACTGGTCCTTCCCCTCCCCAAACCCTGCCCTTCCTAGGCAGTACCTCCAAAATTCTCCAGGTATTTCCCAACCCATAGTTGACAATGCTCCTTGTAATTCACACATGAGCTTGTAAGAATATTTTTAATCAGTACAGTTGTGTGGGATGCTTTGTGATATGTTCTGTATTGTGAAATGTAAGAAGAGTACTATGTTTATTGACTGTTTATATCTGCAATTTCAGGGTAATTTTGGTGAAGTATACAAGGGAACACTAAAAGATAAAACTGCTGTTGCTGTGAAAACCTGTAAAGAAGACCTTCCTCAAGAGCTGAAAATAAAGTTTTTATCAGAGGCCAGGTGACTAGTGAAAATTAAAATAATTTTTTTTTGCAGATCCTTTTGATCTTTAACAGACTTACACCCTTCTAAACCTATTGAAGTCAATGGGCTTAGAAGGGTACAACTCCTTAGGACTGTACTTAAAACATACATGTAAATTGTACATGGCTTCACATTAGACTAGCTAATGAACTCTCTTTGAAGTGGGAATGGATCTCTGAAGGAATACATTCAATATAAATGATCAAACATGATATTGAAAATTAAAACTAGAAACTGTTGATAAAAAGCTCACTCATATGCACTCATACATTCAGTGGAAGTTCTGTAAATGATATATTCTTAGTATTAACAACAGTCACTGCCATCATAATAGCTGTAGTTGGGGGTCCTTTCTATCACCTTAAAATATCTTGAGTTTCCTATTGTTTTAATAAGTGCCTAGAACAGTTTTTCCTTGCTAAAATTCTGTAGTTAGAAATTATTTCTTATAATTCAGCACCAATTTAAAAAGTACCTCAAAACAGTACTACTCAGAAAGCCTCTGGGTTTAATGTCTCTCTAGGTTCAGGCCACGTTTTTTAATTTTAAATTTTATGTATATGTTTGTGTGCATTCATTTATGGCTTAGTGTGGTGAAATGGTAAGGAATATATGTGCATGTGGAAATCATGTCCTGCATAATTAATTAAAGGAATACACAGCTATAAGATGTTGCCTCCACTGGTTTAGAAGACCAATGCATTGAGGTAGAAAGGTCCATCAGTGGCTATTAGCCATGTTGGCTAAATAGATTATTCATGTTCAGAGGCAATGTACCTCTGAGTGTCTGTTGCTATAGGCAACTATTGGGGAAGACTGTTAACTTATTCCATGCAGATGGGGAGGGAGAAGACTGCAATTGCTCAGCGCTGAAGCAAAGTGCACATTCAGAGGAATTTCTCTTCCAGAACTGGGACTTAATGCTGAAAGCAGCATTGGGCTAAGCCCTGGTAAATTTTAACACAAGTCATGTGATTAAGTTCAGAGACAAATTCTAGAAAGGTGGCAATATTAGTCTATTGTAGCAAAATCAAAAGTGGTTTTTTTGCCACCTTAGAAATTAACAAATTATTGTAGCAGATACTTTATTGGTAGTGACTATTTCATTAGATGCATGAATTTTTCCCAAATTTATATCCTTCCTTTCGGCCCTCAGAAAGCCCACCAAGTTAATTAACAAATTAAAACATGTGCAATAAAATCACATTGTAAAACCACCTTGCCACCATTAAAGAAATTAAAAACAAAGCTAAAATACATATAAAGACAAAAACAACAATGAAAAGGAGGAAAGGAATGCTGAAGGAACCAAAAAAGACTTCACCTGCTGGTGGAGGATGGCAACATAATTGAATCCTGGTTAGCAAATAAAACCACACATAGGGAAAAACTGTGAACATTAGAGTTCAGAAGATCCGAGTAGTATATAATTCTATTCAAAATTCAAAAGTACAAGGTAAGTTTAGGGACCTTCTAAGCAGAAACAGTGATGCTTAATACATTAGAAGCTATTTGATATTAAATACATCAAAACTAAAATAATATACCAGAAAACTGAACTATTTTTATGAACCTATGTTGTGCTGGTTAGAAATTAATGGGAAAAGCGAGGACAGAAAAATTGTACCTTTCTTGTGGAGATAAAAATACTTTGCTTTCCTTCCATCATTTTTTACTTGATTCATCTATTCATGTCTGATAGGTTGTAAGAAATGTCAGAAATGGCATTTTAGGTTACCTTATGAAAGGAATGTGCTTTCAGTTGTGAAAATTGGTTCTTTTGATAGTTTAGATGTGTTAATTATACACATTGACATATGTTGTTGTATCCATCAAACTCAATATGTAACATACTAATGCAATGAAAACTGTTCACCCTTTGCAGAATACTCAAACAGTACGACCATCCGAACATTGTAAAGCTTATAGGAGTTTGCACTCAAAGGCAGCCTATTTATATCGTTATGGAGCTTGTTCCAGGTAATACACTTCTTTACTACATTCTTTACAATGTATTTTAGAACGCAGTTGAACATTCAATTGTATTCTTGTTCTCTTGGACATGGCTTTTTTGCTCTACATACCCACCTAACATAATACACTGTTGAAGGCTATTCTGATTCTGTTCAGAGTGGTAGGTTTTTTTATTTTTGCCAGTAGATGGAGACAGTATCAAAGTGATAACTCCTAGACTTTTCCTGTGGTAAATCTGTCCAGATCATGGGAATTTATGCCACCACTGTTGTTCCACATTTGACTATACATTGATTATACAGGAGGAGAAAAATAGTGTGTCCCAAGGCGTCTTTGAGAATTATGTTACTACAACATAACAAGCATGTTTCACTTCTGGATAAAAAAATAGGAGGGTTCATGGTAGGGGCTAGACAGCATAGTAAAAGGTTTTCATTTTTATGTCTCTCCCCACCTCCCACCCCATCCCATGCCTGAATGTGAGAAAGCTTAATTTGCAACATTATTTTCAGTTTATGAGGCACCCCTGGGTAGATATTTTTACAAAGTCCATAGCTTTTTGTCATGTAATTGTTATGGGAACACAAGTTCCTTTGCAGATGAAAATCAGATTCATGGAGAGAGCAAAATACTAAACTATAGAGAAGTGATCTTGCATTGAGCAGGGGGTTGGACTGGCCTGATCAGGCTGATCTTGCGTTGAGCAGTGGGTTGGACTGACCTGTAGAACCCCTTCAAACTCTATGATTCTTTGATTTGATGCTGCAAAGAGCTAACAGCAGCAGAAGGGATTTCATCTTGTCTGTGTAATTGTATTATCTCTAGTTGCTTTCATTGAAACAATCCTTGAATTTTAACAATAGCTTGCCTTGTGAGCTTATTGACCTCCCAGATTCCTATAACAGCCTCTTGCCCCGGCAGAACACTGTCAGTAGTCAGGATTCTGAGCAAGGATCCCTGTGCGCTGGAGAGAATTGCATGGTAATGTTACTTTCCTTTGCTGTGATGTTCTCAAAAATATTAAATTTATCGTGTTAAGATAAAGTAATTTTTCTTTGAAGGCTAGGGAACTGTGGGTGGAATAGTAGGGGTCCTCTTATTGAAGTATTTAAGAATTTATTTTGAAGCCATTTCTTTGCTATTTTAGGAACAAATGACACACCCTCATTCTTAATGCATTGCTTTCAAATATGTAATTTTTGTAACATTAATATGGACTGAATCTTTTCTACATCACTGACTTTTAGGTGTCAGCATATAGCAAAAAATTCATGCTTGTGTGCCTTTATAGTCTTAATATTTCAAAACTTGTTCCTTTTGATTTTATCTGTCAAAATATTGCTGATGCAGCATCTTGGATACTTTAAAATGGCATTCCATAATGCTTAATGTTTGATTGATCTAATGTTTCACTTGGTGCCTAATATTCCAAAACAAATGAGAATGGGAAAATATAAGCTGACCAATTATTACTGCGAAGATACATTAATCATTTAAAACATGGGCCTGCATCTTTTAAACTGCATATTACACAAGTCCAAAGAATCTTAGCAGATTATATTAAAAACTGTGTTGACACCATTATCATTCAGTTATGGTTAGGCTATTTGATTATACCAATATTTATTTTTCTATTGAGGATAGATTGAAGAGTTGGGCTTAAAAATGTTTCTATGGAAGAACTTTTTTTGTTAAACAAAGCCAAAATTACTGGAGTTCAATACAAATTATTTCTGCAGTTAGTTAGAAAAAGTAGTGTCTTGGAAAAAATTGCAGGTCTTTTTCACATTCCACCTTTTTGTAGGTTCTCTTTTTAATAGATCTGCTCACTTTTCCACCTAGTTGTGCTAGGTGTAATCCTCTTTAAGATAAATCATCTTTGTTTCTCGTTTGCATCTTCTACTCAATAGATCACAGCTCCTACTGTCCCGTTTCCTTTTGTGGAGATTTTGCCCCTTTTAGAACACTAGCATCAAAGAAGCTTTAAAAGCCAGAGGAAGGAAGGTGGGGTTTCTATACCCTTGAAGAAAGAATTATAGTTGCCATGTTACTAAGCCCACCTTCATCCTGGACTTTTCTTCATTTTCCTTGGGGAGGGAGAGTAATCTGATGGCACCTCATACCTCAGAGGTGGATACAGAGGAATTGACCCAATTTTTCTTTCATTGATTGTTTACTTTGGCATTCAGAGCACAGGAATGCCCCATACCCATAACATATTCCAGTAAACCAAGATAATATGTTTATCAGAGCCCTACTTGTCAATCATGAGACTACTCTTGTTCTGTTCCCCAAGCGATCTAATATTAGGTGCCTTGCACTCAGCCAGAACAGAATGTGAGATCCATAGACGAATGAGTAACAGTTCAAAAACGGTTTAATAGCATTGAAAGTGTAGGACTCTGACTCCTCCCATGAAGTCTAACTGATAAAGAATACTTGCGATGCTGGAAACAGTTGGAGATTATTTGAAGCGCTTGCAGGCACCAATTCTTCCTTAACTGCTTCTAAGAAAGTCTGTTTATGCTTCTTCTGAGTTCTCCTGGGGTCCTCTTAACTGGACTCTGTTTTTCCTGCAATCCTGTTGAAACTTGCTTAGAGTTCTATAGATCTCTAACACCTTATACTTAACTTCTTAGATGTCTGGGATATTGCTGTCTCCAGCCTTTCTCAGACACTTGAAACTAAAACAAAACTGAAAAAAGGGACTTCTAATTAACAAAAATACTAAGTGCTCTTGCCTATGGAGGGCTTCTTAAAGGGGCAGGGTCTAATTAAGGTACCCTCCCACAGAATACTGTACAAAAACAATTAAGCCCATTCTATCTAAGGGTATAACTAAGGCTTAAATAAAGAAAATAGTGAGAGTGTCTCTAGGGTCATGACAAGTCGTCTTGTATGCACTTCTGTTTTGGGGACTTTTTCCTTTTTCAGGAACAAACAGTGAGTTCTGGAGACTTCTCATAAAGAGGTTCAGGCTGAGGGTCAAATAAAAGTATTTCTGTGTGGGTGTCTTCCTTCACTGCCATCCTGGTCAGGTAGTCTGGTGCCCTGGTGGGCCACTCACAGGGCAAAGAAGCACACTGAAGCTCGCAGTTTCCAATAGGCAGGCTTTAATGGGAAGCAGCTTACAACATGTTTGCACACTTCTCATCCCACTCCTTACTACACTCCCTCTTCCCTGTGCCCCTTTTATCCCTCCCAAAAGAGTTCCTTGGGGCTCCCTATTCCTGACTATTATTGGTCAATAGGCTGTCTTTCAAGGCCTTGTGGCTCTTGTCTCCTTCCCCCTGTTTGCAGCCTGTTCTCTACTACTGTGCCAGCCTCACTCTACTATGTGGAAATGCTGAAGCCTGTAGATTGCAGCTGGGTTGGGGTTGTGGTGGCCCTGCCCTCTCAGTGGAACTGCTGAAGCGTACTCCTGCTGGCCAGGTGTTCCAGCCAGCTCCCTGCAGCTTCTTCTGGCTTCTGGCTCCCAAAAGGTTCTTATATTTGTTGGTAAGCCTAGGGGTAGGGTTGCCTGTTGCGGAGCACCCTGTGGTCCCTGGGCTACAATCTGGGAAAGGGAGGGGGATAGGGAAGACTGCTGAGTGGTGGGAGGCAGTCCCATCTCTGTGCAGCATGATTGTATGCAAACACTCCAAGGGTCTCCCTTTAAGCGTGGAACCCAGTTCTGTGCAATCTTGTTATCTATGGGAACCAACTACCTACTCATGGTATCTTAGCAGCTGTCTGTCTTAATTTGATTGTCAACATTTGTGCAGCATAGTCCAGTCAACACAGCAATTTCTGGATCCATCTGAATCCACAGATTTTCCCAAAGCCTTTGTAACAATCACACACAATAAGATCAGAAGCTTTCTTTCACACCATAATATCATGTAGAGCCAAACACTGTTGGGGTCTTGTAGTAGAAAGGCTTTTCTGTTGAAAAATCCATTTGGCAAGCTTTAGACACACTGCCCCCCCTTAATGAAAGTATTTTCTTTATGTTTAATGGTACATTTCAAGTGCTAACAGCTGCTTGAGGTTATATTTTCCTTGTAAAAAGCAAACCAGTCACCCAGTGCTGAACTGCTGCAGTCTCAACAAAAGTGGCAAACTATATGGAGTCAGGGTCTGAAACCCATTTTGCTCATAAACGGAGGCTGTAACTTGGCCAATAAAGGGTCAAAGTGTAGCAGATTAGCAGTTATTGTGAATAAAGTACGTACATACTTTCAATTCCTTTTTATGTAATGTTTCTTGATAATCTATTCGTTTGTGAGTTGGATTGAAGGATGAGGGCAAGGTTCTTGGCATCTTTCCAAAGAATGGCATTCAGCAAGTTCATGGTGCGTTTTTTTCTTTTTTTGTTTGCTTGTTTTTGTGTATAAAGCAAGAACCACAGTGAGTAAGTAACTTGAGGCTCTGATTTGAGAATGCAGTAGATGAAGTGTATTCTGAGAGCCATAGTCTTTGTGGACTCCATTTTGAACCATTTCTTGTTTCATGCTTCTTGTAGTGGTAGTACAATAACTGGGCCCAAAACATGGCATCATATTGTTTCATATTATTTATTTACAAAAATTATTTACAAAATTTAAAGTAATGTAGAATTAATTTGTTTGTATGTCCAAAATACAGCAGTGGATTTTTCCAGCTTTTATTCGCAGAAATAATGAAAGCACTGAAAGATGTATATGCCCATATTGATTAACAACCTGATACATAAACCCTGTTCTCAATTTCCATGATGAGAACGTAAGCATAGCTTTGAGGCTGAAGCATAAGAGCACTTGTGCTGGGGAAAGATTCTCTTGCATATCAATGAATTCCTGGCAGAGCTAGGCATTTACAAAACAGCTACATTGGTCTCTAATATGTTAAGTAAACCTCTGCAGTGTCTATAGCCTAGTAATCAAAATTATAATCTGATGAAGATTCTTCAGTACCTTCATTATACCATAATTGGGTAGCAGAACCTCAGTTTGGGGACATAAATCATATGTTACCTGAAAAAAATGGGCTTTAATTCACAAAGCTTATGCTGGAATTAAAAAATTGTTCATTTTTCAATGTTACAAGTGAATATGGATGGGGGGCTAAGGAGGGTATTGATTTACTTTAACCTGTGAAGACAGTTTTACTGTCAGCAGGAAAAAGCATTCCTTAGCCCATTGAGGGAGTTTAGGTGATCTCTTCTGCTTACACTTACATTGGGTAACGTACACTTACCAGTGTAAGATTCATAAACTTCTTTGGGACTTACTTCCAGATAAATATGTATCAAGTGCTGACTCACAGCATATTCACTTGGGAAATAGCTTTGGCATTTCCAAACAATTGGGTTTTCTGTCCAGGAAAGAAAGCTGCCAGAAAAGCCTAGAGAAACAGTAGTGAAATCTACCCTTGAAGGGGCTGGGAGGTGGGGTGGGGTTGGGGCTTTGGGCAGTCCTTTCCTGCCAGAGCGGAACTATGACCCCTTCCACACATGCAGAATAATGCACTTTCAGTCCACTTTCACAATTGTTTGCAAGTGGATTTCACTTTTCCACACAGCTGCAAAGTGGATTGAAAGTGCATTATTCTGCATGTGCAGAAGGGGCCTTTCTTCCTCAGCCTGTCCCATTGGTTGGCTTCATTTTCTCTCCTTCCACAGTGGCCCATTCTGCATGGGCCATTTAGACTGGCGTGGGGCCAGTAAAAACGCCGTTGTAGGGGAGAAGATCATACAGCAGCAGCATCGGCGTTTCCCCCCCACAACAGCGTTTTCTCGACTCGCTCATTGAGCATGACTTTTTGAAAATGCCAGCTTCTATCTGGTGCCAAGTGAACGGCATTGTGTGGAAGCCGGCATTTTCCCCGCACCACTCCTGGTCCCCTTTTACCTCCTGCCGGCTCCAGTCACTCTGTGCAGGCCAGGTGACACTCCTCCTGGCCTCCAACCCTGGAGGCATCGCTATGGCCACGGGGGTGTGTCCCGTGGCCTCCACACAGCTACGGGACCCAGCAGGAGGTAAAAGGGCACCGGGAGCAGCACAGCCCCTTGCAGAGCGAACGGCCCCGGGGGGTGCACTGGCATAGACTATGCCAGTGCATCCCCACTTGCGTAGCCCATGCAGAAAGGGCCTATGTTTCTTTGCAGACATCCCTGATCAGGGCTGATTACTGCCATGTATGACATCCTTTTCTGCCTTCACTGCATATGCATTGGGGTAAGGCCAAGGCAGCTGCCACTGACACTCCAGTGCAGCAGCCTACCAGGTTTTTCCTGTTCCATACAGTGGCAATTTCACTGCTATTAACCACTAACCAGTACACCACTCTGACTCCACAGCAAGCCCTAGGGAACTTGCTGCCATCTACCTTGTACAACTCACACAGGTTCGAGAGCTCACTACTGTTCAGCAGCAGCCACCGCGTAAAAACCATGTTCAAATCCCCAGTCTGCCATTGACTCTCAGTGGCCAGTCTCACAGTTTCCAGACAACCTAATTTCAGGGTTGTTGTGAGAAAAGTGGAATATACTTGAAAGACATAACTAATAAATATAGGCGAACATCCGGGGGGGGGGCGGGGCATATAAAAGGTAAGTTGATAGTGGGTGTGAATGAGGGAAGGAAGTGGGGAAAGATGAGGACATGAACGTTGCCAGCATGAGGGAAAAAGGGAATATCATGAGAGGCCAGGTATAAAAGAAAGTGGTGTTCTGCCTGCAAGGACTTGCAGGTTCCTCACTGTGCAACTTGGCCTGGCTCACCAAGCAATTCACAAACTCACCAGTTTTCCCTGGGAGAGGCTGCCAGATAGAAGTAAGGAGGGAAAGGTAAGCGTAGGTTGGCTGGTGGATGGAAAGGAGAGCAGAAAGCAGGAAAAGATTAAATACTATAGGGGATTTCAAGGGGGGGAAAGGATGAAATAACAGAAGGGGAATTTTTTGATATCTCCTGTGAGTCCTTGCATGTCCTCCCTTATTGTGAATTATTTATATTAACATCCTTAGCAGTAGTTTGTGGAGAATTTCCAGAATCCAGATATATTAAAAGATACCTTTGTTGCAGAATAACAGGACTAGATGACTTGAAACTGCTTACTATTCCTGAACCTTCAAGCTTTACAGTCTGAGAAGCATTTTCCTTGTCTTTTCTTCCTTTGCGATAGGCTGCTGCAAAGCTCAGTTGTTTGGAGAAATGTCATTATGTTACTAGATGTGCTGTGGCTGGTGGGGTGGAGTTTCAATGCACAAATGGGGAAAACATTCCTACTCCGCCAGATTTCTAAAATAATATTGTTCTGTTGCATTGTAGTTGTATTCTTATTTACTGTATGGATGAGTGAGAGCAGAGCAGCAGGATGTGTATTTAGCTGGTGTGAAATAATTCTCCCAATAGCTTTTGTTATGTGTATATTCTCTCTCAACAGCCTGTGGTGGAACTTTATTAGTGCATGTCTAGCTCTCTAGATAGAGAAGCTAATGGACTAATATCTGGCAGGTTCACATGCACTCATTTTAGGCTTTATTCTGTAAAGACACTGAATATACTTTTGTTTACCTGTTCAGCGGTAAAGCACAAGAAAACTTGAACATGACAGGTTAATTTCTGGATTATTGTCCTTTGAGAAAAAATAATGTTTGAGTTGAATAGAATGAGTAAAGACTGAATTTTTTCCCTGATTTGAAGATTTCTGATTTGAAGATTTCGTTAGAATTCAGTAATCCAGATATTTATTTAGTTTTCTGTTTCTGTCATAGTTCATAGAGCAGTGTCAAAAGAGATGTTCCATTGGGTGCCATTTCTGTACAAGAGATGCCAAAACCTACAAACCTATTAAGGGAATTTCTGATGTACTTCACTGGGGAAATAGAATGTAGATATTGTTCTGACAGATAAATGGTACTGGCTGTTACACACATTGATTCATACCTTGCCTAGAAAGGATACTGTCACAGGATTTGATGTTGAAAATATCAGTTACAATGTCTTATGGCTCTCTGATCAGATGGTACTAAAATGCAATATTTATCATGTCTCTGTTAAGTAGGTACTATTGATCATATCTACCCCCCTCTTTTGTGTTATTAAATCACTATTGTATTGGTGAAAGATTAGAAAGTTCACATTCTCGTCTAAGAAGAAATGTATAATCCTACCAACAGAGTTGGTTGTTTCATGCTTTGTAAAAAAAATTCTAGTCACAGTACAAGAATAGAGGACTCTGAAACATTTTTAGCACATTCTTTCAAAAACAAAATTATTGGTTTCAACTATGCAGAACAAAATTCCATGGATCATTGTACAATAGTCAGGGTGTTAAAATACAGTAAGCTTTCAGCAAATGAATCATGGGAAAGAAATTTAGGAAAATGATACGTTCAGTTGGATCAGTATTTTCTTTTATTCATAAAAGGTTGGTATTGATATGTAATAGTTGGGACTGTTCCTCCATCAAATCATCTGACCTATGGCAACCCTATGAGGCTTTCAAGGCAAGATACATTCAGAGGTGAGGTTTGCCATCACCTGCCTGTGCATCACACCTCTGGTATTCCTTAGAGGTCTCCCATCCAAATACTTACCAGAGTTGAGGCAGAGAGTGTATGAGCACACTTCTATTGCAGAGTGGGGATTAGATCTTGGGTTTCACAGATCCTAATCTGACACTTTAACCACTGCACTATGCTGGCTCTCAGAACTGTTTTCCTATTTATTTATTTTCTGTAGATTTATTTCCTACCCACTACCAGAGTCCCTAGACATAGTACAATCTTAAAAACACTATAAAAATACAATTATATAAGGCCAATGTAAACACTCCTTAATCAGCCATCCCCATTCCCTACCCTAGACCCCCTCCTAAAAATACATATTTTTATATCACCCAATCCACATAGAACCCACCCCAACAAATTTCAGAGTTTGCGCGGGGGCTAAACCAGGAGAGAGCTAGTCCTGATACCAAAAAATAAAAGGGAGTATAAGGGGGGCAGGCACCTCTCAGGTACAGAGGGTGGTTTTGTCCAGGCACCTATACTCCTGCAGAGTTGGTGCCTGATACACCTCTGGAGGAGAGTGTTTCAAAGCACTGGGACCACCACAGAGAAGTTCCTCTGAGTGGCCCCCACCCCCTACATCTCGGAAGGCAATGGGGCTGCTAGGAGCCCCCCCACCCACCACTGACCTGAGTGCCTTGGCAGCTCTATATGGGAGGAGGCGTTTCTTCAGATATGTAGGACCCAAGCCATTTAGGGCTTTGTATGTCAGTATCACCACCTTGAATTGGGGCCTCAAGCTGGGTTTTATATGATAAAATTGTGAGATATCCACTAGGAGCTGAGCTGTCACATTCTGGGCTAACTGCAGCTTCTGGACCATTTTCAAGAACAACGCCAGGTAGAGCGTGTTAGAGTAGTCTAACTGGGAGGTTATCAGTGCATGAATAGCTGTATAGAAATCTGTCAGGTTCCCATTGATATGGTGGTGATGTTGGCTTAGCACTAGGAAAGCTACACAAATAGTAGCTTTGCCCTATTGGCTCCTTAGAACTTGATTCTACAACCTTTTTCTGTAGCGCTGCCTCCTCTGTATAGGCTTCACTGTGTAAATGGGGCTCCCAGAAGAATGGATGTACAGTAACTATGATTTTCTCAGACTTTCTGATTGGATCATGGCAATTTCCTTTCTATCAATACATAATTGAAGCAGTTTCATTTGCCATGAGTTATGCAGACTTATTTTGCTTTGCATATGTACACTTCTGCAGAATTTTGATCTCCAAATCTGCGCATAGCTATCTATGTTTACATCAACTTTTCTATTTTAATCATTAAATTCATCCCCTATGTATAATGTGTTGATGTTGCTAGATATTCATCTTTAAACCAGTGCAGATGAGAGTGATGGTCCTTCTTCTGTTCCCAATACATATTGGTAACTATAATTAAAGAATTTGCAGTCCCAAATAATATACTTGATTCAAACATCAATGTGTTTGACTTCAGAATTGTCCCTTATACCAAGGACCAAGAGTGAAGCTCCAGACTTGTCAGACAGTCTTGCAGTAGTTGAAAGAACTTGGAATTGAGGACTCCTTCTGACTATGATCATATGCAGAAAAACTGAAAGCAGTCATTCCAGATTTCAGAATCTCACCTTAAATTGCTGAAGAACACTTGACTGCACAGATTTTTGTTCTGCTTTCACTGTACCGTATTTTCCAGAGTCTGATCACCAGTTCACTTGATACAGCTAAAGTTATGGTGTTTGTTGGGTTTCTGGTTTATTCCAGTCTTTATGGGATACTAAGTGATGCAACTGTTATTGTATTGATGGATGAAGTGTGTGTTAGATTGGAATATCCAATAGAGTAAATATGTGCATGCATTTGTTTTATACCTCGTAGACAGCTGTTGAGTTTGTCATAAATTATTTTTGCATTACTTTTGATATCCTAATTAAGGTTGTGAAGTTCCATTTATTCTGAAATAGTGCAGGGAAAGTTTATCTGCTTTGGTGGAACTAGAAACTCAAGAAAAAGTGTGAGTAGAAATTAGGTTTCAATCTGCTTGCACTGTCATTTACTTTAAGGACTGATTAAGAAGAGAAGAAGAAGAAGAGTTTGGATTTATATCCCCTCTTTCTCTCCTATAGGAGACTCAAAGGGGCTTACAATTTCCTTGCCTTTCCCCTCTCACAACAAACACCCTGTGAGGTAGGTGTGGCTGAGAGAGCTCCAGAAAGCTGTGACTAGCCCAAGGTTACCCAGCTGGTGTGTGTGGGAGTGCATAGGCTAATTTGAATTCCCCAGATAAGCCTCCACAACTCAAGCGGCAGAGCTGGGGATCAAACCCGGTTCCTCCAGATCAGAGTGCACCTGCTCTTAACCACTACACCACTGCTGCTCCATGTTTTAACCGTTAACACCATGTTTTACTGTTGTATTAAACAGATGCTGTTATCTGTTGTTGAACTTCACAAGTAATTAACATTCACTTTATTTGTAATCAAATTGCATTTGGGAAGGGACTGAGAAGGGCTTTATTTTTTGTGTGTTTTTACTAGTTTTCATTCATTGGTAGATGGAATTTTACCTTTTTTAAAAATCAGAGCTACATTTGATTAGAGGGCAGACTTAAAATATATGCCACTGATTACTAGATTATTCTATTTTCTTTTACACTGTAATTTAATAATGTTTGTAATGTAATAATGGCTGTTTAAGTCTTTGTTCTGAACAGGCAACTGTTTTCTCTAAAATCTGCAATTTTTATAATCCAATAGTGAGTTACATGGAAAAGTGAAAAACCTGAGCTATTAACAGTGATTTTCTGTTTGTGTATGTGTGTGTTCCTTTGTCCTCCATTATGACTGCGCAAACAGAATTTTTCCAAATAGCAAATTATATTAAAGCTTGCACTAAAGCAAGCAACAGATCAATACCAGCAGAAAAAAAACACCATTTTAAGGAAAGCAATTTTTCAGCATGTCTAGACATTATTGTTTTGGGTATGATGTGGCATACAGTTGGCTGCTTATAATTGTCTGGGAAATGATACTCAAAGGCCAGTGCAGTACATCTTGCTTCATTATTTAAAAACATATGTATTAAATGCATCGATTTTCTGTTGAAACTACATTCAGAAATGATGGTAAGCAGAGACGATGTTTCAGATTGCTTTGCAAGCTTCCCCACCCCATTAGAACATTTAGAATGACTAGAAGACTATAATAGAAAGTTTTGTATCTATCACTGATTTTTATATACACAAGATTCTCAGTGAGAACCATTGGGTTTCATCCTATCGACTGTGAGCACAACAGCACTTGCAGACATGGGTTTTTGTCCACATCCTCTAAAAGCCTCTTTTATTCAACCCAAAAGCTGATGGGGGGGGGGTCAAAGAGGGGCTTTAGAGATAACATGTAATGGCAATCTGGGGTCTTCAGTGAATAGTAATACGAGGTGGGGAATGGTAACCAGATGGAGGACTTGAAATGGAGGCATGACAGGGGCATGGTGGCAGAGTGCTGATGGGTAGCTCTAGAAAGTGCTGGAAACACTATGGTTGGCAGTTCCAGGACCTACCAACCGGCAATTTGGGGTTTTCCCAAAAGTGACATCATAAAGCATGTTCTGATTATGGTTTATTTGTTTTTAATGTTTTTCCACTCAGAGCAACGGCAGGAAAAGTAGGTTGCCAGTGAGAGATCTAGTACCTCCAGCAGTAAGGAAGGGGCCATACCGAGGTTATTACTGTCTCTTTGCATCAGCAGAGCCTCTTGTGGGCAGCAAAAGAGGGAAGTGTGAATGTTTTTTTCCTGATTCTCCCCATACACTGTTGATTCCATGGCCATGGTATTTTGTTCCTGAGGCTTGCTCACCCCCATCCCCCTGCGCCAGTATTTTCTTTATCAAAGTGCGCTATGGGGTAAATGGAAAGGCAGGAAATATCTACCCACAGATTTCGCAGGATACAACCTGTTCAGTTAATTAAAAATATGTATTTTATTATTATTTGTTTGGAGTTTGTGCTTGGTAAAAGATGCTTATCACTAGTGATGTTTTTGAATTCAAATAATGGATTTAGTTGGAGTTGCCAATAGGCCTGGAGAAAAATTTCTTGTTCTATAATAGAAGTTCACTGGTTGAAAATAGGCAGTTGAAGCTTTTCATGGCATGCAAGTTAATAATATCACCCGATGAAGGTGGAAAAACGAAGTCTGGGCTGTTCTCATGACCTAGTCCTCTAACAAAATGGTAGAGTCCAAGGTCATGCTAAGACTTTTCCCTGATGAGGCCAGATGTAGGGCCTCACCATCTAAGGCTGGCAATTGAAAGTTCCTTGGCCCCTCCCCCTGACCCAGCCACAGGATCTCTGTCTTCGCTGTATTAAGTTTCAGTCTGCTGACCCTCCATTGTAAGGATGAGTTGGGTGTCATCAACATACTGATGGCACTGTAAACCATATCTCCTTACCAACTGGACCAGGGGTCGCATGAAAGTGTTAAATAATGTTGGGGAAAGGATGACTCCTTGTGGCACCCCGCATCTAATGGTATATTGCTTGGCTTCATCCCCCTCTGATATCACCTGCAGTTCCCAACCCTGGAGGAAAGAGGTAATCTAGTGCAAGGCTGTCCCTCTGGCTTTTCAAGGGCTCCGCAGGTGGCAGGTAGGAATGAAGTTCAGAGAGACTTGAGACAGATGGAGGACAGAGAAAGGGGAAGAAAGAAATGTGAAAGGTGACAAGGAAATTAAAAAAATGTTGAGTGAAGGAAGGTAAAATTTGAAAAAAACAAAGAATAGAATGGGAGAGATAAGGAAGTAGGGCAACAAATAAGTGCCAGGAAATTGAATGTCATGATTTTCCTTCTAGCATAAAATAAGAAACAAAGCTGTCACCTGTACTGGACCTCTGAGACACAAGATTTCTCTCTCCCCCCCCCCCCCCATCCATTGTTAAAACGATCATATATTTATTTATTTATTTTATTTATTTATGGGTTTTTTATACCGCTCTACCCCCGAAGGGCTCTGGGCTGTTCTCATGCCTTGGGGTATTGTAATGGTTACTGGTTAAGAATGGCAGACTCTAAACTGGGTTTGTTACCCCACTCCTACACATGAAACTTGCTGGGTGACCTTGGGCTAGTCACAGTTCTCTCAGAATTCTCTCAGCTCCACCTACCTCAGAAGGTTTCTTTTCTTGGGACGGGAAGGGAACGTAAGCCACTTTGAGATTCCTTGAAGGCAGAGAAAGTAGGGTATAAAAACTAATTCTTCTTTTAAACACAACCACATTAATACAACTTCAAGCTGACTGTGTAGGTTCTCTTCAAGCTGTGTATGTTAGTTAATGCAACTTCAAGCTGACTGTGTATGTTGATTTCTGACTAATTTCCCAGGATGATTCATTGACATTTCATCAACAGAAACTAAGACTGGGGATCTCTTTCCAGTTATTGAATGTTGTACTCATCAGAGCATGGAATAGGTAAAACCACTCAGTGTAAAGAGATAAAAAAGCAAAAGGTATTTTGGTTTTAGATGAAAGAAAAAGGCAGTTTTCTCCAATATTACCCAGCCCGCCAGTTAAGATCTACCTCTCAGAAATATCACGAACGCAGAAAGAGCTGAGAGTGAGAAGGGATGGTGGCTCAGTGATCAGCTTGCCATACTGAAAGTCCCAAGTTCAATCGCTTGCCTCTCTGGTTAGGCGGGATCAAATAATAAATGATGTGAAAGATCTGTATCTGAGGCCCTGGAAAGCCTTTGCCAGTCTGAATAGATAATTCTGACCTTGATGGATTCATTATAAGGCAGTTCACATAAGTTTCTAGATAGGATTGGATAAATTTGGGTGCATTCTTGGCTGAGGGTGCTCAGATTGTGATGAAAGTTCTAAGGGTGTGAAATTCCCTGGGACAGATTCCTCTGGAGGGCTAGGAAGTCATGGGCTGTTACCCACCCACTTATCCACTCCCACTGCTCAAAATCACCTGCACTCTTGGTGCCTATGCAGACTGATGTGTAGGCATACTCTATCTTGCATCAACCTAGAGAATCACAAGTATCAACTAATGATGCAATAGCCAGCTTCCCATAAGAAACTGTGACAACTCCTCATCATGAATTTGCCTTGTGAGTCCATGGGATCTACCCACATTTAGGCCTGAATTACTTGTGCTTGGGGGACAACCGCCTGACATTCCTCTCAACTCAAGGAATGTCCAGAATAATACAGGCATGTCTGGTAGATCTTCAATCAGTAAGATAACTTAAGTTTCTGCCCCACAAAATAACTTAAGTAACAAGAAAGCCATGTTTTCTTTACTGGCAGAAAAGGTTGAAAAATTGGGATACAAAAAGGATCCATTTTAACCCAGCATTTAAGATTCAGTTTCATCCCAGGAGTCTCACAGCTCAGCTGCAACTCTGGACAACATTTGTGCTTCAGGATCAGGCGCACACTCTCTCTCAATCTCCTTCCTCGTCTTCTTTCCAGCCCAGTTTCTCCCTCATTCTTATCCCTCTTAGTAGTTCTTCCATTTTAACTCTCCACAATCTTTCCTCTTATCTCTTCCAGAAATGCCCTTCCTCCCTCTCTGCCTTCTGCTTTTCACCAGTCCCTAGGCATGAATAGATGTATGACATAGTATTAAACCAAAGGAATAAGTGTAGCCTTGGGCGTTATCATTTTGGAATTTACGCTTTAATTCAGAGATTTGGACATTATTATAAATATATTTTTTCTATTTGTTTTGATACATGGATTTTGTAACAGAAATAAACAGTATATTTAAAAATTGACATATGATAATTTTATATCTGTTTTTGGTGTAAGTACATCAGTACTATTACAGCATTATTACCAGAATAAGAAATAGAAAACATGCTTTCTTTAAAAAAAAATAGGTGAGAGAATAACCCAAAGGTTAAGCAGGGTATTTTTGTTTTCTGGAAAGCTTTAATTAAAGAACATGCAATTAAGCCATCACCTCCAGTCTTTCTATGTAAAGAAGCCCAGATCCTTGAAAGACCTGGTAAAAAGCTCAGGAGTTGGCAAAGTAAAATGCTAATCCCTGTCATTTACATGTCAGCTTAAATTTGAGGACTGTTAGGAGGTTTAGTCCGCTGTTAATAGTCATGTGCTTTGCATCATCTGTGAAATAAGTAATATCAGTATAGGGTAGGAAACATTTAGCAAATTGGAATCTCTCTCTCTTTAAATGAAGAATATCAGTTTGTGAAAAGCTGTCTAACAGAGATTCAATTACAGAGTCTGAGTGTTCGTTGAAAAGAGAGTCTTTCAGGTCATCTAGTCCATCCCCCAGCTCAGTGCAGCCATATGGCCCTTCAGCATCCTTGACAGATGGCCTTCTAATGAAGGAGAAACCAACACCTTCTAAGACAGTTGGTTCCATTGCTGAACAGCTGTTATTGTTAGGCAATTTTCCCTAACATTGAACCAAAATCTGCTTCTTTGAAATCTTTATCCATTAGCTCCATCTTCTATATTGTTCACATCTCCTCTTGGTTTTGCTTCTCCAGCAACGCAGTCTCAGTTTTTTCAACCTTTTCTCAGTGGGCTTGTTTGCCAGACCCTCAGCATTCTGATCACTTTTGTCTTGATGTACTCGATTTATCAGTGTCCTTCTTAAAATGTGCCCTGAACTGAATACATTACTCACTTGAGATCTGACTGTGCAAGATACAGTAGAATTTATCCCCTGTGGGAATAGGGTGGGATACAAAACCAATAAATAAATAAATAAATAGTTACTTCCCTTGATGTAGACACTATGATTTTGTTAAGACTGCCCAAAACTGTATTATCTCCATTTGCAGCTACATCACACAAGTTATTTGTTTAGCTTGTGATCAATTGAGATAGTAGGATCCTGCTAAAATGTACTTCTGCCAAGTCATGTCTTCTGCAACCTAAGGTTGTTCCTCTAACTTGGGTAGCACAGATTACTCTGATCTCTGAAGCTGAGCAGGATCAGCCCTGGATAGTGTTTGCAGGAAAGACCACCAAGCAAGTCCAGGGTTGTTATGCAGAGCCAGGCAATGGCAAATGGCCTCTGTTAGTTTCTTGTCTGAAAAACCCATGAGATTACCATAAGTCAGCTGTGACTTGTAGCAAAAACCAACAACTGCTTTTATCTTTGTAGAATTTAGTTTATTGATTTATGGCCTAATGTGCTACCTGCCAAGATGATTTTGAATTATGACTGTCTTCTTCAGTGTTTACTGTGTCTTCCAGCTTCATGTCATCCAGGTTTATGTCGGTTGTTCCCCCCTTTTGATGGTCCCCGTAACATCTGAGGGACCACCCCCTCCGGGGGGCAGGGGTTAGTGACCGGACGCAAGGAATTATATATTTGAATGCTGTGTTTTATGGGGATTTTTTAGTTGTTTTAATCCTAATAGAGCCATATGTCTTTTACTGTAAATTACTGATGTTTTAAATTGTGCTCTATCTAATTATCTAATTATTTAATAATAATAATAATAATAATAATAATAATAATAATAATAATAATAATATTTGATAAACATCTCCTCTGTGACCTCATCTCACTCATTGATAAAAAATGTTAAACAGCACAGGGCCCAGGGCCACCCCACTGGATCTCTCCCCTTCAGAGTGAATGCAAACTCCTAATGAGCAGTCATTGGGTATACTTGTTCAGCCACCTGTGAATCTACCCAGCCAACATTTAACTGTCTTTTTCGCAAGGATATGAGTGTATTTGTCAAACATTGTCTATTAGATTAGGCAGGTATGAAGCATCATTATGGCCAGAGCAGAATCTTAAACATTGTATGTGTTTTGAGATATGAAAAACTATGCTGTCATTTTTGGAACTGGCTGTTAGCAATGATAGGTATTGTGAAAAGAATTCTTCAAGTTAAATTTCTAACAGTAATGTTGTGTGATCTCTCTGCTTTTCATCTAAATAACTTCTGGGACTGGCGAGAATAAAAATGTAAATAACATGTAGACTAGAAATGTAAATAACACGTAGACTGAAAGTATCCCTTTAGGAACTTGTAAAATCTTTGGCATGTCCTGTAGGATTTTTGGTTTTTTTCTCCTTTGAAGTGTATACCTCCATGCCATATCACAAACGGTTTTTGAAAGTCCCTTCTGTTACAAAAATATTCACTGTGAAGTCTGGCAGGCTGCCACTCATGAAGCAAAAGCCCTTCTGTGTGCACAGAGGGTGGTGCTCTGGATTCTCATCATTATTCAGTATTAAAATACCATAATAAAAAACTTGTCAGCTATTGTCATGTTCATAGTTTTTAATTAGTTCAGGTACTGGCTGTTTCTGCTTTTCATTAAACTCTAATAAATCCCTTTTGTATCTTTAAATCAGAGTTATGCATAGGTGTTGGTAGCATTCTGTCCAAAAATGCTTCAGCGAAGTAGTATTTAAGTAAGCTGAGTGTTGGTGGAAATATTATCTTTGTATTTTCTTTTTTTTTATCGTATGCTGAGACAAATTGTTTTAAAAACACATCTGAAAGTATAACACAGTTGTTCTGTCAGTTGTCGCTAATAAGAGATAAATGAGAATATCATCCCTGTCATGTCTCATTGTCTACCTGTCTCTTTCTCTAGGAGGTGATTTCCTCTCCTTTTTAAGAAAGAAGAAGGATGAGCTCAAAACCAAACAGCTTGTGAAATTTTCGTTAGATGTTGCTGCTGGTATGGCATATCTTGAATCCAAAAACTGTATTCATAGGTAAGATCAATGCAAATGTTCTGCACTACAGCATTGAGTATTTAGATAAATGGGTACATGCATAAGCTGTAACAATAACGGATGAATGAAAAGTTGAATTGACTTCATATATTTTTCAATGCCATGTCTCTTTTCCTAGCTACTACTTCTTTTTTTAATTCAGTTATAAAACAATGTGTGTATTTCACTGTCAGCTCTTTATGGAGGCCAAGTTATTCTTCCCATTGAGCCATATGTTTAAAATGTAGTGCAAGTTGGTGGCAAGGGATTAGGGCCCAATTAATGAACCAGTAACAGTCCTGTCTGAAACTGAGACATGGGCTGATTCCGCATGGGCCCAAAACAGCAGTGTGAAAACGGTATTAAAATGGTGCAAAAGAGTTTAAAACGGTGTAAAAAGGTTTATACTGTTTTCACACCATTTTCACACTGCTGTTTTTGGCCCACGCGGAATCAGCCATGGCTAGAAGAGAGATTATGATTTGTTACCTTTTCTTGAAATCCATAAGCATTTTCCAGATTGTAACCAATTGTTAAACTTAAGCTTGTTTTTCTTCTCATATGCAACCTGTCTATATATCTGATTTTACTATGTTAATGCTAATATTTTACTACATTAATACTACTATGCTTAATATTACTATAGTTAATAATTTAGTATGTTAATGTTGGTCTTTCTCATCTCTTTTCCTCCAAAAGAATTTCTCCAATGGTTGAAGACTTACCACACTCTTTCCACCTTAAATTTCTGATTTGATTTCTAACTTTCTTGTTTGGCACAACACGTTTAGGTGAAAATTGAAGAGTTTTAGAAGATGCTAATGGATTGTTTTTAATTTAGTTTCATTTTGTTACTGAAACAATTTACCTGTATCACCAAAACCTTTATCTCTTCAGGTTGTGAAAGCTTAGTCACTTTGAACTGATTCTTAATTGCTTCTGACAGTCAAGAGTCAAACTCCTTGTTACGTTGTGATCTGTGATTGGATTCAGACATTGTCTTTTGCTTTACTTTACTTTAGAAAATAGCTTCGGAGAGCTGGGTCTGAATTAATCCTTAGCGAGACACTCATCTTCAGCATTATTCTCCTGCCCCCCCCCCCCCCGCCCTGGTAGCTCCACCTCTGACAGGGAATTCATAATTGTTCTAAGAGTGATCCCAAAGTTTGAAATTAAAACTCAGGGAACTTGTGACTGTCCCTAAAAGCATTCTGAAATAACTCTGAAAACATCATTTGCACCTTTATTTTTGCACACCTAGAAGTTTTCCTTGCCTCAGCCTTCTGGAGCCCACCAGATTGGATCCAGATTAAGGTGTAAAATGTATTCAGTTTTCCCTTCCCTGCTTCATGTTATTTCATGGGGTCTCCTGTCTCCCCAGTGGAAAGAGGGAGGCAGGGTAGTTCCATTCAGCCTTCAGAAAATTGAGTCTCATTCCAACCCACCATTCTTCTCCCTTTCCATCAGCAAGTTTTTTAAAAGGAAGTTGCTACATCAGTGTAGTATTATAATGTCACATATCTATTGCTGTGATCCCAGCTTTCATTTTTTAAAGTATCTAGTCCTTTTCTTTGCAGTGTTATAAGGGGAAAGTGCAGGTTGTAACTCCGCTTACAGTGCTACAATGAAAAGGACATGTCTTCTTTTTTAAATGAAAGTTTAAAACCAATAAATCATGGCAAT
Organism: Sphaerodactylus townsendi; assembly: GCF_021028975.2. Lineage (NCBI taxonomy): Eukaryota > Metazoa > Chordata > Lepidosauria > Squamata > Sphaerodactylidae > Sphaerodactylus > Sphaerodactylus townsendi. The sequence continues at coordinate 53,445,680 of NC_059431.1, forward strand.
ACATTGCTATGGTAATCTAGCAATTCCTTGTTTTGGTTCTGGAGGGTTTTCTGGGCTGTGTAGCTGTGGTCTAGTGGATTTTGTTCCTAACGTTTTGCCTGCATCTTTGGCTGGCATCTTTAGAGGTGTATCACAGAGAAAAGTCTGTTTCTCACTGTGTCTAAGTGAGAAGGGAAAGTTTAGTGTGGTATATTCTCCATGTCCCCAAAAGCCCTCCAGTGGTGGTAGTGTGGAATGGTGAAACAAATGGCTGAAACAAAGAAAATGCCACTGAAGACATGGCTGAAACAAAGAAAATGCCACTGAAGACATGGCTGAAACAAAGAAAATGCCACTGAAGTGAATGAAACCTGCTAAAATGAAAACCTTCCCATCTCGGCAGCACTGAAAGACATTTGACCACAGCCTTTCTGCAAAACATCATAGTAAAACAGGAAAACACAGAAACAGGACAAGTAGAGCAATATTCCTGAAAACAGCCCTGCTGTAAGGAATCCAAGGTGTAGGAAAGTATGTGTGGAGAAGTCCTGGTAAGATTTTCCTAATAACATTATCTGACCTTTTTGGTGTATTTCCTTACAGGAAAGAAAGGCAGGGCATAAATCCAAACTTCTCCTCCTCCTTTTCCTCCTCTTCTTCTAAAGGTAGAATGCTTCTGGGTTCATTTGACTCGCCTGTGTTATTTAAATACCCACCCAAACGCCACATGCAAGTCTTCAAGGTGCAGTTGAAGTTGAACTAAAATACACTGAAGGCTTCTCATTGACCTCAGAATATGTGTGTGTTTTTAATTGTAAATTTTCAAGCTGTGTCTTGTGCTTTGAAGTACATGAAACAAATTACAGAGTGCTTTTTTCATAGTAGTGTCATTCTCAGAGGTGGGATCCAGCAGGTTCTCACAGGTTCCTGAGAGTAGGTTACTAATTATTTGTGTCTGCCGAGAGGGGGTTACTAATTGGTGATTTTGCCACATGATTTTCGCCTTAGTTACGCCCCTCCTCTCAGCAGTAGCGCGCAGAACTTGAAGTAGTCTAGCAGGAGGTGCACCGGGGTGGGTGGTAGCCTGCGCCTGCATGCATTTGTTTCCACCCAAGGACCGGCGCAGTGGCTGCGTCCTTGCCACAGCCCCGCCCAGGAATGCCACACCCCACAATGCCTGGCCACGCCCTCGTCGTGCCGCGCCCAGCCCCATTGGCGCTCCGCCACAGTTTGAATCCCACCACCATGGGAACCTGTTACTAAAATTTTTGGATCCCACCACTGGTCATTCTCCAAGAATTACAAGACCGGTCAATATTATTCTGTTTAATTTAATTTGTTATGAATCCATACTTATTTATCATATTGGCATTGTATTTATGTGAGCTTTTTATCTCTTAGGTGTGCTTATAATGGTTGCCAAACATGATCTAATTTTTAAACTAAGGTGAAGCACAACTTTACAGAACTTTTTTTTTAACTGTTCAGTATGTTCAGCACTTTACTTCCTGGATTTTTGCCCTTTCTTCCCATCTCCTACCTCATCTCTCTGCTTGCCCTCTCTGCTTCTTTATATAAATATTATCTAATGGCGTTTTCCTGTTAATACTGTTCCAGTGGTGCTTAGTTCCTCATCAGGGATTTTTTGGGAGACGCTCCTGATGATACCTCTCAGGTTTGTTGAGGTTTGGTTCATGGGGTCCAAGGTTATGAAGTTGCCAAAGATGAAGTTGCCAAAGAACAACTGATTAACAATAAATGTTTCCTTCTGGGCTGCACATTCTATATTCCCAGTAAGGTCTTTCATTGGAAGTTAACACCATATTGTCAAGGTAATGATAAGTGATACACTGGGATTGCTTATACATGAAATAATTACATCCCAGTTTGCTTTTGGTGTGATACTTTCCTTGAAGAAAGACAAACACACAGTTCAACTAATGATGAATACTTGCCTCAGCATATTTTATTTATTCTAGTTCACAATGTCTACCAGAGACTAAATGGGTATGAATAATAAGATAGTTTTCTATATATAATCATGTTTTAAAGGTCAGATAACAGAGATGGCTAGAGTCACTTGATGTGCGATAAAAGATTTACATGCTTTGCCTTATTATAAATGTCGCATTTCTTGGAAGATAACTTTAATATGTAATACTTTGTCCAGACTCCTTGATTTAATAGGTTTGTTAGAAAACTTGATTTTTAGGAGCTCAACTGAACAAAATTCCTTATTATAGATTATATGTTAAATTAATTCCAGCTACAGTGATGCAACATATTTTTCTTTCTTGCATTTGGTAGCAGCCAAAATGTACAACGGAACTCTAGTGAGTAAATTTGCATACCTTTCAACTTCACCATTGTCAATTGTTGCTGAATAAGTACCTTGAACAGTTGCCAGCCTGGCTTCACCTTGGCGTATTCCATCAGTATTTTAACTGTTTTAGAAGGGGAATTTGACTTTTCCCATCTGAAAGTGAACACCAAACTGTAGGGTCCCACAGGGTTCCATGTTGCCCATCGTGTTGTTTGACATCTAAATGAAACTATTGAGAGAGATCATCAGGGGATTTGGAGTGAGGTGCCATAGATATATGTGTAACACCCAGCTCCTACTTCTTAACAGTTGAGTTCAGTGAGTCTTTGGAAGCCTTGAACAGGTGCCTGGGGAAGGTAACAAGAGGGATGAGGGCCAGGATTGAGATGCTGCTTATTAATGACAAAGTTGGTCAAAGACTGAGGAACCAGCCAGCCCTGGAGAGGTTTGTCCACTCCCTGAAGGAACTGGCTAACAGCTTGGGATGGCTGCTGGGTCTACGGTTGGAGGCTCATATCTCCTCTGTGGCAGGTAGTACCTTTTATTAACTGGTACACCAGCTATAGCAGTTTCTTGAAAAGCATGTTCTGGCCATCGTGGGCCCATGCTCTGATTACTTCCATGTTAGACTACTACAATGTGCATTATGGGGAGCTGTCTTTGAAAACAGTCTGGAAACTTAAGCTTGTTCAGAATGTAGCATCCAGGCTGCTGTCTGGAATGGTGTAGAATGATCATATCATTTTAGCTCTGAAAAATTTTCATTGGCTGCCTACACTAATTTCTCTTTCCACTACCCTCCCGCACATCTAATATCTCCCCCCCTCAATCTACTCTCCCTGTTCGTAGCTGTTTTTACTCTGTGAGTTCACAGTCTACCAAGCAAAACAACTCAGCCTCCTTTTGAATTTCTGAATTTCATTTTATTTAACATTATTTAACATTTCCTTTTTTAAAAATTTGTTCTTTAGTAGTAAAATATATGTAGTATTGTATTCTTACTTAGTGGCTGCACTGTCCGAGTTTATTTTCTTTATGCTACAGTGGCAAGTATACATGGTCAAAGTTTCATTGAAATCATTAAATGTGACTCCAAATAGGGTAAGCCTAGAGGTTTGGGGTGAGCCTAGAGCCAGGTTTGGAGATCTTCTGGCAAAATGTTTTCTTGTACTTCCAAAGGTGGAGAGAAAAATATCAACTGCCCGTCCTAGTTATGTCTTGAGTTTCCAGAGAGTGATACAGGAAGAATTCTTCTTAGGAAACTGTACATGTCTCAGAATCCAAATTGGAAAAATTAACAAGTCGTTACAGTGTATGCTTAAAAGATAGGGTTTGATCCATTAAGTATCAGAGATTGGCTTTTTTGGAAAGCCATATGGAAAGACAAAAGCGTGTGTTGAGGGTTGACTTTCAATAGATCGCAGCGAGGGAGCTGCTCTGCTACGTACGAAACCCCAAGCTAGAATCAGGTCATCTACGAATGACTTAGCACTGGGTTCCCCACAAATGTGCAGTGCGCCACAGAAGAGAGGTGGCCCCCTTTTGGCTGCGCTCCACTCCCGAGACAGACGGCTCTCCACACTGGGCTCTGGGTTAGAGTTTATTTATTGGGTGCTTTAGGAGACTGTACATGTCTCAGAGAATAGTTTATGGGGAAAGCTGGTGGATACTTTTCTAGATTCTAGGAGTAGGTCACACTGATATTGGGGGGATTCCTGAAGTTAGGAAAAAACAGATTCAACTCAGAAGTTTTAAAAGCTTTATTGATAACTGCTGTCTGCACTCAGTATTTGTCAATTGACATGATATTTTATGTATTTATGTATTTATTTATTTATATTGGATTTTAGAACCACCCAACCCCCGAAGGGCTCTGGACGGTGTACATCAAACCAGAATCAACAATACACACAATAAATAAGTTAAATTCAATTAAAATCATATTACAAACTCTATAAAAACATAGCAGCATTACAAATATGGTGACGCCCGATCCCATGGCCGGGAGGGGGTAGGCAGCACTAATTAGATGTTACGTCAGGTGTGCCAAAGATGGAACAGCATGCAACACAGGGGCATCCGGGAGGGGGAATCTGCGACCAGCCTCACCAAAGGCCCGGTGGAACAATACAGTTTTGCAGGCCCTTCGGAATTCACCAAGATCCCGCAGGGCCTGCACATCTGATGGAAGAGTGTTCCACCAGGCAGAGGCCAGGGCCATAAAAGCCCTGGCCCGGGTAGAGGCCAGCCGCATCATAGAGGGGCTGGGAACCACCAGTAAATTGGCCTCTGCCGATCGCAGAGGCCTACCCGGGACATATGGGGTGAGGCCAGCAATGCCATGTTCTACATAAATAGTTGCAATCCTCTCTTCTGAACATCCTTACTCCCCTATCCAAGGCTGTAAATACAAATTACTTGGCCCCTCCCCCCTCATTTCCCTCATGTGAATCCCTAGGGGAGAATAAGACATTTCTTGACCATAACCCAGACAGTACCAGAAGGAAGAATATTAATGGCATCATAACCATAGAATACAGCAATTAGACTATGGTAAGTTCCCTCACATGTACTTAAAGAACCTCATTTGAAAGCCACTTGGCTTCAGTCTGTCAGCTTGATGTTAAGGTGGAGGCCATACTAGCCCAATTTCATATCATGATGCTTCTGCTCTAATACCATTTTAAACCCTAACCTTCCCTCCTGTTCTCTCCATAATAGAGAAGAAACTGTTACTGATATTTCTGCCAGGCCCACATTCCTGATCCACCATGTTTTGTCTTTGCTTGCTGTTACAGACTCTGTCCAGTTATATGGTCTTGTTGTCTGCTTTTTGGATTATCATCCTTCAGCCTACCAACTCTGATACCATGAGTGAGATCTAAAGACATAGATCTTGAAATAGGTTTGCAAAAGTAGAAACTGGTTTCTGCAATTTGATCAGCAGTTTTTGTTATACAAGTGGCCAGAGGCGTATCGGAGGGAAATGGTGCCAGAGAAAACCCCTTCTCCAGGCACCTTCTGGGGGCCCTTGTGCCCCGTCAGCCTGCACGGAGGCCAGAGGTGTGGCTCAGGGCCGGTGCCACCCAACAGCAAGCCCTGTCAACCAGCCTCCGTGCAGGCTGGCAGGGCCTGGGGAGGGCAAAAACCGGCCTGCAAAGAGGCCGGGGGCAGGGCTTGGGGCAGCAGGAAGGCCAGGTGGGCGCTGGGGCCACCCACTGATGAGCCCTGCCCTTCCATGGGAGGGCGGGGCTTGGTGTCATGGGGCTGGGGCACACACCTTTTGGGACATGTGTGACCCCAAGTCCCTATAAGCCAAATGCCTCTGCAAGTAGCTTGTACGAAAAGATTGCACAGGGAAATCATTTGCTTTTTAGTAGGGTTTTTTGAATATATCACACTTTTCAGCTCAAGATTCCTGTATTTACTTTAGAATTTCCAGAGCGTTTTTTAAACTCAGCATGATAGAATAATGAAGAAATAATCTACAAAGACAGCAAATTGGAATTAGATAAAAGGGAATACTTATGTTAAAGATAAACTATCAATTGAGTGCATAAAGGGAAATGTGCATTTTCATCCCTGTTGAACAATTAGTTTCATATGGGAGCATTTATTACTTATCTTAAAGAAGTTGATAGTTTCACTTTGGCCTTATTAAGAGACATTTTTTAAAAAGATAACTTTTTGCTATAGGGAAAATATGACTTGAAAAATAAACAGAATGTAGTAATCACCCACTGTTTGACTATGCTGTGGCACAATGGACATCTGATATGACATCTAGACTAAGAGAACATTCTTAATTATATTATATCTTATTAATTTCCAGACATTTAACTTAACAGTCAGTGCTCATGAAATTGTACTTGTTTGCAGGATCCAAGTCAAAGTATCATAATTTCCTTGCAGAATTGTATTTGAAGAAGGTATAAAAAATGGCTTCTAGCCTCCAATGAAGGAGACCTAGTTGCCTTGCTAAATGGATTATTCCATTGATAGATAATTTTTATATAGATCGATCTTTCCAGTGTTGGCAGGTCTTGCAGGGTTGTACTTGCTTCTCGTGCTCTAACACGTGGTGCAAGAAGGCTAGAATGGCTAGTGCTACATTTAAAAATATTATGGCATAGCTATCTGGCCTCATAGTTTACGCTCCACCTTTCTTCTGTTAGTGAGATTTAAGACAGCATATATAAGCGCCTTAAAAGTTATCTCATCCAAGCACTGAGAAGGCTAGGAATGTCATGATAAGTTGTGTTTCTCCTTTGAAGAGGTCAGCCATAGATGCAGGCAAAACATTTGGAGCAAAAACTACCAGACCATGGGCACACAGCCCAGAAAACCCACAACAGCCAATATTCGCATTCTCCAGTCTTTGGTTTCTGTCAGCCAATAGCAGAGGGGAGCGTGCTGCTCAGGACTACTTTGACCTTCTGTTCCATCCTTGTACCTCCTCCCTCTTGCCATGGAACAAGGACTCAATAGGCCTGGCCCAGCAGCAATCAAGAAGAGGAGACGATGGAAGTTGCTTTGTGTGCTCATTGAGTGCTCAATGGAACTTGCATTGAGTGCTCATGGAAGTAAAACAGTTCATTTCTCTGCACGATCCTTACTATGATACCACATCATTCTCACAGGATTCTGCCAAGAGCGTTACAGGATGTTTTCCACAAAAGAATTATATTTATGTGATTATAGCTAGCCCATTGCTATAGCTAGCTTGAATTATAGCTAGCCCATTAACGTTAAGTGCTTTTCCCCCTCTTTTGGGCAGATGACTTTATTAGCATTCACTTTTTGCAATTTTGGGCCTCTTTTGTTTGGGTTTCTTCTCCAGACAGGCAGTAATTTGATGTCACTACAACGATCCATCCTGGATTTGTTATTTTATCCCTTCCGTCACTTTTTTAGAGATAGAAAAGCACAGAATAGCCAACTTTTTATGGCTGTTGTGGATCTGTGACCTCCTTTTAGGTACTTCCATCAAATTTACTTTGACCTTTGCACCACCCTACTGTCTCCAAATTGCATTCTGGGCAGATGTTGAAACTTCCATGTTATCATCCTGTAGCTGACTCAGAGTGGAACTCTTAACAATACATCAGCTGTAGGAGGAATCCACTTCTTCAGTAAAAGCTTCTGCTTTCACCTTTTGCGTGATGTGAATGTTGATAGGCTTTTTTCTCCCTTGGTGCTGAATTCAGCATCTGAATTTCTGTATCAGTGGATAGAATGTAATAGTACAATGAGTGGTTTTATCATGTCTGAAATAGGATTTTTGTTCGGTTTTCAAACAAGACAACAGGGCATATATAACTACTTACTAATCTCTGTTGCATTGATGATGCAGCAACCTTAGAAAAAATGGTAGTTGCTACTCTGACAATTCAGTCAGCAAATGTCTTCTGCCTCTTAAGCATTCATATTTTAGTAATAGCTACTTAAATAAATCCTCCTTAGATATTAGCTTTGTATGGAGTACTATGTACAGTTTTTGATTCTATATTTAAAAATATTTTGTCCAATGTAATTGTAAGTAGCATAGTGGGCATTTAGAGCTTGTTTATCCCTGTTTATCACATAAGAGCAAGAGGATTTCAGAATCATGCTGCAGGTTATTTATTTATTTATTTTTAATCACAGGGTTTTCATGCTGAAAGTCGATATGTAGGAATTACTGGCAGGGTGCAGGAATGGTGAAGGCTTTGTTGACAACATCAAGTAATTATCTTGCATTCTGAACATATTGTGGACCTGCTGACATTTAAAGTGATTCATGTTGTCGTTGGGATATCTGTATGATTTTCTTCAAATTACAATGAACCAAGTATCCCTAACTGCTGCTACATTCTCCATAAAGGCTCTCCTAATATTCAAACTGATAATCAATTGGAATATATTACATAGTTCTGTGCAATTTTTAGAAGTAAGCTTTCTGTTTTAAGCAATTAGTAGCATTTGCATTTTGACATATGAAGGAATATTTCTTGAGTAGAAAGTGTGAATCACAGATCTAAATGTAAGGCAAGTGCTAATGAATGTGTTTAAGGTTTCTGAATTGAGAGGTAAATTGTTCAGTATTGAGGCTATCGACTTGGCAAAGACTTCATCTTGCATTGCCATGAGGAATAGCTGCCCTAAGATTGGGACCAAATGCTCTACTGCTTGAAATAAAGTCCTATCCAACTCGGTGCTGAATTATTGAAATTGAACTACCTCTAGTTTTTTATTAAAGGGAGGAAATATGTTGAAACAGACAAACTGAATTGCAACCTTTGTTTCAAAATGTGAATGAATTTTAGGGGGAAAGTCATAAAATCAACACTACATATAAAGACATGAAAAATTATGAATTGAAATGGAAATAATAAAAATTCCATCAAAACAAAATGGAAAAAACAGTTAAGAAACATTCCTCAAACAACTCATTCGTATTACTTCCTCAAATGCTTGAAATTGATTTGCTTTATTGACATGCCTAGTTCACTGACCATTTTCTAGTCCAAATGCATAGTGCACACCTTTCACCACATACACAAAACCATGGCTAACTGTTCCAGTGGAATAATTGCCACCCTTTAATTGATAACTAGTGACAGTGATGAGAACTCTTTCCAGTCATAAACATGCTTACAAAGGAGAGGGAAAAATCCATCCTCTTTGCATTCCTGAATTGTAAGAACACTATGTTTAAGGATTTAAAGGATAAAGAATGTAGGCACTGAGTACTGCCACTGACTATCATATGAAATAAATGATTAATGTGAAACTAAGATTTTGCTCTCATATACTATCATACTGTTTATATATTTCTGTGCTGTGTTGAGTATATCGCTAATCACACTGCACTTCATAAGATAGTGTAAAAGAACTGGGGAGCTTGGAATAATATTAAAGCTAAAAGACAATACATTATTTTTTGGGTACCATTCTCGAGGAATGCCCTGGGAAGAAGTATAGTTCAGATGAGGGAAGAGTTCAAGAGAAAAGCATCTGGCAGGATGAAGGGTTAAGTAACCCCTTTTCCACTCCATCTTTCCTGCAAATTTGTCCTCTTCTTGAAATACATTTGCAACAAAGAAGCTGTCCCCAGCATTTCCAGACTCTCTTAGCCAAGTTTTAGCTTTGGCAACACTATCAGTCTCCCACTTGAGATATGAATTCATGCTGCTACAGGCCTCCCAGATCAGAAAGTGGTTCTATGACAGTGGTTCCCAACCTGTGGGTCACGACCCCGAATGACCCTTTCACAGGGGTCGCCTAAGACTCTCTGCATCAGTGTTCTCCATCTGTAAAATAGATAGGTGTTAGGGTTGGGGGTCACCACAACATGAGGAACTGTATTAAAGGGTCGTGGCATTAGGAAGGTTGAGAACCACTGGTCTATGACATAGCTTATTTTAGACATGGACAGCCAGTCATACCTTACTTTTGCTTAGATCAGGGGTGGGTCAAACATATGGCCCAGGGATCAGATCCTGCCCCTTGAAGGAGTTTATCAGGCCTGTGAGCCAGCTGAGGCAACTCCCCCTCGCTCCTGATTAGGAGCGAGTGGGGGGGGGGGTTGCCTCAGCTGGCTCCCAGGCCTGATAAGCCCCCTCAAGGCAGTCACCTCACTCCGCTGTAGGCTCACCAGTCCAGGCACCCCAACCCCTCAGTTCTGTTTTGGGACCACCTGAGGCTACTGTTCCCCCAGGGCCTGGCCTGACCAAGTCACATTTATGTCATATCTGTCCCTCATATCAAATGAGTTCAACACTCCTTGCCCTCATAAGAAATGAGTTCAACATTCCACTGGCCCTCATAACAAATTAGTTCGACATTCCTGGCTTAGATAGTTAAGTACTGCTGACTCATCACCATACAATATGTGACCCAACACCAGGCACTGATACCTGATAATATTCCAAGCTCCCTAATTGTTTTACACTGTGTTTCATCCCCTTGCTTCTTTGTGTGGCACTTACATAGGCTAGTATACTCACGCATGACCCTAATGTGGAGAGGAGATGATGATGATGATTACTACTACTACTGTCGTTGTTGTTGTCATCATCATCATAATTAATAACAATAATAACAATAATAATAATAATAATAATAATTATTATTATTATTATTATTATTATTATTATTATTATTATTAATTTGATTTGATAGACTGCTCTATCCCCGAAGGGCTCAGAGCGGTGTACAAATTAAACAAAAAACAAACAAATCGAATAGCATCATTAAAATCCAATTAAAACAGTAGCAACAGTACATCCCCATATTATGCTTGGATCCAAGTCCCTCTGTCATTCATTTGCTATTGATGGGGCTGTCAGAGGAAGGACAGGAAGCTTGCCCATATCTAACTTAATTTGCGTATCCCCTCTCCATAGACCATCCATGCTGAATTTTAATATTTCTTTGCCTTTAATTCCTGAGACCTACTTTTGGAGTTCATTTTGGCTGAAAATTAGGATACTATGTGTGATGAGTTTGTACAATGGAACCTCATGTTGCATAAACTGCATGCTTTCTTTTGCCTTCCCCTGGTCACTGAGCATATGAAGAAGTGTTCCTTTTGAGTAGGTGGCCTTCATATCCATAGCTACTATTACAATATTGCATTCGAAGAACCGTGAGATTCATATATATTAATTAATTTAAAAGGTGCTTATTCCTTTTCATCCAGGCTGGTTTTAAAGTGTAGGTGACTGAGGGAGGAATTGGTAGACCACTCCGTAAACATAGTCTTCCTATACATTGTTTGCCATAAAGATGATGTTAGATTGTATACTCCTCTGTCATAGAACAAAGCAAACCTTTGCCTGGGTGCTAGTGCCTGCTTAACCCTGCTCTCGCCATCCATTTGAAAGTTTGAAAGTAAAAATTTTGGCATAAATGCTCTTGTATCAAAATACCATGTTCAGTAATGCACAAAATAATGGTTTTGACAAAGGCAGTGCATAATAAATGAATGATTATTCCCATATTTGTTTAGGACTGTATTCTAATTCAGATGCATACAACTTTCTCAACCACCGTACCTCAACTGACTGAACTATCATTTTTATGTGAAATATAGTAAATGTCATAATGTGACCCGGTGCTTGCACAGCAGACTACCTTTACCTATTTTTTGTCTGTACTGAACAACTATGGTTCTATCACCTTTCTCAAGAATTCAAGAAACAATAGCAAAAGTATGCCTGTGGGCTGTTCTCACAACTTGCATATAAACAAGATTCCATTTAAAAGCTTGCATAATTTTTAATCTTAATAATCCTCAAAGAAACAATTCATTATTTATGCATAGCAACCTATTGGTTGACAAAGTATCTACCCTGAAAGCAAACAGCAAACTCTTCATAAATCCTTTTCTCAGGAATGACTTCTAATGTTATAATTGTAATTCCCAACATTAAATGCTTGTGTTCAAATAGTTTAACATTATTATTTTTCTTATGGTCAGCTGTGCTCACAAAATGTTTTAAAGAATGTTTGGGATAAGTTTTTTCTTTGCTGCAGGATGGCTTCTGCTGAGCCTTTTGCCTTTTTGTTTTTACCAAGCTTTTGACTTATGTTTGTCAGTAGTGTAGTGCTCTAAAAGTTTAAATCCGCAAGAGCTGCTGTAAAGTGATAAGAATTTCAGCCTACAAAGTTTTCTGATGTTGGATTTTTTTAAATTACTGGACTTATAGGCCACAATTCAGAGGACCATGTGACTGACTCAAAGCGCCCAGTGGAACTTGGAAATATAATATTTTCCTATCTCAGGCTGGTTTCAAAATTCAGGGGAGTAAATTGTAGTACTGCAGGCTGCTATTCATAGTGCTTCCCTTTGACCATAGCTATTAAATATAGTTCTAGATTTCAGAATATTAGTAGTCTTATTTCTTCCCCCAAATAAGAGAGAAGGTAAAACTGGGACATAATGCTGCTTTAACGTTTCATGCTTTTAATTCTGATATCAGAGTCGAGTAAAAGTTGTAATAAATAGACCTTGTTTAATGCCAGGACCAAGGATCACCTAGAAGTGAGAGGCTGTTAAAATTCATTTATAGATATCTGTGTCTAATCCAGAGAAACAGTCTTAAATTTTAAAAAAAGAAAAGAAAATGCTGCCAATAAAAAAACCCAACAAAGTATGTGACTTTTTTTTAATCCAGCTATTCAGTTGGATTGTGTCCAGCTTTTGTAAGATAGACAGCCAGACAGCCATTATGGTTGAAACCAATACTCAATCATCTTACCCTATATAATTCACTAACATGCAAATTGACTTGACGGTGAATTTTCAACTAATGGACACACTGGATACTGTCCAGTGTGCCCGTTGGTTGAGGGTTTGTCCCCACGCTCAAAACAGAATGAGAATCTCCCCACCCATCCTGGAAAGCCCTATCAGGCCCGCCAATAGCTTCCTCCTTCCCTGTTTACCTTCCCAATTCCTGCACACTCCCTCCCTGGCCCACCAAAAGCCCTCCCACTTCCCACACACCATTTCCCCAGTACCAGACCAACTGTCAGCCAGTGGTGGAAAGGCAACAAATCCCTCTCCCCAATGGCTGCACCAAAGCTCTTCCACTCTCCTCTACCCTCTCCCTCCACCTGACCCAGGAGCACGCTGCCCAATGTTGGGCAAAGGCATCAGGTCCACTTGCCCAGATAAAGCCCTCCCACTTCCCTCCCTCAACACCAAACCCAGGAGCACACCATCCATGGTGGAGCTAAGACGGCAGGCTTCCTTCCCCTCTGCTCTGGACAAAGCCCTTCCACTTTCCCCACCCTCTCCCAACACCCCACCCAAAAGCATGCTGCCTGTAGCAGGGCAAAGGGGGCAGGCCACTCTTCCCACCAGCCCAGAAAAAGCCCTCCTACTTCCCACCACCCTCTCCCAACCCATGGCCACGCTGCCAGTGGTGTGGCAAATGTGGCAGGCTGCCCTCCCTACCACTCTGGACAAAGTCCTCCCACTTCTCCCCACCCTCTTCCAATGCCCCACCCAGGAGCACACTGCATGCGGCAGGGCAAAGGCAGCAGACAGCCCTCTCCAGCACTCCAGACAAAGCCATCTCACTTCCCTCAAACCCAGAAGCAACACACATGTGGTGGAGCAGAGGTGGCAGGCTGCGCTCCTCCAAACCTGGAAAAAGCCATGTCAGTCAGGAAGCACCTTGGCATGGCAAAAGATGGATCCTGTGAGGGATGACATACCACCTGGCAATGAATGTGTCTTTCCTGGGTTTGGTTGCCACACCTGGTGAGCCCTGGTATAGCGATGGGCTGACTACAGCCTTGCTCAGCACAGTGAGAAATGGGCCCAACCTTATTCTGTGCCATGGTTTATAGCCAAGCTGAGGGGAGTGAGACTGAAAGCTGAGCAGAGTCATTCACCTTCCCTTCCTCCGTTCTTTAGCAGGGCACCAGGTTCATTTCCACGACCCTTTTTCCCCCAGTCTGCTCCTGATTACTCGTATGGATAACAATGTAGATTGCAGCCTGGATTTGGCATCATTACTGTGGTCATTCTGCTAAAAGCACTGGTATTCCCATCCTTGCATGGACATGCTCCATATAGTTTTCAGCTGAGCCAAGGGGACATTTACTAGTTTGTCTTTTTTTTTTAGGAGTGTATATTTAGGAGGTATTTTTCTCAGTATCTTTGTTCTATCAACAGTTATTCATGAATATATTTGATACATTATTGATCATGTATTGGATAAATTATTAAACAAGCTTGAGAGAACCAGTGATGAGCTGGATATTTAAATTATTTTGTGGAATAATTATTAATTAATTGTTATTTGTATTGTTTGTTTGAATCTTTGGTGTAGGGGATGTTTTACACTTATAATATCTGAATATTAATATTTGATGTTAAAGATACAATCTTTATGTAAGACAAGAATGCTGAAGGATAAATGGCTTAGAGCTTGTGTCAGTTTGGCAACCATTGGTGAAAAAATATGACCATTAATTGTTTATCTTCCCCTTCCACATTTGGGAGTTATGAGAATAAGTAGTTCTGGTTTTGTCTTCAGGCTGTGCTATCCTTCGCTATCAGATCTGGAAATAACCCTCAAGGGGTCTGTGGCTTCAGTACTCTATTACACTACATATGTTGCTCGTACTATTTTAGTTTTTTTTTAAAAAAATCTGAGAACTGTTTACATTTTCAAAATCAAGAGTCCATCTAAAACCTTTTATTAAAATCAACTAAAACAATAAGTGTACACGTTCTCGGAGTCCCCTGAACTCTCTGTTAGGCTTGATGTTTTTGAAAAGAAAAATAAATTTAGGGTATGATGTGACACGATTAGTTTGCTGATGTTGAAGCTAAGGTATTCTGCATGCTGGCCTTTCCCTCGCTCCAACCGAAAACTTCCCAGCCAGAGACTTCCCATAGGAATGCAGAATGCAGACTCTCAGCTGCTTCAGCAGTCAGATAAGTAATTTCCAGGAGAAGGATAAGAATGCTAAAAGGGGCCATTCTGGACCCGCCTACCCCCAACTTTCCAGGGATGCAGCAAGAACTGAAGAAAATGAGCAGATTGCCACATTAGCATTCCTGCCTCCTGGGATGTAATGGAGAAGGCCATCTTTCATCTCAGAGAATAGCTGAGAAGCAGAGTTCCCCTCATACAGTTATGTGAGTCAAAATGGAGCCAGGTGCCATCATAATGCTGTGCCAGGCATCATCATGGGGTGGCCTACATAGCTCCAGCCAAGAACTCTTACTGCTCACCTGAGTTGTTTATTTCTGTACTGGAGAATCATGCAAACATAGAAGTCACTGGGGATTAGGGTGAGGGCTGATATAGTACCTTTGACCTGAGGAAGAAGACAGTGAGAACAATCATAGCCTTCACTATGAGTATCAAATCCACTGGTTTATCAGCAGAAAATTCAAGTCCTTTAAAGGGCTGAGAATGGAATAGAAATATGGTATCTGTATACTAATAGCGAAATGTGGCCCCATCTGTGGATACCTAAATGTGCAGATTAGGGGGCAAACTGATGCTAAACTGACTTTTTTTCAAACTTGGGAGACCTCCCAGGTTAGACAAAAAATCTGAAATAAAAAGTAAAATATATAGGGGTGTTAAATTCCTCCTAAATGTATTTGCATTATTTGTTCATGGCAGTATCAAAGGACGACAGCAGCTGCTCCAGGCCCATATAATATAATATAAAAATGCACAATTCTATTGTAAACTCTGGTTTTGTATAACAGCAGTGCCTTTTTTTTCTTCCTAGGGACCTTGCTGCCAGAAACTGCCTAGTAGGTGAAAATCACATACTGAAAATCAGTGACTTTGGAATGTCTCGTCAAGAAGATGATGGAGTCTATTCCTCTTCAGGCTTAAAGCAGATTCCCATCAAATGGACAGCTCCGGAGGCTTTGAACTATGGTAAAGAAATGTTATTTTTAATAAAAGTAAATGGAATACAAAGGTCTCCAGAACTTGTGAGCTACTCCAGCCTCAGGGTAGCTTGCAGGCACTACTGCTGCTGCCACTGGGATCTAAGGTGGGTGGTAAGACCTGGAACTATACCAGCTTAGTGATGGGGAGAGATGGGTTTTCCCCTGCAAGTCCCGTAAGCCCCTGCTTATATATTATAATCTGCAGATACATAAATCCAGTGATTGGAATTGAAAACTGGCAAGACTGATCTTTCTACAAACCTGTACAGTGGCCCATGTTTGCAAAACAATAATTCTGAAATCTAAAAAATACATTGTGTGTGTAAGTGCTATCAGGCCACTACCAGGCTTATGGAAACCCTATGATCACTGTTCTCCCAAACATCCTATTGTTAACAGCCTTGCTCATGTCTCAAGGACTGAGAACTGTAGTTTCCTCTGTAGAGTCAATCAATTTCATGTTGGATCTTTCTCTTTTCTTGCTGCCTTCAACTTTTCCTACCATGTCTTTCCTAGCATGATTGACTCTTGTCTTCTCATAACTAGACCAAAATACAATAGGCCCAGTTTAGTCATTTGATATAGGCCTCTTTATTTATCTTTCTGGCAATACTTTATGTGGTTTAGAAAACCCCCAAAATGAAAAAAGTGCCTGTAGCTTTAACAAATGGATTTCCTCAAGGGCTTGGTTTCTGTGAGCAAAAAGCAGGGTGAGGGGGCTGGGTCCTCAATAGAACTGCTTGGGCTTTTCAGGGAAAACTTGTCAGAGCCAGGCCTGACAGCAATCACTGGGCGACTTGGTACTTACCTGATTTGTGTGACTCATCTATGCCTGGCTGCTTACTACTCTTCAACAGTAACCATCCTATGAAAGCCAATGTGGTACAGCTGTTAGAGCTTCAGAGCAGGGTCTGGGAGTCCTGGATTTAAAAGTTGGGGCATAAAATGAAGTAAATAAATAATGGAAGGGAGATAAAAGATAGATTGGTGAATGGCTGAGAAGGTGAGGCGTGGAAAGGGTGGTTAACAGGTGAGAGAGAAGAAATAGTGTGGGAAGGGGGATACAATGAAAAATGAGGTACTCTGCATTGATCCCTAAGGGTTCCTTATCATTCAAATGAGCCTTGAACAGTGGCAGGCTTTCTAGATAGAGGCTGCTAGGTTAAAATATAGAAACATTTTAGTGTGGGATTTATACAAGCAAGGGTAAAAAGTATTTTACTGATTCAAATTTTTCAACAAGGTTTGTAGATAAGAATTTAAATGGACTGCAGGAAGAAAAAAATGAAAAAAATCCATCTGATCTTAAACTCCATCCAGGCACCTTAGAATAAATTGTATTGAGGATTTTAATGATTTTATGGCCTTTAAAAACAATTCACTCTTAAGGTCTTCGAAAAGTAATATCAATAAGCAAACAGTATTGATTAATAGGTTGATTTCATTTGTCATATATTAATCCCATGGAATTTATTTTTGTTTACAGAGGAAGTGTTACCTGCTCATAGTGGCATGTATCCCACTCTATCTGTGTGGTACCACTTCTCAAGCTGACTCTTGTAAAATTTACACACTTTTTTAAACACTGCACTAGCACCTCGCATTTATTCCTCTGTCAGTTTTTAAAATCAACTTCATGAAAATCATGTAGTGAGGATAACTGGGTGTCAGAAGCAGCACTAAGATGACTTACAAGGAATCTAACTGTGCAATCCTATGCAGAGTCACTCCAGTCTAAGCGAATTGAAATGAATGGGCTTAGACTGAAATAACTCTCCTTAGGATTGTAATGAAAATAGAATTATTTTGCACTTTCAGTGCTTACAACAACACAAACCTTTATTGGCATACAAAAAAGGACAAAATTTTAAAACAAAACAAGGTTAAGAATTGCAGTTAAAATTACTAATTTCCAGTATAAAATTTGCAACAGTTTCACAAAAGAGCACCTCAGAGCTGTTCAGGAGATTGTGTAAGGAATTCCATAGAAGCAGAAATAAAAGGCTTTTTGGGTGTAAAAGACCGTTTATTCAGACATCCTAGAAAGCTCACGTACACGCAGTGGCAGGAATAAGATCTCCCGCCAGAAGCACAGGTTATAACTCTGTCCATCCCATCCCCTCTCCCGGATTCCCATGGGAACGGAGGTCTCATCTCCCTCGCAGAGATAAGGTCTCCGCCGGAGAAGCTGGCCCATCGCCCGGGCTGTGGAATGTAGTCAAGGCTGGGCGGCTGACCCGCTCATCAACACCATTGAATCCTTTACAGATTGGGTATCTTATAACACTCATGCCACTGAGAACATTGCAAGAAAATGGAATTCATGTATTTCATGCGTATCTTATTGTATTTAGGGCATAGAAACAGAGAATGGTCAAGTGTTTCAACCGTAGTCCTATCACATGAACAAACTCTTTAGCATGTTCCATATTCTAAATCTTCTTTCCCCACCTCAGCAGAGAGCTGATGGTAGCACATTACATCCTTTGCAGTAGCCAAGCAAGGCTCTCCCTCTGGGTGGGATTTAATCAGCAGGATCGTAAGATATGCTGCCATAATTCCGCGCTCGCATGGGATTAATAATGTAGTCGGAGAACAGGTTGTCTTGGCAGCAAGAGTCAAATTATGAAAATCAAGATCCAAGAGCCTATTCTTTAACTATTAGTCTGAAGGCTTCCACTTTTTGTAAGCATAAGGAGGATTCCAAGGGGAAACCACATAGCTTCAACTTTTTTTCTAAAGATCAAAGCATACCATCTCTGAAATAATAAAGTGATCTGATAAACAGAGAGGGAATATAGCTACTTGATCCCACTAGAAAAAATGTATATGCAGCCAATATTTTATGGCCCTTATCCATGCCAAGGTTTCTAGAGTTGTTTGGCTACCATCTCTATGCACAACGCAGCTGTATATGGGCCAATTAAATAATCTAGGGAGCCTCCTATTAGTTTCCTCGGAAGGAATTTGGAAATGTAATAAATTAAAATGATTTATTTTATTGCCAGTCGTAAATCCAAATGGGGGAATCCATACAGTAGCAAGGAGCCAATCCTAGCCTCAAAAACCTTCAAAGCCGCAGGAATGTATTGATTGCCTTTACTGTAAAAAAAGCGATATATTGCCGTCATGTTGGTATGTGCCGTGGTAGTTACTGCTTGTCGCTGTGAGGACCATGACAAATTATACCTATAGCAAATGCCAAGGTATCGGAAATATTTGACCTGCTCAATTGTGTGGCCCTTAATTCGCCAGGACGTGGGCTTCCAACTCTTAGCAACAGTGCTTACAAAGATCTGGCTGTTTGAGAAGATAGTCAAGTAAATATGCTTTTGCATTATGGTGTAAACATCTTTGTGATCTGCTGAACTACATGACAGACATGTCAGATGAGTCCTGTAAAATTGCATTGTTTTGTTGTACATGGTCCCTGATCAGAAGGATGCTTGTTCTGCTGCTGACCTCTTGGGTTTTGACTATATTTCTGGAAAACCATGCTACTGTACTTTATGTTTTATGTCTTAGCAAGATAACCTATTCCTACGGTTAGAACAGTCTCATCCGCATGCCAATATTTTTGTGGCTAGTAATGTGAAGGCCTCAGGGAAAGCATGGAAAAATTCAGGAAAAAAAAATTCCTGGAGGCCTTCCCGCTCCCCAATTTTTTTCAACTGGAAATTTTGGGAAATGATGAAAAAAAAATCCTATGAAATATTGTCTCTTTTCAAATGAGTGAACTGCTTTTGAAAGACAAGGTGGGCATTTTATAGACACCTACTGTTCTTAAATCTAAAACACATTTCTTGTCTTCATGAGGGGAGCATGCATGGCTCTCATTTCTTTTCAGCTGTTGTGTACCTTCGGTTGTCCTTTTAACCTGACTTGTGATTGTCCTTTACATGTCTCCCTCAAGCCATAGTGATTTATATACCCATTGACTGGGTAAAAAGTAGTTTCTTGCTTTATCTTTTAAAAAAGATAAATAGTAGGTAGGACAGAAACTGTACCAAAGCCTCAGAGGAAAACAAAGTTTCATTGAAAACATAGTTTTCTCTAACGAGACAGCAAAAATTAAGGCACATATGTTAAGATAGCACCGGGTGTATCAGTTTTCTCTCAATTATTAGATGTATTTGCAATTTTACTTGTTTCAAAGACTAATGCACTCATAAATTTTAAATTACATAAAGATGTCAAGTCTTGCAATTTTATATGCTGAGTAAATAAGGGCCACATTTTATGTTGTTAAATCAGTAATATTAGTTTAGATTTTGATAGATCAGCACGTATTTTTGTTTTTTCCAATTTTTCCCAGAAAAAAATGGCTGCAAAATTTTTGGAACTTTTATATTGCTGCTTGTGGCAATGGTTTGAACTGTTAACTAAACTTTTCTTCGACCGAAGCTATGGGGCTTCCTAAGTCTCCCCTTTGGCTTCCTGAATCGTTCTATACATGCTGTTACAATATTGCTGTCTTTTTTTTTTTTAATCTGCAGGGCGATACACTTCTGAAAGTGATGTATGGAGTTTTGGTATCTTTCTTTGGGAGACTTTCAGTTTAGGTATATGCCCATACCCAGGAATGACTAATCAGCAGGCTCGGGAGCAAGTAGAGAAAGGTAATTACGTCTGGAGTTTTCTATGTGATTTTTAAACCTGACTACAAGTAATCCTTGGTAAAACTTTGTGTTATACTGTATTTAATTGGGATGAAGGTCTCCCTCTGTCCTAAAGAAATTACCAGTTAACAATGTACAGAGTTTTGAGATAGAGGGTAATTGCCACAAAAAGTATCATACAGATGATTTTGCAAGTATTGTATTGATTTTATAGTTTCAGAATTTGAAACCTGTGTTGATAATCAAAATGTTTATTGATCTTGTTTTAACAAGATCTCTCCAGGGACCTCTTTATTTTAATACCTTTTTTTAAAAAAAGGACAGGGGAAGGGGCCAGTTTAGCATTGATAGGATACAGCATCTCCCTGGAATGTTTTTTGTAGGCCAGGAGGAAAATGTGTAGGCCATGGGGAAAAATGAGACAAAATATGAGGGCAAACTAGAAGTGCTCTAGATGTATGATGAGACACATCATTAAGCACTGTGAGAACTGCTTTGCCATGAGGGAAGAATCCTACAAGATGGCCATGGTTGTTTGGTTCAGGTTTTATTTACGTATCACAGTGATATGGGATACAGCCACAGCTGACAGATTCCTATGATGCTCAATGAAGACACAAATGAGACTCCACATGCACAGAAATATGAACAAAATGCTCTATGTGATAAAAAAGTTGCTTATATTTTACTATAACCTCATGCTTTATTGGAGAGTAGCAAGTAATTATATGTGAAAATGAAGCTAAACATCAGTATTTCCAGTAGTTGGCATCATTTCACCTATGGATACTTAAAGCTGCAGATTATACTCTGGATTATATATATATTTTTTGCAAACTTGGAAGATCCCCTAGTTTTGTGGAAAAATAAGAAACTGGGGAGGGGGTAAAATCACCCCAAATAGAGGAGTGTTTGTGGGTGTACAGACAAGACACCTCTGCTGGAGCCGCCACTGCTGCCTTCTTTTCTCTCCCTTTCCCTGAGGGGAAGAAGAAAACTGTTCACTGTAAGGGCTGCATCAGACGCTGCAAGCCAAGCTTTGGCTGGGTCAGGAAAGAAGAGGCACTATTGCCACTTCTTTTCCTCCTGTTGAGCCGACATCAAAGCAATCTGCAGGTTGAGCTGAAACAGCAGCGTCAACATCATTTTCTTTTAGCACCTCCACCCAGTCTGAAGGGGCTGCATTGCCATGATCAGCAGGGGACAAACAATTGGGTGGTACGAAGTAGGCAGGGAGGGTTGTGAAGCCCACAGTGAGGAGAGGGGTGGGCAGGCAGGCAGGTCTGTAGAACAGCAAGGAAGGGAAATGTGCAGGCAGAGTGGTTAGGAGGGGTGAGGAAGTAGGCTGAGTGACAAGGTTGGGGTAGGCTGAGGAAAGGAGCAAGTGGGCAAGATGGCAAAGAGGCAGTTATGAAAAGGCAGAGTGGCAAGGGACTGGATGAGCAGAATGGCTGGGGTAGGCAGGAAGAGTGATGAGGAAACGAGTGGGTGACAGGGAGGTAAGACTGTGGAAACAACTGGTGGTGAGAGGACAGATGGGAGCTGGGGAACCAGTGTGGGAGGGTAAGGAAGGAGAAGGAGGATGGTGTGGAAGAAAAGAGATGTTAGAATGAAATTGCAATGGGAGGAAAGGATAGAGAAAGGTGGCTGGGGGGTGGGTGTCAGAAGCCAGAGGAGAAAACACAAGGATCAGTGAGGTAATTTCCCTGTGAGTTTCTCACAAGTCCCCACTGGCCTCAAATGGCAGAGGAGCACTTACCGGTATGGGATATGCTCTTCAAAATGCAGTTGCACTTTCATTCACCATTTCTTATAAAGTTCTATAGGGGTTTGCACCATCCTGTATGGAATTGCTCATTATGTTGCCTGGCCTTCCTGTATGATCTATATAGTAGATATTAGCAATACACAGAGGTTTTAAGGTTTTGTATCTGTGAGGTTATAGAATGTAAAGCTTGCTTTTCCCAAGCTCTGGAGCCTCTTCTTTCATAGTTTAAGATCTACCACGTTCTTGCCCTCTGTTCCCTTGGGATGATTTCTTATGTTTGAACAGTATGGAGAAAATGTTGTGTACTGATTCAGCAAAGAAAACAATTTGCTGTGTGTGAGAGGAGTAAAGTGAATTCAGAATGATATTGTAAAGAGAGAGGCCTGATTAAAAATGGGCAAAGCTGGCTGATAAAACAAAAACAAAAACAGAATAAGAAAATAAAAGTGGAAGTGTGATTAAGGCTGAAATCCTGAGCATGTCTTACTGAGAAGTAAGTTTGGCTAATTTCAGTGGAACTTCAGAATAAAAAGCATATTTTAAAATGGAAGATAGGAGATAAAAGTATTTTATATAGTGGTAGAAGATAAAAGTATTTCTCAAAACAAATAAACATATAGCTGAAAGAGTACTAGGTAAATGCCTCATTCAAAAAATTATATTGTACATTAATTATTATTGATATAATAAAGAACTGAATGCAAACCTGCAGTCAACTTTTCAGATAGATTGTAGCTCTGAGCGTGTGGGCTGAAGTGATTGACCCATCCTGACAATTTATTTTTTCAGTTCATGCAATGTTGGGTCATTTAGTTTTCAGACTTTCAGTGCAACCTGGTGTGAAAATCCCTTAATATATTTAAGAGAAGGTGTGCCTCTTTTAATATTCTGTGAGTATCAGCTTTGAGGAAGTGGGGTCATCTAATTTTAATTATAGTCTTTTTTTTTCACTTTCCAAAGTTCAGGTACATTTTTAACAATCATTTCTTTTCTTTATGTTAGGCTATCGAATGTCAGCACCTCAGAAATGCCCAGAGGAGATCTATAAAATAATGCACCTGTGTTGGAATTATAACCCTGAACTCAGACCAAAATTCTATGAGATTCACAAAGAACTGGCTGCAATCAAGAAGAGAGTGACATAGTGAAAAACTAGCAGGATTCAAACTAGACTTCTCTTTTTCTAGAAAGTAATATTTTTGTCATGAACACTATGCATTTATATCACATTGCTTTGGGTTTTCTTCTGGGATTTCTTAAAACAAACGGTTTGTGTACAAATTTGACAGGCTGCAAGAACATCATACCTATGTAGAAGAGGAAGAGAGGCTTTGCCAAATACCGTGTAACTAATCACAGTGATACTCTCTTTTAGGTTGTGTGTACTTAGAATACACACACATAAGGAACTCTGGCTTCTTTCTTTTACTGTGATAAATTCCTCACAATGTTTTTCACTTTTTTTCTCAGATTTCAGTTCAGTTCCAAGTTTTCATTCCAGTCATTCTACCAGCTGAATGATTTACACATCTTTCCTACAAGTCTTAAAACTGAAGGTGCAGTTTTTAATGTTACCTCAGTTTTAAAAGATTATACAATGCAGTACTCCAAAAAAAAAATCCTCCACCACCAGCTGATGTAGTCTTGGATTTGCTGGTTCTTGTTCTAAAAAAACAAAATAAGCTAAAGGTTTGTTTGTGGAACAGGGAGCGCACTCGAAGTTTCTTGCAAATATTGCAAGACTCAGAAAACATTTCCAACAATGAATGTTTATTTCCCTTTTTAAAAAAAAACAGGGGAAAAGGCACAATTCACCAGGAATCAGCATGCACAGATCTATGTCTGGTCTTGCTTTTATTTTTAAAAAGTTGAAACTGGGTCATATATATTTGTCTGGAAATATTGCAGATGATCTGTCTTTTCTGAAAGATGAACTATAGCAGTATACAGTTGTTTCTGAATGTGCACATTTAGAAGTACTATCAGCAAGAAACATGTTTAAGTATGGGAATGGCTCACAATGAACATTACCAGTAGCATTGATTTTGAATGGGAAAGAGAAAGTGAATTGCCAGATTGGCCTTTGGAAACTCGGTGTATTGATGTTCCTGTTTTGTATGCTGCTGGAGCAAGGAAAAGGGGAAAATTATATTCCATAACACTGTCCAAGGAGAGAAAATGTCTTTCGGTAGCAAAAAGAAACCTCTAATGATACTGAAACAAGGAAATGTGTCTTCCACACTAAACAAACCACAGAGTTGTAATACATTGTAGGACACACACACACCCCACACACAATTGTTTTCAGATTCTTCTGGGTTTATTCAATGACATATAACATACTCATCAACATAGGCTATCCCAGGACAACAAAATTTTGAATGAATTATATCTGGGTTTATTTGTAATAAGAGTTTTTCTCAGCTGCTTTGTAATCTGATAATATATTTTAAAAGATTGACCATAGCTGCAGAGGTTCTTGCCTAAGATAGCAACATGACAGTATGTCTTAACAAGTTGGTCATCACTAGCCCAAGGGTATGGAGGTGTGGACATAAAACTGTGTTTTTAACTTTCAATGACGTTTTGTACAATAGGACCAAGATGTTACATGTTTTGCAGACCCTCCCAGCCAGAGAATATTTGCTCTTTTTGTGTATTTTTGTGGTAGTACAGAGTGGTAATGTTGAGCAGGGTGTCTTGTACATGTTGTCTAGAAAGGCTGATGTTATTAACAGGATAAAATTTAATGTCAGAATAAAATGATAAAACATTTGTATTGAAGAAAACTGTAGGTGGACTTGTTAGCACACTAGCACAGGAGAAAGTTGGGCTTCTTTCTTTATCCCACAGATTGATCCATGGGTTCAGAAATCTAGTGCAAAAGCAGAGGATGGGAAGAAACTTTAGTGCTGACTACCCTGGGAGTTTCTTTATTTAGCAGTGTGTATACACTGATCTTAAAGATCTGTTTGAAATGAGAAACATGAGTTTGGTTACTATGATCCTAAAGGGATCCTAAACAGTGTGCCTTAATTCATTGGCATTCCTGTGTTAAATGAAATGCACAAAGACTGAATGCTAACACCACATGGGAGAAGTCACAAATCTGTCTGCTGCAGGTCTTCATCTATGCATTCACTAATGTACAAATGTAAGAACAAGAATGTATTTTCCTTTTATTCCTGGTGTTCTTAGTTTTTCTCTTAAGGGTTAATATTTTTATATAGGAGAGACTATACCATTTCTAAAAGTCTTTTGAATGTACTCTTCCTTGGTGAAAGGCAAAGAACAGTTCTTCGCCTTAATTTTATTAACAGGACACACTGTTCTGATCTTCTTGTGCAGATGTAAAGGATAACTGCTATTTATATTTCATTTATGTAAGCAGTTAAAATTTGCAATTCATGTCATACCGCTGCTCAAATTGAAAATCCCTTTCCAAACAGAATACCAAAAGCATGTAGAGTTTGTTCTGTCTGCCCTGTGTCTGAAATTGGTGATCTGTTTAAGATCAGAAACTATATGGGATATTGTCAGACCTGGTTTATTCATAGAAAGTGAGTTTAGTATATGGTAGTTAGGTTTTCACAAACTTTATGAACCATTTTCTTAATGTATCTTTATTATATATAACACAACAATGCCTTTCATTTAAAATATTGAAGTATATTAGGAAGTTCAATCCATACCAGATACATGTGGACAAAAACAATTAGCTGGGAGGGGAACAAAATACACACATGCTTGGGAAATGATAAAGGGAAATCTATATAATCCAAAGCTGGAATAAGCTGTTGGCTTAAGTCAAACCTTTGTTGTGTGTTTTGTTCCAAAATTTAGATGGCTTGTATTATAACAAATTAGGATTTTCCCACTTGCACTGTTAAATAGATTTAGTAGTATTTCATAGCAGTAGATCATCATGGGCTTTAAAAGTGCTAAAGTAAGTGTGCCTCTGCATTACACTCAAATCAAGAAATTTTGGCTCAAAAGCCAAAATTTTTCAAAAACTTTTGTTTGCAAATTTGTGCTTGGTGCTTTGGAGCCTGTTACTGCAGTCTACTTGATTTAAGGAATATGATCTCAAGAAACTGTTAACAAGGAAAGCTGCAAATGGCATTTTTTGCCAGGTTATGATGTCTTTACTTTAAAAAAAAGATTATGATGGACCTACATGAAAGCAGCTGAGCTAGCAAGTGAGCTCCTATGAAACAGATACCCTGTATTCTTTGGAAATATGTGATACAGAAAACTGACCTGTCTAAAAATATCTTGAGGAAAGACTGTTGTCCCTTCACAATCAGAATCATTTATTTGACTTCCATTACACGATGGTTTTAAATATTTGGAACTTTTAATTTGAAGGGTAAATTCATCTATGTGTTTATCAGATTCTGCCTATATATTTTTTGAACAGTGAAGCAGATGCCAGAATTATCTTGGTACATATTTATATAACTAGCCACTGGATTGTCTGGTTAGAAAACAGTTGGGAAGGACATGTTTTCCTCATTTTTCCTTAATGTTGGCATAGGAGAAACAATAAATTGCAATAATCTCTATTTTTTATCATTGGGTTATCAGCTGACTAATCGGTTGGTGACCTTTGTCTGCCTAAGGAAGGCAGTCAGCCACAGAAAGAAAATAGTAAAATACATAAGTTCATTAGTCATTCTTTTCTACATTTGAACAGCTGGGTCGATTTTTAAATAGTTTGTCTCTATGGCCCTTTCCGCATGGGCCATAAACAGCGCCCTGGGGACGGCAAAAACGCCGTCCCCAGGGAGCTGTTCGCACGGGAGGTGCAGCTGCTGCGCAGCCGCAGCGCGAAGCCGCCGTTTTCCGACCTCGCTTCCCGAGCGAGGTTTACAGAAAATGGCGGCTTCCAGCCGCTGCTGTGTGAACGGCAGTGACTCGAAGGTGCCATCCCTCCCCCCTGTGACCGGTCAACCTACTTTCTCTGCGGCTGTCCGGCACGTCGCCAAGGCCTGGGGACACGCCCCCCCGCCCTGCGACGCCAGGCCGGTCACGCAGGGCACGGGGGCGTATCCCCTGGCCTCAGCGACGCGACGGACAGCCGCAGAGACGGTAGGTCGACTGGGCGACGGCGCCGTCGTCCCGGTAGTTTCTGGGACCATTCGTGCGAACGGTCCCAGGGGGGTTGGGTCAGCGACATGTACGCCGACCCAACCCCCATCGTGGCCGTGCGGAAACAGCCTATGTTACTAAAAGCTTTAAACCACCCACTACCCCCACTTCAGTTGGGTCTCAAGTTAAGACACTTGTAGGCTTTATTGGAAATATAACTTCCCCAGACAAGACTAGTTGGCAAACTTTCACACTACTGTTTTACAGTGGTACAGTGTTAGTTGTTTGTGGGGCTGGTTTGTTTGTTGTTTTTCAAGTAAGAAAAAATAGGACTTTTTAGTTGTGAAATAATCTAGGTCTTGAGTAACGAAATCATGCTGCAGTACTCCATGCAGTGGTTGTACTTGGTTCATCAGCCAAACCACTATGCCTACCTGGAGTCTCTAAAATACTTCATTACAGCAGTTAATTAAATTGATGTGAATATTAACAATCAGATAAAAGGGTCAGATAGTCCTGAGCAGCATATCCATACTACTTGTTGTCTTCTATTTTGTCAGTTTTAGTTTTACAAGACGTTTGTTCTTTCAATTTTGGATTTTTTAAATTTATTTGGTCTTGCATTACTTCCTCTCTCAGCTGTCTAGCTATTTTCATGCTGGTCCATCTTCTGTTTTCTTGAAACCAAAGATGTAACCTGGTTGAACCTGTTGTAGGCCATGGCTTTTTTCATCCCCTTTGTTAAAAACATTGGATTTTGAAACACTGAAAAATGACCAAAAGGTCAGTAGAGCACATGCAAGATGATACATCCCTCCTCCTCCTTATGGCTTACAGTGTTTGTAAGCTTTTCTTCTAGCAGGGAGAAAGCTATAGCCAAGAAAAGAAAGTAAGGTAAAGATTAACTGAATGGTGCACTGGAAGGTAAAAATTAACTGAATGATTCACTCATTATTTGAAAAACTGAGAGAAATGTCGGTGCATGTTTGCATAGCTCTTGAACAGATATAGTAAAAAATGTAAGCATGTCATTTTTCAGGGCTTTCCCCCCAGAAATGTGTATCCAAACATGTAGGGATCAAATATTTATTTGCCTCAGACAGCAGTTCCTTGGAGGCCAGTTTTATTTCTGCCCCCTTTTTTGGCAATCCAAGAGTTCTTTTCGTGAGTGGGAATGCACGCAGAAGATAACTGCTCAATCCTAGCTGTTTGGTATGAATTTATTTGTGAGGTTATTTTTATTGTGTGGACACATTCCTTTTTATAATATGTGAAGTGGCCCTAAACTTTATATTTTGAAGGGATGATTTAATAATTTATCAATGAGTTCATTTAAGAGCCTTGGTACATGTTTTAATAAGTTTTTTATTCATTTTTGCTTTCAATATTAATTCCAAAACATTGTTTCAATAGTGCCAGAGTATTAAGGACTTCTGCCTCACTCATATATGCATATCTGCAAATCCCTCCATTCGAAATTTTATTTATCTGTGGGCTGCAGCATTACTTCTATACAAATGCTTAAGCAATGTGAGAGAATGGGAAGGAAAAAAGGTTATATCAGATGAGTCAGTGAACTGTTTAAACCGTGCATATTTGAATTCAAGCCAAAAATGTTTTGATTTGATTCCTCCCCCGCCCCCAAATTATACTAATAACTTGCCTGGAATTATTAGAGGAACAACCAAGATCTAGTGTGCAACTACTGGGATTTTCGAATAGCGCACACACATTGATTCACAACCTGATTTTGAAATGTTACTGAGTTCTGTAAGTCCTTTTCAGCATGTCATGAGAAGCAATTGTTTGACAAACATGCTTCAAGTCGTGTTTTGTTTCTGGAAGTAGTTGTATGGTCCTATGGGACCTAGGCATCTATTTGGTCATTAGACTCTTAATATAAGTATACTGAGGAGGCAGTGAAGCCCTCGCCTGTACATGAAGTATGTTCAGGATATTAGACCAAAATAATTTCAATAAATTGTATAAATTAGTGAGGAGGCTGTTATTTGATAATGCACTTCAGTCCTTCCATTCATTCAGTAATTGTACTGATTTCCCCCTATCCAGGAATTGCACAGTTAATGAAGGGGAGGTTAACTGAATGTTGAGATCTTCCAATAAGAGACATGACTGCTTAAAACTTTCAAGAAAAATGGCTAAACTGCCAGCTCCTCAGTGAACATTGTGCTGGTTGTTAAATTAAACAAACATCTCTAGCTGTTTCAAATTGCGCATGCAGCAGCCTGTTTAAATAAGCTGTCATGCATGAAGTCATACTGGTGAGTTATTTTGCTTTACTATCCTTAAGCTTAAATTAGGCCTAACTTGAACAGTGTTCATGGACATGAGAAACTTTTTCCCAAAATTGGTAGCAAATCTCACCTGTTTAAGGTCCAGAATATGATCAGAAACCTCCATACCATGTCAAAGCCCAACAAAATCAAAAGTGAAGTTGGCTATATTGTATAGCAACTGCATAAAGTACAAAGTAGCGGGTGGATAAACTTTCCCAAAACAGGTAAGTCATGTGACTTGAGCATCACCTGCCATTGAAAAGTGGTGCCCAGTGGACTACTACTATAATTATCAGCAGGTTTACAATTTATGGTGTAACTTTAACTCTGATGGTTAAACACAGACTGCCTAATTTATAGAACAAAGGCATCGCATACATCAAGGAGAGACAGAAAAGCCCTTTAGCAATGCCATTAATAATCTGAATCAAGGAGAAGTATGTGTAAGGGTGATGTTCTAGCCATGGAAAAGGAGTCATGGTTTCTGTTGTTAGTTTACAGAGGAAAGATCCTTTTGCAAAGATACATGTAAGAGCAGCCAGAACAAACATAGATTAGTTTTCTGAAATGTATCAAGGAATAACAAAGGAAATTATTTTTAAAGTCTTCAGAGAAGTACAGTGTGGAAGAGGGAAATTCAGGCTCTTAGCTGTGTAGGCAAAAGGATAATATGTACAATTATGTAGAATATATGTGCATCAGCCTTTGAGATTATGGAAATTTTAAAACATCCTTAATTTTGAGTGCTGACTCCTTCCTATATGTTAATATTGGTGCTGTTTTCTTGAGCTGATCTTGACAGCTCTTAAGTGATGGAAGAACTGAATTCCAAAAACATTTTTACAGGGAAATTTTGTGTCATTCTCATTATGTCTATTACACCATAACGTGCTGTAATGATTCATATCTGTGCTTTTTGTAATTGCCCTGTTTAAGGCTAAATTACTGGGAAAGAAGGAAATTTCCAGGAGAAATAGTTGGACAGGCTTTCTCCATATTAATTTGAGAGTAAATTCATGGAAGAGATTTTGACTGATTTCTCCTTCCCATTGCAATCCCCTAGCCAACTCCCACCCAAACATGCTCGGGTCCATGGGAATGATAGATGTGGCATGAGGATGTGGCATGAAGGAGCTGGAATATGAAGGGGCAGTCTACAGAAATAATACCTGGCCAGATGGAACAGGAGTTCATGTAAGAATTGAGGGATGGTGTGATTTCTATTGCTTCTTCTTTCTTACTGCAGCCACTTCCCAAGCCCCCAAAGTTCCTCAGCACTTAGGAATTGCTTTTATAGGAATGCAGCAGGCTTCACTGAGAAGAGGAGAAATTCTCTTGCCTCCTCTGTGTTTACTAACCCTGTATCTGTGGAATTGGTGGAGTCCGAGGGGACTTGCTAAAAACAAGAACTGAAGAAAGTTAGATGTTTGAGTAAGGCACTGAGATAGTTTACAAGTCTTTACATACATG
Organism: Sphaerodactylus townsendi; assembly: GCF_021028975.2. Taxonomy (NCBI): domain Eukaryota; kingdom Metazoa; phylum Chordata; class Lepidosauria; order Squamata; family Sphaerodactylidae; genus Sphaerodactylus; species Sphaerodactylus townsendi. The sequence goes on from NC_059431.1 coordinate 53,476,647, forward strand.
TATTTTGGTGTGGATTTGGGTCTCTGTTTAAGTTAGTGCCAGTATGTGTGCCAACAGGTATATTATCAGGTAAAGCACCTTTTATGCTCTTTATTTTAAAAATAATATATTTGTGAAACACATTGATAATACATAACACTGGAAAGGATTGCTTCCCCCCCCCCCAAAAAAAAGGACAGATGGTTATAAAGGGAGGAAAGGGAAGTTTTTAGAGGCTTTCCTAGCTTTTATCAAAAGTTAAAATGATAGCATATGTAATACTTATTGGCTGTCCTTTGTAATTTTATCAGATATACATTTTATCTCTTATTTATTTGTCAATTTTTTATATTCAAGTTTGAACCTAAATTAACCTTGTTTTATTTTCCTAGCTTGTTTCAAAAAAGGATCTTTGGTGTTCTTGTTTGCAGATAGTTTTGAATAACCTTTTTCTCTTTGACTGGACCAATTACCACTAATAGGTCTGCAGGACCTTTTTTTTTAAAAAAAAAAACTGTATTCTTCCAATAAATGTACAATATTTGTACTGCTTGTGTGCCAACTTTTATTTGATGTTCAGTGGTTAATTTTAGCTCCTTTTTCTAAAGGTTCCTTAAAAAAAATCTCCATTATTATTAGAGTAACCTTTCAGCTCAAGCTGTTTTCAGGGCTTTACATATTTACTTGGATATCTTCTTGAAGACCTTACTTGTATGGTTTGGGTGGGAACTTTAAAAGAAGGCTTAAAAGGATGTGATAATCTTTTCAAGAATATGCACTGGTGATATAACAATAATCCAGTTTAATCACATTGGCCCAGTTGTTTCAGCAATGGGATTATCTTCCCTGTCATTCCCTGACTTTATATTCCCTTACTGACATGGAACCAGATACAATTGTTGATTCAACTGGTTGTAGTGGGTTGTTCCTAACGTTTCGCCTGCATCTGTGGCTGGCATCTTCAGAGGTGTATCACAGAGGGAAGTCTGTTACACACTGTGTCCAGTGAGAAGGGAATGTTTTAGTGGGGTATAAATTTTCATGTCCCCGGGTGGGGAACCAATCAGTAAGTGTTTAGGTGGAACTTGCTATGCAAACGTGTGGTTGATAGTATAGTATTGCAGGTGGGTTTTTCAGTCTAAGGAGTGATTCACCTGCAATACTATACTATCCTCTTGTGTGAATTAAACCAGCCAGATCTTTATTTTGCACTATTTTGTTTCTTCACATAATGTTTGGTGAACAGTCCATGCTTTCAACATTATTTTTGTGTTTGATTAGCATTATGCATTGTATTAGCATTGTGCATTGACTTTCTTAGTACATTGTACAGCACACATATATAGTACTAGCAGGGTACTCAAGCTTCGCTACAGGGAGTGGGAAAAGCGGAACACAGAAATGCAAATACTCCACCTGTAAGAAATGCAAAGAACTCCACCCGTAAGATGGTTGTGGCCAGTAATATCTTGGAGCATCCTATTTAGGGCCTCGAAACCTCATGTGTGAGCCATGGTGCAGTCATGGTGCTGGGGTCACGCCATGAGGCTTCCTATCCTGTGATCACAGTGTCTGTATGAAGTTATTGAGTCACCCTGTAGTGGGTGCAGCAGAAGGAACAGGTTGCTACGCGTTGGGCGTGGTGTTGGATAGTAGGGCACCCGTGGTTCGGTACATGTTGGAGAGCGCGGCATCTCTGTGAACTTTGGGGTGACAGTCAACATACTTCTGTACAGGGTGGTTGTGAACTGAGGGGTGACATGCAGAATATTTCCTCACAGCTTACCTGCGGAGTGATGGGGTGGGTTTTGCATATGTTGCAGCAGCTTCCTAGCGCTGTCTGTGTGTAATGCAATGGGTAAGTTGATGTGTGTATGTAAGGCATGTTCTCCCTTTAGTGGTTTCAGCGGAAGGAACAGGTTCCTGTGTGCTGAGGAGCGCGGTGTTAGACAGGGCCCCTGTGATTCGCAACGTGTTGGTGATAACAGTGTCTATATGAATTTGTTGAGTCACCCTGTAGCAGTTGCAGAAGAAGGAACAGGTTGCTGTGCATGGAGGAGCATCATGTTGGATAGCAGGGCACCAGTGGTTCACTATGTGTTGGTGAGAGCGATGTCTATATGAATGTCAGGGTGACAAGCAGCATACTTCTTTGCAGTGTGTGAACTGAGGGGTAGCATGCAGCATGTTTCCTCATAGCGTGCCTGTGGTGTGGCGGGGTGGGTTTTGCATGCTTTACAGCAGCTTTCTGGTGTTGTCTGTGTGTAATGCAATCTGTAAGTTGCTGTGCGTATGTAAGGCATCGCATCAGTGGATCAAGCGTGCCTGTTGTTTGGTGGGCAGTACCACAGCTTGTCGATTTGGATAGTGGAGTTAGAGCAGCAACATGGCTGTCACTGAAAAGTTCTGTGACATGAAGCTGTATATGTAAACGCGGAATACCAATCACTGTTAGAGCAAGTGACTCATCAAAGGAACTGGGAAGCTGTTCCATTAGTGGGTATTCTCAGTGGGTTGTTCCATTCTCTTACCCAGGAGGGAGAACCCTGAAAGGGACCCCTTCCTCCAGGAAATAATTCTGATCACCCCTGGGACAGCCCTTTTGTAGGCTTTCTTTGCAGTTGTCCAGTTGGATCCTCAGCGTCCACTGGATGCTGCAAATCTAACGCATTTATAGTTTTTGTAATTAGTAGAGATAAATCCTCCCCTTTAAAAAAATCGGGGAGTCTGTTCTATGTCCTCTGTGAGTGGATCGTCTGTATCTGAAAATTGAGTTTCCTCCTGTAAGCATTCACCCTCACTTAGATCCTCTGTACACAAGGGACTGTGTTGAGAGAAGCTAAATGGTCCAAGATCTAATGGAACAGCTCCCTCTGCTGGCTGTTGTGGCCATTGTCTAGTATTCTGGGAAGGGTGAAGTGCTCAACTCACAGAATGTTTGGGCAGATGGGCAGAGATGAATAGGAAAAACAGAAAATAGCTAATAACTCAAGTTGACTTCAATATTTTTGGAAATCCTTTCTTATTGAGCGCCTTGGGCACATGAGGAACCGGCGTGCCAAATTTCAAGTGCGTAGGTTCGGCGGTTTCTGAGTTCCGTTGGTGAGTGAGTCAGTGAGTGGAATTCGCTTATATATATATGGAAGATTAGAAGACCATATATATATATATGGAAAGTGTGTGTGTGTGTGTGTGTGTGTGTGTGTGTGTGTGTGTGTGTGTGTGTGTGTGTGTGTATGGAAAGTGTATATATATATATATATATATATATGGAAAGTAGTGATGCAACACTGACAGTAACAGGAATAATTGAGGACCATTTGCTTACTCCTTGCCTCTGTTTGGTTTTGGGTAATGGTCTTCTAATCTTCCATTGTCCTTCAGATGTTCTTCCATTTGTTCTGCTCATTGAAACTTGGAGCCAATCTATTGTCCCTAGGTGTTTCTGTTAATGTATGAAGCTGTAGAATTATCTTGCATTTCCACATTTTGGTAAATTCCCCTTTTGCCATTGCAAAAGCCACCATTACAAAAGAAGCCAAAATGTAAAATTTCCAAAAAATTGAAAGTCATGAAGGAATTTTTTTCCCAGGAAAAAATAGAAATTGGAAGAAAATTGAAATATGTTAATACATGCAATTATACTATTTGGTATATCTATGGGATTTAAAAGTATAAAGGTAAAGGTAGTCTGTGCAAGCACTGGGTCACGGGGGAGGGGGGATGTGTTATAATGTGTAGGTCGCCATCTGGACTTGGGTTTTAGTAACTGATTAACTGTTTTAACTTATTTATTATGATTTTATTGTGTTGTTTGTAGTGTTGTTGCTGCCCTGAACCCCTAGGGGAATGGCAGGGTATAAATTTAAAAATAAAATACTGACCCATGGAATATCATCACATCATGGTGTTTACTATGAAGACTATGTTTACGATGTGGTTTGCCATTACCTTCCCCAGTCATCTGCACTTTACCCCACAGGTTGGGTACTCATTTTGCCGACCTCAGAAGAATGGAAGGCTGAGTCAACCTTAAGCCGGCTACTAAAACTGACTTCTGGCAGGTTTGAACTCAGGTCATTAGCAGAGCTTACCACTCTGTTCCATAGGGCTCTTGAAAGTATAAATGCCTTCATTTTCTATGAGCAAAACTGCAAATACTTGACAGAAATACAAATTGCTGCACCTGATGTTACCTTAGTGCATGTATCCTAATTTTTGCCATTTAAATAAAAATTGAAAATAAATGGTTCAGTAAACTAAAAAGGGTATTCTAATAAACAAAAGAAACATATATCCACAAAAGAACTACTACATATTTAAATATCAAGTTAAATTTAGTGATACGGGAAGCACTGAACTGTAATATATAATCTGTTATCCTCTAGAGCAGGGGTCTGCAACCAATTGGCCATGGTGGCAGGGGCTGATGGGAATTGTAGTCATGAACATCTGGAGAGCCACAGGTTGCAGACCCCTGCTCTAGAGCATACCTGGAATATAAATTTTTGGTGTGGAGATAGGCATTTTCTTTTGGAGGTTTGGACTGTACAAAGTCATCTTGAGTTTTCAAAAGTTTTTTCTCTCTCTTGGCAGAGAACATGAAGAGGAGTCATTAGCTCTCTAGCTTCACCCAATCAAGCTTTACAAATGCTAACAGCAGGCCTGGCCAGAAAGAATGAAGTAGTCAGTTCGCACCTTCTGCTAAAAAAGCTGACACCTAGAAGGGAATAGAGATCTGGAAGACTTAAAGTGCTAGAAAGACTTCAGAAAAAACTTATTTGATCCACAAAGTGGTGGACAAAGAAGTATAATAAAGCTCCTTGGCACAGATGGTGCGGTCTCTTCTTTTGCTGAATCCATCTAGGCAAACCCGGGCTCCTGCTGAAGGCAGCCATTGTCATGTGGCTGACTGCAGACCTGAACAAAGACTCCAGGGTAATGGGGATCTTTTAGAACCACTGTAACTTCTGCATTAAGGAGACTGCCTAAAAATAACATCAGTTAGGTCATGTACAGAGTGAGGAACAGAGGACCTATGTTTACACTTTTCTTGTTCAATTTGTTGACTGTGTACCACCTGGACCTCCAATGTTTGAACACACCGTTTGCAAAATGAGTGCCAGGAGAAGGGGGGAAACCAGTTGGCAAGTGACTGATCCTTCAGTGGCATGGAGGTGCAGAAAACTATTACTGTGGTAGCAGGAAATTCAGGCATGAAATGAGGCCATTAAATGGAAATGAGTGGAAGTCAGAAGCCCTGGTTCTCTCAGTGGGCAATTCCTTTGAAGACCAGGTGATGGTAGTGGTTGAACTGTGAAAGAAGGAGAGTAAAACTCAAAAGAGTTGGGAAATCACAGTGGTGGCACATCCCAGGCAGAAACATGGGTTGACAGTTGGTGTTGAGAGTAAGCTGGAACAAGACCTGCAGGCCAATGTGGCTGTTTTGCCACAATTGTCAAAATTATTCACCTTTCAACAACAAATGTGTTTGTAAAGTGTCATCAAGTTATGGCGACTCCAGCAAAGGGCTTACAAGGCAAGTGAGAAGCAGAGATGGTATGTCATTGCCCTCCTCTGCAGAGCCTTCCTTGGAGGTCTGCCTTCCAAGCATTCGATATCTGACAAGATTGGAATATAACTCTCCTTCCCTCCTAAACAGTAGAAATATCTTTGAAAACATGCTCCATACATCTACAATATACATAGGCATTATTATTATAGGGCATGTACAGAATTAAAAATTGTATTAAATTGCATTAAAAAGATTCATGCCACACATTTTGAATGAGTAAAGACAGAATGTCTTAGGAAAGCAGGTTCCAGTTTACATACTGACTTCAAATACCATATGCTACATGTAAGTTTAAAAGGTAAGTTTCTTTTTTGTAGAATAACAGAATCATGAAAACCTACAACAGTTATAACCAATGTAGTGCCCTGGGGAACTATGATGCATGCTGATGTGTTTTCTGGCTCCCATTTGCTTGAACAAGGCCAAAGGTGTATTTAGGGAAAATGTAGCCCAGTACAAAATCAGAGTTTTCCGTCCTGCCCCCCCCCCTCCACCCTGTTTGGGAGGCCACCCACCCCCACCACAACCAAACACCTTATCTTGCACCAGGTCTTGAAGTCAGTGTATAGGGAGGAGGAGGGGTGATTTTTCCACCCCCCCCCACATGACCCCATATGTCCCCCTGGTTGGTACACCCCTGAACAAGGCCTTCTGCAGGTGCCAACCAGCAAATGGGCAAAATCAATAACTGCCCATACATGTGTCTTCTTCATTATGACCCCCATCTCATGGAAGATGGGGGTCACCCTAACCCTAACCCTGCCTGAGGAAATCAGGAAGACTCCCACTGTCCCGGCTTTTCACAAGCTATGCAAAACTGAACAAGAGGGCTTTTCTACACAGGCAATTGAGTTGCACTACTAAATAATTCACAAAGTTACTTAGAAAAATTATTAAGGACTGTGGCCAAAACTACTGCATATAGCTTGCTGAAAGTAGGATCCTACTGTGGAATGTGTCATGTTAATAGTTATGCTTTGCTTCAGTAATTAGACTTCTGACTGGTTTTGCAACCCTAACCCTATTGCATTGTTTACTGAATATCCCATCTGTCAATTGCATTGATTCACTCTGTGTAATCCGCCTAGAGGAGCCCCATGGTGCAGTACTGCAGTCAAAGCTCTGCTCACAACCTGAGTTCAGTCCTGACAGAAGTTGGTTTCAGGTAGTTGGCTCAAGATTGACTCAGGCTTTTATCCTTCAAGGTCATTACCCAGCTTACGGGGCAGGTGCAAAGTGTAGATGACTGGGGAAGGCAATGACAAACCATGCCCTAAAAATAGTCTTCCTAGTAAACATCATGAAGTAATGTCACCTTGTAGGTCAGTAATGATCCAGTACTTTACCATTTATCCACCTTAAGTGCAAGTAAGAAAGGTGATGTGAGATAGAAGACACTCAAGGCTGAGATCTCAGAACTTTGAGCTCTATTTGTTTTAATTACTTACTTTGGTTTTTTATTCAGTTTATTTAGTGACTTGCCTTTACTACCTTTCACTTTTTTAAATTTTCACTTCTAAAACTCTTTAGACTTTGAGCTTTTCTCCTTCTTTTCAGCCTCCCATATTGCCATTTCCTCGATGCTTTGTAACTCCACTTGCAATCTTTTTTCTTGTATTTTTTCTGTCCCCCTATCTTTTGCTTTGTTAATTTTATCTATTCCCTTTGGGCTTGGCTGGATTCCTAGCTAAGTAGCTGCTAAATTTTCTTTTCTTTTTTCTCCCCTCTCTTCTTGCGTGTGTGTGTTGGGGGGGGGGGGGATTGTATATACTAGTTTTTACTCTGCTATTCTTGCTAGGTTTTAAATCTTTTTGTTAACCTTCCAATTACTAACCTTGATGCTTTAATTGATATTATACTATATTTATTTTATATCAATTGTAAAAATTAATCCAAAATATTTAGAGCTAGGCTCAGTTTTCTGAGTGTTTTAGTTTATCATAACTTTTAACTTTGTTTATATCTCATGTTTTATTCCCTGCATATTGTATTTTCTATTTACTAGGGGTTTTTTTCCCTTGTTTTCCTGGCTGGGTTGGGCTGTACCTATAGTTAATTTTTTAATAAGTTAAAAGGGCTGATATTTGTAAAGCATATATTTAATCTTAATCTAATTTTAACAATTACATACCTCGAATATATATGTAGGTGTATAGGAGATTAGGTACTACTTGAAGAAGTAGAACTTAATTGGCTCTGTCAGGCTTATTTTATTTGCCCCTACCCTTGGAGCTTTAGTAATAGAAGTTGGCATAATCAAAACAGGGGCTTTTGCAATCTTTTGGCAATTGGAAATAGTTCTAGGGATCTCAGATATGCAGACTGAAGCTACTACCTAGTCATAGCTGATTTAGTTCATGTTAGCATATAATTTAAAGACACCTTTTGTACCACAGAAAAGTTTATTATGGACCGTAAGAGTAACTGCCCTTTTAAGGACCTCAAACACCTTTCTAAACAAATTGGGTTTACTAAAGGGAAATCTACATTAGACCATGTCATTCTTCTAAATATGATGATATCTAAGTATGTCTCAAGGGGCAAATCCAACTTGTATGTTGCCTTTTTAGACCTAAAAGGGGCATTTGACTCGGTGAGCAGGGAACTTCTATGGGAAAAACTTACAAAAATGGGCATAGATGGCAGGCTGCTTGCCCTTGTTAAAGCCTTTTTTACTAACACTACCTTCCAAGTGAGATGTGATCCATCAGGAAAATTAACACCAAAAATTCAATCTTCCAAAGGCGTCAAACAAGGCTGCGTGATGGCCCCTCTTCTATTTAATTTGTTTATTAACGATTTGTCCCTCGACCTGACATCGGTCACTGCACCTTGCCCCTGCTTTGGTAACATGACTCTACCACTGCTCTTATTTGCAGACGATGCACTATTACTTTCAAGAACGAAGTCGGGCCTAAAAGGATTGCTGTCTAAATGCAACAACTATTGTACACGGAATTCATTACTTATTAACCCTGCCAAATCTAAAGTGATTGTGTTTGCTAACACCTATAAACCCAGCAGATGGATACTCGATGGTGCATCTGTCGAACAAGTCAAGTTCTGTAAATACTTGGGAGTTGTTTTTCACCACAAAGCCCATTGGTCCAAATCAAACCTAGCTATGAAAGCTTGTAGAGCTACTGTGGCGGGAGTTGAGAATTTCTTTTTTACAAAAGGTAACAGGTTTATTCCTGCCGCAGTGAAAGTTTTCAATATGAAAGTTATTCCTCAATTGTTGTATGGGATCCTCTTGTGGATCAATGCTTGGAATCATAAAAGTTGAGAGGATTCAGTCCCAGCTTTTCCTATATAAAAAATATTTGGAGTGCCACATTGTAATTCCATATACCGCACTCTGGAAGCCGGGACAACATCTCCCTGGCTACTTAAAGCCCTGGCTGGTTACCTTTGAAGTTTCTGGGTCCCACCTGTGCTTTTAACTCAGATACTGACACAGTCTTATATATCTTATCCTCCCCAGCTTCATGAATCTAAGTGGTGGCAGGCGAGTGGAAACCAGTAAAATACTTTCCCCTTGGGATTTTCTCCTCTGGGAAGCCTTGGCAAATGCTGCCTGCTTCTTGAAATCTTCTCTCAATTAAAAAAGCGACTGATAGATCAAGAGTTTCAAGTTCTGCAGGACAAGGCAAGAAGCAATTGCTCCCCCCTCTTTTTTAATATCAAATTTAAAATCAATCACATGGCAGATTATTTGAGTTTACTTCAGGAGCCCAAGCATAGATGGATAATCACTAGGCTCCGGATGTAACTCCTTCCCTTGCTCTATGCTGCACAAGGAAGGTTCCAAAAAATGCGACCTGCAGTAAGAGGTAGGAAATGTCCCTCATTGTATCACAGCGATTCAAACCATGGAACATATATTGCTCGACTGCCCCAAATACGAGGGATCTAGGACCAGACTTTTTGCTTTTTGCCCTGTAATCTTTAATGAATACTCTACTGTGGGGAAGATTACGTTTCTACTAAACAATTCCGCCTCCGAGATTTTAACTTTTGTAGCTAGGTTCCTTATAGAAACTTTGAAATGATTACCTGCGATGGTTCTCATGTATGGGATACTTGTTTAAACAATGTTGGCTGTTATATGGATTCTATGCCTAATAAAGGATTCTATGCCTAATAAAGCAGGACTGAAGATTCCCATGGATTTCTCCATAACTTTGAAAATAGCTTTGAAGGTCCACAATCAGTCACAGACGAACACTCTTTAGTAAATGATATAATCATAAAAAGTTCTGATAACCTCTGTTTCTTTAATGAGACAGTTATAGACTTTAACTGCCCAAACACATCTCTACAAGCTAAGCCATCAAGAAATGGGGACTTGATATTAAGCCTGCTGGCATCACAAACTCTCCTTATTACAGACACTTTAAATAAAATGTATGAAAAACTAGACCATATTCCTATCCATGTTTTAAATAGTAAACTAAATCTAATAAATATGGAGGACAAAATTCACAGCCTAGAAATCTTCATGTATTTAGATTAATGCTCCCTTTTTACTTCCCCAAATTCTCACTCTATAACCAAAAAAATCACTACCATGACCTGGAAAATTGATGGCATTCAATTAGAACAAGTCTTTAAATTCCCATATTTGGACATAGCTTCAATTCTAACTTTAGCTGGTAATCCCATCTCAAATTCATAAATAAAATCAAACCCTTACTGGCAGCAACTGAACTTTTTTCCTTTCCAAAGAAGGCAAATATATTCTAGGGGAACTGAAGCTACGGAACGTGAAAATTGTTCCACAGCGCCTATAGAGAGCCTCAATATGGGTCCTTCATGCTAGCGAGAATTTAGTTTGGCTTCTCTGTCAAACCCTGCAGCAAATTACCAGGACCCCAAGATGTGTAGCCATAATTTTTGAATCTCCCAACATTTTGTGATTGACCTGTCCCCATGGCAGTTTGTGGTGGTACCTATTACTCTTCCTTAGAGATTTATGGAAAAGTCTCATTGTATTGTAAGTTAAAATACAGTATCTTTAGCGTACTTATTAAATTCCCTGTTGGACATGTTTTCTGTATGTGTAGTGAGGAAAGAGAATTTCTTAAAGATATATGTACACTAGGGATTCCCAAAGCAGGTAGTACTACCCCGCTGGGGGCACTGGAAATATCAAGGGGGGTGGTGAGGAATTTTGGGGGGTGGTGCTGGGGGGAAGCGCAGGAATTCCTGGGCCAGCTAGCATAGAAAAGGTATTGTCCATCCATACTAGTCACTGGTGAGTTTAAAAGGAAAAGCAGCAGCACTCTCCTCACAGGGTAGCCCAGTGTAGGAGGTAAAGCTAAGGCAATGAGCCCTGCCACTGCTGCTTTGCAAGGCGAGATTTTCTTTTTTCTTTTTTAAACAGCACTCTCCTCACTGTGTAATTGGGGTAGGGGAGCAAAGTCAAAGAGCCCTGTTGCTGCTGCTTTGAAAGTCATGGGTTTTTTTAAAGGAAAAGCAGCAGCACTCTCTTTGCTGTGGGGCAGGGGCAGTGGTATAGCTAGGGAGCAGGGGGGAGCTGGGATCCCAGGCACCACTTCCTGGGGGTACATGGTGGGGCAGCACCCCCCCTCACAACTGTGCCCTGGTCTGAAACTCCCTATGGAGTTCAGGGTAGGGATGCCAGCAAATGGAGCCTTCCCCACCCCCAATCTCCAAGGTGGACAGCTTCCATGCTAAGGCTGATCCCAGGTAGTTTAAAGCTGGAGCCAAGCCTGGCTGAGGCCAGGGTTAAATGGGCCCTTGCTGCTCCACCCTCCATGTGGAGATGGGAGTGAGGAAAGGCCAGATGGCCCTGCTTCTGATCACCATATGGAGACTGGGGGCAGGGTGAGTCTTGCCAGCCAGCTAGCCAGCTTGCACCCCTCCCTCAAACTTCATTGGGAGTTTGGGGTGGAATGTAGCTGTTGGAAGGGGGGCAGTACCCAGGGTGGGTCCCAGACCCTATTTTAAGAAGCTATGCCCCTGGGCAGGAGAGCGGAGAAACAAGGCTAACAGCCAGCAGAGAGCCAGTAAAGCCATCTTCATTACTCAATTTCTGAACCCCATTTAAATGGTTCTCTTGAAAAGACCCTGCACTGTGGGATAAAGTAAAGATGTACTTTATTGCCTTCCCAACATCATATGTAGTAGAGCAGGACCTTAGTGCAGTCACCCAGCTTCTTTCCGAGCAGAGGAACAGGCTGAAACTACTTAATGTGGCAATATAAGAATTCTTCTTAATGCCTGATGTTGAGAAGCTGATATCCCTGCACCAATCACATCCATCACGTTAAAACTGTGAAGACATAATGGGTGAGATGCAAATATACCCTTTCATATTGCTAAAATAGCTCAACAAATTGGTTTACTTTTATTTGGTCATGTTTTATTTGTAAAAGATATATGTGTGTTCACAGTGTTAGAACTGTTTTGAATTTTTAGTAGACCTAATTCCAAGAAAGAGGTGTGTGTTCATATGCCTGTTTTGGGGGAGGCACTAAGGATGTGGCCTGGGAGCCAAGGGAGTGGCAGCCCAAATAAATTTAGGAACCACTGATGTACACCATACTGGGGGGGGGGGAGGATGAGCACACGCCATCAAGTCACAGCTGATTTATGGCAATCCCATAGGGTTTTCAAAGCAAGAGATAGTTGGAGATGGTTTGCCATTGTTTGCCTCCACATGGGCTAAGAGAGTTCTGAAAAAACTGTGACAGACCAAAAGCAGGCTTTATGTGAAGGAGTGGGGAATCAAACCCTGTTCTCCAGATTAGAGGCTGTTGCTCTTAACCACTACATGCTGACTCCACCACTATACCATTGCCCAGTTGTAAGTATATATTCATACAGAACAGTCAAGATACTGAATTTTCTTTGCAATAAATTTTCTGTTGGAAAATGTTTACTTATTTAAAATTGAAGATGCTTAGTTATCTTTTCTGTAAGTTCTCAGACTTGGCCCAGCTCACTTTTTGTAAATGTAGATCCTGGTTAAAAGCACCATTTTTTAAAAGTTTCCTTGTCAAAGAGGTTTCTGAAATTAAACATTTCATCCCTTAACTCCCTGGCGTCCTTAAATATTTGAGACTGGCTTAACTTCCATTGCTTTTTTTTCAGCTTCAAGTCTCATTCTGATGCTAATGTTTGCTGTCAGTTTAGCCAATTATGCAAAATCCCAAGGGATTTTCAGAAGTTGCTGATTTAAATTTTTTAAAAGCCAGTTTGGAGGATAAACACTCTACAGAGGCATAAAACTATTATTATTATTGTTGTTGTTGTTGTTGTTGTTGAGGCCATTCTGAGACTTTTGCATTAGTAGTAGGTGAGGAATAGTGGCCATGAATCCCCATGAATCTTAGAACACATGAAGGTATACCTTCTATTGTGTTAATATATTTGCAAATTATTTGTTCTGTCTTGCAGAAGTATATGGTACAAAAAAGAGGGTAGAGTTTATTATAGGGATAAGCCACTGGTGGCTGGGATATTTTGAAGTTGATGTGATTTTTTTTTAATTCACACACTCTCATACATTTTACCAATAAACGTTGCCTGTCAGACTTACAAGGAACATACATGTCAATTTATGTCCTGACATGACTGAGTTTGAACTTTTGGTTAGAGAAGAAAGATGTGGAAGAGAAAATGCCTATTGATACTTCATGTGTTTATGTAAAGTGCTGTCTAGTCTCAGCCAATTTAGAGGAACTTTGCAGGATTTTCAAGACGAGGTGGTTTTCCATTGCTTTCTTCTGCATAGCAACCCTTGAAACCTTTTGTGGTCTCCCACCCAAATGTTAACCAGGCCCAACCTTGTTAGATTTGATCAGATCGGGCTAACCTGGGTCATCCAGTTCAGGACTTAATACTTTAAAGATATCATTGCATAGTTGGTAAGAGTGTGACTGGCATTGTTCCAGTTTCCTCTGTTCCTCATGAGCCCATTGAGGCCTGCTATTAGCCTTGTCTGAAACAGTAATAATATTAATGGTCCACCTTCTTTTAAGACTTGCTTTAAAAAAGTTATTTGAACATTATAAATCACTTTATAAATGCTAAGTAATCCTTATACTGAAACAAATGTCGGTGCTTTCCAAAGATGGGCCTTCTGCACAAGTCAAATACAAACACAGCAATGGGGTGTACCCTGCAGAGCAAGAGAATGTCTCAGCTTTTCATCTATTCCTCAAAGATGAGAACATAAATAAGGATTATTTGCCTTTGTGCTCTTTGAAATAAAACTCTTACACTGAAAAGCAAGTCCCAGCAGTTTAACTGTGGTGGTTATTATCTACAAATATGTTCTGTCGGTCCACTTGTTAGCAGCATTGTGAAGAGGTGGAACATGGTCTTTGTGAGAATCAAAACTATGATATGAAATTTCTAGAATTTTTAGTGCTGAAAGATACCTATAGGAAAAAGAAAGCATTGCAATTTGTTTTTCTCTGCCCCCCCCCCCCCCCCCCCGCCCCCAGGCACCATCCCTTATCTTCTCCAGTCAGAGGAGGGCATTGGTGAGAGTAACAGAATGATGAGTTAATTTCCCCACCCTTACTGTCAAGACAGGAGAAGCTCATAGTAAAGGAACTTTCTTTGATCCAAACATATTTTGCTTTCAGTCACAAACCACATTAGGAAAGACTTTCTTCAGATTGTAAATTTTAGATCTTATCTTGAAAGGGGGTAAGTAAATATGCCTTTTATTTTACTTTTATGAAGGTGCATTCAAGTTTTTGCCATCTTATACCAAGAAAGTCAACTATTTTCAAAGTGCAATCTGTGAGTATGGGTCAAGAATACCAAATGGGCTCCCACTACACTTACACATCTGGGCCAAACATTAGTAAGATAGTCATGGTTTAAGATGGAATTTGCTTAATGATAAATGATCACTGAACTATACAACAGTTTTGTAGTATAGGACAAATTGATAATGCCATTTTAAGTTAAATACTCTTTTTCAGTGCTTGGTCTGAATTCTTATGATCCTTTAAAAACATATGTCAAAATGTATTTTCCCCAGACTTTGCAAATAAAAAAGAAATTTAGAATCTGTTCAGACACTGATTGAAACATGCATGATTAGATCACTTCTCTGCTGTCAGTCATTCACTTCACAGGAGACTATTCAAATTTACAAGTGGGTGTATGTGTCTCAGAGGTAGAACAACAGTTCAGTATGTAGGAGGTCTCCAACACCTCCAGTTTAAAAAGTCAGGTAACAGGTGATGTGAAAGCCCTTTGCCTGAGACCATGGAGAACTGCTGCTAGCCTGAGTAGACAACATTGATCTTTATGGACCAATGGTCTCATTGAGTATAAGACAGATTCTTGTGTTCATGCATGTTCAATCTCTTAGCCATCTCCAAATTGCAAGGTTTAAAGCTGTTGTGTTTTAAAGGTGAAGATGAGAAACTGTAAATAAAATGAAAAATGTAGAGCGTGGAGCAGACATGTTAGTAAAACATCTCTGAACATTATCGTTGTCAGGTCTGAGCAGGAGAGTGATAACATGGTGCTATTTAAACAAAATGTTTTGTGGAAAATGAAGAATGTGGATATAGACAGCGGGATGAATTGGAAGCCTGAAAGAATAGGCCAGTAGAGTTTAATTGTAGCTTAATAGCTCGGCTCTCTGTTTATCTCATTCTCTTCTTTTAACATTTAAGATATACTAATATATAATTTTTCAGTTCTCCAGGTGCCCTGCAAAGAGCAGGGCTGTTTCCTGTAGCAGCCCCAGAACTCTGGGATACTTGCAAGGCGGCTTCCCCATTAACTATCCCAGTGGAAGCTGAGGCCTTCTTTGTCGTTGTGCATGTGGTAGTTGAATTTTAAGATGTTCTGCTATGCCTTACTGTGTTTTCAGTGAACTGATTTATTTTATTTTTTGTTTTATACAAAAGGATTTAAAATTGTGATTTGATTGTGTTTATTTTTTATAATTACCTAAAGTAAGCAATTCTCCCAAGGATGGGAATAGCACACACAAAAACCAGATGCCATAGAAATAACCATGGGAATTGTTACTAAGGTCTAGTTCATATGTAACTGGTTCCATGTGTGCATTGCCAAAAGAAGTAAGAGGCTATCCCTGCACTTAAATTTATGAAGTAATATTAGTGAAACTGTTCAGATGCAGTGTCCCCAGCATTGCACTTTCATTGACATTTAGTTTACAGGAGTGAAATTTGGACAGGATGTTCAGTAAAACCAGTGTACTGTATAGTGCTCAAATGGACATTTTCTGATAGTTTGTCCAGCTGAGAGACTATATAATAGGACAAAAATTTTAATGGACAGCTAAGTTGGCTCCTTGGACTGAGTTGTTGGGTAATGAGAGTAGCCACAAAGAACCGGAGACAATGACTCTCTTCTAAATCCTGTTACCTCTAAAGGTCAGAAGTTGAATAGTAGCCTATGCCAGGAAGTTCCTTCTGCTAAGCAGCAAGGAGATGGCAGGAAAGAGGAGACAGAAAAAGTTGAAATGACAGTCTTTGGGAACTTGAGGGATTTAAAAGCCTTGTTCATAGTGTCGTGTGATTGTTTGGTTCAGCTGCAGTGTATTTAGAAATGATCTAAACATACATGTCCTAGGAAGACACCAGCCCCTTTTCAAGAGAAAGGAAGTCTGCACTTAACAAGCTGTCAGGGCAGTGGACTGAAGTCACAGAAGGGGGCTTTGGATTAGATAGGAGGGAATCAAAACTCTGAGAACTGGCATCCACATTAAGGGTTTAACAAAGGGAAATGGGGAGGAGGGCATCTGTCTGCTCTTAAGGAGGGAAGCAGCATTGACTTAAAATGTGTCCTTACTGGCAACTCACTGCAACCAATTAAATGGCAGAAGAGTCATACAAACAAACCCCTTGCAAACTCTATAAGCAGTGGGGACAGAGAGAAGTTGGGAGCTGTGCATACTTTCTATCTAATCCTCATGCTAAGCACAAGATCAAGAAATGTATAGCAAACATTCAAATAATTTTGCTAAGCCAACTGATGTTGAAAAGCACTTCAGTGTACAAATTGAACAACAGAAATGACTTCATTGAAGAATTCCTATCATTCACAGCTGCCTTTGGCTGTGTTATGGATCCCATCCTTAATCAGTGTTTACCCAGGGAAGAATGGAATGGGGTGGGTGAGACACCTACATGTCAAAACAACAAAATGGGCTCTTTATGTAACTAAAAACAGAACTGGACATTACATCAGAAGGAAAAAAATACAGTTTTTAGTGAGTCAATAGTTATCCTTAGGATCTCTGTTTAAAAAGCACAAGAGCAAAACTCTCTCTGACAATGGGACATTTGTGATTGGATTTCCTATAGGTACTGCTGCAAACAATTACATAAACATGACTGCCAGTCAAACTGTATTTGCTTGATCCCCTCAGTCAAACATAAAGTAAAGCTTCTGATCTGATGGCCTCAAATGGTTCTTTTCAAAATAATTTTGAACAGACAGTAGCTCTGTCTAGCCATGTCATTGTGCCTTCAGTTTTTGCAGTTCTGGTTGTTAACCTCTGAAATGCTTGCTACAGTTGCCATTTATTTATTTTTAAATGGTCTCTATTATCCTGTTACCTTCTTTCTGCCATTAATATTCCTAGTGTCATGGTATAATAACACTAATCTGCTCAAAGTGAGTGAAAAATTGGTATGAAACTTTCACCTACATAAGTGAACAGAAGAGGAAATCAGATTAATGATTATAAGGCATAAACACTGAAGGTATACAAAGACACCTCAGTAGTAAGTCTCTATCTAAACAGAATAACTTTCTATGATCTAACTATATTCATTTCAGCAGGCATGGGTGGAGTGGCTGCTATGAAAAAGGAAAAAGAGAAATCTACCTCTGTATATGAGTGGACTAGCACTGCTACAGCAAGACATTGTCAATTTCAATTTTTTTAAAAAAAGGGAAGCCAGCAGCATAGAGGGAGTCTGGCAACCAGCAGAATGATTTCCAACATGTGTAAGAAAGCAGTCTAATCAGGCAAAAAAGACTAGTAGTTCCCTGCTTGTGACTGGCAAACAAGCTGTGAGTCAAACTGGTGGGTGCTCAAGCATTTCTGATCTCCTACTGTGTTTTAAATTGTGCAAGAGCTCCAGGGAATCTTGGACCCATAAGGTGGATGGGTGGGAATGGATCATTTAGTGGTTTAGTTATCTGAATCACAATCATACAGGTACACTCACCTCCCTTTGCCATAGATACATTCAACTCCTTAGAGACAGCAACCAGGCGGTCACGGAAGAATGCATTGGAGCCAGAGTGAGCAGAGTCTACCTCTAGTAATTTAAACAATCTTGTAAAGCCTCACTGGACTGGCTCAGCTCTTAACTGGTTGGTAGGGCAAGAAGGAGCAGGATTGGCCTGCCCCTTTGGCTCTCTTCCCTCCTGCCTCTCTCTCTGCATGAATGGTGAGGGAGGAAGAAGCCAGGCAGGCAGCAGAATGAATTGTTGTGGCTTGCAGCTGCTGCTGCTTTCAATCAGGTGGGGGCCCAGGTGGGTGGGGGGAGGGAAATCCTGTGGTCTGCAGCTCACCCACCCACCTTTCTTGCATGATTACTGATCTGCCCACTCTCAACCTTGTCCACTTGCCCTTTCTGACCTATGGGGGGTGAGGGAGGGGGGCAGGTGGCCAACTGCACCCCACATGTGACCAAAATGAATAGTGCCTGGATCATGAGACTCCCTGCCCCCCCCAAGATATGCCTGTGACAATATCTATTTACAATTATAATTAGTATCTTGCATTTCTTGAATCAGAATGTGGTGTTAATCTCTACAAATTTCCTGGGATTTTCCAAATTACCTTTAATAATGCATTTAAAGGGGGTAAACAGAGCAAGACAACACAGAAGAAATTAGCAAACCACTATAAGTAGTTAAATCTTTTTTTCAAAATACAGTAAGAAATTTCCACCCAATTTAGGCTCCCCAAAGCAGTGAGCAAGCAAACCCACTGAAAAAACAATTTAAACAATAATTAAAACTTAGGCAATGAACAAAAGCACATAAACAGGAAAGTGAGTCAGAAGGGACCAGCAGACAAAGCTGATAAATTTTCGCTTACTGTTGGAAGACAATGATCTATGGGGGTGGGGGGCAGTGCTAGCTTTGTTCAATCATTCATAATTTGCATATATTCAACATATGGGGCAGGGTACACTTTGTCTCTCCCAAGCAGGATCCACAAATTGGAACCCTGAAAAATGTCCTCAACTTCGCAATGAGAGTTTACCTAGTTCAGGGGTAGGGAACCTGCGGCTCTCCAGATGTTCAGGAACTACAATTCCCATCAGCCTCTGTCAGCATGGCCAATTGGCCATGCTGGTAGGGGCTGATGGGAATTGTAGTTCCTGAACATCTGGAGAGCCGCAGGTTCCCTATCCCTGACCTAGTTTGATTTGTACTCCTGCAGGCTCAGTGCACACAGAGTCTGTGGAGCTGAGGAGAGTGGGCACAATCTCTCTCCCTCCCTCTTCCACATGTTGAGGATACACAGATTACTATGAATGACTGAGTAAGTCTCTTGTTTTGTTGAGATGGGACTTCTGTCAGGATGACTTTGGCAGAACTATCTGAACTGTTTTTCACAGTCATCTGAAAGGCCTGCTGAAGTTACACAGCTGACCTTTTCAGCTGCTGAGGTGCACCATTGTCAGTGTTTACAAGGGAAAAGAATAAGCCAACATGCCCATTTAATTCTTCTCGTTTGTTTCCTTTGTATGATTCCCATTGACTGCTAAAGGCTGATTTACCAGTCTGTCACTGTTTGAAAGCAGCAGCTTGGCCACCTTGTCCTTAAGTTTAACTGTCAGAAACCAAGCTATATGTCAAAACACACTAAAGGTCAGGTTTGCCGTGTCTTAAAGAGAAAGGTGATGTTATTTTTCTTTATTGGATTTAAGATTCAAGGAGTACATTTAAAATTGTCACACTGATGTTCATCTTGATAGCTCTTGTGAGCCAAATTATTATACTGATTCAAGGGTTTTTTTAAAAAATAAGCACTTTTCTTGTGATAATTATACAGTGAAAATGTAGACCTGAAGCTTTGCTTTTACAGATGACCAGCTGTGTTGTTTATATTATTTACTCATTTAGAGGAGTGGGGAATCTAGTTATCCAAGCTCTGATGTTTCCTAAAGTTAGGAACGGAGAGTATCATGTTAAATTATGTCTCAATATTTCTTGCAGTGATTGAGGAAGAGAGTTATATGTGCCTAGTTCTTTAGAAGGCTATGATAGGAACGTGTTGTTTCTCCCCAAATGCAAGATCTTTGAGAGAAGGTCTCCCAAGATCAGCTGTCTTTCCCTGTGACATGGCACAATTAAATGGACAATTCTTTAGGGCAGCTCACCATCTCACATTTTGGACACTTTTGCACATGCAGGATAATGCACTTTCAGTGCACTTTCGCAATTGTGTGCAAGTGGATTTTGCTATTTCACATTGTAAAATCCGGCTGCAAAGTGCATTGAAAGTGGATTGAAAGTGGATTATTCTGTATGTGTGAAAGTGCCCTTTGAGAACTTTTTGCCCTTGTAACTGTTACACTCCCAATTATTTTTTGTACAGCTTTTCCAGGAAAAGGTAAAAGTTGTCCTACCTGTAAACCCCAGTGCTGCATTACACAGCATTTTGAGGGTTCCCTGATCCCTCAGGAAAAGTTCTGCAGGAAGGGTTGCAATTTGATGCAGGAGGAGAGGGGTGGATATCTGCTCTGTTTGAGGTTCTTTACTCCAGCTCTTTGACTTTTCATATATAGAATTGTTCAGAAGGGATGAGTAACCAAGTCTATAGTTAGTTCAGTAAAAGACAAAATCAAGATTCAGAGTCATCTTGACAGGCTGGAAAACTGGGCTGAAATTAACAACATAAATTCAGTTGAGATACATGTAAACTTCTGCATTTAGGTAGGAAAAATCAAATGCATAATCATAGGATGGAGAAGACTTTTTGTGGCAGTAATGCAAGCAAAAAGGATTTAGGGGTCTGAGTAAAGCATACACTGTCCATAAGTCAGCAGTGGGATGTCATGGCTAAAAACGCAAATGCAATTTTGGGTTGTATCAACAGACGTATAGAATCCAGATCATGCAAAATGATACCATTACTTTACTCTGGTTAGACCTCATAAGTACTTCAGTTTTAGGCACCACCAGTTGGGTATCTTGCGGGGCAGGTGGGGTCTTTTGACCGAGGTTCCACTGGCCTTAGTGGGAACCTGGGAACACATTCGGCTGCTCCTTCCCCCTGTGCCTCCACTGCCTCACAGGGTCCCACTTCACCTGACCTGCCACCTCCCTCTCTCCTCTACGCCACACTCACATGGCCCCAGCTCACTGCCTCACCTGTCTGCTGCTTCACCTGGCCTGGCTCAACCCAGCCAATTGCCTTGCTGCTTTGCATGGCTTGCCTCCTCCCTCCCTCCCTGCACCCAGCCCCCAGCCAAACGCTCCCTGCCCTTGCCACTGAACTCCCCCACCCACAGCATTGGGGAACTGGCAGTGGGGGGCGTGGCGGCTGGGGCAAGACCTGGGTGCCATTTTGCAGTGGTATGCCACTGGGCACCACAGTTTAAGTGGATGTTGATAAGCTAAAATGTCTCCAGAATAGGGTAACAAAGAAGAAGAAGGGGAATTTGGATTTATGCCCCACCTTTCTCTACTGTAAAGAGACCCAAGGGACTTACAAATTCCTTTCTTTTTCTCTCCCCACAACAGACACCTTTGAGATAGGTGGGACTGAGACAATTCAGAGGGAGCTGTGACTGACCCAAGGTCACCCAACCGGCTTTATGTTATGGGTTGGCTGCTGGGGAAACCAAGGAGGTGAGGGTAGCCACAATCCACAGTCTTTATTTTAACAAGTCAACAAATCAGAGCTAGGGAGTTGAGCAGAGAAGCAGGTTTTCAGAAACAGCACACAGGTCTGGAGCAGAACAGCAGCAGGCCAAGGTGACACATTGTCTTCTGCAGAGAGTCTGCTGGCTGAGGTCTCTTTATTCGCTGGGGGGGGGCAGGAATTACATCAGCAACTCTTGCCTTTTGGACCTGCTCCTGTGAGCCACTTACAGTTGATGTGCTGGTGAGCCTGCTGACCTTGGGCGCTCAACCAGCTTTGAGCGCAGTCTTTGGCGGCACTCCAAGGGGGAAGACGAGCTAGAGAAAAGGATGCTGGCGGCATGCTCCGAGGGAATACAGGATAACTGGAGGGTCAAGAAGATGGTTCTGGCACTGGGCTGTCAGTGCAGGGTGATGCTTCTGGATCGGGTTGGTGCACCTGTGCAACTGGCCACTTTTCTATTTGTTTGTTTGTTTGTTTATGTACTTATTTTAACCACTTTTCTATTGATGGATCTAGGTGACCCAATGCAGCCTTACTGACAGTTGGCTTCTCCTCCTTGTCCGAGCTGCAGTAGCTGTCACTTTCAAATCCCAGAAATGTCCTTTCACTACTGGTGGAGAGGTTGAGAGCAGAGTCCAAAGGACTGTTCTCACTCTCAAACCTGTAGAACATCCCCTCACTATCAGGAGAGGCGTCAGGAGGAGGGGATGGATGGATGGATGGATGGATGGATGGATGGATGGATGGATGGATGGATGGATGGATGGATGGATGGATGGATGGATGGATGGATGGATGGATGGATGGATGGATGGATGGATGGATACGACACTTCATGTATAGGAGTGGGGAAACAAATCCACCAGATAAGAGTTCACCACCACTTTTAACCACTACACCACACTGGCTTTCTCATGCTGGCTCTCTCACACTGATGAGGGATCTGGAGACCATATATTATGAGAAATGTTGAAGGAGCTGGGTATGCTTATCCTCGAGAGATGATTGGGAGGTGATTGAGAGATGATTGAGAGGTGATATGATAGCCATCATGTGGAGGACGGGGCAGAGCTGTTGCCCCAGAAGGTCAGACCAAAACCAACAGGTTGAAATTAAATCAAAAGAGTTTTCAGCTAAACATTAGGAAGAATTTCCTGATAATTTGAGCAGTTTCTTAGTGGAACAGGATTCCTTGGGAGGAAGTGGACTTGCTTTCTTTGGAGGTTTTTAAGCAGAGACTAGAAGGACATTTGACAGCAGTTCTGATCCTTTGACCCGCTATGAACTTAGGCAGATCCTGGGAAGAAAGATAGGAAGGAATGAGCCAGTGCTGGGCACTTGTGGCCCATTCTTATGTAGTCACGGTTATGCTTTTGCCACTTTAGGGACAGGAAGGAATTTCCCTTCAGGCCAGACTGGCCAGGGATTCTAGAGGTTTTATGCCTTTCTTTGTGCACAGAGCAGCAGTCACTGAGAGAGTGCTGGGGTAGCCATGAATTTCCTGTATTGTACAGGGGGTTAAACTAAATGTTGCTTGGGGTTCCTTCCAGCTCTACGTTTCTGTGCTTCAGCTCACAAACAAAAATGTTTAATTATGTGCACACTGTAACAGAGAGAGGGGCAAAGAAAAGACAGAATCTAGACATTTTTCCCAGCAATCCTTATTTGAACTGGTATTGTAATAATGGTACAAGACCCCCTCTGCTCTGGGGTGGGGTGATTGCTTGAGCTGGCTTTCCACAAGGCGTGTAAAGGTCATGCTGCTTCTGTTCCTCTTGAGCCAAGTCTGTGCATCACTCATCAAGCAGGATCCTTCCAAGCTCAGTTAAAAAATATCAGTGATCATGCTTGAAAAAGGAAAATGTGCTTGAAATATAATGCTATTAGAATTGCTTGGCCTGTTCTAAAGCTGCTGCCAGTCATAGTTTTCTTTTCTCACATGACTGCAAAAGCTGGACTTTGAGATAGAAGATCTTTTTGATAGTCTTGAACAATCAGTTTGAATTGTAATTTGTACTAGTCAAGGTGTTTCATTTCCACTTTTACTTTAAAAGAAATAGATTTGGCAGCCTTTCCAGGAGAGAAAATAACTTCCATTGAACTTACATCTCGGCTCCTGTCCCTCTGATCAAGTCGGATTCACTCTTCATAAAGCTATTTAGATGAGATTCCCGGAACAACAAATGTATTCTGACAAGCATCCCATATAAGAAGGGAGCCAATTACCGGCTTCCCTGAACTGGCATTGCTGTGTGGAATGATACTGAGAACTCAACCACATCCATCAGTTTATTATTCCAACAGTCATAAGGATATTATGTGAAATCCCTGAAGGTAAGTCGATCTCATAAAACCCAAGCTGGCAGAGACTCTGAAATGCTAATTTGTTCTCTCCCACTCGCTCCATGCCTGAATTAAGCCAAAGGTCCAAATATAGATACCCCTGGTTATTGTTAAGCCTTCTGGAAAGCTGTTTCCTACTTCTGATTTAAGGGATAGAAAACCTTGAAAGCAATGTCCTGAATGCTATTCTAACTCTGGCTGCAGATGACATAAGAGCAGGGAAATGTGAATACATTATTCACACCTGACATTCACTCAAGCAGACATTACAAGATTCAGTCAGAGGTTCCTCTAATTGCAAGATCAGTTGATCTTTTTGTCCCCAGAATTACCGTGAAGCCTATAAGAGGAGTTCATTTTCTTTATTGAAAGCACAGGTGTAACGAACTTGCCCCACCCTGAAGGGCTGGCGTACAGCAGGCCAAAGGGAGAAGGCCTTAGCAACAGCCAGAAAAAGAGAAAAAGGCTCCACAGTAGAGAACCCACCTGATTGGGTGGAAAAGGTCCAGTAACGTTTGGAAAAAGCTAGGGGGAGCTAGTATGCTTACAGCACGGAGAGTGAAGGCAGTGCTAATCGGAGTCTGTCAGAGATCAGAGCAGAGTTGGGCAGTCTGTCAGCTCTGACAAGAGAAGGATTCTGACTCAAGCTGAGGAAGCTTGAGGGAGTGTGTGGAAGGCCCTGAGTCTTGGTGGAGTGTGAACCTCCGCTCAGGTGCCTGGCAGCTAGCCTGCCCTGCCATAGTCTGTCCGTTCCCTGTTCTAAACCCAGTCACCAGAAGTCCAGTCCGAAAGGGGGCATTTTAGGCCTGAGTAGGGGACTGATAGGGTAGGTGGCTAGTGTGTGCCAGTCCTACCAGACTTAGACTTGGGGTATATGAACGAGAAAGGGGTGTGTGGAACAGAGACCATCTAGTGTCTGTGAAGTAACATCTTAAGTGAAGTGCCTGAAACCGTTCAGTTTAAAAACAATATTTCTCTGCAACCGCTAAGCTTAAGACAAACTGACTCTGTAACGGTTAAGCTTAAGCGAACTATCTCAGAAACCATCAAGCGTAAAACCTCTCCAGTTTATCTGAGAAGCCTCTTTGTTAAAGCCAGCAAATAAACGTTTTAAGGTTTTGGTTCAACTTTAAACCGTTCCAGTCTTCATCAGTTATTTTTCAGTCTGTGTCTGTGTGTTCCCCAGGCAGGGTGGTGACCGTGTTTAAAAATCAGTTTGAGTGGGCTATAAAAAAAACCAACAAATTTATATTTTGGTGGCAGCGAAAAGCAGAAGATATAAGCCCTTTCGTTACAACAGGATACCCAGCTAAACCAAAACATTCAGGGCTAACCAAGACAATACTGGTCTAACACAGCTGGAACTGGTTTAGCATGTAGCTTCTAAATATAGTCAATACTGAATGATATCCTTTGGCCACTCATACTTTTGTTGTAATCAGAATTTGAGCCCCTTAACCTGTTAGACTCTGCATCTGGTAATTTAGCAGAGTGCACATAGGCTTACTTGAACGTTGCAAAGCCCATCTAATCTATATGTGTGCCAGGAAGTGTTCAGCCTTTTTACCTATTCAAATTAATATACTTCATTCATTGTAGAAACTCCATTTCTGGATAGGATATAGTAAACATCGTTTCCAAATTTAGGATAACCAGGATGGAAGGAGATACAGGACCTGTATACTGCACTAATGGTTCCAAGAAGAAGAGTGTATGCAAATGGAGGTGTGTGAAGAAGCAGGTAGGAAGTCACGAAGGCATATCTAAGGAAAATGGAGCCAGGGCAAAACCTGAGTTTTCCACACACACACACACACCCCACCCGACCCAACCCCAGCCCTCCAAACCCTGCCCCACCCCTTTTCACTCCTGCAAGCCTGGCCTGCCTCTGAGCTGGCCCACCCCTTCCCAGCCACTCCTGGTAGGGTCTGCTCTGACCGTGGCATCGTTGCCAGCCCCTCTGCCTCCCCGGGGGCCGCTGCATCCCTCCTTGGTGTTTCTGCAGCGGCCTGCCACCAGCCTGCATATTTCAGAGCTCTCCTGACTGCTGTGAGTTCATCGGTTGCTGCCGCCTGTGGCTCGCTGTTCCCCAGCCCCCTCTCGACCCGGGTGAGTGCTTGTTTGCTGGGGCTGGGAGGAAAATCTGATGCAGGTGCCAACCCCAGCCTTGAACATGGCATTTGCCCATGCCTTCCTCTGGGTGACCCCACCCTCCTTTGGGGATACCTGACTGGGCCACCGGTCATGCCTCACTGCTCCATCTGTTTGCATGCCGCTGTTTCCTGCACGCTGAGGGCTGTGGCCATGTGGGGGGCAATTTTCTGCCTCCATGTGACTGAATTGCCTGTGCCCAGGGACATGTGACCCCACATGTCCCCATGGGGTGGTACGCCACTAGGTTGGCAGGTTCCCTGAGATTAATAATCTGCCCATCAAAAGGATGGTGTTAGAGGAGTAGAGAAAGGATGCCCAGCCTCTTGAGCCCTTTGTTTTGCAGTCTCTGTAGTCAAGTCCCGCTCTGGATTCTGAAGTTAAGAGACAGCACAAAGTCCTTCATTTCTACTTTGTTGGGCAAGTATAGTGGAAAGCTTCAGAGCACTATAATTTGATCTGTTTTTGATGGAAAGGCATACCAGTAGGGTTGGATCCTCAGTGATTTTCATCACTAGAGCAGGACTTGGTTGCCTTCTCCATCTTACTGCAGCCCAAAATGGTGTCCCTGGGGGCAGGGGATGGGATTCCCAGAAACAGCATTAGGGCCTAATTGGAGGTCTGCAGAGGAATGGGTAGCCAGCAAAGATTGCCCCTCTTTTGCTAGCAGACCTCTACACTGGGTCAAACCCATAGTTTTATATCTTTGGATGTCTTCACAGAACATGTACCCTGCTTTGCTGAACAATAGGAAGTTCACAAGGTAAGTTTCCTTGTGAAACAGATACTCAGCCAACCATGGCTGTTCTTTAGAGTAGCATCAGGTCCCTGGAATCAATAGCACCCTCTTGCTAAACACACATACACATGGACACTTCCTTCTTTTTCATTGCAATATTTAGACTGTCATATTATTTCCCTCAACCCGCATCCAAAATAGTTTTGGTCAGATCCAGTAGGTAGTGACCCTCATGAAGACAGTCAAACAAAAAAAATCACCTTGGGAAATGGCCTTCTCTTCACCAGTCACAGTACCACTTAGATCTTATTTATACAAGACCATGTGCTTTTGCAGTATAATAAAGGCTGGCTCACATGTAAGGTATTCCAGTTGAATTCCCTGTGCACAAATATCCTTGACCTGAGCTTACTCACATTCACATGAAAGTACACACACACACACACACACACACACACACACACACACACACCTACCTACCTACCTACCTACCTACCTACCTGAGTTTGCTGCAGTTGCGATGGCCCCTTGTCTTCCTTCCTTCCACTGATGGGAGTGCACATAACTGAATATAAATATAGGACCTGTGAACCAGTATGTGTGTTGGTTCAAACACAGGTAAGGAAAAGCCCAAATACATTTGTTTCTAGGAAATTTGGCAATGCCATAATATGAGTGCACTGGTCTTTTTATGCCTGTAAACTAAATGCTATATTTTCAGTGAGAAGCTGTTCTCCATCAGAAACCTTATTCATTGTACTCAGATGCACGACTCTTTCATTTGTCACTCATTCACTCAGTCTCTTACTGCTGACTTCCCCTCATCTCCTCTCCCTTTTTACTGCAACAGGAAAAGAGGAATCCAGCTGAACACATGGTACACTTGCAAAGGCAGTGTGACCTCTTCCTATTTTGGGCACCTGGCTGTCAGATAGTTCATTGCACATAAATGAGGTGACAACCATGGTGTGGGTAGCTACAGTTTATGTAGAATAAACTCCATACAGTACACTGACATGTTCTACAGCAGTGGTACCCAGCAAAGTGTGCGTAGGCACCAGTGATGTTTGCTGAAGTGTTTCCTAGAGTCCTCTTCTGTCTTTCCTCAAAGCATTGCTTTCCAAAGTGAAGAGCAAATCCTGCCTTTCCTTCTCCAAGGAAATATTTCTGTTGGCAGAAAGTACCTATGCAAAAACAGGATGCTTACAGCCTCCCAATGTAATTGCTCCAAGATCCTATGGTGGCCATTTTGTGATGGTACTCATGACCTTTTTCTGAAAATTCAAAAGTATCAGAAGAAGAGGAGGAGGAGGAGGAGGAGTTTGGATTTATATCCCCCTTTCTCTCCTGCTGGAGACTCAAAGGGGCTTACAATCTCCTTTCCCTTCCCCCCTCACAACAAACACCCTGTGAGGTGGGTGGGGCTGAGAGAGCTCCGAAAAGCTGTGACTAGCCCAAGGTCACCCAGCAGGCATGTGTGGGAGCGCATAAGCTAATCTGAATTCCCCAGATAAGCCTCCACAGCTCAAGCGGCAGAGCTGGAAATCGAACCCGGTTCCTCCAGATCAGAGTGCATCTGCTCTTAGCCACTACACCACTGCTGCTCTTAGCCACTACGCCACTTAAGCTCAACAATGCTGGGGACCCCTGCTCGGCAAATACATGTACATATAAAAAGTGAGTTCAAATTTTATTGAGTGCATCAAGAGTATCTTTTGAAAGTAGGTATGAGTCCCGTCTGGATTCATCATTAATACGAATATTTTCTTCCTGCCACATAAGAAACATTTCTTTTCTTAAGAGCCAACAGTTGTTTGAACCATAGATGAAATTAGATTGTTGTATGCTTGAACTCAGTCACTGAATAAATGCTTTGGCATTGAGTATTGGTGGTTCAGGACTCCTGTGTCTTTTCCAACTAGATAATAGGCAGAAATTCAGCAGGTGAAGCTTCTTATTCATTCTTAGAAGAGCTGTTCTGGTTTCTTAATAGAAAAGCATTATGAGATTCTTATACTTGGTTGAGAATTAAACTACATTGACCAGAGCAACTTGCCTTTTGTTTTGTATCTCCTATTATCTGAGAGTAGCACAGATTTTGTTTTGTACTCTCCTATTATCTGAGAGTAGCACAGATATCATTTTGTACAATAAACAAAAACCTTATGACATCTGGCTACCCAGTGCATTTGGCTGCAAGTTTCATTCAGTGCTTTTAAGAGCATGTTAGACACTGACAGAGTTCCTATTTGAAAAGAACAGTGAGTTATTTCTAGTCACGTCTCATCCTTCTGGATCTATTTTATTTGCGCACTTGCTGCCAAATCAATAAGAAGCTTTCTCCACAACAGACAAATATCCCATGTTCTTTTCCACCCTGCTGCCACCTGAGCAAGGTGTGGGGTCCAGTACTGATGGCATTTGAGATTCCTATTTCAAATATTATTGGGAAGGCCAAGAGGAACTGGTTTGCAGTGGCAGATGCATTGCAGCAATAACATTTAAATTGCCCTCTGATGTTGCATAACACAAATCTCTATTGTATTGATCGGTGTGTGGTTCTGCTTTTTCTTTTCAATAGCCCCTGCCTGAGTCTTCTGACAATACAGTCAAGCAAGCACTCAATCAAGAGGTTTCTTGTTTGCTTAGATTAATCCCAGACACAACTGTCTTTCTCCGACCAGCCCAAAGCTCTTGTAAGCATTTAAGACTCCCCATCGCTTCAGGTGCTTTCTCATCAGTTGTATTCTTTCTTCATTTCCTCAGTCATTTTGTATCTGTATGGAAAACTGTACTGGATAATCAGAACAACAGATGTGTACTTTAAAGCAATGCACCCCCCCCCCCCCCCCGGCCTCTTTTAAACTGACAGAGAGAACCAAAAATATCTGTGTTTGGCTGTCTTGCACATGAGAGTCATAACAGTAACGACAGAGAAGATATTTTAAAATGGTACACTGCTCAGCAGGAAGCTTCTGGGAGCTAGTGGATGAGTAGCTTCTGCCTGTGGGAGATAGAAAGAAACAGCATTCACCTTCAGGCACCAGATCTTTGCATGCCACAGTGCTGGTAGCAGTCGTTCAGCATACAGAGGCTCACAGCCCAAAGGATAAATGGTTGTATCGGGAGCTTCCTGTGGCCAAATTACTTAAAACTGGATTTAGCAGAGGTATCCTAGTACAGTTTCTAAAAACAGACGGCATTATGTTTCTGAGCAGCATGAAGCAGCTGAGCCCTAGTGCCTAGAGCAAAAGAAAGGTAGAAGTTATTGGCTGCATCCACACATTGCTGGCCATCACTGCGCTAGAGCATTTTCATCTGGATGGGTTTGCCACACAAGATTGTCCAGTTGTGAAAGACAGTTAAAGTGCAATGATAGTGCAATACTAAATAAAGTGTGGATGAATTCAGAGGAAATACATTGGGGCTCTAAACATCTCCCTTTTCATAATTTCACCAGCTGAACAATAGTGTTTGAAGAAACACAGCTATCCCATTCCTGCAGCTTGATCTAAGAAAACAAGTAGAATTATAAAAGTGCACAAATTGGTGGCATGCAAAAAATGCAGTGTAGTTTGTTTAGAACTGAGTTAGGTTTTCACAACAAAATTCTATGCAGGGTTTTCCTGACTTAAAAATATTACTAGATAACACAGCTCTTTTGTTTAGATTTCTGAACTTTCTATGTTGTAAGATGGGACCAGTCTTGGGATTCAAAAAATTTAACAACTGGTTCTGGTGGTGAGATTACAAATAATTTAACAACTGGTTGTTTACAAGCACCAATTTAACAACCGGTTCTGCCGAAGTGGTTCGAACCTGTTGAATCCCACCACTGGATGGGACAATAACATAAGAGGCATTCTGTTAGAAACTATACACATTACTCTTTATTATAATTTCTGTAGATATAATTTTTAGTTAATTAAGATGATTAGAAAAATTGTCTAGTATTAGTGACTTGGAAGCCTCTGATTCAGCTCTGATTCAATTTCCAGCACACCAGCTGGGGACAGTCACTTTTAACTGAAAACCATCACTTGTTAAGGTCTCCCTGTAGTTTACCATAGGAATGGACTGTCACCATTTCTGAATGGATGGTCATGGATGAGGTTTCAGCTGACCCACTTTTTGTGGGATGCACTCTTTTGAAAGCCTTCATCATATTTGAAGGCAACTGCCTCCCCAGCAATGGTTCATGCCTTCACAACTTTGCACATGTGGGATGCAAGGTGCCACCCTCTTTTATGGTAGGCCACAGAAAGTAAGGCCAAATACTCCCTGAAGCCCTTCTACCAGTTCTTGAAGGTGTGTTCTGTGCCCTTTTCCCTGGACTTCTTAGAAGCAAACGTTACCCCAGTGCCCCCTGCATCCCTGTCAGGTTTTAAGAGGGAGAACATGTCCACTTAGTAGCCATCTAACTCTTTCCTCCACAGTTTATGCTGGAGATGGGAGCCCAAGAGGTCACCTGAATGGTTTGTTCCAGCACAGTTAGCTGGGACCTGACCCAGTGTTCTGCCCCCACTGCCCAAACTTTGCATCCTACATCTAGCTAGCCCATTGTGCAAACTGGGCATGTCCTCCCTCACCCTCTGGTATGTGTTGCCAGCATGGGCTGTGTCCTCATCCGAGGAAGACATACTCAAAGATGAACTGATTGAGGATTGACAGTGTGACCAGTATCCTTGGCATGAATATTTGTGCTTCAGGTGATGCCTGTTTTCCCTTATGGAAGAGTCAGGATGGCCCCTGTCATTGCCTAAAACTGTCCTCCCAGATTTGGGCCACTATTCTGCCACTCATGGTGCAACACTCCTCTCTGGACTC
The DNA here is from genome assembly GCF_021028975.2 of Sphaerodactylus townsendi. NCBI lineage: Eukaryota > Metazoa > Chordata > Lepidosauria > Squamata > Sphaerodactylidae > Sphaerodactylus > Sphaerodactylus townsendi. The sequence continues at coordinate 53,508,129 of NC_059431.1, forward strand.
CATTGGCAGGCCATGATAGAGCCACTTGCACTGAACTGTTCCATGCACTAGGAGAGCTACATCAAAATCCTGGAGATGCCCTGAAAAAAGTATGGCACCACTTGAAGAGAGGGCCACAAAATTCCTCCCGTATATTGCCAGAGAACCAATCCTGGTGGTTCCCCAGACAGGCACTTGGCCCCTGCTCTTGTTGGTATGAAAGCTGGAGTCACAGTGGCCCCTCCTTGGCAACCAGGGAGGCTGAGGCAAGACCCGGCTGCCCCTCAGTATTCAAATTCCATGATGTGAGAGCCAAGGGGACCCAGAAACTGCCCCTGTCTGGTTTCTGGATCTGTTGCCATGCCACTGAAGAGTGGTTGGCCTAGTCCTGTGGCCAGTGGGTTTCCAGATCCATAAATATTGAACACTTTTCCACGAGGGAATGAGTGTGGAGGCCCAGCATGCCTGAGCCCATTGAACCAGGACACAATGCCCAGGAAATCCCCCCCAACCAGACTGGTCACAGCACCCTCGCCCCCATGGGCTAAGAGGCTAGGTCAGCTGCAACTGTGTGCAGGCCAGAAGTGAGGTTCAGGCCTCCACATGTCTGGGTTTGCTCCCCCAGCTGGATGTTTCTTGAAGTGCCAATGTCCACCTGCAAGTCTGGGTGCTTTGGCTCCTCAGGGTGGCCCTCTTCTTCCACAAGGGACCTAGGTTCTGTCAGAAGGCCCCCACTGATTCAGTGGCTCAGCCCCCCCATATTGTGGCTGCCACTGCCCAAACTGGCTCCCCTCTTTCCAGGTCTCCCTCCCCAGAATTCCACTTTACCACCTTTTTGCCACTCCAAGCCCTTTTGCAGGCATCTCTAGCCCTTTTACCATTGCTGCAAACCCAAAAACTGCTGTTCCTCATGTCCCGCTTGTGGTCACTGTCCCCCATGAACATGCCACTGCCAAGACTGCTAGAACCATCACTGGGAAAGGGGTGTGTACTGCTGAAGAACGCCCTTGCAATCTGCCATTCCCCAGAAGCCTCCGAAGTCTTCCAAGCATAACTGGGTCTGAGCAGAGGTGGGATTCAGCTGGTTCGCAAACCAGTAGCTAACAGTCTGGAATCCCACCAGGGTGGCTGCAGTCTGGCTCTGGCCAACCCCCAGTGCGTCCTTTGCTTCAGGAGAGGGGTCCTGGAGCAGGCCTCCCCTGAAGCGAAGGCCACACTGCGCATATAGTTCAATCGGAGGGCAGATGGCCCCCACAGCCACTTCCTTCTCTCGTCTCCCCCACCCAACATTGGAAATGGGGGGCACCCGGCACAACACAGCAGCCAGGTAAGTGGGCGGCACAGGCACGGGAATGTGGGGGCGCAGCGCAGTGCATGGCATGGGAGCCAGGGCGACGGTGAACCGGTTTCTTGAAGTGCCAATGTCCACCTGCAAGTCCACCCGCATTTTAGAATCCCACCACTGGGTCTGAACAATGTTCTGATGAAACTTACCAAATCTCCTCTGACACCCTCCAAAGTCTAAAGTGGCACCATGTGGTTGCTAATGATCAATAGGGTGTCCAGGCCACTGCCGAAGATGTGCTGATGCAAAAATCAGGGGAACATAGTACTGAAGAGGCAGGTGCTTGCTCTACCCTTAAATAGCCAGGCCTGCCCAGCTTCACCCCCTGGCCACCTGACCTGCTCATGCTGGCTGGGCCTCTGGGGGCCCTGCCCATTGGGCACCATATGGCCAGTGTGGGGCCCAGCCCTTTATTCCCCTCTCTCTCCAGCAGCAATGGTGGCCTTGGGTGAGTCCTGGGCTACTCTTTCTTCCTTCCCCATCTCAAAATGAGATCACCTTCTCAGGGATTTTAATGCAGAGCAGTCTTGGGTAAGAGTGAACTAATGTGGGAGTGAATGTTTCCCTTCATTCCAGAGTTCTTTCCAGAGACCAAGGGGGAGGAGCACAGTGTAATCCCGCCCCCCCAGAAAGTGAAGCACTCAGGAGGGCTAAACCCTGATGCCTTCCACACCTTACCTAATTATACTCCAATTCTTTGGATATTTTCCCCCAGACCAGTTGTTTTCTCATATCAGAGCCTGGCTCTAAGAAAACTTGCTTTAGGCAACAGAACACAGTGATGTAAGGCAGGGTGGGAGCAGTGCTCCCCTCCATGTGAAATAGTGGGTGATAGTCCCCAAAAATGTTTAAGTTGTCCTGATTCAGGTGATCTGACCCATGACCATCACCCATCTTTCTTGCATTTCCTGTGTGTGTGATAGTGCTTTACTACTGACTGGCGGGGAACCCTCAAGCTTGTATCTTCCCACCCCAGGTTGCAGACAAATTGGCTTCCTATTTCAGATGTGGGTGGGTAGGTGGAGGAGGGTATTTTGACCCATTCCAATGTGAAATTAAGAAGTGATGTCATTCAGTGGGGGATGGAGAGTACTGTGTTCAACCAAAAACTTCAAAGTTTTAAGAAGGGATTTGTAGGAATTTGGCGTAACTTATTTTGGTAGGTTTTATTTGCCTGCTTCCTCTTTGTCACTCCTGTTGAGCTTATCTTCTGTTCTCTAATTACTTAGCATTTTATTCCAATCCAATCCAAAAACCTTTATTAGGCATAAAAGCATTTTATTAATGTATAGCTTTCACATTTTGAATATGTCACAGAATCCCAAGGTTCCTTTGAAAATTCCCAGACAAGTTCTGCTTCTACAAGTTTTGCTTGCTCTTCAGATAGATTACATTGGCTCAACAGTTCCTTGCTTTATTTTTTGCCAAGATGTTTTCCCCCTAAGCTCCCATAACATTTTTCTTTTTCTAAGATGGTATTATTACATTATCCCTGGGGAAAAGACCGATCTTGTAATTTTTGAAGAAATGCTACATAATTTAGATTTGAAAAGAGCATTATGTTGTTCCAATGACCGTGACATTCAGTATGCAGAGATCAGATAATTATTTGTATCTTTCCTTTTTGTTTGCAAGTATATTTTCCAGGGATGAGTAATTTGTCTTTTTATACTGGCACATTTGCAAGTCTTATTCTTGAATGTGCTTGAAAACTGATGATGCATTTATAAAAAAGTCAAATAGAAAAATAACCAAAGGTTGATGTGGCCTGCTCTTCAAATTAAATCAAGAAGTGATTTTGTTGTGGATACAAATGCATTTGCAAGGAGTGAAGAAAATATACTGTGTGGTTGCAGAGAAAGGGCTCTCAAACAATCAGGCTTTCCTTGTGGAAGGATTTATTCTTTGCAGAAATGATATAGTTATATATTGACTGGAGATTGCTTTGAAAACAGCACAGCCCCATCAGTTTTATTCAGAAATAATGGTTGCTTTTCAGAGTTTGGAAGAGGCTGCTGTGTTATGAACCCATCCTTGAATATTTTTGTATAACGCTGGTCAGTGATCCCAGCAAAGCAAGTGGGGAACCCATAAAATAATGTTGGATCGAGAACTCAAGATGTTATAGTTTCTCCCCCACCCACCCACCCACCGCATAGCAATACAGAAGCAAGACAGGGTGATTATGCAGATGATCCATAACCGAGCCTTTCACAAATCCAGAGAAAAACTGTCAAGAAATATTGCTGCGCCAGAACACTTCAGGTTGGTCACCCTAGTCAGAAAGGAATTGAAAAGATGAGCTGTAGGCTAGCTGAAGAGAGACAAACATGCTCATGATTCATAGATAGGTCCATTAGGTCTGAATGACTCTTTGATGTAATGTCTGGAAAGATACAGATGTGCATTCTTTTATTAGATTAGGTTATATATGTGTAATGTAGCATGCAATATACCAAAGATGGTGAGCTGCTGGAGTTAATTGGCAGGACTCCCAAGAGCCACCATGGATTCCCAACAAAATTTCCCCCTCCCTCTCCATGACCCCATGGATATCACACCAAAGCTTTCTGTTACTGCAAATAGAATAACAATTGTTATCTGGGAATAAGCTCCACTGAAATGTGAGGTATCAGTCTCTCTCAAACATTACTAAACTGCAAAAAAACCTTTGAAATATTTCTAACCTGGAAAAAACAAGCTCACAAGATGCTTAATGAGGAAGGAAAACTGGGGAGATATGAGGAGTTGAATTGAGAAGGCCTGTTAACTAATCCCCATGTTACCTATGCTCTGAAGTGTAATATTTAACAATGAAAATGTACTAGAGTCATATTGCTAATCTGAATGCAGGTTGTCATACTTCTGGAAAACATTTTAATCTGCCTTCAGGGATTTAATATAAATAGCTGTTGAAAATTACCTAGAGTTGTCTGTAGGTGCAATAGTTTGACTGAGATTCAAATGATTCTCAGAAAGGAGGAACTGCAAAGCTCTTTTTATTTTCCTTCCCAATTGTCAAAGTGTGCTGTGATTTATTTGTGAATGACAGAGTACTGTCAAAATGACACCACTCTATCAACCTACAGAACTCTTTATCAACTAGTTTTTTTTGAAAACAGTGAACTGCATGCTCAGATGGTAGTGCTAGTTTACATAGTCACAAACCCAGTCTTAGGGAGATGATCTCTGCAGCTTTTGAAAAACAATTACGTACAGGTGGCAATATATGGGCCTAAGAGGTTTTTTAAAATTCTCTATTAGCAACTTTCTGACAAAAGTATAAGAATTGCCTTGCTAGATTGAATAAAAAGTAATTTTATCCAGCATTTCATTTCCAACAGTAGCTAATCAGATGTCTTGGAATACTCAAAAGCAGGGCACGTTGTGAAAGCCATCTTGGGAACTTTGTTGCCAGTATTTGGTTGATGGAGTTAGTACTAGAACAATAACTGAACTGTTTGAGTGTATCATCCAAATCTTTAGACCAAAGGAGTTACTCTCTGTTTGCCATTGGCCACTTTCATAGTGTCACTAGGCTTGGTCAATACCCTAGAAATTCGATAAAATTCGAATTCAGATTTATTCAGGCATAAAATTATCTGCATGCCCGATTAAGACAAATAACATATTCGGATATACCCTTTGGCCCCCCAAACCAATCTTCACCAAACTTGGATGGTATCATCAGGACAGTCTCCAGATGATGCCCTTAAATTTTGGTGCTATTAGCTGTAAAATTGCACACCTGACAGACACCCCAAGAAATTGCCCAAGATTCTCTGTTCTGCAGTGCCTTGGCTCCATTGTACCCAATGGGGAATTTCTGTGCAGGCTGCACATTTTTCAAAGAAGAGGCACCAGTCTTTCAAGGTGGCTCAAGGAGGCCCTTCTGGTAATAGCACCCAGGTTTGGTGAACTTTGCTTCTGGGGGTTTGATTTTATGGGCCCCCAAAAGCCTTATTTTGTTTTCCTGCTCCTATGCATGAAGCCTGCTGGCTGAGTTTTTTTCAAAACTCTGTCAACCCCCTCCCCACTGCCCCCAGAAGCAAAGTTCACCAAGACTGGATGCTATTACCAGGAGGGCTTCCTGGAGCCACCTTGAAAGTCTGGTGCCTCTACCTTGAAAAATATGCAGCCTGCTTGCACACTCATAAATACCCCAGTGGCTACAATGGAGCTATTGCAGAGCACAGAATCTGCCCGGCTCTTCAGCAAGTTCTATGGTGGGAAAAATTAATTAACTTTTACCACCATAGATTTCAATGGGGCTTGCTGTTATGCCCAACTGGTTCTGTGGTGGAGTTTTTTTGGGGGGGCTCTGGTGGGGGTCTTGCTCTGGGTAGGGGCTCCTAATTTCCCACAGGGCTGCTCATGAGTCATGATTCTCCTCAAAGGAACCAGCCAACTTTGCTGGAGTTTGAGTGACTGGGCACTCATTCTGCAGGCATCAGCTTCACCTTCAACTGGGTGCCCCCATAGCATTTGCCCCTCCCAAGCAAACTTCTACCACAGTGACAGCTGGGCATAACATCAAGCCTCACCCCATCCCACACACCCCCACTGCTTCAAATGGAAGAGAAAAAGCAGCATTTTTCCCTCCAGAAGAACAGAGGCACACTCCCCTTTCCCTAATGCCTTCCACACACCCTCAGCAACACCTCCACATCTCTTTAAATGAAGTTACTCTACAACAACAACACCTAATGAACTATGCACATCAAGTAGGGAGGGCATGTTTGCAAGGCTGAATTTCCTACCAAATCCACACAGCACTACACCACAGCAACAGAAACACAACTCTCCCCAGCAAACTAAAGTGGGGAGACCCACAGATCTGCCCAGGCCATAGCAAGACCTACACGAAAACAAACCACTTTTAAATAAAAGGTAGTTTGAAAAAAAAAGCTAAGACAACAAACTTAAAAGTAGAACCAAAGCAAGTTAGCAAGTAGCAGCTTAGCCCAATGCAGGGAGGGGGGACAACAAACTGGGAGACACCTATATAGAAATTTTACAAATCCAAACTAACAGTAGAACAAGGGTAAAATCAGAAAATCACAATGTAAGGCAATCATGTGTGGGCTAGGCCTAAGGCCTAACCCCCCCCCCCCAAAAAAAAACATAACAGTGAAACAATTGAACAAATAAGGTAAACTCCAAGAACCCTTGACCCTGGGTGGCTTAACCCTCCCCTCCCCAATACCGAATAGCAACAGGAAACTAATAAGTTTTCAAGTGAACTGTTAGTAAAAGCAAAAAAATAAATTGGTTTGGTTGGTTAAACCAAAATCAAACTTTTCAGTGTCGTCTTCTCCACTCAAGTCAGATGTCCTCTGCAGGGCTGGCGTGTCCAACAAAGACAGACTCTAGTCACCAGATAGAGGGAGAGCAATTTCAAGGCAGTCTTGAACTGTGTCTCTTTACCTCTCCTGCACAGAATGGACTGGGAAGAACCTGGGCCAAGCAAGAAACCCAGATTGAGTTTTAGTTTAAAATAAATTATCCAAATCTCCCTGGGTAGTTCCTCTCCATCTGCTCTTGAGAAGGTGACTCGCAAGAAACCGATCATAAGGTGTGTCCAATTTATCACCCTGGTAACACATTCACAAGACAATGCAAAGTAGGCTTGCCAGCCCAGGAGCTAAAGCTTTGGGGTCCAGCTTATTTCTACATCAATCTGCATTGGATCAGACTTAGGAAATTTTTTGCTCAAGCCCCTGACTTGACCAGAGTTTTATTACTCTGTCTGTATAGAATACTAGCAGAGCACAAGCAGCATGTAGGCCAAGCTGCCAAGGATTTATTGGTTGAATGGGGCAACTAGCAGCACCTTTGTAACATAAAGCAGGAACAAACACCCCCTTTCTGTTAAGGAAAACAAATGGTTGTTGGGGAGGCAGAAGATTACAGGCACTAGTTGTAAATCTCTTGTGGGTCTTAAAGAATCCTTGATAAGCATCTTGGTCAAATAGGCATCTGCCACACAGTTTAACAGTTTTGATTTAAGAAGTTTAAAGTTCTTAAAGTTCTCCTGATTAACTTGTATCTACTTAGAAGTATTAGATAATATGAGACTTCCTCCTTTTAATTTGGTTACAGCTATAGCTTGTGTTAATTTAGTTATAACCTAATGGATAATTGGTTGTTGTGAGTTTTCTGGGCTGTGTGGCCATGGTCTGGTAGATCTTGTTTCTAATGTTTTGCCTGCATCTGAGGCTGGCATCTTCAGAGAGAGCGGTGTGTTACACACTATGCCCAGATCTTGGGTCCGCCCCTTTTTTTACCTGTTTAAGCCACATGCAGTGGCAGGTAGGAAAGGGAGTCTCCTCTCTGGTTTCTTTTAAAAACTTTTTCAAGCTGCTGTGCAGCGGCAGGGAGGAAGACTGGGAGTTTTGTCTCTGGATTTAAAGAAATTTTTTTTATAAGGTTTATGGAGATATATTTGTTAATACAGAGGTAAGTATGGTTTGTACAAAGGTAAGTGTATAAATTACAAACACATTACCGTCTACACTTAACAACAAAATACTCTAAAACAATAAAATTTCCTCCTCTTCTCCGGAGGTTTGTATATTCCTTTCTCTTACTAGAACCTCTCTTCCAAACTTACACAAGGAATAGGTAAACTATTCCAGGGAAAATGTACTTTTTTGACCTTCATGGAATAATTGTATATATAAATGAATATATAAATGAATATAAAATTGCTGGGTTTTGCATCAATACTAATTCAATAACCTATCTATACTTATCTATTCCATGGTATAACTTAAAATAATTTTCTAGAGGCTTCCACTCTTTTTCCCTCCTCTTTGTTTCTTCCACCTGTAAAGACAATGCAATATAATCCATGTCCATAAACATGTAATTTTTTTCTAACCATGCATCTATTGGTATTTTTTTAATTTCCATTCCAAAGCAATAAGCATTCTTGCTGCGGCTGTGAGGTAAGTGATTAATTTTGTATGTGGTGTGAGTCTCTTATCCTTGTAAAGTCCTAATAGATATATTTCCGGATCCATATTAAATTGTGTGGCCAAAATAAGTGGCATCTGTTTATTTATTTTAACCCAGAAACTTTTAATTTTTTTACAGTTCCACCAAACGTGCTACTGTGCAGTGGCAGGAAGAGGAGATCTTGGGTTTCCCCTTTTAAAAACTTTTTCAAGCCGCTGTGCAGCGACAGGGAGGCAGTCTCGTCTCCAGGTTTTTTTAAAAAGTTTTCAAGCCGCTATGCAGTGGCAGACAGGGAGATCTCAGGTTCTCCTCCCCCGCTTTTTTTTACTTTTTCAAGCCACGTGCAAAGGCACGGAGGAGGGATCTCTGTTTTTAAAAAACTTTTCAGGCACGCCGAGCCTGAATATGTACGAGCCAGTGCCTTCTATTCGGATCGGCTCTTATTTGGGCAGGACATATTTTGGCCAAGTTTGGCCTGAATATGCCCAAATGCACCTGGATTCATCCGAAATCCAGGATTCGTCATGCCCAAATCACCTAAGTGTCACTACAATGAAGAGATGGGTATGGTCACCCTAGGGATCTAAATACTTGTTCTGAGAGCTGCCTAAGGAGAAGATACTAAGCATAATACTTATAATTCTGAGCTTCTGTTCTCAGGACCTAAGAACATTACCACCATGTTAGCAATATTCAGTATGTTTTTTCTCTAAACTTGCTGAAGATGCTGCTGTCTGAAAGCTTGTTTTGAAGAATTTAAACTATTTAAGTGGCATGTGAGTCCATTGAAAAGATTATGCCCTTCACTATATGTTTTGGGTTTTCTTTGGAATGGAATGGAAATTTTATTTATATACTGCCCTCACTCAAAAGGTGCAGGTCAGTGTACAACAGCATAATAGCAATATCAATCAGCATAAATAACAATAATCGTAATACCAACAATAACATCAATAATAATATCTCAAATATCAAAATCAGTAATCATGACATAAATATAACATTTCATAATGGCATAATAACAGCATAACAGCATAATAACTGATTATATCATAAAAATAATAATATAACATCAAACAACAAAATTCACAGTAGATATGACATCCTGACTAATAATGTGAGTAAACTTCAGATGGCAACTTTCTATTCCATAATACATTTACAGAAGACACCCTAGGACTAAACAGCTATACAATTCATTGCAGTGTCAGCATAGTAAACTAAAGCCAACAACTAATCTAAACAGCATCTCATCACTCCCTATATCTAATACTACCTACAAAATTGCCAACAATATAACAATTTCACTACCTAAATTTCTAAACTATCTAAAACAGTCTTAATACTATCATCCTAATAGGAGGGAAAAACCTCCTATTATATCAACCCTAGAAGCTAACCAGAGAACAGTGTCCACACCACTGCCATCACCATGCTTCTGCTGGGCAATGCCCAGCCTCAGCCATGAAGTGAAAGTCCACTGAGTAGAAATGGGAGTCCCGGCTGCTAAGTGAGCATTGTATGGGGGCCCCTGCCACAGGTTCCCACTGTTGTCGCTATGCTTCTCCTGGGTATGTCCAGCCTTGACCACTGAGTAAAAGTCTCTTACACATTGTATGGGGACCCCTGCCACAGACCCCCCCTGTCGTTGCCATACTTCAGCTCAACTGCTGAGTGGGCACAAGAGTTCCTTATGCATTGTATGGGGGCCCCTGCCACTGGCCCCCATCACTACCTGGGAACCTCCACATCGCCACAAAAGCACTCCACCTTGGTGTCCTTGTTGCTAACGAGTTGCTGGCACTGCCTGTAAACCCACAGCACCACTTGGGCCCACCCCATCAGTTGTTGTCTGGGGATCTCATTTGGATGTTGCTGGGGGCCTCTGCCACTGACCCCCTGCATCTGATATGCCTAGGGATCTCAAAAGCACCTCTCAGCTCAAAGGAGCATTGTTTACTGAGATGCTGCTTGCTGGAACAAAGGTGTATGCCAACTGCTGATGAATACAGATGTGGAGTAAACTGATCCATTTTTAACTCAGTATAATTGAAAAAAGGTACTAGTAACAAGGTGCTAGGGAAAAAAACCCTCGAAGTAGTGAAAACACACACACTCCTAACCCCTCCCAGGTCCTTAAAAATGCTAACCACCAGAGCTCTGAACTACCGGTCTGCTCTGGGTGCCATCTTGAAGGTCTATCTTTGACTTCATATAGATGTTCTTAACTCTTGCTTGACATTGATCCTAAAGTGCTGTAGAACAAAAAAGAGGTCTCCTTACCTTCATTTACATTGCAAACACAAGCATGTCTCAAATGTGAAATTGAGCTTGTGCACCTTCCTTTAGTTCACTATTTGCTGCCTTGGGAACTTGCAGCATCAAGTAACTCAGTGGCTTGTTTCCATGCTGCTTTCTGTAAAATTGCCATTGTCAGCTTATCCTATGCTGTGGACAATTTTGCCATTAATCAGAACCAATGATCTGTTCAAATGAAAGATCATCTCGCTAGCCTGCTCCACAGAAGATATTCAGTGGCAAAGATGCCCTCAATCATCCCAAGGCAATCTGGAATGACTAACAGCATCTCTCCTCCTGCTGCAGTTTATCTTCAATCATGATAGCAATGAGCTGATCACAGGTGCTAAGCTGATTGGGATACCAGCAAAGCAAAATTGCCTTGCCTGTGATACTTATTTAAAGTTAAGATTCTGGGAACTGCTTGGCACCAATATCCAATTCATCAGTACTTTTCATTTTTACTTTTGCATTTGATGATAAAAAGGGGTTCTTTCCTAGGATGTAGAGATGTCCCAGTCTTCTGAATCCCAGTATGCTGGTAATCCAGCTCTTATGTGGTGTCTGTTTCCTCATTTCAGATTGATCTATTCATAGATCAGGTCACTACAAAATTTAACTCCACAGAATAGGCTCAACCATCACCCTGACAATCAGGGCTTCAGCTAATTTGGAAATGCACAATTCGAAAGCTATTTAAATGTGCTAAAATGCCTATTTTTCTGAAGCAAGGACATTCTACATCACTTCTTTCCTTCTGATGGATCATTTGCTGGGAACCCCACCCCCCACAACTCACAAGTGGGTGCTTCAACCCCATTCTAAATATTTTTGTTTGGAAGGCATTGGTACCCAGAGACACCCGAAAAAGCATTGCCCAATACATCTATGGTGCAACGCTATTTGTGAAAGTACGCTTCCCTGGTGCTAGCAAGTGTATACGCAATGGGCCTGCCAAACATGCTATGCCCTGTGGATGTGCAAATTACTGAGTGATAAGAACATGTGGGAAAATTGCACAGATATAGGGATACATAATGGTTTTCTGGAGTTGCCATGGGAGGGTTTGGAGGGCATGGGCTGTAGCCGACCAGTGTCCACATCTGGTTATTTGTTGCTGTGAAGATCCACTCCATCTTGCATCTAGAGAACTGTGCTGCAGAACAACTCAGAGCAACCAACAGTCCCATTACCACAGTGGACAGATAGGACATGCCCTTGGGTGCCTAATAAATGGAAAGGAAGACTTGCCCCACTCATGAACATGCTTAGTGGTGGGAACCCACCACACAATCTTGTTCTGACACACAGAGCACCAGCCATACTTCCAATCCATGCCCTGAGTTGGGGCACATCAGCCACACGCCCCCTGAACAATGAAAATGTACACAATAGTTTAAACCATAATGCTGTTATGTGAGGTCTCAAAAGGACCATATGATGCACACAGTGGATCCCCAATCTGGCATTTAGCACAAGCATGAGTGGATTGGCATGTCCACTGTGGAGGTCCTGCAGGTATGTGAATGGGCCAAAAAGAGTGGGTGTGCAATTGTATAGTCAGCTATTTTCTATTTTCTATTTTCAAGGTAGAAGCAAAGTGTGCAGTTGCATAGCGCCCACAGGGTGGGGGGTGACGCCCCAGTTGGAGCAGTGGTGGGGGTGGTCAGGCCGACGAGGGTGCATGGCAGGGGCATGGTGGGTGCGTGGGTGTGGTGAGACCGCGGCAGAAGCAGGAGCGCAGGGCGCATGTGCACCCCGGCACAGTTTCCCCTCATTCTGCCTCTGCAATTGTGCCATCTATTTCAGGCACTAATTTTGGCTGTGTTTATTGCTGATATGTTATATTGGAAATTTATGCCTAGGTATTTAAAATGCTTGACCTATTCTATTCTATTGCCGATTATTCCCCACTTATGTGGCTTCCAGGTTTTTGAAAAGACAAGGACTTTTGATTTCTCATTGTTCAGTTCCAATCTATTTATCATGCAGCAATTCAGCAAAGCAGCAATTCAGAAAGCATTTCAAACCCACTTGTAAAAAAGACAATAAAACTGCATCATCGGCATAAAGTAATAAGGGCATGTGTAAAGATCCTAAATGAAAGCTATGACCATCAAATCTAGATTAAAAAGTACAAAATCATTTAAAAACAGGTTAAACAAGGAAGGAGCCAAACTACCACCATGCTTGACTCCTTTATTAATAAGATTTTTTTGAATTAGTTTCCCTGTCACGGGACGTTTAATTTGACAACTCATAGAGGTATGATGTTTTTAATAAAAAACAGGAGCCTTTTATCTATATTCATATTTGTTTATTCTATAAGAATAACCTTGGAATAGCATCAAAACATCTTTTAAATCCAAAAAGGCTGTATACAATTTAGATCTCTCTTTTCTGGTGTATTTATTAGCCAAGTGGGATAGAACCATATAGTGGTAAAAAGTGGTCTTTTCTTCATGAAAGCCCATGTGCTCCAGGCCCAATTTTCTCTGCTATTCAACAAGTTAATCTGGATAATAGATATTTGGCATAACGTTTCCATATTATAGAGAGGAGATTGGTTGGTCTAAAATTAGCAGGGTTCATATAATTTATCTTTTTTTAGAAGGGTACCACTATCACATTTGTCCAAGGCTCTGGCATTAGACTAGTTTTATTTATTAATGTGAAAAGGGTGGCGCACAAAGGTGCCCACCAGTCTGGATCTACTTTAAGATTTCTGATATTAACACATCTGGACCTGGAGCTTTCCCTATTTTAAGCTGGCTAATTAGTTTTATTATTTCAGCGGATGTTACAGGTGATAGATCATCTATAGGGAGATTTGAATGATTCGTTTCGTGCATTGCCTTCTCATACAATAGATCTGAAAAATGTTGGAATAATGTATGAAGAGAAATAATTGACAAAGGCTGTTTTTGCACGGTCAAAATGTCCCTGTGTGAGCATGGAAAATATTTCTGTGCTCCCGATAATTCTGCATGGTCCCCAGAGCTGAACCAGGTTTGCCCTGGGGTTGCCCCAGGGTTGCCCTGCAACATTCCCTTTGCTTCACAACTTGCAAAACTTGCAAAATTGGAGGTTCTTTTCAAATATCCCTGTTTGACCCTGTGCTGTGCAAAGTCAATGGGAGCAAAACAGGAGCATTTTTCCCACCTCGCTGCTCTGGCCCACCCCACCAATCAACAGGCGCCGGGAGCAACAAATGTTTGCATTGGTTCAGGAAGTGCTTGCAGTTGCTTGAGAGACTTGCTTCCCCCCTTATGTGTCTTGGCTTTGGAGCCAGCGAATGTGTGGATTGTGGAGGGGAGTGCAGATGTGGGGGGAGCGGTTTCCCTTTCTGCTTTGGAGCCAGCAAATGTGTGGATCACAGAGGGGAATTTGGGGTGGGGTGGGGAGCCATTTCCCTTTGTCTTTTGTCAAGCCATTCCTTCTGTCTAAATCCATGGTTTCTCCCTTTGAGTTTTTCCCCACTGCAATAAAAGTCATGTTTCTTATCAACACAGAAGGAGTTTTGGGTTCACAGTCATTTAAAACTAAACTAGTGAAAGTGAGTGTGGGAATGGGGGAAACAGCCAATTAGAACGTGGGACATGGCGGTTATCCACACATGTGTGGAAGAGATCATGGAAGAGATTGTGGTGCAAATGGAAAAAAGATGTGGGCTAGTGCGGAAATAGCACCAGGGAGCTGGGTGGAAGGAGAAACTGCAACAAATCAGCTGCAGTATGTAAGAACCTGGTTCTACTCCAGGGCATTTTGACCATGCAAAAATGGCCAAAGAAGGGGCATTAGTATGAAAGCACCAGTTACTATAGCCCAAAGCTGCTTTGAATTATTTGATGAAGTAGGATGGAAGATTGGTTCCCATTTTTAATTTATGAACTCATTTCTTTTATTTTTAATGGGTTGTTGTAACTGGTTTTTAAACACAAAGAGACCTGTTTTTTTTTTAAAAAAATAGGGCAGCTGGAAAGGCAGGACCATATTTGATGTTCCCATCCTCTTGGAGGAGGTGATCTGTTGGGGAGTACTTGCTTCACATTCAATCATGAGAGCAAGTATTGGTAATAAGGGAGGAATCCAGCCAGACTCTCTCTAAGTTGCGAAAGTAGGGATAGGTGGTCATCCTTCAACCTGTTCAAACCAGGGCAGGGCTCCCTGAGGACATTATCCTGCCCTCAGTAAGGGCCATGACATTAATGTTGCCATATTGTCTTGCTGTCCCTTGACCATGTTCAGCAAAAGGGAATGTGTAGGAGCATCTATGGCCAAACAAGCATGGAGGCAAAAGCTGATGGAAGAACAGGAGGCAGATAGGTGCTATGAGTCTGTCATGTTGATATCCCAATACAGGTTGACTTGATTTGAGTCTGTCATGTGGTCAATATGTTGCGTAATTGAAAATCTGCCCCAAAGAGAAGATAGGCTTGTGTGTGGAGAAACCCTATCATCCTAAGGAAACTGGGTATCCTCTAGCAGGCAGAGTGTTCTTTTCTTCCCTTCAAATCTCATTGAAAAAGGTGGAAAAACTTTTCATACACTCTCTGCCTTTTTTCCTCACATTTTCTAAAAGCTTGTACACCATCAAAGAAAAATTACTATTTGTAACAATCAGATTATAGATGCCAAGAGGTGTTGCTAATCAAGTCATTGAGTCCTTGTTTCTGCATGTAAGTGGTTGGCTTGCTGTTGCTCTCAAATGTGGAGCCAATTAACCACTCTTTAATCACAGACTTGGTTTCATGCACTATGTCGATAAATGTATTTGATTAAGCTATACTTCAGGTATGCTGTAAAACAGTAGTAATAATAATAATTTTAGATCAGTTGTTTCACTTCTTCCAAATGACTCTGAGCAAGTCAAAACAGAGGTTGTTTCCTCCAAGATGCTTATAGAAACAAAATAAAGTAAAATGTTTCACTATAGATCAGGGTCTGGAAAAAGTACACATGAACAACAAGTATAAAAAAGCTATGTTGGTTCAGGTAAATATACTGATAAACAAAACACTCTGCTTTTAAGAGACTCCAGTCTTTATACCTTTAGGGTTATTTGTTTGTTTCTTTATTTGATTTTTAACCTGCCATTTCTTGACTAAGTTGCACTCAGGGCAGTGTACAACATATATCATGACAATTAAAATTACAAATTTCACAATATTAAGTATAATTTCACAATATTTTGATACCATTACAATTCTCAATACTTCTTCTTTAGACACTCTAATGGTGCCCTAACATACATAATGGAAAGCTAGAGGGGGGGAAGAAAGGGAAGGGAAGCAACTAGTTAATTCTCTGTACAAAGATAAAAGGGAATAAACACCAGGTAAATTCAATATGGTACAGGGAGGGAAGGAGAGAAGCCAGCTAGGTGGAAACAGTCACAGTCCTTAACCATAGGCCTGGTGGAACATCTCAGTCTTACAGGCACTGTGGAATTGCAACAGATCCTGAAGGGCCTAGATCTTACTTGATAAAAAGTTCCACCAAGGCAAAAACAGAGCTGAAAAGGCTCTGGCTTAGGACAGCCTGATGGTTTTTGGATGAGGAACCAGCAGTATGTTGTTCCCTGCTGTACTAATGGTCTTTGAGAGGTCTATCAAGAGAGGCAGTCTTGCAGGTCATTTCATGATGAATTAAATGGATAAGGCCAAAGAAAGTTAGATAGGGAGTGATTTATAGATGAAACACCAACTGAGAGTTATTCTTCATGACCATTGGAGTGCAACCTATTCCCCCCCCCCCCACCACCAGTGAAATATAGCCTTAGAATGTATAATCTGGGAAATGAAAACTCAGAGGAACACTCCTTTTAGTTTTGTGGGGCTCTTGCGGAAATAACATGAAATGGCAGAAACAAAAAAATTAGCTTTCATTTACAGATGAGTTAATAATAAAGACACTGCTGATTTCTTATTCACCCTTGGTTATGGTGACAAAATGGAGGAGCACAAACTGCTTTGAGTCCCCACTGGGGAAAAAGTAGGGGTAGAAATGAAGGAAAATATAACAAATTGAAAAAGAAAATGTATTCTGAGCATGCTACAGCTAAAATTAACCAAGTATTAGAGAGGATATATGAAATAATGTTAAAATATAATAAAATATAAACTCAGTGGAATAACGAGAAAGGACGCCAAACTGAATATGTACCAATGAATAATTCTGGGGGAAAAGGAACTAATTTAATGAATATAATCCTCTGTCTTGGTCAGTGAAATGAGAAATGCAAAATACTGTTATCTTGGAAAATGTGGTCTTGCCCATTAAAATGTTGGGATTAATATTTATAATTTCTATAGCACTTGAGATAATTGCCCTTTCCCCATTTAACTTGATATCAACTCTAAAGTGCCACCATTGTATTATTTTTATAGTGGTCTTGCACAACAACCATACAATTAACAATGACTTAACAGAATTAGAAAAAAATTCTTATATATATGATCAGATAGTGATATAATACCAGTAGTCTTGTCTGGACATGGGCATTTAATTTTTTTTTACACTAGTTATGTCAGGACAAATAACAACCATCAGTGGAGATTTGTTAACTCGAGGATAGTTCATCAATGCAAATACTTAATTCCTATAACAAAGATTAAAATACAATATTAAAAATAAAAAAGCCAAGATATGTTTACTTTGTATGACAATAAAGTCTAGTGAGTCTAAAGTTCTTCGCACGTCATTCTTTTTGGCTGAGGTGGGGGTATAAGGAAGGGTTTCCAAAAGAAGTTTGGATATGGCTTTAGATTCTCAAGACAAAAACAGAACATTGTTTGTGTGGTCACTATTCCAAAAACATGCCATGTGACATGGCCCTTCCCAAGAGGCTGAGCTTCCAGTTGGCAGGTTGGAATCCAAAGTCTTTGAGGTGGGCAGACTAGGGGTGTGCATTTGAATATGCTGAACTGAAAAAAAATGTGGCAATCTGGATCAAGCCAAAAATCTGAAAGCTGGAAAGTTTTTTTTTTTTGGGGGGGGGGGCTTTTATGGACTTTCTGTAGCCCCTCTAAGGGCATGGAGTGAATTCAAAACAATCTAAAGCCTGGTTGTGGTGGGCTTTCCGGGCTGTGTGGCCAAGGTCTAGTAGATCTTGTTCTAGCATGAAAGACGCTGTCTTTCCATCCTGAAAAATCTGCAGTTGCAGAACATGTCTTAAACAAAACTGGACATAACCTACAAACCCGGAAAACCCACCACAACCAGTTGAATCCGGCCATGAAAGCCTTCGACAATACAAATTTAAAGCCTAATTGTGAGGTTGGTGATTGGGCTTTAAATTATAACCCTCACCTCACCTCACCTCACCTCACCTCACCTTACCTTGTGAACTAGTTTAGCTTGTGCACTCCAGCACATACCAGCTGGGTGAACTTGGGCTAGTCACAGTTCTTTGGAGCTCTCTCAGCCACACCTACCTCACAGGGTGGTTGTTGTGAGGGGGGAAGGGAAAGGAGTTTGTAAGCCCCTTTGAGTCTCTTTGCAGGAGAGAAAGAGAGGATATAAATCTAAGTCTTCTTCTTCTCTTCAAACCTAACTTGGCAGGTTGTCTGCTGGGCTTCCATGTTGGTTTGGCTGGGCTGGCCACTCCCTTTGCTGGATTTCACTGGAAAGAGCAATCTCATGTTGCCCCTTTCTGCTTTTTGTCTGGTTTCCAGGATAACAAGAAGGAGGAGGAGATACATTTTGAAAGGACAGGAGTTTTCCTGTTTGGCCGATGGCTGCAACGCACTTTGCATTGCATTTTTGCTAGGCTGTTGTGTATTACAACAGTCCATAGAAAGGGGAGGGTGGTGTCAGAATCCTGAATAATCACCTTTTGCTAAAGTGCTTTATAGCTTCTGCTAGTAACCCTTTAATCCAGGGGTCCCCAAACTTTTTAAACAGGGGGCCAGTTCACTGTCCCTCAGACTGTTGGAGGGCCGGACTAAAAAAAACTATGAACAAATTCCTTTGCACAAATGATTGTAAAATGTTTGATTTCACCTTTCAGCCTTTCTGTCATGGTCTATTTTTAGAACAGTGACCAAAGTATGTCAAGTACAGGGTGGGCTCCAAATATTGTTGGGGAGGCTGTGGAATACCTTTCCCTGTAAAAAAAAAAAAAGCAGAAATTTCCCAATGAATCATTCCATCTAACCCAGGATCAGGTATCTTCCTGGGTTCTTTCCTCCCTAGCAGCCAGCGAGCGATTCGCCAGCCTGGCTGATGCCAATGGGAGTGAGGCAGAACAGAAAGCCTGAGAGCAACACATGGAGTAGTCGAGAGGGAAGGGCAGAGCAGGCGTTGCCACATGTAAGGTTTCCAACTCTGGGTCAGAAAATTCATGGAGATTTGGGGGTGCCATCATGTAACTGCAATCAACGGCCATTGGGGCCGGTTCCTCCTCTCCCTCGAGCCCCCACTGCACATGAATGGAGCCATCGCTGCCATGCCTGGCGGGCCGGATAAATGCCTTCAGGGGGCCACATTTGGCCCCCGGGCCGTAGTTTGGGGACCCCTGCTTTAATCCCTTTCACAGTGTCAACTGCTGTGTACATAACTTGGGGCGATCTATTGTCTTCCTGGTGGGAGGCTGGTAACTTATAGCTCATTTATGTCAGTGTGCTCTGCTGTGTGTGTGCCTCTGCCCTAATCTCTGCTGGCCTTGCTTCAAAGAATGTCTTAGCTTTACCTGGGCCTCCTCTGCATTCCTTCCCTTTGTAGTGCCAGGCAATCAGATAATGGCTCTCACCTCACTAGACATAAACATTACTAACCTCCCAGCTTTTCCCACCAGTCAGGTGAGGGGGGGGGGGGCTGAAACTGATCCTATATCTCCCTTTGTCTTTCCCACATTCTTCAGATCTGGCTATGAAAAGTATGGTACCTTGCCTTGCATAGACTTCCAATAAAGACTACTGTATTCAATATCAGAGTCTGGTTAATGTCTACAGACAGGCAACCTTACAGGTGGTAATGGGGCAGAAAGTTAATGCGGTTAATAGGATTCCAGGTTAGGGACAACATTGCTCTTTGGTCAATCACAGAAGGTGTTTTTTGGCCTGGATTTCTTTCAGATGTTTTTATGCATGGCCAAAAAGCATGAGAAGCAGTAAAGTTTCAGCAGACCCCATTACAGACAGACGTTTGAGAGAGTTCAGTGCAAAGCTTGCCTTTAGCGGCTGCTTCTCTCTCTGAGTTTATGGTGCTTTGATTTGCATTACTTCCTGCCTGCATTAGATTCCTGCTGCTGGCATGCTGCGTGGAGAAAGAGACATCAAATGGTTTGAAATAACTTTATTTTTTTAAAAAAATGTGAAGTGTGCTTGTTGCATCTTTTTGGCTTTGACTGTTGATGGGTTGAGGAGGAGGGCTCAGGGCCCTTCAGTTGCCTTGGGGTTAGTTTGGTTTCCCTGTAGCTTTTTAAGAGATGCTCAAGGGGTTTTTTTTTGCATGATTAGGTCAATTGTCTATTCCACACAGCACAGAAAAGACGTCTGTGGGATGTCTGTTTTTGGCTCTATCCCACCTCTCCCATTCTACTTCCGCCCTTCCCAATGTTTGAGACGGCTTTTAAAAACTTTATTTCACACAAGCCTCTAGTTTAAACGAAGCATCTCTCTCCTACTGTGGCAGAGAGAGTGAAAGGGTGTGTGTGTGTCTGGTGGGAGGAGGGAAGGGGAGGGGGAGAGAATATCAGCTGTAGCACATGCCCCCCCCCTTCAGCAGTGTGTAGTCTAGGGAATTGCTTGGACTCTTTTATTGGTGAGGAATTATTTTGGGGGAGGGCTACCAATATAATAGCAATAACAGTATAATCTATATCTATAAATGTGAAATACCACTGACTGACTCACCAACAGAACTCAAAAACCACCGAAGCCACACACATGAAATTTGGCACACCTGTTCCTTACGTACTCCAGGTGCTCACTAAGAAAGGATTTCCCAAAATATTCACTTTCACTCGATTTATTACCTATTTACTGTTTTAACTGCTCATCTCTGGCCATCTGAGCGAGCATTCTAAGGGCAAACCAACTGCTCAGTACACAGACATGCTGCATGAACATTCTAAGGGTGACAGTTAAACACAATACAACAACCTTTATTAGGCATATTAAAATAGGCTCCAGAGCATTACAGACATTTCTGAAGTACAAATCAAAAGTACATTCAAAACACAGACAGATAAACTGTATCTAGCATTGGATGTTACTTAGAAAATTCTGTCACTTGTAAAAGAAATTTTGCTACTTTTTCCAAGAGCATGGCCTCTGTGTTATTTAACAAAAGCTCCACAACAGAGTTGTCAGAGTCTCTTTCAGTTAAACACCACCAGCTTCATGTCCTTCACCAACTGCACTCTACCACCGCCCTCCACAACGCACGTGAACCTATTTGAAAACAAACCCATCAGTTCACAGACAGGCTGTGAGGAAATATGCTGCATGTCACCCCAAAGTTCACAAACAAGCTGCAAAAAAGTATGCTGAATGTCACCCCAAAGTTAACAGACAGGCTGTGAAAAAGTACTCCACCCACCCTCACATTAACAACACCGCTACAGCCAAATACTATCCAAACAGATTACAAACCACACTATCACCTTGGACTACTAAACATTTGTCAGTTTTTGCATATGGACATCAGATTGATTACTGTGGAGACAAGTTTATTGCTCTTGGCCTCCAATCACCCTGTGCTTGGTGTCGTGCTCTGAAGTGGCGGGATGAGTCCCGAAGAATGTGCTGCAGTGGCGGTATGGTCCAACTCCCTGCCCTTCAACCCTACCCTGAACCCCATTCACAGCCTTCTCACTCATCAGCATCCAATTGCAGAACACTTCCTTTCTGCATCCTGAAAATACAACGGCTGCTTCCACATGACGTCTTTTGGAGCCCACCAGGTGAAAGAGAGCAATAACACATTGCATTATAAAAAGACAACTACAGAAGCTGCTGCAAAATATGCGAAACCCATCAATCCACAGACAGGCTGTGAGGAAATATGCTGCATGTCATTCCAAAGTGCACAAACAGGCTGTAAAGAAGTATGTTGAATGTCACCCCGAAATTCATAGAGAGCCTGTGATGAAGTATGCATAGCGAAGCACGGGTGCCCTGCTAGTAGCAATATATAGCAATTTAAAGGGCTTTAATAAAGACAGCAGTCTTAAGATCTGTGCCTTCAAGACTGAATTGGTGAGTGGAGTAAAGAGAACCAGGGAAAGGAGAGGCCTAGCAGACTTCAGCAAGCAACTGCAAGGCAAGCACTGGGCTGCCTCCTCTCATGTAAACAGAGAAATGCCAAGAGACCATACTACAGCCTCACTGTGCAGATAAAAGCCTCAAGGCAAGAAGGCTATGTATCATGGGCCTCTATCTGTTTATGTTTTAAGTGGGCCTTGATCTGAGTCAAGCAGCTGCCAAAGCAGCATTTATTAGCAGAAGTTATTTCTGCAGAACCTCCTATATTATGGGGACTTCAGGCTTCCTGAAGTCCCCCAGGTTTCCTATTATTTGCTGACATGTTATTTAGAAGAACTTTTCCAAATGAGCACTTTTTGTGGCTAAGACATGTGACCACCAACTCGGGTGAATTTTAATGCATTTGTTGCTTTTACTTCTTTTATTTGATATGTATGTTAAATAAAACGGTTAAAATGCCTTAAAGAAATAATCAGTTAATTTTTAATCAGTTAATTTTTTAAAATACAGAAATCTGGAATATTTCTTCTGTGTTTCAGTATACCTGTCCTGGCTGCTGCTCATTCTTCAAGTTCAAGGAAGATGAATGTAAATAAACCACCATCTTGCCATTGCCTCTCAATTAACAATCTTCTTTGCTTCCCAGATTCAATTTCCAATCCTTAATTTGTCTTCTTTGGTAGCAGGAGCTTGGCTGCTAAATGTGTTGTTCTAGTCATGTTGAGCACAAACAAATGTACTGCAATGGAGCCCCAGAAACTCATGGAGCATCTTGAACAGCACACCTGGAGACCATGGAAATGTTGGTGTTGTATTTTCTGTTACTTTCAGCCAGAATGTTTAACAAGGGTTGCTTCAATGATTTTCCCATCCTTGTTGATGGAACTGTTCACCCAATCTGGACAGATTGTATATCTCTCACTCCATGACCTTCAAAAGAAAACCTGCCAAACATGTGAATGCAGTACAAAGCCAGACAAATGAGAGGAACCAAATTTCTCTCCTAAAGGGAGAACTAGTGCAGCAATTAAGGGAAAGGACATGTTATACCATCTGGGTGCCCAACCTGAAGTGGCACAGGCATAGCAGGAACCTTCCATTTGACGTATTTGATCTACTGAATAATCTATTTTTTTATATAGATTTTTATTGTATAGAATATGTATACATTTTTTTTACATTCATTATCTTCATTTCATCTATACATTTTTTCATCCCCCCCCCTTATCTATTGATTGTTTTATGCAAGCAGCAGGAGATTCATTCTTCTTATTCTCTTATTCCATAGTTCTTTGTTAAATCCGGCTTCTTCCATCCATGTTTCATAGACTGTCCATAATTTCATGATATCTTCCATCTTTTCTTCCCATAGTTTATTTTTTGTCAGTCTCTCAAAGATCTCTAACTGTATTTGTTCCCATATGTATTCCAACCATTTTGACACTGTCCATTTTTTATTATCTTTCCAGCCCAACGCCAACACTGCGTGTGCTGCTCTAATCATTATTTTATACATTGGTTCCAAGCTTCTATTCACTCTTTTATCATCCATTATCCCCACAATTAATAATTCATTATTTATATCAATTTTTACTTTTACTAACTGTTCAACATATTTCAATATATTTTCCCAAAACTTTTTCACCATTTTACATTCTATCCACATATGAGTGTAATATGCTCCTTTTTCTCCACAATGCCAACATTTTGGGCTTAGTCCTTTTATCATATATGCTAGTTGTATTGGGGTTCTGTACCATTTAAGTAAAATCTTTCTTTCTAGTTCCACATATTTTTCAACTTCTTCATACTCTCCATGATTCTTTCTATTTTTTCAGGATCTAAGATATTTTCTTTCTCCCATTTTTGATTTAAAGTTCTTACCATAAATTCTTTATCCTCTACCATATGCTTGTATACTGCTCCTATAATTTTCCCTTGTGATATTTCGTGGAGTTTTAACCATTGAGTTATTATACAATCATCTTTTATTCTAAATTTCCTTAGTTTTTCCCATAAGCCTCTTATCGCCAGCCAATTTTCTCTCCCTCCCAGTTCTATTAAATTTTGTAATGGTATAATTTCTCCTTCACTAACTAAATCAGAAACTTTATGTATTCCTTTTTCTTTCAAATTCTTTATGATTTTCCAGCCTTCTATTCCAGTCACGCTTGCCACTGGGGATCTATCCAGAATGCCAGGCATCCATTTATTTCTCCATTTTTCCCATATATCCATATTCACTTTTCTTGGGCCTAGCACTCTATGTTTCATGTTTTTATAGTCATTAGTATAAATTCCATAGTTGCCTACTCCTTCATTTACTTCGTTTTCAAACTTTAACCATTTTGAGGTATTATCTTCATTAATATCTATTAAACTCTTTATCTGGAATGCCTCGAAATATTCCTGAGTTTTCGGTATCCCCCATCCTAGAAGGCCATTTGGCATATACACTATTTTATTCATCACTCTAGCATTTTTTAATTAAATATCCATGCTTTTATTTTTCTATCCCACTCCTCAAATTGTTTTTTGTTAATTTCCATTGGTAATGTTCTAAATAAATAAGAGATTTTGGGTAGCAAACACATCTTTATTGCTTTTACTTTCCCCGTTATAGACAGGTTTTTAGCTTCCCAACTTTTTATCTGATTTTGTATTTTTTTCCATCTGTTTTCATAATTATATTTATACATCCTATCTTTTCTAGTAGAAATTATAATTCCTAGATATTTAATTTTCTTCTTTAATATCTCTTTGTTAAACTGTTTCTTTTCTATGTTCATTCCTAGTATTTCTGTTTTATCCATGTTTACTGTTAACCCTGAATAGTTCTTAAAATCTTCCAAAATTATTTTTAATTCTTTCATTGTATCCTCAGGATTAGTTGTTATTAATAATACATCATCTGCAAACATGTTTATTCTGATTTCTTCCTTATTTATTTTATATCCTTTTATTCTTCCATTATTTCTAATTCTATTAGCTAGGAACTCCATTGCCATTACGAACAGGGACGGAGACAGCGGGCAGCCCTGTTTTACTCCTCTTCTACTGAATAATCTAGAATACTTTTTCAGTCTAATGTTTTTATAAGTTTTTACTTAAACAGTAAAAAAAACAAAGATCTGTACACATTCTGCAGTAATATTCATTTTTAATCCACACAGTGCAAGAAAAAAAAATGTCTTACAGAAAAACCGTGGCACCCAGATATATGAATGTGATGTGATACTCATTACAAAGAGATACTGATAATAAATGTGGACATGTGTGTTTAGTAAGAGAGACACAATTAGATTTGGTACTTTGAGGAGGATGGATACATTATTTATGCCTATATATCTTCCACTGTGTGAGAACTGAGTGGGTTGCAGTTGTACCCAATCATCTTTCTAAAATGCCATAAAAATGCTTCCAAATTGCCTCAGATCAGGAAGAAATTGTATTGCAACTTATATGAGAGGATTTTTTTATCCTCTTGACATTTCTCTGCTAGCAAACACTTTCACACTTTTTTGTTCATTTCTAATATTCAGACAGTGTGATGGGAAGCTGATAACTGCATCAGTTCTGGCCAGAAATGAAAGTGGCTGTTTGAACTGGTTATCATGCTTTATCTACAGATTGCCACCAGGGAAATGTCCATAAAGGGACATGGTATATAATCTTTTATGAAGTATATTGGCCTTCAGAACAGACTCCCATCCAAGAATCCTATAAACTCCCCAATTCTTGGTATAGGTTTTAAGAAAGACAGTCTCCAATGAAAAAGAACAAATTTTATTTCAGTTATAATATTATCTTTTGTACTGTGCTACTAGAAACCAGAAGATGAAGCAGGCAGAATTTGCTGCTAATTTGCACACACAAGGAACCATTACACATAGAATGCTTACCTTGGGGGTTCCTCAGAGAGCAGTGGGCTTGCAGATGGGTCTCCTCGCTTTTTCTGTTTACACATGAGGAGCCTTTCTCTGTCTGCCCAAAGCTAACTTGCAGATCTAAATGGGCCTCTGCAGCTTTTCCTGGTTCTCTTAACTCAGCCCATCAACTCCTCTTAAAGGCACAGATCTAATCACACCTGTAATTGGAAGATAAAGGGCTTTGTTAAAGTCCTTTAAATTGCATTTATATTGACATACCTTCGATAGCAAGTATATCAATATTGTAGCCCCTTTTCCAACATAACCTCCCTACCCCCCCAAAAAGAGTCAAAGCCATTCCCTGGACCATGCACTGCTGAAGAAGGGCACCATGTGCTAGATCCTTTTTCCTTTCCCTCTAAACATACATATTCTCTCTCTCTTGCTCTTGCTCTCGCTCTCGCTCTCTCTCTCTTGCTCTCTCTTGCTCTCTCTGTCTGCTGCAGCAGCCAGGAAAATTATTTTAAAATATAATCTTGTTTGAAATAAAATTGTGAAAAGCCCTCTTGATCATCAGAGAGGGTAGAAACAGAGCAGGGGAGGTGGGGTGAGGGAAAAAGAGAGACCCTGCTTATGTTGTACCTTTGCAAAAGCCAAAGGGAGAGGCTCTTTTTAAAAATAGAAGCTTGTCTGAAAGAAAGTTTTAAAAATGCCCTCCTAGTCATTGGAGAGGGCCGGGGAAGGTGGGGTGGAGCCAGAAAAAGACTCTTCTTGTGTTGTTCCTATCAATGTAGCAATACAAGGATTTAGAGAAGAGGAGAGGAAGTGTGCAAAGCCACACAAGGGAGTGGGGGGACTGAGACTAAACGAGCTGGGTGTGGCAGAGGGAAGAGGTCCAGGGCAAAGGTGTGCTCACTGGCAACTTGACCTGCTCTGACTGCAAAGCAAAATTAAATTTGTGCTAGAAGTGGTCTCATTTGCTGTGGGGAGAATAGAAAATGAAAGCAGGGCTTGAGGAAATACATCTTACAAGAAATGTTGCAGTGACGCACATTTGCTCCTATCGCACAGCAGGTGGCATGGCATAATTGGCCAAGGAGATTTGCACCCAGGCACAAGAAGTTTTCATTAGTTGATTGTAACTACTATGTGGAAACCATGTTATGTATCATAAGCAATGATTAAGAAGTCCACATCAGGACTGAGTTTTGACCTACACAGGTCTACACTGCTGTTCTCTTAATAGTTCTGCTGGCACAACAAGCAAGGAGTTTGTATCTTGCCTGATATGCAGTGTGATGGGAGACCTTTCAGTTCAAATATGCTCCTTGCTCATTAAGAATGCTTCTTACTTTCTCTTCCAACAATGGCCCCAGGCTCACCTGAGACAATGTTTGCTGCCTGGGGTTGGGAGTGGTCAGAGGGAGGCTGATCTTGCTCACTCTGTGCTGGTAGTGTGCACCCCCAAAGAGGCAGAGACATGCAGCCCAGCTGGCAGCAGATGACTTGGGAGGGGATATGTACCTATGCATGCTCTTTCTACATAGGCTACCCTGCCCCTCTCTTACTAAGATAAGCTGCTGTCTAGCCCCTCCTTCAACTCAGCTTTGGTTTTCCCATCCACTTGCCTTTAAATCTTGGTTATTGCATTTTCAGTTTATGTGCTCCTGTTCTCTAAGAGGTAATGATGATAACCACTTTAGGGCCAGGAAGGAATTTTCCTCCAGTCCAGATTGGTAAGGGATCCTGGAGGATTTTGGCCTTCCTCTGAGCATACGGCAAGGGTCATTGGTAGAGTGGGGGGAAGGTGGTTGCAAATGTCCTGTTTTGTCCTGGGATTAGACTAGATGACCCCTAAGGTGCCTTCCAGCTTCAAGTTTCAATGTTTGTTTTTATGTTTCTGTCACAACTTCTCTTTGGGATTCATCTGTGAAGATGCCAACCACAGATGCAGGCAAAACATTAGAAACAAAATCTACCAGACCACGGCCACACTGCCTGGAAAGCCCACAACAACTGGTCCATCTATAACTCTTCAAATTTCATTCTCTCTTGTGGTTCCCACTTTGTGGAATGCTTCCATATGTTGAGCATTTCACAGAATGTGTAAAACAGAATTGTTTGTTTAAAAAAACAGAATTTTTTTTTTAAAGGAGAAGGAATGCAGTAAATCAGAATTATTCCGGACAATGTTTACTATATGCATTATCTTGTTTTCACTGCATGGTTTTTCTAGATTCTGTAATCCAGATTTTGCATTTTTATGTGCTATGTCTTATCCTGTTCTAATTGAATGGTTTGCATGTTTTCAAATGGTAATACAATTGTTTTCTAACATTGTAATGCAATATTATGACCCTGTTCATTATATGCCTTATAGTGTTCCTATTGCATTGTTCAAAATGTTTTAATCCATCTTGAGTCTCAAAGTCTCAAAGAGAAAGGCAGACTATAAATAAAGTAAATTAGCTAGTAAGTAAATATATTTAGCCAAATTCCCTGTTTATGAATATGATATAATAAAGAACAGCTGCAGCTAACAAAGACTATAGTGAGATCTCAGCCTTTGTGTCCAGCTGGGTTAAGGTTAATCATAACTACATCCCATTGGAAACAGTGGAATTTACTTATAACTATCTTTAGCTAGATCAGAACCCAAGGCAGAACCCAGGTTAGCTCCCCAATTACATAGAAAATTGAAGTTTTCAGAATTTAATATGTGTTCATTGTTTGTATTAGTTTTTCTATAAGCATGTCATTAGAGAAAATTATTATACATAAAAGTTGTAAATGTTTATTTTGGTTCTTCTCTAGACTGTTTAAGATATTACATGCCTCAAAGCGTAATGTCTTTTAATATTTCTTAGCAACTTAAAATGCAGGTGAGACCTGCCACATTATCAGCCTATACTCTTGGGCAGTTGCTTGTCCCTCAGTGTCATACTGTTGGGACCATTTATATGAAATGAGTTGTTTAGGTGAGATCTGGCTTCAGGGCTATTGTTGCCCTGTCCAACATTTACTTGGTGGTCCACAGAGAGTAGTGCTGGTTATTCTCTCAATAGGACAGCCTTATCCTTTTTATTTAAACTAGAAGATAAAAAATGAAGTAACTATGACCTGTGATTCCATCTTCTTGAGGCCAGAAATCATTGCTTGAAGAATGAATCTGACAAAGAAAATGGACAAGTAAAAGCTATAGACAGGGTAACAATGATTTATTGTCTCAAAATGTCTTTGTCCTTCTACATTGGAAAGAGAAAAAGGTTACTGCACTCTGCTGAGCATTGAGGAATTTATTTATGCTGGTGTAAATGTCCATCCTGAAGGGTAATGCTTGTTTTTTTTCAAGACAAAAGGCAAGACCTATTACAGCTACTGTGCCTGTTATCAGAAAAAGACTTCCAGACATAATGGAAATCAATTGGAACAATGTTCACAGCTCCTCTAAGCCACTTGCAAGTTAACAGGGTTTTGTCATAATGTCCCACAAACGTTAGAAGGTATTAGAGCAAGCGTTCTTTATATAATGCTTCATTTCCTCTTCTGTTATGACTTTGGGGAAACTTCTGAATATATTTTATTACATGTGTGTATATAAAAATAAATATTTTCTTAATGCCATCCATTACAGAGAGCATCTTGTCTTACAGTAGTACCATACAAATTATTTGCTGTTTCACTGACTGAGTACTCTGCTTAAGAAATACTGTAATAGTCTGATCCAATCCTTGCTGGCTCTGGCTTCCAAATGAGATTAGGGCCCTGTGGGACCTGCATTGTTTCTGCAGAGCCTGTAAGACGGAGCTTTTTGCCAGGCATTTGACCAGCCTACCTGACCAGAATGTTACTCGTGGCCTCTGTGGGCACGGTGGGTAGGGAGGGAAGTCGCCATCTGAATTGAGTTGGTTTTACTGGATTTTATGTATGCTATACTGTTTTATGGTTATCTATTTTTCACAGCCCTGGGGAGGGGAGGATATAAATGGGGAAAAAAATAAAAAATGTGTCCCATGAAATGCAGTGGGATTTACTCCCAAGTGACTGTGCTTAGGATTGTAGATGTGTAGTTTGATTCTATCCTTCTTTTCCTTCTTAGAAGTTCCTGTAGTTAACTGGATTTACTTGGAATGGGCTGTAGCAGAGGTGTACGGCCTATATAGGGACATGGGATCACCCATGTCTCCAGGCGCATGCCTCTCTGTCATGTAGGGCCCCCCTAGCACACGGCACCAAGCCCTGCCTCCCTGCAGAAAGGCAGGGGCAGAGCTCAGTGGTGGGCAGCCGTGGTCCCTGCCTGGGCCACCCACCACCACCAAGCCTCACCCCTGCCCTCCATGCAGGCCAGTTTTTGCCTTCCCCAGGCCCTGGGGACAGCAGCAGCCCGCCTGCAGAGAGGTGGGGGGGCAGGGCTCAGTCTGATCCCCTGTTCCAAGCCCCGCCCCAAAGGCTACAGTCCGTTTGCATCCATATCCTAGGCATGTTTAATCTGAAGTATATCCCATGGAATCCTGTGGGATTTACCCCTAAGTAAGATTCAATTACAGATCTCCTGTATAATGGGTTGTGGGCTGGAAACAAAGCTTAAAAAGGTATCACAAACATATTTGAGACACTGATGTGCTGCTGTACATCCAGCAAGGCTCAGGCCCTCCACTTTCCATGACAAGTGGCTTCTAATGTTCCCCCAAGTTCAGAAAATAGGTTGCAATGTGAAGAAAGTTGCTGTTATTGTGAAGAGGGGTAGAAACACTGCTGAGCCTTGACAAGGTGCAAATAGATTCAGAATG
The DNA here is from genome assembly GCF_021028975.2 of Sphaerodactylus townsendi. Lineage (NCBI taxonomy): Eukaryota > Metazoa > Chordata > Lepidosauria > Squamata > Sphaerodactylidae > Sphaerodactylus > Sphaerodactylus townsendi. Next base: position 53,538,580 of record NC_059431.1, read on the forward strand.
CAGGCAACAGCAACTTTCCATATGCCATCTGGTTTGATTAATGTTTATGGATTACTGTCATGGGGCCTGTAGCCACTGTGCAGTTTTCATTGCAGGCCACTGAACTCTGGCTCCTGCTGCCTGACTGCTGCTTAGCTTAGTTTGGCTGGAGGCTTTGTTGGTTTCACAGTGTACTTGGCTGTGGAGGGCTTGTTCTTCAGAACTGGTTTACAGAAGAGCGGAAAGGCAGTTTACTGATGCACTTGCTATACATATGCCTGATGTTGGCACTCTCTTTGAATCCTCATGGCTTTGTCCAGAAACAGTTGTGTTCTGGTGGAGAGTTTGTGGGGATTATCTTTGCCTCGCATGGGCCAGAAAATTCATTCAGGATTCAGTTTCACAGGGTTGTCATACACACCAGCTGAAACTAGAATGCTATTCCTTTGCCAAGTTGTGGCTAATTCTAACTGCTCTTGGAATCACTGTCTGGGGTTGGTATTGTACTGCACAGAAGATACTGAAACTACTTATCTGAATTATCTAGGAGACAGAGGAAGCAGGAGAAACCAGAGTGTCTCTGCCATGCCTGTCATGGCCATAGCTCAGAGGCAGAACACAATCATTCAGTGGCCCATGCTCAATCTCTGGCATCTTTGGTTTAAAAGGTTCTCAGACAGCAGCTGCTAGTTGTAGATAATACTCATTTAGAGTTGGTAGAAGGCAGCTTTGTATTTTCAAAGAAAAAAATTCAGATAGCATCATGGGCCAAATGACGTTGAAGATCCTAGGTAGACCACAAAAGTAGTAAAAGTTACAATAATTCTGAGAGAGCATAAATCTCTCTGTAATTGTGAATGGTCTTAGATACAGGTAGTAGATTCTGAGGCTTTTTGAAAACCAGCTATCACAGTTTTGTTTCATTTGAGACTGAAAGTAAAGATTTTGGGGGCTAAGGCCTAGGATTGGTTAAAGATAATTTGTATTGCTGATTATCATACTATATTGCTATATTTAGCTATTATAATGTTTGCCAGCCTTGTTATATTTCAGAGTGTATATGTCTCTAGCAGATAATGTTCCAGCTATGAAATCCTAACATATGATAGTTCCAAATTACCTATGAGTTGATCACTATTAGATCTTAACGGGTACAATATTTTGGGAAATGTAATCCTGTTTTGCAAACTCTGGCCCAGATTGGGAGACAGTGTGCTAAATAGAAAACCCAGTGTATCAATTAATCACATGATTCTAGGGTAGAGACTGAAATTGTAGAACAGGCTATTTTTCATTGCCTGGGATTAGGTTTAGAGCCAGTATTTATATAGTGCTTTCCCATGTGCTCAAGGAACTTTATATGCATTCCTAGGATGGGACAGTGTTTCAGTGGTAGAGTATTTGTTTGGTATGGAGAAGGTCTCATATTCAGTCTCTGGCATTTTCAGTTTAAATGATCAGATAGTGGGTGATATGAAAGCTACTGCTAGTCAAAGTAGACAGCACTGACCTTGATAGGGTGATAGTCTGACACAGTATGTCAGTTTTACATGTCCGTGTGTGTTCCTTGAGGAATCCTCAATATAATAATGACAGATAGGCCAATGCTATGTGCTCATTACATTAAGAGGCTGTAGCAAAAAGCTGGTCAAATACAACCTACAGATGCTATAGTTTTATGGAGACTTGAGCAAGGTACTTCCAGTTTCATAGCCCACAGTCCTAACCAAATATGTTCTTCTTTGTTCAACACACACTATTGCTCCATTCCAAATTAGTAGAATATACTTTGTAATTGTGATGATGTTTATTCAATATTCTAATAAAGAAATTATTTACTTAACTCTGATTTAGGAAATGTTGTAGTAAAACAACAATAACAGCAGAGACTGCTGCTTAAACATTGTCACACCAAAATAACTAAAAGAAGTATACTTAGACAAATTGGGCAGAAAGTTAAAGCTATAAATGATCTTCTAGTTAGTTAAGGTTTGGTTTTTTGGTCTAATTACTTCATTCACATTTTGTCTTTCTCCCCATGAGGACCAAAGTTATTTATATTATTCTCCCTTCCTTCATTTTATCCTCATTGCAATCTTGTGAGGTAGGTCAAGCTGAGAGTGTGTGACTGGCCCCAAGTCACCCATCAGGCTTCCATGTCTGACTGATGATTTAAAATTGGGGCCGATTGTGCATGCAGGGCTTACCTCACAGCCCTGCCCTTTGCATTGGGCTTTCTCCCTGGTTTTTAGTTCAACCTGGGGATTCTCCCATTGCAAAGTTTTCCCAGCTAAGCCAATTGCCATTTCCCTTACTTGCCACTTCTCTTGTTGCCTGCTGCTTTCTCTCATAAAAAAGAACAAAAAAGAAAACCTTCGAGTTGCTCAGGTGGTTGAGAGTGGGAGTTGGACAGGTGTTGGATACTGTTGTGTAGGTAGGGGAAGGCAGGAGGGGCGAGCAAAGCCAAGGCAAGCTGAATACACAACAAAGATATTTGCTTTCTCAGCAAAAAAAGAGGAAAAGTTACACTTTTAAAAAGTTTTGGAAGTTGCAGGGCTTCTCTGGTCTGTGTGCAGTGAGTTTAAGAGGGGGAAGATACATGTGCAACCAAGAATCTGACCCGAAGAGAATGTACACTCACTGTGGTGCGGACCAGAAGTGCATAAATGACTTGTGTCTCCCAAATCCTGGTTTAATACTCTGACCACTGTACAACACTACCTTTCTATTGTCAGAGTTTTAATTTTACTTTGTTTACCAGTTGTATAGTTTATGGCAGCTTGACAGCAGTTTTACAGCTCTGATATTTATCAGGAGCCATGTTATTGATCTGTCAGTAGTTAGCCACTGTAGTATCTCAAGTATTCAGGAGTGAACTCAGCTGAAAGACAAAGCTGAAATAGATCATGGCTTGGATTCAAATCTTTTTTCCCATTTGTGGAATAAGTACATCTGCTGATGCAAGGAAAATGTTTTTACTAATATACCTCTCTCTATAGATCTTTACATTATGTCTAGTACTGTTTTTAAGCATCACTGTGTTACCAGCTCCAGCTGCTTTTTGGGGTAGAGAACCTGGGGAAGTGGGGTTGTATGAAGCTGAGACCTTAGCAAGGTATATTGCCACAGATACCACACCCCAAAGCATCCATTATCTCCAGGGAAATTTGTCTCTGTAGTCTAGAGACCAGTTATAATTCCACAGTGTCTGGGGCAGGCCCCGGAGCTGCGCAAGAATGGAGCCTCGCATCAGCACGGCAACCCCAGGGGCCATGCCAAGCCTCCCTCAACTCCTAAGCATCCGTCCTGACAATCGGGCTTGGGCCACCCAATGTGGTGTGGCCACATGCGCTGGGACGGGGGCCCCTGCCCCCAGACATACACAAGCCAGTGATGGGTTCCTAGCATCGGAGAAGGCTGGTGGTGCCTGGATGAGCATTACCCAGCCTGCAGTGACCTGGCCTAGTCTTCCATTGACACCACTGAGGGATGAGCAGCTGGGAGAGGCTGGAAGCCGACCCAGCTCCTCTGTTAAGAGAGGGGCCGACAATAGGGCAGCAGGGCAAGGGCAAGCCCACCCGCGACTGAGGGAGCCGCACCTGGTTGCCCCAGACGGGAAAGGAGGGAGGGATCAACAAGAGGCTTGGGGGGATAAAGAGTAAATGCCCAGGCAAGGCAGGGAGGAGAGGAAGGAGAAGAGAGTGGAGGGAGGAAGAGACATGAAGGAGCAAGTGAGGGGAAAATTGAAAGAAAGAGAGCGTGAGTGGAAGAGAGAGAGAAAGAATCAGAGGGAGGGGGGACAACACACAGACCCATGCTGACCTTGATGCAAGATCAAGGGAGGAGACTCGGGACCAACACAAAGTGGCCTCTAGAGGAAGGGAGAACACAGGCTATAGGGGTCTTTGCAGAAGAGGGGGCAAGGAGGGCTGAAGGTCTAGGGATACTGCCTCCTATGGTTCCACTCTGTGGCTGAAGTGGTTGAACCTAAGTTGCTGCCCAAAGGAGAACGAGGGTGAGGATGGTGAGAACACCAGCTGTGAAGGGTTTGGAGGGATGGACCAGCCACCCCAGGGGACCCTAGGGGAGGGAGAGGCTCCCACACAGATTTCCGGGTCCCATCTGGAGGTTGGCAACCCTATGTGTTAAGCAGACTTGCTAGAGGTGCAGAGGAAGAAACTCAACGTAGTGTGTAGTGGGGAATGGTGGAAAGCCTGATACTTTCTCTGGGACCAGTGCAGCCACTGTTGATGTCATGGTGGTGAATCAGAGGCTGGTGGCTCTGGAGCATCCTGAGGCCCCAGCAGATTCTGAAAGGGTGAATCTCTGAAGCAGGTCTTACCTAAACCCTGTACTGCAATTATACAGGAAGATAAGTATTGGTGAGTAAGTTATATTTTAAAAATGACTGTCTGCCACATGCATTTTTTTTACTGAAGAACTTGATAATTTTTTGAGAAATCCTAGAATTCCCTGAAACATACTTTAAAACCATTGACTTAAGTGGCAAATGATCCCCTCCAAAGTTGTTGGCTTTTCCTCTAGAAAGCCAGGGATAAAAGTAAAAGCATTAAGCTTAGTAAGAAGAGTGTAAAGTTATCTGAAAAGCTGCCACACTCCTGTCCAGAGAGTCATAGCTTTTGATGTAAGCAACAGCAACATGTGGTCTATTCACACAATCATTTTTCATGTGGAGAATGTATGGCTTTTAAGTGATTCCTTGAATCCAGCTTTTTAAACACGTTTACATCGGTTTTTGCTCCATCCAAGCTCTAATAGATAGGGTGAGTAAAATTCATCACAGAAAAAGATTAATGCAAGAGGATAAAATAACAGTTAAAAATGTAGTAAAATTACCACACTCCCAATTCAATCTGCCTGTTGATAGTCATCCTCACAGTGGTCTGGAAAATATTACTTTTGAGTAATATATAAGAGACAGAAGTTCCACCATTGTGAGACCATCACCAGGAACCCTGTTGAATCTGTCCTTGTGTTTTTGACTGATTGTAAACATCATGATAGAAACTGAGGGCAAAGCTCCTATGAAATTTTATAGATTAAAACGAGCAACTTCTATAAAATACTTAGGATGACATGCTTTTTTATTTTATCCTCATAATAGACTCAGGAAGTTGGTTAGGGAGAGTGTGTATAGTTGGCCCAACATCATGATTGAGTGGGGTTTTTAATCCATGTATCATTAGCCTGACATTCTAACCACTGTACTGAATTGGGTTAGGCAGAAACTAACTCTGGACTATTTCAGATTTGCAGGGGCTGTTGGCAAGCGTGAATATTTCCTTCATTTGCAAGCTACTATCAGGATATGGCAGATTTGGCACACACCTTTTCTGTTTGTTGAAAAAAAATATATACTTTCCTTCCTGCTTCCAGAGTCCTCAAAGCAGCTTCCAAGCAGTAAAAAAGTCACATCAGTCACTAATAAGAACAAAGACCATGTTCAGTGGCAGAACAAATCCATAAAAACTTTATTACTTTTAAAAGCTCAGATGAACACTGTAGTCTTAGCTTAGTACATCTCTAATGATAACAATGACACCAGCCAACTCTTTCTAAGAAAGGTTGTTTCCACAGAAAAGACAGTCTCTCCACTTGCCTGCCTAATCTCAGACACTGGGGGTACCTGGAGCAAAAATTACACTGATTGGAGTATTTCTGAGAGCTGTTGGAATACCTATCTCAGTGTAAATGGGTTGCTCCTCAAAAGAAGAACTTAGAAGTTGGCAGTGGTACCAGCAGGGCTGGAATTCTGTGTCTCTTGTTCACAGTGTTTGAAAGGGTCTCCTAAATAGAGGCTATAATGTGTGATTATAACTATAGCCTGCAAAGTGACTTTGCACCCTCTGCAGCGTCAGAGACAGGCCTTTTCTGCACAAGTCACAACATTCCCAAGATGATAATAAAAAGTTTATAGTTAGTAAGCCCTATTGACTAGCAGGATATGGAATGGAATAATATAGCCTGATCTTGCCAGATCTTGGAAGTTAAGTTAGATTGGAACTTGGAAGGGAGACTTTGAAGGAAGAGTCTGTAGAGGAAGGCAATGGAAAACCATTTCTGCTTTATCACTTGCCTGGAAAACCCCAGAAGGGATCAGTATAAATCGGCTGCAACTTGACGGGTCTTTACACACAAATTGACCAACAAGACTTACTTCTGAGTAAATATGCATGTAGTTTGTGGAACTGGATCTCAAGTTCTCCATCAATTAAATTAAACATGGAAAACATTATAGTACTTGGAACGTCAGCTTGTAGATTGAGAGAAACTGCCCCATCACTAGGGAAACCCATATACTTTTTTATTGACTTGGAAGTGTTCAAAAGCACTGGACTAAATGCCACTGTAAATCCATCTTCCAGCTAAGTTCACGCATAGGTGGCAAGTATTCTTAATTTTGTTACCGCTGCTGCTCGGGTAACAATAAGTGATTTCAGCTCAGCAACTTAATGAGGCGCAGGAAGCCGATGGTCTTCAAAGCAAAGGATTTTATTCGGAGATGGTGGTCACAGCTCGGGCAGGAGAATCGCGCTCTTGCAACCAAGTGCAAGAACTTTTATTTCCAAACTTCAAAGGGGCAAAGGGGCAGGTAGAAAGGGGAGGAGAGGGGGCAAGTCCCTCACCAAACACCAATAAGAAAACAACAACACAAAAGCAAGATACAGTTACAACTTTTGAATGGGATTATGAAATCCCGCTGTCAAGCGTAGTCCTGAGAGGTCTTGCAATGATGCTGAAAGGAAAGCCGATAAGGTCCATTCAGGAAATCCAGGTGGGCTCGCTACCGCACCCAGTTATCTTCTTTATCAGATGGCTGTTTCCTTCAGTACTGCCCTGCGGCTCCCGCTCACTCATCTTTGCCAACAAAGAAAAGTTCAAACTGTCCAATGAGTGGGTCCCCTGCCACGTGCTTCCAACGGCTGGGGACCTCTGGAGTGCCTACGCAACAGATTTTGATTTACTGCAAGTCAAAAGGGGTCTTTTGTTTTTTGCTTAAGAAGTCGGCTGGGTGTTGGTCTAAGCTGCATTCCAGAGCCAAGTTCCTTGTCCCTTAATATCAGCCTCTATAGGCTACTGTTTTTTGCCTAACAGACACAAATTTCAAAAATAACATTTCTAAACTTAAACATTAGGGAAACCTTAAGGGATAAACACATATACTTATAGGCAAGACTCTCCTAAATTAACAATAACAAAACCTTAAACTAATCTGGAGAACCTAGTCAAACAAAAATCCTAAACAGCGGGCACATCATAAATTGAACTCTAAAGGGGCTTTTATTACAACCTGGAAGGGCATAAATAAGAGGGAAACCATACAACATTGGCATAATCGCACGTTCATGACCTTTGGAAGCCTAATGAAGGCTTCTGAGCCACACAAGTCTCCGCGTCCAGGCATGGAGCCAGGGTAGTCACATAACTTGACTCAGGAAAATATTCTGTTTATTTTCCTGGTCGGTAACAATTTCACTCATAAAAATCACCCTTATTGTATTGTAGTTATATATAGTTTATTGGTTTTTATGTGCCTGGCAGCTGTCATGGTACAGCTAGATATATTATATTATGATGTGTTTATTCTGGAGCTGTTTCAACAAATCTTTCTGTTGAGCCTCTAATAATTGTTGGCAAGGACTTAGAATAAATGAGATAGGAGCACCCACTTCCTATTAGAGCAGCAATTGAAGGGATGTATTGTCGAAGGCTTTCACGGCCGGAATCACTTGGGTGCTGTGTGGTTTCCGGGCTGTATGGCCGTGTTCTAGCAGCATTCTCTCCTGACGTTTCGCCTGCATCTGTGGCTGGCATCCTCTGAAGATGCCAGCCACAGATTGCAGGCAACGTCGAGGCTATATTAAATGCTGTTCCCATACAGTAAACCACACAACACCTAATGATTTCGGCCGTGAATGCTCTCGGCTCATCTATCGAATAATCCCTCTGAAGATGCCAGCCACAGATGCAGGCGAAACGTCAGGAGAGAATGCTGCTGGACACGGCCATACAGCCCAGAAACCACACAGCACCCAAATTGAAGGGATCTTATGTGACTCCACCCACTGTTCTCACTGAAGAGAACCTTGATGACAAGAACTTCACAAGTGCTGCTAAGCCAAGCCCACTGCTGCATATACAGTCTTTTTCTAGATATTTTCTATAAGTTTCACCAGACTAGTTTTACAAATTAAAACATATCAATTGCATTTGTTCTACCAAGCTTGACAAAGAGAACATGTTTAAGTGAATGCACCATCTGTTTCCACTGCTTTTGTGTCTTAATGTTGTCATTCACTGTTCTCTCATACACTGTCCACATGCATGGGTGCACATTGTACATTAATAGCAGGCAATGTGAGCAGATGCTACAACTCCAATTGTATTTATAAAAATGCAGTGGGTCCTATTCAATTGTTTTGAGGTGTGATTTGAACTATCATTACAGGATTTATCTGAAAGGTTTTAAGTCAAAACATGATTAATCTATTATGTCACTTTGCATGAGAAATGATAGAAATAGATTTCCTTTTGCAAAGATTGTACCATGAAGTTTTGATAAAAAAAACCACCCATCCATGCATGTAGAAATGGTATCTGTCTCAAAATGCATCATGACAATTGATTGTCATAAAGAAAGTTTTGATTAATAGTCACAAAATTATTAATTACCATGGTAAAGTAATCAACATGTTGGGTTAAATCCTCAGAGACCCAGATTTAAATTTACATTCAAAGCTCACCTTGGACTAGTCACATTTCCTCCGTCTACCTTAACTCAGAGAGTTGCTGTTAGAAAACAAGGAAATGGAAAATTGTGTTTGTTGCCCTGAGCTTCCTGAAGGAAGGGCAGAATAAAATCCAATTCAGAGCAGTATTCAAGCTAAAGGGAAAATAAGGGTATGAAGAATTCCAAAAACATTCTGTTGAAGCCGGAGATGGAGGCTTCTCGTTAGGGTTGTGTTGGATAAATTTAGCAGAGTAAAGCAGAAGAGACAGAATCACCCTTTTAAAAATATATAAATGAATTTTATTAGCTATTAGGAAGGGTTACATGGAGAGAAAATAACAAGACCTTTCTATTCTAGCCCTACAAGACTCTGTCCAATGGTTACATACTTGGTTACATACTTCTACCTCATGGTTTCATATCATGGCTATATTGCTCTCCCACATGTCTTCTACATCGTTGTGTGTTCAAACAAAGAAACATACTTTACTTTATAACTTCTGCCTACATGACCACTTGCATGCTAGCTATGTCGGATCAACTGACCATCAGCTTAATCAATAGACTGGCCATAAAACTGTAACCTCAGTAACTAGTTTGCAGGCACACAGTTAACTCTTTCATGTCTGAGTTGTGCTAGACACTTGCAAAATACCAACAGGTTGCCAACCTACTTGTTGGCCATGGAGATCTCCTGGAATTATGACTGATTTGCAGACTACAGAGATCAGGTTCCCTGGAAGAAAGGGCAGCTCTAGAGGATGGACTCTATGGCATAATACCCTGCTGAGGTCCCTGCTACCCCCAGACCATGCTGTCCCCAGGCTTCACTCCCAAAGCGCCAAGAATTTCCAATATTGAGTTAGCAAACCTACTCAGAGCCCCTTCTTACTGTGTAGAGGTAATGCATTGGAACTCCTTGTTTGTCAAACTAGGACATGCTGGAGTACTGCTCTTTAGCAACAATAATTTCACTTTCCACTATCAATAAAATCTGGTTCTCATTATAGCAGTCAGTTCAGTTCAAGATTACCTCCTGATGTTCCTTTTGCATTTATTTTTAAAAAATCAGTTGGATCTGTAGCTCATAATAGACCCTTTTCATGATATATTATAAGGCCCATGTGGCTTTTTTTTCTGTGAGAGTTTCTTGATTAATCCTCCATCATCCATGCATTTGTCACAGGGTACTGCCTGCTGAGAAGTGCAGAATGTGACAGATTACACCCAGGTAAAAGGGTTAATTTTTCAAAGGTGCAGAAAAACTGGCCTTATCAACACTTAATGAAAATGTAGACACCTCCTGGTTGACTGGCGGAGACGCAGTTAGCCTAGAGCCACAGGTAGGGGGACCAAGGGACTATAAAAACAGGGAACAGCCTGTCAGAAGGGGGAGAGAAAAAAAGGTTTTGTGAGAGAAGGAGCAGTTTGATTTTTGGGAACTGAGCTCTTGAACTGGCAAACAGAGGGTCACAGTTCTGGGCAGGTGGTCAGTCAAACTCTATCTGCGAAACAGATCCTTCAGTCTGGAGATTGTGTCCAGTGGCAGTGAGGCCAGTGAGAGACAGAGAAAGGAAGGCTAGGTGCCCAGATTCCTCGAAAGTAATCTCAGACTGTCAGGGAGAAACTGTGGTTGTTATAGGCTAGATAGCCTGGTTCTCTGAATTAGGGAAACTTCACGTGGGGGCCCTCCTAAAGTCAGTGACCATTCCCTTTTGGTGATAAAGGGCGGGTGAACTAGGAGTGTGCTTGACTGCGGGTGGAAAGAGACACCTGTGGGTGAATAAGTCTGTTCTGAAACTGAAACCTGTAATAACTAAGAAGAAGAAAACTGTTCTGTAACATCTAAGTATCTGCCTAAAGTAACGCTTATGTGCCTCTCTGAACCATTCTAAGAGGAGAAGTCTGTTAAATAAAAATCCAGTTTGTGTTTTAAACTTTCAAGAGCCTCTCTATACATTCCATTTGGTTCAGTTTCTGGTGGCAGTTTTATATTTGTAGTTTAGTGTCCTCTGACAGGATTTTCTGTTTAAGAGGCCTGTGTGTGCGTGAATTGAGGGGAGTGTCTTAGTCCAACAAAGTCAGCTATCCAAATATCCCACCCTCAGGAACAGGCTTCCCTCCCTTTTTGGGGCCTCTATCTACCCTCAGGGAGTGGGTGCTGTTACACAGAACATGGGAAATGATCTCCTTTCACCAGCAGAATGTGTGTAGAATCAAATCAACTGTAGAGGTGCCATTTACGACTTTTGGGTGGTAAATCCCTGCAGAAACACCCGCTTCTTGCATGGGTGCTGAAAAGAGTAATGAGAGGAACTGAGTGGGAACATCATTTATGACTTGGAACTGATATCACTATTACTCTAGGATTGTGCCAGTCTCTATTGTTTTACCACAGAGATTGGTTAAATCTTTGAGCATCAGTGACATGAGTTTCAGGTTGTAGCCAAAAGTGATATTAATAAGTTGACAAAATCTTTTCCCCTGTCTCCCACCCTCAGTTTCCTTGGGTTTTCAGACACACACCTCACAACCCTATTCAACCTTATACATTAGATACTTCACAAGTGGAGCTTACAAGGACTTGCAGGGAGCATTTCATTTCCCCTTTCCCAATATTTCCTCTTTCCCTTTCTTGAAAGCCCCCAGACCTTCTCCACATTTCTTGCTTCCTTCTCTCCCAACAGCCCACCTTCACTTATCTGCCCCTCTGCCTTCAGAGTTGCTTCTCCACCTGCTCCCAGCAGCTTCTTCCTGGGAAAACTGTGGCCCAGTTGTGTAGTTTCAGTCACTGGGTCATACACTTACATGGAAGGGAACCCCCAAGGATTCCCTGTACTCACCCTTCCCTGTACTCCTACTCTATTTCCTTATTCTATCATCCTGGCAATCCCCATATCCTCTTCCTTTTCTCTGCCTCATTCTCTCCTCAGCTTTTTACCAACCTACCTTTTATCTACCCCTTATCTTCAGCTACAGTTATTATTTATTTACTTCATTTATATCCCTCCTTGGAGTTTATAAGCCTTATTGGAAAAGATCAATTTGTGTCCTCTTGGGAAAAGGTTATTGTAAATAGACTGTATCTTTTGGACTTTAATCCCAACAAGGCATATAAGATGAATGAAGTCAAAGTAGTGATGGGGCTTATATTAGTGTGATACTGCTTGTGGTCTTTTGGCTTTTAAAGCAATATCATTTTAGTAAGTTAAGTAAGGTATACCCGTCCTGCACAATGGGGACCAAGCAGCTTACACCATTTTCCTGTCCTCCTTTCTATCCTCACAACAACCCTGTGTGGAAGATTAGGCTGAAAATATGTGAGTGGTCTAAAATTGCCGAGTGGGATTCAAATCTGGGTCTCCCAGACCCAATTCTGCAGTTCTAACCACTGCACTGCACTAGCATTCATAGGATGGCTGCTGATGAACAGCAGCAAACAGCCAAGCCTATGTAAGCCAGGCAAGTCAAATTGTACCAAGTCATCTAGTGATTGCTGTTAGGTTTGATTACTCTTTCCTGAAAGGCCAAAACAGTCCTGGAAAGAAATCTGCCTCCTCCCCTTGCCTTGAACTCACAGAAACTGAAAGCTGGAATTCTGTGGTTGTCTAGCAAAAGCCACAGAGGGAACCCATTGCTTAAAGCTAGAAATGTTCCATTTATCATTTTGGGCTTTCTTTCCAACTTTTTTTTTAGATGTCATATTTTTTGCAAACCCAGGACCCTTTATATATTTGTAGATAGATCCATCCTGCCCATTTACAGCTCTAGCCACCAGATTTAAGTATTCAAGGTTTGCCAACTTCCCTATTAATTTGCAAATGATTTATTTATGTAAAATATTTATAAACCACCTTTCTCCCTGCAGAACTCAGGGTGGCTTGCAATATAAATTAAACAATTATTTATAAACAATTAAACAATTAAAAGGCGCAGAAAGTTTTCCCATTTTAAAAACTCCAGTTAGGACTGCCAATAAATAAAAAACTACATCTGAGAAATACAATCCTACATAAAACTGTCTTCAATTGCCTCCTGAAAGTTGAAACAGAGGGAACTAGGGATACCTCCCTAGAGAAGTTGTTCCACATTTGCGTTATTTAATTTTCCAAAATAGAGAATGAACTTTCATGTCCTATGAACCACACATACAAGATTAGAATTCTTACCAGATGCTCTTGGTAAACTCTTTTGCTTCACAAACTAGAGGGTTGAATGAATAGCATGAGTGGAAGAAAGGCCTGTTTACATTTGACAAATATGACTCTAACAAAAGCCATGTATGATAATGGAAGTTCAGTAATTAGTCTCTAATCTACTTATGGAGAACTATGGAAAGCTGCCCCCTTGCCTTATATTTTACTGAACTGGGTTTTTAAATGTCTGTCATTGCTTTTAGCAGACAGGACAAACCTCTGTAAGTAGAGGCATAAAGTAAGGCTTTTCTGACATGCAGAAAAATCATATCACTAACAGCTCTTGACACTACCATGCCATTACATGGTTGATATTCCCTTTGCCCAGAAAACTCCCCTAACTTATCACAAAGCACAACGCTGAAAGGACCCCATATATTCTGCTGAACCATCAACATTTGATTATATTCTGTGTGGAGACAGCAAGATGGATGGGCTTCTACACAGTATCCACTGAGCTTTGTTTCTTAAGATTTATGGTAAACACACCTGTTTAGCATAATAGTTGTGTACTTCAAATGTGCACCAATTTATCTTTGTCACATTCCTACAAGACGGGAAAAGATTATTATGCCATTTTATCAATAGTGGACTAAATTACAGGGAGTCTTGGGGTATGTAAATATTTAGGGCTGTGGTGTAAGACGTATGGACTTCAACAAGATGATTCCAGGGTAGATCATTGAGCTATTCCTTAACTCAAGAATGCTATTATAGACACAAATACACACACAGAGGATTTAAATAAATGTTTGTGGCTACAAGTGACTAGCAACAGTTATATTACCAGTACCTATCACTTCAGTGATGATTTACTTCTGTACCTTCCTTTTCAAGTTGTCAAACACTCCTTTTATGCCCCATTTCTATCTTTTGCTTGTGAACTTCTATTCCTATATTTTCATTTTGATTCATATGTACCATGTTTGAAACAAATCTATGGTTCCAGGTGGCATTTATTTTCTCCTCTACTCCATTTTAACTTCACAAAAACCCTTTGAAGTGGGTTAGGCTGTTGACAGACCAACCTATGGTGAGCTAAGGAAACCCTATTGAAAGACAGTGGTGTTTTTACCCATTTCAGCCAATTATTGGGGTGCCTAGCAATGCAATGCCAAAATAGGTAGCCCATTTCTTTGCATTGGTTCTGTGTACCCACAAGGAAAAAGAACTATGTCTGGACTTTTGCCCCCCCAAATCAGCCTTGCTGTCATGCTGGATCTTGGCAACCAGCAGAGGAGTATCAGGGAGCAGGGAAGGTCCACAGAATTGGCTGAAGTACTTTCGTTTTCTCGAGAAGAGACTTTCACAGCTAAAAGACTTTATCTCAACTTCTGACCTTGGGTTCATCTTACACTCCAGCTCTTCTTGCCTTCTGTAGTTCAGGATAGTATTATGGGCTAGGGAGGGTGGAGGAGGAATGGGGTTTGATATACTGGGGTTGTTTGAAAGTTCTGGCAGAACCAGTTTTTTCCCTCTTACTCATGTATCTACCAATAAAGGCTTCTTAACTGTCAAGTTACAGTCTGGCCCCTTCCGCACGGAGGCGGAAGGGCTTGGGTCGGCGTAACCGACACCGACCCGACAACGCCGGGACCGTCTGCATGGACGGTCCCAGAAAGTACCGGGAAGACAGCGCCGCTGGGCGCCGTCGCCCGGTGGACTCACCTGGTCTCCGGCCCTCTGGTGTGTCGCCGGGGGCTGGGGACACGCCTCCCCTGCCCTGCGCGCCTGCTGCAGCGTCGCAGAGCAGGGGCGTGATCCCCAGGCAGCGCCGCTTGAAGGGCGAGGAGACCAGGTAAGTGAAGGGAGGGAGTGGGGAAGCTGGAGCGCTGCGTTCGCCGCGGCAGCGGCTCCAAGCCGGCATTTCCCAACAACCTCGCCAATGTCCTCTCCCACCTTGCCCAGCAGGGGTGCAGCCTGGAACACCCCTTGCACACAATATTCATGCCCACCCAGCTTGGCCTCCAAGTAGTCACAAGAGGCATGGCCAAGGCAGAGGCCCGGCCTGTGGCCAAGCCCAACCTCCCCCTCCCCCTTGGCAAGGAATTGAAAGCTCTTTGCAAAACGCTCTCTGCTGATGAAAAAAGGTGGGGGTTCTTGAAGAGCGGGGAGCTGGGTTGGTGGAAGGGGGACAAGTTTTACATCCCCGAGCCCCTTAGGGCCAAGGTTCTTTCCGGTTGCCATGAAGTAAAGTCGGCGGGCCACTTTGGATTTGTGAAAACACTACACCTAGCCCAGCGCCAGTTTTGGTGGCGTTCTCTTTGCAAAGACATGGAGGCCTATGTCAAGGGATGCCCTATGTGCGCCATGGCGAAACATGTTCCAGGCTGACAACCAGGCTTGCTCCAGCCCTTGCCCACACTTGAGGTCCCTTGGAAGGTGATCTCGAAGGACTTCAATCTCCCCTCTAGCAAAGGGAAGATAGTCATTTGGGTGGTGGTGAACCTTTTCTCCAAACAGGCCCACTTTGTGCCCTGTGGGGGGATCCCCTCAGCACGGAAACTACTGAAGTTGTTCATTCAGCACATTTACCACCTCATGCTGCTCCAGTCAAAGTAATCTTGGATTGTGGTAGCCAATTTAGCTCCAGGTTTTGGAGGCAGTTTATGAAACTCTTGGGCGTGGAATAAAACCTCTCCTCGACATACCATGCAGCCACAGACGGCCAGACCCAATGCATCAATGCAGTGCTCGAACAGTACCTAAGGTGCCTATAATAATGCCATGCACTCCAGCATGGGGAAGAGTCCCTTTCATGTTGTCTATGACCAGGAAAGCAAGGGGGGATGTCCCGCCCAAACCGGGAGATCTCCAGGAATGGGTGGCTTCCATTCAGGCTTCCTGGAAAATGGTACAGGAGGCCCTGTGGAAGGCCAGGGAGGACTATAAGAAGAAGGCTGACCACAAATGGTGCCCCGTCCTTTACGCAGTGGGTGATTATGCATACGTCTTCACAAAAAACTTGAGGGGCCTCCCCGGTACCTGCAAGCTAGGGCACAAGTTCATTGGACCCTTTAAGGTGTTACAGGTAATCAACCAATTGGCCATGGAACTCGAGCTACCTAAGAACTTACAAGGTGTGCACCCTGTCTTTCATTCTAGCCTCCTCAAGAAAGCTGCTCTGAGTGACGTTTGGCACCTGCCTCCAAAGCCTCCGGACCCCCGCCTGGTTAAGAGTGAGCTGCATCATGAAGTAGCCAACATCCTTCGGGGATAGGGCGGTATACTAAATTTAATAAATAAAATAATAATAATAATAATCCTGGACTCCCATCTCCACCAGGGCCGCCTCCAGTATCTACTGGCCTGGACTAACTTACCACCTGGTTTCAATGAATGGGTCCACCTGATATGGCTCCATCTGATAAAAGCTTTCCACTGAGTGTACCCTGACTGCCCATGGGGGAGGGGGCTTTAAGGGGAGCAAAATGTCAGGCCTGTGCGATTCTTGACCTGGCAGCTCGCACGTCCGCTCCAAGGCCACAGCTGGCCCAGCCCTTATCTCTGCCAGAATCTGAGGAGGTTTCCATTCTTCTGTATATAACTAGTGAATAGAGCTTAAACATTCCTCCTTATCTATCATTTTCCGAACCGACTGTCTCATAACAATACCACTGTTCTCACTGTCTTTTCTTATGCGCTGTTTTGGGAATGTGAGGGAGGGGGGAATCACAGATTGAGTTATCTTGTAATTTACAGGTATAAACTGGTGTTCAGAGAGCAAAGCTTTCTGAACCTTGGACTGACACAGTTCCAATAAAGCTCTTGAAACTTTCCGGAATCTGTGCTTGTTGACAGGCGTAACAGACCCTTCCACCCAGGCACCAAAAATCTGCCCCCAACAGTCCAAAAATGGCACAGAAAGGTACCAAAACTACACCAGGCACCCCAAACTTTGCCCCAACAGCCCAAACAAAGGAACATAGAAAGGCTGGCACGCACCCATTGCCTGATTCTATAGAATTATATATCTCACTGACACAACATAATTCCTGCAACAGCAACAGAATGAAAAGTAAAGTTTTTTTTTTAAAAAAAATCTAGGCAGGCAGGCAGGCAGGCAGGCAGCCAGGCAGGCACTAACACAGCCATAGCCGGATATTGCTGAAACAGGCAGCCCTAGAGCCAGGCAGCCGCAGCGGAACACATGCACCGGAGCCGAGTGAGCCTGCCACTACTAATTCAAACTTATAAAGCCTCACAGGACTGACTCAGCTCCTGATTGGCTGGCAGGGCAAGATGGTGCAGGATTGACCAGTTGAGCCTTGTCCCTGCCCTTTTGGTTCTCTTCCCTACTGCCTCTCTCGTTGCATGTCTGGTGAGGGAGAGAGGAGCCAGGAAGGAAGCAGAATGCATGGTTGTGGCCGCTAGCTGCTGCTGCTGTCAATTTGGTGAAGCCCAGCCGAGGGAGGATGAGCAGCTCTGCAGGTCATACCACACCTGTCCATCTTTCTTGCCCAATTGCTGGCCTGCCCTCTCTCTCACCATCCCCTGTTTGCCTTTCCTGGTCTGCATGGGGAGGGGAAGGGAAGGTATGTGTGGCCAATTGTGCCCCTCAAATGACTGAGGCAAGTGGCGCCTGGGTCATGAGACCCCCCTGCCCCTCAAGATATGTCCAAGGTCACTTGGATGTGATCAGAGCATGCCTCACTGTAATCAGGTCACACTTTTTGAGGAATTGTCATAGCTGGTGAACCAGTCAGAGCTGATAAAAACTGGCATGGTCCACTGAGGAGACCTAAGCTTCCAACCACTGCAGTAGTATATAAATATAAATATTTTATTAATAGTGCTTGAAAATATGTGGGGTTCAATGCAAAGGTCATTCCTCCCCCCATAACTCACTTCTGCTAGAGCAGGTGGAATAATTTTCATAATTTTCCATTACTCTCCAAAATGCTCTTCTTGGAGGACATGGTCATGAACAGAATGGAAGAGTGATGTGGTACCTAAGTGATGTGCTGCTATGCAGTGGGAAGAGAGATTGAGCAAAAATTACTTTCCCTGCTGTTGGTAGAAAATCATCTTTGGATCCAACCATGTACTTAAGTATGGTCATTATTTTTAGATATCTTACCTTGCCCAAGCAACTGACTTCATCTTTTTATCCAGCTTACACAAAAAATGATCCATATCTTCTAAGATGTATAAAATATTAAAGCAAAATTAAGCACATGGGATTGTGCAGACATTATGCAATGCTACCATGAAATACTACATTAAAAAGGTGATTGTATGAAATTGCAATTATTAATTGAGTTTTCTGATAATGAACATTTGCGAGCTGTGAAGTTGGAACAGCTTCTGTTCAAAATTAAGGTCAGGAGGCACTTGTTAATGAGAGTTGTCACCACTCTTTAATATGTAATGATGTCAGAAAGAAAATAACTATCCTTCTGCAGAGTGCTAGTTTGACAGAATGGCATGCTGGGTATTCTAATAATAATGGCACACTGCTGCACCACTTTCCTGGGACCTATCATTAACTTGACTGTCTGGTTTTGTTCGCATTTGCAAGTGCCTATCACAACCAGCCACAAAAGTGTTAACTATCTGTGAATAAACAGGATGTTAAGGTAACATTCTAATTAGCTGACCTGTTGATTAGCTATTGGGCAGTTTGATAGCTTGAAGTTATAAAGTTGATTTGTTTTCTTTGTTCTTTCAGTCAGTCAGTCAGTCAGTCAGTCCTGTAAATATGTAACAGTACAGTATAGTATTTATTGTTTTATTTCCATGTTACCCTGCTCTTTTAGCTAGTAATCCTTATAGAATGCAACTCACTTGTATCTGGGTCTTTATTGATATCTGCTAAACTCTGCTCATGTATATCCGCTAAGAGTTTTACGTTGGCATTCTTCACATTTTTTATTTGTTGAATGTTGATGCTATATACATTCCTGATTATTCATATGCCATAACAACAGCAAGTTTCTGTCCAATTCATACTTTCAAACGACCAAGGAAAAATAGTCTGGCTCATTCCTGTTATTTATAGTTCTTTTAGAAAATGTAAACATGTATATGTAAAAACAAGGAATAATCCATGTCTGTTTACCATTCGCATTATGATCTTGGCGCATACCGGTATGAAAATAGAGCAATATGACTTAGCCTCCAGCCAGTCACCCTAAGTTACATTATTTTGATAGTTTGCAAAACAACTCTTCTGGGTTGACAGAATTCTCAAATGGTTTGCTCTTTGTCCAATATGCCATTTGGATTTCATTTCAAATTCAGATTGTCCTAGGAGGGGTGAACAATTAATATCTGTTTTTGTCCATATGAAAAAAGAATACATATTATTTTGGGGGTTGGGCACATGTTGACAAGTTGAACCTTGGGAGAAGCAACAGCCCAGGCATATTCCTAACTGACTGCAGAGAAAGACCAAAAAACACTCTAGTATTAATGAGACTACAGAGTACTCATGAACAAAAAGTGCCACTTGGAGAGGCTAAGAAAGAAGGCATCCAGTTTGAGTAGGCAAGAAATAGAGACTCAGGAGTCCCATTGGGGGTGTTCAATTTGCATTACTATAAACTCTTAACCTAGTGCAGTTGGTTAAGAATGGGTTACTCTCAGCTTCCCCACATGGATAACTGCTCACAGAGATCTAATTCAGTAGCTGAAAAATAATCTCTCTATTTGAGAAGGAAACATGGAAACGGGGATATCAACAGAAAATGGAGCCTGGGGCAAGCTCTCAAATTGTGCCCCCAAACATTTGACACTTATCTTTTACATAACTGTGCTATAATATCAGCTGCACCTTCCTTGCACCTTACAAATTAAATGCATCATAGTAATATCTGCCTGGGCAACGTCCTAATCAGTTCTGAAACCATTAATGAATGAACCCTATTCCTTAAAAGCTCATTTAAAAACATATTACAAAATTACAATATTTTTTAAATTAAAAAGCACAATCTGACAGATTACAAAGTAATAAAACAAGTGAAGGCTTTTTGCAAAAAATAGTCGATAATTTATGAATTTGCAAAAAATAGTCGATAATTAATGAATTTGGAAGGAAACACATTGCCGCCTCTTTAAGGGTGAGTGTCCCACTGCCACCACTTGTTTGAAGATAGGGGAAACCATCCATTCTCTCAAGGAGATCTTCACTGTCTTCTTGACCCAGTCAGTCATGCCCCTCCCCCAATATATTCAAGCAACCAGAAGGAGGACTCCAAATTGGTGCAGATGCTAGAGATTTTATTTGCAAAATGTTGGACAAATTGGTCACAGTAGAACACCAATAGGTTGCCAACTCCAGCATGGGAAATTCCCTGACATATGGAAGTGGGTTTTAGAGAGGGTGGAGTTTGGAAGAGGGGATCAAGCTCTGTAGAGATGCATTACAGCAACCATTTCCTCCAGGGGAACTAATTTCTGCAGTCTAAAACTACTGCAGACTATTTCAACCAGAAAAATCAGCAATAGCAGAACACATGATAAACCAACCTGGACACAGAATATTATTTGAAAACACAGAAATTCTGGACCACTCTAACAGCCACTACGTCAGACTACACAGAGAAGCCACTGAAATCCACAAGCACATGGACAATTTCAACAGAAAGGAAGAAAGCATGAAAATGAACAGAACTTGGCTGCCAGTGTTGAAAAACACTAGAGTCAAGACAGTGACTAATCAGCTCCACACAAACAAAGGATGACTATAGACAATATACAATCAAAGGGAACAAAGACCAGGCTACTTCTATTCAGATGCCCTCACCTATTGACCTTGCTATCTTCATTGTTACTCACCTACTCCATACTTCATTGTTACTCGCATGCCAGGCTACTTCTATTCTGATGCCTTCACCTATTGATCTTGCTATTTTCATTGTTATTCACAGGTGTATATATACTCCACTTGCTTTCCTTTCCTACTATCAGATCCTCTGAAGATGCCAGCCACAGATGCAGGTGAAATGTCAGGAGAGAAGCACCTCCTTGCCCCGCCAGGATTGGCCCTGCAATCCTGCAAGTTTTCAGATGCACACCTCTGATGGAGGTGGGGGGTGGCCCAGCAGAAGCCTCATCCATGCCCAGAGCTTGGCTCCCCATCCAGTCAGAGAAAGTCCTAGCATTTCTCAGGAATTCTGGGATCTGTGCAGTCCAGTCTGAAAACTTGCAGGATTGCCCGGCAGGGCAAGGAGCTGCTGCCCACTGCAACCTTGAATTGCTCACAGTGGAGGATATTCTCTCCTTGGACTGGCCACGCTGCAAAGTTGCTGAGAGAAGGAATGAGGAGCGGAAAGTAAAAGCAGCAGGAGCCCGGGAGAGGTTGCACAAAGGGCAACCCAGGCAGCCACCCAGAGGAGTGAGGAGGAGGGCTGCCAGCCACCCCGTGCCCTGTGCGGATGGAGGTGGAGGATGGAGGAGGTGCATGCGAAAAGAAGGCCTTGCGAAAAGAAGGCCTTGCAAAAGTGGACAGAGGCTCCTTGCCCCACTGGGACTTGCAATCCTGCAAGTTTTCAGGCTGGACTGCACAGATCCCAGAATTCCTGGGAAGTGCTGGGACTTTCTCTGACTTGGTGGAAAGCAGAGCTCTGGGCGTGGATGAGGCTCCTGCGGGGCTGCCCCCCCCTCCTTCGGAGGCACACGCCTGCTCGCAGCCTCCGATAGAGGTGAGGGGGCAGCAGCAGCTGGCCCAATTGGGAGTGGCAAGCTTCTGGGCCAGGCCTAGGTGCTGCCACCCCCCCCCCACTTTTTGGAGGCTGTGCCTGCCCTGGGAAGGGTGGGAGCCAGCCTGCAGCTGCCAGCAGGCAGTGCCTGCCATTCTGTCACATGGGGAACTGCCGAGATACCCCATATCCCCATTGACAGCAGGCCACTGCTCAGTGGATGCAGGGTGCAAGGAGGGGGGTATGGAGGGCGATGTTGTGCACCCCACATGACTGACTGGCCTGTACCCAGGGACCTGTGACCCCATATGTCCTTTTGGCCAGTATGCCCCTGTTTGTAAGAATGGACATGTTAAATAAGAGAGATAATCAATGAAAGGTATTCAATTGTCTTGGTATTTACTGATTAGCAGACTCATGAAAGACCAGACAAAGGAAGCTGTAATAACGAAATCACATTGACTTTAGAATTCCTCAGAAAATATTTACTCTTTGGCTGCTTGTACTAGTTCTGTTTATTTTGGGGGTTTTCACTGTATCCTTCTTTGCAAATGGATTTCTGAGGCCAGAGTGACTGCAATAAAGTCTTAAATTGCCAATGTGTGGACAAGCAGAGATATTACTTTTGTCATTCAATAATTTTTTCATTTTTTTTCCCACAAGCCACCAAATCAAATTTAAAGTCTCTGAATTAAGGAATAGTGTTGCTGGAAGGTCACAGGAGTGAAAAGACAACAATATGTCTCAATTGCCCATGGATTATTTACCATTCATAGATGATGGCAAACTGTGTCTACAACCTACTACTTTTTTCAGCTAAATTTAATGACAACATCACAACAGGCATCTACATTGGAGGCACTTTTTATTCCAGGCAACAATCCAATGATCTTCCACTTTCTCTGTCTGACTAGTATGCAATCCCAATATCATCATGTCTTTTCCTGGAATATAGCCAGCTGGCAATCCACTGTTTTTGTAAATTTTATAAAATAATTTCATACTATTTTCCTTCAGGAAACTTGGTGTACTGACCCCACTCCTCTTTACCTACTACACTCCTCTTTATAGACTGTGTTTTTGGTTGGACCAGCAGTGGCCTCTTGATTCTTATATTGACGGTTCCTTTCAATTTCTTACTTTCAATTTTTTTTATTTTCACACATAAAAGAAAACACACAAACATAAAAAGCACAATCCGTTACACATCATATATTGACTTTCAGCTATCCCATCTGTGACTGAACCTTAATTCGAGATTCATGCATATAATTAAAACATTAGTTCAGTAGTTATTTTTAAATGAGTTCTAGTGTTTCCAATAACTGTTTTCTTTTGATTTCAACCCCTGCCTCTACTTTCCTATTTGAATAGGTTTTCAAAAGATATTCCATAAAAGGTTTCCAGTTTTCTAAAAAAAAAAAGAAGGCCAAACTTCTGCCTCTTATTAGTGTTGAATATTCTGTAACTTTCAGAATCCAGTCTTCTTTTATCGGTATCTTATTATTTGTCCACTTTTGTGCAAAAAAAGAGTCCTTACTGCAATTGTTATATATAGAAGAAGAAGAAGAAGAGGAGTTTGGATTTATATCCCCCCTTTCTCTCCTGCAGGAGACTCAAAGGGGCTTACAATCTCCTTGCCCTTCCCCCTCACAACAAACACCCTGTGAGGTAGGTGGGGCTGAGAGAGCTTCGAGAAGCTGTGACTAGCCCAAGGTCACCCAGCTGGCATGTGTGGGAGTATACAGGCTAATCTGAATTCCCCAGATAAGCCTCCACAGGTCAGACGGCAGAGCTGGGAATCAAACCCGGTTCCTCCAGATTAGATACATGAGCTCTTAACCTCCTACGCCACTGCTGTAAATGTAAACAGCATTCTCTATTTCTTAGGAAAGTCCTCTCCCATAATTCCCAATAAAAGGGCCTCAGGTTTTTTTAATTGTTATCTTTAGAATATTTTGTACTTTTTAAAGTGTCATATCCCAAAAAAGTCTTAGTTTCTTTACACATCCACCACTTCTTACTGGATCAGAATGTAAATTTATTCAGGTTATTCATATTTCTGGTAAGCAAATTGGCTGTATCCTTTGTGTAAATGTATATATGCCGTCATGCAAGTCTTCTAATTTGTTTAATATTCTGGACAAGGTAGAAATATCCTTCCCTGAAGCAGACATCTTGCTCACAGGTGATTTCAATGCCAGAATAAGTTGATATTAATACTTATATTGATAAGTTACAGACCTTTCCAGCTTAATGTGTGTGACTTAGCCTGTTCAGGATTATGTCTGACAGAATGTTTCTGCATCTGTATCCCAGGATTAATTCTAGGCAAGTGCAATAACAGTATCTATTCAGTATCCCACTGAGGAAGGCAGCAAGTGAAAACGTGAGTATTTATCACAGAACACATTTGGGATTGGATGGATTTGGATAGCTAATTTTTTGTACTGCTTTACTCCTTGTATATAATCCAGAGTTGCCATAAGAATCTCCTTTGAGGAGAACATACATGTACAGAGTTTCCTTATAAGGTGTTCCCTAGGAGCTTTACCAGACATATAGCAGCAGCATCTGACATGCTGGATAGTTTTCAACCTGTCTTGACAACATGTCTTCCGTATTTGATTGGATTATTATTTATATGTGTATACCAGCACTGCTATGTACGTGACATAGGAAGTGATAAGCAGTATTCTGTGTAATGCCTTACTGTATATCATAATTGGTTCTCAGCGCTCCTTGTCATGGTGGGTACATTTAAATTCCACACTTACGTCCAACTGATGCACTCATGGAATTATCATCAATTTTTTCTGTACTTAAAGAGGGCAAGGTTTTCTTAGGTAAAGTAGTTCCCCATTTACTATATGGGGTTGAGATCTGCGGAGGGAATCAAAAGATGTTGGATCAAGTGGACATTATCTGGAATAACTTTGTGAGAAAAGTATTAGGTCTCCCTCAGGGTACTGTGGCAGCATACCTAACGATCGAGGCTAGTCTGCTTTTACTTTCCATGAAGGCTCATCTAAAGCTCTTGTGATTTTACCTCAAATTTGCTACTGCCTCTATTACACTGCTGGCCTCATATAGATATCACTTTTACCTGAAGGAAAACTGGTTCAAGGTCTTTATTCCTATTCTACAACTTTATGATTTACCTCCCCTCAAGAATATTAAAACTTGGGGCTATAATAAAATTTGTGAATGGGTAAACGATAAGGAAGCATGTCAGTACATTCAGTTTGCTCAAAATCCAAAGTTTCCAAGATGGTATTCTCACTTTAAGGCACTCAAAAAATCCTCATGATATTTATCTGAGCTTGAATGCATCACTTAGGCCCATTCTGCACGGGTCTCCACAGCAGCTGCACACCGGCATATATGATGCTGGCGTGGCCCCGGGGCCATTCGCATGCTGAGATGCAAGTGGCCCCAGAGGGGTCAAAGGGCATCATTGGCGTGTCTCCTCGTCTCTGTCAAGCTCCGCAGGGAGAGAAGGTAAGTGTGGGGAAAGCAGGAAGTGCCTAAAAGCGGCGCCTCCAACCCAGTGCTGTTTGCATGGCGCCGGCTGGGAAACGGTGCTTCCCAAAAGCCTCGCTCATTGGGCAAGGCAGGGCAGGAAAACAGCATTGCCCCACTGGTTTCAGAGGGAAAGCATGGGGCTGCCTCGCAGCCATGTGAACACCACCCATGGAACAGTGTAATTGGGATTGCATTCAGTCTAGACTGAGCCAAGTTTTCCACAGTCTGTGGAGTCAGATGAGGATTACATCTGTTTTCTTTTGATTGATGTAAACCGAGAAATATGATAGCGAGGACGCCCCTGAAATGCCTGGAGGAGAACATTTGCGCAAGACCTGAAAGCACTGAATATTCTATAGGAAGAGGCTGAAACACTTGCCCAAGACTGGAAATGCTGAGGAGCACTTGTTGCCTGATTTGCGACTTAGCATGGGAGGAGCTAACCAACTAAACCCAGCAATTATATATAGGGTTGGCTCTTTTATGCATTTATCAATTAAATTAAGGAAAAGTTTTGTGTTAGCCAACCTTCAAAAATAGATCTGCCAGTTTTGGTTTTGTCTATGAAATTGATAAGTGTATTTTATTTTGTTGTGTATTTTTATTTTACTGTATCTCTTTTATTAATTTGGTTGCATTTCACATTATTAAGACCTGTGACTATAACATTTAATAAATATTAAAATTTACAAGCCAAAGCCAAATCACTTTCACTTAAAAAAAACACCTTAGGATCAGTACCTGGAGAAATGGGGAGTATCTAATGTGTATTCAGAAATTCACTCGTGAAATCCTAAGAATCACACAATATGCATATAAGGAAAAACTATATATATTGTATATAGGTGGTATTCATGTTATGTATGTACAATGCTACAGACTGTGAGGGTCAGTTGCCCTTGAGTATAACTTCTGGTTCCTGTTAACTACCTCTTAAAAATACTAAGGAAGAGGGCAGGTGTATGTGAGATTCAAGGTTACATAAAGGGTCAAATGAGAAGTTATCATGGTTTGAGCTAACCTTGACATTCAGTTGCCTGTCCCCAATACAGACAGAAATGGTTGGAGTGACAGTTAACCATATTGCTGTTGGGAGATTGGCTAAGATTTGCAACGTAATGCCATTCTCCTGTTTTAACTTGTAGCAGATACAAATGAAAATATGTGCCATCTGAATTGTTCTTATTTCATTGCCTCCTACTGCACCATGGTAGATTAACAAGACAAATTTAGCCATCCCCTGTTGCTACTGTAATCAAAGTTTTTGCTCTCTCAATTTTGCTGTGTTTGTGAGTTTTCCTTGGGCAAGTGCTGAAGTTAATACTACACCAGATGGAGCTGTAGCCTGAACCAGCACAAATAGATTCCTGTATATGTGTGTGCTCATGTACATATGCACCCACTTAGATGCACGAGTGTCTGCAGATTTATCAGACTACCAGTTTAGAGAACACTTTTAGAAAAGATTGATAAGCATGTTGATGCCACTTTAATTTACAAGTATTTTCCCCGCCAAGTCACACAGTTCTTAAGAACCATAGCAGTGCATCCAGAATTTTGATTTTTATTGATAGAAAAAGTCTTCTCCTGAGCAATGAAGCTTATCTTCACTTTTATAGAGATCATCTCTACATTAACAGGTCACAGTCGACTACTGTTCCTCAATTTACAAGACAAAATGCTCATGCACTGGAATTTTTTTTACTCAGCAGGTTTTCCAATTTCAGAATCATCAAGTAGTCACCAGCTCCGAGGCATTATTAATCAGAGTTGTCACTGTAAGGCACTCTGAACTCTATCTCTTTTCTTTTAATAAAGAACTTGCAGCTGAACATGTAACCTTAAGCAAACCGAACAGCAAAACTAAGTTAGATCTAATTGTTCAACTATGGAATCAAATAATATTTCAGAGATTCTGGAAGAGATCTTCTTGCAGCTTTAAACCAAAGAGTAAGGGAATCAAGATTTATGTTGTAAAGTGAGAAGCATTTGCCCTCATGTTTATTGAAATCTTCTGTGTTACATCATAATTTCTTACATCTGGTACACAGCTCTAGATGTATAAGTCCAATTAAAATCAAAGGAACTGCACATCTTTAATTGTAGTCAGGCCTGCAATGGCAGAACCATATAAAACATGTAATAGAGTTCTCAAATTTAAGCTCTTCTCTGGAGATCATCCATTTACTTTGTGAGCAATCCACTCCCTCCACCATTCAGTCCTCTGTTCTGACAACCTCCTGGGCATCATGGCTCTTCTCTTGCACTCCCTTTACTCCTGGCATCACCTGACTAAACCAAATGGTTCAGTCAAATGGACCAAAACCCCAATTGGCATATTACCCTCTTTCCTCTTTCCTCCTTTCACCTTTCTTCCTTTCCAGCCTGCTTTATTTTTTCCTTCCTAGTACTCTCCTTTCAGCTTAATCTGGAGTTCTTCATCTTCCCTCTTCGCTCTCTCATTTCCCTTCTCTTTTGAGGACATCACACCTACATGTACAGGTAGCTTCTACTGGGACTTCACTGGGTAGATGCGTCCAGCTAAATGTGACCATTGGCAGAAAACTGGGAGATAAATCCAGTGCAGTAATTTTATATCATATTACACCTCTCATCATTTGATTCTCCCTTTTGATTATTAGTGAGGATTAGTTTCATAAACAATTGTAGGATCTGAATTGACAGTGATTCCTTTATTTTTTTTTAAATCTATCGGAAATCAATTCATTATGAAACATGAGTCTGAAAACTAAGCCAGTGCGCGAGCTACAGAAGATGCAATTGCCATCTTTTCTTTTCCACCAACTGTTTTAGGGGGAGACAAGAGCCAAGGACTAAAGCCAGCAACAGTGAAAAAGATCTAGAACAGATGTAGTAGCCAAGAATTTGTCTGCTATTGCTCTCAGTAGAAGGGAAAATGAGAGACAGGGTCATAACTGGCTACATCCTTTTTTGGTAGGGTTTTTTTTTAGCAGCAGATAGTTAGCTGTCTCTTTGAGTGGTCAAGTGAACTTGCCTTGAATTAGTGATGGTTTTGTAATAGATACTAAGGATTTGTTGATGTGATCCTTACATGATTTTAGAAGCCATAATGGGCAAGGATCCAGGGCACCAATACTGGACTTCACAGACCCCAGGAGCTTTTCAACATCCATCATGGAAACTAGATCAAAATTGTCCATAAATTGAATAGGCAATTCTTCCAGTGGACCTGTATTACAGTCAGCATCTAAATCAGAGTGTTTTCTTAACATTTTATTAGCAAAGGACTTCAGAAAAGTGTCACAATTAATTGTCTGGTCTTTATGCAGTGAATGCTAAAGTTTAGGATCAATAGATGCCATGTTACCTTAAACAATTGGGATGGCCCTGAATCAGCTGATGCAACTGTAACAGAGAACAGAGAGCTCTATAACATGATATCTCAGATTCAGTGTAAGCTGTCCACTAGTTCAATTTTAGATGTCTCCAAGCCCTTTTCAGATCACCCAGCTCCAAGGTAAACCAGGGAGCTGGGTTTCATGCCAAGGATGGCAAAGGCCTTCGAGGAGAAACCTTGCTGATAGCTTCCAGGTGTTTCAAATTCCATATTTCTATTGCAACCTCAACAGAGCACCTGTTTGGAATGCTAAAGCCCGTACAGTGTTCTGTAATCCAATAGGATTCATGAGCTTTCATGGGATGACCATTTTAACTGAGCCCCCTCTTCTGCTGGATGTTGGAGTCACAATGACCTTGGTTTTGAGTAGGCAGTGGCCAGACCAAGGATCAGGGTGAATCAAACCTGCTCTCAAAAGTTTCAGTGCAAAAGATTGTTAGAACAATTGGTTAGTATGCAAACTTCTTTTGGGAAATATATGAATTTTAACATGAGATACCTGATTAAAATCTATTATTTAAATGTATCCTTCTTGGTGATTTAAATCATGATTCAGATAAATGGTTTAGAAGCCAACTTATTTAGCCAAAATGGGGCATTCAATTTAATTGCTATCTCTAAAAGGACACGTTTGTTGCCAAATGTTCAGCTCAGATAATTTTTCAGTCTTGCAAGGAAGGAAAATTGAAGATGCCTTTTTTCTCTATTGCTAGGCAACTGAAGAACACATTTCTTTCCCCATGAACTCTTAACAAAATGCTTAGACTGTAACTAGAATAGGAAGTGGCAAAAGTGGGTGAGTGAGAGAACTCAATAGAAGTTTTAATAATTCTCCCTGTACCTCTTTGAAATAGACCGATACTTCCATTTTGTTCTGGAAATTGTGAGCTGCTGGCCCTGCGGGTGAAGTGCTAAATTAGTATCTTTCCCTGCACAACTCTTTACCGTGCTAATACATTGCTACAAAAATTTATTTTTCCAGGACAACAAACATGAACAAATGTGTTTTTAAAATTGAAAGTATTCTGCACGGGCTTAAACTATCTTGTATTATGTAGCAAATTAAATGACACATGGATCAAGTCCCAAAATGAAAATTTCTTACAGCTTATAATAAAATAATGCAGTGTGCACGCACCTATGTGCACTTTCACAGGAACTGATCTGTGAAATTTCCTTAAATTGGAGCCATCTGTTTTAGACTTACTATTTACACTGTGTAAAAGAAACAGTTAAACGAGTATAATTTAGTCTGAACAAATCACTAGTTCTATAAAACTGATGAAGCTGGCAGACACATTTGAGGACTAGTTTCAGCATTCTCCTAGCTGTTTACCTCTAGAGATTTGATTGACAAGGTGCCACAGAGTTCTACCCTATGTATTTAAGTTGCTTTGCTTTCATTAATATCCTTTGTGCTCCTCTTATGGAACTGCATGGTGGTTCAGTTCAGTTATGCTTAGGACCATGGAAAGAAGAGTGCAGTGAAAGCAGGCGTTTTAGAAACCTACAAAACAGATATTTTAGAAACCTACAAAAGTACAAGCTACAGGTGCTCAGTCATATATTTTGAATTTGCCTTTAGTGTTATTTGCATGACAATAATTTTACTATAAACACTCCATTCTATAATCTTCCTTCCGTTTTATCCTCCTTTTCAGCAGATGAATAAACTTTCTCTTATTTTGACTGGTCTGCCAAGTGGAGTTTTACTGTACTCGGATTATGTGTTACAAAGACTCAAATCAAGGGTTAATCTTTGGCTGTGATTTTTTAAAAATCCTTCTGAGCTTACTTAGTGCTATGCAGAGTAATGAGGCTGGGTAGTGTTTGCTCTCCAGGACACAGTGAAATCTGGATTTGGTGGAAGCTTTACCTTCCTCTCCCCTCCTTACCTTGTGACTATGGGGACAGGGTTCACATAAACATGGCAACTACATAAAGATGCCCAAAGATATATCACTGTATAAGTATCAGATACATTGGGTTGAATGCAGTCAGCTTTTTCATTCAGTCTTGCAGGATTATCTCCCTTACTTATCCCACCTGTGCATGCAAGTTCATAAAAGTTCTGTGATCCCTAATATAGTCTTCATGGGTGGTTAAGAGGAATCATCTTCTTTTCACCAATGGAATCCTCCTCTTTTCACCAGTGAAAAAGCTGGTGTGATCTAACCTATTCTCTCTTCCTCTCGTTCTCATATAGACACTCTCATTATGTATAGTGGTTAAGAGCAGTGGCCTGTAATCTGGACAACCGAGTTTAATTCGTCACTTCTCCATATGAGCAGCAAATCGTGCAAATCGTAATCTGGTGAACTGGATTTGTTTCCCAACTCCTACACATGAAGCATCCTGGCTGACCTTGGACTAATCACAGTTCTCTCACAACTCTCTCAGCCTCACCTACTTCACAAGGTGTCTGTTGTGGGGAGGGGAAGGTGATCGTTAGCCATTTTAACAGCCCAGTCCTGAGGGCCAGGGGAGTAGCGCCTGTATGTCAGAGATGGCACCATGGCACTTCCAGCGAGATTCCTTGGTAGTATAGAGAATGGAGGAATTCAAAACCCTCTCCGCCGCCAGGACTTCCCCAATGGAGCCCTATGTACTTTGCCACCCTTCTGGCATGCAGGGTTGGGTTTGCGACACAACTGGCTCCAAGCTGGGGTGGAAGCTGACCAAGATTTGCTCTGCCCCAGGAAATGTCTCCACCATGTTGACATGACTGGGGATAACACGAAAGCGCCAATGTGAGATGGGTGCTGTGGCCAGCTGTCACAGGGCACTGCAATGACCAGGCACCAGTGTATTTGCCCCTCCACTGGGATAAGTGCCCTGGGGAGGACATTTCTGGTGGCCTACTCCCACTCTGCCTCCAGAGAGGGATTTTGCCCCCCTTCTGGATTGGGCTGGCCACCTCCTTAAAAACTAAAGAAAACCAACTCATCACCATCATCTTTTTCTTCTTCTGTCTCTTTCTCTCACATACACAAATGCAAAACATATACACAGTATTACAAAGTCACAGGGAAGAGTTTGATTATGCCATTTATTTCCAGTGAAACCAAAGGATTCTACTACTGTGATCACAGAACATCTTCACATTTGATGCAAATATGAAAGAGCTATGTACAAAGTAATTGTGGCACTATTTTGGAACAAAAGGAAACAACCCATGACTCCAATATATAACGTAAAACAAGTACAATGCATACCCTTTTGTAAGCTCCAACTGCACTGCAGTTGCATTTTGAACACAAGTGCCACATTAATTATCATTCCATGAGACAAATTCAATAGAAGCATTAGACATTAGTTAATAGCAACATGTTTACTGCAGAAGACTAGTGCAATCTCATATACCTTTCAGTCTGATTATTTTAACCCTCCCAGTTTAGTGTATATATATATATACTTACATATAAACCAAATTCACATTGTAATTGAACAGGAAGAATTTACAATAAAGTCTGATAGGTAAACTCTCTTTTCAGATGTTATTTTTATTGTGTTCCCGAAGTACTGTGGACTGAAGGAGTAGAATCGTGATCAGGCAGAAAGGTTACTGTAGGAGTGGCTGTTTCTGGAAGCACAGGTGCAAGCACATGACGGCATACAGGACATGTTCCTGACTAAAAGGGGGAAAACACTGATTAATTGCAAAGGAAGGACATAACTTCACGTCAATTTAGAGGAAAGAACAACATGGAATGGGAAGAATGGAACCAAAAGGGTCAATCAGAAATTAACAGACTATAATGTTATTCAAAGCTTGATTTAGTTAATTTGATATGTAATTAATTGGCTTAGCATTTATTTGTAAAGTGCTTGTTCTTAGTGTGTTATATTGTCTTATGTTAATAAAATGATGGGTTACAAGTCTTATGCTCAGAACTATACAGTATTAAACAATTTTTTTTGGGTTTCATTTCACCAACAGATTTATTTACTGACTGCTCTAGTCATAATACAGTTTCATTGCTGTCCAGGATCTAATTCTATTTTTGATGCTATACTACAGCAATTCAGATCAAGGTACTCCATACAAAACATACAGTGTTTTTATTGCTGATGTTGTCTCCTTGCCAATCTAAGATAAATCCTGATACAGAACACTGAAGTGGTGTGGAAGTCCTGCCTTCAAAGTGGTTAGTATGAGAGTCTGCTAAACTGGTTGGCTTGACCTGAATTGCCCTGGTGCTATATGACAGCATCCTTATTATTACTGAAATTATTGTGCAGATCTTAATTCAAGTTTCTATTGAATATTTTTAAATACATCCATATGGACTGCACTATTTTCCTCAACACCGCTTCCATGAGAATTTCTGATGCCTTAGTTTTATTTATTAAGTACTGCTCATAAAAATGAACACAAACAATTATAATTCAAACAAACCAAAAGACTAATAAGAAGTTTGAAGGCAGGTAATACTGGTAATATCAGTGTACATGTGTGGGGGGAGAACAGCCTATTTGTAGTCTATAGCCAACTCAGTTTTGCTATTAAGCTCAAAAAGGTAGGTAAAGATAGGGTCTAAGGAGGCTTGCACATTTTAACCTTAATTTGTTACCCAGCTTAACTGGATTGCTGAAGTTTACAAGGTGTTACACTCTTTACAAGGTGTTATGTTATCAGTAAAATTACTGTTTGAATCACACAGAAAATCTCCTCAAACAGAAGGAATTTCTGTCACTAGACTTTCTCATCTCTCTCCTCCAAATCAAGGAACAAAATGATCAGTGGATATACAAACTCCTTCTTTCTCCCCACTGCCTGCATGTAATTTCTATTGTCCATTTAGCATTTACAAGTTTGTCATGAAATTGCAAACAGCAAATTATACTTCATACTTATCCTCTAATCCAAAACTAGAAGCCCATTTTAAACTATGGCCTAACCTTCATCTTTGCACACCTACTCTTGTCTTCTCTGCTTCATGCAGAGCAAGAGGCTTATGATTCTTTAAAACACGACCCCAAACTATAGAAAAAACATCCTTTTCTAACACTCTTGGTTTGTATAAATAATCCTTTGGTAAAAATCAGCTACTATCAAAAGGAAAGTCTATTCCTCTTTCTGTCTCCCTTCCTGGTGCTCTTGGTCCCCTGGAGGATTAGGTCATGATAGCGCGTGAGCTAAGCAGACATGAGCAGAGTTCTCATATGCCCTCTGCTCCCCAATCTCTCTATTGCTCAGCCAGCACTGCCCTGCTAGCATGTACCGTAGCTAGATTCTGGTTGCACAGAAGAACATTGTCAGCTTCAAGGGAAAGTCTCAAAAGCAGTCCAGCCAGACTTTAGATCATTAAAGGGAATAACTAATAAATCCTATTAAATAAATAAATCCTACTAAATACAAATATCTGGAAATACACAGATAACTAGGAACAAAACACTAAACAAAATAACAAAAAGGTATAATGCTAGCTAAAACTGTACTTACACAGAGACTTTGACATTCCTTCTTTGGAATGAACACAGGAAAATAGAAGCTTTCCAAATACTGTCCCTAAGTCTTGGCACAAACCAATCCTTGAACACAGACTTTACTTCTAGGCTTCAAGAGGCAATCTAGGCCTTTATTCCTTTTTGGGACTAATCATTCTTTTGGGGGGGGGGGGGGGGGAAATTAAGCTACCGATATAAGCTTTTTGTCAAACCTGTGCTGGTTAACCACCACAAAGTTCAGATTACTAATTTTAGGGCTCCAGCAAGAGATATTAAGATCAATCAATCTTGTCTCTCTAAACAGCATTACCAAAAGGTCAGATTTGAGCCCAAAGGCTCATCTTGTTCTTCAGCCCATCTGTCATCCTAATGCTGCCCCTTTCCCAATCCAAACTAATTTGAGGATTTTAGTTGCCTCTCATCTCACAAACAAGCCTATGCTATTTCAAGGCTTATTTCCTCCTCTCACAACTAAAACTGTTTGCCGATTCAGATACTGTTGCAAACTACAGCTACCACAAACAGGGGAAAAGGGCTGTATATTAGAAAATACACAAGTCTGTGGTTTGTTCATTAGGCTCCAAAGCATGAAGCTCTAAATTTTGTTTTATATTTCTCTCAATGAGACTTCAAAGT
This sequence comes from Sphaerodactylus townsendi, assembly GCF_021028975.2. Classification (NCBI taxonomy): domain Eukaryota; kingdom Metazoa; phylum Chordata; class Lepidosauria; order Squamata; family Sphaerodactylidae; genus Sphaerodactylus; species Sphaerodactylus townsendi. The sequence continues at coordinate 53,573,140 of NC_059431.1, forward strand.
TTGGCAACAAAGCTATCCTACAGGCATTATCTTTAAACATGGGAGCAATTATACCTCTAGTCAGCTAAGTGCTTGAAAAGGAATTAAGCATAAGTAGCCCTGTTGGCACTGAACATATTCAGGCAAACAGAAAGTGGATAAAATCATGCAAATGTGGTTAAAACATTTAAATTGGTTTGAATTGAGGCCAACATGGATCTAACATTATGCAAAGAAATTATTACTCTATGTTTATTTGCCAACTTTGCAAAGAACTAAAAGCTATGCCCACTTGCAAAGCTGGGTAAAACATCAACGTATTTCAGAAATCTTGAGTTTTGAAGTATTGTAACTTTTTAGAAAAACAACTAGCATACCTTTTGTAACCAAAGTGTTATACAGGGTTTATGAAAAAAGTGATGACATGGAAGCTCCGTTACAATTTCTTCTTTGATGTACTCGCTGCAACAGATAGCACAACACTGCTCCTGCCCTACAGCTGAAGACAACACATGTATTAGCATTCGATTTTAAAACATTAGATCTCAAAGATAATGGATGCCAAAATTAACAAGTCTTTAAAATAAAATTCTGAAACTAAATCAGTTCTAACTAACTACAAGTTAGATTATGTTCCTAGGAAAGATACAAAGCTTAGGCTAGCACATTAATTTAATATTATATTTACCTGAATAATTAATGAAACAGTAATCCTTACCATTGTGATCTTCTGTGATAATAATTTGTGGTAGGCAGTCTATACTCTCTTTACTAGCTGGTGGATGAGCTTGTTCAACATCAATTGCAAGAGACTCCAGATGTGCCAAAGCAGTCTAAAAAAAACACATAAAAAGTCACTTCTGCTGCTCGTAATATATTTTAAAATCTTGCTTAAACACCATCTCAGCAACTGCAGAAAAAATGGCTACAAGTTAGTTGTTTTTATTTTTTTGCAGAAATTAAAACAAAAAGATTATTTATATGAATGACATTTCCAGGGACCAAGCAGGAAATACTAGATTCTGAAAATGACAGAATAATGGCCACTTCTTAATTAAGTCAAGAATATATTGTAGAAAGAGCTGGTCACCTGCCATGTTTCGCTACAATGGTAGAATGCAGACCAAGGTAGTCTGCTATAGTGATATAGTGATACTGTCAGTTTTTCTTGTTCAACTTGTTCAGAGTGGGTGTAAATGGGAAGTTCTCACAATGGAGAGATGTCGGGAGTGGTGTCCCCCAAGGATCCGTTTTGGGACCAGTGCTCTTTAACCTATTCATAAATGACCTGGAAGTAGGGGTGGGTAGCGTGGTGGCCAAGTTTGCAGATGATACCAAATTATGTAGGGTGGTGAGAACCACAAAGGATTGCGAAGAGCTCCAAGCGGACCTTGATAAATTAGGTGAGTGGGCTCAGAAATGGCAAATGCAGTTCAATGTAGCAAAATGTAAAGTGATGCACATAGGGGCAAAAAATCCAAACTTCACATACACGCTACAGGGGTCAGTGCTATCAGTCACAGACCAGGAAAGGGATTGCAGGCGTCTTAGTTGATAGTTCCATGGGAATGTCAACTCAATGCATGGCAGCTGTGAAAAAGGCAAACTCTATGCTGGGGATCATTAGAAAAGGAATTGAGAATAAAACTGCAAAGATTGTCATGCCCTTATATAAAGCAGTGGTGCGACCGCACTTGGAGTACTGTGTCCAGTTCTGGTCGCCGCATCTCAAAAAGGATATTGAGGAGATAGAAAAAGTGCAGAGAAGGGCAACAAGGATGATTGAGGGACTGGAGCACCTTCCCTATGAGGAGAGGCTGCAGCGTTTGGGACTCTTTAGTTTGGAGAGGAGGCGGCTGAGGGGGGATATGATTGAAGTCTACAAAATTATGCATGGGGTAGAAAATGTTGACAGAGAGAAATTTTCACAATACTAGAACCAGGGGGCATTCATTGAAAATGCTGGGGGGAAGAATTAGGACTAATAAAAGGAAACACTTCTTCACGCAACGTGTGATTGGTGTTTGGAATATGCTGCCAGAGGAGGTGGTGATGGCCACTAACCTGGATAGCTTTAAAAGGGGCTTGGACAGATTTATGGAGGAGAAGTCGATTTATGGCTACCAATCTTGATCCTCTTTGATCTGAGATTGCAAATGCCTTAACAGACCAGGTGATCGGGAGCAACAGCCGCAGAAGGCCATTGCGTTCACATCCTACATGTGAGCTCCCAAAGGCACCTGGTGGGCCACTGCGAGTAGCAGAGAGCTGGACTAGATGGACTTTGGTCTGATCCAGCTGGCTTGTTCTTATGTTCTTATGTTCTTAACTACTCGTGTTTTTAACTGGAATGCAAATAATAGGTACTTCAAATAATCGAACACCACTCTAACACACAAAAGTCAGGTAATACTCATTAGGACCAACAAAAATAAATCAATGCAAGTATGCAAGCTTTTAAACAATATCAGGGTATGATGGCAAAGACTAACCTGAGCAAAGTCTCTGACTTGAAACATCTTACTTTTCCCCACTCTCCTTTTTTATACTTAGCATCCATGCTGATTAAAATGCTGACAATTCAATCACTTGTACACGCTTCTGGGATATTTTGGTTAGTCCTAATAAAAAGCTATTATACTACTTCTGTTCTGGGATTTTGCCACTTTCCGTTTTTGTCTGTTGTTACTTTGAAATTGCCAAAGCACACCACACTTACACATGACACTCTTCTCCATTTTAATGAACATTCAATCTTGCCTTCATCTCTACTTTACTACTTCCTGTTCCACCTTCAGAAACACCTTTCCACTCAGATAGAAATCACAGTGGGCATTGTACCTGGCAGTCTCCTAGGAAAATGTGAACTTGACAGTTTAATTAAGCATTGCCTACAGGGTCAGTTCACAGCTGGCAGCAACCTCAAAGAGACAGCCTCCAATACACATGAGACCTCTACTGGACTCATATCCAAGACCAAAGTCCCTGCATAATAGCACCTGCTGACACCTAACCTGGTGCCTACCAAGTGTTTTCAGGCAGTGGGTGGGGCTTTTGTCCCATATAGCTTCTGCCTGGCCACTGAAGATCTGGTTGGCTGTGCAGATTAAAATAACATTTCTTTGGCGGCCTCTGCCATCAGTGTTAGTTTTATTTTGTCTTTCAATCCTCAGTTTATTGTTCAAGTCACTCTCCTCCTTCACTGTTCAAGTTACTTTGCTTCAAGTCACTCTGCTACCTCAGTTCCACATGTAGGGTTGCTCATCTGGGCTTGAGAAACAGTGTGGGGTGGGGGGAGAACTGGAAAATGTCAGGTTCAAAGTTTTTTAACTGGAATATTTTTAGTAATAGCTGAATAAAGCTGATGGATTCTGCTTTCCCTCAAAATTCTGGGTTAAAAAAACACAAGCCTGAAATAAACCGAGATTTTGTATTAGTGCTCAAGCCTATTCAGAATGGGTCATACAGACGGTCCAGTCTAACCCATTGCTCAATGCAGGATCAGCCTAAGCATCCCTGACAAGTGTTCATCCAGCAGCTGCTTGAAGACTGACAGTGAGGGGAAGCTCACCAACTCCCTAGGTAGGTGATTGCATTGCTGATCAACTCTTAACTGTAATTTCCCCCCAACAGGTACCTTTCAATTCATAATTTAAACCTATTATTGCAAGTAATTACACATTTCTTATGGATTTTAGAAGGTTTAACTGAGAGTAATTCTACATAACATTACACTGACAATAAACCAAATGCTAAGCTTTTATGCAATCCAAAAAGTTTCACAAGTGGCAGTTCTGTAGATCAGGCCAGTACTATTAGCTTCACATTGCACAAGGAGGGTACAGGGAGTACAGAATTGTTACCATCACCTGGTGCAACTAATGTGACATTTTAGTAACAAACCTCCTAGCTAACATACTCAACTAGCACTGATTCAGATTTGTTCAGTCTGTTTGGATTACCTCTTCTAATCAGAGTTAGAAAGGGTGCTGACAACAACTCAGTGACAAAGGCAACTATGACCTTGTGGTACAGTTAGCGATGTAATAATCTGATTGAAGATGCTGTAACAAAATTCACTGGATAGCTTGAAGCATTATACGAAAGCCATTCTTTTGTTTGTAGTTGTACGTTTTTGACAGAAATTCAAACTCTTTAAACACTAATATCTAACAGTACCAATATGTTTTTTTAAACTGTTCCCTTTATATTGCTACAACCATTGATAAAGTAGGTCATTAGGACAATAACAGTTGCTTATCAAAGTATAAAAATAAGATAATTCAGCAACACTGTGCACATTGGCAAATTTTATGTTTTTCAAAAATATGAGAAAATCACTAAATATGGTAGTCTGTGTTTCATACAAAGCAAAGCATTCTCTCCTCCAACGGCTTTCGAGTTTAGGGCTAACTATCAAAGGGTCAGCATATGTGGGAAGTGACTTAGCACATACAAACTAATATCACAAGACAGAGATGCCTGACTGTTAGAAAATGTTTTCAATGGAAGCACACAAAATATGTGCCTGATGTTCTGATACACGCCATTCTCTTATTCTGCAATCTTATACTTGCAAGGGGTATCTGTTCCCTTCAGCCTTTCCACTAGCATGCTAAACACAGGATAAGGCTGTATGCATCTGGCCATTTGCAACACAGCAAAAGTACTGCAGACTTTTAGAGAAGTGCACAGCAAACTGTCCTGAAATACCACATTTGTCAACAAACCTAGAAGCATGGGAAATATAATATTTTGTTAGGCTTTGCATAAGTGTGCCAACTTGGCTATGATGAGAAAGTTGTTTAAATAATTGTTTAGAAGATTAATCTTCCAAGGATTTAGCACAGTTAGAAAAACTACAAAGACTTCAAAGATATTGTCGAAGGCTTTCACGGCCGGAATCACTTGGGTGCTGTGTGGTTTCCGGGCTGTATGGCCGTGTTCTAGCAGCATTCTCTCCTGACATTTCGCCTGCATCTGTATCCTCTGAAGATGCCAGCCACAGATGCAGGCGAAACGTCAGGAGAGAATGCTGCTAGAACACGGCCATACAGCCCGGAAACCACACAGCACCCACTTCAAAGATATATTTTTACTTTAGACAAAAAGTGCACAAGACAAATACTTATTGGGAAAAATATACAAAGCCTTGTTTACACTGTAAATTATAGCTTATGCTTTAGATCTAACAAGCAATATTTTTACTATCATGTCAATTTTTAAAAAAAGAAATAGATCACATAAAGTATTTTGGTGTGTACATATCCTGAGATAAACAACAACAAAAGACTAGAGATACAATCTAAAGGGCTGCATACTGAATCCTACATGTGTAACAAGGTTTCTAAGCTCAGAAACAGCAGCCCCACTCAATGTCATAGAAAATATTTTATAAGAGGTTTGCAATGTACAAAGGCGGTCTGTTGGAGAACACACCAGTTGCATTTACTTGAACAGGCAACCAACAGAGTATGTTGTGTTCAACTTACAATGAACCTAAGTAATTGGCATATATTTTTAATGATCCTTTGCTGGCAAAAAAACCCTTTACTACAAATAAATTGCAATAATATAGACCCTAAAAGAAATCAGTCGTAACAAAACTGATACAACCTCTATAGTTAAGGCTACATTCAGGCATTATAAAGAAACTGAAGTTTACAAAAGGCACAAATCTGGTTTGTTAAAGTCTTCCTTGTTTGGGAAGTCTTTACTTGCACTCTGTATGCAAAGGGAGGAGGAAGAGAGCTCATGACAAGCCAGGTATATATTCATCACAAACAAATCTATCTGAATAGCACCAGTAATGTCAACTTCATGAAAATATAGTATCATATATAGTCCAGGAGTACAACTAAAAAAACATGGAATCTGTAATCTAGAGTATGTTAATTTCCAGTGTCTAATTTATATGCTTCTTTCTCTTCTCTCCTCTCCAACCCCCTTCAATTTATCTGGGAGGTATGAACAACATATCTGTGTTTTCTGTCCATAAAATAGCTATTGTGTTTTTACATTGTTGAAATTCAGATCTTTCCTCAAAATCTTGCAGCATTTTTATTAGACCCCAGTTAACAAGTATGAGGGAAAACTGATCAAAATACTCTGACGAAATCCTCAAATTTGAAGTACAATGGGAAATCACAAATGGGAAACATCAAAGAATAAGAAGTCTCTTTAAGATAAGAGAATACAGGGATTTTGATGTGGCAAAGGGTAGAAGAAATAGTTTGATACACTTTATACTCATTGGGGATTACATGTGACCAAAAAGTTTTTTAAAAAATATTTTTTAGTGGGTTGATGTCTATTTTTGACAAAGTGCTGTTGAACAGAACTAAAATGGTTAAACTTGTGTAATTCAGCCTAGTACATCAGTTGGGTCTTCCATCTGCACAGATGATGATATATTTATTAGAGAAAATAACTTTCTGAAAAGATGCCCCCACTTTACACCTGCACTGCAAGGGAAGGGTTGTGTTCTTTTGACGATTCTCCTGACAATGTTTGCTCAGATTTACACTAGAACAAAGCTTTGTTGCATTATATCCATAAAGGTAAACACACACACACACCTCAATGTTACTAACCAGGGTGGAACCAGTTGTATGTAATGCTCAACTGGACTAAAACCTTCCTCCAAATGTCTGTTTTCCCCTTAAATGTAAATTAGAAAAAAAATCCCAGTTTTTTTCAAATAGTTTCAAAATTTACAGATGTTTTATGTTACTATACAACAGCAAAAGACATAGATTTTTTTTAGTTCTCCATCTTGCACAGATATTGTATTTCATGAAATACTGGTATAGAAATAATAAAGATGGAACTGTATAGCTTCCCCCCTCTCCCTTCTATAACATCTAGTTCAATTTCCCCTTTGTCTTTTATAATTTCCCCTACATCCCAGGCATGAGTCAATGCAGAGGAAACAGTGTAGGATGAGCGAAATGTGAAGCGAGGAACACAATTTGTTATGGGGCTGATATTCTGGTACCAGATGTGTTTGCTTTCCAGTCTGTAGTTTCATCCTGTGAGAAATTTGTGTTTTTGACAATCACTTTAAATTTCTTTCAAGTATTTTAGAGCTCAAGAAATTTGGTGAACCTAGCAGACAACTCTGAGTATTATGAGGGATACATTTGACTCAGATCAAATTTCTGTTGATGAGGATAGAATATATGTTAAAAAGTAATCGTGTTAGCTAGGTAAGAATATACAAAGAGTTCAGAGGATTATGATACAGAACTCAAATAACTTGTGCACACTGATATTGGTATGACAATTTCCAATTATGTTAATGCATCAATGTGATACATTATCTTATCTCTAAAAAATTCTGGAATACCAGTGACTACATATCTCACATGAACAGCTTGGAAATGTGCTGGGAAAAGTCACTGACTCTTTCATGAAAGAAATGAGTCCCTCAGACAATGTACACAGAATTCTGACATTCTCATATATTAAATATATTGCTGACATTCCCTTTATGTAGATAATCAGAAATTGCAGGTACCTGTAGACGTTGATAAGTCATTTCCATGAATATGCTTGTTACCTGAATTTGAAAAGATTCAGGTTAGTGAAGGAGAGGAGTACAGATTTTTTTAAAAAATTGTACTCCATAATATAAAGCCAATATTCTCTTATATGAAATTTCAGGATCTTTTCAGCTCTATGATCACTGTGACAAAACATGACAATACCCCCAAAACAGCAATTTGGTAATATGTAATTTTTTAAACTTATAGGCTCCTCTTAATCGAAGGTTCTAACAATACACTATTATTCAATGTTACATGTGGGGCCACATACATATCAGCTGATGTTATCAGGTTGCTATCCCAATTTATCCCTTTAAAAACAGATACATTGAATGTATAATCTGCAGAGATTTCATTTATAATTATAATTATATTATATTAAATATTATATATATATATATATATATATATATATATATATATATATAATTATATATTATATATATATATAATTATATATTATATACAATAATAATATAATTATATTATATAATTGGCAATTTATCCATTTGACATATTTTGTTCTTTCAAAAAAAATCACAGGAAGAACTTGCCTTATGAAATAAAATTTTATAAGTGGGATTTGTACAATTTCTCTCATATATTAATGACTATTTTAATGCAGTTACTTTAGCTGTTTTAATGCTTGTATTACTTCCCCCACTTAGAAAGAAAGCTACCAAGGTTGTATTAATTTTCTTTAAATGCAGTACTTTGAAAAGCAATCACTTTTCAAAAGAGTAGCAATCAGATATGTTGACAAAGGAACAAACAAAGTAAGTACTGGACTACTGACAAGTGCATTTTTTCCCTTGAGCACAGCCTATTTAAATCTTCATGTTTCAGTATTTTCAAAGACTTCATATAATGCTGACACACAGTTTCAGGCATTTCAGTGTTCAAAGCAGTCCCTTCACAGCACAAAGTTCAGGAAATTCGGTGATCTTCTAAAAAGATTGTTAGACTTACCAACAACAGTTCTCTCCCTACAAGAAATATGAAACATGACATGAAATGGAGCATCACTTTGATGTGAAAAAGTAAACATACAAGAATCCTTGGCGAAAGGCCAAATGACTTGTTTGAAACCTAAGTAAAATGGATAGAAGTAACATGTTTTGAATACCTGAAATATTCTGCTGGGGCTAAAGAAGGCTTTTTCTAATTCTGTCTGAAGCATTTGAGTTTCTTACATTATGGTCTAGCACAACTGAATTAGGAAAAAGGAATTTCCCTACATTAAAACAAACTACCACAAAAGTCTGAACCCAGTAATGATGGGATAATCCAATTTTAGCACTGAATAATTAGTATGCTAAGGAACCATGTTTTCCATTTTTATGTAAGCCTCAACATTGCAAAAAACAAATAGTAAACTGAATGGCACTATGAACAAACTGATACTCAAGTTTCACAAAAAATGATTATTGCTAATCAATAAAAATGGTCTCAATTCACAGTATTAATTTATATAAGAAAAACAAGTATGGACAGTGTTTATGCATTTGTCATTCTGTGGAATAAATATTTGCATTGTGTCATGACATGATCTCGACAAAAGAAATTATGATTTATATTAAAGCAAGTTAGTTTTGATATAATATACATAGTTGTTCCCTTATACAAAACTACGTATGCAAATCAAACAATTAACAAAGAATTTAATTCTTAATTCCAGAAATTTGTTTTTCCTGTCCCACCGAAAGTTTGATTTGGGAGTACTGAATTAATTTTAATTACAACCTGTTTGACCTCAGCAGTGTTTCCAACTCTACATACCAATTTCAAGAGTTTTTTCCCCCTCTAATTAAATATTAACCAGAGCTTGGCCTATTCTGTTCTCATCTATTCTCATCGACAGGGTGAGAATGGCAGTACAGATTTTAATACCTGGTATATCATTTGTTATTAAAATCTTTTATTTCCCTTAAAACTATCAAAAGCTGAGCAGAGTGCAGTGTTTCTCATGACAACTTATACCTCAGCAGAGAAGTGCAGAATTTCAGTAGAAGCAAGAGATTTATCTGCCATTGTAAAATCCCTGAGAGATTATCTAGACTGAGAAGTAAATCTAAAATATTGCATAACTATTTTATTATAATACACTCAATGCAACTAACACACTATGCTGATAACTCAAACTTCCACTAGCACGGTCACAGCCCACAAAAATCTTATTAAAAAGATCTTCTGAATCTGAAATAATGCTCTAACTTGGACTGCTTTGCCTGCCTTGTTAAACTTAATCCCTTTCAAATGACCCTTGCAAGGCAATTTTGATTTATTTTGGACTTTCCTTAATTTGTTACCCCATTTATTGAAAAAGAACTGATCGGCTTTATTCATCCACAGCACAATGTTTTGATGTTTTAATACAGAGCTGACTTTAGCAACTGGTAGTGCTGAGATTCCAGAAGCAACTGACCAAAGTACCAGGAATGTGAACAAAAGGGCATTAGTACAGGGGCAGTTATGAATATTGCAGGAAACATATCATGTTTCCTCAAAAATAATCCCCACCCTGAAAATAAGCCCTATCATGATTTTTCAGGATTTTTGGAGGATGCTTAAAATATAAGCTCTCCTCCAAAAATAAGCCCTACTGGTAGTTACAGATCACAATCGTGGACAATGCCCTGTGCTCCCTGCCAATGAGGATGCAGCTTGTGTCACACGTGACGGGGGAAGCAATGGGTTGCCAAGAGCCTGCCTTAATGTATTGTGAAGGTAACGTATTTCCCCTAATATAAACCCTACCCCGAAAATAAGCCCTACTGCATCTTTGGGTGCAAAAATTAATATAAGACCCTGTCTTATTTTTGGGAAAACACGGTAGGGAGTACATGGAGGGATAGCAATGAATCCCCCATTGGTGGGTGTGGCGAGTACACCATGCCACTCGCCACCAAGTATAATGGATTGGCCAGAGAAAAGGGATTCCTGGTGGTTGTTTTCAGGAACCCTCCTTTATTTTAGTTTTGCTACCATCATTTACTTAAGGAGATCTAGAAAACCCCACACTGCTTCTAGCCACCAGTATTTTCAAGGATTCCCGCCTCTCAGTCACTCTTGCTTGAGGGGAAGTTCCTACAGGGTCCCTTAATTAATAATTTTGGAGGGAACTCACGATGGCTGGGGTTTCTAGTCAGTCACCCACGTTATCAATCACACACTCACAGACATGTACTGGCACGAGGGAATTTGAACAAAATAAATAAAAGTTTATTTTTGAAGTAAAAGAATCTCCTTTAACTGGCTCAGAGATAACCTTCAAATAAGCTTTTGATATTTGGTGGTTCTTCAGACTTAACACGCACACAGACAAACGCAGGTGTCTTTCAATAAACGAATTGGCTTTAATACCCTGTTCCCCCGAATATAAGACATCCCCTGAAAATAAGACATAGTAGAGGTTTTGCTGAAGTGCGAAATATAAGGCATCCCCCGAAAGTAAGACGTGGCAAAGTTTTTGTTTGGAAGCACGCCCGACGAACAGAACACAGAAAAATAAGACATCCCCTGAAAATAAGACATAGCGCATCTTTGGGAGCAAAAATTAATATAAGACGTTATCTTATTTTCGGGGAAACACAGTATGATTTACTTTTCTCCACAGACACACCCTTGACCTTATTCTTCCACTACCCACTGTTTCACACACAGTCCCGGCCCTGTGAGTTTCAGGCATTACACAGCCTCCCTCACTCACACACACCAAACCCTCTCTGCCTAGAGGTTTTGGAGCCCTCTCCAGACTGGTATGGTACAGGGGCTGGACAGACTCCTAAGTCCGGTCAGTGTCCACTGACAAGCCTCTGGCCAACGCTTCGCTCTGCACCAAAAGCCAGGGCCTTCCTTGGCCTCGCACAAGCTTCCTCCGCTTGAAGAGAGTTACCAGAATTCTGTCAGCTATCTGAGCTGGATCAGAATCCCTCTTCACAAGAGTCAGAACTGAGAGACTCCACTCTTCAGACTCTGCTCTCAAAATGAACACAAGCTGTTCTCAAACTGATCTGTTCAGATCTGATCTGTACTGAGCAGAACTTCAAGCTGTTCACTTTAGCACACACAAGACTGTTCTGCTGTCTCCTCTTCTGACAGGATCTGCTCTGTCTATCTTGTCAGCATTATATTGTCCCCTAACATTGGTCATAGGCAACTGTGCCTCCCAAAGACCAATCACATTGCTTCTATGTAAATTGGGGTCTGCTGCATTACTTTAAGTGTCACCCAGGCCTCTATAAGCAGGACTATTTCACACCAACCCTTCAAGGAGGGGCAAGTCCATTACATTGGGCAACATTTAATTCCCACCATGGACTGCAGAAGTCCTCCCGCCTCCCCACAACAGCCAGCCCAGCATGCAGATCAGCTGATCCATGGGCAGTAGAAGCCCTCCCATCTTCCCCCATCCCCACCAACCATCCCAGTTTGCGGATCAGGTGACCTTGGGAAGGGAGGTGGGGCAGAAGAGGGCCCGATCCTGCCTGCTGGACTAAATGCGCTCAGTTCAGCAAGTAGGATCAGGGCCCCCACACCTCTGCCCACCGCAAGCATCCCCATTCCATCCTTCTCTCACCCCAAATCTCACCTTTCCCCCCTCCCCATCCCAAAACTCACTTTCCCGCCCTCCCCCACCCCAAGCATCACTTTGCCATCCTGTCCCTCCAAGCCTTATCTTCCAACTCACCCTGACCGTAAGCCACATCTTCCATCCCTCCCACTTCACCCTCCCACACCAGTTTCTACACACTTCCCTCTTCTCTTGCCTGTTAGCCCTCTTAACTAGTCAGATTATTTGGACTATGAATGAATTAATGGTAAAGCTGCTGGGTAAGAACCTTTTGGACAGTCTGAAATCTCCAGAAGGAAATGATTTTATAAACTAACATACCGGTACATTTCTATTTTTCTAAAAGCACAGAAAACTAGAATCAGAACCCTCACAGAAGAGTTACAATCAAAGTAATCAAAAGTAAAAAACCATGTAGCCAAGGAGGCTGTACCGTCACTTTCCATAAAGGAGAAGCAGTTCTTCTCAGGCTGAAACCTAAGGATTCAGTTGCTTGATTCCCAAGCTAGAGTGTTTTCACTGGGGCCAGTGGCTACTTGGGGTGTCAATCAAGGCTTCCTGCACTTCCTAGTCATAACAACTGCAACATCCTTTACCAGATGGATGAATACTGTCTCAATCACTATTTTATGCTCAACAGGTGAAGCTCCAAATGTAAGTATTGAGGACATTATCAGTGGCCGTTTCTGCATGGCAGCGGAAACGACTGGGTCGGCGCTTCTCACGCCGACCCGAAGACGCTGGGACCGTCCACACGGACGGTCCCGGGAAGAGGTGGGCAGCCGGTACCGCGACCGGCAATCGGCCTCTGCGTGTCACCGACGACACGCTCTGGCCCTGCACGCCTGCTCGAGCGGCGCAGGGCAGGGGGGCGTGTCCCCAGGCCTCAGCGACGCGCCGGAGGCCCAGGGACAAGGTGAGTGCCGGGTTGGGGAGGCGCCGTGAAGCCTTCACGGCGGCGTATTCCAAAAAGAACGCTTCTTAGCGTTCTCAGAATAGGCCGGCTGCGGGCCAGCCGGGCGGCGCGGGGGCGGCGCGGCTGCGCTGCAGCTGCGCCGCCCATGCGAATGGCAGCCTGGAGACGGCGTTTTTACCGTCTCCAGGCCGTCATTTTCCGCCCGTGCGGAAACGGCCAGTGGTAGAGTATGGAGTAGAACTGAGACATGCAAATGGAAGCCATAACTACATACAAGGATGTACTTGCCAATTCAAAATGAACTGTTCATTCGTTTTTCCCCTTGCTTCTCTTGCCTCTCTAAAGGCAACGCTACAGCATTCGCCTAGGCAGGAATGTCCCCCAGAAACAAGGCTTGTAAGTTACAGAAACCAGTGAAACTCCCAACTCTCTTCTCTCAAACCCACATCAGACAATTGTGTAACAGATGAAGCAGTACCTGGTATCAAGATATAGAGAAAGAGGAAGCTGTTCCTCTTACTCTATCTGTCAAGCAGCTTTAAAGGACACAAAGCTCTGGTAAGAACAAGTTTCGCATGTCTATCTTGTGGAGTTGCCTCAGACATCTGCATGATATACCTTTATATAAAAGGACAATGCATTTACTACCACAGACATTGCCTGAGGTCATTTTCCCATCTCTCCAGGTTGGTATCCAAACCCAAACTTTTCCATGACCTGGTGAGACTGAATTTGCTGTATGCACTCTTCCTTGCCCATGCCTCTCCCCTACTTCCTACAAAATATTTGTTCTACACACAAAAATGATAATACAGACAATGTGCACAATAATTCCAAGACAGAATTAAAAATACAAGGACATCTGTTTTGGAAATCCTCTACTGAGCAGAAAAGTGAAACAGAAATGTTTTAAATAAAAATTTAAATAAATACTCAGCTATCTGTCAGTTTGGACAGGAATTTGTTTGCAAATTGCAATTAACATCCTTCAACTTCTGGAAAAGGGTAGATTTTTTAACATTTGAAAGTGCCTGTAATTTAACTATAAATACATTGTGCATGCAGTTTCTTCTAAGAACTGTCTTTCCCCCTAAGCCTTGTGTACCAGCTTGACCAAACTACCAAAGAAATAAGGTTTCTAAAGGATTTTCTGCTGGAAGGGGGGAAAATGATTATAAAACAGGGTTGTCTTTCAATTAAGGAAGAGCTTTTCATGGCCAGAGTCTTTTTTGATGTTGTTGTCTTAACTCTTTCTGATGATGTCTGTCTCCATAGCTAAGACGTTTGTGATCTATTTCATTTCAGGTTCTTACTGTTGCAGCTACATTCCCATCCAAAACAATAATATACTGAGTAGTCTCACAGCGAACTGAACATGAAACTGACCAAGGCTTCTCTAGCTAATGAGTTACATACTATTGAAAAATACAAAATAAAAAAAGGAAAATGCCTGGCTATGTAAAGCAAGGGAAGGAGTCGCTGGAAGACTCCCACCAGCTGCACAGATACAGAAACAGCATAAACAATTTAATTGTTTTTAAGAGAGACATCCCACAATAATCTAGGGTACAGTAAATAATCATAAATAACCAGCAGCTAACTGAACAGTTGCCATGACAAAGGTTGGCCGCAGGAGACAGACAAAAGGGCTTGCATTCTCTTTTGCTTGGAATTGCAAGCTAATCTTCAAGGCAATCCTCAACTGTGGCTGTGTTTTACTGCCAGGTACATTTTTTTGAAATTCTCACATGGACTTGGATGCTTTACCTGGGAGACAGTCTTATGTCATACAAATTCTATGACCAGACTTACTTCCAACCATGGAGCTACAAAAGTAGGCTGACAGTCATGTTTGGAATGGTAGGCTATTTCCCTCCCAAAGCAATGCTGCATTGCATATGATGTTAACTGTATTGAAACTGCCCAGTGATTGGAATCTGAGTAAAGTCCTGGGCCACTTTTGAAGCACTGTATTAACTTTTCTTTCCACAATTATTGTTGTAATGTTGTTCACAGGATTGCAACAAATGCGAAACATTAGGTTTGGCTTAGCAAACTACTCTTGACAACCTGTGTACAGCTATGCATTTTTAAAAATATACATGGCATGACAAACACTAAAATCCTAACTTCATAATGGGATAAATGGTGACCTAGTATAAATTATATAAAATTGTGTTATTCCTCATTTTGTTATTATTTTCAAACAAGCTAACAATAACATTACCTCCATGGCTTGTGCCAAGCGTTCCTCAAGGGCCATATATGTCAGGAATTGCGGATCCACATATGAAATGGCTTGAGCAACACCAAGACCATCACCAAATTCGTCAAGCAGCCTGGGAAAGAGGGAACAGAAACACACTAAAAATAACTATCTAATTTAATTCCATCTTCCTTCGCTAAGTACTGTTTATGTCTGCCAATTTATCTCAGCTTTCGTTAAGCAGCCCATAATACTGATGAAACCTGAAACATAAAATTGGGCCAGCATAGTCATATTATCAATATGCTAGGTAAATAACCACAGTTTCGGTTTGAACAGAGATTAGCTCTGTTGCTCACTCTCTGGAAGTAGCGGAGAGCAGTAGCAGAGGAGAGGAGTAACAGGGAGAGGAGAAGTGGGACAGACAGCACTAGGCTTCTGAGAGGTGGGGTTTGCTGAGAGGAGGGGCTTGCTATTAGCTCTGTTGCTAACTCTCTGGAAGCAGCAGAGAGGAGGAGGAGAGGAGTAGCAGGGAGAGAAGTGGGACAGACACACTAGGCTTTTGAGAGGTGGGGCTGGCTGAGAGGTGGGCCTTGCTATTAGCACTGTTGCTCACTCTCTGGAAGCAGGTGTTTTACTGAAAAAAGACCATATCTTGAGGGATAGTAGAAGGTACGGAAACTCAAGGGGGAGGCATTCATTAAAAGTTTAATATTTGAATATCTAAACAGAGTTAGATATGAAGGCAGGAAGCCAGCAGGGGTGTGGAGGCTCTCCAGTGTTTTGCATTGAGTGTCACATGAACAATCTACCACTAGGGAAGACGTCATGGGTGTGCCCTCGCTGCAATGAGCTCCTGGCACTCAGGGAACGTGTGCGTTCTCTTAAAGCCAAGGTGGCAGACCTGGAGAAACTGAGAAAAGCAGAGAGAGTGACAGGTGAGGCTTTTCAGGGACCTAACAGCCAGGTTTCACTCCTAGGGTGACATTTCTTCAGATGTCATGGAGAATGAGGGTCTGGGGGACGGAGGGTGCCAGTCTAAGGTGGTGGAAGATGCTCTCTTAGATGGGACCCCTTCCTTAGCTGGTGATCAGCTATCCTCTTGCACTGAGGAAACCCCTCAGGGAGATGGGGGGCTCCTCGTAGTAGGCGATTCGATCATTAGGAATTGGGTTTGTGAGAGGTGTGATGACCGCATGGTGACTTGCCTGCCTGGTGCGAAGACTGCGAATGTCATGCTTCGTACAGGGCTGGGGTGGAATCAGCAGTTGTGATCCACATTGGAACCAACAACTTTGGGAAATGTAGCCGGGAGGTTCTGGAGGCTAAATTTAGGCTGCTAGGTAACAGGTTGAAATCCAGGACCCCCAAGGTGGCATTCTCAGAAATGCTACCTGTTCCATGTGCAGGGCGAGCTAGGCAAGCAGAGATACAGGGTCTCAATGCGTGGATGAGAAGGTGATGTAAGGCAGAGGGTTTCAGACTTGTTAGGAACTGGGGAACCTTTGAGGACAAGGCAGGTCTGTACAAAAGGGACGAGCTTCATCTTAACCAAAAAGGAACCAGGCTACTGGCACTCAACATTAAAAAGGTGGCAGAACAGCTTTCAAACTGATCCCTGGGGGAAAGCCAACAGGAGCTGAGGTGACTTCGATTCGGAATATAGAATCTATGGGGATGTAGACAGAGAGGGAGCTTTTTTTAAATCAACCACATACAGGCATGGAACATAGCAATATTAATGTGATAAGTGATAGTGTCTACAAAGGGCTAGAGGGCAAAGCACATAAATCCCAGGTTAGGGACAGAGACTGGGTATACTGGTGTCTCTATGCTAATAGTAGAAGCCTTTAACCTAAAATGAGGGAGCTGGAGTACAGAGTTTTGAAGGAGGACATTGATATAGCGGGCATCACAGAGACACAGTGGAATGAGGAGAACCAGTGGGATGCTGTTATCTCAGGTTACATGCTCTACAGGAAGTATAAGACAGGGTGTATCGGGGGTAGGGTTGCCCTCTATGCCAAAGAGAGCATAGTGTCACATAAAATACACAATGCTAGGGGAGATGATTCCCCTACAGAAGCACTGTGGATATCAATACCAGGTGTGAAGGATAGTCTAATATTAGGAATATATTATTGTCCCTGACCAAAGCGCACAAGAGGATTTGGAGATGGAAAAAGAAATTAGAGAGGCCAACAAAATCAAAAACATAGTGGTAATGGGTGATTTTAACTATCCTCACATAAACTGGAAAAATGCCTGTTCAGGTCATAGTAAGGAGAGAGCATTCCACAGTTGGATACTTACAATGATCTGTGCCTTAGAGGAGATGGTTGTGGAACCAACCAGGGGAGAGGTGATCCTAGATCTAAATTCTATGTGGGACCCAGGACCTGGTACAGGAAGTCAGTGTTGTTGAGCCGATAGGGAACAGCGACCACAATGCTGTCAGATTCAGTATCTCTGCATGCGAGCAAGTGACAACTGCTAATGTAGTTACATTCAACTTCAGAAGGGAAAATTTCTCAAAGATAAGGGGGATAGAAGCGCCTTGATAAGCTGAAAGGGAAAATCAAAGAGAGAGTCAAAACTGTCCAAAGAAGCTTGGAGGTTATTTAAAAACACAGTAATAAAAGAGATCAGGCTGGAAAGTGTTCCGTGAGGGTTAGGAAAGGTAGCACCTAGTCCAAAAGAAAGCTACCATGGTTAACAAGAGGGGAGGTTGTAGAAAACTATCAGGAAAAAAAATGTCTTTTAGAAAATGGAAGTCCAGTTCAATTGATGAAGAATACGAGAAGGAACACAAATGGTAGCAAAAGAGAAGCAAGTTAGCTGTAAGGGAGGCAAAAAAGGATTATGAGGAATGCATGGCTGCGAACATCAAGACCAGCAACAAACAGTCCTTCAAGTACATCAAAAGTAGGAAGCCAGCTAGGAAAACAGTAGGCCTGTTAGATGATGAAGGAACAAAAGATGTGTTAAAGGATGACAGGGAGATTGCAGAGAAGCTGAATGAATTCTTTTCAACTGTCTTCACCCAAGAGGAGGAGAGGAAAATTACTGCCCCTGAACCAAGCTTCTTAGGAGGCGAATCTGAGGAACCAGCAAAGATTGTGGTGGACAAATAAGAAGTTCTGGTAGCCATTGATAAACTAAATGCTACCAAAATTCTTTCTTTACTATGAGTGCAACTTGCAAGAATGGCAAGTTGAGAAGCCTGTCTCTTATTTGTTCTTCTTCACCTTTCTCACGTAAATCTCTTCACTGCTGTATCCCCTGATCCATTTTATGCAGCATAGAGAAGACAAGAAGCATCCCTATTCTGACCTCCCCCGGTGTGACAACTACCGTGTTTCCCCGAATATAAGGCATACCCATGAAATAAGACATAGTAGAGGTTTTGCTGAAGTGATCAATATAAGGCACCCCCCGAAAATAAGGCGTAGCAAAGTTTTTGTTTGCCTTGGGCCACGGAACAGAACCTGAAACCAGAGCAGGAAGCTGTGGAGCTGCCCCTGGAGGAAGTGCACCCAGCAACAGCAACGCTATTGGCTTTTTACCCCAGCCTTTCTTTCCCATAGAAAGAAAACCCTCCCGAGGCTACACCGAGGAAAGAGCAGCTTCTTTGTGCACGTTGGGAAAGGTCAAGCCGTGCCTCTTTTCTCCCTCTAAGCACTTCTAACCTTGAAAGCCACCTTGAGTCTCCTTACAGGAGAGAAAGGTGGTTTCATTAATCCAAACTCCTCCTCTTCTTCTAGTAGAGTTAAAAAAAACCCTTCTAATATTTTGAGATCGTTGCTGCCCGCCCCCAGAGCTAGCTGGCCGAGCAGCAAGTGGGCATTTAAACCTAAAGCTCCCGAGGGCCAGTCCAGCCTCTGTTTCTACAGCTGGGTGGGGCTCGGGCCGGGTGGCAGCGATGGCAGCTTCCAGGCACAGGGAGGCAGTGCGGCTGCTGCTGCCTTCCTCTCCCCCTCCCCACTTTGCAGGAGCTCAGGCTCCCACCTTGGGGCCTCGGCCGCACACCCCTCCGGGCCACTGCCCTGCTGCCTCCTACCGGGCCAAGCTGCTCATGCCCCTATCTCCCAGGAGGGATGTGATGACAGGGACGCCTGTTGTGACTGAGGGAAGTGCGGCTGAGGCGTGTGGCCAGGAGCTTCACTTCAAGCACACGCATAGGGCTCCTTCTTCCTCCCCTCTTGTTTACCAGCCCGCTTCTCCACCACCTCCTCCTCCTTCCCCCACACTCCTGTAAAGTTTGCAAGCTTCAGCTTGCAAAAAAAAGCATCTCAAAGTTGCAGCCTTTCCCTGCACCCCCCCTAATAACGGCCCGGGGGTTGCAACTTGTAAGCATCACTCCTGGCGGTTTGCAAGCAGCCTTCTGGAAGGATCAGTGGGTATGTCTCCCTCCCATTTTTTTTTTTTGCAAGGGATGCCTGGAGATGCAAAACTGCACAGGACTTTACCCCGGGCCTAGAGCACAGCTATTGGAGTTGGATTTGGAAAAGGACTGGCCCAGAGCCGGGGTTTGTTTTGGAGTAATGGGTCCCTCCCCACTCGGTGGGGCACGCTGCTTGCAAGGCGCACCAGGTCGGCTTTCTGCATGCATCGGGCTGGAAGTAGGAAGGGAAGGGGGGACCAAACAGCTCCCTAGCTGGTGCTGGATTCTGCCACAAGCGCTTTTGCACGCTGCTTAGAGCCTGGGGTAGGGAGAATTAAGCGTACTTTTAGGCCCCTGTTTGGAAGAAGCAAAGAGTGACTTTTAAGGAGGAGTTTAGGGTGTGGGTTGTTCCATGCAGGAGATGGAAAGGAAGTGCATGGATTTGGATTCCCCCCTCTCAGGGACTTAGCAGCCCTAACCTGCAAAGCTCACTTCAGAGCCCAGCAACAGCTCGAGCCTGCCTCCCCGAAGTCTTCCAAGAGGGGGGGGGAAGGGTCACTGGGCTGTCAAGAAAGCGGGCGGGATGAGACGAGGAGGCTGGCGGCGTGCAGCCAGTCCGGCCGGAGGGGACAGCTTGGGGGCAAGCAGGAGGCGCTGGGGTGGGAGGGGAAGGAGAGTGATGACGCGAGCAGGGAGAAAGTCAGAAGGAAAGAGAAAGAGAACGGAGCAGAGAGGGAGCCAAAACAGAAGAGAGAGAAATGCAAGGGGGAGAGAGAGAAGACGAAGCAAGACAGGGAGAGAACAGAGAGAAACTGCAAGAAAGGGCTACCAGGAAGGGAAGGGGGAATTGGAAGCCCTGAGAGTCAGAAGGAGGGGAAAAGAGGAGGGTATCTAGGGAAGAGGCAAACCCAGTATATAATAAATGTTCATTTTTTTGTTCAACAATAAATGTGAATTCTTCTTCATGGAAAAATAAGACATCCCCTGAAAATAAGACATAGCGCATCTTTGTGAACAAAAATTAATATAAGACACTGTCTTATATTCGGGGAAACAGGGTAGGAAGCAAGCAGCACCCATCAAGAAATGTTATCTGGCTCTAGGACCCACCAGTTGCTAATATTTATTTTTAAGTTTACTTCTGTAGCAAAGAGAACACCCATACCTCCATTCCACATCTAAGTCTTCACTCATACTAGAATCATCCTCCAAATTGTTGTTGCCATCCAACATGAAAAAGCCAGGATGTACAAAGTGGCTGACTTGATCGTTTTCCTCATCACTGCTGCTTTCAATTTCCTCAGGATACTGCAACCAAGGAATTTCACCGTCTTCCAGAGAGGTCTGTTCCCTTTATACAAAAATTAGAAAAGCTATACAAAATGAAAGCAAAACTAAATGTAAGCAATCATACAGAGAGTTATCTTCATTTGTGCTGAGTGGCCATATTACATCCAGGTGTATGTAAAAAAATACAACCCTGGCAACCATTTTCCACATATAGTGCATTCTAAGGAGCCAGCAATTGTTGAAGTAACAGCTAAAATACATTTATATAAAGCAAGACATTTGGGACTTCAAGATAGAAAGGATACAGTTACTAGGCCTCCAACAAGCTACACAGATTTGGCAATACTTAGATGTCAGTCCAACATCAACTCACAATGGACTTCGGAACAAGGCCTCACTATCAGACCTCTAGACTGTATGTTTGGGAGCAGATGCTCCCTCAGTGTTCTGGCACCAAATCATTTTGGGCTTAAAACTAGTAGCTTGAATTGAAACCAGAAACAAACAATGAAGTTGTTGGCACACTGCTAGTATGTGCTCCCTTGTGCACATATGGTAATGGTAATGTGGAAGTAGTGAAGATAGACTTTAAAACTTGTCTCAACAACTTAGTGACACTGCAATGCAATCTTAATACCCCCTCCTTAAACCTCCGCATTTTGGAGAACCATTTTTTAAAAACGATTCCATCCCTACATTTCAACCACATTGTGTGGTTATGTCCCACCACTATTACTCAACAAGTATATGTTTGTTAGGAGAATAGAGCACAAAGCTCAAGAATTAACCACCTGTTAGTATCTGCTTTATTTTAGATACATCACCTTTACTTATACTTTATACTATACACGGGCGGATTCAACTGGTTGTTGTGGGTTTTCCGGACTGTGTGGCTGTGGTCTGGTAGATCTTGTTCCTAATGTTTTGCCTACATCTGTGGCTGGGATCTTCAGAGGTGTATCACAGAGAGAAGTCTGTTACACTGGACACAGTGTGTAACAGACTTCTCTCTGTGATACACCTCAGAAGATCCCAGCCACAGATGCAGACAAAACATTAGGAACAAGATCTACCAGACCACGGCCACACAGCCCGGAAAACCAACAAAACTGCATGAATCTCCAATTTCTGGTTGAATTAGCAATAAATGCATTTTGTTTGCTTGCTGATCAGCCTGTTTTCTTTATTTATAAGACACTGACAGCAAACTATTTTAAAACCTTATAGTATTCTTGTGTGAAGACAAGAGAATTATATAAGGTACCTGCTACTTAAAACTTCAATGTCATAAATTCAAGCACATAGAAACTACTTTTCCAAGTCATTCTGTAAGTCACGATTTACTGAAAAAGGTCTCAGAAAGCAAGAGAAACAATTACCCTTTCAATTGCTTCATTGTGTAGGTGGACAAAATTAATGGTCTTAACTACATTTTTTCCAATTTAGGAAAAAATCCAACGTATTCAAATGAATCATACAATACCTCACTATTTGTGACAGGCCATTCCTCCTTCTTTCACACTAAGAAAGCAATTGACAATGTAAAGGCCAAGCTAATTACAAACCCTATTAATGAACTCAAGAACCGTACAATTGTTTGTGTACAGGCATAAACCAGTACTAATATTAAGAAAATCTGACCAATTTATCAGGGAAATAGTGCAACGTGCTTTCAGTCATCTTTAATGAAACAGACTTAATACCTGCCACAAAGAAAAGCTTTAAACAGGAATGCTTAATACACTCAAGTGTAACAAAGGCTAATTAAAAAAAAACCTCAGGTATGGAGGACTCTGCTGAAGATGCCTTGCAGCAGTAGCAGCAAATTTGAGTATCTTAAATTACAGAGTCTTCCTCTCATTTTGATATTTGGCACAGCAAGCAAACCTTCTAAAATTTCCTCGCTTTTCTTCTATTTTCTCTTACATTTACATAATCAACAACATTGTTCTCAATACCGCTGTTAAAAAAGCACAGCCAGCACTGTAACAGTGGAGATAAGATGAACTCTCCAGCATTTATACCTTTCCATTACAGTTTTTATTTTCTTTACGAGTTAGTACTTTTAGTATTCTGAACTGAAAGTTTTATTTCCTAGATGGAAAATGAACAAATAAATCTATACAAAACACAAAGAATAGGTGCACTGTCATAATTTCATTGTCATTCAAGGCTAATACAAGGTTTCTACAAAAGATTAATATGTGCCTATGTCATTAAACTTGGGCTTCCTCAACTGTCTTGCTTTTAATGTGAAATCTGTCTATTTTAGAAAAACTGCTATATTTCCAATATTATTGCCAATCTTCTCTTTTAGAACAGAATGAGTTTAGACAAAAAAGGGAAATTAGGAATTTAGACAAAAAAGGGAAAATAATCTATTTTATTTACTCCTCATTTAGCACAATATTATTACTACATGGATGGATGTGCTGCTCCTACTTATTTTTCCTGTAATTGTCCTTATTGCCTACACTATTTAGATTCTAATCTCATCAACTCACCTTCCGTGTTAGTAACAAAAAAGGGATACAGGATTGGATCCACATTAAGATTTCTACTGACAAGGGTAAGGAAATTTCCACAAAATTCCCTGCTGCATACCCCGTTTGGCTTTCATGGTGTTCCTGAGGGTCTTCTGTCCCCCAGCAGCACCATTTCAGAAAGATCAGTGGACTGCAATGGGAAGGGGACAGGAAATTCTCTTTCACTGGTAGATATGTGATGTGTGAGCAGAACATTTAGCCTGGAACTACCCATGACATCATTTTCAATCACAGCTAGCTTATAATCAGACAGAAATAAGGGCTGAACTATGAATTCAGAACTGTCGTTTTGTTGAGAGTTATCACTTGATAATGCAGACAAAGGAACTGCATGTCTGAATGCTCATACCTGCACCAGCAGGAAATGCACCATAATGTACTCATAATGTACTCATTCTCCATAATGTACTCATATCCACAATGTACTCATTTTCTGTTGAAAATAAAACAAAAATTCTAATTTAACATAAAAATAGAAATTGCAGGGACTACTATTTTTATGGGTTTTAAAAAAGAAATTATTTCCTTGCCTGCATAGTTTTACCCCTCACACATAGCACTGTCTTTAATTAATAACAATGCCCAGGACAGAAGCAGCCTCGGTTTGTTAATTTACTGTGGAAACATCTAGACTGTCCCAAAAGTTGCAACTGAGGTTCAGTATGCTTACCAGATTAAATGACTGCAGTGTCAAGTCAGTACCTGAATAAAACTAAACCAAATAAAATGAAAGCTGTGACTGCATTTTGCCAATCAGAAACAACTTGTCCAAACAATCTGAGTCATTATTACAGGAATCTTCACTTCACTGTGGTAAGATCCAGCAGTACTACAAGATTGGGAAACACCTGGCATGATTACTAAAATAAACATTGCCAGGCAAGCAATGGGAGTGGGAGAATGTTTCCAGATAGTGCCTTGTCACTTCTAAAGGTGCCATAGACAGTTCAGACCAAGATAGATGCTGGTATGCTTCCCATTGGACACCTCTCTGTGTCAGTTCTTGAATCTGGACTTTGACCCCTAGCAGAGGAGCTTTGCCTGGACAAATTCCCAGTTCCCACATCAGTATTCACAGCAGCCAGCTGTGCCTCTAGCCTCAAGAATTTCCATTTGGATTACAATAGCCACAGCCCTGGGAAAGTGGTCACAGCCCTGGAAAAGGCACACCTGCTCGCTAGCCCACAAAGGATATGCTAACACGAGGCAGTCTTAACACAATCAGCCTTCCTGAGGCTTACCTAGAAAAATCCCATCACACACTTTCTGCCCCACTACCAGAGGACCATCCAACCTTCCTCTGAATTGGAATATCCGGGAGTTGTAATTCCATCAACTCTATACAAATCTACCGTATATACTCATGTATAAGTCGAATTTTTCAGCACATTTTTAATGCTGAAAAAGCTCCCCTCGACTTATATGCGGGTCATTAAAAATTTTTGTGTTTTTACTTTGCCGGCCAGCAGGGGGTGCAGTTTTTGTACTAGTGGCACCAAAATCTCAGGGTACCCTCAGAAGACTCTCCTGATGATACCAGCCAAGTGTGGTAAAATCTGGTTCAGGGGGTCAAAAGTTATGGACCCCCAAAGGAGGTGCCCCCATTCCCCATTGTTTTCAATGGGAGCTATTAGTAGTTGGGGCTACCCTTTTGAGGGTCCATAACTTTGGACCCTCTGAACCAAACTTCACCAAACCTGGCTGGTCTCATCAGGAGAGTCTCTTTATGATATCAGCCAGGTTTGGTGAAGTTTGGGTCAGGGGATCCAAAGTTATTATTGGACCCCCCCAAAGGGATGCCCCCATCCCCCCATTGTTTACAATGGGAAGCTAATAATAGATTTTCCATTTCTGATAATATCCCGCTTAAAATCTACGTTGGGTTACATTTGGACATGTACAGATGATGATGAGGAATCCAGGCCTTTGAAGGATTTTAACTCTTGTGTTTTAGCTTGGTTGCTGGTTGAGCTAAGGTTTTTGTACTTTTAAAGTTATTGTTGATACCATATTGTTCTTGTTGACCCTCTTTTCTACTTACAGAGCCAGTTTACTGTTTTTCTTTGAAATAAATATTCAAAAACATTTAACCTACTGATGCCTCAATTGATGCTGCATTTCCCACCCTCGACTTATACGTGAGTCAATAAGTTTTCCCAGTTTTTTGTGGTAAAATTAGGTGCCTCGACTTATATGCGGGTCGACTTATACACGAGTATATACGGTAATTAAAAGCTGGATGCTCCCTGGCTTTGACTCATCAAGTCATCATCCATTGTATCGTCCTCTCCTGAGAACAGGAACTCTGCTTTGTGTAGAAAGAATGGCTTTCTTAGCATAGTCAGAGGGTCGATTTTTCCTATATCTAGTCTACCCAAACAGCAACCTTTCACCCAATGTTTTCTGAACTGTCTTTGGTTTGGTTGCACTGTGTGCTAGACATCACCCTTTTCTTCTCTCATCCAACGCTAGCATTGGACTTCCTTTTCCTCGATCAGGTAATTATTACCCCTTATGAAATGACCTCAACTCTTCCCATCTACCCTTCACCTCTTTCAAAATCTTAGGCTTCTTCAAATTCTGTGTGTTCGTGTGTATTTTGCCAAAGATGTGTGTGTACTTTTATTATTTTTATTTATTATTTTTATACTTCTAATTCTGGTCTCCTGTGGCTTTCTAAAGAGGATAAAAACCCATGAACTTTGGGGGAGATCTTGCAGCCTGAACCTCTCATATTGCTGGGTTTGTTCCTGCTAACTGCCCTAACCTAAAAGGGAACAAACATGGGTTACAGAATCTTGCATGGGAGATTTTTTGTGGCATGCCTTTTTTGTGGCATGGGAGAACATCATGATGCACCAGAGTTGTGAGAAATACTATTTCACATACTCATGTTTTCTCAAAGTGTGGGAGGGATTGTTGGGTTAGTTCCTTTATTCCCTGTGAGAGTTATACTGGACACAGACTGGGAGATCAGCAAGTCAGACAATTGCTAACACTGCCAAGGCAGATTACTGCAAGTAAAGACACCACTGAGGATATTACTCTTGAATATGTCAACAATAGTAAATAACCTGTCAACTGGCCAATCAAATATGGGTTAAAATGTTTCAATCTTTTAAAACCATTTTTATTAAGAATAAGCAAAGCATACTTTGATAATGAACAAATATTGATACTGATGGTAATTACATAAAGAGGTTAGCTGCTGTTGTGAAACCTTGCAATTAACGTTTTAAAAATTGTAATTATGTTACAATGTAAGATAAGGATACTTTATAATTGAATAGTTCACTAAACAGTGTTATCTCTTAGATTTTGACCTGGAATACCAAAGCCAGCATACAGATATGAGTTAAAGCAAACTGCATTTGTGGCTTCAACAAATTAGAGATATGAAGGCCCCTTTAAAAATCCTGGAAATTTTAAGGAGGAATCCCATCCCATGAACTCATCTTCCTATTTTGCCAATGAAAGCACCTGAAAAACCCTCTAATGAAGTACTTTCTGTTTGGTAGGACTGAAATGCTTTTTAAGGCCTGGGATTATTTATCCAAACTTAATAGCATGAAAAGTTTTTATGGAAAAATCCTGTAAACATAAACAATTCAAGGATATGCTTATAGTTTAAATGTGACTAATTTTGTCCACAATTAACATGCTATAGTGTATGTGATAACAGTATTCAAAATTATCATAACGTTTAACCTGAAATATAAATATGTGGTGTAAATATGTGGTGTATAAGAATGTCCAAAAAACCTAGCACAGTGTGCAGCAGCTTTCAGAGGTCTCTTTTTGTTTGTAGTAAATAAAGGCAATTAGATTTCATAAATATGTCAAAAGGCTTGATTTTCTATGCTAAGTTATGTGATACATTTTATGTCGTTAAAGCAACAAAAGAAGTTTAGATTTGATAAGTATTTATATATTTATAAATGTACGTATTTCATTGCTCCCAAAATTTCTGTGGGGAGAAAATGGGACACAGGTTTTCCCCAAGGCTTCCAAATCTCTGGAAATTTTACATCTCTACATAGACTAGTTGGCTGTAGTTATATAAGCACTCAATCAACAACAGTTATCTGATAAGCATGCCAGTCTCGAGATAGTATCTTGTATTAGTTTGCCATTTTAAAAATCAAGATGGAATAAGTCCTAGAAAGATCTGACTCAAGAGTGTTGCCTTAAGTTACACACAAACTCATAAAGAAGAAGTAAGGAAATAACAAAGAGCCAGGCAATTATTCCAGATTTGTATCTATTGAAAATGTAAACAGAAAATGTAAACAGAAAAAAATGACTAGTTGCATGGCTTACAGTTTGGTATTGAAAGAAAAGATTAAGAATTAAGAAAGTAAAGATTAAGAAAGTAAAGATCTTTCTCCAGAAAAGAAGAAAACAGTTGAGTTGTTTAAGTTATATGAGTTTACCATCTAAAACACTGAGCACTCTCCATGTCAAGAGGTGTGGTTCTATGACTATGACAGAATGGAGGGCATAATCCTGTACTTTTAAGTATTTGCTGATAAGCACAGTTCAGTGTCTGAAATAGGAAGACATACCCTGATTGGAAACCAAACTCATTATGTTCCTCTTCCACACCACTGCTGTCACTCTGCACCTCAGGTTCCTGTTCCTCTTTTCCTGGAAGTGTCTCCCAGCTCTCATCACTGGAAGACTGATCTTTCATGGCCACAGCAAAATAGGATGGCAGAAATGCAGACCATTCACCATCACTGCATTCTGAGCTGCAATTTGAAACACCCCATTTGTATATAAGATGTCAAGTGATTTGTTATCAATTTTAATATTTTGAGCACAGTTCTGTCAAAAGCAAAATTTATTTTAAATAACAATATATAAAATCTTCACTACCAAACTCAAGTGGCACATAACAGGATTTTGGGCAAAATACCTCTGTCTGTGAAGTACTGCCTTAGTTGGAGTTGCTTTTTCACTTGCACAAGAGGGAGAAGGGGTGGTCTTGCCCAATTCCCTCACCTGTGTAGCCCCCATCCAGAGCAGCTTTTGTCCACAGGATCCCATGATCTCTCATATAAACTTTATAAAAGTCAAAATTGACACCTCTCTCTTTCATAATACCAAAAAAGCTGGTAGATCCAACCCTTTGTAATTTACAAATGAAAGCAGTATTCTTCATATGCACCTCTGTTAAAGGAAAAATACCAACAACCTGCTTTTAAAAGTTCTAAGAGGGCAGTTTAATCAAATTAAGAGCTACTTAACTAGCCAATATTTATTTCTGACATAGAAGATTAACAGTTCATCTCATCTGAATTGCCACAAAACATGCATTTTACTTTTAATATATGAAGCAGCTTGCCAGCAGACTGTCACAGACACTTGCATGGTCATTCATATTTTAGTGTATGCTTTCCCCTTACAAATATTTGGTTTTCACCAGAAATTTTTACGAATAAGGCAGGTCCAATTTAATTGATTCCAGAAGCATCCAAGCCCACTTAAAAAGCCTATCTTAAGATATTAAGCAGCAACTTCCCAACTACATTAAGGGACAGACAATGTGAACAACTTCCCTTCAACCATATGTTCATGGCTCCTTTGTTAAAAGCTGCATTCCAGCAGGTTTTCTGGCACTGTGGGGTATCTCCAATTGCTCCAGCAACATAGAAGATAAATATGATGAAATGTGATGAAATACTTCCATCTGTTCTTTGTTGTGAAAGAGCACATACTCCCATTACAGTAGTTAAACAAAACCTCAAAATGAAGTCAGCTTTATAGAACATACATATTCACCATTATGTGTGTGTGTGTGTGTGTGTGTGTGTGTGTGTGTGTGTGTGTACTCATCCATGTATGTAACTATCTGAATGTTTTAACTGTATGTATTTTTGGATGTTATAGCCAATGGCTCAAACAATAAATACTAATTGACTTGACTTGTATGTAACTGGATACCAATTTAGCAGTTTCTGAATAAACTTCAGACAGAAATAATTAGATGGTTTGCAGCAGTGGCGTAGCACCAAGGGGATGGGGGGGACACTGGTGCAGGGGCATGGCATGGCGTTCCCGGGGCATTACAGGGTGGGGTAGGGGCAGGTGGGGGCATGGCAGGGGCGCGGGGCACACGCGTGCCCCAGCTGCAGTTCCCCCTTGCTCCGGCCCTGGTTTGCAGTTCAATCCTAAGAATATTCTCTGTAAGAGTCTGTGTATACCTGCTTGGGATTGCACAGTTGGTCACCTAAATCTCTTGCTTTAGAAGAGTCTAAACACACTTTTCTAAACGTAGTCACTTCTAAATAGATCAATGTTTTTTGGTTGTTCTGAAAAGGATGCCCTTCTGCATCATATTTTCTAATACTACTTCTCCTTTCTCTCAATTGTGTAGCAATTTCTAAGAAAACATTGCAAAGTTCCAGCATATTATAATTACATTTAAACACCAAGTCCTCTTCCTAACTACACTCTGCAACACATACTCCAGTAGCACCAAGGAAATACTTAAGAACCAAGTAGGAAGATTGCCAAATTAGAGAACCATTATGGATACTTTTATTTCCTTTGACAACTTTGTGTTGCACTGATGATGTAACATGGCCATTCTTTTATTAAAGAGTTGTATAGATTCAAAAGATTCCACCTGGAAGCACTGGATTGACATTGCTCAGTCGTTTTCAGTCAACCTGGGTTGTCAGTTTTCCACTGTCATGCTGTCTATATCTTAAGATTATGAAGCTGTAGCACACTCTACTCATTATAATATTATAACTGTTAAAAATACCTATTTGTTATAACAGTACATCAGCTAAAAAAACCTGCACTGAGTATGTTAGCTGATATGGGTTTACTGGACTGCGTGCCCGGGGTCTGACAGTTTTAGCTTTTAACATTTCACCTGCATCTATGGCTAGCATCTTCAGAGGCGTGGCATGGTAAAATGTGTCTCCCTCTGTGGCACAGGGTAAAATAATTTATGCAGTTGGGTATCTGTTTTGTCCATCTCTCAGGTGGGAGAAATATTTGCATGTTTATTCAGTTATGTCTGCTCATTTGCAACTGCAATTAAGAGTTCGTTTGCAACTGTATTTGTATGTGTCTTGGTGGTTTGAATGTGTGCGATTCATTTCAGAAACCAGAGTGAAGTTAGGTGGTGGGGAAAAGGAGGAAATGCAGTTATATTTGTATGTATCCTGGTGGTTTAGATGTGTTTTGGTTACCAAAAGCACCAGAACTGAAAACCAGAATCGAATCAATTACTATTCAACAATCCACCAGATACTACAAACTCTTTCCACCCCGCATTTCCCTTTCAGAACTGAAGTCAGCACATTGGTCAGTACCTGCAAATCTCTCAAACTGAATTGTAGTCCGTATCAGAAAGTTTAAAGTTTGTGCCGTTTAATATCCAAAGGCAAAATTTAAAAACTGCACATCCATACTACCCCGTTTCCCTGAAAATAAGCCCTACCCCAAAAATAAGCCCTAGAATGATTTTTCAGGATTTTTGGAGGATGCTTGAAATATAAGTCCTACTCCAAAAATAAGCCCTATTTACAGATTCCCCAACACAGCTGAACTGGTCATGTGGGGGGCGCAAAATCATGGGGGGAAAAAAAGACATCCCCTGAAAATAAGCCGTAACACATCTTTTGGAGCAAAAATTAATATAAGATCCTGTCTTATTTTTGGGGAAACAGGGTAGCTGCTTTCCTAAAACTCAGTCTGTTAAGAGCATGCCTAACAAAATAAGATAAGGTATTCAGTTGGAAGGAGGCAGTGGGGGCAAGAGTGGGAGACAATCCACTTCAATGAAATGACTTCCTTCTGCCCACTACCCAAGCCAGCCCCCTGCCCTCAAAGCTAGATTTCAGATCTGTTTCTTTTTTAAAGGGAGTGATATTTGGGAAATGAATGGATGAAGTAATGTGGAAGAGGTTAGAAGTTGAAGTTTTCTTCTTCTCCCCCGTAAAATTTCAGATACACTCAGATAAAGTACAATCCTAATTTTTCCTTTGTGTCTATTTAGATATTTAACTTCAAGCTTAAATCGAGTAGTCTTTGTGATTCCAATAAGTGCACTAACAGTAAAACTACAGAAAGCCAGGTAAATAATTTATAAACATATTACCGGTATATCTTGTCTATCTGAACAGGCCACCAGAGAAAAGATTTTTTACTGTCATCATCTGCTTTAGATTTCCTTTCTGACTTATTTTACCTCTGTAACTCAATTCTTCTTCTATCATATGGAGATAATGTCTTACACAGTTCTCAAGTGCTTTGGGGATATTCAGACAGTATTTAAGGTAGCAAAATATATCACAGAAAAGGAAAATTGTTTGGTTTGTTAGCAGATGATCTTTAATGAAAGGCAATAAAGCACACACCTAATAGGGGAACCCTAATAAACATCATAAAATGCAAGTAAAGAACAAAAAAAATTTGTATTGATACAGTCTCCAATGAAGTATTTTTATCAACAGAAATATAGTTCTGAAATGTATTTAAAAGTAATATTGGGATATAAAGTCAGGGCTTTGCACAAGTTGCAAATAATATCCCCTCCTCCTTGCACAGAGATCATCTCAGCAGGGATGTAAGGTGACACCTGTTCCGAACGGACTTGCATTCTCATTTCAAGAACAGGTCCAGAACAGGGGGTGCTCTTGGACCAAGACCTACTGTTGGATCAGAAGGAAACAGCTGTGCCTTTTACCTGCTTTGTTTGGTTAGCCAGTTGATGCCTTTCCAGGACAGAAAAGAACTGGTTCACCACAGTGACCAGGTTACTTCTAGATCAGATTACTGCAATGTACTCTACATGGGGCTGCCCTTGAGAAGTGTCCAAAAACTTCAATTGGTAAAGAATGCTGCAGCCAGAATGCTGACTGGAGTGGGTCAAAAGGACCCTATCACTCCAGTCTTGGTCCACTTACACTGGCTTCCAATTTGTTTCAGTTCTGGCTGCCTGCTAACTGCCGGTATCAGGTTACAGCATCTCTCTGTCAATTTTCAAGTAGCAGCAATCAGAGGGAATTCCACAAGTGTAGTCAAACAATCCAGGTCAGGGAAGCCAGAGAATTTAAAGAAGCCAGTAATGCAGTGCAAGGATCAAAGGTTTAGTAGATTTCTGTCCCACCCTGAAATTTATTCGAACAAACAAACAAATCAAAGTTCCAGAAATCAATCAAGATGGGGTCAGCAGGTTCACCGTTAGTTGAGCTGGAGTTGTGTCCATGCCCAGGAACCCTTTCCTAGGAGGCTGTATAGCCACACACAAAGAACTCACACATATGGCCTGCCATTCAGGAACCATCCTATGAAAATTCATCTTCGCTGTCGGCCTGTAGATTGCTCTGAGAAGCCAGGTGTGCACTTCATCTTTGTGCCAGAAGTTCTGACCTCAGTCTCTTTCTGTGGGCTGAGAGACCCTGGGAGTCTCTTTCCACAGGAGACCCTGGAGAGCTAGGGCCAGGGGGCTGGTCTGCCCTGACTGCCTCGAAGTTAGGTGTTGCAAGTGCCACTGAGCTAACTGTTGGCTGTTCCTCTGGGACTGCCTGATCTATCTGCTGATCGTATACTGCCAGCTGTGGGCTAGCTGCACAGGGGTCCTCCTCCTCCAAGGAGGGCCTTCTTCAAGGAGTCCTCACTGCCACTGAGTTGGACCATGATAGTTTCCTTTTACATTGTATTCTAACAATTTGATATTGATATATTTATCCAAGCACTTAGTCATACCTATAGAAGAGTTAAACTTAAGTGTACATAAAACTCTTACCTGTCTTCATCTTTGTTGGAGCTAGATAGATTCCTTCCACAGTCTTCAAATTCATCCCAGAAAGCATTATCGTCTACTTTACTTTTGTTGTCTTGGGGAGTGATATTTTGTTTCCTTAGTTCACTTTTTGTTTTCTTTTGAACAGTTTCATAATCTCTTGGGTCAAAAAACATACTAGAATTGATTTTTTCTTTGTTGTGTTTCAAAACACGTTCTGTACTGTGTTGCTGGACATCGACATTCTCATTCCATCTCCTAGAACTGCTTTTTTCTTCCTCATCATTTGTAAATGGTTGCTTCTTATCCAAATGGCTCACAGAATTTTGCTTTCGAATTTTAGGTCTTACTACCAATTCAGATGAATTACCTTGGTCCACTTTTCCATGATTAGTACTCAAGTCGTTATAAATTCCTACTGGTGTCCTAACTGTAGGCTCAGCCGTATTTTTTTGCTGTTCCAGGTCACAAATGGTGCTAAAATTATTTTTTATTAGTGAATTGTCTTCACTGGGTGTTTTTAGAAGTGTCTTAGTTTGGTGAGTATTATCAAATTCTATGCTAGAAAGTCTCTTGAAAGGCACTGGTCTTAGATCTTCAAAGCTGTTGCTTGAAGCATTATGAGTCAATTCCGACAAATGTGACTGTAGGTCACTGAGGGAATCTACTTCTTTTTCCAACTCAGAAAGCACACTTTCCAGCGTCTCTTGAAATATTCCTGCTTCTTCTTTTCCTAAGGACAGATTTGTTTGGCCACCTTCTTCTTCACCATCACTGCTATCAGGCTCATAAGAGTCAATGTTTACAAAAGCAATGCCATTCTGGCCGTTCATGTTGTTATGCTCTGCAGAAGTATACTCTGCACAATTGTCAAAAGTGTCATCAGAATTCACACTGGTGCTCACAGCTGAGTTGTCTCCTAAACAGTAAGATCCTGGTAAACATGAAGCAGTATCTGTTTTGAGTGCTTGGCTCAATTCGGGTTGAACAAGAGGACCTTCTGATCCAACAGTTGCTGACAATGGTACATCTGTCAAAGCAGAACAAACTTGAGCCAGTGGACTGGAACCTTCATATAAAAAGTGTAAAAAAAAGCATATGTTGAAAAGGGTAGATTTGTTATAACTTTGTCATTACATACTCATGTGAGATGTGCATCTTTTTATTTGATGAATTTTCAGATGCACAACTGGGAAACATTATTTAGATAAATACATCAACACTGCATAACAGCAAGAGAAACTCTTGAGTTTATTTCTAGTTTAGAAGCACTTCAGTTTAACCCTAACATTACCTGGGCTTTTGTCACACTGCATAGTTGTAGATGCTGATACACCTCACACTTAGATGACAAGAGGACAGTTCACTGTAAGATCATTATATAGTATTTTACTATTATTATGATTTTATAATGCCAAGTCATCACACAAAATTAAATTGCTGTCTTTGATAAGAATGTCCCTGAAAGGAAAGCCCCATCCAAGTACATAGTATGACCAGGTTAAGAAGATGTTTTTGCTTTAAGAAACAAATGAATGTTTCACCATTACTATTCATGTTAAAAAGCACAGAAAAAATGTATATTTAATTATAATAAAGTTGCTATATATTTAATTATAATCAAGGTTTTGTTGGCAATACTATCTTCTAGAAAAGAAGTGCAGTAAATGGATGCAAGTTACAGCTTTTTGGCTTTCCCAATAATATTGGTATGTGACGACTAATTTTTCATGGAAGGCTTGAAGCGTTTTCCCATGTCCATTGCTGGTACAGCAGGATCCATGAAGAGGAACACGTGGGTTAATGGGCTGAAGGAATAAGTGAATGAAATTTAGCCCTTTCCTCAGTAGAATTGTACAGTTGGAAGAGACAGGAGGAACCATTTCACAAACTTTTCCTTCCTTGCACCAACCCCAGCCCCAAACCTACATAGATAGTCTTCTGTACAGATCCAACAAGCTCAGAACTGATCTTTGTATGGGTCAGGGATGTAGGTATAGATTTTTAATGGGGAGGATTCAGGGGGTGGGGCCAGGCCCCCAACCGCCCCTGGGTGCATGGCCACGCCTCCCCAAGCCCCACCCCCGGCCTCAGTGCTTATAAAGGCAGCTCTCCGAGGCCAGGGACGGCAGACTCTCCTGCCCAGTCCTGCCCAGCCCCCCCCCCCAGCTGGCAGCCCCTTCTGCCTTCCCCTCTGGGCAGAGGCATAGCTCGGGAAAATGGAGCCTGGTGCAAAATCTGAGTTTTGTGCCCCCCCCATGAGCGGCCACTGTGATGCTTGAATCCACCCTAAACAGCATCACTTTCAATGGTGTTTAAACTAGAGAGCCCAAATTCTCCTTTTAAATCCACCTTAAAGGGAGAATCTGGGGTCCCCAGTTAGAACAACATTGAAAGAGATGCTGTTTTGGGGTGGATTCTCCCCCACCCTGAAACAGCATCACATTCAATGTTTAAACTGGGGACCTCAAATTCTCCCTTTAAATCCATGCCGAAGGGGGTGGATTTAAAAGGAGAATCTGGGGAAATTTGGAGGGTGCCTTCTGTCACCAGTGCAATTGTTCAGCTAGCAGCACCAAACTTTCAGGGTATCTTTAGGAGACTCTCCTGATGATACCACTCAAGTTTGGTGAAGTTTGGTTCAGGGGGTCCAAGGTTATGGACCCTCAAAGGTGTAGCTCCCATCTTCTATTAGCTCCCATTGGAAACAATGGGAGATGGGGCACCCACTATGGGAGTCCATAACTTTGGACCCCCTGAACCAAACCTCACCAAACCTAGATAATATCATCAGGAGAATCTCCCAACAAATCCTGAAATTTAGGTGTTGCTCGCCTTAAACATGAACCCCCTGCAGGCCAAAAACCAAAAAACAGTAAAAAATACAAAAAACACACAAATGGGGCGCGGAGCTTCGGACATGCAATGTGGGGTTGAACCCGAGAACCTCCCCCCTTACTTACATCCTTGGTATGGGTCATAAGGGGCTACAGGAACAGAAAGTGATATGGAAAAACTGTTCCATGAAGGTAATATACATGCTGCAGCCATAAAAATACAATTTTGCTATGGTTGAGTAGCAGCAGCATCACATATATACAACAATAAAAAAATTCAGTAATACCAATCAACAGCAAATTATTTCAAATTTCCATGAAGAAAATTTCACTTTACAATGCGGTAACACTCACACAAAGAATTTTCTTTTTGAACATCATCTAGCTCTAATCCTTCACACTCTCCATCATGTTGGCTTGAATTTCTCTCCAGATTTGTCAGAGATGGTCTAAAACTGACATAGGCATGCCTTCTTCCGTATCTTCTACCAGTAATGGTCTGATATCCTCCTGCCGGTTTTGGCCATGTGGGCTTCCCGGCTTCCTGACCCATTGCTGCAAATAAATGAAAGCTGGGGTAAAAAATGGAATTCTCAACATATTAAAAGCTTATTTTTAAACACTTAGGTGAGTTATAAACATAAATTAATTTTCATGCAAAAATTAAAATTTAAATGCTCATAATGCTAAAACAGGTGTGCATCTTAGTTGTCTTCTATTTTAATATTTGTTGCAACCTCTAAATTTAAGAGAACTCTAATATAACGAAAACTCTCTAAGATAAACATCAAAATCTCATTGATGAACATAGACCATTCTATCACTCCCCAAAACAGCTTAAATAGTAATAAAAATGATTTGTATTATACAGAATCTCCCCATCTTAATGATTAATTCCTATTGCCAACCCTCCCAATGTTGTTTTATCAGGGCCTGTCTAAATGGAATCTTCCCCACCAGCATAACTAGAATTGGAAAGGCAGCACTTCAACTAGAAGACACCAAGAAGCCTACATAATTAATGAAGCAATTTCACTTCTAGGTATAGATCTGTGGCTGGGATCCCCCGAAAACAATTCTTCTTCTTCCTTCATACCAACTGGCATAGAGATATAAAACTTCTGGAAATCCTGAAGCCACATGAAAAACTGTTTTTTGGGAGTGGCAGAGAATTTTGGGAAAATGTGCAATTTTATGTAATACTTTTCTGTCAAACCTGAAATTAAAAAAACGTATTTAATAATGTAAAACACATCAATTATACTTAGTACATAACAATGTATTAGCACATATATGGAACTTAAAATTATAAGTATACCCGATACTTGAGAAAAATTTGCGAAGTGCTGTACCCTATATTACCATATCACCTGCATTTAATTTTTGGAATTTGAAAAATTTTGGAATCTGACTTATGGTGCCCCCAGGGGGGTTTCAAGATAAGAGTTAGAGGTGGTTTGCCACTGTCTGTCTTCATGTTATAACTCTGCACTTGGAGGTCTCCTATCCAAATACCTGCCAAGGCCGACCCTGCTTAGCTTCTGTGACCTGACAAGATCAGGCTGGCCTGAAGGCAGAAAACAAATTCTGTAGTAAAGAAAAGATATATCATTTGGACAGAAACACTCTCATGTGGTCATTAGCATATCTGAATATTAAGTTAAATTTCATAACATTGAAAACATTGAACTCTTTAATAGTGTATTATCATTAAGCACATTAAAGCCTAGTAATAGTAGCCAAAATTTAAATAAAAAACAATGTTCTATATGTCTTCAGTACACACAAGAATTATAATTAATGCTACAGACTGTCTTACAAATTTTCATACTACATATTTTGAGTAAAACGTTGTCTTTCACTATACTTATTCCCAAAAAAGAGAGAAAAACTGGACGCATTCACCCCACCCCCAATTTTAATCTACAAACTGCGGTAATTTTCTTTCCTGTTATAAGGCTACAAAATAGAACTATGTGAAGGAATTGTTTGATAGCCACAGGTGTTCAAATTAAGTATCAGCCATTCACTAAAACATTTATACATAATCACAGAAAAACCTTTTCTTACCCAGCACTTGATTATCCAGAATGCTCATAACTATTTTTGCCCAGAAGACAAGTCCTTCTTGTTCAGCCACTATATCCCTGTGTATTAAGATGCAAGTACCACTCCCACTTCTCCAGCTAACTAGCTAGTTTGATGTCTCCATCATAGATGAGCTTCTGACAGTTGATACTACCAGTTGATGTCATCCTTGGCTACCACTCTTTCCCTCAGCTTGCCTCAAGCGGTTGGAAGATAAATTCTGCAGGAAGGTCATGTATGCTCATATATTTTTAACTGCTCTTACTTATGCCAGGTTTTTTGTGTGCCACTAATGTTATAAAATCATGTCTAGAATTATTAAATGATTTTACAAATAATTTTTTTAACTCAAACCTAAGCAATGGAGAGAAATGGAGTAATGGCTGGAGAATACAGGGTTTTCACATTCAACCTGGGAACAAAAATAAGCCTCAGATCTTCCCTTAAATTCAAAAGACTGGGTCCTGAAAAGTGAACATTAGAGGGAATACCCCTTGTTACAAAGTGGCTTGACTCTAGTGCAGTGATGGCAAACCTTTTCGAGACCCAGTGCCCAAATTGCAACCCAAAACCCACTTATTTATTGCAAAGTGCCAACATGGCAATTTAACCTGAATATTGAGGTTTTAGCATGCATTACTCAGGAGTAAGCTTGGTGTTAGTCGGTGGCTTTGCTTTGAAGCAACCGTGCAACTATTCCAATGGGTGAATCATGACCCTAGGAGGGTTTACACAGAAGCAAGCCCCATTGCTAGCAACCGAGCTTACTCTCAGGTAAAGGATCGTGCTTCAGTTATTTGCATGAAAATCAGTGGGGTTTAACAGCGCTTAACAGGGTTACCTACACTGCTTCCTCAAAACTTGATCATAGGTTTAATGCTAATAATAGAGCCCAGAGGCCCAGGCCAGCCTAGATGTGGGGGGGGGGGCACTCTGTGCGTGCCACAGAAAGGGCTCTGAGTGCCACCTCTGGCACCCGTGCCATAGGTTCGCCACCACTGCTCTAGTGGGTATTGCATTTCTCTAGTTTCCATGTGGCTATTTTTGGGAAATGCTCACTCTCAAGTGGGTCTAATTAGGCTATTTTACTGCTTTCCCCTATTCATTACTATGGCCTTTCTGTTGGTATGACAGCTGCTATTCTTTCAGCTTGCAGACTAAGACAAAGAAGTCCCACAAAGTTTTATATATAATGCAGCAGAAGGTCAAGGGAACAAGTAAGACAAGCTATGGTTTCACAATCTAATATCATGGAATTATAGCAAGTAGCATGAGTTTTCCATCAACTGCAGAAGATTCATCAGAGATGCTAAAGCAAGTGCAAAACTACAAAGTTAGTTTAAAAAATTTACATGAATTCTACCATAATAATTACATAATAAGTAATAGTAACAGCTAGAAGTAACAAATGCAATGCTTGCTTCTTACTGATGCTGTCACAAACAAACTAAGCATGATTTCAGAAATCTGGAAGATTCCACATAGAAAAGTTTCCCCACCTTTTATGAATGGGTATATTTTGCCCTAACCTTTAAAAGATTGGATGAAGCACATGTTTGTTTGTTTATAGTTCATCTTTCTCACTTGGATTCAAGGCTGATTACCCAGAGTGAGTCAATACAATCAATAGGATGGGACGTTCAATAAACAAAGCAATAGGATTAGGGTTGTAAAACCAATCAGAAATCTAAAAACACAACTGAAGCAAAACACAAATATTAATACCACATTAAATAATGCAAAATGATGTAGAAGGATCCTAGTTTCAGAGAGGTGCGCACTCTAGGAAAGATCACAGTTCCTAATAATTTATCTGAGTAGCTGTGCATCATTTAGTACATTGAAACTCTATTGCCTATAGAGCACCCTTCTTGAAAAATTTAGTTTTTCATAGTTCAAGGAAAGCTAGTAGAATAGGAGCCTTCCTGACCTCTCCAAGAAGGCCATTCCATAAGGTAGAGACCACAATAAAGAAGGAATGTGTACGGGTAGTTGTTGATTGAGCAAACATAGATGCATCAACCTCAGTCTAATTCGCTTTCACCTACCTTTCCCTTTGTGGTCAACTTTCCTGCCCAAGTTAGTAAAACAGTTCAGGAAAACAAGACGGACATTCAGGCAAATGTGAAAAGTTATACACTAAAATCACATGAGAAAATTACTTTGTTTGCTCTTTTCTCTGTTCTCCCCATCTCCATGGGCACCCCTCCCCCCAAAAAACTGGCTGCAAGGCTGGATCCTGGCTTTGCAAAGGGAGGGAGCCAACAGGTTGCCTGTCAAGTTGGGGAGACATAGCCACACACCTCCAATTTGCAAGGTTGGATTCTAGCTTTGTAAAGGGAGTCAGCTGGACTTTATAAAAAGGGGGAGCCAATAGAGCTCCTATCATGATGCGGAGGATTCATAGGAAACACAAAGGAAGATTTGGAATTGTTAGTAAGTGGCTGATGTCAGGATACATACTGCAGTTCAGTAGGATCTTGTTAGAAAAGACTTCAATCTGATCCATATTCTTTCAGGAGCTTTCTTTCTGCCATCTCCTCAGTCCATATGATCTATCATTTTATTCGTCCATGAAACCTGTGATACCAATTACATTATTTTAATTAGTAACTTTAACAGAAATGCCAAGTTTGTGCATTCTACTGCAGCAGCCCATATATACATTTCAGCTCCATAAAAAAGCACCATATGTTTACTCACTGATTTGCTCATTCATTTCCCCCATGACCTCTCAAGAGGACTAAGAAAAGTAATTTTCAGTTGTAAGTCTAGCTGAATTTCCTATAAGCATTTTTATAACTTTTAGAATTGTATATTCTCCAATTATATAAGTAAAAAAGTGGAGCAATTTTAAAAAAGTAAACAAATATTTTGAAGCTTTTACAAACCAGGACATAGCAGAAATGTTAGAGAAATTTTATTGTGATTTCTGTGAAACAAGCAATCATACCAATACTACTGTCCCATTACTACCACATATCCAACCAATCATGTCAATTTGTTGTATTTTAAATTGCACAGAAGTTCGACATCAAGAAGCAAAACTAAAACCATAGAATTCACATGATTATAAAGCAACACTAAGCAATACAGAATTTTATTTTCAAAATTCTAATGTTTATCAGCCAGTCAAGATCTAAGTATGTTGAATTCCCCGCCCCCGCCCCCCAACCTCACAGAGCTCTATGGCTTTGGTCCGTAGATCTGTTATACAGAGTGACAGCGTAAATTAGCAGAATAATTAGAAATGGGAGAGGTCATCAGGGGATTTGGAGTCTAGTCTCATCAAGAATGCTATGTCCCACAGCATTCTTACAATTTTATTCTTAGTAATTCTATAAGGTATTATTCTAATGCTAAAAAACAAGATACAGATGCCATAGTGGTGCATATACAAACATGGGAAATCTATCCTTATTTGTAAAAAAAAAATCAGGACAAACAGAGCATTTTTTATATCAGAATTTTTTTTGACAAATCTTAGGTACACAATTAGTAAGAATCCACAGGACTTAATGACATTCTGGACCTTTCTGCCTTAGATAACCTGTACCACTTGTGTGCTACATTCCTTTAAATGACTGCCAGCACTCTCTGGCTTCAAGGGACCTTTGCAGCAAAGAGATAGCTTGGCAGAGGTAACGCACGTTAAAATTGAGTAATTAGCTGACTTAAAATTTCTTTAGTGCCCACATTGTTGCCACAAATATGAGGGGCAGGGCCATGTTTAAATAGGTGTCATGATGGTATCTGTATTTCTCTTTATAGAATTGTAAGAATATCTTTCTTTGGACCCTATATTGGTCTGGATACATACATGTATTTATAGTTTTGTTAATTTGCATATTTTCATTGCAGATACCTCGTGCCCATGAGCCTTCAAAGAGTCATCAAAGCCAGACACTACCGGATATTGGCAGCTTGTTGTGAGTTTTCTATTGAGCTTTGAGAAGCTTTCATTGATTTGAATTGTTAAAAGATTGCATGCTTTGACATATATTTGTGGAGACTGGGGCATTAGTTGTCTCATAGCCCCATTTGTAGACTATGTTCATATGTAGACTATGTACTACTGATTGAATAAAGTATCAAGTTATTCAGTCCTACTGACTGCTAGCCATTGTTTGTGCATTACTCACAGTTTTGATCATTAATGTACAAACCCCCACTTTTGTATTTTCTATGGAAGCAGTTGTGGGCTGGATGGGGGCCAACGAACTGAGGCTGAATCCAGACAAAATTGAGGTTCTCTGTGTTCTGGGCTTCTGAGTCTGCGAGATCATGGGACACCCGGTTCTGGGGTTGTATTGCCTCAGAAGGATGGGGTACAAGATCTGGGGGTGCTCCTGGATTCATCACTGTCCTTTGAGCCTCAGGTGACTGTGGTGGCCATGAGGGTCTTCCAGCATTTCTGTCTGGTTCACCAACTCTGCCCAGTTTTCGACAAAGGGGACCTAGCCACAGTATTACATGCTCTGGTAACCTCCCAATTGGATGACTGTAATGCACTCTACATGGGGCTGCCCTTGAAGACGATCTGGAAGCTGGAGTTAGTGTAGCATGCAGCAGCTAGACTGTTAGCCAGTATATCTGGCTGGATACACACCAAGCTGGTCCTTAAGGAACTGCACTAGTTCCCAACTCACTCCTGGGAACAATTAAGAACATAAGAAAGATCCTGCTGGATTAGACCAGAGTCCATCTAGTCCAGCACTCTGCTACTCACAGTGGCCCACCAGATGCCTTTGGGAGTTCACATGCAAGATGTGAAAGCAATGGCCTTCTGCTGCTGCTGCTTCCAAGCACCTGGTCACTGGAGCATTTTACAATCCTCAGGAGGATCAAGGATTGATAGCCATAGATTGACTTCTCCTCCATAAATCTGTCCAAGCCCCTTTTAAAGCTATCCAGGTTAGTGGCCATCACCACCTCCTGTGGCAGCATATTCCAAACACCAATCACATGTTGTGTGAAGAAATGTTTCCTTTTATTAGTCCTAATTCTTCCCCCTAGCATTTTCAATGTATGCC
Source organism: Sphaerodactylus townsendi (assembly GCF_021028975.2). NCBI lineage: Eukaryota > Metazoa > Chordata > Lepidosauria > Squamata > Sphaerodactylidae > Sphaerodactylus > Sphaerodactylus townsendi. The sequence goes on from NC_059431.1 coordinate 53,616,305, forward strand.
CCCTGGTTATAGTATTGTGAGAAAGAGAGAAAAAATTCTCTGTCAACATTTTCTACCCCATGCATAATTTTATAGACTTCAATCATATCCCCCCTCAGACGTCTCTTCTCCAAACTAAAGAGTCTCAAACACTACAGCCTCTCCTCATAAGGAAGGTGCTCCAGTCCCTCAATCATCCTCGTTGCCCTTCTCTGCACTTTTTCTATCTCTTCGATATCCTTTTTGAGATGTGGCGACCAGAACTGTACACAGTACTCCAAGTGCGGCCGCATCGCTGCTTTATATAAGGACCACTTTATGTAAGGGCTTTTATATAATTCAAGGTGCTGACGTACAAAGCCCTAAACAGCTTGGGCCCTGCCTACCTAAAGGAGCACCAGTGCCAATATTACCTGCCTGGGCAGTGAGATCACAGGGGAAGGCGTTCTTGGTGATTCCTCCCTCTGTTAATGTGCAAGGAAGCATGTAGGTAGGCTTTTTCCATGACTGCCCTCTGGAATACTCTCCCCTTAAAGATTTACCATCTGCCTACACTTTATGGGTTTAGGTGCATGGCAAAGACCTTCCTCTTCACCCAGGTATTTGGTTAGCCTCCCTGGAAACCTCTACAACTGCTGATCGGGGGGGGGGGGGGGGGGGGGGAGTGAAGGTTCCTTCAGTGTAGTTTCTTCTTCCATTATTCTCAATTCTTATCCTTCCTTCCATGATCCTTCTATTGTGGATTTTTTTAACCTTTGCAAGCTGCCTAGACTCTAGTACAGGGGTAGGGAACCTTTAACACTCAAAGAGCCATTTGGACCCGTTTTCCACAGGAAAAGAAAACACTTGGAGCCGCAAATAATTTTTGACATTTAAAATAAAGATAACACTGTATATATTAGGGTTTTTTTACCTTTTACTCCACTCATTCTAAGAAGCGCATGGATGCGCCCGCCCTGCTCGCTCGGCCGCCCCCTACTCGCCCGGCAGCTTGCTTGCCCCCCCGCCCGCCCCCCTCCTCGCTTGCTCACCCCCCCCGCTCACTTGCCCGCCCGCTTACCTGCTTGGCTTGCCCGCCCGCTCACTTGCCCGCCCGCTTACCTTGCCCGCCCGCTCACTTGCCCGCCCGCTTACCTGCTTGGCTTGCCCCCCACTCACTTGCCCGCCCGCTTACCTGCTTGCCTTGCCCCCATGTCACTTGCCCGCCATATTTTGTGCCATCCTTGTCCACCATTCACTTTCACGCCCGCTTACCTGCTTGCCTTTCCACCTGATTTCTTATCCACCTATTGCCTTTTCCACCCGCTCATGTTCCTGCCCGCTTACCTGCTTGCCTTGCTCGCCCGCTCACTTGCCCGCCCGCTTACCTGCTTGCCTTGTCCACCCGACCATTTGCCCACCATATTTCTTTTCCTTGCCTTTCCACCATACCACCTTGCCCGCCCGCTTACCTGCTTGCCCTGCCCGCCCGCTCACTTGCCCGCCCGCTTACCTGCTTGCCTTGCCCGCCCACTCACTTGCCCGCCCGCTTACCTGCTTGCCTTGCCCGCCCGCCCGCTCACTTGCCCGCCCGCTTACCTGCTTGCCTTGCCCGCCCGCTCACTTGCCCGCCCGCTTACCTGCTTGCCCTGCCCGCCCACTCACTTGCCCGCCCGCTTACCTGCTTGCCCTGCCCGCCCGCTCACTTGCCCGCCCGCTTACCTGCTTGCCCTGCCCGCCCGCTCACTTGCCCGCCCGCTTACCTGCTTGCCTTGCCCCCCCCGCTCACTTGCCCGCCCGCTTACCTGCCTGCCTTGCCCGCCCGCTCACTTGCCCGCCCGCTCACTTGCCCGCCCGCTTACCTGCTTGCCTTGCCCGCCCGCTCACTTGCCTGCCCGCTTACCTGCTTGCCTTGCCCCCCGCTCACTTGCCCGCCCGCTTACCTGCTTGCCTTGCCCCTGATCACTTGCCCGCCCGCTTACCTGCTTGCCCTGCCCGCCCACTCACTTGCCCGCCCGCTTACCTGCTTGCCCTGCCCGCCCGCTCACTTGCCCGCCCGCTTACCTGCTTGCCTTGCCCGCCCGCTCACTTGCCCGCCCGCTTACCTGCTTGCCTTGCCCGCCCCCCTCACTTGCCCGCCCGCTTACCTGCTTGCCTTGCCCCCCGCTCACTTGCCCGCCCACTTACCTGCTTGCCTTGCCCGCCCGCTCACTTGCCCGCCCGCTTACCTGCTTGCCTTGCCCGCCCGCTCACTTGCCCGCCCGCTTACCTGCTTGCCTTGCCCGCCCGCTCACTTGCCCGCCCGCTTACCTGCTTGCCCTGCCCGCCCGCTCACTTGCCCGCCCGCTTACCTGCTTGCCTTGCCCCCCCGCTCACTTGCCCGCCCGCTTACCTGCTTGCCTTGCCCACCCGCTCACTTGCCCGCCCGCTTACCTGTTAGCCTTGCCCCCCGCTCACTTGCCCGCCCGCTTACCTGCTTGCCTTGCCCGCCCCCCTCACTTGCCCGCCCGCTTACCTGCTTGCCTTGCCCGCCCGCTCACTTGCCCGCCTGCTTACCTGCTTGCCTTGCCCGCCCCCCTCACTTGCCCGCCCGCTTACCTGCTTGCCTTGCCCGCCCGCTCACTTGCCCGCCCGCTTACCTGCTTGCCTTGCCCCGGCTCCGCCCACTTGCCCTCTTGCCGGCTCGGCTTGCTGCGGCCTCGGCTCACTTGCCCGCTCAACCACCCACCTTCCTGCTTTCGGCCCTCGGCGGTGTTCGCCCCCCGCCCACTCGCCGGCTCGTGGCTGGCCCCCGACCGTTCGACGCCTGGCCACCTGCTTGCCTCGCTTGCCCGTCCGCCCCCGCTCAGTTGCCTGCCTGCCCGCTCGCTCCCCCCCCCCCACTTGCTCGCTCGCTTCCTCGCCCCCGCTCTGCTCGCTCGCCCCCTTACCTCGTTGCCTTTAATTTCTGCCCAGGCTTGCCCGGGAAGGGGCAGCCAGCAGGGAGCCTCACGAGAAGCCCCGAAGAGCCGCATGCGGCTCGCGAGCCGCGGGTTCCCGACCCCTGCTCTAGTACAACGTTGGGTATAGATATCGTAAATAAATAAACAAATCCCTGGTCTAGATCTATCTTTTAAAGAATATACATTATTGGCTAGCAACGTGAGGCAGAGGCAATATCCAGATATATATTATTGCCTGTATTCACTAGGTAGCACAAATTCCCTATGGTGAAGGCCTGGCTTAGACAACATACTCTGCTAACATACAAGTCACCACTCCACACAACAGAATTATCAGCCCAAGTTCATGGAGTGCTTATGGGGGGTGGGGGAGAACACTGAACATGGTCTTGGCCGGTGATAAATGTAGTACATTTGTTGCTGCAAGCAATGCTTTTCCTGGCACAGAATCCTTCAAAGAACAAGATTAAGAAAATGCTCATTTTCTTACCAGCACTTGCTAACTCTTTTACAAATAAATTTCAACAAAAGTTTTGCTATCTGGAACTTGATTATCCAGGGCACTCTGGAACAGCTAAGAGGGTAAGCCTTCCTGCTCAGCCATCATGCCCATGGATCTTCAAGAAAGCACACACCCCATTCTCACCTCTCCAGTCAGCCAGCCTTTGGCTATTGTAGAGTTTCTGACAGCTAGCACCATCAGGTTATTTGATCTCTGGATGCCTTCTTTCCTCTTAGCTTGCCTCTAGTAGTTGGGAGTCAACTCTGCTAGCTCACAGGTTGCCCTCATGTCTACCTGCTAAATGCCTTTGTGGATCAGGGAAAATGGAAAGGGTTCCTCTGCCTGTGGGAGCTGTCCCTATGCTGTCTCCAATGAACTGGAGTTTGGTTACTACATATTCTTTTCAGTAGTGGAAAAGGCACAGCAATAAGCCTGAGTGATTGGCAACCTCCAAACTCCACCAGTGCCAGATAATAAACTCAATTTAGATTCAGTTTACTGAATCTTATGCCCATCTTGATAGGAGTTCAGAAGTTCAAAGAGTCTGGACCCTTCGCTAGTTGTGTTTGTTAATCAATACAAGATGCACTGATGTCTGTCATCACTGCAATCCATTATTTGTTTCCAGCTCTTCCGAAAATTGCTATTAACAGCTGACCAACTTCCAACACATCTGGATTCAAGCAAGCTTTCAAGACACTTTTAATTGATGATCTCTGCTGATTAAGAAGTGATTGTGATTTAATTTAATATACAAAGAAAGAACTGATTGTGAAGACAAACTGAATGTACTGATCCTTAGATCTTTCTGAAGCTTCCATCATTGTTGGTCCTGACATAGGAATTACTCCTGCATGATACTGCACCATTCTCCCATGGAATGGGAGCCTTTTTATTAACTCACTGGAATATTATATCTACCAGTTTAGACTGTTCAGCATTTGTAAGAGCCTAAGATTGTCATATGGTGGCATTAAACTTTATACAACATCCGGTTCTCAGACTATTTCCAAATGACAATGTTTTGCAGTATGGTGTTTACTTGGTGTTGTTACAATGCAACACCAGAAGCAAGAGTCCAAAGAGAAGCTGACATCCATATATTTGGGCTGGGCTTATTACAAAACCATTGTCACTGGCAGGCAGTGAAGAAGCTTCCATTTGTAACGTCCCAATCCTCAAAGACAAAGTAAATGTAGCCTTTTTGTGCCTGCTGGTTGACAAGGAAAGGACAGCAGCTGACTGTATGTTGATAACAGCACCCTTTGATCAATGACACTGTTACTATGTCCTGACTCAATATACACCCAGGAGCCATTTTTAAAAGACAAGCTTCTTCCCATATTGCTGCCTGCTTTTTCAAAACTTAATACCCATAGAGCAGGGATCTGCAACCTGCGGCTCTCCAGATGTTCACGGACTACAATTCCCATCAGCCCCTGCCAGCATGGCCAATTGGCCATGCTAGCAGGGGCTGATGGGATTTGTAGTTCATGAACATCTGGAGAGCTGCAGGTTGCAGACCCCTGCCATAGAGGCATATATGACTTTCCCTGCTAATCACCAGAACGATGGTTATAGCTCCAAAGGCTCTGTTCAAATACAGTGGAACCTCTGTTTTTGTTGGTAATCTGTCTGAAAAGAATCGATAAAAACCAAAACTGATGAAAACCGATGCAAACTTTTCCATAGGAATCAATGTAAATCCAATTAATCCATTCTAAGCACTCCAAAAACCATACCAAAAACACATTTTTGGTGAATAAACATAGTGTTTAGTGCTGAAAACAGTAACAAACAATAACACGAGGACCAGCTTCAGAGCCAGTGGACCAATGTTGCACCAGAAACATCCAGAGAGGTCTGTTTCTGACACCTCTTCAAGATCTGTCTGAAATGGGGCAAGACATTGTCATTAAACAAGTTGCAGGCATGGCCTGCAACAGCTTTGTCCGGGTTATTTTTCTCCACAAACCCCTGCACCTTACTGCAAATCGATGAAAACCGATGAAAATCAATAAAAACTGAGACAAATTTTTCACAGAAAAAATCGATGAAAACCGAAACCAATGAAAACCAAAGGCAATGAATACCGAGGTTTCACTGTAAAGACAATGTGCTCAACTCAAGGAGCTTCCTTCTTTCAATGTAAGAGCTATGCTCAGTAGGTGCAAGGGTTCACTTTTAAACGAAATTGTGGATCAAATTCCAGGCCACCATTAGTACCCATAATTATGAGTCCTATTTATTGAGGCTAAATCTGAAACAGTTACAAGCAGAATGTGACCAAGGGTTAATAGGGACTCCTGTTATTTATATGCTTCTGGTGATGTAGGTGCCCTCCCACTTATACAGAAGATATCAAACGTATGATATCCTGTCTATTCTGTTCCTGAATTTTCTGTTCCATTGAAAAGTTACAGCAAAATTCACCTGATGCTTGGGGGAATTAGTCCCACAATATCTTTGTCCCCCTCCCCCATCTTTCTCCCCTCTCTGGGCAACTCAACAGTCTCCCAATAACCCCTTTCTAGGTGGAAAAACAAATGAGAAACAAAATGACAGAGATAATTTCCATACATCTCAAGTTAAGTGTCCCTTCGGTCCTTTAACTGAAGCCCTTGCACAGGGTTCTCAATTTCTCATAGACTGCTAGTTAAGAACAAGCCCTTCGGGGATGAGGCCTATAAATTTAATAAACAAACAAACAAACAAACATACATAATTGACACAATGATATGTTTTCTTCCTCTATTATATCAACAGAAGTTAGTTAGTTAGTCTCTGGTCCATGAGAAGATTGTTGGCCAATTTGTAGTCAATCACTTAGTGTCAGCAGAATTACTGCAAAAAAAATATCGAGTACATGAATCTTGGTCAGATCCAGCAAGGCACTTAAGGAAAAAATGCGTACTCAAGATCACTTAACACTAATTAGATGTAGGTCTTAACAGATCTTAAATATACAATCTTCATTGTTCAGGAATCCTGTGTATAGACCCTTGTTTTGAATATTCAGCCCCCACTGATGGACCATAAGAGTTGTAGTTAAAGATTAGACCTCAAAAGATATATTTACTGAATCTATGACTGTAAAATGTTTTCACCAAGGTGACTGTCCTTACAGGCATAAATTTCCTTTTTTCAATTTGACTACTTCAGCACTGTGAAGTCACCACTCCATACATTGTCTAATTTTGCCATATGATGCTTCCATTAGTATGGGGGCAAACAGTTCAGACCTGCCTAATTAAGAACCTGAGTTTTGTACCACAAGCAGTAACAGGGTTGCCACTAGAATTTTATTTTCCATTTCTGATTCCCTGACCAGCTTTTCTCAATTCCCCTGAATTCCATTTTAAAAAAAAACCCATTTGAAAAATGCATAGGTTACTGTACATTAAAGGTTTTATTAAACATTTTAAAACTACACTAGTACTAAAGTGCAAAATTTTAAGAACTTCAATGTGTTCTTCAAACACTGATTGTTAACTCAATACATCGGTTTTGAAACTGAACTAAAAATTATAAGATGGAACTTCAATACACGGAATCTCTAAACATTAACAAACAACATTTTTGTTCTAGTTTTAAAACTAAAAATTATATATTTATTTTAAATGGCTCAACTGAAACCACATTACGAACCTTAGTTCTGAAACTGCAATTAAAAATCAAGTTAGAAATCATACAAGTATTCTTTTTAAAAATGACGTAATAATATAACTTGTTACTTCTACAGTTCTCTCTTTTTAGCATCTTCAAGTTGTTTAATTTCTCCCTCAAGTTTCTTCTTTTATTCTTGTTGCTTATCGCATTTCACCTCTTAAGTAATCCGTGTATTGCGTGTGAACATACTCGACTGACTGAAATACTCTCCTATCAATTACAATGAATTCAATTTCTCTAGAATTCAAGGCAGCATCATAAACCTTGTGTTAACAGACAACAGTTTCTTCGCTGGAAGTTCTTTATTAACACTGACTTATTAACAGAAAAACATACTTTCAACTGAAGAATTACCATAAGACATGATAGGAAATATCTTGACAACATTTTATGGGACTTAGAAATTCTTGTTGGCCATCAAAATGTCTCTATCAGAGAGTCAAATCCAGTTTCATCATCATATTTTACCATGTATACCTGAAATTGAGATATGAATTCATTGTGGGCCACTGTGGTTAAAGCAAGGCACTATTTTGATTTTTCAGCTATTGTGTCATTGATTCAAATTGTTCATGTAAAAGTTACAGTACAGTTCCTATTCTGGGAATTCAAATCTTTGGTTTTGTATTAATGATGATAGGATCTAATGCTGATAAGCCATAAACCTATCTTGAGCTTCAGAGGACTTCCCTCAACCAACTATTCAGCTCAACAACTATGTTTCGACATGGTATGTAAACTTGGTTGCCTGACATTCACGGGCAACCCCATCCAAACCTGGAATGAGGCAACGTCCTCCTGCCTCTAATAGGGCTTTCTGGAGATTCAAAGAGCTCAGGAAAGTCTGGAAGCTTCCCCACTGCCAGAAGGCCCCATAGGGTTTAAGGCAGGGGCTGATGGGAATTGCAGTCCATGAACATCTGGAGTGCCATAGGTTGGCCACCCCTGGTTTAAGGAATATATGCCACCAAAAGGGTGGCAAGGGCTGATGCACCATGCAACCAGCCTTAAGCTCTGAAAAGAGCCGACTAATGTCAGCTCTGCCCCAGGGAATGCATCAGCCTCCCCCCCACACACACATGCACACTGGCGCCCAAGCAGGATACCAGTGCAGCCCGAACTTCCAGGTTCTGCAGCAGAAGGGCTGTGGGACATGTGGCCACCAGTGCATCTGGCCCCTCCACAAGGGCAAGTGCCCAGAGGAGGGTGAGTGCCCCTTGAATGGAGCCAGTGGTGTAGGGGGGGGGGAATGGCGCTCAGGGCAAAATAGTACCCAAACGTCGCCCCCACTCCTCCACCCTACTTACCTTAGCTCAGCCGACAGCTTTTTGCAGCCTGGTGGGAAAAGCAGCCTGGTGGGAACTACACTTCCCAGGAGACCTTGCAAGCCCCAACAAGCCCGCAAGGTCTCCTGGGAAGTGTAGTTCCCACCAGGCTGCAAAAAGCAGCTGGCTGAATTCAGGTGAATGGGGGGATGTAGCGCCACAGGGCGACGCTGTGAGGTGGCAAGATCCAGCCACTTCTGGGAAGGAGAAGGGGCGTGGCTGGGCCTCGGCATGACATACACAAGCCACCCGGGCAGGCCTTGGCCCAGGTGGCGCGTGCATGTTGCGCAGAGGCCCAACCACACCCGTCCTCCTTCCCGGAAGTGTGGGGGCGCCCGGGGCGTTTGTCCCCAGATGTCTCAGTGGCAGCTACGCCTATGAATGGAGCTGTACATTTAGCTTCTTTTAAGAGCTTCTTTACTGCAAAGCCAATTTTAACCAGGTTTCTGTCAAGCAAGTTCTGAGACAATTTTGCTTCAATTGTTAACAACTATGAACTAGATGATAATTCTTGCAGCTTGTCTGATTTTATACAATGAGTCATGAGCTTCTTAATTAGCTTATAAAGCTCTTCATACAAAATAGCTGCCAATGTTTTTTGGATTTAAAACCTTTGTAGAAATTGTTTGCAATTGTTTTCATGAAAGCCATTTTATGCCTCATGAGAAGATTTTGCACTTTTATGTCACTTACAGAGCTACTGTTAGGGAGTTTTGCCTCTTCTACATCATTCTTAATATTGCCAAAAACAGTTATACCCCTATCGATACATAACATTCTCCAACCACGTAGTGGAGCAAAACTTGGGAAACTGTGTGCTTCCTTTTATACAGATTATGATGCCTGCCTAGCTGGGGAATCTTTGAACAGATAATACACATTGTATGAGGCTGAATTAAAGTCCCATTTCACTGTATGCAACGCTATTTTAAAGGAACATCAAAGCTACATGTTCCAAGGTCTATCAAACCATTTTCATCTTTTCAGAGTTGGTTTTCATTTTTTTTCTTTTCATTTTTTAAGGAAAAGGTGATCTAAATGTGGCCCATCCATACATAGCGATAGAAATTTTACAACTGGTAAAGAGGACATTACTTTCTTGACATTTCTGAAGAAGGTTTTCAGTAACAGTAGTTTGAAAAATAGAACACTGGTCAAAACCCGCGCAGAAACCCTTTGGCAGCATTCATCCCCAAAATTAACCACTAGATCCATTTGACCCTTTTGGATCACCTTATTCAAAGTTTCATCAAAACAGATTACGTATGCCTGGCACTGTTTCAGTAGAACATCAGAAAGGTATGATGCCAAAGCAAAAATGACAGCACACATTGCTTTTGTTTTTCCAAGATAAAACGGTTGGGCTATTTGGCTATTTGACAACATTGCTAAACAACCACCTCATTCCAAAGCATGATTCCTGTGAGCAAAAGGCAGGGCTTTTTTGGCCTTTCAGGGAAGACTCATCAGAGCCAATCCTGTTAGTAAGTATGGATGACTTGATTCCACCGAACTTGCATGACTGATCTAGGCCTGGCAGCTTGATTGTGTTTAACAGCATTCAACCTATGAAAACCAGTGTGGTGTAACAGTTGGAACTTCAGAGAAGGGTCTGGGAGAACCGGGTTTGAATTCCCACCTTGCTGTGGAAGCTCACTGGGTGATTTTGAGCCAGTTACATACTCTCAGCTTAACTGACATCACAGGATTGTTGTGAAGAAGAAAAAAAATGAAAATAATGTAAGCTTCTTTGATCCCCACTGTGGAGAAGGGGGTATAATTAAAGTAAATAAACAATAAATATAGCTGAAGATGAGAAGCAGATAAAGGGCTGTTTGGTGAATGGCTGAAAGGAGGGAATGAGGCAGGAAAAGAGGAGAGAAAATGGAGGAGCAAAAGAGGAAATAGTGTGGGGAGTAGGATACGGTGGAAAGTGAAATGCACCCCCACAAGTCCTTGAGAGTTCTCAACCATGCATGAATGCAGGCCTGGGCCAGTGGCCAGCACTACACAACTGGGACACAGTTTTCCTAGGTAGAGGTTGTTTGGGGGAAAAGAAAACCTAAAGTCAAATGGACAGATAAATGTAAGTTAGCTGTTGGGTGTGGAGGCGAGAAGGAAGCAGGAAGAAGGGAAAAGCTATATCAGCTTTCAGAAAACAGAAAGAGGCAGAGGCGTAGGGGGGGCAAAATGGTGCCCAGCCCTACCCACCCCTCACGGCACTCCCCCCCCCCCAAACTTACCTTAGTTCCTTTCTTTTGCAGCCTGGTGGCAACTACACTTCCCACCAGGAAGTTCCTTTCTGCTGCAGCCTGGTGGGAACTACACTTCCCACCAGGAAGTTCCTTTCTGCTGCAGCCTGGTGGGAACTACACTTCCAAGGAACAAGGTCTCCTGGGAAGTGTAGTTCCCACCAGGCTGCAGGAGAGAGGAATTTCCTGGTGGGAAGAGAGAGAAACTAAAGGGCAAGAGAGAAGAACTAAGGTAAGTGGGGGGCATGGGGGGTTGCGATCTGGCATGCGATCAGTGCACGGTGTGCTCCCCCGCCCCCTTATAGCTCCGCCACTGGAAAGAAGAGACAATGAGAGAGGGAAACAAGATGCCCCACACAAGTTCTTGTGGAGTCCTATTTGTAAACTATTTAAATTACTGTTGTTGTTTTTTAAATAACATTTTAAATAGTTTTCATTTTATTAATATAGTTCTGCATTATAAACCAATCTCAAATGTATTGTTAAGAGTAGTATTGTGATATCTGAACTTCACAGCTGGCAGAAGAAATAATGCACAATTTGGTGAACTGTCAAAATATTTCAATCTTCAAATCACATGAAATTGATTCCAGTTTATTTAAATACAAAAAACTTTTAAGAAGCCAGTCAGCTTCTTCATAAAATAATGCTAACTCATACAATTTTATTTTGTTTCGTTTTATTGTTCAGTTATCAGCTAATAAAAATTTTCAAAATCATATAATAGAATGTGTGTGTATCATTATATTACACTTGTATTCTGCCACCTCTGTATTCAGCTGCCACAAAATATAGACTGTTCTCTTGCAGCAATGTTTCAAAAGTAGGTCAATCACATTTTTTCTGCCTTTAGAACAATTTTCCTTGCTTTCCAGAAAGTGGCAAACCTGTTATATCTGTTCTCCTCCAGAAGCAGGTTTCTTCCTATGGTATGCTCCAGATATTATAATTAGGCTAGGTTTTTGTTATCTGTGGTAAATTGTGGGACCAAGAGAGAGGGATTGGCCCCCTCAGTGAATGCCGTTAACCCACCAACAGTTATCTACAACCAGCTGTATCTGTTCATGCAATAGGCTTTACTGCTAGTATGCTCTAGAAATTAGGACAAGGTATAAGAATTCCATATACACTACTGATAACATCTTTCCAAGTATTCTAGATGTTCTCAGTAGGTTATAGAACTCTCATCCTCAGGAGTTTTGTGAACCACTTTGCATCTTTCAAAAGTGTTGCTGAGATAGGACAGGAAGGGAGAACAGGAATGCAAAATCAGTTAGCAATGATGTTTTATGTACCTGTCGCTTATCCTTCATCTATGCCTCCTAACTATGCTGGGCTGGTTTTCTTGCCTTTTCTATGACTTAGTTGTTTTGACGGAAGCATATGAGGTGTTTTATGCTTGTTTTTTCAGCCTTAGGAACTCCAGAAAGATGAAGGGAGCCTTTTTTTCCTATGGCAACCCCCCCCCCCCTTTCAAGGCACCAGAAAATTGAGGCAAGTTCAACAAACAAAAGTGAAAGTTTTCCCATTCATATACTCTTTTCAACAACAACAACAAAAACCCATAAGTAGAAATGTAACTACACCACCTAGACCAGTGGTGGCTAACCTTTGGCACTCCAGATGTTATGGACTACAATTCCCATCAGCCCCTGCCAGCATGGCCAATTGGGTCCTAGTGCCTACCTAACAGAAGTAGGTAGGCACGAGGACCCAAGCAGGGCATTCTAAAACAAAGACAGCCGAGCTCATGGCAGATGAAGTTACAGTTCTAAGGGTTTTGTTGTTGAGAAGGAAGCTTTTACAACTCTGTTGCAATGGCATCTTGTTCCACTGACTGACTTGCATCAGATAAGCTGGATGTTATGAATGAACCACTGTTAAGTTCCCCAAACTAACTTAATACAAATTAAATTCTCTTTACTCCACTGTCATCTTAAAAAAAAGTACTGAATCAGACCCAATTCTCAAATTAACACCTCTTTTATTATTTTTTTTGTAAAAGTCTTTTTTTCTCATTCTTCCTTAGACTCTTCTAGAGGGGATATGCAACAGCTGGCTTAGTTTCTACACAGCTTGTACTATAACTTTTCCAATATATAACAAAAGACCCCACCTATGAGACAGTCGCAAACCAAGTCGCTTGACAGAAGTCTCATTACAAATTTGTAAATTCTTTTTATATTGTATCTTTTAAAGTAATGCTTTTGATATAAATGAAAACATACTTTTGAGAAATTCTCACATCTATCATAGTACTACTGCACTTTAAAACTAGCCAAATATTTAGATAAATCACAGATTACCGTATATACTCATGTATAAGTCAAATTTTTCAGCACATTTTTAATGCTGAAAAAGCTCCCCTCGACTTATATGCGGGTCATTAAAGAAAATGTGTGTTTTTATGCTAGAGGCACCAAAATTTCAGGGTACCCTCAGAAGACACTCCTGATGATACCAGCCAAGTTTGGTAAAGTTTGGTGCCCCCATTCCCCATTGTTTTCAATGGGAGCTATTAGTAGTTGGGGCTACCCTTTTGAGGGTCCATAACTTTGGACCCTCTGAACCAAACTTCACCAAACCTGGCTGGTCTCATCAGGAGAGTCTCTTTATGATACCAGCCAGGTTTGGTGACGTTTGGGTCAGGGGATCCAAAGTTATTGACCCCCAAAGAGGATGCCCCATCCCCCATTGTTTACAACGGAAGCTAATAGTAGATTTTCCATTTCTGATAATATCCCTCTTAAAATCTAAGTTGGGTTACATTTGGACATACAGATGATGATGAGGAATCCAGTTTTGGAGGATTTTAACTCTTGTGTTTTAGCTTGGTTGCTGGTTGAGCTAAAGTTTTTGTACTTTTAAAGTTATTGTTGATACCATATTGTTCTTGTTGACCCTCTTTTCCACTTACATAGCTAGTTTACTGTTTTTCTTTGAAATAAATATTCAAAAACATTTAACCCACTGATGCCTCAATTGATGTAATTTTATTGGCATCCATTTTTATTTTTGAAATTTACCAGCAGCTGCTGCATTTCCCACCCTCGACTTATACACAAGTCAATAAGTTTTCCCAGTTTTTTGTGGTAAAATTAGGTGCCTCGACTTATATGCGGGTCGACTTATACGCGAGTATATACGGTATGTATTGTATCTGCCAGTACTGCTAGGTAAATAGAGAGAGATGCATAGAAAAATATAAAGATACATGAACTTGAAAACAACATTGGTAACAACAGCCACCTGTGTGACGCCTGGCACTGCCAGTCTTTTCACTCTGGAGAGTCAGGACTTAAAATTAAAACATTCCACCTATCTATTTAGAATAATCAAGAAACTGCATAATTCCAGGAAGCTTTCTACAGAAGGCAAAAATTTTCAACTCAGCCCAACCACATCTTGCATTTCGTAATTCAAAGTATTTGTGGTACAAATTAATTGTTAAATGTGTATTTGATGCAGCACTCACAAGGTAATCCTTAAGAGTGCTGCATCAAAAACAGGACTCAAATAAGAGTGAACGATAGAACTGTCTAAAGTGTTATCTGAGGTTTGAAATATTTAATCTTGCTTCTAAAGTCTGGGCCCAACACCACAACATCTGATTGTTTTTATGTGCATCTGTACTCTGAACAAGAAGATACTGTTAGGACAGAATACTGAGAAACAGAATGGTCTTCAACTGGCAAAGATGTCAGACAAGAATGTATTTTATCTTCCTGTCTCTTCAATCTATATGCAGAACATAATCATACGGAAAGCTGGATTAGATTTAGACAAAGCAAAAATTGGTGCAAGGAACATTAACAATTTGAGATATGCAGGTCATACCACATTACTGGCAGAAAATATTGAAAACTTGAAAAGACTTAAGTTACAGCAGAAAGCACCAAAGCAGGCTTACATCTGAACTTCATAAAGGCAAATGTAATAACTACTTGGGATTACAAAACTTTAAGATTGAAGACAAAGAAATTGAAAGTGTTAAAGATTTTCTATTCCTTGGCTCCTTCATTTGAAATATGGTACTGGAGGAAAGTTTTACAGATACTATGGACTGCCAAAAAGACAAATTAGTGGTTTCTAGTCCAAATCAAATCTGAACTCTCACTAGAAACTAAAATGACCAATCTGAAGTGATAGTGTTGTGGTCACAAGAGTCACTGAAAACCCCCCCAATAATGCTTGGAAAAGTTGCAGGCAGCAGGACAAGAGAAAGAACCAACATGGGATGGATTGATTCAATAAAGAAAGCCATAGCATTAGTTTTCAAGGCCTGAGCAAGACTGTTAATAATGATAGAACATTTTGAAGGACTCAAATTCATAGGGTCTCCGTTAGTTGGAAGGGACTTGATGACACTTAACAAACACAAACAATAAAAGAGTCTTAAGTCTAAGAATTTGTGGTCTAGGGCCTGCTTCATAGATTAGGGGCTAAAGGAGCATTTATATAAATTTTGTTTTCTCATCAGCACTTCTGCAATCTCTATTGATATAAGTTTTGATACACAATCCATATATGTATGTAACCAAATATCAAACTACATAAAATATACATTAACTCTCTGGTTCGTATTTAGCACAATGCATCCATACAAGCATTAAACTTGATTTTTTCCCCTCCAGTTCCCAGGCGATATAGGAAAAATGGTATCATTGTAACGAATGCAATGTAAATATTTTAGTGTTCTTTCTTCACCATTTTGCATCATGAAACATGGCATTTTAAATATGATGGACTCAAACTTTTATGTTAAATACTCTCATGGAGGCTGAGTAAGATGACAGAAAATAGAGTGGCAGAAACATCCTGAGTCATAGATTGGACAATACAGTCTTTTGATCCCTTCCAAACTTGAGTTTATAAAGCAACTAACCATGATTACTTGTGACTGGCCAACAGCCAGTGCAACACAGAGAAAATAGTATTTCTTTCACACAAAAAGCAGTTACTATGTACACCCATAGATCTCTATCCTTACATAATAGTCCCTGAGCTCCTAACATAAAAGCAGAAACCAATAACTTAATGATGCACTCAACATGAATACATATGCATGTTTTTAATGAAAGAGTTGATATACAAATACTTACAGGAGTTATACAGTGGGGGCAAAGCACTGTGTGTTCATCAGATATGCTTCATAAAAATAATTTCATTTACAGTCTCAGGCAAGTTACAAATTCCGTTTTACATATTGCAAAGGAGGGGTGCCTTAAGAAGACCACAGTATCCATGCAAATTTCACAGGCCAAACCTCCTATGAGACTGTCAGTGGATGACAACAAAACCTCCCTCGGTATACTCACGTGTCCTTCCACATCCTACACACAGAGAGCCTGCAACAACTGGGATCTGGGGGGACAAGCAGGCTCACGTCTCTCTCGTGTACGCACTCCTTCTATAGACAACTTGTGGACCACCATCCCTTCCCACTTGCCCCTCAGGGCAGCTCCCCATTCTCCTCCCCTTCGCTGCAGGAAAGTGGCATCACCTTATAAAGTAGCATCACCGCACCTCCCTCGCCTTTCACCGAAAGCCTGGAGAGGCAGTTGCGAAACTTCGATAAATCCCGGACCTCTCGGCTGGGGAAGCAACCCCAACCCGGGGCACAAGAGAAAGAGAGAGAGGCTGCTGATGCGGCCTGTTTCCCCACCCCCACCACAGGCCTCGGCACAGAGGAGAACAAGAAGGATTCAGCTGGAGCGAAAGAACCTCCGATCGCTCTGGAGCTCTCCTGAGGCTCCGGACCCGACAGAAGCCCCTCCGAGCCCACCCTGCGCTCGGCCTCCCGCCGCCCAGGCGTCCAGACGCGGAACTCACCCGCCTTCCCTGAGCCAAAGGCCGACAGGGCAGCGACAGCAGAGGCAGCTCCGACACCCAGCCTCGGAATGGAAAGCTAGCCCAACCAATCCGGTGCTGCGACTTTAACAGCGCCAACCAATCCCGCCCCGCATCTATGACCCAGGAACCAATGGATGGGAAAAGAAGGCTGCTTGTGGGCGGGCCCTGTGAGGGAAGGAGTGAGGTTTGCTGATGTCTGTCAGCGGCATCCACAGACGCCTTCCGCTCGCCACCAGCGCATCCTTCCCTGGCCCGTCGCTGGCAACTCTACCCCCTCGGGGCCGTCCATAGCCGCAGCCCGCCCTCTTCGCCGCAGAGCTGTGCCGATTCCGCGTCATAAGCAGAGCTGGTTCTGTATCATTATGATCTAATTGGGCCCCTCGAAAAGCGAAGTCCACGCGACACCTTTCATTAAGGCCAACCAAAGCGACCCGAGTGACAAGGAATCAGATACCAAGCTCAATTGATCTTGGCCGTCAGGAGAGTAGCCAAGAGAACAGCACGAAGCGCTGCGGCAACCTGTACAAACTCAGACATTGTCAAATGCAGGAAAGTTGAAATGCTGCATGACCAATCTCTTCTGCAGCCTGGCACGCTTGCATTTAAAGTGGCTTTTCGGGTTTTTATGCGTGCCTTTGAAACTCTTCTATTTCTCAGGCATTACACCGGCAGTGGGAGAGGGACTGAAAAACACTTTCAATGGAATTATGTCTACACTCTACAGCAGGGGTGGGCAATTATTTTTTCCATGGGGCCGCATAAGAAAGAGAAAATATTGTGGAGGGTTGGGCCAAAACGCAGTGGGGGCGAGGCGCAGTGGCGTAACTAGGCAAACTGGAGCCCTGGGCAAAACCTGAGTTTATGCCCCCCCCCAGGCGCATGCCCAATGCAACGCGCACCCCCCCTTGTAGCTACGCCCACTGGCGTATCTAGGCAAACTGGAGTTTGGCGCCCCGCATGGGCAGCCACCCTCCTCCACTGTGACCAAGCAATGATTTTTTACACCAGGTTGTTCCAAAGTCACCATCACATTATAGAACATGCCCCAACTCACAAATCTGAACACAGCAATAAACCATGCCACACAGCAGAAATAATTTTTTGAAAACATTTTCAAAATGCTTTCAAAATGTTTTATGCTATGAAAACATTTTATGGTGTTGTATCCAGTACCCCCAATTGGGGGAAACAGCATCAGTTTAAACAACATTGGAAGTGATGCTATTTTGGGGTTGATTCTCCCCCACCCTGAAACAGCATAACGTGCAATGTTTAAACTGGGGACCTCAGATTCTCCCTTTAAAGCCATGTCATAGGCGGGGGGATTTAAAAGGAAAAACCGGGGAAATTTGGGAGGTGCCTGTTGGCAGGGGTACAATTGTTAAGCTAGCAGCACCAAACTTTCAGGGTATCTTTAGGAGACTCCCCTAATGATACCACCCAGGTTTGGTGAAGTTTGGTTCAGGGGATCCAAAGTTATGGACACTCAAAGGTGTAGCCCCCATCTTCTGTTAGCTCCCATTGGAAACAATGGATGATGAGGCACCCCCTTTGGGAGTCCATAGCTTTGGACCCCCTGGACCAAACTTCACAAAACCTGGGTGGTATCAGTAAAAGATGCTGCTGATGATACCTCCCAGGTTTGGTGAAGTTTGGTTCAGGGGGTCCAAAGTTATCAACCCTCAAAAGGTGTAGCCCTCATCTCCTATTAGCTCCCATTGGAAAACAATGGGGATGGGGCACCCCCTCTGGGAGTCCATAACTCTGGACTCCCCTTGAACCAAAACCTCACCAAAACCTGGGTGTGGTAGCATCAGAGAGAGTCTCCCCAAAACATCCCTGAAATTTTCGTGGTGCTGCTAGTTTAAAACAGCGCCTCTCTGCAGGCCAGGAAAATGGAAAACACTGAAAATTCAAAAAATCCCACAAAACAAACCTGGTGCTTTCTCCCACAGTGGCTGCTCTTGCGGCGGCAACTGCCCACTTTAGCCCAATGGGAGGAACGCCTGCTGGCTTAGCGGGCAGTTTAAAGTTTCGCAGCCGGCAGCCAAGGTAACCGGCTTCTGCGGGGCTTTCAAAGTCAGCCAGCCTCAGCAGCAGGCGCAGGCGAAAGCCCCGGCGAGAAGCCGGCAGCCAAGGCAACCGGGCTTCATGCAGGTTTTCTTAAAGCCATTCCCCAGCAGGTAGGGCGAGGCGCGAGTTCGCGAGAAGCCGGCAGCCAAGGCAACCGGCTTCTGCGGGGCTTTCAAAGATGCCTCGCTCCCCAGCATGGCAGGGGGGCCGGTCAGGGTCATCCGGCAGGCCGGATCCGGCCCACGGGCCATATCATGCCCAGGTCTGCTCTACACCCTAAGCTTAGCCATTGTGAAAAAGCATACCCCTGGGACAAGCTGTTAACCACCCCAGGGTGTATCAGGGACATCTGGGGTCAAATATCCTTGGGCTGTGGCCATTTATGTGGGGGAAGGAAAATCCCCCCCCCCATCCCTCCTCCTTCCCTGGGGTCCATACACTGACTTCAAGACCTGATGCATAAAAAGTTGTGGTGGGGGAGGGCTGCTGCCCAATGTGAGGGAGGGGGGGGGGCGGGGAACTCAGATTTTGCACCAGGCTACATTTTCCCTAGAAACGCCTCTGAACTCAGATTTTGCACCAGGCTACATTTTCCCTAGAAACGCCTCTGAACCACCCTAACATAGTCTGCTCACCACATACCAGATCAGCATATCTGATGTTAAATATAAAATATAGCTTCAGCATGTGCATAGCCAGGGAAGTGTATAGAGCAGTGATGGTGAACCTTTTTGAGACTGAGTGCCCAAACTCCACTTATTTATCGCAAAATGCCAATCCGGCAATTTAACCTGAATGCTGAGGTTTTAGTTTAGAAAAAAACGGTTGGCTCCCTCTTCCTCCCCCCACTTGAGCAGGGGCCAGCTGCTTGAGCTGGGACCAGCCTGCTCTAGCCTCCAGCAAGTCCCATTCACACCGCTCTGTGCCTCTCTAGCATCTCTGCCTCCTCTGCACCCCCCCCCCCCCCCCCCCCCCCCCCCATAAAGGGGTCAATATCGTGAGCACAGTAAGCACCAGACCTCGCCAGCCGAGCCCCTCTCTCTGCTCACCATGTGGTGTCCGCGTTGTGCTCAGTGGCCCAGACCAGCCTAGATGTGTGTGTGTGTGGGGGGGTGATTTTCCACCCCCCACATGACGTACTCTGTGTGTGTGTGCCCACAGAAAGGGCTCTAAGTGCCACCTCTGGCATCCGTGCCATAGGTTCACCATCACTGGTATAGAGGATTAATTTAAGGCTTACATTAGTCATTCACAAATTGTTACTTGCAATCAAAAAGTTGTCTGCAACTTTCTCACACTTGAGTCCATGCACATCCACAGAAATTAATGGGAAGGAGTCTTTTAATGATGCCTATATGTTATTTACCTGAGTGACTGTCATATTTACACCACTGACAATATAACCTGCCCATCAGACTCTGTAATAGGCTGAAGAGAAGTGGTAAAAATTGAGCATTTCCTGATGGTGATTTACTGCATTGTGCTGGGGCTAGTATTTTGATGGAATACTTCCAAAGAATACCAGGATCCTGACACAGAGGCTGGCAGTGGCAAATTATTTCTGGACATCTCTTGTCTTGAAACTCTATGGGGTTGTCAAAGACAGCTGTTACTTGACAGCAAAGGGGGGGGGGATCACACATTTCAGAACTAACCTGTAAGAAACTGCTTTTATTTTTCCTTGTAACAATAACAGGGCAAGGCACTCGAAAGACATACAGCTTTCATTTGTGTACTGAATGACACAATTATGGGATTCCAAACCGAGAAAGTCATGCCTCTAATATTGCACTTGATAACTTTTACACAGAATCTGTCTTTGCTGTTGGAAGCAAAGCATGTCTGAAGATAATCTGAATTATTTGTTAAAGTCTTAGCATAATAGAAAACATAATAAAAAGGAGTTCATTCTTTGAAATAAAAGCTGAAGTCTTTGAGGATCTTGGCTAAAACAGTTGATAATTTAATTCTTTCTGCTATATATTGTCGGCGCTACTTCTATGGTCAGAATCATTTAGGTGTTGTTGAGCTTCGGCTAGTATGGCTACAATGTTCTAGCAGCATTCTCTCCTGACGTTTCCCCTGCATCTGTGGCCAGCCACAGATGCAGGTGAAAGAAGATGAAGATGCCAGCCACAGATGCAGGCAAAACGTCAGGAATGCTGCTAGAACATGGCCATACAGCCCGGAAACCACACAGCACCCAAATATTTTATATATGTTTCTTTGGGATAAGTCTTCATGTTTTCTCTGTGTACACTTAAGAAATGCAATGCAGTCAACTATATTTTCCTGTGTTTTCCCTTTTGTTCAGTTGCTTAATTCCCACCAAACATCTATTATACAAGCATTTGGTTACATAAAACCTCCTCTGGCCTTAAAGTCTATGCACCCACCTTTATCAGTGCATCCAGTTTACCAGAGATAATAGCCATCTTTACCTTCTCCCAGTCCCAACTTGAGCTGAACTGCTCTCTAAAGTGAAGATAAATGAATGGCTGTAATAATTTTGCATTAAAAGTGTTTCATGTATAACTGAACTGAAACTGTTTATGCTAAGCTTTCCACAGCCCCACCCCATCCCCTAGTGAACAAGCTGCAGGCACACCACTTACTTCCATTAAATCAATAGGAGAAAAGCAGGAAGGCAAGCAGGGGGAAGGATGACACTTGAAAAAATGGGGGCAGTAAGGAAACACTTATTTTCAAATTACTGTGGGATGAGATCGTATCCCTTCATAAACCTTAATAATAGTATTGTCGAAGGCTTTCACGGCCAGATTCATCTGGTTCTGGTGGGTTTTTCAGGCTGTGTGGCCGTGGTCTGGTGGATCTTGTTCCTAACGTTTCGCCTGCATCTGTGGCTGGCATCTTTAGAGGTGTTATCACAGAGGGAAGTCTGTT
The DNA here is from genome assembly GCF_021028975.2 of Sphaerodactylus townsendi. Classification (NCBI taxonomy): domain Eukaryota; kingdom Metazoa; phylum Chordata; class Lepidosauria; order Squamata; family Sphaerodactylidae; genus Sphaerodactylus; species Sphaerodactylus townsendi. The sequence goes on from NC_059431.1 coordinate 53,637,783, forward strand.
ACACACTGTGTCCAGAGAGAAGGGAATGTTTAGGGTATATATTGTCCATGTCTTAGGGTGGGGAACCAATCAGTAAGTGTTTGGGTGGAACTTGTTATGCAAAGATGTGATTGATAGTATTGTATTGTGGGTGAGGCTTATCAGTCCAGGGAGTGATTCACATTTTCATGCCCTGCAGCAGCAGCAGTATTGGTGAATGCAAATCCTGTGTTTGGGTGGAGTCCATTGTTCATGAACTTAGCATACCCTTGGGGTTTGCTTTTGGTGTTTTTAAGTACTGGTAGCCAAGCTTTGTTAATTCTCAGAGTCTCTTCTTTCCTCTGAGAATTAACAAAGCTTGGCTACCAGTAATTAGAAACACCAAAAGCAAACACCAAGAGTATGCTAAGTTCATCTAGCCAATTACAACCGTTCTAGGTTGTAGATTTCTGGCACATTTAGCCAATTAGCAGCCTCTCCCCAGAGCCAGGTCCTGATCTCGAACACTCTCCCAGTCCAAGTAAAAGCTGTTACCATGGACCTCCATGTACAAACCCACTTGAATCAAGAAAAAGCAAGTTCGTCTGGGTTCCCATCAAAGTCCACCTTAAAACTTTTCTGAGGCCCTCCCTGGGACACAGAGCCTTGTCGGTAGGTCAGAGCGCTCCTCCCTGCTGTGACCGACCCGCCACCCTGGTGGTAGTGACTGCGGTTCAGTGTAAGGTCGGACAGCTGCCCCCATAAGGAGCGCAGCTTGGCTCTCAGTTTACCTTCTGTGTCGTCCCCCTTGACCCCCCTCCTCAGATGTGGGGAGCTTGAGAGCCGTTTTCTCCCTTTCCTGTTCGGCCATCAGGAATGCCACTTGCTGCCAAAAGTCTGAAAAGTCAGATTGTAGCTGGTCCCTCTCCCGAGTGACCTCCTCTGTCCGGAGTTGCAGTGCATCATAAGCACACCATTGCTTGTCCACCTCATGGTTCGATCCACCCCCCAGTGCTTCGGATTTCTCTAGGAATGTCACCAGGCGCGCTCGTTCCCTGTCCACATCTTCGTGGAGGGTGCCGACCCCTGTCCAGGATGAACAGCTTGCCTGCTCGTTCGGGTGTAGGCCGCCTCACCGGGGTCCCTCATCCTACTGGGGAGAGTCCAGGATAGCGGGCAAAGATTTGTTCTCCTGACCCAGCCATTCCTATAGGATGTCTGGGCACGTGGTAGAACAATAAGAGTGAGTTTCAGCATAATGTAAGGCTGAACACACTCAAAGTTAACTTAAAGAAAATAACTTTATTGATTTGCGTTGCCCTAAATAGAGGGTGATGGAACTGAGGATTCGTGTGCTCAGTTCGAGTATTTATTTTATTTCTGAACTTAACAACCACCAAACAGTTTTCTCCCCTCGCCCAGTCTCTGTCTTCTCATTGGCCATGAAGCTCCGGTGGAATGTAGCTTCTCAGTTTGTTTTCCTGCTCTTGTTGGAAAAGGTGGGAGCCGGTGCATGCTGGGAGTTGTAGTCCTGACAGCAGGGGCTTTTCTGTTCTTGGCCAGCAGCAGCAAGGGTAATAGCAGATTTAATTTTTGGCCATTGCTTCCTAGGCCTGCAGCAGCTCCAAGCTGAGCCCTTGTTCTGCAGGTCTAGGAAGCAGCAATGGGCCTCAAAAGGTAAACTGAGTTTGGTTGTGGGTCCTATTTCAAAACATTTGAGAACCACTGGCTTAGATTAATCTTAAGGGGGGGTGGGGGTGGGGGTGGCTAGATATGTTAAAGCAGGACAATGGCTGATACAGTATCCCCAAAATTAGGATCAAAACTATCTTTTTACAATGGTGCAAAATTGCCGAAATCACGATTAACTTCAAACACACCATTAACATCAAGGCACAGCTCATAAAACATGAAAGGTGGTAAATATAGGTTTAAAGAAGAGGTTTTTTTAAATTGTATTTGCTAGAAAATATTTGCTTATCTGATAAGAAGCCTATGATTGCTTTTTGGAGAACTAAGAACTGGAGAGAGTATCTAGTCCATAGTAACTCTCATGAATGTATAGGCATCAAAGAGTTTTTCCAAACACAAATCCTCCCAGGAACATTCTGCCTCTGGAAACTGTAATTGCAGTTAATTAATATTCCATATGATACACACACACACACACACACACACACACACACACACACACACAAACAGAGTATAGGTTTTTACAACATGTAATTCTATACAGCTTTTATATTGGAATATCAGCAAGGAACCTAAGAACACAGCAAAACATAGAAGTAGTATTACATTGAAAAGAACAAATGCCCCATTGTCTGAATACTTTATTGATAACAGTCAGAATCCCTCTGACTTTACCTTTTGGGCTGTACAAAAATTGGCTTGACAAAATGAGAAGCTGCTATTGAAACAAAGAAGCAGTTTGAATTATGAAACTCCAGACACTGACTCCTAAATGTTTAAAATTGATTCTGGAATTGCATCAATATAAAATCAGCCACCAGCACTCAAGGGGACAGTCCTAGGACATTCCCAAGGTAGAGCCAACTTTAGTCAGCTTCCTGAGGGCTTTCAGCCCAGAAATGCTTCCTTTTGCTTCTGGTTGACTTAACGCCAGCTAAAAGTGAGGTGCAGCACAATTGAAGGATTTCCGTTGTTTTTCCGTGTTTTCTTCCAGTGAATGCTGCTGGGAACCTGGGGGGGGGGGGGGGGGGTGTCCCAAGGATTGAGCTGTTAGGAAACAACCCTAGGCAATTCTATTCAAGAATAAGTTCCATGTTATTCAATTGGATTACTGCCAGCAAAATATCCTCAGTATTTCATTGTAAATCCCACAAGATTAATAGAAATTAAGTCTGAGCAAAAATGCTTGAGACTATGCTACACATGTTATCAGTCTTTCTGCAACTGTGAGCTATTGCTGTATAGATGTCTTTGAGTGAAACTGCCATGATGCTGAGTTGCTATGATAATTTTCTTTGGGAACAGTTTTGTGGAAAGGTTTGTTCCTGTATTGGTGGTGGTTGTGATGTTTTTCATGTGTTTCTAGGATTTCTAAGAATAGCTGTCATGCATATACTGCAGCAGCAGACTGCCAACTTTCTTAACTGATAGGTATTAACACTAAACATTTATCAGACGTATTGCCATGTTAGTGCCCAGTAATTCCAAGAACTGACAACTTTGTAATCTTTTCTGGCCTCCCATATTATGCACAAAGATAATATATGGAGGTTTATTGGAAAAAACACCTTTCAAATTCACTTTTCACCTTCTCATTCAGTTCCTACCTTCCCCTAGTCAGGGATCTTGACACTGGTGATACTCTCAGTTCACTACTTCTTGGTTCTTGTTTTGAGTTCCTTAGATTCCCGTATCTTCTGCCATAAAATCTGGAAAACATCTTTTCATCTTACTTCCACTACCTGTAAAATGTTCTCAATGAGCTCCTCTGTGCATTCCATCTCTTGACACATTACCTGCTTTCCCGCTATCCTTTCCTAGGCAGGGTATATAGGACTGATTATGTCCTGTGTGTTTAACTTTCACAGCTCTGGCAAGTATTTACACAGTGTTTTTGTTCACCATGAGTATTGCTCATATCATAGTACAGCATTATTAGCTATCCAGTGATGTCACATATGTGCCTGTACCACTTTCCCATTAATTTTACATTTTTTAACATCTCCTTAAGAATGGAACAAGCCTTCAGGAAATATGTCAGGTATTCAGGAATTAAGTCTCAATGGCAAACGGTCCATGACTTAGATAGTACTGCTGCTACCACCAGTCATGTTAGGAAGGATAACAATTCTCTACTGTTGTGCAAATTCAATATCAGGTGACCAAGGAGTAGATGTGAATATGCATTATTTTTTGCTCTACAGGTAGGATATTTAGTTGCTACATCAAAGCACAGTTCTTTCTGACTCAAGTAATTTGCCCAATGTGCCTACTGGCAAATGGAAGGAGAATTTTTAAAATAAGAATGAACCAAAGAAGGGGCAAAAATGGTAAACCAGAAAGTCAAAGAGCTGGTTGGACTGCAGAACAATGAGGAAAGAACACCAAAGTGTTGCAATCATTTTTATAATATATCAGCCACTGATTCTTGATAGAATCCTCCATACTGCTTGGCAAACTACTTGACAAAGCTCTTCCTGGATTAGCGTTATTCAGTTGTGTGAACTAAGAAATGGGTTTGAATGTGCTCACTAAGGGAACTCTCCAGTAGATATCAGCAAGTCACTTGCCTTCAACCTCATGCAAGTCCTTATTTTTTTTAAAAAAATTATTGTATCATTTGAATTTTATATTTTATATAAGTATCCTTTATTTGTTTTTGGAAGGCTGCCAAGTCCCGTTTAGTGATTGGCTTGTTGTTCTGTGCCATGATCTTTCTTTCTGTTTAATTGGCTTTTTAATGAGTTATAAATCACTCACCGGCTCTCTCCTGGCTTGGATTAGCTTCCATTGGAAACAATGGGGGATGGAGGTACCCGCTTTGGGAGTCCATAACTTTGTACCCTCTGGACCAACCTTCACCAAACTGGGGTGGTATCAGCAACAGACTGTCCTAATGATACCACGTAGGTTTGGTGAAGTTTGATTCAGGGGGTTCAAAGATATGGACCCTCAAATGGGTAGACCTTCTACTATTAGCTTCCATTGGAAACAATGGGGGATGGAGGCACCCACTTTGGGAGTCCATAAGTTTGTACCCCCTGGACCAACCTTCACCAAACCAGGGTGGTATCAGCATAAGACTATCCTGATGATACCACCTAGGTTTAGTGAAGTTTTATTCAGGGGGTCCAAAGATATGGACCCTCAAATGGGTAGACCCATCTACTATTAGCTCCCATTGGAAACAATGGGGGATGGAGGCACCTGCTTTGGGAGTCCATAACTTTGGACCCCCTGAACCAAACTTCATCAAACTTGGCTGGTATCATCAGGAGTGTCACTTGACGATAGCCTGAAATTCGGGTGTTGCTAACCTAAAATCTGCGCCCTCGTCAAGGGCAAAAACCAAAAAAACACTTTAAAAATACAAAAACCCACAAACGGGGGCGGGACAGAGCTTTGGACATGCAATGGGGGGTCTGAACCAGAGAACCCCCCCCCCTTACCTACATCCTTGTTTGGATGGTATAACTTTACCTAACCTCCTTTTTATCATTTAAACTACCCTATGAAGTAGTTTAGACCGAGCAGAGTAGTGGTCCAACAAGCTTTATCACTAAATGAGCTTTTGAATGCAGGTTTTCACAGCTGGACCTCAAACAACCATCTAAATATTATACTTCTCTGGGGCTCAATGTTTCTGGGTGCAAGAAACTGTGTATAAGAGGAAACTAGATCTGATGTTGAGTATTTTGTCTTTAAACAGAAAAACAAAATGCTGTAGATATCTGGTCTAATCAGATTGTACCTTTTTTGGACAAATATACAAGTGCTGATGTTTTTACAGGATCATAATACACATATAGTCCTAAGCTCCTGAAGTGTTATTGAAGAAAATTGACTTGCTTAGCCATCAAAATAAAGCTTTTGCTTATTTTGATGTTTGTTAGTATTATCAATAGAATCATAGAAACAAAAAGGTGAGTATAGATTTTATTTTCAGGTAAATAGCTCTCATTGATTTTTCCAGGCTTCTCGACAACTATTCTGTCAAGCAAAGAATCTACAATATAGAAAGACATAAGCAGCATGACACCCAAACAGTCAAGAGAAAAAAATTCACACAGATCCTTACAGGTATACAGAGACATATCCGAGATATATTCCTTCCTGTTAAAAGAATAGGTAAAATAAATGTACAATGCTGAGAATGCTACTGACAGAAAAGAACAGGGGGGACAAAGGAAAAAGAATCTCACATCTTCATTTGTTCTATCAAATGTCCCCCAGTTGATTTACAAATTAATTGCTGTCTCTCCCAAATATCAATGTCTTATAATGATCCTGAAAGCAGGCAACTTGCTTTTAGTTTATTTTATTGTAACTGCTTTTTTAGTACCATGAAAAGGACATTTATGGGTTATAAAAAGAAGAGAAGAAAAAGAGTTTAGATTTATAGTCTGCTTTTCTTATCTGTAAGAAGTCTCGAAGCAGCTTACAAACTCCTTCCCTTCCTGTCCCCACAACAGACATCTTGTGAGGTAGCTGGGGCTGAGAGAGTTCTGAGAGAATTGTGACCAGTCGAAGACCATCCAGCAGGTTTCATGTGCAGGACTGGGGAATCAAACCCAGTTCTCCAGATTAGAGTACACTGCTCTCAACCACTATATCATACTGACATAAAAGGAAAGAATATGATGATTTTCTTATAGGATAGTTGCCCATATCTTAGTAAGTGGGAAGATGGGATAGTGTGATGAACTAGTCCCACCTTCAGAGAAATGTGCATTTATGAGGTGGGGTTAAAGTCAAATAAGTGGCCTGACTTTTGTCTTTGCAGACCTATGAGTTCTTTAACAAAAGAAAGAGCCAATGCAGGTCCACAGTTATTCACACCGCAAACCAGAAGACAGTTCACTATTGTAGACTCCAGAGGACAGAAGGGAAAAATTGTACATTTGTAAAAGAATACATAAAAGAATGGATAATATAGGCAGCAAAATCAGGATTCAGTAAATAGTTTGGAGATATTCTGCATTGCCCATGAGTTGCTCCACAGTGGTGTTCTTGGTAAAATGGTGATGGTACCTCTTGTTTATGTGCATCCTTGTCTTGTTCCTTTATTTACTATTATATACCTAACCAGACAGTTTCACATAATTAAAAAACATCTAACAGGTAGCCAAGGTATATGTGTCATGATTTGAAATGGTAATTCCATTTATAATGTTTCTTTTTACATGCATCTTTAAAGAGATTAAGAAAATAATTTCCTGTCATCAACTGCCAATTTTTACTTTTCCAACTGTTTGTAATGTTCTAATTCCACTGGCTTCCCGGGTACCCTGGATTCTCTACAGGGAGTTAGGTCCTGAAGTTCTAATGTTTTTATAAGCACAATATAAAGTATAGCCTACTTTCATCATAATCAAAAAAATGAAACAAAAATTCTTTGAAGCTCTTTCAAGAAATTGTATGTTCATAATAATCTACTAGATACTTTCTTGAAATATAATTCTTAAGAGTATCTTATGACTGGCTTCTATCATTTCAAATGGAGACATCATTATTAATACACAATCCCACAAAGCTTTAGTGTAATTTAAAACCTTGGCTCAGTGTGTACTGCAGGCTGACAAAGAATATAGAGAATAGGTACAGTAACTGGCGAAAAGAAAGGGACACACCCAGAGGCATACCTAGGCAAACCGGAGCCCTGGGCAAAACCTGAGTTTGATGCCCACCCCATGGGCGGCCACCCTCCCCCACCATGAGCAAATACTTTTTTTCCCCATCAGGTCATTTCAAAGTCACCATCACATTATAGAACATGCCCCAACTCACAAATCTGAACACAGCAATGGGCCATGCCACATAGCAGAAATAATTTTTGGAAAACATTTTCAGAATGCTTTCAAAATGATTTATTACTGCTATGAAAACATTTTATGGTGTTTTTTCCAGTCCCCCCAATTGGGGGAAACAGCATCACTTTCAATGTTATTTAAACTGGGGACCCCAGATTCTCCCTTTAAGGTGGATTTAAAAGGAAAATCTGGGCTCCCTAGTTTAAACAAGTGATGCAGGAGTCCAACCCCAAACAGCATCATTTTCAATGGTATTTAAACATGGGAGCCCAGATTCTCCTTTTAAATCCATCTTAAAGGGAGAATCTGGGGTTTCCAGTTTAAACAACATTGAAAGTGATGCTATTTTGGGGTGAATTCTCCCCCACCCTGAAACAGCATCCCTTTCAATGTTAAAATTGGGGACCTCAGATTCTCCCTTTAAACCCATGCCAAAGGGGGTGGATTTTTTAATAATAATAATAATAATAATAATAATAATAATAATAATAATAATAATAATAATAATAATAAACAACCTTTATTAGGCATTGAGAAAATAAAAGAAAGAAAGAAAACAAGCATTGGCAGGAAGGGAGTGTATTTAAAAAGAGAATCTGGGGAAATTTAGGGGGTGCCTGCTGTCAGGGGTGCAATTATTAAGATAGCAGCACCAAAATTTCAGAGTATCTTCAGGAGATCCTACTGATGATACCACCCAGGTTTGGTGAAGTTTGGTTCAGGGGGTCCAAAGTTATGGATTCTCAAAGGTGTAGTAGATGCCCATGTTTCCTGAAGTAGGATCAAATCAAATTTTCTCAAATAGGAAATAAAGCCAGGATTGATACTCCTCTTGCTCCAACCAGCAACATTCCAGGAGAGGAATTCAATACTTGGGGAAGGTGTAGCCCCCATCTCCTATTAGCTCCCATTGGAAACAATGGGGGATAGGGGCACTCCCTTTGGGAGTCCATAACTTTGGACTCCCTAAACCAAATCTCACCAGGTCATATCATCAGGAAAGTCTCCCAAACAAATCCCTAAAATTCTGGTGCTGCTAGCTTAAAATCTGTGTCCCCTGAAGGCCAAAAACGGGAAAAAATGCTGAAAATACAAAATCCCCCACAAACGAACCTGCAATTTTGTCGCCCACCACAAGGTGGTGCCCTGGGCAGCTGCCCATTTTGCCCAATGGGAGGAATGCCTCTGGACACACCTTTTTTATTACAAGAGAAATCTGCAACAATCAGAACAAATAAAACATTACTCAGTTGAAGTCGTCTTTTGTCTATTCATTTCTGATATCTGGGTAAGTCTATCCTGGGTTTGAGGTCATAAACAGTCAAATGTACTGACCAAGTTCCTTTGTGCTGACTACTTACTGGTATTTGAGGGATGTGTTTGTGGTATATTCCTTCTCCCTAGCCATACTGGAGATAATGGCAGACCAAAGTGGTTCCTGTCCCAGTTCTCTGAGGCTACATCAGCCTTGCAGTCTTGATTTGAAGAATATCTTCTTGACCCTTCACTTGACCCCCTCACCAGCCATATTTCTAATCTAAATGCTTTATCCATACTAGTGTCAGGCCACACCCCGTGTAGGGTCCTGCGCAGTTGTGTTTATAAAGAATGGTAAGGAAATAATACCCAATAATCAAATTTAAACTAGAAAGAAAGATTTTACTGTGCAGAATTAGGTATTTCACACACAGGGTGAGCTCTAGAAGAGAGTCACACCTCACCATACAAAAGACCTAATCTTTTGTAGTTTCCAAGAATACATACATCATAATTCTTAATCTTACCAGCATACATAACCCATATAATCATATTTCTCATATGAGCTTTCTTCTCTTAGCAAAATCAAATTTGGCTTGTCTGCCTATTTTGTTACACAAACGCTGTACTTTCCTTTCTCTTGCCCTTATGCAAGGGACGGCAATAAACTAAATTCTGGCCATTTCCGCACGAATGTGGAAGCGGCCGGGTCGGCGTTCTTGACGGACGGTCCCAGAAAGAACCGGGGAGACGGCGCCGCTGGGCGCCGTCGCCCGGTCGCCTTACCTGCTCTCCGGCCCTCCGGCGCGTCGCCGGGGCCTGGGGACACGCCTCCCCTGCCCTGCGCGCCTGCTTCCGGGTCGCAGAGCAGGGGGGCGTGTCCCCAGGCCCCGGCGACGCGCCGGAGGGCCGGAGAGCAGGTAAGGGAAGCGAGGGGGTGGGGGGGAAGCGCCGGGAAGCCGCTGCCGTTCGCACGGCAGCGGCTTCCAGCCGGCATTTCCCCAACAAGAGCGCTTCCCAGCGCTCTGGGAAAATGCCGGCGTGGGGATGGGCGGGCGGCGCGAGGGCGGCGCGGCTGCGATGCAGCTGCGCCCCCTGTGCGAATGGCGGCCTGGGGACGGCGTTTTTGCCGTCCCCAGGCTGCCATATTCTGCCGGTGCGGAAACGGCCTCTGTTTTTTTGGTTTTCAATCTAGATAACCAGTTCCAAACATTCCTAAGGGTGGGTTAGAATCATAAAGTTCCCTTTCTCAGGGTGAAAGATTTCACATACAACTTATTCACTTTAAAAGGTTTAAAATGATTTTAACAAATATAAAAAGTGATTCTAGTAGAATACAATACAAGTTATATAAATATCTCATCATTTCAGTGTTCATTAAAATATAGAGAAACACATTTTCAATAATTTGATTAGATTCCTTTCTATTTTATTGCTATGTTTATTTCACATAGACCATCCCATACAGATAGTTTTGACAAACAAGTCTACAAGATATGTCTTCTGTCATGTCTTGGCCCTTAGTGAAAATATCTTTCTTAGTGATATAATCTTTTGCTTGCCTGCATAACTGCTACGTAACTGCTGACAAGCTGGCCTAGAGAGAAAACCATTTTAAATCCTTTGGTTCTAAAAATCCCTTATTCTTTAATATCAAATACAATTTTTAGACATTGGTTCTCCATCCCCACACTAGTATTGACATAGAGTGTGATTAGCTTGCTGTTTAGCTCCCCTAACCTCCTCTGCCCCCAGGAGGTCCCTAAGAAAAATGTCATACTGATCATCAAATGGGGGCACTCCAACATAGGTAGGTCTGATAATTGCTGCAGAATGTAAAGGCCTGTTTCAGACTCCAAACCTCTCACATATGTATTCAACTTAATACTAGTCCTATTGATACACTTAGGCTTAGAGGTGCTCATCTGTACTGTCCACTTTGAAGCATTTGTGGCCACATGAACAAAATCTCTGGGAACAGTTCTAAAAACAGGTCCTAGTTCTTTTTCCTACAAGCTAGGGAACATGCCTGTCCTTTACTAAAATCATTCTCACCTAAGTGAGTAAGGGTGACGGAGGCAGGGGGAAGGCCCTAAAATAAAGAAAAGACAGGAGAAATAAGAGAAGCATGGAAAGTCCCATGCTGGGAAAGCAAGGCAGTGGTGGTGAGTGGGCATGGGGATATGGATGGACACTTCTCAGTAGCCTTCAAGCTGAGGCAAGCAACCTGTGTATAAATAACCAAAATAAATAATAGAATAATCCATATATAAATTTATTCAAAAATAAATTCAGCATATTTCAGGTAGGTAGTCATACTCAGGCTCTGTTCAGTTGTCACATGAAACCATGATTTAATTGAACTCGCTGCAGTTAGTGTGACTATCTGCATGCCAACAGGCTACTCCACTTACTATGGTTAGTTAGGGACACGCCCTTTCAGCACAGACACTTTAAAATGTTTTGAGGCAGGAAATAAAACAATTCCTCCATGGAGTTCCACATTGTTTTTACCCCAAAACATTTCATTTGCAGCCTCAAAGCATTTTAAATGAATGCCCTTGTAAAATTATCCTTTGGTTGATTTTCAAAATGGTTTCATTTGCCTGTGCGGTCCCTTTAAGATGTTTTCCAAGCTCCTCTGCCTTCCCTGCTCTTCCACATTAGCACCCCTTTCTCAGCTCACTCCTAGCCCCTTGTCTGTTTTTCCTGCAGGTTTCTTTATTGGGGGGGGGGGGGCTAATAATTGAAGGAGTGACTGCAGAAGGTGCAGAGAATTGCAGCAATGTAGTGTGAAGCATAGAAACAATGTTCTCATACAAAAAGGAAGAAATCACAAAATTGTGGCCAGGAATTGTTTGGAGGGGGTGAGTACAGACATACATTATGGTAAAGGGGTGGGGGGTCTGAAAACAAACGTTTGCAGGGATTTGTGTGGAAAAGGCCTATATCAAACCAGAACCTGGAAACATGATTTGAAGCTGCCTCATTAATCATAGTTAATCTTAATTATGGTTTTTCATAAGTTACAAGCAGGGGCATACTGCTTAATCTTCCCACCACACATGCTGCAATGAAGGCCAGGATGCTAGCTGGGTCTCTGTGGAAGAAGAAAGGAAAAGAGCAAGGGTGATGAAATTATCGCTGGTTAAGGCAGACTAGCGTTTGAATGATTATCTGCAGGTTGAATCCTGGGTTCACAGCCTAACCATAATGAAAACCCCAGCAATTTAGAGGAACTTAAAACAAACTAAACTGCAGTACAAAGCTATTTGATGGAAAAGCTGTCAGTTATATATTGCTCCCAAAGGGCTTCAGTCTGATATTTCCTCTGGCTACTATTGACAAGGGTCAACTCCATTCCTCTGAGTGACCTAGAATTGGTCTAGGTCAGATGTAGCTGTAAAGAATGATAGAATCACCCACACACAGAGAAAGAATGATATAGAAAGTGTGTCCATCACATTCACTAAATATATTAGTGGTCAACTTGACTCATACTTCTATGGCTGTTTACAGACAATTGCTTTTCAGAGGCTTGGAGGTGGTACTCTACAGATGTCATTGCCCAGGATCCATGCATTCATTTTTGTGCTGTTGTCATATTTCCTGCACAGACAGCTGTTTGTACAGCTTTGAGCTGTAACTTGCAAAATCTGGAAGAAGCACCTCAGTAAAGTGACCAGCCTAGATTTCAGATTGAATATTCAAAAAAGTTATCTTGTAATCCAGCAAATTAAATAGTTCCCAAGCTCTGGGACACATTACTGGGAGTCTTGGATATTACCGTAATTAACGAATGCATCATGGTAAAAATAAGAACCTTGGTGACCAGCTATAAATTCTAGCAAGCCAAATGCACTGCATTTAACCCAGAACCATTTTTATAAATAGAAGCAAAACATTTGTAGACTTTTCCTGTTTTGCAACAATTGGCTATTTTTTACATCAGAGTATATTTTCCATGGCTCCCAAGTTTAGTCCATTTACATTCTGAATACCAACTCTGGTCAGTTCAAAGTAATGGAACTGCTGAGCCTATGCACAGGAATATGGAATTCTCTCTGGAAGGTCAATTCCCTTTCCCAGCACAGTATCGAAAATGTTGGAAAACAACTGGTAAAGAAAATGTTGTGGTTGAAAGATGTGTGACTGATGTGTAAAATGAAGATGTGAAATAAGAAAAAGAAAACATAATAGAAAAAGTTCAGTCAAAGAACAGTCTGAAAACTACCTTATTACATGCTTTTGACCAATATTCTAATCCTGTAGACCTTCATGGCTGCATGGCTGGATGTGTGGGAGATGTGTCCATCATGTTGCATTGCCCAGAGTTATACTGCCCTGTTATAAAAGGATATTGACAGCATTTAGGGCCATGTGTCATACTGCCAAATTGGTTCTGTGCAGTGGTAGGATTCAAATAATTTAACAACCAGTTCTGGTGGTGCGATTCAAATAAGTTAACAACTGCTTGTTCTGGTGGGTTTTCCGGGCTGTGTGGCCATGGTCTGGTGGATTTTGTTCCTAACATTTCGCCTGCATCTGTGGCTGGCATCTTTAGAGGTGTATCACAGAGAAAAGTCTGCGAACCTGCTGAATGCCACCACTGGTTCTGTGGCTGAAATGCTTTATGGATTCCACATAGCTGAAGTCTCATCTTGTTTTGCTTGTTTCACACATTTACCACTTCATGTCACACATCAATTGTGTCAGAGAACAGCTCTGTGAGGATACTGTCTTGAGTGCCCACATTTGTTGCTAGTGTTGCAGCAACATTCCATTGTATTTACAAATATGATGTCTTGGACGGCTTTTATGCAAGCAGAACACTTGTGGTATGTTATAATGCACTGCTGTCAAAGTTGTTAGACAGCATCCTAAACACTTATGACACAATCCAACATATGCTTAATTCTTTTTCATCTTACATCAATGGGACTTTGGCTGAAGTGTTCCATTAGACTACCATCCATCCCACTGGTACAAATATACAGATGATACAGCAATGCACACTTGTGACTATAGGTTAGACTGCAACTTTATTGGCAAGTGCAGCAATTCTGAGTATGCTCCAGGTTCTTCTGGCTTAAGGAGAATGACAACCAGCAAGAAGCACAGTGGTAGTTTCCTAACTTTCAGTAATTCTTAATTTTTTAAAAAGTGGCTCCTGTTGCAACACAGATTTAAATAGTCTTCCGCAGATATTTCATAATTAATTTAATGTGTTCATTTGTCTTTTTTATTATTGATATCCCGAACTCGGAACAAAAAACAATTCCCAAAGCAACTTACATAAAACAAAATACCCTAAACAGGATAGGAATAAAAATATAAAATACCTACCGGTATGTAACAATAAAAAAAACTTGCAAAATCTCAAGTCATTCTGGAGCAGCTTGGAATGGCAATCCACTGGCATAACTCAGATAATGTATTTGAAGATATGCTAGCATGACAGTGATGCAACATTATGCTGTGCCAAAGCAGCTCTAAGATTTTATCAGCATCCCAAACCCTCCCTGTGCAAGTTCCACCTGACACCAAAGTGACAAGGTTGCCAACCTCCAGGTGGCGTTAGGACAACTCCTGGATTTACCCCTAATCTCCAGGAGACTACATAGATCAGTTTCCCTGAGGACAATGGAGGGTAGGCTCTATGGCATTACCCCCCTGTTGAGGTCCCTCCTGCCCCCAAACCTTGCATTTTTCAGGCTCCAGTAGTTGGCAACCCTATAATTTTACACCAGCAAAAAATTTAAACACTCTCACTGAGCAATGAGTGAAAAATGTAGATACTTCTGCTGCCTTCCACGCAGCTAGAGCACATAGTTAAGGTGTCAGATCTAGAACCAATCAATTTGTTTTAAGCAGATTTTTGTTACTGTATATATGTTACTCATTGCAATAAAATAATGATGACATCTAATCAAGGAACTAGATGGAACTGGAGGGCAGGCTAGCTGAATTTATGGGGCAGACCTGTGAATTCTATTATTTTATAGTGCTGCTCGCTTACAGGGGAGTGCTGCCTCCTCTGGGCCTTGTTAGACCACTGCTATCTCATAGCGGATAAGCCATTGCCAGTGAAAACTGCCACCTCTAGGTCTTGCTAGGCTGCTGCCACCTCGCAGGCACTGAAGAATTGCTGCTGGCCATAAGCTGTTCCCTCATCCCACCTGTGAAGGCAATGACAAAGAACTGCTGCTGCTGAAGGAAAGCAGAAGGGTAGCTGCTGGTGTACATTGCTGACCTGGGAGAACTGAGAGCATGTGGTCAGCTGGGGAGCTGGGAGCTGCAAACTGACATTGAACAGAGCTGGGAACAACTGAGGCAAGGCAGCAGCCAGGTTAAATAAGGAAGGGTTGGACCAGAGTGACAGCTCCATGTCTCCAGGAGCTCCTTGTCTGCCTGGATCTCCTCCCTTCCCTGACTGGCCCACAGTGCTGATTGGTTGATTTAGGCTGCTGCAAGGACTTGCACACTGATCTCTCCATTGCCAGGTTGAGGCTAGCAATCGTCTCTACTTGAATTACAAATGCAACCCTGGGTAAGTCCAAGGCCATTCCTTTTCACATTTGAAGGTGCTGTGTTGTCACATATTGGAACTCCACTGCTTCTTTGGGGTTAAAATTTGACCAGCGGTAGGTAGGTGTTAAATTACTGCAGGAAGATCTGCTAACAGCTACCATTTCCTCTGGGATGCTTGAGAGAGATAATACAGCATGTTCTGTTGGGAAGAGTGCATGACTATTTTTGTCCTCCTAGTCAGCAATTGCTAGTGATGAGAGTGCCCTTTTCAAAGTCAGCATCCTCTGTACTCCCACATTGCTGATGGAGGAAACTGCTGCAGTTTGACAAGGCAAGAGCAAGTGCCTTTTACTACTGCATGGTTTGCATCATTACTTACGGGGGTATCATTTAAATTGCTGTTGTTCGTTTTTGCCTTGTCCCCATGTAAAAAGAAAAAGGGGAAAAAAGCAATGGACCACCCATGTTATTTTGTGCTGAGAAAAGGAGTATGCAGCCTTTGAAAAGGGGATTGTACCTAGTGACTTATGTCCAACAACTCAGAAATAGCTGCATGCTGGGTCCTTGAAATTAAAGTGGAATATTCAGCTAGAACTGAACATCCACCCGTTACTGCTTAATTTCAAATGCTACAATAGCAACAATACATCCAACAGCAGTCGGGAATAAATCAGCACTAAACTTTTTTAGGGTAAGAACATTAAAATGTTTACAGTTTTATTTTCAACAGAATATCTGAAATGCTGTCTTTATCATTAAAAAGTACAAAGTTATAAGGTGAACATGGGAACAACTTTGACGCACTGGAATGTAAGAATATTCTTGTAACAGGCCATATTCTTGTAACAGACCTTGTAACAGGCATAGATTAAGAAGAAAATAATTTGATATTCTTGCTTAGCATTGGCCATGAAAATAAATGAATCTATTCATGATACATATGCATAATTAAGATCTTGACAGTGAATGCTCATTTTGGTATAACTGCAGCCATGCCAACTTTCTAGATCTGTGTTAACAGAAATATGAGCATCTGCCGGACCAGTGTTTCCTAAACTTTTTTTCCATGGCCCAGTTATTTTAATACCTCTCCTCCATGACCCACTAAAATTTTATGGACTATTTATTACTAAAATAAAACAAATTTGAATGTCCATAGAGTTTTCCTTTATTATTATTATTGGGTTAATTTCACAGCTGCCAGTTCTTTTGCTAGTTGTTGGCTTCCATTACAATTTGAGCCTCACCTAGAGGCCTAGGAAGTTGTAATGTATTGACGTGGTATTCATGCGGATCTCAGTAGGGCTGCCTTCTGAATCTGACAGATGTTAATTTTTTCGATTTGAAGATGATTGAAGTGCTGCCTTAGTGTTTTGGGGATGGCGCCTAGGGTGCCGCTTATCACTGGGACAACCTCAGCTATTTTGTGCCATAGATGCTGAAGCTTGATTTTCAAATCATGGTATTTAGTGACCTTCTCCTATTCTTTTTCAGTGACCCTGCTGTCACCCGGTACTGCTATGTCAATGATGGCCACTTTCTTGTCCTCCATCACGGTAATGTCTGGTGTATTTGTTTCAACACTTTGTCAGTTTGGATTCAGAAGTCCCACCTTCTCATTTTCTATTACTTTCTCTGGACAATGTTCCCGACAGTTTTTAGTTGATCTTATGTTGTAATTCATGCATAAATTCCAGTGGATCATCTTGGCCACTGAGTTGTGCCTCTGTTTATACTCAATCTGGGCTATCTTTTTGCAGCAGCTGAGGACATGATCTACAGTTTCGTCAGCTTCTTTGCACAATCTGCATTTTGCATCATCTGAGGATTTTTTGATTTTGATTGATCGAATTTGTTCTAATGGCTTGCTCTTGATCAGTTAAAATCAGGGATTCAGTTTCCTTTTTCAGACTTCCATTTGTTAATCACACCTAGGTCTTTTTGTTGTCCACCTTGTTC
Organism: Sphaerodactylus townsendi; assembly: GCF_021028975.2. NCBI lineage: Eukaryota > Metazoa > Chordata > Lepidosauria > Squamata > Sphaerodactylidae > Sphaerodactylus > Sphaerodactylus townsendi. The sequence continues at coordinate 53,654,990 of NC_059431.1, forward strand.
TTGATTTTCTCCAGAAATCGGCCCTGTAGAGTTTTGTTATGCCAACTTTTGGTCCTCATTTTAATCACATTTTTTCTGTATTTTTGTTTAGTTTTCTGGGTCTTCAGCAAATGTCTGTTCTTCACCTCAATCAATGCCTGTTCTTGACTTTTATTCACATAAACAGCCAGCGCATGTTTCTCCTCTTCCACTGTTTGCTTTAATTGCAGAAAGCCTCTGCCCCCAGATTTCCGAGGAAGGTATAATCTATAAGTATCACTGCATGGGTGAAAGGCATGATGCAGTGTCATAAGCTTCCGAGTTTTTCTATCCAATGCATCCAACTCAGCCTGTGTCCAGTTGATGGGAATTCCTGCAGTGTGCCTAATGATGGGTATGGCCCTAGTGTTGATGGCCTTGATGGTATTCCCACTGTTTAATTAATATTTCAAAATTCTTCTGTCCCTCTGGGTGTATTCTCTGCTGACCACTGTCTTCACTTGCCAATGCTTGATGTTATCCAGCTGTAAAATACCCAGGTATTTATAAGCTCTCTCTAGGTTGCACTTGATGAGTTGACCATCAGGCATTTCTATGCCATCACTTTCAGTGATCTTGCCCCTCTTTATTGGCACAGTGTAAAGGTTTCAATGGTGTTGATGGTAAGGGCAGCCACCTAACCTTGAGTACATTCCACAGCCCGGGCGATGGGCCAGCTTCATCGGCGGAGACTTTATCTCTGCGCGGGAGATGAGGTCTCCGTTCCCATGGGAAGCAGGGAGGGGGATGGGATGAATAGAGTTATAGCCTGTGCTTCTGGCGGGAAGTGTCATTCCTGCCACTGCGTGTACTTGAGCTTTCTAAGATGTCTGAATAAACGGTCTTTTTTCACCAAAGAGCCTTTTATTTCTGCTTCTATGGAATTCCTTACATTGTGGCAGGAATCCTTAATTCATCTATATCCCTAGTGCAGTGGACCTCTGGGGTGTCTGGAAGCATGGAGAGGGGGGGTTAAATGTGTACTGCGAGGAAGATGCGGTAGCCCCCAAAGAGGGCTCCGACCTTTCCCTTCTGGATCTGGAGGAACCGACGGGAGAAGCGAGGCCTCGCTGGTGACTCTTCCACGTCCCTCCATTATCATGCACGAGTCTTCCTTTTACTCCGTTGGAGGCGAGGGGCGTGGCGGAAACCATGAGGACTTACACTTGGAAATTCGTTTAGAGCGTTATCTATGGATCGAGCATACCAATGGATGGGATCTCTACCCGTTTACATTATGGATTACAAACCTCAGATGCAACCTGTCATTGGAGGAGCCGGGCCTGACCACCTTTCATGCGGCAACCCAGGAGTCCATTAGGCGATTCCTGGACTTCGTATTTTGGTGATATAAAAGAGACCACCATTGGCACAGCACTTTCCAAGGGCCGATCCGAAGGACACTGGGGGGGACTAAACCTGGGATTGGGAGGGGTGTCCGTGCAGCCGTCCGATCGGACCCCCCTGATCCCGGGTCAGCGGCTGCACTACAGGGTACCGGTATTTCTGATTGTCTCCGATGTCTAAGCTTCCAGAGCTGACGAAGAGTCCGAAGAAAGCCTGCACTCCTAGCCGGATCTGTTCCCTCTCCCATCGAAAGGGAACTGGGATGAGGAAGTGGAGCGACTTCACCGAGATGCCCAAGAAGCATGGACCCGTGAAGGCGCCAGCTATGGGAGGAGGAACAGGCACAGTTGCACAGCAAGAGCGCCTTGAAACCTGCAGAGGGACCGGGAACAGCTTAGCATAAAGAAGTCCAACTTTCGAGTTGGACCGTGCCAAAGATGCGCTCAAGCGACAATATGCGCATGAGAACCTGTCAGTCCATGATAAGGTCCTGGAACACGCCAGACTGGATTTACAAAGCGACAACGCGAAAGCGTTCAGGCCTTGCGCACGCATAAAGTGAAACTACTGCAGCTATTAAGCGGGGCCGAACTGGCTAAATTGGAGCGAGAAAAAGCAGCCCTGCATGCGCGCCGGGATACATTGACCCGCAAGGAGAGAGAGCTGGCTGCGTTGGAGAGGGAACTGAGGAGGCAACGAAGACCAGGAAGGCTAAGAGTTGGAGTCTATGCTGTTACTGATACTGCCGGTAGCCAGAGGAGCAACGTGGCTGGGTCCTGCCACCTAAGCGCTCAGCGACACCGGTATTGATACCGCCCCCGATTCCAGCCCCCCCTGTACAACCGCTGCCAGCCCAACCATACTCAACCCGGTGCAACCGCCCGCCCTGCAGTAGCCAAGAGCGATGGAAAGGGGTTACTATAGACTGATACCTACCCGTTTTGATGGGACCGCTTCCAAGCTTCCCTACTTCATTTTACGGCAACTCGATGCCCACATGGAGGACTATGATGATTTATACCCGGTCTGGCGAAAAAATACGGGACGCTCGGCTCCAGTCCTGGATGGGGCAACTAGCCGACTGGTTTGTGACCCTTTTGGATTTGCAAGAGATGAAGACTCTCGCATACGGTGCCCGCATTCCTCCAAACCTTAAGAGCGCGCTTCCGAGATCCGGGAGCCGAGAAATGGGGCTATCCAGCACCATCAAAACTATCCAGCAGGGCAGCCGTCCGTTTGCAGAATTTGCCCGTGAATTTAGATGCTGGTGGCTGCTGGGCCTCCCTCCCTGGAATTAGCCTGAGCGCGTAGAAATGCGAATACTTCTCAGATGCTGTTGGCGGCAAGCTGCGTGAAAGCGGTGTTTTTAATTCGGGTTCCTCGCACTGTTGCTGATTGGATCCAGTTGGGATCCCAGGTGGAATCTAAGCAGAATACGCTTCGTGCCGGAGGCAGCCCACGCCAGCCGCACCACCACTCACGTCCACCAAAGGCAAGCCAACCGCCCCCCCCACCGAGACCACCTCTGAGCGCCGTCGCCGACTGGGATTAATGCCTTTACTACGGAGGACCAGATTCGTCTAGCCGCCAACTGTCCGAAGAAACAAAAACCAACAGCTCCAGCCCGCACGCGCACCCCATCTGCCAAGCCACCGCGCCAAGTCGGGGCCGCTACTCCGGCGGGCTCTTCTAAGGCGGTCATCGAAGGCGACCCTGGAGGAGGGGGAAGCAGCTGTTTGCCTTTCTTCAGCCCCCATGGATATGGGTCCGACTCCTGACGCGGTGAGTGAAGGCAGCGCTCCCATTACTATCCAAGCGTTTCTGGCCAACCCCGCTAAAAACATACTCGCATTATAGCCTGCGGCCCTTGTGGATTCTGGCTGCTCCCCATGCTTCATGCGGCCCCAGGTGGCAGAGGAGCTAGGTCTGGACCAAATTCCCCTGGCTAAGCCCATACCATTCCCACCCAAATGGGCGGCAGCCCTCACCGGGGAGCGAAGGACCGGCCCAGTTCAAAAAACACAACCGGTTCTCCTCCGTTCGCGCCGACCATTGGGAGAAAATTAGTTTTATTTTGGCGCCAGTGGCCAAACACTCCCATAGTTTGGAGCGTACCGTAGTTGTGTTACATGAACCAAAGTTCATTTTGGAAAGAGCGGATCTTAGAATTGACTGACCCCCCTGCGGTGAACACATGAATTGGGGGGTAAACTCAACTTCTCGTGCCACACCCCCCTCCCTGGCTTCATCGGCGACTGCTCCCGATTCTATTGGCATCCCACCGGCGTACCAAGATCTAGCCAGAGTTTTTCAGGAGCAAGAATGCGATCAGTTGCCACCCCATAGAGACACTGACTGCAAAATGGATTATGTACGTAGGGGCGCAACTGCCCAAAGGTAGAATCTACATTATGAGTCCCAATGAGGGAGAAGGAACTTCGTGCCTTCTTGGACAAGAACCCTGCATTTCGCTTGAGGTTCATACTGTGAGGCTACCAAACACACACCGCACGCTGCTCCCGTTTTGTTTTGTAAAAAAGAAAGATGGGTCTTCTGACTGCACAGATTATCGAGGTCTCAATGCAGTCTCCCTGTCCAGTAAATATCCTTTACCTTTGATCAAGGACCTTTTTAGATGCACTTTGGGCAAAGGGCGCATCTTTACTAAATTAGGCTTGAGAGAAGCTTACTACAAGTTGAGAATTGCTGAAGGCTATGAACACTTGACTCACGTTTAACACAAAGTTTGGACAGTTTGAATACTTAATAATGCCATTCGGGGTTAAATTGGGGCCCCCAGGACTTGCTGTAGCCCTCATCAAGCGAAGTTCTCCATGATTTATTGTACAAAGGAGTTGTGGTATACTTAGATGGCGTTTTAATTTATTCACAAACCATAGAAGAGCATGAAGCATTGGTTCGGGAAGTATTGAAGCGGCTTGCTCAACAACTCTCTCTTTGCCAAACTCTCCAAATGCTGTTTCCACCAGACCTCCATTGACTATTTGGGTTACTGGATCTGCAGCCAGGAGGCTTAAAAATGGATCACTACTAAAATTAGTAGCGGTCCTCCAATGGCCTGCCCCCACCAGCCATAAAGAACTCCAATCTTTTTTTCTGGGTTTTGCCTTCAATTTCTATCGTGACTTTATACCCCAATTGGCTGGGCAGACTCTCCCTCTCACAGACCTCTGCCAGCACTAAGGGTAAAGATCCACTGTCCATCAAGCCCGGGGCCCCCACTTCCTAGTCTGAAGAATGTCAAACACCCTTTCAGCTCTTAAGGTCTGCTTTTAACACCGAACCTATCCTAAAGCCCCCTGACCCAGATCTCCCGTTTGTGGTTCACGTGGATGCCTCGGACAAAGCGCTTGGGGCAGCCTATTTGCAGAAAAAATAAAGATAATTGCAGAGCTGGTTCGATGTGCTTATTTATCAAAGAAATTCTCCCGATTACTGAACTCAACTGGACTGTGGGGGGGATAAAGAGACTGCAGCCATCAAAGTAGCACTCTCCACTTGGCGCCACTGGCTGGAGGGGGCTAAACACCCCTTTCAGGTTTGGTCAGATCACAAAAACCTGGCCGCTCTTTCCACCCCCCTCAGGATGTCCATAGAAACAACTCCGGTGGGCCGTTTTCTTTTCACGTTTCTCTTTCACGGTCCATTTTTTCCCCGGGAAAACCAATAAACTGGCTGACGCGCTCTCGCGCCTACCCAGGGAGGGGGGTGGAGCTGCCTTACGAGACATTCCACGCACTGTTCTCTCCCCCTCCCAGTTAGGACTGGCTGTCACCCGATCTCAAAAGCGTCCACTCCTCACTGCACCGCCCATTCCTAGTCTTTCGTCTCTCCTTTCCCTCACGGGAACTTCGAGGAGGCGGGGCTGCCACGAAACCTCCAGCGGAGGAGAGTGACTCCCAATTGCGTTTGGAGAGTGGAGTTTGGCGGAGGGGGGAGTGCTGAGCCGTGCCTCCCCCCCCCTCCCGCAAGCAGGTTCTTGAAACCTGCCACGATACCAGCTTCAGCTGGACATTTTGGCTTTCTGAAAACTCTGCATTTGTGCCGTCAGTTCTGGTGGCCGCGCAATGCGTAAGGACATTAGAAGCATATATTAAAGGCTGCTCTGTTTGTGCAGAAGCCAAAACCATTCCGGGAAAGCCCCATGGGCTGTTGAAACCTCTCCCGGTGGCCTCCCGCCCTTGGGAAGTCATCTCCATGGATTTTATTACAGATTTACCCGAAAGTCCCTTATGGCAACACGGTCTTATGTGGGTGGTGGTGGACTTATTTTCTAAACAAGCCCATTTTATTCCATGTGCTTCCATCCCCTCCGCTCCTAAGTTAGCACGGCTGTTCATTCAACATGTTTACCGTCTACACTCCGCCCCCGTTAAGGTGGTCTCCGACCGCGGCCCCCAATTCATTTCAAAGTTCTGGAAGGCGTTTTTGATGATTAAAAAAGCATTTACAAAAATGTAAAGAAATCAAACTAAATAATTTATTACAAAACCAAATAATTTATTAATGAGAAGTGTGATGCTGTTTCTTATTAACTAGAAACTTCAGGTTTGGAGAAAAAAATGACAACTTTATTGACTTCCAAGCAATTTCTATATTTATTTTTTAGGAAATCCAGTGTTGAAAAGCCTATTTCACACTTATAGGTCATGACAAAAGTCCAGTACATGTGTCTGCCATTGCGTGAGCTCCATTGCTACTCATCCCTACACCTAATGCCATTTTGATTGATGTAATTTTCAATCAAAATAAAAAAATCTTCAGTTGTTGTTCTTGTCAGAGGTTAACAAAAGAGAAATTCTTCATGAGTTGTATTGTCAAAATTGTATCTCACAAAACACATTAGATTGGCATTGTCTGATATGCCTGTGCTTCCGTTGACTTGCAAGGAAAAAAACTGCATTATTTTAAGTGACCTACAACTGTTTCTTCAATATTATCTGCCATCTCCATGATTCTGTGCTTTACTATGTTATTTGACAGCCTCAGCATATTTGCTTGGTTCTCCTGTTTTTTATCACATATTTGAGATGCTAATATTTTCATTGCTGGAACTATTAATTTCTCAGCAGCTGTGTGAGGGTAACCAGTTTCAGCAATTATTTTTGATATTTCATAAGAAGCTATTACAAGGTTTTCAGACTGTGTGCCCTGAGAAAAATTTGAAGATATAGTTTTCTTGGTAGCTATTAATTCTCTCTTTTTATTTATAAAGAAGTCTATTGGCTTATTGCTGTAGTTTGGATGTTTCAATTCAAGTGTCGCTTCAATTTTTAAGGTCTCATGGATTCGTTTGAAAGTGCTGCATAACAAATAACACATAATGGTTAGTCATCAGCACCCTTCATGAAACCGAATTGCATGTAATCCTCAGAATGCTGTTGAGTCCAAGACATCTTCTTTTTTGTAGGAGTAGTAGACAACATATCATATGACTGTTTATTAGTGCTACTCTCAGAACTCGTGCCCGGCTGCACATCACTCGACTGTCTGTTAGTGCCACTCTCAGAAAGTGTTTCTGGCTGCACATCACTCAATTTTTCATCAGTGCTAATCGAAGAGTTTAAAACCAGAACTTTTTTGTTTGTTGTTTCATTACCCATTTAGCCATCTTCAAATTACACATAATCAGTAAATACAAAAATAATAAGCTCTCTCTCGATACTTAACTCAAACTGAACAAGCAGAGCACAGGTGCAGGTGAGTAAAATAAAAGCAGACTGCCAGATGATTGGGCCAGTGGTTTGGTCGCTTGTTTTTCATACCACTGTGCAGCCGCGCTATTGGTTAAGCTAGGTTTTCTAGTTTGGCCCCTTGGACCTTGGTAGTAGAGGTCAAACTCATCCCACCATCCCTTACCTGGGTGGTGGTGCACCCACCCTTGTCCCCAATCTCCGGGACACATCTTGAGGGTTGTAAGTGTTTAACGCACAGCTTGCCTGAAGGGGTCCTGACTGGCCCTGCTTGTTGGTCCTCCTCGCCCTTCTCCCGGAGTTAAGCCACCACCCTTGCACCCTCTTTCCCTATGCTCCAGTTGTTCCTCTCCTCTGGATCCTTCACTCTGCTCTCCTCTGCCATGGTGCTCATTGCTCACTCTAACCACCTCTCCATGTCCTTCTTCACCCACCCTGTGCTTTCCCTCGTTTACCCCTTTATCCCTTTTCCCCAGTGTTTGTACTCCTATCTGAGCTCACCCCCAATCACCAGCTCCACCCCTGGCCCTGGGGCTGGCATGGATGGTTTCAACAAGGCCATGCTCCCGCCAAGCATCTTCTTGTGCTGGCTCGGTAGGGGTGAGCCCAGCCTCATCTGCACGCTTTGGTTTTGTCAGTCCTGCACCATACTTGGCCTGGCAGCTTGCACGTACATGGCCTGGATGCAGATGGCCCAACTATTCTCATCGCCCAAGGCCATGGGGCCTCTTTCATTCACTTGCAATCCCTCAGGGGATGGGGCGGTATATAAATATGATAATAAATAAAAAATAAATAAAACTAGACTGGAGTACAAGACCCTAACAGGTGTCAGGGAGGCTCATTGGAGTGTCACTTCTGCCCCCACCTCCCTCGCAGCACCAGCATCTGTGGCGAGCTGCAGCTCCTAGCTCCTTTTTGGGTGGTTGCCTGGCTGACTGGGGGAGCTCCAAAGCTGCTGTATCATCCCAGCTGGTCTGGCTCCAGGTGGGTGGTGCCCTCTGAGCAAGGACAGGGGTGGGGTGGTCAGCCCCAGCCTCGTAGATTAGGTGACCCAGCATTTTGCTTTCCTGACCCAGTGCCGGGTCATGACCCACATTTGGGAAACACTGTGCTAGATCATTGTGTTTTAGAATCATGCTATCCTATGTATGTCCTGACCTGGATAGTGCAGGCTAGCCTGATATCATTGGATCTTGGAAGCTAAGCAGGATTGGCCCTAGTCAGTATTTGGATAGGAGACCACCAAGCAATACCAGGGCCATGACACAGAGGCAGGCAACAGCAAACTCCCTCTGAACATCTTTTGCAGTGAAAACCCTATAGAGATGCTATAAGTAAGCTGCACCTTGGCAAAAAAATATCCTATGTACAGAATTTGTAAAACTCACTGAATAGTGTTTGCAATAGCAGTCTACAGTAAATCCATTTTTTTGGTAACAAAGAATATTAATGAATATAGCACATGTGTTTAACATATTGATTGAATATAGGTAAGATGCTTACCTGGATTTGCGTAAATTTCTCTTGTGTAATGCGATTGCCCAGCTCCCTAACATAAAAGGGTTTGAACACATAATAGACAGGGAGGTTTGTAATCTGGAGTCACCTCCATCAGAAGTCATCCCATCAAAAATAATCCCAACCCAGAGGAGGAGGAGAAGTTCTAAAGGTCAGAGATGATTTCACTACCAGTTCCCAAGCCCTTTCTTCATGATCTAATGACCACCTGAGAACGATTTTTTGCTTAGGAGAGTGATTCCTCTATCTTTAGACCAAGAGTTGAGGCAACAGCAGGTATCCAGTCCTGCCACAGTCAATGTCTGGTCCCTTTAGTTCCCAGCCATTGTTTCTAGGGAACTGGGACACAGAGACATTTATCTCCTTGCAGGGCTCACTCAGGGCTGCAGCAATGTTCCAAGCTCCAGCCTCACTAAACTACAATTGTCATGACAGGCTGGTGATTTATCTAGATTTCTACCATGACTGTCAGCTGTTAGAGGTCCTGACTGTTGTGAAAGGGAAGTGTAAGATGCTTTGAATTACAGAGGACCCAAATCTCAGGGAAGAACACTATTGCCCAGGAGAGGGAGTAATAAACTGATTAGGAAGAGGCAAGATGGATGGCTTTTTGGATGACGTAAGGGAGGCAGTAAAGGAGGGAGATGTGAGCTCCAAGTGTATTGGACAAAAGAGTACTAAGAGGCCCACTGGGGAAATCCCTTCCCAAGAACCCCACCAAGCTACAGCAGGAAAGGTTAAAATATCTGGACATCCAATTAACAGTGCTCAAGACAGGCATGAAATCAGGGAATAAAGTTATATAAGTTCCAGCAGGCTTGTGTCCATCCCAAGGAGGGGATACCAGCTTTTTGTACATATTGCTCTCAAGTGTTTTTATTTTCTTACTTAGGCCTTTTCTTCATGCACATCTTACCACTGATATTCCCAGTGGTCAAATGTTGTGTCTTGGAAATGTTTCCTATGAAATCATTCCGCATACTTTCTTTCCACTGTCATTTGAAGTTTGCCCCTTCTTGTCTCTTCAGCTGCATTTATTTCACATGCCACTGCTGAAAATGCATTATTCCTGATGGTGATAGGATGTCATCCATGATGCAGAAGAATAACCTCCCAGGTGCTCAAGCATTACAGTACAGTTACATTTTGAAGCAGCAGTTCAAAAATACTTCAGACTCCATTTCTACTATAGAAAGCTATCAATCCAAAATGATTCCTTGAGCAGGTGCAATTATCTAATGGAACAGAAACACATAACTCCACCCCCCCCGCACAACCCCCACATTTTAGCCAAATTAGAGCTGCAATAATGCACAATCATTACTGTCGCAGTCAGTGGCATACCTAGGCAAACTAGAGCCCTGGGCAAAACCTGATTTTGATGCCCCCACATGGGCAGCCAACCTCTCCCACCATGACCAAACAATGATTTTTTCCACCAGGTCATTTCAAAGTCACCATCACATTATAGAACATGCCCCAACTCACAAATCTGAACACAGCAATGGACCATGCCACACAGCAGAAATATTTTTTGAAAACATTTTCAAAATGCTTTCAAAATGTTTTATTACTGCTATGAAAACATTTTATGGTGTTGTATCCAGTCCCCCCAATTGGGGGAAACAGCATCACTTTCAATGTTATTTAAACTGGGGACCCCAGATTCTCCCTTTAAGGTGGATTTAAAAGGAGAATCTGGGCTCCCTAGTTTAAACAAGTGATGCTGGAATCCACCCCCAAACAGCATTATTTTCAATGGTGTTTAAATTAGGGATTCTCCTTTTAAATCCACCTTAAAGGGAGAATCTGGGCCCCCCAGTTTAAACACCATTGAAAGTGATGCTGTTTTGGGGTGGATTCTCCCCCACCCTGAAACAGCATCACTTTCAATGTTTAAACTGGGGACCTCAGATTCTCTCTTTAGATCCGTGCTGAGGGGGGTGGATTTAATAATAATAATAACCTTTATTAGGCATTGAGAGAATAAAAGAAAGAAAGAAAACAAGCATTGTCAGGAAGGGGGTGGATTTAAAAGGAAAATCTGGGGAAATTTTCAGGAAGGGGGTGGATTTAAAAGGAAAACTTGGGGAAAGGGGGTGCCTGCCGTCAGGTGTGCAATTATTAAGATAGCAGCACCAAAATATCGGAGTATCATCGTGAGACCCTACTGATGATACCACCCAGGTTTGGTGAAGTTTGGTTCAGGGGGTCAAAAGTTATGGACCCTCAAAGGTGTAGCCCCCATCTCCTATTAGCTCCCATTGGAAACAATGGGGAATGGGGCACTCCTTTGGGAGTCCATAACTTTGGACTCCCTAAAACAAACCTCACCAAACCTGAATATCATCAGGAGAGTCTCCCAAAAAATACCTGAAATTTTGGTGCTGCTAGCCTAAAAACTGCGCCCTCTGCAGGCAAAAAATGGGAAAACACTGAAAATACAAAAAATCCCACAAACGAACCTGCAGTTTTTGTGCCCCCCACAAGCTGGTGCCCTGGGCAACTGCCAACTTTGCCCAATGGGAGGAACGCCTCTGGTTGCAGTCTCTTGTTAATTTCACTCACTTCTAACTGTGAACACAGTGTGTCTTTGCCTTAATGTTACTTTGCTAGTTCAATATAAAATTGAAAAAGCTGATCCAATTGCCCCTGCTTCTTTCTATCTGTGTCTGGATATTAAAATTGCAAACTGTATGTGAAATTGACAAAGCTGATCCAATCAATCATGCTCGTTTGTATCTCTGCCTGAATGTTAACATTCAAGTTTTATGTAAAATTGACAAAGCTGACCCAGTTGATCCTGCTTCTTTATATTTCTACCTAAATATTACCTTTCTAGATCGATATAACAAAAATTATGTTTTAAAAAATTTAAACAGAGGAGGAGGGGAGGAGAAAATGGCTGAAGGGGAGGTTGGGTGACTACATGGGGTGTGGATAAAGGCCAGTTTTTTTGGTGGGGTGGAGAAATAAAATCTGTTTCAACATGATTACACATTTAAGGGAAGCTGGCTTGGAAATGTATCAAAAAGCCCCATGGCAGTTCAAGTGTTTGGGAAAACAACTGAAAAAAACCTGAAGGGTAAATGTTTCCAGAACCAAAGGGGGAAAATGCAGAATTCAAAGGAAAAAAGTAGCATTTGGCACTTGCCACTCCCCAGTAAATAACTTGGGTAGAAAAGGCCTTAGATCTGCAGTCATCATTAATACTGTGATATACTTTTCTCTGTGTACATGTGATCTATAGTGAAAACCTATGTAGTCAAAGAGCCTCACCTGCCAGTCTGACCATTTCTTCCAGATATATGTTACAATCTCCTGGCTAGGGGTGGCTTGGAGACAAAAAGAAAGAGAAAGAAGGGTGGGACCTAGGAGCATCCACACTCCCCTTAAGAACACCGAGCTCAATCAGTGTGCCATGCCACTGGTAAATGAGAAAGGGACAAATCTGCTTTGCCATCTCCAAACACCTGATGGCAAAGGGGGGGGGGGCACAAGCAGGGAGTCCTTTCACACTTGCATAGACACCTCCTGCCTACTGTGACACTGATTACCTAGTTGTCTACTGAAACTTGTGCCATACCTTGCTGGTCTGAGGGCACAATGCTCTTACTTGTCTGTTACACTTCTTCAACAAACTGGATTGGAACCATTGTCTTTCTGGCCAATTCAGTTATATGAAGTTATCATAATATACAATGCCAGTTATCAACATTTGGTATTAATTTGTATTCATGTAGTCAACTTAATTACCACAATGATTATATAATTCTAGAAGTCATTGAGGGTTATCAGAATATTTTTCACATACCTCACATTTTATTTTATTTTATTTTATTTCACTGAATATGCAAGCTGCAATGGGTTAATTTTGTATCTTTTCATATTTTCTAAATTGAATTTGGATACATCTGCCAATAGCAGGTTACAACTTCTACAATTATACTTTTTGTGAAGAGAAAAAGCGATTTACACTGAGCTCCTGCAAATATTTTGAGGCACAGCAGACTTCTGGATGAGTAATTTCCTCCAAAATAAGTTAACTTGCAAATTTAACAGCACTGACATGTTTCCATAGCAGCAACATTTTCACCAATGCTGAATCTGAGAAAAACGTGCCAACAAAATTGCCCATGAATACCATAATATTGAGATATCTGCCATTTACTAAATGTGAAAGTAGGGAAATTTGAACAAATGTGTACTTCTAGGCAAATTCCTGCAGATAATAATCACAAATCTCCAGTCTGTATCATCATTAAAAGGGATAAAGCTGTATGTTAGTATTACTACTAGCCAAAGCCCAAGATAGCAATCATAAACTAGTTTGTATTGTCGAAGGCAAAAATAAACTAGTTTTACAAGCCAAATTACATAACATATGTCAGAACCGAAGAATTTTGAATAACCTTTAACAAATGAGAGTGCGCAGAAATGAACCAATCAACTAGGGTTCCAATGAATTAGGGTTACCAAGCTCCAGGAGATGGCTGAAGATCTGAAGGTGATGGCTGAGGATCTCCTGTTATTACAACTGATCTCTAGGTGACAAAGATCAGTTTACTGGGAGAAAATGGCCACTTAGGAAAATGGACTCTATGATATTGAAATCCCTCCACTCCTCAAACCCTGCCTGCCCTATTTAAACCCTTCCCCAAGTATTTCCCAACCCAACATTGGCAATTCTGATTTGAAATAAAGAAGGGTTGTGCATTTTGAGACTTTGGCTTACAGAGACATAGTTTTCTGCTTATATAGAACTTTTGTGACTTCAGTTAAATAGAGTCAGTAATAAGCTGTGAATATAGATGGGGCATATCATCAGTCATGGTTGGTGAAGGACTGCAAAAATATTGAATAAAGAAATGTAGGGACCCAGTTAATACTATGCTTCTGAAGATTATTGTTCCCCAAATACAAAAGAGGAAAGCACATATTAGGTGTGAAAAACAAGGCATCGAGACTGGATATCTTTATTACTGCAGACGGCCAAATTACATTCTATATATTCTTACTTATATCTCTAAGACAGGTCACCAAACACCATCTGGGAGTTCCATGCTTCCCAGGTGGTCATGGTCCTCGTTAGGACTGGGGCCCCAGAGCACAAGGAAAGGATACTTAAGTCTTCCTGCCATAACATTTTCCCAAGCTGAAATGGCTCTGGGAAGCTGCTATTTGCTCTTTTGGAGAAGCTTAACATATAGCACATCAGTACACATTAATTTACCCCAAAGATCCATTCAGAATGGAAGAATGGCATCGGCAGAAGGCTTAAATAATTCTTCTTTGTACAGCATCCAAAGTAAATTGGTTCCAGTTTGAACTGCATCTAGTGCTGTTTTCGCACTTTCTAATGCTCTGTGGCTTAGCCAGGGAGCGTACCTGCTGCAGGGCTTCTCACCCTGCTTGTAGTTCCCCACTACTGCCCAGCTCTGTCCTTCACTTGAGTCAGGGCTGGTGAGGAAAGCCCCAAATGGTTTACCACAAGCCTGGGATTTTCCCACAAGCACAGCTTAAGCCGCAAGCTCTTCTGGATTCTCTTTCATGCATGCTTGGGCATCCCCCCTTTTCCTGCGTCCGGATCACCCCATTCCCCCACTTGCTTTCGTTATTTTTGTTGTACACGACAAATCAGGCACTGAGAATTGGTGACCTCATCCCCCATCTAAAATCCTTGTGTGTGTGTGTGACAGAATTGTCGTCCTTCACCCACCTCCATCTAAAATGTAAATCTAAAATCCTTGCGTGTGTGAGCGAATCACCACCCTCCTGTTCACAGTGCCTGCACACACCGCTGTTCTGCCTACGGTTTCTCCCTCCTCTATAAAAACCAAGGTTTCTCCCTCTGTTTTTTTCACTGCAGGGCGGGGAGGGCACCACTTCTCAGCGCCTGTCCATTGGTGGGATGGGCCAGAGTGGCTGGGCGGGAAAACTGGCCTCGCTTATGCTACGGAGGAGTTTTGCACACTGGTGGAAGTCTCCAGAGCAATAAAGGGGCATTTCAAAAGGACCTCAACCTTTGTGGTTCATAAAATTTGCAGAGCAAAGTCATTGTTGTGGGGCGGCTCTGAGGCAGAAATGTGGCAGCCATGCTGCAGCACCGAAGTCTGTGCAAAACTCCCAATTGCATCAGGGCATTTCCCATGCCAACAGAGGAGAAGTTTTGGCATGCAAAAAAAAGCCCGTGTGCAACTGAGAAGCAAGGAATTAATAGAATACATCGTGTAAGTCATACCCAGGGCATACCTGTGGAAAATGTATAATCTAGTTTGTGAATAGGCCTTTCATTTAATGTAATAAATAACAAAAGAACCTCATTGTTGCTTTGGAAGGAAATATCATTCAGCTATTGGAAAAGGCAGATAAACAGGTTATGGCAAGTCTGAATTTGAAGAGAGAGAAATGGAGGCTGAAGATTTAGCTGACAAACATGAAGGCATACTTGGAGTGCAGTTGCTCTTTTTAGATTAGAGATAGTGCTGCCTTTTTGAAAAATCTGTTTTCCAACCAATAAGCTTTGTTTCTGAATTTGTACAAAAACAGATTAGAGAAAATCTCAACCTCTTTTTTTCTGTGATAGGAAACTGGCCTTCAATGTTTCCAAATCATTGTGAAGATAAAGAACAAAGTAAAGCATGTAGAGTTTTTAAAAAGGGAAGTACCTTTTTTTGCCAATAAGAAAGATCCAGTCAGTGGGGCTATGGATACAGTTAACCTAATCACAAGGCTGAACCTCTACCTTTTGCTCTCAACATTGATTCATGCATCTTTCATGTTCTTCTCACACAGATTCCAACGCCATATTTTGCCTTGGACTACTATCATAAAATAATGGTGACTTTTATTATGCATGATATGTGAGGAAGACATCTCCCATGGAGCTAAGATGCTCTTTTATCTTTTACACCCCCTAGAACAGTGATGGCGAACCTTTTCGAGACGGAGTGCCCAAATTGCAACCCAAAACCCACTTATTTATCACAAATGCCAATACGTTAATTTAACCTGAATACTGAGGTTTTAGTTTAGAAAAAACGGTTGGCTCCAAGGCGCACATTACTCGGGAGTAAGTTTGGTGAAGCAACCGTGCAACGCTTCGAATGGGTGAATCACGACCCTAGGAGGGTTTACTCAGAAGCAAGCCCCATTACCAGCAATCAAGCTTACTCCCAGGTAAAGGATCGTGCCCAAGCTAGCCTAGATGTGTGTGGGGGGAGGGGGATTTTCCATGCCACCCCCACATGATGAACTCTGTGCACGCGTGCCCACAGAAAGGGCTCTGAGTGCCACCTCTGGCACCCGTGCCATAGGTTCGCCATCACTGCCCTAGAACACTGGTTTCCAAACAGCATTGGAAGCATGCTAGGGGCTGATCCACAAGAAGTTCAGTAATGGTGGAGAAGGTTATCCAAAGACTGCCTCTCACTGCCATTCTTCTGTGACACATGTGTTCTTGAGAATATTCTAAGTACTTTTTTGTTCAAAGGCAACATTAAAGTAACATAAACCTGACTAGCACCTTGCATGAAGTCCTGTGCAATATTCAGGAAGTCTGTGTAAGACAAATCCATTTGGAAAGTCTACCCTGAAGACATAAAAACAGCACAGAAAAATATGTCCTGATTTGTAATCGTATTGTTCAAAACCATGCATACCTGGCAGCTTAATAGTAATGAGAAACTGAGGCACCATGTTGAGCTAAAAAGTGCAATGTAAGGAAGAACTTTGATTATTTTGCAAGCATATCTAGTGCTGAAGCTCATCTGGCCAAACTGCTAACATCTGAAAATAGAGTGCTCAACACCAAATAAATAACAAAAACGCAATAACTTTTCCTATTACTCCCAAACCCAACATAGTTATAGTCTCCTAAACAGAAAAAAGAAATAGCTACTGTGCTGAAAAGCTTGCACTTTTAACACAGATGAAAGAAACATAAAAGATTTTCTGTACATTAGAAGGAGGCTGAACACAGTGTTCAACTGTGTCATGACAGTTGTTTGGAGACAGCAATTACTTCTCAAGCTAGTGATTATGAATCCACTTAACTTGTAATGAGCTTTGATTTACAATGAGCCCAGCTAGAATGATAAAGAACTTGTGTTGTGTTGTAAACTGCCTAGAACCCTCCAGGGATGAGGCGGTCTACGAAATCCAAATAAATAAATACATAAATAAATAAATAAATAAATAAATAAATAAATAATAATAATAATAATAACTGTCCTCTGCTATCATCTTTCCCTGCTTGAGACATTTCACTGTTTAAAGGGAAGGCATTCAGAAAGAGTATAAACTCCTTCCTGGTGATTATGTCACCTCAAAATTCCCACCTTGTGCTTTCAAATTGATATCTCAAGATTACATTGAAGTCTTTGGCAGACACCTTGTTCATTACTTCCAAGTTCCATTCTTTACAATCTTCAACAGGGAAGCTGTGTTTTAGGATAAGCCTAGTATCACTACTTAGTGCAACTAGGCATCTGCCTCCTCTAATCTTCAACAGAAAAAAATTGAAATGATGGGGAAAATTGAAATCTATGGTATACATTCTTTTCAAATTTAATAATATGCTACTGCATTGTGGAGAACTTTGTCAGATCATAAAACAATACTATTTGACATAATTATGAAATCTATAATTTTCATATGGGTGTCCCTAATAGCCCTAAAGATTCCTCATCTTCCACATGTCCACTGCAAGCATGTAACCAAATTCTTGTATTGGAATCAATTACCATGGGGTTTATGGACTGCCAATGTTTCTTCTTCTCAAGTGCTTTTAAGATGTTAGCTGCTGTATCTGCGTAAGGTAGGCAGATGCCTGCAGAGAGAGGAGTGAGATTGAGGAAATCCTGCTTTGTGTGTCTGTGCTGTCAAATCACAGCTAACTTATGATGACCCTGTAGAGTTTTTAAGGCAAGAAATGTTCAGAGCTGGTTTGCCATTGCTTGCCTCCATGAGAGCTGAGAAAGTTCCAAGTGAACTATACAACAACAATAGACCTTTATTGGCATAAGAAACAAAAGCGTGAGTATAGACCATCACTAAATTTAAAAGAGTTGTACATGGCGTCTATGAGTAGTTTTACATTCTAAAATCACACTTCATTTATGAAAATAACGAAGATTAAAAATTTTTGTCCATTCCATTGTACATGGGATTGTGAACAGGTATAGTAAAACTACATTTAAAAGACAGGATTAAGATATTCGTTATTCATAGCCTATTTGCTAAAAAGGTATAGCCTTCCCCAAGATCTATAAATTGTATATACTAATTAATACTATAAATTAATTAAATTTCCATAAAATGCAATAAATAACAGTGAGCTCCTTATAAACACCTTCTAAAATACCCCAGGAGTATCAGAGGTATGGAGTATTTCACATTTAAATAGTTTTGTACTGGCCTATTTTACATACCTCTTAAGGACATGACTTGCAGCAAATAATTGGCTATTCTCCCAAGTATAGAAGGATTATTACTGTTTAACAATTTTGGGATTGATATTTTGGGGGGCACATTTCCCATTATCGGTAGTACTTCAAAGCTTCCCTCTGGGGATTATATTTTGGGCAATAACATAAAATGTGGTCTCAATGTTTCCACCATGGTGGACAGAAAAGGGCATAGTCTATGTGAAAGAGGCTGCTTCTCAATCCGCCTTGCAAAAGGGCAGGGGAAAAAACATTGCATCTGGCCTTGAGTCAGTACCCAGCTGTTTAGAACTGGGATTTGTAATAAGTATTTGGCCATCGTACAGGCCCAGTGGTTTATACCAAAGTACAATGGGGGAGCATGTTGTTGTTGCACGCATTGATTAGATGTTGATACTCCTGGATCATATAGTCTAAGCTTCTAATTAGGCTATATATTTTGTTTGGGGTCCTTCAATACCAACTCCTCTTCTAATGAGAAAACCCAATGAATTGAGTTTACCATTGATTATATTCCACTACCTCTAAGCTTTCTGACCTCAACTAAGGTCCCTATGCAGTAGGCTTCCGTGGTTGTAGCTGAAAGCATATCTTTATCCAAAACTTAAAGGTAAGTAGCCAAGTCCCTGAAGTTAGTACTAATAGGTGCATGCCCTGCCTTGCTAAGCATAGCAGCACCCTATATAAGGCACACAATGTGGGACTCCAAATATTTTGTAGAGAACTGCTGATTGTACCTTTTCAACCGCAGATTGGACCAAACGGTAATCCAGGATCGGAACCCTCAGAAAGGAGTTGTTGCAAGACTCTTGGCTCTGGAAGACCTTTTTTAAAAGCAGAGGGAATGTGTGCTTTTGGCCTTTGGAGTAGAAAAAGTTATTCACTGCATTTATTGTGGCAGTACATCCCTTCACCGCTGCATTTCTATGATGTACCCATTTGGTGTGTTGAATTGAAGATGGATCCCTAGGTATTTAAGTAGCGATTTAACCTGTTCAATGTCCTTTCCGTATAGACCATTTTATGGATTTTAAGTCTATTAGAAAGTAGACCATGATTTTGGTTTCTTTGCGGGTATTTATATTTAAGCTGTTAGTTGTGCAGTACACCGCACATTTTGACATAAGAAGGTTGAGACCAGCTCTAGTTCTTGAGAGTAGAATTGCATCATCCGCGATAAAGCAGGATGGGAGTTGATGTTACCTAGGACTGGACAACATGTGTTTATTGCTGTTAAAGTTGGAGCCAAATCATTTAGAAACAGATTAAAACAACGTGGGGGCCAAACAATACATCCTTGTTTTACACCGGTTGTTGTTAAAAAATTTTGGAGTGAGTATTCCCTCTTGTGCACACACCTCTTACCTGGGAATAAGTTTTATGGTGTAATAGTCTTATCAAGGAGAGTAGCTCCATTTTCTACCCCCCAGTAATTTCAAGTTTCGCCAGAGCTTCTGTTTCTTTCAACTGAATCAAACGCCCTCTGTAAATCAAGAAAGGCACATATACAGTTTGGAAACCTAGCTCTTTTCCTGATGTATTTATGGAAAAATTGAATCAAGGAGGTAAAACAATGATGCAACGTGAGCATACCCCTTTCCTAAAACCAATTTGTTCCGGCCTCCTAATATTTTATTCTCTGCCTCAATCCACTTTTTGTAGACGCATTGAGCAGGAGCTTTGCATACAATTTTCCTGCTACTGATAATAACAGGCTAATTGGCCTATAATTAGCTGGTACGTTAGGATCACCTTTCTTATAAATTGGAACAATAACAGCATTGGTCCAAATCCCCGGCATTTTGCCCGTGTTATTGATCTCAGTGAAAAGTTTTGCTAATATAGGTGACCACCAATCCACAAATTCCTTAAATAAATCTGGGGGGAGCTGGTCAGGCCCAGATGATTTATAAGGTTTTAGATGTCTAATAAGATTTTTTATTTCTAACTCCGTGACTGGTGGCCAAAAGGCAAATTCACTGGTCAAATAGCCTGCAATGTCAGGAGGTGAAGTTTCCGCAGACAGTCCCTGAAAATATTTGGACTAAAATAATCAAACCATTGACTTGGACGTGATAGTGTTACAGAGGAAGAGTGACTGCTCGCTCTTTGGCTACTCATCTCGCCAAAATTTCCTGGTATTCTTATCTCTCGCTGCTCGTGATAAGAGCATCCCATTCATCTTGTGTAATGCTCTTTAAGTGATTGTGTTGGAGACTCCATCGCATAATGCAGATTTTAAAGCAAAATAGTCCGTAGTCGGAAGATTGACTTCTATTGGTTGTAGTATTGTTCAGAGTAGATATTTCTTTAGCTGGACCTTTTATTCTTCGACATTCATCTATCAACAATCATTGCTTTCTTATGTCCGGTCCTGATATTGTTTATTGCTTGTCTTCTTTTGTCCCTTCCATATAATCAGCTATGTGTCTCACCAGATTGTCATATTTCTCTACGAGTACAGAAGGTGACTCGGAAGTTAAAATTCTGCTGTTTGAGTTTCTTCATTTTTGGCATGGCAAAAAAAGTGTTAAACTTCAATCGAAAAGGATTTGTTCCAACGCATTCATTGGTAAAGTGCAGCTTGGTTTCTGTATTCTCCAGTATGTCAGGAGCCTCTGTGAGAGAAGTGTTAATTCAAGTGGGTAAATGATCACTCCATAGGTTTGATGACTAATTTGATAGTTGACAATATATTGAAAAATGGGCTGGGAAACCAGAATATGATCTGGAGAACTACAACCTAACTTAGATGAAAGATACGTGTATTCTCTCCGCGCTTTTGAAATTTGGTTAATCCTAGTGAGATTGATTAAATCAAAATATAAGCTTAATAAAGTAAGTTGGTCACCTGCTGTACTTTCGAATTTGGTCTTTGCATCTTCTTTCCTCAATGCAAAGTGCCATGGGAGAGGAGATTCTATATCTAAATCCATGTATTGCTGTAAATATGCTTCATTATCACCTCAAGTCTGGCATTCCAGTCTCCCTGTTAATATTAAAGATGCCTGAGGATGTTGAGATAATATATCCTGTAAATATTCTGTGAATTTGTCCCAATGACACTTAATTTCATCTTTCGTTGATCCAGGTGGGATATATATATTAATTAATATCCATGGGGGGGACTTATCCCTCAGTATAAGCATCGCGGAGCAATTTTGCCCGTCACAGTGTGGACTGCAGCATTGTAGGATAATCTTCTCTCAGCTTTGGAGTAATATTGCCAAACCTGCCTGGTATCTTCCTTTTTCCACTTATTCTTGTATGCTGGCAGTGGGATTGTGATGTAATTTCTGAGGTGGGGAGCACCCGGGTCCCAGGTTTCTTGTAGACAGATAATGTCATATCTTGATAAAAAACTAATTACATGTGGGTTGTAGGATTTTACTCGTGCCATCCTGCAAACATTCCAGGAAAGTATTTTAAAGTTGATGGAGAACTTTAGTCAATCTCTTCATGATGTATTTCATCCAAGGTCCTGGTGGGATCGAAGAACACACATCCATTTGGGCTATTCTCATGGAGTCTTTTAATCCCGCTTGGGGGTTTATTATCAAATTCATAACTCTCATCAAAGGGTATGCATTTTCTGTGCATTATTCTGTGTATTCTGTATATTATCTCTGATCTCGTGAGAGATACTATAATTCCCATCTATAGATGGGTCAATTCCAGGGCTCTTCTTTGATGATTGACACTCCATAGGGACTGGCCCAGTAGATGAAGGGAACAGATGCGAATTTCAGCAAAGTTCTTGTGCCCACGATTTCCCCTGTTTTTTTTGTCCCTCTTGAGCATAATTTAACACTCGGCTTGGCCATCTATCACTTCCAAACTCAGGGAATGGTATTGTGCGTATGATCTCTTGCCCAAACCAACTTTGGGCTAGAGGGTTTGTTGTTTTTGTCTGCTGGCTTATAACATAACTAATAAAAGCGAGGGTTCTAAGCTATTTGCTAGAACTCTTTGTGGCTTGCACATCTTTGAAGTGTCCATGGTGCTCCTTTCTGGACTCAAGCATGTTGCATCATGCCTATTAAGAATGCGATTTTGCTCCCTTTCCTTCTCCAATTCCATCCCATGAAAGTCTTGCATACCGATCACCCTTTCCTGCGTTTGTTTCTTTGCGCTGGGACTAGGATGCTTCATTACTTCCTTAGCCGGCTGCATTCCTGTTTTGTAAATGTCTGTTTCCTTATCGAGTTCCAAGGTAGTTTTATTCTCATGCCTTTTTTGTGTGGATGATTTCTTGTAGATTAATGGTTGTATGATGGTATTTTTAAAAACCCGGAATCAAGCCTTTGTAGGATACTAACTGAGCTCTTCTGTGCAATAATAGCTTTGCAGGAATTCTAGATGAATTAAAAGTTGGGGCAAGACTCCTCAATTGATGATTTCCATTGTCCATCATTTCTATTGAGCCGAGATTAACATAATGCATATCTTCTTTTAGTAATATGCTAAGATAGTGCTTAGCCAAATACATTTTACACCCGTCAGGGACTATACTCTGTATTTACCAATGGTTAAACAGATTTTATTGGGTATATCAGCAGGTTGCAGGCATTGCTGTCTGGTCTGCTTTTTTCTGATGGGGTTTGAGGCTTGTGTCTTCTTTAATAGAAAGTGGTCTTGATGGGACTAGTCTGAGGCTCTGTTTCTTTGAGCTGTTAAATGGTCTTCAGTGCGTTCTTGCTTTTTGGCATTCATTATTGCACATCTGTTTTGCCATTTAACAGTTTAAGCTCATTATATATGTATTCAACTGTCCCCACTAAGAGAGACACAAGGCTAACTAATTCTTGCCTGTCGTCTGATAGCATAATATTACTGGCTGCACTCCCAGTTGCAGTAATTGGTGCATTCTGCTCATTTGTAGTTTTACTAGTAGACATTCCTGTTTCAATTTCTTCTGATAAGCTTTCAAGGGAGTTTTCATCTCCCACCACTGATTCATTATCAGCTAACGCCTCATAACGATTTGCTATTGGGATTTGGAAAAAGTCCCGTATTTTAGGTTGTTTAGAAATGGGAGGAGAGGTCTCATCTTTCTCTCTGGTCCGTTTTTTACTCCCCATTTTAAGTGATCTGTTCTTCACAAGAGACGTAGAAATTTAGGAAGTTATAAATAGCTGATAAGAAAAGAAAATAACAAGCCTTATCGGAGCTAGTTTTCGTGCTGCCGCTCCCAGGACGCCGGAACCGGAACCGGATCTATAACTGGCTCAAGGTCACCGAGCAGGCTGCATGTGCAGGAGTGGGGAATCAAACCCTGCTTTTCAGATTAGAGTTCCATCACTGCTTAACCACTACACCAAGCTGACTCTCTAAAATGTTGGACTAGGATCTGGGAAACCCAGATTCAACACACATTCTGCCATGGAATCTTGCTGGGTGACCTTGGACCAGTCTCAGCCTCTCAGCTTCAACCCTGGCAAATATTTGGATGGAAAATCTCCATGGAATACCAGGCAATGGCAAACAACCTCCAAATATATTTTGCCTTGAAAACTCTATGAGGTCATCATAGGTCAGCTTTATCTTGATGGTAAAACAAACAAACACACAAACACACAAACACACAAACAAACAAACAAACAAACAAACAAACAAACTGACTTTCCCAACCAGGCTGGTATCTGGCAGTTATTGCAAGAAACAACCAACTGGCCTTTTTTTGGATTGCTGAAAATATGTTGCAAAAAGTAAGAAGCTGTTGTCAGTTTTTTTGCTTGAGTTGCTGATGACTACCAACCTGAGTCACAATTTCTAGATGAATGATAAGTGAGGAGATCTATTTTAGAGTTGGCTGAGTCAGGATAAAATTCTGCTGTTGCATCTACATGTCTTCTACAACAGCAAACAATATATTTGTTTCTTTTAATATTTTGCTTCAGGACCTCTTGGTAGACATGATTATTATCTATACATTTTTATCCCACTCTTTCTCCCAAGAGCTCAGGACAGCATACCCTGAAATTTTGGTGATGCTAGCTTAACAATTGCACCTATGACAGCAGGTACCCCACAAATTTCCCCAGATTCTCCTTTTAAATCCACCCCCTTTTGCATGGATTTAAAGGGAGAATCTGAGGTCCCCAGTTTAAACAATGAAAGTGATGCCGTTTCAGGGTGGGGGATAAGCCACCCCAAAACAGCATCACTTTCAATGTTGTTTTAACTGGGGGGCCCAGATTCTCCCTTTCAGGTAGATTTAAAAGAAGAATCTGGGCTCCTAGTTTAAACATCATTGAAAGTGATGCTGCTTGGGGGTGGATTCCACTGGAGGTGTTTTGTGAGAGATGATGCTGACATTTGTTTGGTAAATGTATTGCTGGGGTGATTTGTGAGAGATTTACATGCTTAATACCCACTTGCATTGGCTTGGAGCTGTTTCTCAGACTAACAGCCTAGCTCATAAGGTTGGTGTGAGGACAAATGTAGGAAAGCGAGTTGGTGAGGAGAGAGCCATGTATGTTTTGCTGGGGTTGGGAGGTGTTTTGTGAGCTAGTGCAAAAAATCATTGTTTGGTCATGGTGGGGGAGTGTGGCCGCCCATACGAGGGGGGGCGCCAAACTTAGGTTTTATCCCCTGGCTCCAGTTTTCCTAGATACACCTCTGCCTGGATGTTTGCAACCTTGTTTTCCTGGCTAATTATTTAGCAGAGAAATCTATATTGTAAACAATAATTTTGCAAGAAGCTGCTGAAACCTGATGTGCTTTTTGTACCCGTCTGTGAGTAGAGATATTGACATAGTGAAGGCTGGTTCTCTCAAAATGCAAATTTGCCCAGATTGAAAATACTTACCTTCAAGAAACTGTAAATCTTGACTCAAACAAATTTAGATATGGGGTAGCATTCAAAAGAGCTCATACTCGTGAAACCTCTCTTCCCTTTCCCTAGACTTGTCTGGTCATGAGGAGGTGATGACAAGCCTTTCTGTTTCTGTACAGTCCTTTTCAGATACCTCAAGATGTTACAACAGGAGTGTTACAAGCACACAATCCTCTGGGAAAAGTACAGGGAATCAGAAGGGGTGGTGCTTATGATTTATACTTTTTCTGTGAGCTTCTTTGTGAACACTTAAAAAATTTGATGGGTTTTTACTTTGTTGTGTTCATAAAGAAAAAAACTCACATGGGATTGTCCCTCAGGAAAGGAAGGGTGAGGATGATCAAGGCCTTTTGGAACACAATATCATTTTGATTGGAAATATGAACAAACCATGGTATTTATTTGACTTTTTTTGACTGATATCAAAAATTACAGAAGGAGCAGCCGTCATAGAGAACAAATTCTGCCAGTAATGTTACAAGAAGAACTGACAGTTGAGACATTGTGGAGACAGTGTGGCTGCATAGAGCCGGGTGTGATATGCCATCTGCTGTGTGGGTGGATAAATGGGTAGGGGGGACTCATAAACTCAATGTCCTTTAGCTTTGGGAACTGCCAGGAAAATTTGTACTTGAAACTTGAGACATAGTTTCAGATACTTTCACACCTTTTTCTCTCTAAAAATGAAGTTTACAGTTCTGTATCAATGAATTACCAGTGAAGAAAAGATCCAAAGAAGCAATAACAATGATTAAATGCCTCTTTGAAGGCAAGCTGGTCTGCTAAAGAGATAGATAAAAGATTAAATATCCGTGTGTGATGTGTGTGTTTGTGTGTGTGTGTGTGTTTATGTACAATAAAAAAATTAAGCTCCTTTGCTTAAGGAGACATGATGGAATTATTGTGGACCTGTATGGTTTTCTAGGAGTTATAAAGATGTACTCTCAAAAAACAATAATTACCAGTAATTTTTTAAAATTCAAAATTTTCTCAATTTCACTTCAAAAGCCATACTTAAAAAAGTTCTACATGGGGAAAATATGAAAGAAAAGCAGGAGGTAAGTTACTCCATAGAAGAACCAATGGCTATTTGCTAATGTGATCATTATGCCCACACATCATTGTATCTATTGAAGTGATGTAAATACCTGATGATAGAGATAGTGTTATGTTTGTTAGGTAACAGTCTAAGTGCTCAAAGACTCAGAGACCAAATAAGAGAGTTTGAGGCAAGAAATCTAAATATAAAGGATCAGTAGTTTATTAGGAAACTTCTTGCAGTAAAGGTACTCCTTCCAGGGCAGAGGCAAAATTACAAAGAAAAGGTGCAGTTTATATAGGATTTTCGCTATATTGGTTACCCTAGTGCAGCCATTCTCAACCAGGGTTCCGTGGTACCCTGGGGTGCCGTGAGCATGTCCCAGGGGTTCCGTGGCAACACTACTGCCCCCGCTCATTTTTGTGGTGTCTCCCAATGGTGCCAGCAAGGACATGGAGCTGGCCCATGGGGCAGGGCCTGCCACAAGGTCAGCAGCCACTACCACCCCCAGTGCTTCCCTTCACCCTGGGAGGGGAAGGTGGGGTGTTTGGCAAGCAGGGGTACCGTGAGATATGAAGAGTGAGGTCAAGGGTACCTGACCTCGAAAAGGTTGGGAAACACTGCCCTAGTGATTACATTTCAAAGCATTCCTAAGCTTGTCAAAAGTTGCAATAAACAATTATTTACAGCAAGGTTGTTCCTGTCTCTCACCATGTGTTGATGCCAGTATCAATACAAATTGCAACAGAGTCACTGAATCTTGTCAAACAGGGATATTGGAATAATAAACAAAGGTATTTATGCATATACAACATCTTTGAGAAACCGATAACAAACACCAGGCGCTGAGACAGTTTGGAGACAGATATGTTGACTCTTGGGGTGCTACAGTCTGCGCATCACAGGGACACAATATTTGGCTACCGGAGGCTGAGTGATATGTAGCCAGGGTGTTTCTTCATCACTGAACAAGGGGTTAACAGATGCCATCTTTATTGCAGATAACAGGAATGGGAGACTCATTCACACTGTCCCCAGGGAGTGAACCTTAATTTCAGTATGCAGATAGTCTGTTATCAGTTCTGTTGTGTTAACATGAGAGGCTTCTTGTTATTATAAGGCCAACTGGTCAGGCAGGAAGAAAGTATCGCAGACTTCTGGCATATACAGAACTTTCTAATATAAAGCAAAATCAAAACTCTTAAAACAATTGTAACACAAATGACAGATACAATATATTGAATACAGAGAGTATATAAGGCATAGCCTAGATGGCGAACCTCTGGCATGTGTGGCAGCCGACTGTTGCCAGTGCCTGTTGTAGCCCTGCCCACTCTGTATGGTGGCCTGGAGTGTCCAGGGGGAGGGGAGAAATCCCACTGTGCTCCCAGGAGCAGGACTGGGGAGCACCGCCTCCCCGCCCTCTGACCCAGCATGGCTTATTCCCCCTTAAGTCACACGCCGACAGGCACAGGAGAAGAGAAGCTGAGCTGGGAGCCCAGCAGCTACAGAACTGATGATGATACTGGCACTTGTTTGGTAAATCTTCTGATGGGGGGGGGGCGTGATTTGTGAGAGATTTATATGCTTAAAAGTTAATTTCCACGTGCACTGGCTTGGAGCTGTTTCTCAGGCCAGTCTACCTCACAGGGTTAATGTAAGGACAAAATTAGGAAAGAGAGTTGATGGGGAGAGAGCCATGTATGTTTTGCTGGGAGTTGGGGTGATCTGTGAGAGATGATGCTGACATTTGTTTGGTAAATCTTCTGATGGGGGTGATTTGTGAGAGATTTATATGCTTAAAATTTAATTTCCACTTGCACAGGCTTGGAGCTGTTTTTCAGGCCAGCCTACCTCACAGGGTTGATGTAAGGACAAAATTAGGAGAGTTTATGGGGAGAGAACCATGTATGTTTTGTTGGGGGTGGGGGGTGATTTGTGAGAGATTTACATGCTTAAAAGTTAATTTCCACTTGAACTGGCTTGGAGCTGTTTCTCAGGCCTACCTCAGCTGTTTCTCAGGCCAGCCTACCTCACAGGGTTGGTGTAAGGACAAAATTAGGAAAGAGGTGGGGAGAGAGTCATGTATGTTTTGCTGGAGGTGTGTGTGTGTTTGTGAGGTGGTGCAAAAATAATTGTTTGGTTGTGGTGGGGAAGGGTGGCCGCCCGTACTGGGGGGGGCACCAAATTCAGGTTTTATCCCCGAGCTCCAGTTTGCATAGATATGCCTCTGCCATTGATCCATCCACCCCCCACCCCATCAAGCTTTCTCTGCCCATGGATCACAGGGTCCATGGCCTGCATCTGTGTCTGGCATCTTCAGAGGTGTATCACAGAGAGAAGTCTGTTACACTGGACACAGTGTGTAACAGACTTCCCTCTGTGATACACCTCTGAAGAAGCCACCCACAGATGCAGATGAAATGTTAGGAGTAAGATCCACCAGATCACGGCCACACAGCCCGGAAAACCCACCAGAACCTGTAAAACCTTAGTATTCAGGTTAAATTGCCATATTGGCACTTTGAGATAAATAAGTGGGTTTTGAGTTGCAGTTTGGGCACTTGGTCTCGCAAAGGTTCGCCATCACTGGACTAGACTAATACATAACAAAATAACTAATAAGCATAATAATAGTACAAAAACACATACAAAACAAGGAAGACAAGGGGCCACTACCCACTTACCTCACTAAACTGCAACGCCGCTGCGACCCCGCAATGAAAAGCCTCCGTGGCTTCTGACCATGGAGACATTTGTTCCCCACACGTTTGCAATTCTTGAAATAACGCGGGCAGCAAAGAGCGGGAGTTCCGTTGCAATGAGGGGAATGGAGCGCTCCGATTGGCCGTCGAACATGTGCGTCATGAGTTACGAGAAAGTGGCGGCCAGCCGAGGGCGGGTCTCCAGTGTGATTGGCTGGGAAGAGGTTGTTTATGATAGGTTTGCACGAGCGTGAGTGCGAACGTCATCAAAGAGGCGCTAACAGCCCTCTATTAAGACGTCGGCACATGCTGACGTCAGCAGTAAATCGTTGGCTGCGCTTTCTGTGGAGACACGTCATCAGCAGTGTTTGGAAGTGAAAGCAGAAGCCAGCTCGCACGCACGCCTCTTGTACTTCCTCATTCGCTCGGCGCCGACATTTTCCATTTGCTCGGCACGGGCTTTGAACAAGTTGAGACGTGAAGACGTGACTTCGACTGGATGTCGCATCGTGTCCTACGTCATCACTACGCGCACTTTTAGACGGGGACACCCCCACTTAACAAGATGGCGCTCCCTGTTCCCTGATTGGCCGTGAGCTGCGCGTCACAGCGAATCAGCCGCGCGCAAACAGCCGAGGTTCCCCACAACCCCGCGGCACCCGCGGGGTTTTTAAAAAAGTTGCTCTTTTTAGCGGAGCTAATTTGCCGCGCAGCCAGGAGGCGGGAGAGAGGTAAATCCCTGGCAGCCGCGCAGTGAGCGCCAGAGATGTGGGGAGCGTCCAGGACCCCCGTGGCTTTTAAAGAGGTGACCCCGCGGCTTATGGTGAGTGGATAGTGACCCAAGAAAGCCTAAAATCTAATTCTGGAGTGACACTACAAAAGCTACATATATTTGTATGAAAGATAATGGCTATTGTAACATAAATATTCAAAATAATGTATTGTCGAAGGCTTTCACGGCCGGAATCACTTGGGTGCTGTGTGGTTTCCGGGCTGTATGGCGTGATGCCTGAGCAACATTGTTTGTGGCTGGCGTTTCAGAGGATCCCATCTGTGGCTGGCATCTTCAGAGGATGAAACGTCAGGAGAGAATGCTGCTAGAACACGGCCATACAGCCCGGAAACCACACAGCACCCAAATTCAAAATAATGTATTTATCATTCTGTGAAATCTAAACGTCATTCTCATAATTTTCCGATGATTGAGCTCAGTGAGCTAGAGTGCACCTAACTATATGTTGACCTGTGGCCATCAGAAATTAATTCATGCTTAATCCAGAAAATAGAAAAGGTTATCTTGTGTCAAATGCACAAACCAGGATACAAAGGAACATTCAGTTAGACCCACACATCTAAGGGAACTTTAAATTTGTGTTTCCTGGACTACAGTCTCCCCTCCAACTCATTGGTTTTGTAACTTAAGTACAGTTTGACATTGTGATCAACTGTCTAAAGAAAATATGTTAAAATCTCAATGAATATTCATAAGCCATAGTGCATACATAAATTATATTTTTGGGCCCTGGCCACAACAATCCTCTCTGCCCATGAAATTTATAGGTAGCATACTACTAATACTGCCATTACCCAATTATACTATCTAGCTTCTATACTAATCAGTCTTTCATATTTTGGCAAATGTTGGCAAAATAGCATTCAGGCTTGGTGAACTTTGCTTTTGGGGTTCAATTTTATGGGCCCCACAAGGCTTGTTTCCCTTCTGCTGGCCTGAGTTCTCTCAGAACTCTCTCAACCCACCCCTCCCACCACCCCGCAGAAGCAAAGTTCACCAAGACTGGATGCTATTACCAGGAGGGCCTCCTGGAGCCACCTTGAAAGGCTGGTGCCTCTGTCTTCAAAAATGTTCAGCCTGCACAGAAATTCCCCATTGGCTACAATGGAGCCACTGCAAAACTCAGAATCTGCCAGGCTCTTCAGCAAGTTCTATGGTGGGAAAAATGAATTAACTTTTCCCAACTTAGACTTCAATGGGGGTTGCCGTTATGCCCATCTGGCTCTGGGCTGGAGATTTGGGTAGGGCTCTGGGGAGGGAGCTTGTTCTGGGTAGGAGCATCTAATTTCCTGCAGAACTGCTGGTGTGAGTCTCCTGAAAAGAACCAGCCAACTTTGTTAAAGTTTGCTTGGGAAGGGCAAATGTTGTGGGCACCCAGTTGAAGGTGAACCTGCCCACAGAACAAGTGCTCAGCCATCTAAACTTCAGCAAAGTTGGCTGCAGGAAATTAGATGCCCATACCCAGAACAACAACCCCACCCCCAAGCCCTCTCCCCAAACCTCCAGCACAGTCACCTGGACATAACAGCAGGCTGCACATTTTTGAACATAGAGGCACCAGACTTTCAAGGTGGCTCCAAGAGGCACTCCTGGTAATAGCACCCAGGCTTGGTGAACTTTGCTTCTGGGAGCGATTGGGGGGGGGGGCAGGTTGAGAGAGTTCTGAGAGAACTCAGCCAGCAGGCTTCATGTGTAGAAGCAGGGAAACAAAATAAGCCTTTTGGGGGCCCATAAAATTGAATCCCAGAAGCAAAGTTCAACAAGCCTGAAAACTATTACCAGAAGGGCCTCCTGGAGCCACCTTGAAAGTCTAGTGCCTCTATCTTCAAAAATGTGCAGCCTGCACAGAAATTCCTCGTTAGGTACAATGGTGCCAAAGCACTGCGAAGCAGAGAATTTTGGGCAATTTCCTGGGATGCCTCTGGTGGGCGCATTTTTAGAGCTAGTGGCACTAAAATTCCAGGGTCTTATCCAGAGACTGTCTTGATCATCCCACCCACTTTTGGTAAAGTTTAGTTCAGGAGGTCCAAGGTTATGGACCCTCAAAGTGGTACCCACCATCTTCTGTTAGGTCCCATTGGAAACAGTGGGGGATGGGGCACCAAAGTTATGGACCCCCTGAACCAAATCTCACCAAACCTGGGTGGTATCAGTAAGAGACTCTGCAGATGATACCCTGAAATGTTGGTGCTGTTAGCTTTAAAAATGCGCCCCCTACAGGCCAAAATGCAAAAACACCAAAAAAACCTAAAAAAGCCCAAATGCCTTGCATTCAAATTTGTTTATATTCGGGAAGGACATATTTGGTCAGTTTTGGCCTGAATGTCCAGATTCAAGCCAAATATGGGATTCGGTGCACCTGAATCTCCAAGCTTATTCCTTACCCTTCTTGGAGGTTAGCAACCCACATCACCTCAAGTCTGTGTTGGGAAAAAAGATGCCATGATTAATAGCATTTGGTTTGATGACAACTCCCATTTTCAGAAGGTTTACAGTTAAAGCTGGAACCTCATAAAGGGTTTCTAGTTGCTTACCAGGAACTTTCTCTTCTACCAGTGTACTTCAGCATGTGTTGGATCTTTCCCAATCCTACCTATCTAAGAGTAAAGGAGTTCGGTTTGACTTAGGAATTGGCAATTCTTGTTCATTTGTTGATAGGTTTCAGCAAAATAAACCCAGTTTTTATTATGTAATCAACTGAGATGTTAGTTTAATGTTCCAGTTTTAAGACAATAAGTGTGAAATATTTAAATCATTGCAAATATGCTATATAAGTACTAAATACTATAATTATGCATATTCTACAGTTTTGTAGCATAAGGGGGGTAGATGTTCAAATTCTACTAAAAAGAGATGTGAATATTTAGGAGTTTCAGAACTACATATGCAGCTGAATCAAGTCAGCTACCCATAAGCCCTAAAGAGTCAATAAGCCAGAGAGCTGACAGGAGGATAAGTATTCAGTGGTTTAAAGAGAGAATTAGTATTCAGTTGCTAGGCAATGCACTTCTAGGACTTTGACTCCCTGCTTAAAGGACCAGAGTGTCACTTTGTTTTTACTGTATTTTAAAATCCTTGCCTGTTTATAACATAAAAAAATTGTATTCAGAAACTGCTATCATTTAAAGTGACATAAAAAACAGAAAAGAAATTCCTTGCCTTAGTCCTTTAAGAATGGAATCAAACAATTGAATCTTCTATGTTCTAAAAAGGTTGTTTACACTTACCCTCCTGTCAGCTGGCTAGCTAACTGCCTTTTCATTGAGTTGACTTCTTGGCCTTTCCTCCATGTGTCTGTTGACCTTCTAGCCTGTTCCCTTTATGGGACTTGATCATATGCCCAGATCTCATGCTCAGAGCACCACTTCCAATAATGGATTAGAGCACAGGCCTTAGAGATAAGAGCTGACATTGCTTTCTATTGTTGTGGTAACCTTTGCTGGCTCAGCAGTCCAAACAGTTTTTCCCAGCCCCCTAAGTTGCCTCTTCCAGCAGTGTGAGGGCTGCCTAAGAAATTACCTACTTGATAACCATAGCACTAACATTTACAGCCAACAAAAACCCATTGAAATTCTAATGCATGCTACTTACATGAGATATAAATCTGTGATACATCAACAGTGATAATTTGTGTGTGTAATCTGCTTTACATTCTGACATAATATAAGCTTTATTTTGTATCCTGTTTTCTTTCTTCCAAAAGCACAGATATATCTTCTCAGAAATATCAGTTACACTTGGAGTATAATGAAAGTCAGTTTCTATATGTGGATGAACTATTCACATATAGAATAAAATAATTCAGAAGTTTGGGAGGAAAATGAGTGTCGGGGGCGGGGGGTATCCTTGACTTTTCTGTGGTATATAGTCTGAAAGCATGACATTCCAAAATCATGAAATCAAACCAGTGTCTATACAGGTTCAACACTTTAAAAAACCTAACACTCATCCATCACCCAGCAGCTAAGCAAGATATAATGAAAGGGTGGGGAATCCAGGATGTCTTTCTTAGACTGGAGGCATAAAGGCATACTCAGAATTATAGATTTGGTGTTACCACCGATTGTACGCACAGTTAGAAGGCTGCAGACTGAATCCTTCTTGTTCACAGGTTCAATTGAAATGTCCACATCTCTTTTTTACTTCTTCCTTGAGAGAAACAGATACACAAACCTTTCAGTTTTGCATCATTTGTACTATCCTTGCATTGAATTGCCTATAAATGGCCAAAAGTGGTATGAAAATACCAAAATATGGGGTTTCAGCAGGCAAGGGGAAACAATGTTTTTCACTGAATGTTTTTTTCATGCCATGGAAAACCTCAGCTCTCTCCTCAGGTTTCTTCAGGACATCCCCTTATTTTACTGAAGCAGTAAACGGTGGGTTATTTGCAGTTGCAGCATGGAGGGGAAGAAAGGAAGTCACATTCTGCTGATGTAAATTCCTTCTGTCAGTAGAAATTTTCACAGGGGGAATGGAAGCAACCCCAATTCATCAAATGCTGTAAAAGAAAGCAAAGAATCATCAATGAAAAGGATGCAGAACAATACTGATGACCATGGAAACATAAAGAAACAAAATCAGCCTTATTAACTTACCCCTAGTTACAAAATAGGTTGATTTCCCCTAACACAGAAACATAAACACAGAAACAGAAATCAGGAATGGACCTCAAGGATCATTCAGTGCAACTCCCTGTACAATGCAGGAAATTCACAACCGCTCCTCCCCTCCACCATCCCACAGTGATCCCTGCTGTCAAAAGTCTCGGTGTGATACTTGGTGCCTCCTTGTCAGTCACACATGTGGCTCACCATGCATTTTACCACCTTTGCCAGGTGAGATTATTGGTACCCTTTTTGCCCCAAACTGACTTTGCTACAGTGATCCATGCAGTCCCCTCTAGATTAGACTACTGCAATTCGCTCTTCACAGGGCTACCTTTACACCTGCTCTAGAAACTCCAGCTGGTGCAAAATGCAGCAGCATGGGTCCTTACCGGGACCCCATGGTGGTCACATGCTCTCAGCTTGTGCTCCGCCAGCTGCTTTGACTCCAGGTCAATGCAGGAAAAGGGAGAAAAGGAAAAAATAGGAGGAGTGTAAAAAATAGGAGCGGAACCAAATCTGTATATGCTATATGAGTAAAGTTAAGCAAGTTTGGCACATATGTTAATAAACAATTTTTATTCATCAAAGCAATTTATATTGCTGTAATGAAATTTGTCACAGTAAGCAACACATTTTTGCAGTTCTGTCACAGTAAACACACATCTAAACATGAGTCTGAATAGGCTGTGGGGTATCTCTAAATTCTATATCTTTCTGAATGTTTTCTGTTCCAACAGTAGCTGGTTGTTCCTCCAGTTAGGTGCTGGAGATCTCCCAGAATTTCAACTAAGCCCCAGAAGACAAAGATCAGTTCCCCTGGAGAAAAATGACTGCTGTGGAAGTGGACTCTATGGTATTATATTCTGCTGAGATCACCTTCCCTCCTCAAACCTCACCTCCCAATGTTCTACTCCCAAATTTCCTAAGGAGAGAAGGAAGCTGAAAAGAGAAGTGTCTGTGGGGGCTTTTAAAAAAGAGACAGAGGAAACAGAGAGGGGGAGGGAAATGAGATGCCTCCCATTTATCCCTTTGGGGCCCCATTTGTGTGTTTGTATGTGGAATATTTAAAATATTAATCTTCAGATATAAAACTATAATAACAGACTTTAAGGATTAGAAAAATCTGTTTAGTACATGAAGCAAAACAGAACATTAGTTATTAGCTATAACTAGAAGTAATTTGTTACTTCAGGTTCTACTCTGAAGCGTGAACGCCCACTATTTGAAAAATCTCTCCCAATCATCCCATAAATTAAATACTGGCAGTTTTACCATTCCAAAACTTAATATAATATTTTAATAACTGTCAAAAAATCTAGCTTCATAAAATACATTCTGAATTAAGTGTTTGTTTGTTTGTTTGTTTGTTTGTTTGTTTGTTTGCTTGTTTGTTTGTTTGTTTGTTTGTTTGTTTGTTTGTTTATTTATTTATTTATTTATTTATTTATTTATTTATTAAACTTTTATACCGCCCCATCCCCGAAGGGCTCTGGGCGGTGTACAACACAAAAATATAAATTAAGTTACTAAAACCATTAAAACAGTGATAGCAGTAAAAGAGGCGTCCGCCAACCCCAATTTTAAAATTCTCCCCGGGAAAAGGAGGGGGGGAATGAGGAGAGTCACGATTAGATGAAGTAGGCCCAGATATATAAGAGCCAACTAGAGGGCCACTGTTTCAGTGGCTGGATTCTCTTCCAAAGGCCAGGCGGAATGAAGCTCCCGTTTTACAGACCCTCTGGAACTTCAGTTAAAGAGTCCCAAGTATGGGCCCGGACAGGCTTGAGGAGGAAGGGTGTTCCACCAGGCCGGGGCCATTTACATTTGTGTTTCTTACCTCAATCCTTTTGTGTTTTAGGTTCCAAAATTTCAAGGTTAGAGCTCTTTTTTTAACATGGAGACCCTAAAAGATAAAATAAAATAAATTATTAAAATAAAATAATTTATTTAAAATAAATTATTTTCTCTAAACCAAAAGAAGATTATGTGGTTTGACATATATATCTATCACAGAGATGAATCAGGGAAATCAGGAAAGGGATGTACGTAGATGCTGCCCTTTTCAGATGTTCTTTAAATATATGCAGGGGCCTGAGGAGAGCAAGATAATTTGTAGTGTTCCCATTCCTGGCCTCCATGTATTCATTTGAAGTTTAGGATACACCCTACATTAATAAACCTAAATGTATACAGGGCTGTCTGTGTAATCAAGGGACAGTTATATGCATGCAGGCTTGGTTCCAACTTTTAAATAAATTAATGGATATCAACAGCAGAGATTGTAAGTTTTCCAAGAACATCTGAAAATAATATGTGTGCGTATTCATGTGTGTATCATATATCTCAGTATGAACTGAGCCATAAAGTGTGGATTAATAGATTTGCAAAAGAGAGCTAGAGACAGATAGGGGAGATTTCTCTGCAAACCTGAAGAATGTCCCAAGTCTGCAGAAAAATATGAAATCTTAAAAAATACAATGAAGAATTAAATTTCTTTAGAATAGGAACAACAGCTGTAGCTTTAAGAAAAGAATGTCCACTGAATTCTTCGAGATCAATTTGGAGATTGCTAGTCAACCACAACATTACTGCTGAACTTTCCCAGCCTCGCTATCTATAATGTGAATCTGTGGGAGGAGCAGGAGTGGACTTAAAGGCCCAAGCACCTTTTGAAAGGGTCCCTTTCCTCTTCCTTGTCATGTGTCCTGATGGAGGAGATCTCCCTGGGATCCAGCCCAGCAGCAACCACCACAGATGCATTACCCACACGCCACTTGGCCTGGCCTGGCAATAGTAACCACCAAGCCACTGGTCCCAGCCCATTCTGCCATCCGCTGTACCACAGGGCCTTTTCTAGCCTGTTGGACATTTTGTCACTGAGCTTGGTCTTCAGGCCACTAGGCTACTGAATCCAGCCCAGCCTGCCAGCCATCACACCACTGGGTCCAGCTCAGCTTGGCAGCACTACTATACATCTGTGCCCTGCCAGGTCAGGCTGTTATTGTGTGATCTGACCAGACTTTTTCCAGGGAGAGGCAGCCAGGAAAAAAGAAGGAGGGGAAGCTGAAGACATGGGAACAGATAAAGATAGGTTGGTGGGTGGGAAAGAGAGAAGGAAGTAGGAAAAGGAAAAGGACAGAAGTGATGGGAACTGCCAGGGAAGGAAAATCTTCAGGAATTTCTCTACTCAGAGTGGGCAATCTTATGTTATTCCAATGAGGGTAGTGTTAGGCCTTTCTTTTAATGAAGTGGCTCTCCCTTAAGTATTTCAGTTAACTCCAGGTTATCAATAATGGAAAATATATAAATCAGAAACACTTCATTTCAAAGATCTTATGCTTGTGTCATTAATCAGGCTTTCTCTTGGACTTATTTTGAAACAACAGTGTTGCTCCAAAAATCTAAGGGCTGAGGTGCCTATCACTTCAAAGCAATTCAGGACATAACGTATCTCCATTTAGCTAAACACTGCCATTAGGGAGGAATGAGCAGAATGTAAGAGGTGAAAAAAACAGTTAAAATAGTTTCTAGTGTTTACTCCTTGTACTCTAACATTTTATAGGAACCACAAGGCAGTGAATACTTCTTGTTTACCAAATTCCTACCTACCTACCTACCTACCTACCTACCTACCTACCTACCTACCTACCTACCTACCTACCTACCTACCTACCTACCTACCTACCTACCATTCATTCATTCATTCATTCATTCATTCATTCATTCATTCATTCATTCATTCATTGTATATTCTGCCTATTTGCAACCAGCACTGGAGATTCAGTACATACATGGCCCTGTACTAGAAGACTCTGTCTTCTGAGTTTAGAGTTGCTGCTTTTGATTCCCATTGGGGATAAATGTGTGGTATAAATGAAGCATATAAAAGCAATAA
Organism: Sphaerodactylus townsendi; assembly: GCF_021028975.2. NCBI lineage: Eukaryota > Metazoa > Chordata > Lepidosauria > Squamata > Sphaerodactylidae > Sphaerodactylus > Sphaerodactylus townsendi. Next base: position 53,692,916 of record NC_059431.1, read on the forward strand.
ATAAATAAATTTCAGTTGCATATTTCATGTTGCATAGTTAGTCTAGATCAGGGGTCTGCAACCTGTGGCTCTCCAATTGGCCATGCTGGCAGGGGCTGATGGGATTTGTAGTCCAGGAACATCTAGAGAGCCGCAGGTTGCAGACCCCTGGTCTAGATTCAGGAGAGACGAGGATTTTCAGCATCTTTGAGAAGGACAGCTACCAGAGCTGCAATTTAATAAGTATGTAGTTGACATACCTGACACAATGTAGTTTCCTTGACATATCTGACACAATAAATTCACATGATCTCTTTTTAAAAAATAGGAAAGGCAGATTAACCTTGGGTACTGGAAGTTTATTTTACATAGTGCCTGTAACATGATAGCAGAATCATTAGTATCAATGTGAGATTTCACACTGAGGTAGTTTTGCAGGATTTATTATGATTCCTGCCTTCATTAAACTGTCATATCATAATGAAATCATGACAGCTTAATGTAGACTTTCTATAGGTAAGATGTATACAACTAAGTATGAAGGATCTTTCATTCCTGTTTGTTTCTGAATAACTGAATATGGTTATGAACATCAGTATTATTAATAGACACAAAAATCACAGATTTATATGAATAAAAAGATTGTATATTTTGTATATACAACTTGTATATTCTGGGGCAGATAATACATAATATTCAGTAGAATAGTGAAATTTCAGTAGTATTTCATAACTTGGCACTTCCTTTTTGAGCCCTTTGGTTTCACTTCCAGTCCATTTCTGTGCTGCCACCATGTATTCCTGGTCCCCAATTGCTTTGCATGCCAGCTGCCACTCCTTTTGTACTGCATTTAAGATCACTTTTATCCCAGTTGGATGGGTAGTTATGGTTGCAGGAAATCTGTTCTGTTTAGAAGCCTCAAGTAATGGTCATTTTTTTTCTGTAGAAATAAACCCTGTTCTTTTCCAAATGGAAGAATATTCACCTTACTAGCAACATCTGATGGCTGTTGAAAATAGTGCAGATTTAGGGCCTTGTCAGCTGATAAAGTGAATATTTTCCCTATTCACTTTCACTTTTCAAAAAGTTTCTGCTGTGTATTGTTGCCACCTGGAAAATACATAATTATAACCTTGAATTCCTTCTTTGTCTAGTTAATTAAATCTCAGGAACTCTGATACACTTTTCTTTTTCATAGGTACTGTCCCTACAGAGTAATATAGGGATCGAGCAAGTCAGATAATGAGGGGAAGAGTGAGGGGGAACAGCGCCTGGGGCATGCCCCAGAATGCCCCCACCACACCCCTGCACCAGTGCGCGCCCGGTGCATTGTGCCCCACCCGTCCCTTGATGCTACGCCACTGCAGATAGTATCTCTTGAAATTAAAGTACCTGATATCTCAACTATGTATGCTAGACAGCATACATGGTGCAGCATTTCTAGTGTTGGATTTGGTCTGATGAGACCTGGGTTCATATATCCACTGTACCTTCAAAGAGGTTCTTTGTATAACCTTGGAGGAGTCACTAGCTTTCAATCTAATCTTCCTTAGGATTGTTGTGAGGACAAAACAGAAAAGTGGAAAACTATATATGCTGACTTGAACTTCTTAGAAAAAGAGGCATATGGACAGACACAGTGAACCATTTATGTACTTTAAACAACCTCCCCTCCAAATTCTAATCAGAAGCATAAAAATTAAATAAAACATTACTTCTGGAGTAACTGCATAGGATTGCACTGTAAATAATATCCATCCTATCCACAGGAATGCATTTCTTGAAAATCAGTCAAGGAGCAAGAATTTTTTGTTCCTACTGCCTATATTCTGATGAAAAAAGATCTCAGAACTGATGTGTCCTACAAGTTAACCTGATTAGTAAATATCTCTTTTAGTACCACAAATTAGCATGATGAATAAAAAGCTGTTAGTGTGATAGACAGAGAAATTAGACATTTTCACAGAATTAGCATTCAATTTTCTGGCAAAGTAGTCAATGATGAAAAGCTTACAATGTTTTATATTTATATGTGGTTATATATTACAGAGTCATATGGCTGAAAACTCTTCCTTGTCTTTTGTTTTACTTCTTTTTTCAGCACTAATAGTATTTTGCAGGCAAAATTTATATAGTAGCTATATTGTTAAATTTTTTAAAAAATTCAAAATGCAGGAGTATTCACGTAATCAACTAAAACAACGTAAGAAACAAAAGAAAGGGGCAAGCTTTTGTATTTGCTAGACCTCTTCTTGAAGGCAGGTGTGAAACAAGTGAACTGAGAAATAAAGGGGTAGAATGAGGGAAAGAGATGTTAGTCACAATTCTTCAGAACTCTCTCAGTCCCACCTACCTCATAAAGTATCTATTGTGGGGAGAGAAAGGGGAGGAGTTTGTAAGCCACTTTGAGACTCCTCATAGCTGGGAAAAGTGGGATTTAAATTCAAACTCCTCCTCTTATACTACTGGGCATGCCAGTGAAATTCCAGGTTGTACAGAGCCTAGAAGGGAATTCCCATAGCATGTTGCTGTTGCACATGTTTAAATTAAAGATTGTACATGTTTAAATTAGAGATGCCATAAATTACATGAGAAATATGTTTCACAATCAAATATGATATTTCAATTGTGGTGAAAATATGTGGGCCAATCGCCAGGGTTATTTGGTTCAGCTCAAAACTACTTGACTACCTGCTGAACAGGTTGACATCAGGTTGCTGCAAAACTGCACATGCACAAAATGCCACAATTCCAAATGGATCAACAGCCACTAACATCACTAAAGACTATTAGACAAATACTGGGCAGTATTTTTTCAACCCAGCATTTATTTATGATTGTTTTATATGAGTTGTGTCTGATTTAATCTGATTTAACTGTCTATTTAAATAATTGCCTGCCTAACAGAATAGTGGGGCAGAAAGGATGGAGGAAATCAGAATCCTTCTAGTAGTGTGTGGACTGGCTCTCAGGAAAAGCTAATTGCACTGTACCATTGGAAGAAACAGATGGAGCAACTTGCCAAACAGCCATGAATAGATCAACAAACTATCATTCAGTCAAAAACCTGACCTCCTGTTCCTAACTGGCAAACAGGATGTGAGTCAGACTGGCAGGTGTTTGAGCATCTCCAATTTAAATTAACGGAGTCAGTAGTATATGCAGAATTGTTCTGTCCCACCATCACTGCATTTAAATCATAATTGATAGTGTTAAGATAGAGGGAAAAGGCATCAGGCAAACTGTGTTAGGCCATGTTGTCAATGTTCTCAGATTGCACTGAAAGGCGGCTAGGACAGCTAGTGCCATAGTTGCTCTTCCTTTGAAAACATAAAAGGATACAGCTAATCAGATTTGCTTCCAGCATTAATTGTAAAGCTGTTAGCAAACTTAACCTAATTCAGCCTGCATAAAATGTTTGTGACTCTACATTAAGGCTTTAACAAACAGGGGCATAAATTTCTCTCTCTCCCCCCCCCCCTTTTGTTTATTTTTGCTTAATGTCTGAAGAAAAGTCTAATGGCTGCAAAAACTCTTTCAATAGTTTGCATCATTTTATTGTTCCTATATGATTGGACTGGAGCTAATGTTATCATAATCTTCAGTAATGAGAGGAAGGATAACCCAGGAATGACATGCCAGTCAATCTGACGTCTGTCCCAGGGAAGATATTGTAGCAGATTTGAAATGGGTCAGACTGTGAGCATCTAAAAGACAATTTTGTGATCTGGGGAAATCAGCATAAATTTGTGCCCAATAGGTCCTGCCAGACCAACCTAATATCCTTCTTTGATTGAATGACAGGCTTACTGTGTTGTAGAAAACCCATCAACATTGTTTACCTGGATTTCAGTAAAACTTCTGACAGGATTTCCCATGATGTTCTAATGGGTAAACTGGATGACTATGGACTAGGTATGGAGGAAAGACTTATATCTCCAGATATGGATTCATACCTCTATCAGCCAGCATGGCCAATTGGCCAATTGGCCATACTGGAAGGGGCTGATGGGAATTGTAGTCCATAACATCTGGAGTGCCAAAGGTTAGCCACCATGGGACTAGTAGGTGGATAGGGAGCTGGTTGGAGAACTGCATCCGAAGCGTGGTTGTCCATGTCATTTCATCTGATTGAAGGGAGATTCCAGCATTAATCATAAAGCTGTTAGCAAAAAGACTCGGTTCAGGGCCTTGTGGTTTTCAATATTTTTATAAATTATTTGAATGAGGGAAGGGACAGGAGTGATTAATTAAATTTTCAGATGACATGTAACTGAGAAGAATAGTGAACATCCTTGAATCAGATATGAACACATCAGTGAACAGGATACAATTCAACAAGGATATATGCAAAGTTCCACCTCCAGGTAACAAAAATGAGAGGCACACATACTAGATAGAGGATAGACCTCTGGGCAACAGTGTGTGAACAGGATCTTGGGGTATGGATGAATTGTAAGCTAAATATGAGCAGTCAGTGTGATGCAGCAGCAAAAAAAATGCTTATTTAGACTTGGGGTGTATCAATGGAAGCATTACTTCCAAATCACAAGATGCCATAGTCCTGGTGTACACTACATCAGTAAGGCCACACATGGAGAACTGTGTGCAATTCTGCAGGCTTCACTTGAAAAAGAATATGGACAGACGGAGCTAGTAATAATAATAATAATAATAATAATAATAGACCTTTAATAGGCATTAATAAAAACAAACAAAATTAAAAGCAAAGAATCAGTGCAGGGATCTGAAATACAGCATATAAACATATCAGGACCTTTCCCAAGAAATGTCCAACCGTCTCCAGTATCATGGACGAGCTATTATTTAACAGAAAACAACCCCAAATATTAGGGGTGAAATACTTTAGCAAAGGAGGGATAATATAATGAAAATCAGGTCTAAAATCAGCATATTTAGGACAGTCAAATAAAATGTGCAGCAGCATTTCGGGAGTATTGGTGCAATAAGAGCAAACCTGGGCTTGTACAGGCCAGGGGCCTTGAAAAGTGCCCTTGTAGATAGGCTGAGGGAAAAGAGTTACACCTAGCTCTAGTGAGAACCCACCTTTGTTCGGGATTGAATAGAGCCTTTAAATAATAAGCCATTTGCACTTTGGTAGGGATAATACTGAAGTATATGGGGTGAGCATGAAACCTCAGCTCTATGAACCAAGAGTTGGAGTTCTTGATTAAAGAGACAGGATTTAATAGTTTGCAGTATTTCGTTGGGGGCTAGCATGAGCAAAGCACTCCAGGAAAGGTCTAGGGTGATCAGTTTGTTCTCAATGTGGGGCCACCAGTCAGAGTGTTGGATCTCAGGAAGGGACAAATATAGTTATTTGCATCACTGGAAAAACAGAGACTGGTGAAGAATTTGAAAGTGCAGAGCCAGGCTCTTGTAACTATTATTATTATTGTAGATTTCACAGCTGCCAGATCTTCAGCTGGTTGTCGGCCTTCGTTACAATTCAAGCCTCGGGGATAGGGCGGTATATAAAATAAAATAAAATAAAATCATCATCATCATCATCATCATCATAGGCCAAGGCTGGAACCAATTTCCGCCCCCTAAGATCTAGTAAGGAGGTGCCGTACAGTATCACATGGGCTTTGATCATGGCAGTCTCAGTCCATCAAATTCTAGGAAAAGACCGTTGGTTGAGTGAACAATATAATTGAATTTGCACTTTAAACATAAGGGAAAGTGATCACTCCAAACCTGGAAGTCTACCTGGAAAGTCTCAACAACTGGAAAGAAGGATTGGGAAATTAGGGAATAATCAATCACACAGTGCCCATAGGTAGAAAGTGCCAGGGTAAAGTCTTGGGGTCTTCACCAACCAGCTGTTGGAAACTTCGGTCATCCCTGCACACCCTGGCATTAAAATCTCCTGAGGAGAAATCTGGAAGACCACCAGTGGATTAGGCAGGACAAATAATTAGTAAACTGAGGCCAGATGGAGCTAGTATAGAGAGAGATAAAGATGATCATGGGATGAAGACCAAGCCCTGCGAGGAAAGGCTGAAGGATGTGAGAATGTTCAGTCTGGATAAGAGAAAGTTGGGGCAGGCACACATTATTTGTTTCTTCAAGTATTTGAAAGACAATCACTTAGAGGAGGGCAGGAAGCTGTTCCTGTTGGCAGGAGAGGTTAAGACTTCCAATAATGGCTTTAAATTATGGCAGAAAGGTACCAGCTGGATATTAGGGGGTAGGTTTTTTTGTTTTTTACAATGAGAGTTACAGCAGTGGGATTGACTGCCTAGGGAGGTGGTGAGCTCCCCACTGGCAGTCTTCAAGCAGTGGCTGGACAAACACTTGTCGGGGATGTTTTAGGCTGATCTTGCATTGAGCAGGAGGTTGGACCAGATGGCCCATATTGCCTCTTCCAACGATATGATTCTATGATTCTATAATCCTGCTGTTTCATTATTTATAAGGGATCCATAAAAAGAACTAAGGCGAGATAGAGAAATAGTCTTGCAGGCCAGTGTTAAGCATGTTTACTCAAGAGAATTCCCATTGATTTCAATATGGTTTACATCTTGGGAAGTCTGCATAGGTTCATGATGGATGAAGTGACACCCTCATTACAATATTAAAACCATTAGAGCCGAATCTGGATTTTTAGTTTTTTAAAAATCCTTTGATCCAAGCAATAAATGACAGCCCATAAAGTCAACACTATATTATACAGTGAAATAGGAAAAAGCTCCATTATCTCTCTGCACTCAATATAGATGTTACAATGAATTCCAATAAAAGCTGAATAAAAATGTTGTATATAGATATGTTTAAATTACATATTCAGTTACAGGTCCCAGTGGAAACAAGCTCTACATACTGTTGAAATGAAAGGACAAAAAGCAGTATAAAGCAGCTGGGGAAATATCAGGATTAAGAGAGGAATTGGTGCTATTAAGCAGCCCCAGGAAACTTTGCACTGAAAGTCTCATTCAAACATGCCCAGGGTTTTAAAGGGAGAATAAAAGAGGTGGGCAGTTCCCCAAGCAACATGTTACACTTTCCACTATGATAACAAATTACCATCTAACATTCTACAGCCAACACCAATTAGATGGTATGCCACACTCATACTCAGGAGTGCATTTTATCTATTTAAACAAAACATTCCTGCTTTTTTATTTAAATTACTATTCCAAATACTCATACTCCATACCTCTCCCTCCACTAGGATGGGTGGGCCATGTCCAGATGCCGGGCCTCCTCCCCTTCCTTCCCTTGCATGCCATCCCTCATACGCTCCCCTTCCCTTGCATGCCACCCTCCCTCCCCTCTCCCTCCATCCGCTAGGGTGGGTGGGCCAGGTCCAGATGCTTGGCCCCCTCCCCCTTTCCCCCTCCCTTGCATGCCACCCCTCCCCTCCTTTGCATGCCACCCTCACTCCCCTCCCCCTCCCTCTGCTAGGGTGGGTGGGCCAGGTCCAGATGCCGGGCCCCCTCCCCTTCCCTTGCATACCACCCCTCCCTCCCCTCCCCTTCCTCTCCACTAGGGTGGGTGGGCCAGGTCCAGATGCCGGGCCCCCTCCCCTTCCCTTGCATCCCACACCTCCCCATTTCCTCCCTCCACTAGGGTGGGTGGGTTAGGGCCAGATGCTGGGCCCCCTCCCCTCCTCTCCTCTGGCTCTGGTGAAAACCCATCTCTATCTAGGATCAGTTAATAAGCTAAGACAGGGGTAGGGAACCTGCGGCTCTCCAGATGTTCAGGAACTGCAATTCCCATCAGCCTCTGTCAGCATGGCCAATTGGCCATGCTGGTTAGGGGCTGATGGGAATTGTAGTTCCTGAACATCTGGAGAGCCGCAGGTTCCCTACCCCTGAGCTAAGATAATATGCTGACTGTCCCCGTTTTATAGTGATTCCATAATATAATGGTGAACACCTTACAGCACCCCAGAGTACACAGAGAGACAGCTCTGAAGCTTGGACTAGACAAAGGATCTCACACCTGGCAGCTTGAGGCATCCAACATGCCAGTATCTAGAACTTTGCAGAATTTAGGATCCAACTCTGGCTACAGGAAACAGTCTATCAGCACCCTATGTTAACCTTATTGTTTTTGTTAATGCAATAGCTCTCCATTATAGTTTATGCTAGTCCTATTGTTTTTCTGCATTCTCATTTTCCTCACTTATAAGTTCCTGTTGCTTGAGATGGGAGTGTCCTGCAGGTAGGGCATGACCAGACAAGCCAGAGGCAAGGCAAGCAGTATGTGAGATATACTCAACCAGTTCGGAGTCAGGGTAGGCAGCCAGCAAAGGCATAGTTGAAACCAGTTCAGAGTCAGGACAGGCAGCAGGTAAAGGTGAGGTCAAGCCAGTCAAAGGCCAAGGCACAGGCAGGAGATCAACCTGGGAGCCGGAGGTCAGAGGAAGACAAAGCACATGGAACTTTCCAGGAAGTACACAGAGCAAAGCCCAATGTAGGGCTTATATAGAAAGTCTGGCTAATGAGGTTGAGATCCTTCAAGGGCTCAATCCTCGTCGTATGCAGATGCCTTTATCTTGCAGCCTTCTGCCATACCTTACAGCAATGCGAGCATTCCTCCTTTGAGCAACTTGGCTCTTCTGAGATTCCTGAAGGCTCTGCCAGCTGCAAGGCATTGGCCTGTGCCTGAGTTTGCAAGGAAGGGAACTGGCTGTGCTGCCTGCATTTCCTCATGAGGAGTCAACTCTGAATGCACAGTTCAAGCTCTTTCTCCTTGACACTTCCTGGACCCACCTTTTGAAGGGTTCCCTGGGGAAGGGACATTATCCTCTTGTTCTCCTTCCAGTCCAAGGGCTAGGCTCTGTAGACTGAAGGGAGCAAGGGCCAATGGGCCTTCCTCCTGGGTCTGGGTACACCCTGCCTCACCCCCCTGGCCTTCTCTGAAGAAGCTTTTGTTTCCATCCTGCTCAAGTTTATGGAGGCTGGGACAGCCTGTCTTCTCCACCCCAACAGGTACTCTCCTCTGGATCTGACTTCCTTTACTATGCCTTCCTTTTATTGGACTGTATCCCACCCTGCCTCCTTTTCTGTCACCATACCTCTGGAATCCTTTAGGTCTTGCTGAAGCCTTGGTGCATTGCTGGGCCAGTGAGCCTGGATTGTCCTGAGGAGTCTTTACTCCTCTCCTTCTGGTGGCTTTCGTGCTGCTGTCTCTTGTGGCTGCTCTGCTGCTGCAGCATGCTGCGACCTCCCCAGCTGCATCAGTTCCCACAGGAGGCTGGAGAAGGTCTCTCTGTCACCACTAGCCTCAGCTGCCAGCTCCTGTAGGGCTCTTCTTGCTGCAAGTGTCCCAGACACCTTTAACCAAGTTGGTACATGTAGAGCAGGGGTGCTGCCTCTGGATAGTTCCGCAGATGGAAAAGAGTTAACTACATGGTGTAGTTCTATTTTAAAATATCAATCTTAATTCTTGAACTTTTGTGTTATTCTTTATTAAGGTTGTATATTGTTAATATGATTTTTTTTAAAAAAAATCGTCAATGGAAAAAATATTTGTATCACCCACCAGTGATACATTTCATATGCAATGAAATGATTTTCTGGAGAATTCTAACAATGTGTTTAAGTGGAAAACATCAAAGAAGTAAGAATAGTTCATTTCAGTTCAATCAACCTATATAAATTGTTCTCAAAACAATTATTAAATGAAAGTTCTGTGTATTTGTACATATTGTTTCTATTGCCAGATTGTCTAAATCCAACAATAAATGAAATGTGTCACATAAAAATACTGTGAAACAACAAAGTAAACTTCACTGCATGAAGAGAATGTGGGGAAATCATGTCACTTGCAACAAAAAAGGCAACAAACCGGGTAATGGAAGCCACACTGTGTTGAACTACTATGGTTTGCAAAGGTCAATAGAACAAAAATGGCTAAGCTACAGACTGAAACAAAAGAAAAGCTTTTAAAAGATAATTATAGCAGCAGGTTCTTCAACCATTTGATAAAGACAATGTACACAGGAGAAGGAAATGTGTAACTGTGAAGACCAAACCATTATACTATATAAGGTCCTTCTTTTATAGACCTTGCTGTAACAAGTCTGAATATTTGGAGTGCATCCAAGAAATCCAGCATTACACTTCCATTGCAAAAGGAACACAAAGTGGACTTGCAAATGCTATTTATGGGATTTGGTGGCACTTCAGATCTACAGTACAAAAGCACAAAATATTGCATAGAATTGGTCTCTTTTGTCTGAACAGTATAATACTGGGATATTTTCCCACGTATATGGAACAGTAAGGGCAACGCCAATGGAAGGAAAAACCCACACATGGTGAAACTATATGTTGAAACCCAGCTTCATGTATAAACTTATTGTGAGAATAAACAAAATGAAAAGCATTTGAATGCATTTGAGCAGGTTCTTATTCAGCGTGAATTCAGAAGCCTACATATTTTTTGAAGTTTGTGACCTTTGATTCATTAACACATTGAGGGATGTAACTTACAAATATATACTTCATGGGGTCAGTATTAGACGAGAATCTAGTTCAAATGCCCCACTTTGCCATGGAAGGTTGTTGGGTGACTTTGCTCCAGTCACTTTTCTCAGTCTAACCTACTTCACCGGTTTTTGTGAGGCAAAATGGGGCAAAGAGAACCATGTACGCTGATCTGAGGTCATTGCATGTTGGGTACTGAAGTACTAGGTAGCTAGACCAAACCTAGGGAGTGGCCTCAGCACTGGGGAATGAAAATCCTAGAAACACTCCCTGAAAAAACTTAAGAATAGAATGAACAATGGAAATTTGGTAAAGAGGGAAAACTGAAATGCATTTTTTTCTGCTTTTCCTGCTAAGTTAACTAAGTTAACTAAACATTTACTTAATATCTTTACAAATATAAAAGTCAAACTCTTCTTATAGATTTGCACAGATAAATCAGTCCAATATGTTTAGCATGGGGCATTGTATTACTCTTCTAATCCCTCATGAACTTGTTTGAGCCAATCGGTTTATGTATAGGAGAGAACAATATCAAGTTCAACAATATCAAGTTTAACAAAATTACCAGCTTCTCTTCTATGTCATTATGTTTCTCAGCTAACAGGAAAACAAATGAAAAGGTAAACTTGCTTTCTGAGGAAACCAGAATGACACTCATTTCATGTAAAATCAGAATAATGCCACTCATTTCATTTGCTTTTCTCTTGCATATAGTCTGTGTTTTTCTCACAAAGACCACAGTTGCAACAGTTTTCAGTTGAAAGCGCTTGTTTATAAAACCCAAGAAGCATCCTATTCATGTGTGTGTTTGACAACGGCTTTTAATTATACTTCCAATATTTCTTTATAGAGATGAAACATTTCTCTTTTTAGTAGCAACCACTCAAAAGGCTTTGTTATATGAAGTAGGTACTATGTATCATTTGGCAGTTTTGTTTATAATGCAAGCTCATTACCATACTCATTATTGTAAGTTATAGAAGTTGTCTGGCTCGCCTTCATTAACCATCTGGCAGTTAAATGCTGATTTGTGTTTATATTTTAAAAGTTAATTTTAGGAACCTACCTGAATATCCACCAAAAATATTGATTTCATCTGTTTTCCCCATAACTGGGATGGGGGGGTCCTCAGCCCAAATCCCACATTCTTTTGATTTCGTTCCAATTTTAAAAAAAGAATAAACTTATGACGTTATCAAGAAATTACAAGAAGTGAAAAGAAGAAAACAATTCGCCCCTTTTCTTCTTGCCCAAACAGTAACATGGCCTTTCTTTTTGCTATACAATGGCCATTTACGCATATGTGGGTTCCCTCTCTTTGAGCATGCGTTTCCTTCGAGTTTGATTCTCAGAAGCATATTTCCTACCTTTTCTGCACTCACCTTGCCTCAGACCAGTGAATCTCTGTGGTTTCTGAAAACTCTTTAAGTGCATTTTTTTCTCTCAGGGGAAGCAAAAGAGATCCGTATGCATTAGCATTGCCTTGGGTTTTCTTGCTCCTTCCTTCCTGCCTTCCCCACCCACACTACACCACTGGCCACATTTCAGGATGGCCATGGCTGTGTTTGCTCTTGCCTGCCTTCCCATCCTCATTTCTGCCCCCCACCCCACCCAAAGCTGCTGCTGCCATTCCTCCCTCCTTCCTGAACCTCCATTGAGACTGTTGTTGCTGTTTTCAACCATTTTCTGGGACATGAAAAAGAAGCTATATAGCTTTGCAAGGCACTAAAAAAGAAGGGGGATGGCAGATCAACCCAGATAAAAGTAAACAAAAAGATGTGGGGAAACCATTGTTCAAAGCAATCAGCTGTGCGGTAGGTGGTATGTACATGATAGATTGTTTCTTCTATGAAAGCTTGGTTTAGAACATTGTTGCTTCAAATGATCCAGGAAAGGTTCAAGATCTCACACAAAATGGTCTTATTTCTTTCATATAACAATGCCAGTTCCCTTGCAACACTGCTGTTGAGAGAACTATCTAAATATAAAATGTTCATCCATGTTTCCTATTTAAAAACTCCAGAAAATTCTAGCAATTGTCAGGTTATTCAGTTGAGCAGTCTGAGTTTAGACTTCCAAGTCTTTTTAATCTGAAGTGAACCCCACCAAGTTCTACAGGAATTATTATTGAACATTGCAGTCCCATTCAAAGGGCCAGGCAACTGGATGCAGTACCACACCCTCACCACATTGCTTTTCCCAGGGGTGCTTTCCAGCAGTATAGGGAGGCAAAAAATACGAAAAAGTCTCCTTGCCACCCATTGGGCTTAATGGGCTCACACCACTAAAAAAAATGGCTAAAGTCCAAAGCCCCAGCCACTGGCATAACAGGGGCAACAGCTGGGTGGAAACTGACTAGTGTGAGCTCCTCCACAGCCATGCCCCCAGACCACCCTCCTATGCCAGTGGGGGTGGGGGTACAGGAATGTTGGTGATGTTCAGAGCCACATTCCACCATCGTGGAGGGTCATGGTGGCTGCCCACTGGCAGATCCACCCTCTCTGCCAGGGTAAGTGCCTCAGGGAAGGCAATTCTGCCAGTGTGGCCCTATGCTGCTCCCAGCTGCAGATTCCGCCCCCCCCTCCCCGCCCATTTGGATGGGGCTGTAAAAGTGCAATCCTAAGTAGAGTTACACCCTTCTAAATCCATTCACTTTAATGGACTTAAGGGTGCAACTCTTTTTTAGGATTGCTCTGTAACTATGATTAGGATTTGGCTGTTAGACTTCTCCTGTTGGTCTTCTGTAAAGAAACAAAAAAGGTCGTTTCTGTAAAAGGACTTTGTCCCACATAACTTTAAGGAGAGATCAATTATATTTCATGTGTTCCTTTCACTCAGGTTCAATTTAATTAAACATCTTCCTCATGTGTTCACGATGCACTTTCATTTTTATAAAAGCGTTAAATTTTACTTAACTTTGAAAACACTGCAGTTAACAGCTCTGATATAGTCTTTAGAAATAGTATACATTATGTATCTCTGGGATTCATATACTATCTGTAAATGGCATAAATATAAGACTCACGGCATAATCCACAAAGGAGTGAGAAATTATAGAGAATGCAGCATGACTCCTGCACCAATGTAAATGCCACTTGCACCAATGTAAGGGGCATTTATGATGGTGCCAGACATTTACACTGGCACAGGGGAGCTGCTCAACAGCACCACACATGGATGGCAGCACAGCCATGGCAGCAGCGCACACCAGAGCATCTCCAGCACAGGTGCTTACACTGGCACCAAAGGAGATGTGCCCAAGATGGGACTGGAATTAGTCAGCTCCCTGAACCCTTTTGGCATGAGAATGTCCAAATTTGCTGTCATGAATTTACGCTGGCAAAAACATCAGCACAGTCCATGGAACTACATGTTCCACAGGGGTTGGGGGAGCATCCCTGTCAGGTTGCTGGCCGTGGTTCAGCAAGCTGCTTATGATGCTGCCTGTTTGTACTGTGGCTGTGACTTCCTGGGCCACAGCTCAGCTACTCCCCTCCCTTGGATTGGGCTGTCATGGTCCTTACTCTTTCTGGGATCTAAATTTATGGTTAAGCCAAGATTAAGTGCCAAAGTTTAGAACTTTTATATTTTTTTATTTTTTTATTTATTTATTTATTTATTAAACTTTTATGCCGCCCCATCCTCTAGGGGCTCTGGGCGGTGTACAGCATAAAACATGGTAAAACAAGTCACTAAAATCTTTAAAACAGCGGTAACAAACATTAATAGTAATCCATAAAATAGCTTAAAACTCATAAAACAGCAAAAAACCATAAATAGTATAATGGGGAAGGAGTCCAATCTTCAATTTAAAAAACCTACTCCGCATAAATGATATAAGGGACCCTCAATATGAGGGGATTCTGGATGTAACTGTGCCCTAGGGGCATCCCCACCCCCCCCCCCCCCCACCCCCCCCCCCCCCCACCCCCCCCCCCCCCCACCCCCCCCCCCCCCCACCCCCCCCCCCCCCCACCCCCCCCCCCCCCCACCCCCCCCCCCCCCCACCCCCCCCCCCCCCCACCCCCCCCCCCCCCCACCCCCCCCCCCCCCCACCCCCCCCCCCCCCCACCCCCCCCCCCCCCCACCCCCCCCCCCCCCCACCCCCCCCCCCCCCCACCCCCCCCCCCCCCCACCCCCCCCCCCCCCCACCCCCCCCCCCCCCCACCCCCCCCCCCCCCCACCCCCCCCCCCCCCCACCCCCCCCCCCCCCCACCCCCCCCCCCCCCCACCCCCCCCCCCCCCCACCCCCCCCCCCCCCCACCCCCCCCCCCCCCCACCCCCCCCCCCCCCCACCCCCCCCCCCCCCCACCCCCCCCCCCCCCCACCCCCCCCCCCCCCCACCCCCCCCCCCCCCCACCCCCCCCCCCCCCCACCCCCCCCCCCCCCCACCCCCCCCCCCCCCCACCCCCCCCCCCCCCCACCCCCCCCCCCCCCCACCCCCCCCCCCCCCCACCCCCCCCCCCCCCCACCCCCCCCCCCCCCCACCCCCCCCCCCCCCCACCCCCCCCCCCCCCCACCCCCCCCCCCCCCCACCCCCCCCCCCCCCCACCCCCCCCCCCCCCCACCCCCCCCCCCCCCCACCCCCCCCCCCCCCCACCCCCCCCCCCCCCCACCCCCCCCCCCCCCCACCCCCCCCCCCCCCCACCCCCCCCCCCCCCCACCCCCCCCCCCCCCCACCCCCCCCCCCCCCCACCCCCCCCCCCCCCCACCCCCCCCCCCCCCCACCCCCCCCCCCCCCCACCCCCCCCCCCCCCCACCCCCCCCCCCCCCCACCCCCCCCCCCCCCCACCCCCCCCCCCCCCCACCCCCCCCCCCCCCCACCCCCCCCCCCCCCCACCCCCCCCCCCCCCCACCCCCCCCCCCCCCCACCCCCCCCCCCCCCCACCCCCCCCCCCCCCCACCCCCCCCCCCCCCCACCCCCCCCCCCCCCCACCCCCCCCCCCCCCCACCCCCCCCCCCCCCCACCCCCCCCCCCCCCCACCCCCCCCCCCCCCCACCCCCCCCCCCCCCCACCCCCCCCCCCCCCCACCCCCCCCCCCCCCCACCCCCCCCCCCCCCCACCCCCCCCCCCCCCCACCCCCCCCCCCCCCCACCCCCCCCCCCCCCCACCCCCCCCCCCCCCCACCCCCCCCCCCCCCCACCCCCCCCCCCCCCCACCCCCCCCCCCCCCCACCCCCCCCCCCCCCCACCCCCCCCCCCCCCCACCCCCCCCCCCCCCCACCCCCCCCCCCCCCCACCCCCCCCCCCCCCCACCCCCCCCCCCCCCCACCCCCCCCCCCCCCCACCCCCCCCCCCCCCCACCCCCCCCCCCCCCCACCCCCCCCCCCCCCCACCCCCCCCCCCCCCCACCCCCCCCCCCCCCCACCCCCCCCCCCCCCCACCCCCCCCCCCCCCCACCCCCCCCCCCCCCCACCCCCCCCCCCCCCCACCCCCCCCCCCCCCCACCCCCCCCCCCCCCCACCCCCCCCCCCCCCCACCCCCCCCCCCCCCCACCCCCCCCCCCCCCCACCCCCCCCCCCCCCCACCCCCCCCCCCCCCCACCCCCCCCCCCCCCCACCCCCCCCCCCCCCCACCCCCCCCCCCCCCCACCCCCCCCCCCCCCCACCCCCCCCCCCCCCCACCCCCCCCCCCCCCCACCCCCCCCCCCCCCCACCCCCCCCCCCCCCCACCCCCCCCCCCCCCCACCCCCCCCCCCCCCCACCCCCCCCCCCCCCCACCCCCCCCCCCCCCCACCCCCCCCCCCCCCCACCCCCCCCCCCCCCCACCCCCCCCCCCCCCCACCCCCCCCCCCCCCCACCCCCCCCCCCCCCCACCCCCCCCCCCCCCCACCCCCCCCCCCCCCCACCCCCCCCCCCCCCCACCCCCCCCCCCCCCCACCCCCCCCCCCCCCCACCCCCCCCCCCCCCCACCCCCCCCCCCCCCCACCCCCCCCCCCCCCCACCCCCCCCCCCCCCCACCCCCCCCCCCCCCCACCCCCCCCCCCCCCCACCCCCCCCCCCCCCCACCCCCCCCCCCCCCCACCCCCCCCCCCCCCCACCCCCCCCCCCCCCCACCCCCCCCCCCCCCCACCCCCCCCCCCCCCCACCCCCCCCCCCCCCCACCCCCCCCCCCCCCCACCCCCCCCCCCCCCCACCCCCCCCCCCCCCCACCCCCCCCCCCCCCCACCCCCCCCCCCCCCCACCCCCCCCCCCCCCCACCCCCCCCCCCCCCCACCCCCCCCCCCCCCCACCCCCCCCCCCCCCCACCCCCCCCCCCCCCCACCCCCCCCCCCCCCCACCCCCCCCCCCCCCCACCCCCCCCCCCCCCCACCCCCCCCCCCCCCCACCCCCCCCCCCCCCCACCCCCCCCCCCCCCCACCCCCCCCCCCCCCCACCCCCCCCCCCCCCCACCCCCCCCCCCCCCCACCCCCCCCCCCCCCCACCCCCCCCCCCCCCCACCCCCCCCCCCCCCCACCCCCCCCCCCCCCCACCCCCCCCCCCCCCCACCCCCCCCCCCCCCCACCCCCCCCCCCCCCCACCCCCCCCCCCCCCCACCCCCCCCCCCCCCCACCCCCCCCCCCCCCCACCCCCCCCCCCCCCCACCCCCCCCCCCCCCCACCCCCCCCCCCCCCCACCCCCCCCCCCCCCCACCCCCCCCCCCCCCCACCCCCCCCCCCCCCCACCCCCCCCCCCCCCCACCCCCCCCCCCCCCCACCCCCCCCCCCCCCCACCCCCCCCCCCCCCCACCCCCCCCCCCCCCCACCCCCCCCCCCCCCCACCCCCCCCCCCCCCCACCCCCCCCCCCCCCCACCCCCCCCCCCCCCCACCCCCCCCCCCCCCCACCCCCCCCCCCCCCCACCCCCCCCCCCCCCCACCCCCCCCCCCCCCCACCCCCCCCCCCCCCCACCCCCCCCCCCCCCCACCCCCCCCCCCCCCCACCCCCCCCCCCCCCCACCCCCCCCCCCCCCCACCCCCCCCCCCCCCCACCCCCCCCCCCCCCCACCCCCCCCCCCCCCCACCCCCCCCCCCCCCCACCCCCCCCCCCCCCCACCCCCCCCCCCCCCCACCCCCCCCCCCCCCCACCCCCCCCCCCCCCCACCCCCCCCCCCCCCCACCCCCCCCCCCCCCCACCCCCCCCCCCCCCCACCCCCCCCCCCCCCCACCCCCCCCCCCCCCCACCCCCCCCCCCCCCCACCCCCCCCCCCCCCCACCCCCCCCCCCCCCCACCCCCCCCCCCCCCCACCCCCCCCCCCCCCCACCCCCCCCCCCCCCCACCCCCCCCCCCCCCCACCCCCCCCCCCCCCCACCCCCCCCCCCCCCCACCCCCCCCCCCCCCCACCCCCCCCCCCCCCCACCCCCCCCCCCCCCCACCCCCCCCCCCCCCCACCCCCCCCCCCCCCCACCCCCCCCCCCCCCCACCCCCCCCCCCCCCCACCCCCCCCCCCCCCCACCCCCCCCCCCCCCCACCCCCCCCCCCCCCCACCCCCCCCCCCCCCCACCCCCCCCCCCCCCCACCCCCCCCCCCCCCCACCCCCCCCCCCCCCCACCCCCCCCCCCCCCCACCCCCCCCCCCCCCCACCCCCCCCCCCCCCCACCCCCCCCCCCCCCCACCCCCCCCCCCCCCCACCCCCCCCCCCCCCCACCCCCCCCCCCCCCCACCCCCCCCCCCCCCCACCCCCCCCCCCCCCCACCCCCCCCCCCCCCCACCCCCCCCCCCCCCCACCCCCCCCCCCCCCCACCCCCCCCCCCCCCCACCCCCCCCCCCCCCCACCCCCCCCCCCCCCCACCCCCCCCCCCCCCCACCCCCCCCCCCCCCCACCCCCCCCCCCCCCCACCCCCCCCCCCCCCCACCCCCCCCCCCCCCCACCCCCCCCCCCCCCCACCCCCCCCCCCCCCCACCCCCCCCCCCCCCCACCCCCCCCCCCCCCCACCCCCCCCCCCCCCCACCCCCCCCCCCCCCCACCCCCCCCCCCCCCCACCCCCCCCCCCCCCCACCCCCCCCCCCCCCCACCCCCCCCCCCCCCCACCCCCCCCCCCCCCCACCCCCCCCCCCCCCCACCCCCCCCCCCCCCCACCCCCCCCCCCCCCCACCCCCCCCCCCCCCCACCCCCCCCCCCCCCCACCCCCCCCCCCCCCCACCCCCCCCCCCCCCCACCCCCCCCCCCCCCCACCCCCCCCCCCCCCCACCCCCCCCCCCCCCCACCCCCCCCCCCCCCCACCCCCCCCCCCCCCCACCCCCCCCCCCCCCCACCCCCCCCCCCCCCCACCCCCCCCCCCCCCCACCCCCCCCCCCCCCCACCCCCCCCCCCCCCCACCCCCCCCCCCCCCCACCCCCCCCCCCCCCCACCCCCCCCCCCCCCCACCCCCCCCCCCCCCCACCCCCCCCCCCCCCCACCCCCCCCCCCCCCCACCCCCCCCCCCCCCCACCCCCCCCCCCCCCCACCCCCCCCCCCCCCCACCCCCCCCCCCCCCCACCCCCCCCCCCCCCCACCCCCCCCCCCCCCCACCCCCCCCCCCCCCCACCCCCCCCCCCCCCCACCCCCCCCCCCCCCCACCCCCCCCCCCCCCCACCCCCCCCCCCCCCCACCCCCCCCCCCCCCCACCCCCCCCCCCCCCCACCCCCCCCCCCCCCCACCCCCCCCCCCCCCCACCCCCCCCCCCCCCCACCCCCCCCCCCCCCCACCCCCCCCCCCCCCCACCCCCCCCCCCCCCCACCCCCCCCCCCCCCCACCCCCCCCCCCCCCCACCCCCCCCCCCCCCCACCCCCCCCCCCCCCCACCCCCCCCCCCCCCCACCCCCCCCCCCCCCCACCCCCCCCCCCCCCCACCCCCCCCCCCCCCCACCCCCCCCCCCCCCCACCCCCCCCCCCCCCCACCCCCCCCCCCCCCCACCCCCCCCCCCCCCCACCCCCCCCCCCCCCCACCCCCCCCCCCCCCCACCCCCCCCCCCCCCCACCCCCCCCCCCCCCCACCCCCCCCCCCCCCCACCCCCCCCCCCCCCCACCCCCCCCCCCCCCCACCCCCCCCCCCCCCCACCCCCCCCCCCCCCCACCCCCCCCCCCCCCCACCCCCCCCCCCCCCCACCCCCCCCCCCCCCCACCCCCCCCCCCCCCCACCCCCCCCCCCCCCCACCCCCCCCCCCCCCCACCCCCCCCCCCCCCCACCCCCCCCCCCCCCCACCCCCCCCCCCCCCCACCCCCCCCCCCCCCCACCCCCCCCCCCCCCCACCCCCCCCCCCCCCCACCCCCCCCCCCCCCCACCCCCCCCCCCCCCCACCCCCCCCCCCCCCCACCCCCCCCCCCCCCCACCCCCCCCCCCCCCCACCCCCCCCCCCCCCCACCCCCCCCCCCCCCCACCCCCCCCCCCCCCCACCCCCCCCCCCCCCCACCCCCCCCCCCCCCCACCCCCCCCCCCCCCCACCCCCCCCCCCCCCCACCCCCCCCCCCCCCCACCCCCCCCCCCCCCCACCCCCCCCCCCCCCCACCCCCCCCCCCCCCCACCCCCCCCCCCCCCCACCCCCCCCCCCCCCCACCCCCCCCCCCCCCCACCCCCCCCCCCCCCCACCCCCCCCCCCCCCCACCCCCCCCCCCCCCCACCCCCCCCCCCCCCCACCCCCCCCCCCCCCCACCCCCCCCCCCCCCCACCCCCCCCCCCCCCCACCCCCCCCCCCCCCCACCCCCCCCCCCCCCCACCCCCCCCCCCCCCCACCCCCCCCCCCCCCCACCCCCCCCCCCCCCCACCCCCCCCCCCCCCCACCCCCCCCCCCCCCCACCCCCCCCCCCCCCCACCCCCCCCCCCCCCCACCCCCCCCCCCCCCCACCCCCCCCCCCCCCCACCCCCCCCCCCCCCCACCCCCCCCCCCCCCCACCCCCCCCCCCCCCCACCCCCCCCCCCCCCCACCCCCCCCCCCCCCCACCCCCCCCCCCCCCCACCCCCCCCCCCCCCCACCCCCCCCCCCCCCCACCCCCCCCCCCCCCCACCCCCCCCCCCCCCCACCCCCCCCCCCCCCCACCCCCCCCCCCCCCCACCCCCCCCCCCCCCCACCCCCCCCCCCCCCCACCCCCCCCCCCCCCCACCCCCCCCCCCCCCCACCCCCCCCCCCCCCCACCCCCCCCCCCCCCCACCCCCCCCCCCCCCCACCCCCCCCCCCCCCCACCCCCCCCCCCCCCCACCCCCCCCCCCCCCCACCCCCCCCCCCCCCCACCCCCCCCCCCCCCCACCCCCCCCCCCCCCCACCCCCCCCCCCCCCCACCCCCCCCCCCCCCCACCCCCCCCCCCCCCCACCCCCCCCCCCCCCCACCCCCCCCCCCCCCCACCCCCCCCCCCCCCCACCCCCCCCCCCCCCCACCCCCCCCCCCCCCCACCCCCCCCCCCCCCCACCCCCCCCCCCCCCCACCCCCCCCCCCCCCCACCCCCCCCCCCCCCCACCCCCCCCCCCCCCCACCCCCCCCCCCCCCCACCCCCCCCCCCCCCCACCCCCCCCCCCCCCCACCCCCCCCCCCCCCCACCCCCCCCCCCCCCCACCCCCCCCCCCCCCCACCCCCCCCCCCCCCCACCCCCCCCCCCCCCCACCCCCCCCCCCCCCCACCCCCCCCCCCCCCCACCCCCCCCCCCCCCCACCCCCCCCCCCCCCCACCCCCCCCCCCCCCCACCCCCCCCCCCCCCCACCCCCCCCCCCCCCCACCCCCCCCCCCCCCCACCCCCCCCCCCCCCCACCCCCCCCCCCCCCCACCCCCCCCCCCCCCCACCCCCCCCCCCCCCCACCCCCCCCCCCCCCCACCCCCCCCCCCCCCCACCCCCCCCCCCCCCCACCCCCCCCCCCCCCCACCCCCCCCCCCCCCCACCCCCCCCCCCCCCCACCCCCCCCCCCCCCCACCCCCCCCCCCCCCCACCCCCCCCCCCCCCCACCCCCCCCCCCCCCCACCCCCCCCCCCCCCCACCCCCCCCCCCCCCCACCCCCCCCCCCCCCCACCCCCCCCCCCCCCCACCCCCCCCCCCCCCCACCCCCCCCCCCCCCCACCCCCCCCCCCCCCCACCCCCCCCCCCCCCCACCCCCCCCCCCCCCCACCCCCCCCCCCCCCCACCCCCCCCCCCCCCCACCCCCCCCCCCCCCCACCCCCCCCCCCCCCCACCCCCCCCCCCCCCCACCCCCCCCCCCCCCCACCCCCCCCCCCCCCCACCCCCCCCCCCCCCCACCCCCCCCCCCCCCCACCCCCCCCCCCCCCCACCCCCCCCCCCCCCCACCCCCCCCCCCCCCCACCCCCCCCCCCCCCCACCCCCCCCCCCCCCCACCCCCCCCCCCCCCCACCCCCCCCCCCCCCCACCCCCCCCCCCCCCCACCCCCCCCCCCCCCCACCCCCCCCCCCCCCCACCCCCCCCCCCCCCCACCCCCCCCCCCCCCCACCCCCCCCCCCCCCCACCCCCCCCCCCCCCCACCCCCCCCCCCCCCCACCCCCCCCCCCCCCCACCCCCCCCCCCCCCCACCCCCCCCCCCCCCCACCCCCCCCCCCCCCCACCCCCCCCCCCCCCCACCCCCCCCCCCCCCCACCCCCCCCCCCCCCCACCCCCCCCCCCCCCCACCCCCCCCCCCCCCCACCCCCCCCCCCCCCCACCCCCCCCCCCCCCCACCCCCCCCCCCCCCCACCCCCCCCCCCCCCCACCCCC
Source organism: Sphaerodactylus townsendi (assembly GCF_021028975.2). Classification (NCBI taxonomy): domain Eukaryota; kingdom Metazoa; phylum Chordata; class Lepidosauria; order Squamata; family Sphaerodactylidae; genus Sphaerodactylus; species Sphaerodactylus townsendi. The sequence continues at coordinate 53,715,005 of NC_059431.1, forward strand.
CCCCCCCCCCACCCCCCCCCCCCCCCACCCCCCCCCCCCCCCACCCCCCCCCCCCCCCACCCCCCCCCCCCCCCACCCCCCCCCCCCCCCACCCCCCCCCCCCCCCACCCCCCCCCCCCCCCACCCCCCCCCCCCCCCACCCCCCCCCCCCCCCACCCCCCCCCCCCCCCACCCCCCCCCCCCCCCACCCCCCCCCCCCCCCACCCCCCCCCCCCCCCACCCCCCCCCCCCCCCACCCCCCCCCCCCCCCACCCCCCCCCCCCCCCACCCCCCCCCCCCCCCACCCCCCCCCCCCCCCACCCCCCCCCCCCCCCACCCCCCCCCCCCCCCACCCCCCCCCCCCCCCACCCCCCCCCCCCCCCACCCCCCCCCCCCCCCACCCCCCCCCCCCCCCACCCCCCCCCCCCCCCACCCCCCCCCCCCCCCACCCCCCCCCCCCCCCACCCCCCCCCCCCCCCACCCCCCCCCCCCCCCACCCCCCCCCCCCCCCACCCCCCCCCCCCCCCACCCCCCCCCCCCCCCACCCCCCCCCCCCCCCACCCCCCCCCCCCCCCACCCCCCCCCCCCCCCACCCCCCCCCCCCCCCACCCCCCCCCCCCCCCACCCCCCCCCCCCCCCACCCCCCCCCCCCCCCACCCCCCCCCCCCCCCACCCCCCCCCCCCCCCACCCCCCCCCCCCCCCACCCCCCCCCCCCCCCACCCCCCCCCCCCCCCACCCCCCCCCCCCCCCACCCCCCCCCCCCCCCACCCCCCCCCCCCCCCACCCCCCCCCCCCCCCACCCCCCCCCCCCCCCACCCCCCCCCCCCCCCACCCCCCCCCCCCCCCACCCCCCCCCCCCCCCACCCCCCCCCCCCCCCACCCCCCCCCCCCCCCACCCCCCCCCCCCCCCACCCCCCCCCCCCCCCACCCCCCCCCCCCCCCACCCCCCCCCCCCCCCACCCCCCCCCCCCCCCACCCCCCCCCCCCCCCACCCCCCCCCCCCCCCACCCCCCCCCCCCCCCACCCCCCCCCCCCCCCACCCCCCCCCCCCCCCACCCCCCCCCCCCCCCACCCCCCCCCCCCCCCACCCCCCCCCCCCCCCACCCCCCCCCCCCCCCACCCCCCCCCCCCCCCACCCCCCCCCCCCCCCACCCCCCCCCCCCCCCACCCCCCCCCCCCCCCACCCCCCCCCCCCCCCACCCCCCCCCCCCCCCACCCCCCCCCCCCCCCACCCCCCCCCCCCCCCACCCCCCCCCCCCCCCACCCCCCCCCCCCCCCACCCCCCCCCCCCCCCACCCCCCCCCCCCCCCACCCCCCCCCCCCCCCACCCCCCCCCCCCCCCACCCCCCCCCCCCCCCACCCCCCCCCCCCCCCACCCCCCCCCCCCCCCACCCCCCCCCCCCCCCACCCCCCCCCCCCCCCACCCCCCCCCCCCCCCACCCCCCCCCCCCCCCACCCCCCCCCCCCCCCACCCCCCCCCCCCCCCACCCCCCCCCCCCCCCACCCCCCCCCCCCCCCACCCCCCCCCCCCCCCACCCCCCCCCCCCCCCACCCCCCCCCCCCCCCACCCCCCCCCCCCCCCACCCCCCCCCCCCCCCACCCCCCCCCCCCCCCACCCCCCCCCCCCCCCACCCCCCCCCCCCCCCACCCCCCCCCCCCCCCACCCCCCCCCCCCCCCACCCCCCCCCCCCCCCACCCCCCCCCCCCCCCACCCCCCCCCCCCCCCACCCCCCCCCCCCCCCACCCCCCCCCCCCCCCACCCCCCCCCCCCCCCACCCCCCCCCCCCCCCACCCCCCCCCCCCCCCACCCCCCCCCCCCCCCACCCCCCCCCCCCCCCACCCCCCCCCCCCCCCACCCCCCCCCCCCCCCACCCCCCCCCCCCCCCACCCCCCCCCCCCCCCACCCCCCCCCCCCCCCACCCCCCCCCCCCCCCACCCCCCCCCCCCCCCACCCCCCCCCCCCCCCACCCCCCCCCCCCCCCACCCCCCCCCCCCCCCACCCCCCCCCCCCCCCACCCCCCCCCCCCCCCACCCCCCCCCCCCCCCACCCCCCCCCCCCCCCACCCCCCCCCCCCCCCACCCCCCCCCCCCCCCACCCCCCCCCCCCCCCACCCCCCCCCCCCCCCACCCCCCCCCCCCCCCACCCCCCCCCCCCCCCACCCCCCCCCCCCCCCACCCCCCCCCCCCCCCACCCCCCCCCCCCCCCACCCCCCCCCCCCCCCACCCCCCCCCCCCCCCACCCCCCCCCCCCCCCACCCCCCCCCCCCCCCACCCCCCCCCCCCCCCACCCCCCCCCCCCCCCACCCCCCCCCCCCCCCACCCCCCCCCCCCCCCACCCCCCCCCCCCCCCACCCCCCCCCCCCCCCACCCCCCCCCCCCCCCACCCCCCCCCCCCCCCACCCCCCCCCCCCCCCACCCCCCCCCCCCCCCACCCCCCCCCCCCCCCACCCCCCCCCCCCCCCACCCCCCCCCCCCCCCACCCCCCCCCCCCCCCACCCCCCCCCCCCCCCACCCCCCCCCCCCCCCACCCCCCCCCCCCCCCACCCCCCCCCCCCCCCACCCCCCCCCCCCCCCACCCCCCCCCCCCCCCACCCCCCCCCCCCCCCACCCCCCCCCCCCCCCACCCCCCCCCCCCCCCACCCCCCCCCCCCCCCACCCCCCCCCCCCCCCACCCCCCCCCCCCCCCACCCCCCCCCCCCCCCACCCCCCCCCCCCCCCACCCCCCCCCCCCCCCACCCCCCCCCCCCCCCACCCCCCCCCCCCCCCACCCCCCCCCCCCCCCACCCCCCCCCCCCCCCACCCCCCCCCCCCCCCACCCCCCCCCCCCCCCACCCCCCCCCCCCCCCACCCCCCCCCCCCCCCACCCCCCCCCCCCCCCACCCCCCCCCCCCCCCACCCCCCCCCCCCCCCACCCCCCCCCCCCCCCACCCCCCCCCCCCCCCACCCCCCCCCCCCCCCACCCCCCCCCCCCCCCACCCCCCCCCCCCCCCACCCCCCCCCCCCCCCACCCCCCCCCCCCCCCACCCCCCCCCCCCCCCACCCCCCCCCCCCCCCACCCCCCCCCCCCCCCACCCCCCCCCCCCCCCACCCCCCCCCCCCCCCACCCCCCCCCCCCCCCACCCCCCCCCCCCCCCACCCCCCCCCCCCCCCACCCCCCCCCCCCCCCACCCCCCCCCCCCCCCACCCCCCCCCCCCCCCACCCCCCCCCCCCCCCACCCCCCCCCCCCCCCACCCCCCCCCCCCCCCACCCCCCCCCCCCCCCACCCCCCCCCCCCCCCACCCCCCCCCCCCCCCACCCCCCCCCCCCCCCACCCCCCCCCCCCCCCACCCCCCCCCCCCCCCACCCCCCCCCCCCCCCACCCCCCCCCCCCCCCACCCCCCCCCCCCCCCACCCCCCCCCCCCCCCACCCCCCCCCCCCCCCACCCCCCCCCCCCCCCACCCCCCCCCCCCCCCACCCCCCCCCCCCCCCACCCCCCCCCCCCCCCACCCCCCCCCCCCCCCACCCCCCCCCCCCCCCACCCCCCCCCCCCCCCACCCCCCCCCCCCCCCACCCCCCCCCCCCCCCACCCCCCCCCCCCCCCACCCCCCCCCCCCCCCACCCCCCCCCCCCCCCACCCCCCCCCCCCCCCACCCCCCCCCCCCCCCACCCCCCCCCCCCCCCACCCCCCCCCCCCCCCACCCCCCCCCCCCCCCACCCCCCCCCCCCCCCACCCCCCCCCCCCCCCACCCCCCCCCCCCCCCACCCCCCCCCCCCCCCACCCCCCCCCCCCCCCACCCCCCCCCCCCCCCACCCCCCCCCCCCCCCACCCCCCCCCCCCCCCACCCCCCCCCCCCCCCACCCCCCCCCCCCCCCACCCCCCCCCCCCCCCACCCCCCCCCCCCCCCACCCCCCCCCCCCCCCACCCCCCCCCCCCCCCACCCCCCCCCCCCCCCACCCCCCCCCCCCCCCACCCCCCCCCCCCCCCACCCCCCCCCCCCCCCACCCCCCCCCCCCCCCACCCCCCCCCCCCCCCACCCCCCCCCCCCCCCACCCCCCCCCCCCCCCACCCCCCCCCCCCCCCACCCCCCCCCCCCCCCACCCCCCCCCCCCCCCACCCCCCCCCCCCCCCACCCCCCCCCCCCCCCACCCCCCCCCCCCCCCACCCCCCCCCCCCCCCACCCCCCCCCCCCCCCACCCCCCCCCCCCCCCACCCCCCCCCCCCCCCACCCCCCCCCCCCCCCACCCCCCCCCCCCCCCACCCCCCCCCCCCCCCACCCCCCCCCCCCCCCACCCCCCCCCCCCCCCACCCCCCCCCCCCCCCACCCCCCCCCCCCCCCACCCCCCCCCCCCCCCACCCCCCCCCCCCCCCACCCCCCCCCCCCCCCACCCCCCCCCCCCCCCACCCCCCCCCCCCCCCACCCCCCCCCCCCCCCACCCCCCCCCCCCCCCACCCCCCCCCCCCCCCACCCCCCCCCCCCCCCACCCCCCCCCCCCCCCACCCCCCCCCCCCCCCACCCCCCCCCCCCCCCACCCCCCCCCCCCCCCACCCCCCCCCCCCCCCACCCCCCCCCCCCCCCACCCCCCCCCCCCCCCACCCCCCCCCCCCCCCACCCCCCCCCCCCCCCACCCCCCCCCCCCCCCACCCCCCCCCCCCCCCACCCCCCCCCCCCCCCACCCCCCCCCCCCCCCACCCCCCCCCCCCCCCACCCCCCCCCCCCCCCACCCCCCCCCCCCCCCACCCCCCCCCCCCCCCACCCCCCCCCCCCCCCACCCCCCCCCCCCCCCACCCCCCCCCCCCCCCACCCCCCCCCCCCCCCACCCCCCCCCCCCCCCACCCCCCCCCCCCCCCACCCCCCCCCCCCCCCACCCCCCCCCCCCCCCACCCCCCCCCCCCCCCACCCCCCCCCCCCCCCACCCCCCCCCCCCCCCACCCCCCCCCCCCCCCACCCCCCCCCCCCCCCACCCCCCCCCCCCCCCACCCCCCCCCCCCCCCACCCCCCCCCCCCCCCACCCCCCCCCCCCCCCACCCCCCCCCCCCCCCACCCCCCCCCCCCCCCACCCCCCCCCCCCCCCACCCCCCCCCCCCCCCACCCCCCCCCCCCCCCACCCCCCCCCCCCCCCACCCCCCCCCCCCCCCACCCCCCCCCCCCCCCACCCCCCCCCCCCCCCACCCCCCCCCCCCCCCACCCCCCCCCCCCCCCACCCCCCCCCCCCCCCACCCCCCCCCCCCCCCACCCCCCCCCCCCCCCACCCCCCCCCCCCCCCACCCCCCCCCCCCCCCACCCCCCCCCCCCCCCACCCCCCCCCCCCCCCACCCCCCCCCCCCCCCACCCCCCCCCCCCCCCACCCCCCCCCCCCCCCACCCCCCCCCCCCCCCACCCCCCCCCCCCCCCACCCCCCCCCCCCCCCACCCCCCCCCCCCCCCACCCCCCCCCCCCCCCACCCCCCCCCCCCCCCACCCCCCCCCCCCCCCACCCCCCCCCCCCCCCACCCCCCCCCCCCCCCACCCCCCCCCCCCCCCACCCCCCCCCCCCCCCACCCCCCCCCCCCCCCACCCCCCCCCCCCCCCACCCCCCCCCCCCCCCACCCCCCCCCCCCCCCACCCCCCCCCCCCCCCACCCCCCCCCCCCCCCACCCCCCCCCCCCCCCACCCCCCCCCCCCCCCACCCCCCCCCCCCCCCACCCCCCCCCCCCCCCACCCCCCCCCCCCCCCACCCCCCCCCCCCCCCACCCCCCCCCCCCCCCACCCCCCCCCCCCCCCACCCCCCCCCCCCCCCACCCCCCCCCCCCCCCACCCCCCCCCCCCCCCACCCCCCCCCCCCCCCACCCCCCCCCCCCCCCACCCCCCCCCCCCCCCACCCCCCCCCCCCCCCACCCCCCCCCCCCCCCACCCCCCCCCCCCCCCACCCCCCCCCCCCCCCACCCCCCCCCCCCCCCACCCCCCCCCCCCCCCACCCCCCCCCCCCCCCACCCCCCCCCCCCCCCACCCCCCCCCCCCCCCACCCCCCCCCCCCCCCACCCCCCCCCCCCCCCACCCCCCCCCCCCCCCACCCCCCCCCCCCCCCACCCCCCCCCCCCCCCACCCCCCCCCCCCCCCACCCCCCCCCCCCCCCACCCCCCCCCCCCCCCACCCCCCCCCCCCCCCACCCCCCCCCCCCCCCACCCCCCCCCCCCCCCACCCCCCCCCCCCCCCACCCCCCCCCCCCCCCACCCCCCCCCCCCCCCACCCCCCCCCCCCCCCACCCCCCCCCCCCCCCACCCCCCCCCCCCCCCACCCCCCCCCCCCCCCACCCCCCCCCCCCCCCACCCCCCCCCCCCCCCACCCCCCCCCCCCCCCACCCCCCCCCCCCCCCACCCCCCCCCCCCCCCACCCCCCCCCCCCCCCACCCCCCCCCCCCCCCACCCCCCCCCCCCCCCACCCCCCCCCCCCCCCACCCCCCCCCCCCCCCACCCCCCCCCCCCCCCACCCCCCCCCCCCCCCACCCCCCCCCCCCCCCACCCCCCCCCCCCCCCACCCCCCCCCCCCCCCACCCCCCCCCCCCCCCACCCCCCCCCCCCCCCACCCCCCCCCCCCCCCACCCCCCCCCCCCCCCACCCCCCCCCCCCCCCACCCCCCCCCCCCCCCACCCCCCCCCCCCCCCACCCCCCCCCCCCCCCACCCCCCCCCCCCCCCACCCCCCCCCCCCCCCACCCCCCCCCCCCCCCACCCCCCCCCCCCCCCACCCCCCCCCCCCCCCACCCCCCCCCCCCCCCACCCCCCCCCCCCCCCACCCCCCCCCCCCCCCACCCCCCCCCCCCCCCACCCCCCCCCCCCCCCACCCCCCCCCCCCCCCACCCCCCCCCCCCCCCACCCCCCCCCCCCCCCACCCCCCCCCCCCCCCACCCCCCCCCCCCCCCACCCCCCCCCCCCCCCACCCCCCCCCCCCCCCACCCCCCCCCCCCCCCACCCCCCCCCCCCCCCACCCCCCCCCCCCCCCACCCCCCCCCCCCCCCACCCCCCCCCCCCCCCACCCCCCCCCCCCCCCACCCCCCCCCCCCCCCACCCCCCCCCCCCCCCACCCCCCCCCCCCCCCACCCCCCCCCCCCCCCACCCCCCCCCCCCCCCACCCCCCCCCCCCCCCACCCCCCCCCCCCCCCACCCCCCCCCCCCCCCACCCCCCCCCCCCCCCACCCCCCCCCCCCCCCACCCCCCCCCCCCCCCACCCCCCCCCCCCCCCACCCCCCCCCCCCCCCACCCCCCCCCCCCCCCACCCCCCCCCCCCCCCACCCCCCCCCCCCCCCACCCCCCCCCCCCCCCACCCCCCCCCCCCCCCACCCCCCCCCCCCCCCACCCCCCCCCCCCCCCACCCCCCCCCCCCCCCACCCCCCCCCCCCCCCACCCCCCCCCCCCCCCACCCCCCCCCCCCCCCACCCCCCCCCCCCCCCACCCCCCCCCCCCCCCACCCCCCCCCCCCCCCACCCCCCCCCCCCCCCACCCCCCCCCCCCCCCACCCCCCCCCCCCCCCACCCCCCCCCCCCCCCACCCCCCCCCCCCCCCACCCCCCCCCCCCCCCACCCCCCCCCCCCCCCACCCCCCCCCCCCCCCACCCCCCCCCCCCCCCACCCCCCCCCCCCCCCACCCCCCCCCCCCCCCACCCCCCCCCCCCCCCACCCCCCCCCCCCCCCACCCCCCCCCCCCCCCACCCCCCCCCCCCCCCACCCCCCCCCCCCCCCACCCCCCCCCCCCCCCACCCCCCCCCCCCCCCACCCCCCCCCCCCCCCACCCCCCCCCCCCCCCACCCCCCCCCCCCCCCACCCCCCCCCCCCCCCACCCCCCCCCCCCCCCACCCCCCCCCCCCCCCACCCCCCCCCCCCCCCACCCCCCCCCCCCCCCACCCCCCCCCCCCCCCACCCCCCCCCCCCCCCACCCCCCCCCCCCCCCACCCCCCCCCCCCCCCACCCCCCCCCCCCCCCACCCCCCCCCCCCCCCACCCCCCCCCCCCCCCACCCCCCCCCCCCCCCACCCCCCCCCCCCCCCACCCCCCCCCCCCCCCACCCCCCCCCCCCCCCACCCCCCCCCCCCCCCACCCCCCCCCCCCCCCACCCCCCCCCCCCCCCACCCCCCCCCCCCCCCACCCCCCCCCCCCCCCACCCCCCCCCCCCCCCACCCCCCCCCCCCCCCACCCCCCCCCCCCCCCACCCCCCCCCCCCCCCACCCCCCCCCCCCCCCACCCCCCCCCCCCCCCACCCCCCCCCCCCCCCACCCCCCCCCCCCCCCACCCCCCCCCCCCCCCACCCCCCCCCCCCCCCACCCCCCCCCCCCCCCACCCCCCCCCCCCCCCACCCCCCCCCCCCCCCACCCCCCCCCCCCCCCACCCCCCCCCCCCCCCACCCCCCCCCCCCCCCACCCCCCCCCCCCCCCACCCCCCCCCCCCCCCACCCCCCCCCCCCCCCACCCCCCCCCCCCCCCACCCCCCCCCCCCCCCACCCCCCCCCCCCCCCACCCCCCCCCCCCCCCACCCCCCCCCCCCCCCACCCCCCCCCCCCCCCACCCCCCCCCCCCCCCACCCCCCCCCCCCCCCACCCCCCCCCCCCCCCACCCCCCCCCCCCCCCACCCCCCCCCCCCCCCACCCCCCCCCCCCCCCACCCCCCCCCCCCCCCACCCCCCCCCCCCCCCACCCCCCCCCCCCCCCACCCCCCCCCCCCCCCACCCCCCCCCCCCCCCACCCCCCCCCCCCCCCACCCCCCCCCCCCCCCACCCCCCCCCCCCCCCACCCCCCCCCCCCCCCACCCCCCCCCCCCCCCACCCCCCCCCCCCCCCACCCCCCCCCCCCCCCACCCCCCCCCCCCCCCACCCCCCCCCCCCCCCACCCCCCCCCCCCCCCACCCCCCCCCCCCCCCACCCCCCCCCCCCCCCACCCCCCCCCCCCCCCACCCCCCCCCCCCCCCACCCCCCCCCCCCCCCACCCCCCCCCCCCCCCACCCCCCCCCCCCCCCACCCCCCCCCCCCCCCACCCCCCCCCCCCCCCACCCCCCCCCCCCCCCACCCCCCCCCCCCCCCACCCCCCCCCCCCCCCACCCCCCCCCCCCCCCACCCCCCCCCCCCCCCACCCCCCCCCCCCCCCACCCCCCCCCCCCCCCACCCCCCCCCCCCCCCACCCCCCCCCCCCCCCACCCCCCCCCCCCCCCACCCCCCCCCCCCCCCACCCCCCCCCCCCCCCACCCCCCCCCCCCCCCACCCCCCCCCCCCCCCACCCCCCCCCCCCCCCACCCCCCCCCCCCCCCACCCCCCCCCCCCCCCACCCCCCCCCCCCCCCACCCCCCCCCCCCCCCACCCCCCCCCCCCCCCACCCCCCCCCCCCCCCACCCCCCCCCCCCCCCACCCCCCCCCCCCCCCACCCCCCCCCCCCCCCACCCCCCCCCCCCCCCACCCCCCCCCCCCCCCACCCCCCCCCCCCCCCACCCCCCCCCCCCCCCACCCCCCCCCCCCCCCACCCCCCCCCCCCCCCACCCCCCCCCCCCCCCACCCCCCCCCCCCCCCACCCCCCCCCCCCCCCACCCCCCCCCCCCCCCACCCCCCCCCCCCCCCACCCCCCCCCCCCCCCACCCCCCCCCCCCCCCACCCCCCCCCCCCCCCACCCCCCCCCCCCCCCACCCCCCCCCCCCCCCACCCCCCCCCCCCCCCACCCCCCCCCCCCCCCACCCCCCCCCCCCCCCACCCCCCCCCCCCCCCACCCCCCCCCCCCCCCACCCCCCCCCCCCCCCACCCCCCCCCCCCCCCACCCCCCCCCCCCCCCACCCCCCCCCCCCCCCACCCCCCCCCCCCCCCACCCCCCCCCCCCCCCACCCCCCCCCCCCCCCACCCCCCCCCCCCCCCACCCCCCCCCCCCCCCACCCCCCCCCCCCCCCACCCCCCCCCCCCCCCACCCCCCCCCCCCCCCACCCCCCCCCCCCCCCACCCCCCCCCCCCCCCACCCCCCCCCCCCCCCACCCCCCCCCCCCCCCACCCCCCCCCCCCCCCACCCCCCCCCCCCCCCACCCCCCCCCCCCCCCACCCCCCCCCCCCCCCACCCCCCCCCCCCCCCACCCCCCCCCCCCCCCACCCCCCCCCCCCCCCACCCCCCCCCCCCCCCACCCCCCCCCCCCCCCACCCCCCCCCCCCCCCACCCCCCCCCCCCCCCACCCCCCCCCCCCCCCACCCCCCCCCCCCCCCACCCCCCCCCCCCCCCACCCCCCCCCCCCCCCACCCCCCCCCCCCCCCACCCCCCCCCCCCCCCACCCCCCCCCCCCCCCACCCCCCCCCCCCCCCACCCCCCCCCCCCCCCACCCCCCCCCCCCCCCACCCCCCCCCCCCCCCACCCCCCCCCCCCCCCACCCCCCCCCCCCCCCACCCCCCCCCCCCCCCACCCCCCCCCCCCCCCACCCCCCCCCCCCCCCACCCCCCCCCCCCCCCACCCCCCCCCCCCCCCACCCCCCCCCCCCCCCACCCCCCCCCCCCCCCACCCCCCCCCCCCCCCACCCCCCCCCCCCCCCACCCCCCCCCCCCCCCACCCCCCCCCCCCCCCACCCCCCCCCCCCCCCACCCCCCCCCCCCCCCACCCCCCCCCCCCCCCACCCCCCCCCCCCCCCACCCCCCCCCCCCCCCACCCCCCCCCCCCCCCACCCCCCCCCCCCCCCACCCCCCCCCCCCCCCACCCCCCCCCCCCCCCACCCCCCCCCCCCCCCACCCCCCCCCCCCCCCACCCCCCCCCCCCCCCACCCCCCCCCCCCCCCACCCCCCCCCCCCCCCACCCCCCCCCCCCCCCACCCCCCCCCCCCCCCACCCCCCCCCCCCCCCACCCCCCCCCCCCCCCACCCCCCCCCCCCCCCACCCCCCCCCCCCCCCACCCCCCCCCCCCCCCACCCCCCCCCCCCCCCACCCCCCCCCCCCCCCACCCCCCCCCCCCCCCACCCCCCCCCCCCCCCACCCCCCCCCCCCCCCACCCCCCCCCCCCCCCACCCCCCCCCCCCCCCACCCCCCCCCCCCCCCACCCCCCCCCCCCCCCACCCCCCCCCCCCCCCACCCCCCCCCCCCCCCACCCCCCCCCCCCCCCACCCCCCCCCCCCCCCACCCCCCCCCCCCCCCACCCCCCCCCCCCCCCACCCCCCCCCCCCCCCACCCCCCCCCCCCCCCACCCCCCCCCCCCCCCACCCCCCCCCCCCCCCACCCCCCCCCCCCCCCACCCCCCCCCCCCCCCACCCCCCCCCCCCCCCACCCCCCCCCCCCCCCACCCCCCCCCCCCCCCACCCCCCCCCCCCCCCACCCCCCCCCCCCCCCACCCCCCCCCCCCCCCACCCCCCCCCCCCCCCACCCCCCCCCCCCCCCACCCCCCCCCCCCCCCACCCCCCCCCCCCCCCACCCCCCCCCCCCCCCACCCCCCCCCCCCCCCACCCCCCCCCCCCCCCACCCCCCCCCCCCCCCACCCCCCCCCCCCCCCACCCCCCCCCCCCCCCACCCCCCCCCCCCCCCACCCCCCCCCCCCCCCACCCCCCCCCCCCCCCACCCCCCCCCCCCCCCACCCCCCCCCCCCCCCACCCCCCCCCCCCCCCACCCCCCCCCCCCCCCACCCCCCCCCCCCCCCACCCCCCCCCCCCCCCACCCCCCCCCCCCCCCACCCCCCCCCCCCCCCACCCCCCCCCCCCCCCACCCCCCCCCCCCCCCACCCCCCCCCCCCCCCACCCCCCCCCCCCCCCACCCCCCCCCCCCCCCACCCCCCCCCCCCCCCACCCCCCCCCCCCCCCACCCCCCCCCCCCCCCACCCCCCCCCCCCCCCACCCCCCCCCCCCCCCACCCCCCCCCCCCCCCACCCCCCCCCCCCCCCACCCCCCCCCCCCCCCACCCCCCCCCCCCCCCACCCCCCCCCCCCCCCACCCCCCCCCCCCCCCACCCCCCCCCCCCCCCACCCCCCCCCCCCCCCACCCCCCCCCCCCCCCACCCCCCCCCCCCCCCACCCCCCCCCCCCCCCACCCCCCCCCCCCCCCACCCCCCCCCCCCCCCACCCCCCCCCCCCCCCACCCCCCCCCCCCCCCACCCCCCCCCCCCCCCACCCCCCCCCCCCCCCACCCCCCCCCCCCCCCACCCCCCCCCCCCCCCACCCCCCCCCCCCCCCACCCCCCCCCCCCCCCACCCCCCCCCCCCCCCACCCCCCCCCCCCCCCACCCCCCCCCCCCCCCACCCCCCCCCCCCCCCACCCCCCCCCCCCCCCACCCCCCCCCCCCCCCACCCCCCCCCCCCCCCACCCCCCCCCCCCCCCACCCCCCCCCCCCCCCACCCCCCCCCCCCCCCACCCCCCCCCCCCCCCACCCCCCCCCCCCCCCACCCCCCCCCCCCCCCACCCCCCCCCCCCCCCACCCCCCCCCCCCCCCACCCCCCCCCCCCCCCACCCCCCCCCCCCCCCACCCCCCCCCCCCCCCACCCCCCCCCCCCCCCACCCCCCCCCCCCCCCACCCCCCCCCCCCCCCACCCCCCCCCCCCCCCACCCCCCCCCCCCCCCACCCCCCCCCCCCCCCACCCCCCCCCCCCCCCACCCCCCCCCCCCCCCACCCCCCCCCCCCCCCACCCCCCCCCCCCCCCACCCCCCCCCCCCCCCACCCCCCCCCCCCCCCACCCCCCCCCCCCCCCACCCCCCCCCCCCCCCACCCCCCCCCCCCCCCACCCCCCCCCCCCCCCACCCCCCCCCCCCCCCACCCCCCCCCCCCCCCACCCCCCCCCCCCCCCACCCCCCCCCCCCCCCACCCCCCCCCCCCCCCACCCCCCCCCCCCCCCACCCCCCCCCCCCCCCACCCCCCCCCCCCCCCACCCCCCCCCCCCCCCACCCCCCCCCCCCCCCACCCCCCCCCCCCCCCACCCCCCCCCCCCCCCACCCCCCCCCCCCCCCACCCCCCCCCCCCCCCACCCCCCCCCCCCCCCACCCCCCCCCCCCCCCACCCCCCCCCCCCCCCACCCCCCCCCCCCCCCACCCCCCCCCCCCCCCACCCCCCCCCCCCCCCACCCCCCCCCCCCCCCACCCCCCCCCCCCCCCACCCCCCCCCCCCCCCACCCCCCCCCCCCCCCACCCCCCCCCCCCCCCACCCCCCCCCCCCCCCACCCCCCCCCCCCCCCACCCCCCCCCCCCCCCACCCCCCCCCCCCCCCACCCCCCCCCCCCCCCACCCCCCCCCCCCCCCACCCCCCCCCCCCCCCACCCCCCCCCCCCCCCACCCCCCCCCCCCCCCACCCCCCCCCCCCCCCACCCCCCCCCCCCCCCACCCCCCCCCCCCCCCACCCCCCCCCCCCCCCACCCCCCCCCCCCCCCACCCCCCCCCCCCCCCACCCCCCCCCCCCCCCACCCCCCCCCCCCCCCACCCCCCCCCCCCCCCACCCCCCCCCCCCCCCACCCCCCCCCCCCCCCACCCCCCCCCCCCCCCACCCCCCCCCCCCCCCACCCCCCCCCCCCCCCACCCCCCCCCCCCCCCACCCCCCCCCCCCCCCACCCCCCCCCCCCCCCACCCCCCCCCCCCCCCACCCCCCCCCCCCCCCACCCCCCCCCCCCCCCACCCCCCCCCCCCCCCACCCCCCCCCCCCCCCACCCCCCCCCCCCCCCACCCCCCCCCCCCCCCACCCCCCCCCCCCCCCACCCCCCCCCCCCCCCACCCCCCCCCCCCCCCACCCCCCCCCCCCCCCACCCCCCCCCCCCCCCACCCCCCCCCCCCCCCACCCCCCCCCCCCCCCACCCCCCCCCCCCCCCACCCCCCCCCCCCCCCACCCCCCCCCCCCCCCACCCCCCCCCCCCCCCACCCCCCCCCCCCCCCACCCCCCCCCCCCCCCACCCCCCCCCCCCCCCACCCCCCCCCCCCCCCACCCCCCCCCCCCCCCACCCCCCCCCCCCCCCACCCCCCCCCCCCCCCACCCCCCCCCCCCCCCACCCCCCCCCCCCCCCACCCCCCCCCCCCCCCACCCCCCCCCCCCCCCACCCCCCCCCCCCCCCACCCCCCCCCCCCCCCACCCCCCCCCCCCCCCACCCCCCCCCCCCCCCACCCCCCCCCCCCCCCACCCCCCCCCCCCCCCACCCCCCCCCCCCCCCACCCCCCCCCCCCCCCACCCCCCCCCCCCCCCACCCCCCCCCCCCCCCACCCCCCCCCCCCCCCACCCCCCCCCCCCCCCACCCCCCCCCCCCCCCACCCCCCCCCCCCCCCACCCCCCCCCCCCCCCACCCCCCCCCCCCCCCACCCCCCCCCCCCCCCACCCCCCCCCCCCCCCACCCCCCCCCCCCCCCACCCCCCCCCCCCCCCACCCCCCCCCCCCCCCACCCCCCCCCCCCCCCACCCCCCCCCCCCCCCACCCCCCCCCCCCCCCACCCCCCCCCCCCCCCACCCCCCCCCCCCCCCACCCCCCCCCCCCCCCACCCCCCCCCCCCCCCACCCCCCCCCCCCCCCACCCCCCCCCCCCCCCACCCCCCCCCCCCCCCACCCCCCCCCCCCCCCACCCCCCCCCCCCCCCACCCCCCCCCCCCCCCACCCCCCCCCCCCCCCACCCCCCCCCCCCCCCACCCCCCCCCCCCCCCACCCCCCCCCCCCCCCACCCCCCCCCCCCCCCACCCCCCCCCCCCCCCACCCCCCCCCCCCCCCACCCCCCCCCCCCCCCACCCCCCCCCCCCCCCACCCCCCCCCCCCCCCACCCCCCCCCCCCCCCACCCCCCCCCCCCCCCACCCCCCCCCCCCCCCACCCCCCCCCCCCCCCACCCCCCCCCCCCCCCACCCCCCCCCCCCCCCACCCCCCCCCCCCCCCACCCCCCCCCCCCCCCACCCCCCCCCCCCCCCACCCCCCCCCCCCCCCACCCCCCCCCCCCCCCACCCCCCCCCCCCCCCACCCCCCCCCCCCCCCACCCCCCCCCCCCCCCACCCCCCCCCCCCCCCACCCCCCCCCCCCCCCACCCCCCCCCCCCCCCACCCCCCCCCCCCCCCACCCCCCCCCCCCCCCACCCCCCCCCCCCCCCACCCCCCCCCCCCCCCACCCCCCCCCCCCCCCACCCCCCCCCCCCCCCACCCCCCCCCCCCCCCACCCCCCCCCCCCCCCACCCCCCCCCCCCCCCACCCCCCCCCCCCCCCACCCCCCCCCCCCCCCACCCCCCCCCCCCCCCACCCCCCCCCCCCCCCACCCCCCCCCCCCCCCACCCCCCCCCCCCCCCACCCCCCCCCCCCCCCACCCCCCCCCCCCCCCACCCCCCCCCCCCCCCACCCCCCCCCCCCCCCACCCCCCCCCCCCCCCACCCCCCCCCCCCCCCACCCCCCCCCCCCCCCACCCCCCCCCCCCCCCACCCCCCCCCCCCCCCACCCCCCCCCCCCCCCACCCCCCCCCCCCCCCACCCCCCCCCCCCCCCACCCCCCCCCCCCCCCACCCCCCCCCCCCCCCACCCCCCCCCCCCCCCACCCCCCCCCCCCCCCACCCCCCCCCCCCCCCACCCCCCCCCCCCCCCACCCCCCCCCCCCCCCACCCCCCCCCCCCCCCACCCCCCCCCCCCCCCACCCCCCCCCCCCCCCACCCCCCCCCCCCCCCACCCCCCCCCCCCCCCACCCCCCCCCCCCCCCACCCCCCCCCCCCCCCACCCCCCCCCCCCCCCACCCCCCCCCCCCCCCACCCCCCCCCCCCCCCACCCCCCCCCCCCCCCACCCCCCCCCCCCCCCACCCCCCCCCCCCCCCACCCCCCCCCCCCCCCACCCCCCCCCCCCCCCACCCCCCCCCCCCCCCACCCCCCCCCCCCCCCACCCCCCCCCCCCCCCACCCCCCCCCCCCCCCACCCCCCCCCCCCCCCACCCCCCCCCCCCCCCACCCCCCCCCCCCCCCACCCCCCCCCCCCCCCACCCCCCCCCCCCCCCACCCCCCCCCCCCCCCACCCCCCCCCCCCCCCACCCCCCCCCCCCCCCACCCCCCCCCCCCCCCACCCCCCCCCCCCCCCACCCCCCCCCCCCCCCACCCCCCCCCCCCCCCACCCCCCCCCCCCCCCACCCCCCCCCCCCCCCACCCCCCCCCCCCCCCACCCCCCCCCCCCCCCACCCCCCCCCCCCCCCACCCCCCCCCCCCCCCACCCCCCCCCCCCCCCACCCCCCCCCCCCCCCACCCCCCCCCCCCCCCACCCCCCCCCCCCCCCACCCCCCCCCCCCCCCACCCCCCCCCCCCCCCACCCCCCCCCCCCCCCACCCCCCCCCCCCCCCACCCCCCCCCCCCCCCACCCCCCCCCCCCCCCACCCCCCCCCCCCCCCACCCCCCCCCCCCCCCACCCCCCCCCCCCCCCACCCCCCCCCCCCCCCACCCCCCCCCCCCCCCACCCCCCCCCCCCCCCACCCCCCCCCCCCCCCACCCCCCCCCCCCCCCACCCCCCCCCCCCCCCACCCCCCCCCCCCCCCACCCCCCCCCCCCCCCACCCCCCCCCCCCCCCACCCCCCCCCCCCCCCACCCCCCCCCCCCCCCACCCCCCCCCCCCCCCACCCCCCCCCCCCCCCACCCCCCCCCCCCCCCACCCCCCCCCCCCCCCACCCCCCCCCCCCCCCACCCCCCCCCCCCCCCACCCCCCCCCCCCCCCACCCCCCCCCCCCCCCACCCCCCCCCCCCCCCACCCCCCCCCCCCCCCACCCCCCCCCCCCCCCACCCCCCCCCCCCCCCACCCCCCCCCCCCCCCACCCCCCCCCCCCCCCACCCCCCCCCCCCCCCACCCCCCCCCCCCCCCACCCCCCCCCCCCCCCACCCCCCCCCCCCCCCACCCCCCCCCCCCCCCACCCCCCCCCCCCCCCACCCCCCCCCCCCCCCACCCCCCCCCCCCCCCACCCCCCCCCCCCCCCACCCCCCCCCCCCCCCACCCCCCCCCCCCCCCACCCCCCCCCCCCCCCACCCCCCCCCCCCCCCACCCCCCCCCCCCCCCACCCCCCCCCCCCCCCACCCCCCCCCCCCCCCACCCCCCCCCCCCCCCACCCCCCCCCCCCCCCACCCCCCCCCCCCCCCACCCCCCCCCCCCCCCACCCCCCCCCCCCCCCACCCCCCCCCCCCCCCACCCCCCCCCCCCCCCACCCCCCCCCCCCCCCACCCCCCCCCCCCCCCACCCCCCCCCCCCCCCACCCCCCCCCCCCCCCACCCCCCCCCCCCCCCACCCCCCCCCCCCCCCACCCCCCCCCCCCCCCACCCCCCCCCCCCCCCACCCCCCCCCCCCCCCACCCCCCCCCCCCCCCACCCCCCCCCCCCCCCACCCCCCCCCCCCCCCACCCCCCCACCCCCCCACCCCCCCCCCCCCCCACCAGTCTCGCCTCTTCCTTAGCGACGACCCTGCGGGGATGACTACAAGCTGGTGCCTGAAACCCGGGAATCCTCAAACCTCCACCCTGCTTACCGTCGCCTGGGAAAGGGCCGCGGTACCGACGTCCGCTGGATCGGCGCATCCAGGGACCCACCTCTCGGTACCGCCCGTCCGCTGGATCGGCGCATCCAGGGACTCGAGTTCTAGGACACTCTCTCTCGTCTGACAAACCAACGGTAAGTATGGGAGCTTGCAAAAGCAGGGCTTATGACAAGCACGTTAGCGAACTGAAAGCGCTAGCGAAATGCGGCAGGGTCTCCATAAAGAGAGGGGAGCTGCGCAAACTGGTTGAGGAGATTGAAGCTCAGTGTCCATGGTACCCCGAGGGGGGGACATTGAATCTTAAGGATTGGGAAAACATCGGGCGCACTCTTCGCACAGAGCCTCGCGCGCCGGTGTCACTGCTACTGACGTGGAGACAATGTTATGTCGCCATCAGCCTGCAGGTCTATGGCTCCCTTGCTATAGATCGCCCTCCTTTCGATCTTTCAACTTCAATTTCACCCCCGGAATTTTCTCTATCCACTAAATTGGACGCCTGTCCTCCTTCTGCCCCCCTTGCTCCTCCGCCTCCTTCCAATTCTCCCGCGGCTCGGCCGCCCCCTCCCCTTGCTCCGCCTTCATTTTCCGAAGCCACCGCACCTCCGTCAGCGCCACGTAATGGCGCGGGTTTCAAAACTCTCGCAGAACGTATTAGCCACGATCTGCAAAAGAAAGAAACCCTGACGGAAGACGATGCCGATATCCTCGCTTTGTGCCCCATCCATTTCACAGATACCGAGGGGGAGGATGGCATTGTTCGACGGGTTGTCGAGTACCGCCCCTTAAGCTATAATATCCTCACTGAGCTCCGCAAAGCAATGCGGGACGTAGGAATCACCAGCCCCTATGTGAGAGGCATGTTGGAAGCAGTCGCCAGGAACCACCTAATGGTTCCGGAGGACTGGAAAACCACCTTTCGCATGCTTTTAAACCCCGCACAGTATGTGATCTGGGAAAGCGAGTACCGCCAGCAGTGCATAAGCAGAGGAGCAGCCTCTGGCGGCGCCTACACCACCGCGCAGCTTTATGGCTGCGAAGCTTTCGCTAGCCCCAATGCACAAGTCACCCTGCCGGTGGCCACCCTTACGGTCGCCTCTGAATGCGCCTACAAGGCGTTTTTGAAAGTCCCCAATACCGGACAGCCAACCCAAAGTTTTTCTAGCACCCGGCAGAAGCCTCAAGAGCCCTATGCTGAGTTTGTGAACAGGCTCCAGGAGGCCCTCAAGAGGCAGGTTGACAACGAGGAGGCCCAGGGCGAACTCCTTAAGCGCCTTGCCAAGGAGAACGCCTCCGCTGAGTGCCGCAAAGCGGTCACAGGCCTAGGAAGGAACCCCGAGCTGGCCGACATGCTCAAAGCTTGCCAGGATATCGGGTCTTTCGCCCATCAAGCCAGCCTTCTAGCCGCCGCCCTCTCCGCTGCCATGAGACAGCCCCGAGACGAGTGTCTCAATTGCGGCAAGCCAGGACATTTCCGGAGGAATTGTAGGCTGCCCGGCGGGGGGGCCTACAACCCTGACGGAGGAGGGTCTCTCCCCAGAGGGCGAAGACCCCCAGGAAAGTCTAAGACCGGGCGCTCCCAATGCCCGCTGGGGAGGCCCGCGCCCGGGCATCTCCCCAGCCCGGAACCAAGATCCGCACCTCAAACCCTTCCCCCGGAGCTCCCCCATGAGAACTTCGCTGCCCCAGCTCAGTATAGTGATCCCATCCCCACGGGGACCATTGGGCTGGTCTTGCCAGCTTGCTCCCCCCCTACGTCTATACTTCCTGCTCTGCTAACCCCTTCTACTTCCAAAGTCACCATGCCTCCGCCAGTGCCCCAGAGTGGCACGCATTTCAAAATCTCTGCAGAGTCCACAGTCACTGAATTGCAACAGAAAGAAATGCTGACGGAAGAGGACTGCCGTTTTGAACCCTCCTCAGAATGCCCCATAGCCAATCTACAGGACAATGAGGCATGGAAAGGGGAAGATGCTCGCACAATGGCCTTAAGCCAAAAGTCCTTCATGAAGAAGAAGCCCCCTTGGCCCTCTCCAGCTGTAAGGTTCAAACCAGATCTCATAGCCTCTGAGCCTGTGCAAAGCCCTAAGCTCAAAGCTCCCAGTGGCAGCAAAATCGTCAGTACCTCAGAGAGAGCAAGATCTCAAATCAGAGTTGCAATCCTCCTCGTTACTTTATATGTGCTCTGTATGCCTATGTATGTTCTGTATGTCTTGCCCCCTTTCAAGAGACCCCTAAAGTTCTCCCCTCATAAGAGGGATTTTTCCATTGCTTCTAAGCTATGCTCTTGTGCTTCAATTAAAGTTTTTCTCCTTCTGATTATGTGTGCCAATGCCTTGAAAGGCTTCGCCCATTACAGCATCCGCCTTAAACGGGACACAGCTCGTGCGTGCTCCCTAGGATACCGATGGGACCTGCTTCAAGCCGCCTCCATCTTAGTTTAAACCTTCAAAACTCTTCTTCAAACCTCTCCTTGAGAACCTTTTCCTTCGTCCATCTGAGCCTACACTGCCACATTGGCGTGGCGCCAGAATTATTTTCATGCTCCCACATTTTCTGCTGAGCGCCCCCCTGGCTAGTCACAGTGCCGGGGGGGTCTCCCAGCCACACCTATCTTACACAGCCTCCGCTGTGAAGGTAGGAAGCAAGCTCAAACCGGCCAAAGTCCCCTTACAGGAGGGGAAGGTAGAGCTGACTTCCAACCCCCGCCTTCTTTTCTGCACACCCTCCTTCTCTCTAATGGGCTGACGCACCCCACCTCTAGATCTAGGATCTGATAAAGGGTTTTTGCAAACCCCTCTCAATTTGCTCGTGTGATCAAACCTCAAGCCCAGGAACTGTTTTCTTTGCATATTTCTCTAAATCTTTCCTATGGATTGCTATATTACGATATGACTATAATTGTGAATTGTTTAAGTTGCTTTGCAAAAAACCCACACTTTAGACGGTGATTGGGATTGTTTTACAAACAAACACCCGACCTGGATGTGACCTCTCCCTTCTCCTAAGCCTTCGGGCAATTCCCTGCCTTGTGTCTCTTAACGCCTTGAATGTTGCAAGTGATCGTTGTCGGAATGGGCCAACTGCGCCTAAGGAAAGCTTGGCCAAAACAAACGAAAGAAAGGGGAGTAGTCCCCCCCCCCTATCGACCCAATCAAGGTCTCATCCAGCAGACCATATCCAAAGTATCGTTCTCTATCAATCATTCAAAAAATTGCTCGCCCCCCCCCCCCACTCAGGGCTCAGGTCCTCTATTGTCATCTACTAACCCAGCCAGCGCACAAACCCCCTGGGGGAAAAGCGTTGCTTGTTTTTCTCTTCCATACAGGAGTCCAGCTCGCCATGCCAGGCCAGCCCCATCCCGGAGATGGAGCGGGCCTCCCTGGAGGATCCAACCCAGCCGCCCTGTTGAGAGGGCCCGATTGCCCCCCAGCCTGGGCCGAGATGGGAGGGATCTCTCTGGAGCCAGCACACCCATTCTTCCACGGAGATCGCAGCCCTCACTGGGGCCACCCCGGGGGGGAACGGCAGCCTGGGCCAGCTATGGCTCAGAGTTTGATACTGTGTGTCGCTGCCCCTCATCCACAGTCGCCATTCTCTCTCCCTCTCTGCCGCCCCCTGGCTGAAACTTGGAATTGCAGCCAGGAACATTCCTGATAGGTTAACCCTTGGAACACTCCGCTGTTTTCAGCCGCTTGAATATTGTTGGAACACGCCTTCTCTCACAACCTTGCTCGTGAGAATCACTGAACCTGCAATGCTAAAGACTATCAGTAGCTCTCCCTACGCTCTTGAGAAATCCATGGACTCTAACGCCATCGCTCTGTAGCTTTGGTAGTCAAACAGCAAGAGCCATGCATTGGACAATTATGCAACCACGGGTTGCCTTCCTTCCGTACATCATCCAGCCTATGTATCGTTTAGCCATGTTTTATTGTTTACTGTGAACCAACTATTGCTGAAGTTATTGCATGCCTTAATTTTAGAAGTTATGTTATTTGTTGTTGCTGCATTTCCGCCTGTCTGTCTGCCGGAACTCTCTGCTACCGCCTCACCATCGTTCTGCCTCAGGCTTCACCCCGGAAGCCCAAGCACAGCCGCCGCTCCGCCCTTCCCCTCGACCCCCCTTGCCGGAGCGACGCGGTGGCTCTAGCCAAGGCGGAGTGTGTTTCCCTCGCAACTTCCCTTGTGGGAGTCCCCGGACTTGTTTCCTGTAACACCAAGACTATTGGCCGGCTGGCCTGTGCCCTTGCGAAGTCCATCAACTCCACCTCCATTGCTCTGGATGCCCTGGCCTCCGAGCAGCAGGAACTTCGTCAAGCGACTTTAGATAATCGTGCCGCCATTGATTATTTGTTGTTATTGCATCACCAGGGTTGTGAGAATGTACATAATATGTGTTGCTTTAATCTCTCTGATAATTCCCAGTTGATTCATATGAAAGTACGTGAGTTGCAAGAAGTTGTATCCAATCTGAAATACGATGTATTGCCCCATTGGTGGTCAGCCCTCTGGAGCTGGCTGCCGGGAGGATGGTTGAGTGCTATCGTACAGCTCTGCATTGGTTTGATTGTATGCCTCATCGTCGGGTCTTGTTTTGTTCAATGTGTATCTAATATTGCCTGTAACGTGTGTAAGAAGCCCCTCGACTTTCCCCTGCCCCGCAACCAAGTTCTAATGTTGCACAAGCAGCTCGGTCAACTCGACCAAACAGCGGAGGAGACAAGCGTCCCCCTAAATCGCCCCTCAGCATTTCGGCCTCCCTTCTAAAATGTAAAAAAGGAGGAGATGTAGTAATGCACCGCTGACCCAGCAGCACCGTGGTCGAGCGCTGGAACACCTACGCTCCTACGGCCTTCTGGTCGCACCGCACCCCCACTCCTCATCCCCCTATGAGTCACGGGTCATGAACTGTCTGGCTCAGTCACCGGGCGCAGGGACAATGGTCTTGCCCCCAGGTGAGGATTAGGCTCAGACGCTTACGCTCCTCTCCGCACGTAGCCAGGTGAGATCATGCATCACATGATGATCTCCCGACCTCCCGCTCTCCCGGAACTCCCTCCGTTCCTCCCTTCTACACGCCCCCGATAGAATCACAATAAAAGGTGCCAGGAACCAGCACGCGAGAAGCTCGCTAGGAACACGGACCTCCGCGCTCCCGCTGCTGGCGATCTCCACCAGATGAAACCTCCGCGTCTCGCCTCTTCCTTAGCGACGACCCTGCGGGGATGACTACAGAACCTGTTTCCAAAAATGAATAAATAAGGTTCTGAGGTGGATCTAATACAATTCAGTTCATGAAACCATCCATGAACAAGATGAATGGATGGTGCTGCAAACCTAGATAACTGTAGCCTGGGACACTGGGAGGAGAAGGACAGTTGGATGGCAAATAGGCTTCCATTTAAAAGAACTGACTGGCCAGCCCAGTCAGGGAGAAAAAGGGAGAAGTGAGGAATTAACTGAAGTATATGCTAATGTCCTTTCATGTGTGCTACTCTGCCCATGTGGTGGGGGCCCAGAGGAGGAACTACCAGGGGGTGAGTGGGTGCGTATTGCACCAGGCGCATGCCTGGGGGGCAGAAAATTGCCCCTCATGCACCCCCTGCCCCTCATGGCTCCCCACCCCTCCCCGCCCCCCATACTTACCTTAGTTCAGCCTGAAAGTGCAGTCTGGATAAATGGCCTGTTCACTTGAGGCTGAAAATAACCTGATGAGAACTACACTTCCCAGAAGACGTGGTGAGCCCCAAGTTCCCACCAGGTCGTTTTCAGCCTCAAGAGGCCACTTTTTCCAGGCTGCACTTTCAGGCTGAATTAAGGTAAGGTGTGTGTGCGTGGGAGGGTGGGCGGAAAATGCAGAGTGTGCACCAGGCGCAGTATGGCCCAGCTACACCTCTGGGTGGGGCTATAATTTTTTAAAAACTCAGCAGCTCCATTCTGGTACTTCTTTAACTTCCCCATCAAACCATTTATCAAACTTCTTATTTCTTTAATAATTGCATTGTGAATGAGAACTTTTAAGCCAATGTTTCAATTTCAATCTAATGCAAATGTTTGCCTGTTTGAAAAGGATTTGTGAGCAACCACAAATACAACTAGACATTATTAACAAAGACGTGTTTGAAATTTATCATACTAAGTCCAGTATTAATGAAATATTATCAAGTCTACCCTCACATAAAATAAGTTAAGGGATTGCAGGGAAGTCAAACTCTGAACCTGTCCCATTGTAATCTGAAAAAACAATTATGAATGTGACTAATTACAGAATGAGATGTTAGCTAAAAGTTTTACTATCCTGTTTTTGGAATTCCATTTATTTATAAGGTTTTTATGCTACCCTTCCTTTATGGAATCCAAGGGGTATATGCCCCCCCCCCATTGTTATTCTCACAATTCTGATATAGATCAGGCTGAAAAAGAAGCGTTGGCCCAAGATTACTCAAATAAACTTGATGGTAAAGGTAAGCTGAGATGGTGTCATTTATCAGCTTATTATGTTGGTAGGATTTTAAAGGGTAAAGTTATCTATCGTCGGTATCTCTCATTATGTGATACCAGCATAACAAAAATTCTCTGTACTACTATGGGACAACTTTTCAAATTTTGTTCCTAAACTTTCACATACAGCTCAGTGTGGCGTCCAGTGTACTAAATCTCTACTAGAGTGTGGTGTGAGAGCTGCCTGTGTACAATGAGAAATAAAATGAATGAAATCATCAGAGTCCCCCATCAGCCTAAAACCCACATCCACATTGGGTAACTTCCTTTGAAGGTAAATCTGTGCATTAGCTGTCTATGGAGGATTTATCACTCTGGATAAAGATATGCAGAAAAATTAGTTGCCTGTGGGTGAGGCTGTATGTTGCAGCTCTGCATGAATCAGTTCTTTGGGCTTTCCTCTTTCTAGTTAGAGAGCATATTCAGAACAGCAGTTCATATAGATTCTTCTTAGGATGGGTAATTCTTAGTCTTTCACACCAAAAGTTAATCTTTTCAAATGTTAAAACTTGCTTCCAGGAAAAAAGATCAGACTTTGGAAATTATTGGACTTGAATGAAGTTTAGCAGCCACCTGCTGTTTTCAAGATTTCTAGTTCAAAGCCTGATATAGGCTGTTGTAAAGAACAAAAAGCAGTTATCTCTAAAGAACTAGTCTGGACTACATTACTACACCAAAATCATTTTTGTTTACTTATGAAGAGTTCACACAGGGGCAGAGTTATAAATGTATCCCAGCCTCAACATTATCAATTTATGAAAGAGATTGTGCTTAGAGGGGTCAACTGCCCGGTTATCTCTGTGAAACTGTAAGACCCAGATTTTCAGGATGTCAGCAGCAGTTCACTGAGTATAAGGACAAAAGAATCCACTGAATTTAAAGGCAAGGCACAGCAGGCTGTGTTTTTTTTAAAAAAAAATCCATGAAGATTTCTGAAAGCATTCACCCTGGTGGAAATATTTTATGTATGCATATGGTCTGTGGTATTGGGATCAGGACAAGTGAGGAACAAGGCAGTTATATAAAAACGCCATACAGAAATCTGTCTATTTTTATCATTTATTCTTGCTTCTAGTGGTGCCACTCATTTCAGAATGGGCAATGGAAGCAAGAGTCAGTCAGTCCTGCTATAGATCCAGGATGTAGAACAAAGATACAAAAATGTCTGATGCCTGATTACATGTAGTTTGAAATATACAGCTATCTCTAATCTAAATTTCTCTCTCTCTCTCTCTCTCTCTCTCTCTCTGTGCAACTGTAATGCATCTACAATAAAGCAATAATTAAAATTCATTTTTTTCCATAAGTGTGTTATAAAGAAAACACCACGAAGTAATTTCATCATTATAAAACCATTGTAAATGAAACACCACAGTTTCTAGAAAGTAGGACTTTTATAGGGCATATTTTTAGAATGCTGCTGTCCAACTTGCCTCTCAAGGGGCAGGATAAAAAATGATCAAATTACGTGAGCAGGGCACAGCAAGAACTGAAACAAAAGAGAGATTCTAGTTGCTCAAATACTCTCCCTCTATTTAAGCCTAGGAGGCTGTCACTTAACCCTTCACATCCAACCAGGCTCTGGAGATAAATGCTTCTGTATCCCTTGATTTATTTATCTGACTAGTAGAAATATTGGGAATACCAACATTTTTTAATCCAATACACCCTTACTACCTTTATCTGTCTTCCCCATTTATCTGTCCTCACCATTCACTACTATCTTCAGCTTTCCTCCCCGCACCCCGCCCCCCGTCAGCCTTTCCCTGGGAAAGCTCTGTGTGATTCCAGATACAGGGCAAGGCTAAGCACAGTTGCAGGGTCTGTATTCCTACCTTCCTAGGCTACCTTTTCTCATTCTCACCTAGCCACCAATCAACCAACCTCTACAGTTGAGAGATGGTCAACTGCTTGTCTTGGTTGAGCCGGCTCTCCTCCTGCACAAATTCTATCTCAGAGATCAAGATGATCAGGGGCCCCTCTTCTGCTCCACAAAATGCCGAAGAACTGTGAAGGTGGAATTCCAGTGAGTGCTGATTTTGCAGATTAGATGGTGCTCTGACATGCCTGTCAGGGCCTGCTTATCACACCTGATGGGTAGATTTCATACTGTGTGAGAAGTGACTTATGAAGATGCTGGCATTTCTGGGGGTGATGCTGGAAATCATGAGTCTTCGTTTCCAGCCTGGGACTCTCTGTATAACCCAGACCCAAGGCATCCTTAACAATGAAGTGAAGAAGATGGGTGATGTAGGCAACACAACGCAACACAACAGACACTTTGTGAGGTAGGTGGGGCTGAGAGAGTTCTGAAGAACTTTGACTAACCCAAGGTCACCCAGCAGGCTTCATGTATACGAGTGGGGAATCAAACCCAGTTATTCAGATTAGACTTTACCTGCTCTTAACCACTGCACCATGTTGTTTACAGTTAGGTGCCTTGGCCTGCCCCCCATAGCCCACTATCAAGCCCAAAGAAAAAATGTAAAGATAAAGAATGAAGAAAACTTTAAATCATTTTAAATGAACCAATTTGTGCACTAGTTGATGATCTAGTTGATGATCAATGATTTTCTCCAGTTGGCAAGTTCCAATGCAGTTCCAGTTATAGCAGACTTACTGGTGGCAGCAGGCCTCCAGAGGTTCAGAGCAGCAGTTGAAGCCAAGCTTAGCACTGCACACTTCAGAAACCTCTTCATGTATTGATGTGTAGCTGCAGGCAGAGCCTGCTTTTATGCTCTTTGTCCATACTCAGAAGAATCTGAAAGAAAACCAGCCATTAGACCACTCCTGTAATTGAGTCAAGATCATTGCTCCCCCTAATGTACAATCCTGTTAGCCATTCCCTCCTTCCCCTCTCCCTCCTGTTCCCTGGGAAATCTGCTAATGGGGAGAATAAGGTGACCAGATTTTTACCTTTTTAAGGTGGGATGCACGGGCACGCGGCCGCAGGAGTGCACTGCCTTCTGGGGTGCTCCTCGGTTTCCCGCCCTGTGACAGGGCGGGAAAAGGGGAGCACCCCAGAAGGCAGTGTGGCAGCCTTCCAAAAATCTGGACATTTAAAAAAAACCGCTGGACACGGGACAAATTGGTTAAAAGCGGGACTGTCCTGCCAAAAGCGGGACATCTGGTCCCACTAGGGGAGAACAAAGTTGTTGGACTCCATGGCTGTTTCCACACAGCAAGAGCAGCTGGGCTGCATTGGCATGCTCCATGCCAATGCAAGCCCCAGGGCCATTCATGCGAACGGCCCTGCTGGCTGCGCCGTTGGCGGAGCAGGCTCCGCATGGCCGCGCAGCCCCACAAATGGCTCCTTACCACCTCCTGGCTTCCATTGGTCTGTGGAGGCCAGGGGACACTCCCCCATGGCCAGAGTGATGACTACAGGGACAGAAACTAAGAGTTGTGTCCCCTGGCCTCCACAGAGCGACAGAAGCCAGGAGGAGGTAAGGAGGCATTTGGGGAAAATGTTGCTTTTGAAAAACCTCACTCCCCAAGTGAGGTTCAAAAACAGCGTTTTCATGCTGCTTGGACAGGAAATGTCACATTGCCTTCTCCCTCTTGCCCTGAAAACCAGTCAAAAAACTGGGAAACCACACAGGGTAGCCACAGAGCCCTTTATCTGAAGCTATTTGGCATTTCTGAATAATTCTGAATACATCTGAATTTTCCTGTTTTTAGCGGGGGGGGGGGGGGGATTGAAATAACTGGTTAGCATGAGGGATTTGGCTGAAAAAAAAATACTCAAAAAATACCAGTAAGGTATTTTTGAGTATTTTTTTTTCCTGCTCAGTTATATAGGATGCATATCCCTAAAGATTGTAGGGACTTTCAGGGAAATAGTTGGAGAAGGGAAAATTACATGTCCCCTCACACGTCTTTGTCAGTGCCCTGCATCCTTATTATATTGTATATTTTTATCCCATTCTGCCTCCAAGTTCATGGCAGCATACATTGTTCTCTCATCTCCTTCCTTTTACTTTCACAGCAACCTCATATTTGTCTAAAATAAAATAATTGAGAGAAAGTCATCTGGCAAGTCGGCATTTGAACTCAGATTTCTCTAAATTCAGTCCGAACACTGTAACTACTATGCCACATTGTAATAGAATGTGATATATTCTGAAAGCTGCTGGTCTGGCCCTCCACTAAGTTATTTTATATTAACACATGGGAATAACAGTGAGGTAACTGAAAAATAATCACAAGAATGGTGAATTGGTTCCTTATGCAGTTCTGACAAGGTTTCACAATATTGTGAATTCCCATTATTTACAAAAATTGCATGGAATGCTCCACACAAATGGTTTGAAGTCTCCTCTATTTAGAACATTTCCTTCATGAGAACTTGCTAGAGCAGATTGGAATGCTGGAAATTGATTAATGTTGAAGAAATCCATCAAGATATTCCATGTAGATTTTAAAATAGTTTAAATGTGGATGCTTCTCATATGACGAAGCTAATAATGTAGTAAATATTGCCATTTGTTGACCAATGCTGGGGCCAGTAAGTGAGTATTGCAAGTACAGCCAAGGGCTTCCTATTGTTATTTATATGATGACTTAAACAGGCCAGATTGCTATTTAAGGCAGGGTGTGTGCGTGGTGAGGGGAGGGGGAAGTCTCATATTTCTGAATATTCCTCAGGAGCAGCTGAACTTCCGGCTACTATTTATCAGGTGCAAAATAGGCTGCCCCAAGATCTTTATCCGGTTTTGCTGAACCCTGAAAAGCCATCTTCCCATTCCAGAAATTGATCACTCTTCCCAGCAAATTGTGGCACACACCTAGGCATGCAAATTCAATGGCTTGTAGCCATGATCTGCATGAAGCATTTTGCTGCAAGCTGCTATCATCCCCTGCACATGTTTTCCTACAGAATGGAGATGTCTTTTTCCAGGGGCTCACTTCTTCTTTCAACCTCAACTGCTTCACTCTCCTGGCTCAGTATGCCATTCCACTGGCAAAGCAGATGTTATAAATGTCTAACTTTATGAACTCACTTTTGAAACCTTTAGCCATAATATTTAATTCTTTGCTGCAATAGATTTCTCCTATGCAGTATCTATCTTCCGTTCTCTTCCTTTGCTACTTTTGTATATGGCATTACAAGCACATTCATTTTTTATCACCCAAGCTCCCTTAAGTTTTGTGATATGTGCAGCAACAGGTTTTTGTGGGAAAGAATGAGAGTGAGCATGACTTCTTTTCATCATTTTTGTATAAAGCAAGATTAATAGCACTTGTTATAGTTTTTATTACTGCTACCTTATATTCTATTATTCCAGTAGAACTGTTCAACAATTATTTTTATATAAACACAATAGATCTTCTCTCAGTTGCATTTCTAAGCTTATCTTCTGTGAGCAATTCTGAAAATCTGCCTTTTATGATAACACTTTTTGCCTAAAATCATATTTATAAAATCTCGATATATTTCCTATACAATATATTTGCTGAGGTGTGAGTGACAAACTGCAAGAATCTGATTTATTTTGGTATAATGACCTTCATAGAAAGCATCAATCAATCCTTTATAGAGATGGCAATAATAAGGAGATAAAAGTCTCTCCTTAAGAGTTATGATGACTTGGTTACAAACAGGAAAAGACAGTGATACGTGGAGATGAAGGAAAAGAAAAAAGAGCAAATGGTTAAAATTTAGAATGGGAGAAAGGTGGGATATATTTCTTTCTCTGAAGCCATGAAAAGCAGGACTAAGAAACTATAGAAAAGTTAAAAGGGAAATGGGAACAGTAAAGCTGGACATCTTGATTGATTAGGTCCACTATATGTAAGGTTGCTATCTTCCAGAGTACAAAGATCAATTCCCTGGAGAAAATGGTACCTTTGGAGGGTAGACTCCATAGCATTATATCACCACTGTGTTCCTTCCTCTTCCTCAACTCTGCCTTCCATTGGTTCTACGCCAAAATCTTTAGGAATTATCCAACCTGGGGTTAAGAACATAAGAAAGAGCCTGCTGGATCTGCCTGCTCCATCTAATCCAGCACTCTGCTACTCGCAGTGGCCCACTAAATTGTCAATTCTAACTTTATGTGACCCCAAAGTACTGATGGCAAATATTTGAGGCATTCTTCATTAAAGAACAGATGTAGTTTAGTAGTTAAGAGTTGGAGCCAGGAACACCCCTTCAAATCTCTCTTTAGAACTTACAAGGCAGTTTTAAGCAACTGACTAGCTTCAACCTCAGGCCCCATCTTGAGGTAGCATTATGAACTTATGCTTCACATCATTAGAAGGCATATTTACAATGACCCCATTCTTGAATCAGAGGCGTAGCAAGGGAGAAAAGCGCCCAGTGCACCAGTGTATCCTCTGCCCTCATCCCACCCTGGAATGTGCCCGTTCTGCCCCGCAACGCCTCTGCCATGCCCCCACAGGGACATGCCCCCGGTGCATTGCGCACCCCCTGTCCCCCTGGAGCTACATCTCTGTTTTGAATAACTGCATTGGGTAGGACATGATAATTCTTAAACACCTTGGACTAGAGGAGAACATAATTATACTGGCAAAAAAATCTAGGCCACCATAGAGTTATCCTTTTACTTGTGAGGTACTGTCACTGGTATGAGTTTACAGCAGCAGGATTTTCAGGCAAGAAAGAGGGTGCTGAGAGGAGATGGCATTCTACTAGGAAAGAAGCAGGGCTCAGATGAAGTCCTGTGCTTGCTCAGGGGTCAGTTCCATCACTGATGAAGGCATAATATTATTTCTGAAAAGGAAACCAGAAACAGGAATACCAGAAATACCCACATTGATAATTCAGAGGATTCATGTACTGATTGACATGCAGAATCATCCAATAACCTCCATACACTATGGGAGAAAGACAGAGGCATAGCTACTTATGATGGTGCCTGGAGCTTCCCACTGGTGCCCTGCACCCCCTACAGTTGTGCCTCCACCCTGTTCATAGTTGAAGGTTGGCAAGCAGGGCTTGCTCCACCCCAATCTCCACATGGAGATTGGGAGCAGTGCCAGCAAGCTTGCCCTGCCCTCTTCTCCATATTTGGGACCCCCGATCTCCATAGGGAGGGGCCCATTTGACCCTGGCCTCAGCCAGGCTTGGATCCAGCTTTAACCATCAGGATTCCAGCTGCAGCTTAGAGCTGGATCCAAACCTGGCTAAGACCAAGCACTGACTGAA
Organism: Sphaerodactylus townsendi; assembly: GCF_021028975.2. NCBI lineage: Eukaryota > Metazoa > Chordata > Lepidosauria > Squamata > Sphaerodactylidae > Sphaerodactylus > Sphaerodactylus townsendi. Next base: position 53,746,022 of record NC_059431.1, read on the forward strand.
TACACAGCCTGGCCACCTCTAGCTTTATACTGTTGGCTCTGCTTCACTCCACCTGACTGGAGGGCAGAGCCAACAGTATAAAGCTAGAGGTGGCCAGGCTACATGCTCAGTCTGATCCTGGCCTCAGCCAGACTTGGATCCAGCTCTAAGTTGCAGGCTGGAATCCTGCAGTTTAAAGCTGGATCCAAGCCTGCCTGAGACCAGGTATCAAATGGGCTCTTGCCACTCCAATCTCCACATGGAGATGGGGGTGAGGTGAGCTGGCAGGCCCTACTCTCAGTCTCCATGTGGAGATTGGATACAGGGCAAGCCCGACTCATGGATCTTCAACTGTGTCCCTGCGTTCCCAGGGGTGCAGTTGCAAGGAGGGGGCACAAACCCAAATGTGCCCCCTGGAAGTAGTGTCTGCAGCCCCCCCCCCCCCTGCTCTACTGTATTTATGCTACTGGAGAGGAATGAAATTGTTATTCCCAAACCCCCCCTTTTTTTTATCAAGACCTGCTTTCTCCCTCCTCCATGTGCATTAAACCTGAATATAGATTATGTGAGGAAACCTTAATGGGGAAAAAGGCAGACACCAAAAAGGAGAATGGAGCCTCCTAGAAATAAAACAAGAGACATCACCTTCCCCCCAAAGACCAGCTTCAGGTTGATTCCCATTGCAGAGTTGACTAGATTCGACCCGGTTCCCTGAAAAGGAACTGACCTAGGTCGACTCCATTGTTACTCCCCGCAGCAGCCGAGTTCATCCCACCAGAGCTGAGCTCAGAGGGCAGGATCACCTGAGCGCCTCTTCTGCTCTTTGTTCCCGATTGGCTGTTGTGTTACCATGGGAACGTGAACGTGCGTCTGCTTTTTTTTACATAACGGCAACATAGCCACAAATCAGTGCTCTATGTAGCGAAAAGCAGTGTGTAAACGTGTGCTGTTTATATGTATGGCCATCGCTTCATATACAAGAAGGATTTTTTTTAAAGGGCGCGCTTTTCCCTGCCGCGAGCACGCCCAAAACACTGAACTGTGATTGGCTGACCGGAGGGAACAGTTCCTCAATGATTCCCCACTTTACCGGCTTCGACCTGAGTTCGACCTAGGTTCACTGAAAAAGTTGTACCTCCCGGATGGAGTCGGAATTTGACTGTTTGAGGGGGTGAAGCTGGGACGGAACCGTGTTGAACTCAGCGGCTGTGGGGAATACCTAAGTCAAACCTAGGTTGAACCTAGGTCAAACCTGCCAGTGGGGAATTTATCTCAGATGGGATCAGTAAATAACTGAGGTGAACCTGTAAATCTAATCCCGCATGGTTCCTCTTGTATTCATAGCTAGTCATTGCTGCAGATGGTGAGACCCCCTTCGCTCAATAATTACACCACAACGACAGGCTGGAAAGGAATGGGCCGCAGCCCGTTTATTAAACAACAAACATATAAACAAGAACTATTTACATCAGAGCTGGGCGGCAAACGGGTCGCACATCACATCCCAGTGAATGGGAAACTGGCGGGAAGGGAAGCCCCAGAGATCATACTCCTGCTTGCTTCCACACTTCCCGCCCCTGCTGAGGAGACGGGCACCGGCTGAGCCCCAAGGCCGCCCCCAGCCCGTCTTCCTCCCGTGCTTGCTGGGGTGTCGGGCACCGGCTAAGCCCATGGCCGCCTGTCGGCCCAACCCAACCCCACTCCCTGGGGTGTCGGGCAGCGGCCCGGCCTGCCGGCCTGCCAGCCTGCCCGCCCCACCCCCGGCCCTACCACAGGGCGCAAGCCTGGGAGCCCCAGCCGGAAGGCTCGTTCTCTCCCCAGATGTGCGACACCGTTGCAAACCCGCCACGAGCTGCCCTCCCTCGCAGCTCACCGCCCAAGCTCCTCAAGCCTGAGCCTGTCTCTACCTAACCATCGACGAAGAGTAAACTGAACTGACTGAAGCCACAAGTCCATGCCCCATTGGGACAGGCGGACGCCATCCGGCTGGAAAAGGTCCATAACGTCCCGGGTGATTTCGGAGTGTTCTGCCACCGCTCCCCCGAGGGAAAGCACCACCTTGGCAGCCGCCTTGTTTACTTTCCTGCAGGCCCTGTCCACTGCATAGGGATCCACCGCTCCGCTCCAATGGGCCCGCTGCAACATCTCGGACCAGACCAAGGTCATGCCAGGCCAATGCCTGGCAAAGCTCCTGAGCATGGCGGCCACCGCAAAACGTAGGTCAAGGCCCGACCTGGCAGGGAGATCCTCCTCCCCCAGGTGGATGACCAGGAGGTCCGGCGTGGCCAGTTGAAAAATGTACTCTATGACCTTGGGCTCCAGCTCATGCCAAAGCATGTGCCCCTGCCCCATCCAGGCAATTCTTACGTGCGCCCCGAGTCCGAGATGCCGGCCCCATTCGGAATTGCAGGCGTAGTCCCCGACTCTGTTGACGAGGCTGTGCCCCACGACCCACACCTGCCGATAGACAGTCTGCGGCGTCCCTGGAGGCACTGAGGAAGGAAATCAACAGGTCAGGTGTGGGCGAATGTACGCCCGAAAAGCCCCCGACCGCCACCTACCCAGGTTGCGGATGTCCTCCTGGGCCCTGCCCTCTTGTGCCGCGGTCGTGGCGGCCCCTATTCTAAAAGAGTGCAAGCCGAACTCGGTGGCCGGTAGCCCGGCCCGAGCCAAGCATGCCCTGAACACCGCCAGCATCTGGAACCTGGTGAGGGGGGACCCATCCTCGTGCACCAGGAGCATGCCACCCACCCGAGGCCTGTGCCGTAGCCACTCAACGAGGGGGGGGAGGGGGCAGGTGGCGTCGCCCGGTAGGACTGGCATGGTAACCCAGGCCCCGCGGCCCTCTTGGTCGGTTTTTGAATGGGCCAGCCATGCGTAGACCATGTCCCCCGACAGGACGAGATGTTCCATTTGCAGCGCGGTGCTGGAAGGTCGATCCCTGGAAGGGGCGACCAATTCACCAGGCCTGAAGGCCCCGTGGTGTGCCAGGTGGAAGGCGGCGGAGAAGAGCAAGCGCTCATAGCGCGAAGCGCACACCTGCCTTAACACTCCGGTAACCGCCCTCAACACTTCCTTGGTGACTGGGCGCCTGAGGTCCCTCTGCCTGGTGCCCACCCGCCGCCACCCAGCCACTAGGCGGCGGACTACAAACGCCTTGGTCACGTCAGGGAAACCCGAAACCCTGCAGTAAAAAGCGATGCCCGCCAGGTGCACCCCCATGGTGCGCGGGTGCATCCCCTGCCCATGGAGCCGGACCAGATACTCGAGGAGGAGGCCAGTGTCCACCCCACCGCAGACCGGGCGCCCGGAGGTCGCAGCGAAGCTCAGGAAGTCGCGCACGGCTCCGTCGTACTGCCTGCACGTGGCCGGTGCCAACGAGTTCAAAACACCTGTGATGACGTCTCGTTGCCAAGGTTCCAGAGGGACGCCGGCACTGTCGCCGGGAACAGCTCCGCCCCGGGGGCCAGGCGCCGGAAACGATCCACCTGCTGGCGAGATAAGGCGTCAGCAATCTCGTTCTGTAAACCTGGAACGAAAGCAGCTTTGAAGGAAATATTGTGAGGCAGGTAAGAACCAAATTGCGAACTAAGCGCATGACCCGTGCCGATTTGCTCGACTGTCTGTTCACCACACGTACCACTGCCTGGTTGTCGCACCAGAAAAGCACCCTTTTGTTAAGCCAGAGGTCGTGCCAAACGTGCACCGCCACCAGGATGGGAAACAGCTCCAAAAAGGTGAGATCCCTGGTGATGCCCTGCGCGTGCCACTCTGGCGGCCAAAGGCCCTGCGCCCACTGACCCCGGAAGTACACACCGAAACCAAAAGCCCCAGAGGCATCAGAGTGCACCTGCAACTCCAGGCCAGGTTCCAAGGCTGACTGCCACAGAGAGATGCCGTTGTAGCTTCGGATGAAGGACAGCCAGACCTGCAGGTCTTCTTTCATGCCCCGGGAGACCCTGATGTGATGGTCAGGGGACTTGCAGCCCGACAAGGACCTCGCCAGCCGGGAGCAGAAAGCCCTACCTGGGGCCACCACCCTGCAGGCGAAATTGAGGTGGCCGAGTAAGGACTGCACCAGGCTAATTCCTGCATTTTCGGGCATGAGAAGCACGGACTGGAGCAGGGTGGAAAGGGCTGTGAGTTTGTCAGCCGGGAGTGAAGACGCGGCTCCAGGGACTGCAGTCCAGGTGGGATGCCCAGGTAGCTGAGGGCAGTGGAAGGCCCCTCCGGCCTGTTGGGAGCCAAGGCAACCTCCCCGGCTCGGGCGTGGCCAGGGGCTGGAAAGCCTGCAGGGCAGCAAGGTCACACTCCCTGGTGCCCTGCCTACCAATAAACAAGAAATCGGCCAAGATAATGGGTCACCAACCCGGAGGGCACCCTCTGCCTGAGAGCCCATTCCCAGGAAAGCGCTGAAAGTCTCAAAAGCGGCACAGGCAAAGGAGCAGCCCATGAGCATGGCCTTGTCCAGCCACCAATTTCCTTGGAAGTGGATGCCCAGCAGCTCGAAATCCAGGGGGGAAATGGGCAGGAGCCGGAAGGCGGACTGGAATGTCACACCTTTGCCAGGGAAGGCTCCCTGGACCACTTCTGCCTGATGCAGAGGATTGCCTCGTCCAGGGTGGCATATCGCGACCTAACAAACCTTGGGGTCAACGAAATGGTTCACGGAATCGCCTCGGGGGTGGGAGAGGTGTTGTATCAAGCTTAAACTCCTCCGGGGCCTTCTTAGGCACGACGCCAATGGGGGAGACCCTGAGGTTAGGGAGGGGAGGGTGGCTATATGGGCCAGCAACGCGGCCAGCCCTGATTTCCTTGTTAAGCTTGTCAGCCACTCATCACCGGGGAGTTCACGGACAGATTTTAAGCTGTTCGCTTTGGTAAGCCCTCCTTGGGCCTTTGGTATGGGATGCGGAAGCCGGAAGAGAAACCATATCCCCAGCATGCGCCAAGAGCTCCTCCTATCGGGATAACGCTGCAGCCACTCCAACAGCACCCCCAGCTGAACGGGTGTAGGAGCCAAAGACCGCAGCTGCCAAGTGCTGGCAACTCAGTGTTTTATGGGCGGCTTCGCTGCCCTGGCCACCGGCTTCTTTTTGGGAGGGTCTGATGCCGGGCGACCGGGCCCGCCGAAAGGGAGAGCGGTCGGTCGGCTTAAAGCAGTGGACCCTGCTGTGGCTGCTCTTCTGAACAGTTGGAGCAGATGTACTCACCCAGACGAAGGCTGCTGGCAAGCGCCTCTGTTAAATCTCCCAGCACAGCCCCTTTGCCCCCCACCACCACTCGGTAGGCTCTGCCAGGTTTTTACTGGGACAGATGGTTCCGCCTCCCCTCCCATGGCCAGGGCTGGACCACCACCATCCAAGTTTGAGTCGTGAATGAGATCCCAACGGAAAAGGCACTTTGTCTTGGCGAAGCGTTCTTGCGGATGGCCTTCGAAATTGGAAGTAGCGATGGTCGCGCAGAATCCCCGGCCAGCGCCCGAGCCCGCAGCTTTATGCGCCTATGTGAGCCGCCAGGTGCCAAGCCCGCGGGGAGATACGCATTCCAGTGAGGGCCAGGAGATCTCCAGTGAAGCCCTGCAGCCAGTTATCGAAATTCCGCTCGGCTGCTGCCGGGTCCTTCCGCTTCTTGTCGGCCTTCCCACCCGACAAGCCCAACTCCCCCTCCCACCGCAGGAACTTAAAAATGTCCACGTAATACCCATCCAGTGCCCGCTCCCGGAGCTTCCTGGGGAGATGGGACCCGGGTGGGCGGTTGCAGCGGTCGTCTTAGGCAGAGACCGGGATGGCGCTTCCCCACCCCCCAAACGCCTGCGTTTTGCCAGCCACAGGGGGAGAGCAGGCACCCTCTCCCCGCCGCACCCAAAATTCCCCGGTAGCCTCGCAGCGTCATCCTCCTGCGGTGGATCTCCCACCCGACGCATGAAGAGCTGGGAGATGCATGCCTATGGAGGGTCAGGAGAACGCCCCGATGAACGCTTCCTCCTCCTGCCCTCACGGCTAGCTCCGAGGGGACCGACCGGACGCATCCACTGACCGGTGGACGCTGGCTGGGACCCGATGGCGAAAGGTGCAGCTCACTCCGCTGCTCATTTCGCAGCGCCCTCCAGCGCCGCGACCGGCCACCGCCGACCAGCGCTGTGCTCAGGGGCCCTTGACTTCCGATGTGGGACCCAGGACTCCGCCAGCCGCTTCCACCAAGGACTTGGGAAAGGTGGCATCAAGGTGTCACGCCAGGTTGCCGGACCAAAGTTACGGGATCAGGGCCAGCCTCGGCCACCTCAGGTTCAGGCGAGGAAGATGCCGGGCCGGCACCCCCCGGTTCGACCGCGGGGAGGGCCCCCCTAAAGCGAGACTGTCCATAGCAGGGCTCACTGACCTGCCCGTTCTGCCGACGGGGGACAAGCCCAAGCTCAGCGGCCGCCCTGCGCTACGCTGCTCCGATCCGGCCAACAACGGGGCCGTCGTCCGACGTCCCAGGGCCGGTCTGGGCCCTGGACCCTGCGTTCAGCAGAGCGCGAGCTCTGTCTTCGATGGCGCCGCCGCCCCTGTAGCAGGCTCCCTGCTTTCTTGGCCCGTTTTGGCTTCATGGCGGCTGTGAGACCGGTCACGACCCAACAGATGGTGAAAAGAAGAAAAGGTTGAAGCGAAAGAAAGCAAAGAGAGCCAGAGAAAAGAAGGAAAAACAGCGAAGAAAGCCGTGACCCGTCTTCTTCCAGGCCTTTACCGCACGAGACACTGGAACCACACCACGCCTTGCTGGTTCTCGCCGCCGGGAAGGGCGCGGACCGGGGAAGGCGTCTTAATATACCCAGGCTCCTCCCGCCTTTTCTGCTGGGAGCCAATCATTGCACCCGGTTCTGCAGCATGCCGCCAGGCCATGCATGCCCCTTATTTTGCTGCGTTGCTCACCACGGCAGCAATGGCTGCCCCTGGTTATTCAGGTGCATCTAATTTGTTACACACTACAGTGACTATCAATTTCTCTGAAGAGATTTTAGCTCATTTTCTCTTGGGTATGGCCCCTATGGACCCCCTTGTTATACTGTAGTGAAAACAACTGCTTTCCTCCCTGTACCAGATGAAAATAATTGAAACATGCTGAAAATAGTTCCTCAAATGCAATGAAGAAAAAAATGAAACATATATCTTTTAAAAGCATAAGTGGACCACCCTAGGACAGAAATAACAATATACTGACAAAAATACTTTAATAGATTGCTGAAATAGCCCACATTAGTCAGACTGCTAAGAAGCCTATTAATGGGTTTTTATCAATTTTATCCACTCTGTGAGATGAGATTTGTGCTCCTATGGAGCATTTTGTGGAGGGAAGGACAGTTAATATAACACAGTGCAGCAGAAAATGTTACATAAAAGGAATACAGGAAATGATGGAGTGCTAGCCTAGTTTCTTCATGATTTCATTTAAAAATTAAGATTATTAATATCTGGAAGCCATTTTCTTTTTTTGTTGTAGTAAATAGCTATTTTAAATATGCTTTAATGCCAAATAATATTTTGGAGTATAAGGCTAAGCAATATAAAAGGAACTGATTAATTTTACACTATTTTGGGCTCCTATCATAATCTTTGTCAAGCAAATGGAATAACTGGCACCATTTTGTGGGTCTTATTACATTATTTTTCATTGGAATGAGGTGTCAAGAGGCGTTTCCATATTTTATGAATTAAAACACAATGTCACACAGCCATGACCTTTTTAATATTCTATTTCTTTCCTCTGCTGTTTGGATATTTATCTTCCTCTTTGTTCTGAAAGCACAAAGTGTATTAAAGAGGACAATACAGTTTGTCTAAAAAGGGTTTCAGAATCCTACTACTACTTCATTTAAAAGAGTAAAATATGTATGACACTGAAGAAGAAGCACTAAACAGTTCAGACTCTGAAAAATAGTTTCAGTCAAAATATATACGAAAACCTAGAAATTCAGTTCATAATAAGGCTGAGTCTTTCATAGTAAAAAAAATATCACTATTTCCTTTTTAACAGGCTTTTTTCCCTTCAGTTTGAAGCTTTTCTTCATTTTGAAGCTTTATTTGAAAATGAAAAGTGCAGATGATGACTTACAGTTATGTGTATGTGTACACTTATCTAAATATTTCCTCTCTTTTAAAAAAGACTCATAAGAATTTCCCATTTGTAAGTAGTATGATGGAACACTATTTCTGTTGAGACTTATTAATTGCCACTAATTATGACGGATTCCCTATTTTCTATAAAAGCTCAGAAATACATGGTACTTGAGAGGCTTTTTTAATTACAACTTTAAAATAGTTTTGTCTATTTTGGAGGGTTTAAAAGTGGGTTAGCAAAGCTTCATAACAGGAATGTGGTTTGCAACAGCGTAACAAAACTGAGGATCTTGAGATAGTTATGTTCAAGTGATGTATTGAAATTCCAAATGGACCAATGTAATTCACATACAAGTGTTTAAACTTTTTTTTGTTACTGAGGCTCATTCCGCACAGGCAGAATAATGCACTTTCAAACTGCTTTCAGTGCTCTTTGAAGCTGTGCCGAATGGCAAAGGAAAAAAAAAAAAAAAAAAAAAAAAAAAAAAAAAAAAAAAAAAAAAAAAGAAAAAAAAAAAAAAAAAAAAAGAAAAAAAAAAAAAAAGAAGGAAGAAAAAAAAAAAAAAAGAAAGAAAAAAAAAAAAAAAAAAAAAAAAAAACCCTTTTGGCAAAAAAAAAAAAAAAAAAAAAAAAAAAAAAATCCACTTGCAAACAGTTGTGAAAGTGGTTTGAAAATGCATTATTTTGCGTGTGCGGAAGGGGCCTGAGAGTAATTATTCTTGGCAATTACTGGTTTGTTTCTTAAACTTAAGTTACCAGTGGTAACTTTCCCATGAAATTTTTAGAGATCATTCTGTCAACCTTAGATCTATTTCTTTAGATAACTGGTTATAGATCCTTCCTGATCCAAAATCCAAATGTGTTCCTTTTCTTGCCTGAGGAGTATCCTCTACCAAACAGCTTGCATCTCACAGCGCTGTCTCCAAATTCTGTCTGTTAACTTCTGGGTCAATCAAATGTCAGTTCTTAACTGCCAGGACTCTCCAACTGCCATTCTCAGATTTCTATTTGAACTCCCTGTCAATCACAAGGATCCTAGGCCATTTTTTTTAAGAGTCTGAATTAGCAGGCATCTTTTAAAGGGGATAGAGGAAGAGAGTTGAGTTTGGGGTTTTTGGCCTTTAAACTGAAACTGTTTTAACCATTATTTTAAGACACCTTGAATCATGAGGAAAGGCAGGATAGAAATGTGCTAATAAATAAATAAATATAAACAGCAGAAAACTTAGAGGGCTGGGGAGAAGGACTAACAATGCATAACATAGTGTACCAATCCACCATAAATAACTTCATTGTTTTAATTGTGAAAGCTACATTTCAAAATCATTAACTGCTTTGGAAGCCATTATGGCAGAAATAGTTTGATTACTTTATTTGTTTGCTATGTCTGTAAACTAATTCCCATCAATGAATCAGGCCTCAACCGTCATGGGAAAGAACAGAAAAGTGGAATAACTCAAAATGTTTTCTAATTTTTCACAGATGGCCAAAAAGGAAGCAATAAAGAGGATAACAGACATCTCCTGGAAAGGACATCCCACAACTGCAATGCCACTACTGAAACTGCCTTATTAAGTGTCCCAACTTTTCAAAGTACTAATAGGAAAGCATGAATGAAAGGGCTCCAAATGTATACCAGAGAGCTCTGGAAGATATACGTTCCTATCCATCTTTCCTTGTGAGCAGGAAAACTATTTGAAATCATTACCAGTTTCACATGCAATCTATCAGTACCCTCTTGACTCCATGTGCAATCAATGCTAGCATGGCTCTACTGCTATTTCCATTCTCAGTAGAGTTGCACCCTTCTTTGTCTTTTCAGTCTGCATATAGGCCATTTTTCTTTTGCTATGGGTATCTGAATATTCTAGATGTAAATGTGTACAGCTTTCTGCTAAGAAAATTCATGGTCACTGTTAAATACTTCATTACCCTATCACTTTGTATGCGATAAGAGCATAGGCACTATCAGTCCCAAATAACCACCGTTTAAAAGTAATTTCTTCTAGATGAGTCCAAATGAGATGGCAGCTTAAGCAGATCTTTAAATCACATCAACACAGGCCCAGTTCTTCACTACATCACACTTAATCAATGATAAAGTGCAGAGGAGGGGGCATAGATAGACAAGTGAATGATCAAATGCTTGAATTTCATTAAGCAAAGAAATTGCATGAAGATGTATTTACAGCCTAACATTCTCAAGGACAAACCAAAAGGGAATTGTTGAGTTACTAGTTATAAGCAGCAAGTCTAGGAGCAGGCGTGACCATGATGGGTCTGAAATATACAGATTATACTCATTAATATAGAACGTGAGCTTCACTTCAGATATCCTGAAGAGGATTTAGAATAGATGCACAAGTGACTAATGGACTTGAGCTTCTAGAGATAAGTCTGGAAAGGGAACTTATGTCCATTCTCTGGTGGTAGAAGTGTTTGAGCCCTTCCTAGTTTAGACACTAGCCTGGAAGAATAAAAAGTAACTGTCAGGAAGCAAAAAACCCCACACAACCCAGGATCCATTCTCCTCCTACAGAAACATCAGATGTTATATTTATCTCTAATGGAAGGTTTCATTAAAGAAGGTTTCTAATGGAAAAATGCTTGAAGTTCAAGGTGTGAAGAATTTCCTTTTCACTGTGTTTCTCAGCCTTATCAAAGATACAAATCTGGTAAGGATCCACCCTGCTGAAGAACAAGACCATGTGTCTGGGGGCAGACTAGAGAGATCACTCTAGTCAACCTAAGGTGCAAGCTATTCCATACACTTACTAATTGCACCAAAAATATACTTGAATTGTTTTCTAGAATGTGTTCCAAACACTGAATTCCTTGATAATACACTTCACATAGAAGAAGTTTGGATTAATATCCCCCCCTTCTCTCCTGTAGGAGACTCAAAGGGGTTTACAAACACCTTTCCCTCTCCCCCCCTCACCTCCAACAAACACCCTGTGAGGTGGGTGGGGCTAAGAGAGCTCTGTAGAGCTGTGGCTATCCCAAGGTCACCCAGCTGGCATGTGTGGAGTGTACAGGCTAATCTTAGTTCCCTTGATAAGCCTCCACAGCTCAAGTGGCAAAGTGGGGAATCAAACCCAGTTCTCCAGATTAGAGTGCACCTGCTCTTAACCACTATGCCACTGCTGCTCCTAACACATATACCTGTGTGTTAGCAGCTAAACAGATTTACCGCCATGATTTTCAGGAAAAAAACGTTGGTCTTTCTTAATGTAGTATGTGGACTGTTAAAACAGAGAATTAAAGGGTTACATCTGACTCTACCGGAATTTGGAGTCATGGAACCCAGCAGTTTTTCCCCAGGAAGGGCCTCAGAGAAAAGCAGGAGGGAGGGGTCTCCACACATAGATTCCTCTCATTCTATCTTACCAGCTGCCTCCCCTTCTATGTCTCAGGTGAGGTCTGGTATATGCAAGTGTCAACTCTTCAGTCATGAAAGAGTTAATAGTGCTGTTTGTTAGTGAACAATAACTACATTAGCATAGCCAATGGGACATCGAGTAATGCATTAATTAAGTGATGCATTGATTGTCATTGGCTAATCAATATATTGGCATAGGCAATGCGTTTTAGTGCACATAGGCACTTGAGAGGAAGTTATAATCTTCTTTGTTCTAAGTCAGTTGGAGTCACATCAGATTATAGAGAACTGTTTATTGTTTTCTACCATGTTACCTTCTCTTCTATTTTTTTCTTAGTAAAGTTTATTTAAGTACACTAAACTGGCATTATAGTGCAAGTTATTTTACCCACACTAAGGTCATATTAAAACTGTTTTGTGTGTACCTCTGTCTTTGAGGATGAAGTAGATTACTCTGGAACTCCCTCCCCATAGGTCTTTTTTTTTTTTTAAGAATTCAGACTTTTGACCAATTTTGATGGCTCTTAGCTAGTTTATCTTCTGTGTGTGTGTGTGTGTGTGTGTGTGTGTAAGAAACATTACACTGATATGATGTGATTTTTATGCTTGTTTTATCAGCATGGCCTTTTAGTGATTTTAATGGTTAAATTGTGTCTTTTTCAGTGATAGCTTGTTATATTATTTTTATTGTTTTATATTGTAAACTGTCTTGGGAGCAAAGAATTGCAATCTATATTTTTAAAAAATTAAGAATTAGCTAATTACACTATAGCTTATTAACACAGAAATGTAGGATTTAAAACCATATTTATTCTCACTGAAGCTGGACAGTATTTAAGTTCTAAATGGTTAATCCATATTTCAGGTTGTACTGTTGCAGTAAGCAAGAATGTATTTGGAAAACAGAGGATAGGCAAGGCAACTACTCAGGTTTTAAATATTATATTAAATAGTACACTGTGTTGTGCGCCACCCTCAGTCCTTCGGGGGAGGGTGGCAAATAAATCTAAAGTATAAATAATAAGTAAATACATAAATTATTATATCTTGCCAGTAGTCCTGTGTGTGATTTGATTTTGCTAACATTGTCAATTTGCTAGATTGAATCCTAATAGGATTACAAAGCAACAGTCATCTGGTATGTGTATGAATGCACTTATATGCATATTCCCTTTTTGTCTGAATGCAAAAAAAAACCCCGCAACACATTTTCTTCTATAGAATACTAGATACAAGTAAAGATTTCTAATTTTGAGTTTTGGTGTTTTCGAATAAAATCAGATTCTGCCAGCACAGCTTGGGATAAATAATATATATATTTTTGAAGCAAAATGGCAATTGTGACTTGTGACAATGATAGTATGCAGTATGTAGAAAAATGATCAATAGATGCAGCGCTTCACAATGAAGAAAATATCTTGACATTAAACATTTAATTTCTTCTGATGCTCCAGGGGAAAACATTGCACAGCTTTGTCCATCATGGTGCTCTTCCTGCCTGTCATTCTGATTTGAAAAGAACTTGTTTGAAGAAGGGCTTTCAGAAATACAGTCAATATATTTCTCTCTCCAAAAGTAACTTTCAGTTAATTCACATTAATCCATTTTCCTCCTAAAGGAATTCCAAGTGTGTTTGGTTAAGTCCCTGAGCAAAATTACCATTTATAGCATCAAGGGATCCGATACCTTCATGTGTTTATCCATGGAACACCAGGGGCATATGTGTACAAAACAGCATACAGGACAAGCACTGCTGCCAGTGGTGTAGTGCCAACAGGGTGGGGTAGGGTGTGACGCCCCTGGCGGAGGTGTGGCCAGGCCATGGAGAGGGTGTGGTGGGGGCATGGCAAGGGCAGGTGGCACCGCACAGGGATGCAGGGGGCATGTGCGCCCCTGGTGGAGTTTCCCCTTCCTCTGCCTCTGACTGCAGCTCACCCTGTCCTCACACTTCACGTGTAGTTCAGGAGATGACATACCTGTTCAAGGCTGGGCCCAGGTGGGTTGAGCTTTAGATTGCAGGTTTGGAACCTACCAAGCTGACCCCAGCACTGAACTGAGCACTTGGTCTGAACAGCTTCAGATTTATAGTGATGGCTCCGCCCTCCCTCCACTTAACCAGAGGCGGTGCCAGCAGTATAAAGGTAGAGATGATCAGCGCTGTGCTCTGCCTGGCTGGATCAAACTTTAGACTGTAGACTCCAAGCCTACAGTTTATAGCTGAACCTGGCCAAGAGGAGTCCAGCATTGAACATGTGTACTGTCAGGATTTTACAAGTGCCTGCTTCATTCAGTCAATCAAGAGAACTGCTGAAGTCACATACCTGGAATCACACGAGCCTCTGGAAATATCTCTTTTCTTCTTCTTCCAGCAAAAGAGGAGAGACAGATGCTCATGGGCACAGACAGACTGCACAGATACCCAGACTAAGCACTTGACCAGATAGAGTTTATTATTCCTATATTTAGTGCAATTTCATTTCTTATCTAGTAAAGTTCTACAAAACAACTCATTCACATCTCTGCCCTATTATTTACTCTGCTAATTCATTGCAATACAACATGGTACCCTGCCCTGAACTCCACATGGAGTTCGGGTGGGGAGAGTCCAGCTGAATGCTAGCCTGTTCAGCACACCTGTCCCCAAACTCCACATGGAGTTCAGGGGTGGGGTGCAGTAGCTCCCAGAGGTTGTGGACATCAGCTGGTGCCCTCTGAGAGGCAACACTTGGGGAAAGTGCCCTTCCTTTCCTCACACAAGATACACTCTGGGAATAATGAATATTTTGTATTAATTTCCCCAGATTCTCCTTTTAAATCCACCCCCTTCGGCATGGATTTAAAGGGAGAATCTGAGGTCCCCAGTTTAAACATTGAAAGTGATGCTGTTTAGGGTGGGGGATAATCCACCCCCAAACAGCATCACTTTCAATGTTGTTTTAACTGGAGACCCCAGATTCTCCCTTTAAGGTGGATTTAAAAAGAGAATCTTGCCTCTCTAGTTTAAACACCATTGAAAATTATGCTGATTGGGGGTGGATTCCAGCATCACAGCAGCCGACTATTGGAGGGGGGGAGACAAAACTCAGATTGTGCACCAGGATCCATTTTCCCTAGCTATGCCTCTGCCTGGAGGGGAGGGCAGAAGGGACTGCTGGCTGCTGGCTGGGAGCCCAGCTGGTGGGGGGGCAGGTGGGCAGGGGAGTCTGCTGCCCCTGGCCTTGGAGAGCTGCTTTTATAAGCACTGAGGCCAGGGTCAGGGCTTGGGGAGGCATGGCCATGCCCCCAGGGGTGGGTGGGGGCATAGTCCCTCCCCCCCGAATCCACCCCATAAAAATCTATACCTATGTCCCTGGTTTCTGTGCTTGCCTTGCCATTTTTGGGTGCCTCACCTCACTGTTTTGCTCTTCTCCTTTTAAAATGTATTATTTCTGGTATTTCCCATCCCCCATTTTTGGGATCAACAAATCAGCAATGCTATGAAGCATTACTACAGCACATGCATGGGGAAAAAACCTGGCGACCAGAAACAATGTTTGAGAAGGGGAGTGCATGCAAACTTTGTTATAAATATTGGGATTTAAAACATCTTTAAAATCACATGTGGCATGTACAGAAAAGGCCAATATTAAATAAAAAGGAAGGCTGTGTATCAAAACGATTCCCCTTAAAATTCTCCCCATTGAAGAGTTGGAGAAATGTGCATGATGCTTAAAATGATGTATTTGGAAGAGCTGACCAACATTGATATTACACTACCAAACACATATTTAAGTCCTAGAGAAATGAAACAGGAAGTTGAGCATCAATACATTCAACAAATCAACATAAGAATGTGCTGAATAATTTAGCAAATCAATATGAATAATCTGAGTAATTGAAGGTTACAGAAGCAAAGTGCTATGTAGGTTAATGTTTAATACAGACCTATTTAGTGACCTGCTTAAGAGCAATAATTGCTCCATGTTAAATATGTGAATAATAGAAAAAAGTTGCAGTGCATTAGGAAACAGACAAGAAAAAGACATGCAGGTCACAGAGTGGTGTTTAGCAATATCAGTACTGTGAGGTTGAAGATACTTACTGAATTTCCCTCTTGCTAATTACACTACCAAAGATTGCCCTGAAGTATTTCATGCTATGACGCATGGCTTCATTTGGATTTAAAATAAACGCTTTTAATATTTTATAATATTTGCTCATAGAATGGTTGCAAATAAAATTTTTAATGTAATTTACAACTCTCTGCATTTCATTTAAGACAAATCTAAGTTTTCATTTACCTTTAAGTGACCTGATTTCTAAAATAAGATTGGAACAAGCAAATATAGGGATCCTATAGTAGAGATGATGAAACCACAGGACAAATCTAAAAGGTGAGAGCCTATGATCAGCATCTCATTCTGTTGGCTGATTGACGTTTGTAAATGGACTAAACTGGCAGAAGTTCTTGATCGCTGAGGAATCTGGAAAAAAAAGAAGGCTTACATTTCATTTTTAAAAACTTATGCATAAGCCATCATTTCATGGCTGGATGTGCAGGGATTCCCTCAACATTTTGCTCTGCAATAGCACTGGGAATTTACAATGCATACTCTGCATTCCCATAATTTGCTGCAGAGAGATGATACAATTTCTTCACCAGTCCACTTGTTCACTGCTACTTCTATTTTGCCTCAACTTCCTTCAGCTTTTCCCTGTGGTAATAGCATCCACACATGTCAAAAGCCACTTTATCCTCCAGCAACAACCTCTTATAAGACTTGCTTTCACCTCAAACCCTAGGCTAGTAGGCTCTTTGAGAGGAATAACTAGGTCTTCTGGGAACTATGGTAAACTTACATGGAGGACTTTGTAAATGACCCAGCCTGCAGATCATTAGGTTTAAAGCAAACAGCCTCAGGTTATACAAA
This sequence comes from Sphaerodactylus townsendi, assembly GCF_021028975.2. Taxonomy (NCBI): domain Eukaryota; kingdom Metazoa; phylum Chordata; class Lepidosauria; order Squamata; family Sphaerodactylidae; genus Sphaerodactylus; species Sphaerodactylus townsendi. The sequence goes on from NC_059431.1 coordinate 53,762,392, forward strand.
ATCCTGATCCACATTATCTTGTAGTCTATGGGCAAAAGAATAGAACTGAGCAAAAGAACAGGACTGATTCATGATGACAGCAACTTGCATTCTTGCATTTGTTACTTTCATGCTTGAAATGCTTTGTTTTTAAATTTTAAAATACTGTATTTAAAAATAGTTATGGCCAGTAGAATAATTGTGTATTAAATCCACTGTTTGTCATTATAATTTCAGATTATACACTAGCGTTAATAACTGTATGTCCGTGGTGGCGAACCTTTGGCACTCCAGATGTTATGGACTACAATTCCCATCAGGCCCTGCCAGCATGGTCAATTGGCCATTCTGACAGGGGCTGATGGGGATTGTAGTCCATAACATCTGGAGTGCCAAAGGTTTGCCACCACGGCTGTATGTTGTTACCTTTTTTTCTGCATAGCAATATAGGAGTTGCTAATTGAGATGTCTGTGGACCAGAAATCATAGGAACTTGGACCACTGGTTGCAATTAAAACTTTGTCCAAAGAGGCCTACTGTTCTCAATATGAAGTTGCCAGATCCAACTATACATGTCCCTAGCTCAGTGCTGTCTTTATCTGACAGTGGCTCTTAGGTAACAAGCAGATAATATTCTATGTATTGTTGAAGGCTTTCACGGCCAGAATCACTGGGGTGCTGTGTGGTTTCCGGGCTATATGGCAGTGTTCTGGCAGCATTCTCTCCTGACGTTTCACCTGCATCTGTGGCTGGCATCTTCAGAGGATCTGATAGTAGGAAAGGAAAGCAAGTGGAGTACATATACCTGTGAGTAAAGGTCAATAGGTGAGGGCATCTGAATAGGAGTGGCCGGGCAAGTGAGTAACAATGAAGTGTAGCATGTGAGTAACAATGGAGATAGCAAAGTCAATAGGTGAGGACATCTGAATAGTATTCTGGCTTTGTTCCCTTTGATTGTATATTGTCTATAGTAATTCTGTGTTTGTGTGGAGCTGATTAGTCACTGTCTTGACTCTAGTGTTTTTCAACACTGGCAGCCAAGTTCTGTTCATTTTCATGGTTTCTTCCTTTCTGTTGAAATTGTCCATGTGCTTGTGGATTTCAATGGCTTCTCTGTGTAGACTTATGTAGTTGTTGTCAGAATGGTCCAGAATTTCTGTGTTTTCAAATAATATTATGTGTCCAGGTTGGTTAATCATGTGTTCTGCTATTGCTGATTTTTCTGGCTGAAATAGTCTGCAGTGGCTTTCGTGTTCTTTGATATGTGTCTGAGCGCTGAGTTTGGTGGTTCCTATGTAGACTTGTCCACAGCTACATGGTATGCAGTAGACTCCTGCAGTAGCTAGAGGATCCCTCTTATCCTTTTCTGAACGTAGCATTTGTTGAATTTTCTTAGTAGGTCTATGGATAGTTTGTAGGTTATGCTTCTTCATCAGTTTTCCAAGCTGTCAGTGGTTCCCTTGATGTATGGTAAGAACACTTTCCCTCTAGATGGCTCTTTATCTTTGTTCATGTGGCTTGTTCTTGGTCTTGCAGTTCTTCTGATGTCTGTAGTAGCGTAACCATTAGCCTGTAGAGCCCAGTTTAGGTGATTCAATTCATCTTGAAGAAGGTGGGGTTCTGTTTCCGTGATCTACCAAAGTTTTCATGGTGCTCCTTTTTTGTCCTGGATGATGATTGGAGTTTTTGTGTAGATATCTATCCATGTGCGTAGGTTTTCTGTATACTGTGTGGCCCAATTGTTTGTTTGGTTTGCGGCTGACTAAGACATCTAGAAGTGGCAGTTTTCCTTCATTTTCTTTTTCCATAGTAAATTGGATGTTTGGGTAGATCTTGTTGATATGGTTCAGGAACTTGTTTAGTTCTTCTTCTCCGTGGCTCCAAATGGTGAATGTGTCATCCACATAACGGATAATGAATTCTGTTTGCATAGTATTCTGTGGCTTCTCTGTTTCATCTTGGCTTAAAACAGCTATGATGCCTGCTCACTCTAGAGATGAAAAATACATTGTAATTAGTGGGATACTGAAAAGGGGAGGAGAGAAAAAAGATCCTGGGCATGTAGCTCATTACCAGAGGTTTCTGTGCACAAATACATCTCCATCTGCTTTTCAATGCCACAACCTGATCCTTCTGCCCTATCCCACCTGGGAAACTCCAGATTCTTTTAACATACAACAGCATTTTAAAATCAACTTGTGGTTCAAGGCACTATGACAGCAGACTGTTAATCAAAGAAGGTGCACCCACATATTGCAAATTACTTTCCTCCATTGTAAATGTAAATGTGCTTTGAAGCACGCCATAAAGAATGGAATCTTCAGGAATTTGGAGCTGAATAACCAGCGTATATTTTGTACACATAATTTTTAAAAAGCAAGTCATACATAACCAGCTGACTATGTACCAAAATACTAGGAACTCTATCTGTAGTATATGTATTGAAAAATGCAATCAGCATAGATTCTACTGACTGCCCTTGGTTTCTGTGAGGAAGTAATTTCTCCTCACTGGCACATCTGCTGGCAGCATCAGGCCCTTATATATTAATGAACAGTCAGATGGATTCTGCATGGGGGGAAATAAACAAGAAGTCTGACAGGTGTGCTTAAATCCCTTGATTACTTCAGTGACATTGTGCAAAAAAGGTTTCTATAATTCATTAAAACATTTGACACTTATGTAACAGAACAGGTGCCTTCAAGGCAAAGTCATAGGGCTTAGCAGAAAAGAGGACAAACAAATAAATACAGTCCTCCCAAATTGATGCATAGAGGATGTCAGTGTAGCAAAATATTTGTGGTAAATGGTTTGATTTCATTGCCATATCAATGGGAGGTGGAATAGTTGTATTATAATATTTATGGTAAAATACAATTTTAACAGGATTGGGATTTTAGATCTCACTTGCTGATAGGTTTGCCCCAGGAATTCACTGTGGTAGGTACTGTAGAATTATTCTGAAATTATGGCTTTTGTCATAAAGACATTGCAGTCTTGGAAAGTATGATTTGAATCATATGATTCAGCATTAATGCAACATTCAGCATGATGTTAAGAGTGGCAGGCTCTAATTTGGAGAACCGGGCTCGATTCCCACCAGGTTTGATTCCACTGGCTTTTGGGGCAGTCACAGTTTTCTCAGAACGCTTTCAGTCCATCCTGAGGTAGGCAATGGTAAACCACCTCTGAATGCCTCTTCTCATGAAAACCCTCCAGAATCTCTATAAGTCCGTTGTGACTTGACAACACTTTACAAACACAGCAAGATGACAAGTGGTGGAACAGATTACAGTTGCAAAAAATAAAAATAAAAATTGGGAGCTATCACTGTATTATTGCCTCTTTGTTGTCGCTTCATAAAGAAACACAGCCCTCGAAATACCACTGAAGTTGATATGGGAATATCATTTTGTCCGACTGAAAGTACCCCAAAATGCATTATGTGTATTTCTCTTACAGGAATAATCTGGAGCAAGCAATATAAAATATTGGGCAAGAAAGATAAGTGAATAACGATGGAAATAAACAAGAAGATATTGCATACATTCGTTGACTGCAAAAATATAGGCTGTAAATAATGTAAATGATTTTGCAAAAATAACTAAATAAGCAGTGAATGACTGCCAATCAATAAGCCATTCATTCATGGATTTCTTGTTAGACTGTGCCTGTAACTGCAGCTTCACTGAACAATAAACATTAGATCTATGTGACTTTTGCTGTGTTACAGACATATCCTGGATTTGTTTTCAGAGCAGAAGGGACTGAGGTAAAAATATGGAGTGGTGATGAAATCATATCACATTATTTTTGTTTACTATACTCTGTTGCTTTTTTCTCATGTAAAAGTATGATTTTTTAATAAATTAATTTGCCTCTTAATAAATTTTGAAATACGGTAGATTGTGACATTTTCTAATTTCAAGTACCTGTTTCTTGGATCATAGCAACCTTGGAAATTCTCCCTTACACTATGAAGCAGAAGTAAACACCAGATTTTTAGTAGATGAAATTTATTGGTATCCATGAATTCCCACCAACCTATCAAATATATTTGGGAAAGCCTATTTTTCTGTACTAAAAAATTAGGTCATTTTAAGATGGCAGATTTAAGATGGCAGATTTAAGATGGCAGATGGCTCTCCCTTCAACATGTGAGGTAATGTTGCCAACACCAGGCTGGGAAATTCCTGGAGGTTTGGGGATGGAGCCTAGGTGGTTATCCTGAGGCCAATTTTGCCCACTTCTTTATCCAGGGCAGTCATCATGCACTGCAGCTTTGGCTCATCTTCCTCGAGCAAAGCAATATCATCAGCAAAATCCAAATCACCAAGGCAGTCTTGGTCAGGCCAGTATATGCCATTGCCAGAGCGTGCTCCAGTTCTCCACAAGATGTAGTCAGGGGCAACAAGGAAAAGAAGTGGAGGCAGAATGCAGCCTTGTCTGACTTCAGTGGTGATTTCAAGGAAGTCTGTGCAGTCATTATCTGTCTTGATGCAACAGCTGGATCATCTTTGAAGAAGGTGATGAAGGCTGCTGGTACTCTGTACAAATGCAGGATCTGCCAGAGGGACTCTAGGTGAATGCTGTCAAAAGCTTTCTTGAAGTTGATGAAGTTGATGGTCTGTGGGGGTTAATTAGGCTTGGTGGTTCGGGTATCCTGAATTGCCAAAAATGGCTGAATCACTGCCTACTCGGGCATGATCTGATCCGAATGCAAAGTATTCAGATGGGCTTGTATTTATTTGGGATTCGGCGAATTGCGGCTTTAAAGAACACAAACAAAAAACCCCCAGAGAATCTCTCTCTCTCTCTCTCTCTCTCTCTCTCTCTCTCTCTCTCTCTCTCTCACACACACACACACACACACACACACACACACACACACACACACACACACACACACACACACACACACACACACACACACACACACACACACACACACACCCGGGGTTTGGTGGTGGCAAGCAGCTTTGTTTAAACAAAAACAGCAAAAAAGCAGAGAATCCCCTGCAATTTGGTGGCAAACGGCTTTGTTTAAACTAAAAAGAGAGAGAGCTCCCCCCTCTGCAGGTTTCAGCGGTGGCAAGCGGCTTTGTTTAAACAACACCACAGCCCAAACCCCCAGAGAATCCCCCCTGATTTGGCAGCAAGCAGCTTTGTTTAATTTTTGTTTAAGGATCATGCAGAAGGCTTTCCCAGGGACTGAAAGGAGTGTGATACCCCACCAATTGGTGCATTCGGACATATTGCCCTTCTTGAGGAATTTGACTATGGCACCTCTTCACCAGTATTCTGAGACTGCACCCCTTTGCCAGCAGTTGTTGAACAGTGATGTCAGTGCTTCTGCCATTGCCTACCCACCATGTTTCAGGATTTCTGTGGGTATTTAATCCAACCCAGCTGCCTTGTTGTTCTTGAGAGTCTTGATTTATGTCTAAAATTACCTAAAATTATTATTTTCATTTTGTTAAAGTTAATTTTCAAATGCTTTGTATCACCATAGATAGTTAGTGTTGCTAGCATTTTACATAGACCAGTGATGGCGAACCTTTTTGAGACCGAGTGCCCAAATTGCAACCCAAACCCCACTTATTTATTGCAAAGTGCCAACCCGGCAATTTAACCTGAATGCTGAAGTTTTCGTTTAGAAAAAACTGGTTGGCTCCTTCTTCCTCTGCCCCATCCACTCAAGCAAGGGCCAGCCTGCTGTAGCCTCCAGCAAGACCCATGCACACCGCTCTGTGCCTCTCTAGCATCTCTGTCTCCTCTGCCCCCCCCCTTGGGCAGCAGCCACCTGGAGCACAGGCACCTGGCCCGCCAGCCGAGTCCTCCCTGCTCACCGTGGTGTGTGCACATCATGCTCAGTGGCCCAGGCCAGCCTAGATGTGAGTGTGTGGGGAAATTTTCCGACCCCCACATGACGAACTCTGTGTGTGCATACCCACAGAGAAGGCTCTGAGTGCCACCTCTGGCACCCGTGCCATAGGTTTGCCATCACTGACATAGACCTACCTGATTGAGGGATAGGATAACCATATTGTTGGCGTAGAACAGGACTGAGATTTTATGGCCAAGTAAAGATGATAGAATTAAATTTTAGCAATCCAAGGCCTGTACTATATCATTGATATATAAATTGAACAGGAAGAAAACCCTGCTTAATGCCCTTACTTAAAGGAATTGGATCCATGAAATGATCCTGTGCTCCTGCTCTAATTCTGACTGTAAGGTTTGAGTAGAGTACCCTCAAAAGTCTGAGTAGCCTTCTATCAATATTTGTATTATTTAGCTGAAACTATCCACTGAAGAGAGAATAAAATAGTGAAGCAGATGGTGCTGAAGCAATTTCTTCATGTGATACCCACTAGGGCCTCAGCCTGGATGGCATATGGCCAGTCAGAAGGTCTGAAGACAGCTGTCACTATTGTGGAAAGCTTTGTGACAGCTGAACAGAGGGCCAGGAAAAAACAGGAGGCTGTGGGAGAGTGGGAGAGGATGCCTCGAGGCTTCAAATGGGGGCCAGTCATGTTTTTTACCCAGAACCCCACTGCAAATTAGGCAAACCTCAAGATGAATGAGCTCCCAAGTTGCTGGAGCCCTGGGAGTCCTGCAAGTAGCCCCCAAAGTATCCAAGGATTTGGAACAGGGAAGGCCAAAGATGACACCAGAATCAGGGCTCTGCTTCACCTGCAGAAAGTGAGGACACTTCTGTCTGGAGTGCTCAGTAATGGAGTGCGACCTGGGGTGGGAGGCAGAAGTCATACAAGACATAGCAATGAATGTTCAGCCCCCACCTCTGTTAATCGTCATGTCAGTGGTGGAAAGGAACATGAAAAGACTGATTGACAGAGGCGGTTCAAGTCTGGCCAATGGGACCTCTTTGAGGAGCCACTCTTGTTTGCAGAGATGCCCCAGACCTCAACAGGCTAATTCCCCTTTGAGTTGCTGTATGGGAGGAATCCCCAAGGAACTGTAGAAGTGGTAGAGTCTAGGTGGGTACTATGCATGTGTCAGAAAGCCAGCCAGCCCCTATGCCTGACAGTTGCAAAAACAGCTGGCATACCCATAGGCAGAAGCCATGCAGCATCTTGAACAGCTTATAGTGAGCAAAAGACCCAGTAAGACCAGGGGCCTGGCTGTGGTCTTTGGTGGTAGGGGATACAGCACTGGTGAACAAGTGAGTGTTGGCACCAGAGATGGAGAATCCCTGGCAAGGCCTGTTCCCCATAACCTAAATGCCAGGGCCCCTATCTTACAAAGTACATGTGGACCAACAGGTAGTCAGAAGAAATTTCTTCACATAAACAATACAAAATTGTGGTACACGTGAGAGGAGAGCTGGTGACAGCTGGCTAACTGGGTGAGTTGGCAGAGGAAGAACTCCCTTGGGGCCTGGGAGGAGCACCCTCTCAGATGCCTATCCAAGATGACCATTTGGCCAAAGACCAGAAATGGCAAGTGTGAAGCATGTTGGCCCACTTGCTTCAGATATTCAGTCAAACCATCTGGGTGTCTCACAGCATCACCACACCCCCAGGAGCAGTAGTGCCAACCACCTGCAGGCCCATCCCATGTCATTGGTGAAATGCAGTACAAGAGGTGCATAAAAAGCTGCAGTTGAACACCATTGAGTCTTTGTGCAGTGCCTAGCAGAGTCCCATTGTCCTGTTCCCTTAACCTAATGGCAATATCCAGTTCTACATAGATAATCACACTGTCAGTGCCATAGCACAGTTTGATGCCTACCCACTTTCCCCTGCCAACCTCTTAATTGATCAGTTGAGGACAGTGCAATATCTATCAGTCTTACATCTCAGAAAATAATATTGACAGATACTGATGAACCCTGCGGACAAGAAGATTCCTTTTCCAATGCCTCAAGGCTTTTACCAGTTCAAGGTAATGTTTTGGGGCCTCTACATAGACAATGTTCTGATCTTCAGCGCTGACTACTCCTCAAATCTACAACTAGAAATAGTTTTGCAAGAACTAAATGAGATTGGACTAGTGACCAACCCTAGGAGAGCTGTATTTGCACCAGGGAGCTAAAGTATTTGGGGTATCTTGTAGGGTGTGGGTGATTCTGGCCATTCCTGGACAAAATAGCCCCCATGAGACACTGATCCCCTTCCTACACTAAGAAGCAGTTGTGGCACTTCCTGGGTCTGGTTGGATATTATAGCAAATTCATTGCACATTTGCCAGTCTTGCCAGCCTGCTGACTCAAAAGTGAAAGAGTTAAAGACTGCCCAGCATCAGCCCTCACGGCCTCCCTGGATTTTCCCACAGCAACCCCACACTCACTCAGCAGCTGCATTATGGAAGAGGCCAGTATCCAGGAGATCTCCACTGCCATAGTGAGACTGGGAGCCACTGCCATACACTGTGACCAAGGTAGCTGGGCAGAGGCCTGTTAACCTGCAGCATGAGGGCACCTTGTGACAGGCTGCTGAGGCCTGGCTTGCAAGAATGGCAGACCCCATGAAAAGTGCCAGTCACAACAGTAGAATGCAGCAGGACAGGCCCCGTAAGCCTGAGGATCACACAGGAGAAGGCCTCCCAGGCCCAGGAAAGTTGGGGAGAGAAAGGAATGAGAGAGATGGAACTTCCACCCAAATGAGACAGATCAGGGATGGGGCAGTACTTGGAGAAGCAGGAGAAGTGGGAGAAGGGTGTAAGGGGGAAGTTGCCAGATGGTTGGGGAGGATGACAGGGCCTGATGAATGCTGCTAAGCTTGAATCAGGTCCTCCATTTGAGGAGGCCATCGCATTCTAAGACCAGGCAATGACATTCAATCACATCAAAGGGAAGGGGAGCTGTCCAGGCGCAGGGGCAGTGCCACATTATATTTGGTGAGTGATTGTTTTTTAAAAAAACCAAGAGAAAAGGTTAATCTGAAAATAAATGGAAGTTTGTTTTTGATATGGGTCAAAAAATTCTCCAAACAAATTAAAAACTCTTCACTCTTGGTAATCCTACAGACTAATTTGATAATTTACTTTCAAAACAGCCTTTTAGAAAGCACAGCATGCGTTCCCATTGATAAAAACACTTCGTAATAAGGTTCTTCCGAACACAGGATAAAGACAAAACAGTTGGCTAAGATAAATGTAAGTTATTAGGCAAGGGAGAGAAAGGACACACAAAAGTAGCCCAGGTCAATGCACTGTGATAATACATTATTTATTGTGCAATAAAGAAAGATATCTAGGTTACATCTAAAAATCGACTTACAAGATAGCAATGTTCCTGCTGACCTTTTGCAGAATAGCATGCAAGTCCATAAATGAACTGCAATATATAAGAACATAAGAACATAAGAACTAGCCTGCTGGATCAGACCAGAGTCCATCTAGTCCAGCATTCTGCTACTCGCAGTGGCCCACCAGGTGCCTTTGGGAGCTCACATGCAGGATGTGAAAGCAATGGCCTTCTGCTGCTGCTGCTCCTGAGCACCTGGTCTGCTAAGGCATTAGCAATCTGAGATCAAGGAGGATCAAGATTGGTAGCCATAGATTGACTTCTCCTCCATAAATCTGTCCAAGCCCTTTTTAAAGCTATCCAGGTTAGTGGCCATCACCACCTCCTGTGGCAGCATATTCCAAACACCAATCACACGTTGCGTGAAGAAGTGTTTTCTTTTATTAGTCCTAATTCTTCCCCAGCATTTTCAATGAATGCCCCCTGGTTCTAGTATTGTGAGAAAGAGTGAAAAATTTCTCTCTGTCAACATTTTCTACCCCATGCATAATTTTATAGACTTCAATCATATCCCCCCTCAGCCGCCTCCTCTCCAAACTAAAGAGTCCCAAACGCTGCAGCCTCTCCTCATAAGGAAGGTGCTCCAATCCTTCAATCATCCTCGTTGCCCTTCTCTGCACTTTTTCTATCTCTTGTCCTTTTTGAGATGTGGTGACCAGAACTGCTTTATATAAGGGCATGACAATCCTTGCAGTTTTATTATCAACTCCTTTCCTAATGATCCCCAGCATAGAGTTTGCCTTTTTCACAGCTGCCATGCATTGAGTTGACATTCCCATGGAACTATCAACTAAGTGCCCAAATCCCTTTCCTGGTCTGTGACTGATAGCACTGACCCTTGTAAGCGTGTATGTGAAGTTTGGATTTTTTGCCCCTATGTGCATCACTTTACATTTAGCTACATTGAACTGCATTTGCCATTTCTTAGCCCACTCACCTGAATTTATCAAGGTCCGGCTTGGAGCTCTTTGCAATCCTTTGTGGTTCTCACCACCCTACATAATTTGGTATCATCTGCAAACTTGGCCACCACGCTACCCACCCCTACTTCCAGGTCATTTATGAATAGGTTAAAGAGCACTGGTCCCAAAACGGATCCTTAGGGGACACCACTCCGTACATCTCTCCATTGTGAGAACTTCCCATTTACACCCACCCTTTGTTTCCTGTTCCTCAACCAGTTTTTAATCCATAGGAGGACTTCCTCTCTTATTCCTTCATTGCTGAGTTTTCTCAACAGTCTCTGGTGAGGAACTTTGTCAAAAGCCTTTTGGAAATCCAAGTAGACAATGTCCACTGGTTCCCCCTTATCCACATGTCTGTTTACACCCTCAAAGAACTCTAGTAAGTTTGTAAGACAGGACTTGCCTCTACAAAAGCCATGCTGACTCTTCCTCAGCAGATCTTGCTTTTCTACATGTTTAATAATTTTATCTTTAATGATAGATTCTACTAATTTACCAGGAACAGATGTCAAACTGACTGGCCTGTAATTTCCCAGGTCCCCTCTAGACCCTTTCTTAAAGATTGGTGTGACATTGGCCATCTTCCAGTCTTCAGGGATGGAGCCTGATTTCAGGGATAAGTTGCATATTAATGTGAGAACATCAGCAATTTCATGCTTGAGCTCTTTAAGAACTCTTGGATGAATGCAATCTGGGCCAGGGGATTTGGTAGCGTTTAGTTTATCAATGGCTGCCAGAACTTTTTCCTTGTCTACCACTACCTCGGATTCACCTCCTAAGAAGCTTGGTTCAGGTGCAGGAATTTTCCTCACCTACTCTTGGGTGAAGACAGATGCAAAGAATTCATTCAGCTTCTCTGCAATCTCCCTGTCACCTTTTAGCACACCTTTTTGTCCTTCATCGTCCTAACGGACCTACCGCTTCCCTAGCTGGCTTCCTGCTTTTGATGTACTTGAAGAACTGTTTGTTGCTAGTCTTGATGTTCGCAGCCATGCGTTCCTCATAATCCTTTTTTGCCTCCCTTACAGCTAACTTGCTTCTCTTTTGCCACCATTTGTGTTCTCTCTGGTATTCTTCATCAGTTAAGTTGGACTTCCATTTTCTAAAAGACATCTTTTTTTTCCTAATAATTACCTCAACCTCCCTTGTTAACCATGGTGGCTTTCTTTTGGACTGGGCGCTGCCTTTCCTAACCTGCGGAACACATTCCAGCTGAGCTTTTAAGACTGTGTTTTTAAATAACCTCCAAGCACCTTGGACATTTTTGACTCTCTTAATTTTTCCCTTTCAGCTTCCTGCGCACTATCCCCCTCATCTTTGAGAAATTTCCCTTTCTGAAGGCAAATGTAACTACATTAGTAGTTGTCACTTGTTCGCATGCAGAGATAAGCACAGTTTAGTATAAACTCTTTCAAAATATGGTTTAGTATAAACTCTTTCAAAATGTCCAAAGTCCGTATTTTGCCTCTGCCTCTTTTTTTCAAACCAGTTATACCAGCAAGTCAGCAATTAAAACTCTTTGAAAGCCCTTCTCAGTATAAAAACATCCATTTTTCTAATTCTCGCTCACACAGCCTCCATTAAGTAAATACCAGAAGTTCCTTCTCCCATTAGCATCATTACCCCTTTGAATTCCAGTTCTGCAGGAAAATGTATGCAAATGAATGTTTCTGTATAGTGGCTTCAGGCATGTAAAAACTGGTTTGGTTTGTTCTTACAGGAAAGAATGACATTGAGATAATTCAGTCTCATGACCTGCACATATCTGTTGATAGTTTAATACCCTGGAATTTTAATGTATATCAATATTGCATATAAAATAAAGGGGAACATTTTTCAGTAGCATTGCTTTGTATTTGCCTTGCTATTTTTGAACTATAACGAACGACAGAATTAGAACCTTGATTGTCAAATGACTGTCTGCACAATGTGTGCTAGTTTTCCCATTGCTGTTACTTGAATCTATTTAATTCTAATAAAAGCTTCTTTATTGAAGAGGCTAGTGTTCAAATTTTATCTAGAAGGTTATAGCAATGTTGGTAACATTCAAGGGGAGGGGGGGGCCACAACCAAATCTAATGGTATTTTTCCCCTATGGAGACTAAAAGACAGAAGGGTTTAGGAAGTGGGGAAGGAAATTTCCCGTATCTTTTTGATTTGTTACAAAGGGTTGAGTTTTGATTTTAATCTGAAGCAATTGCCTCAGCCACCATGCAGGCTTTCCAGAAGTTTGATGCTTGCAGCCTTGCTGTGAGAATGAGTGCTTCTGGTGCTTCTTGGTTTGTTTGCATTTGTGACAAACATTTTGCTTTTAATAAAAATACCACATTACAGCAAAAGACACTGTTTCTGCCCCATGTTTGTTCTGTATCCTCCTCATTGCTTCCAGTAAGAGACAGATTTTTATTGCCTTTGTTTGATCCTGTTGACCCTTTAAGTGCCAACTGAAAAGAGCAGTATGGGAAAGTATTTTCTGCAGAAAAGGAGACTGTGGTGGTCCAGATGCAGACTCTAGTCTAGACCATGATCCAAATGTCCCTGTGACACAAATCATGCAGCCTCATCATGTTTAATGAGAGTTCAGTAGATTTAACTTTCATTCAGTGATTTAAGATCACAACCTTGTTCACTTTTGTATTTAGTAGGGAACAGTCTTTTGGGAACAGTCTTCCAACTGAAAGATGTGAAAAATTCACTAGAACAACAGCTGAAATAACCGTGCACCATGATTAGTCTCCAGATACCTGTGGCTTATGAAGTCAACCATCCAAATTTCATCTTCCCCCCCACTGTGAAACTGTCAAGCCTTTGCTGTAACTTGTACAGAATTTTAGAACATCACCAAAAGCTGATGACAGAACCCTTGTGGTCTCCTCCTTCTACCAGCCTGAGCCACCTCCCTGAAAATATAAGTTGTCTACTTGGAGAGGTATAGAAGCTGATTCTCGCATGGAAGTGACCCTACAAGAACTCAGTAGAAATGCTGCAGAATTTTTTCCCATGGACACAAACATTTCCTTCTCCAGGACTTATTCCTTAGAAACTCCTTCCAGCAAATCTGGAGGAAAGAAATCTGCTTTTGATTTCCATGTTAAATAAATTTTAGTGGATTGGTTGTGATAGGTATAGTCCATTGAGATCCATTGGAACAATTACAAGCAGCTTCCAAACCTTGAAAGGAGAATACGAAACATGTTGTTGTTTTTTATTGGCAGAACAGTTACTATTTACTGATAGAGGGAAAACTAGTAATTGTTTGGGTCCATGGATCTGAAATGTTATAATCATCTCTTTATCTTCACAGGCAGCAATTATTCAAAATAGGTTATTGTTGGTACTGGGACATGAAAGTAGAAACATTCTTCCAGGCTATTGTAACTGTTCTTTTGGCATGCTGCAAACAACTTCACTTAGCAAAGAAGCACAGGAGCTTTAGACTAATAATTCTAGGCAACTCTTCTGAGCCTGGTGGATGCCAAGGTCTGTAAGGTGGCCTTTCTAGTCTGGGGAAGTTTTTTCTCCAGCCCTCTGAAAAATAAAAAAAATAAAATGTGTGCTATTTAATTTTTTGCCTAGGTGATCTGTATGGAATGCTAAATGTTTTCAGTTTGGGTCATCAAGTGCCATAGACACTTGCAATTTATTCCTATTGGGGTTGGAGGTGGGGGAAGAAGGAGAAGTAAATTAATCAAAAGCTAATCCTTGGAACTTAACGAGCTTCAGTATGATATTCTGCCTTCAACAGCTTTTGGATTTTTTTTTCATGTTGTTATCTTGCATTTCAGCAGATAATACAATTCTGGGAAATTTTATATGTGGCTTTGGTTTGAAACAACAATCCAAATGTTAGGGCAGCTGCACTGGAACTCCTGTGAGTAGTTCAGTATTAAAGATATGGGAACATAAAGAGACAATTATGGGCTTCTAACCTTGTTGCATGTAACTATGTAGTACAGATAGTCCCCTCTGCAAGCACTGAGTCATTATGGACCCATGGGGTGATGTGACATCACAACATTTACTAGGCACACTGGGTTTATGGGATGGTTTGCTATTGCCTTCCCCAGCCATCTACATTTTACCCCCAGCAAGCTTGATACTCATTTTACTGATCTTGGAACTCTAACTAGCATAATTCATGGTTTATATAGACACAGAAGGCTAGTTGAGATCATCAGGGCCAACAAATATATTTAATCTTACTAGTAATTCAGCAGCATTTTCTCCAGAAAATATTGTAAAGACAGTAGTGGAGATACAGCTTAAGTAGTAAGATGATATTTGCTGCAGATGAGAGTTTAAAGCTACCATGATTTTTTGACCTTCATGGCATACTCACTATTACGTTATTAGTGTGTTGCATTAGCCATCTTGCTTGCATCTCTGGACTTTCAGATGAAGAGGAAGGCTGTCCACTAATTGATTTGTCAGAAAGGCTGCATCATGCAAGGAGGGATAGGAGCACTTTCTGTTAACAATGAAAGGATGTAGTCCCCTATAAAGAATTGTGTGCTCTTGGTGATGACAGGAACAACTGAAAGAGCCTGGAAGTTTGTTGTTATGGTTTCAGAGATCATCAAGGGACCCTATATTTAGTAGCTTCGGTTGTCTAACCAGCTGAATTGTGGGATGCTGTAAGAAAGAATTCCACAGAAATTGTACAGCATCACACAATGCAGTGACATTACTTCCAGTTAAAACAGCTATAAATGACATTATGGAATCACAGGACACCATTTTCGTAGGTCTTCATACATCTGTACATCTCTCAGAGGGCTGGCAACTATAATGAATGAACAAAGAGGTGTTGTCCCTGCCACCAGTTGCCACTGTCATAGGATAGCATGTGTTATGGACACATCATTGTCAATAGACTGTGGAGGCTATTCAGGAGTCAGAAGCTTTCCCCTATGGAGACTCAGGCCTCAGAAACTGTGAAAGAATGCCATCTCCTGACCCTAATTCTGCCTGGCAACCAGCAGGACTTGGGGGATGGGGGTGTTATTGGGAAATGGTGTTATATCACTTCTGGGCAAACCTGAAAGTGGCATCGTACCTCTGTAGGAACTGCCAGTAATTCCTAGAGAGATGGGACATCACTTCTGGGTTTATAGCTGCATCTCCCAATGATGTTTTATTTTTTCTCTTCCCACTGGTGTGTCCTGTGGGCAATAGGAGCTGGAGGTGGGGAATCTCCCACACTTAGCAGGCAAAGAATAAGCCTAGCTCTACCTCCCACATTCCAGTTCCCGTCCTTGGAGATTTATGTTTCTTTCATTACTGCAGCTTTTTCGTTTCTCTCAACACAAGAATGATAAAGACTGGAACAATTTTCCTTACTAAACTGCTCAAGAGTTGTACTTCAGTAATTTGGACATCACTGTGGTTACCCTTTGACTTCTTAAAGAGAACTCAAAGAGTACTCTTTGCTTAGATTGAAGACTTGCTTTTTTTGAACAGTGCCCAGTGCACATTGTTCTGTGGCTATTATTGTTTTCCTTATTCTGTCAGAAAGTCCCATGCCAGTTGTACATCACAATTGAATTCTTAGCTTGACAAATTCCCATGTCTAGCTATGTATTATTAATGCCTACATATTTATCCAACTTCTACAGGATAGCTTCACTGGCCTATACCAGAGAAATACACTGAAAAACTGTGGCAGCTATCAAGAATTCTGTCCTGGGAGTAAGTCGCAATTAATAAAATGGGAATTACTTCTGAGTAGACCTGCTTAGGATTGCTCTCTAAATTTAATCTACATTGTGATTTATCTACAGAACCCTCTCACCTGATCTTCTAGCATAAAAGCCACAGAAGAGAACTCATAGCACAGTTGTTTTTCTATGACATTGTACTAATTCCCCTTTTTCTTCTCACACCTATTTGCATAATTGCAGTTCCCTATACTGACAACCAACTATCTTATTTTCCATGCCACTAATTCATAAAAGTTCATTGTTCCAAGGAACTGGATAGGCTCTCTATCACCACACACTAATGTATGTAGATATTCTATGGCCTTTGCCCAGTTCTGTAGAACTCAGAGATGTGCCTTGCACTACTGACATTCAGAGAAGGGATTTACTACAGCATCAAACATTAAACATTAATAGAAAACCAATGTGCTCAAAAATATTCAGGAAAATTATTAGGCAAAGCACATTTCAAACGTAAGTGTAAGACCTGTGCTAATGAAAATGAACAATAGTCTGAGGAGATACTCATTGCAGTTGCTATGAGTCACATAAAAATAACTTGCAAATGAAAGTGAGCAGTGAGCAACTTTGAAGGCTTCTGTAAAATATATAGAGGGGTATACAATTTATCATCTTACAAAACCCCCTCACCTGATCTTCCAGCATGGAAGCCATAGAAGAGAACCCATAGCAGTTGTTTTTCTGGCTCACCTGGGGGGTGGATGTCTTCAGTAGCCTTGAAAATGGGCAAGTCCCCATGGCTGGGAAAGTATCACATGATGCAGACACAGTTCAGCTTGCACTTTTACTACACCGCAGGGCTATGAGTGACTTCACCCAGCCTTCACTACAGAGTAGCAAATCTTGTTTTCTCCACTGGTCACCTCCAGGAGAACTACAGCATGGTCTTTAATGCCCATCCCAGTATCTGACCCTGCACTGTGACTCTCATTTCTGAGCCCCCCAGCCCCTCTCCAATCCTCTCATCCTACAGGTAACCCTCTCTGCCTAGGGCTGCTGAGGCCATTATCCAGCCTCAGTCAAATGAATGTTGGGCCAGATACTCCCAACTGAGATAGCTCAACCTGTTAGCTCTTGTGCTAGCAAGGTAACCTTGCCAATGCCCCCTGCCCCATGTGATCCTGTCAAGTCCTTCTGCCATAGGGAGCAAATGAAAGTGAGCACAATAGAGCAAGAACTCATCACCTCCACTTCAAGGTCAAGTGAGAAATGATGGAGAGAGTTAAATATTCAGAAACTATGTTTTTTTCTTGTAAATAGCTGCCAACTTGAAGCACAAGCTGGACTGAGACTGTACATTGGGTTGGGATGAGGTTTTAGCCCTTTCTCTTGTAAAATGGTAACCACTTGAAACAGCGCAAGGAGCGTTGTTGTATTCACTCTGAGTTTTCCACCAACACTCAGTGCATGCCAGCTATCTTCAATCCAGTCAATTCTTAGGTAAACAATGGGATCAGGTTCTGCATCAGAGGCGGGACAGAACAACAAGAAACCATCTTTTCGATAATTTCAAGGAGCTTCATGTTCCAAGTTCCAACTGCAGCTTCAACAGAGCATTCATTTGCAATCCTAAAATCTTCCAGATCATTCTAGAATCCAGTAGGACCCATGGCTCTCCAGGGGCAGACTATTTTATTCTTCCTTCATGGAGTGTCAGTGCCACAGTGGTACAGGCTGAACCTCCAGTCCTCAAATAAGACCTTGTCACAAAGGCTCAGTACAAATAATTAAAAGTACCCATTTTTCATGAGTTGGGCCTGTTACAATTTGAGAGAGGTCCACAGCAGCCATAAAGAAACTACAGCAGCCATAAAGAAACTACAAAATCCTGCCCCAGCCCTACCAGGGAACCCTCAATATAAATGATGAAGTCTAACTCCACCCATTCAGATAGGGTACCTATAATCTATTCATTCAAATTTTTTTAGTAATAATTGTTGTGGGATGGTATTTCCCCTGTGGTGGAGACAAATGTTTGTTGCGTAGCTTTGACAAGAACATTTCAGCCTTTGAATGTAGGTACTCTGAATGCAAAGATAGCCTAGGGAAAGCCATTGAAATCTGGGCCACCAGAAGAGAGCAAACTGGTCACAAAACATGGCTGGCCCCTACAGTACTTCATGGTGGAAGAGAAGGAGGTCCTTATGCTGGGGCCCCCTTTGCTCCTTGTGCTTCTTATATTGACAGGCAGTTAGATAGGTGTAATATTATTCCTTGTTAGAGGCTGCTCTTAACTGGTAAGGAAATTCCTTTGTTGCCCTGTACTGATGGAATAAATGAGGTTCTAGACAGCTTGTTCTAAACTGGAACGCCTTCTGCAGTGTAAAATTAAACTTTGCTGAAATGGAATCTGACAGAATAAAATAATTTTTTAAAAACTACTTTGTATTGCTTTGAGTGCTGAGTAACAATCAGCACAAATTATGCAAATTGAATCCCATATTGTCAAAATTATTCCAGGAACTGCAAATTCATAGTCATATGTGATGATTTAATTAGTTTGTATACCATACGTTAAAACATCTGACACATGCAGAAACGTTTGCATTTTGAAGTTATAAATGACTACTTTTTTCTTTTACAAAGCTAAGGATTCAAACATACTACTACAAGTGGAGTAAATTGTTAGGTACAGATGATGCATATTTGCAGTCATGGAGACTTGCTGTACAGAGGGAAGAAGAAAGTTTCGGAGTCACTCCAAATGGTAGTTCTGTTTCAGTTTGTTTCATCACTTGGCTTAGTGCTTATGCTGACTGCTTAGTTGCCAACTCTCCTGTAGGTTCAAGCATTACTTGCCTTTGCCCAAGAGATTGTTGCCTGGAAGTTGGGAAATGAAGCTTGGGCATGATGCTGGTCACAAAACTTTGTGTACTATGTAAAGAGCTACTAATCAAGCTGGGAATTGGATGTGAGCCTACACAAACATGACCTGGTAAACATTACTTGCTATCAGAAGGGGGTCTGTTTAGTAGGAAATGAACAAAAAATATACTTTGGTCTCAGGCTTAGTCATCAGCGCTCCCAAAGGTAAGAGGGGAGGTAATAACCTGTGGTTTCATTCTAGAGAAATGCAAAAGTTGGGTTAAGACACGAGTTCCAGTGATCCTCTTTCCCTTCTATCTGGATAGGCATGAATCTAGCGTAGTTAGGCTTTAAGTCCACTAAAATAAACGAACTTAGAATAGAGTAACACTGCTTAGAATTGCATTGCAGAAGTTGCAGCTTTATGTCAAATTTAAAGAACACAAATCAGGTTTTTACAAGATATGGATTAAAAATGAAAAACGACTGACCACCTCCCTAACCTTGAATGCAGCCCGTGCCTTAATTGCCCCTAGCCTTAGCGTTTTCCAGTTTCTGTCTCCAAAGGTTTCAGGTTCCAGGCAGATAGCATTGAAGAAGCCTGGCAGCTTCCAGGTGCTTCATCTTTTAAGTAACCATCTGCAGGCAGAATCAAGAAGACTCTGCAGGAATTCAGCAAAACACCCAAATATGCTCAGATTTCTTCGTTGTTCCAGTTTTCTGGAAGGTTCTAGTCTGGAATGTGGCCACATCTAACTGGCAGGCCACAATTCATAGTTCATGATCATGCCCTGCACCTTTACTTTTTGAGTACAAGGCTGCTGGTTTCTGTTGTCATCAAGATCCAAACCTGGCTTGCAAAGCAGGTTACCCTGGAAATGGGAAAAAATCATGCTCATCAAGCATTATGCCACGCCGACAGAGCCATCTTCAACTTGCCTTATTCCTTCAGGCTTTACAAGGCCTTGTTATACTTCCCCATCATCATATGTCATGCTAGTTAAATTATGGCAGCCCTCTGATTTGACCATAGTTTATTGTCTGAAGTGCTGAGGGGCATCTAACATCTATTTTTTATGCTCTTCATTTTTTTCTCCCTGGGGCCAGTCTCAATGATGAAAGATATTCTAGCTCTATCATGACGCTAACCTATTATTTTCTTTGGAACTGTTTGCCTCATCACATTAATGCTAAAACAGATTAAGTGAAGTGGTACCATCAACTTTATAGCTTGATTTGTATTTGATGGTTTTAACACAGGACAGGTTCTATAGCAGACTGAAACAGAGACCCTTGCCATCCAAATGCTGTACTAACCAGGAAAGATGCACAGATGCTGGGAATATGTGGAACCCTCTTGTCTAAGCAGCTTCCCCCAACTATGGTCTCTTCCCCTGGCTAGATAATTTTAGAAGGGCAGCTTTGTTCTCTCCTAATAGCAATATTAGTGCTCCAATTTACAGATCTTAATGGTAAAAGCAGCAGTACACAGTACACGCAACTCTAAAAGAGCAGCCTATGGTTTTGCCTGCTGATAAGATACTTAGAAAGTAGACTGGGGGGGCAGAGTTAAAATGCTCAGTCTGAAGCCAATGATTGTACTAGCTTGAATCTATACAAATTTACATGAAATTGGTTCCACTGAGTTCAGTTAGGTTCAAGCTATATATCTATTTCTGAAGTGTGGGTCAATCTGTGGATATCTAAATCTGTGGATCCAGTCCACACTGAAAAAAGGAGATCCCTGTCCCCAAGTTTTAGGGTTTGCAAAAACTATTAAAACTTTTAAAAATACGTTGGGGACTTAAATCTCCCCACAACAGTTGTCTGTACAGGCGCACAATACTTACTGGATAATGTGGCTCCCAGTGCCCAGGGTAAGGGGAGAAATGGAGGATGAAAGAGAACTGCCAGAAAAGGGGGTTGGGGGAGAAAGGGGGAAGGTTGACATAGAATGGTTGAGGGGAGAAGTGGGTAAGGAAAGATTCATATAAGAGCTGAGAGCAGAGCAACATTAACAAAGAAGAGGGGAGAAGGAAGGGGTTGCCCCCTCCCCATAAGTTTCTTGCAGGTCCCCACTTGTACAATTTTAAACATGAGGAAGTGAGCAGCCCAATCCGGGGGAGGGAGCAAACTCACCACAGGAGTCAGTGCAGCCCTGCACTGATGCAGTTGGCCACTCTGACTGTGAAGAGGCAAATGTGCCATTGGAGGGGGCAGATATGCGGGCGGATGGTTGCTGTGCGACTCCATGGCACCCAATTCTGAAATCCACAACCATTTTCCAGTCCCACTAGAACAGAAAGATGCCCCAGTGTGGCTAGGGATTAAAGCTGATTCAAGGAGTGGAGCTGACTTTTGCTGGGGGTGATTTGTGAGAGATTGACATGCTTAATACCCACTTGCACTGGCTTGGAGCTGTTTCTCATGCTAACAACCTACCTCATAGGGTTTTTGTGTAGACAAAATTAGGACAGAGAGTTGGTGGGGAGAGCCATGTATGTTTTGCTGGGGGTGGGGCAGCGGTGGGATCCAACCAGTTCTAGAGAAGTGGTTACTAATTTTTTCTGAGTGCCAAGAAGGGGTTACTAAAGCAACCTCCCTGCCCAATAGGGACTGAAGGTGCGTGTGTGCGACGGCGCCACTGTTTGAATCCCACCACCATCGGAACCTGTTATTAAAATTTTTGGATCCCACCACTGGGGTGGGGGGTGTTTTGTGAGAGATGCTGCTGACATTTGTTTGGTAAATGTTTTGCTGGGGGAGATTTACATGCTTAATACCCACTTGCACTGGCTTGGAGCTGTTTTTCATGCTAACAACCTACCTCATAGGGTTGGTGTGAGGACAAAATTAGGAAAGAGAGTCGGTGGGGAGACAGCCATGTATGTTTTGCTGGAGGTGGGAGGTGTTTTGTGAGCTGGTGCAAAAAATCATTGTTTGGTCGTGGTGGGAGAGGGTGGCTGCCCATACCGGGGTTTTGTCCCCAGGCTCCAGTTTGCCTAGATATACCTCTGCATGTCATCCCTTAACCTTCTCTTCACCAGATTAAACAAACCCAGCTCCTTAAATCTCCTTTTGAAGGGCATGGATTCCAGAACTTTTACCATCTTGGTCGCCTTCTTCTGGACACGTTCCAGCTTGACAATTTCTTTCTTGAACTGGACACAGTATTTTAGGTGAGATCTGACCAATGCAGAATAGAGTGGCACGATTACTTCCCTAGTCACTATACTCCTATTGTTGAAGCTTAGAATCACATTACTTTTCAGTTCAAGTAGTTTTAAATTGGCTATCAAGTCTATTAAAGAGCACATATTTAAACAGAGGATACATTCAGCCTTCCATTGAGATAGTAACTTTTTCAAATGTTGACTGTGAATTTCTTCCACTCACAAAACTTGAGATACTGTGGATTTTAAATGTGAAGGTAATAAAATGCCTCCATAGTGATCAATAGTGAAACTAATACCCAGTCTCTAGTGTCTTCCTAATTTATAGTGTGAATAATTTTTCCCTTTTGGTAAAGCTATGCATTAGTTGTTGGGCATAATTTCAAGTAATTGTCTAAACAATGCACTGAATCACAGTTGCAAAATGAGACTGCATTATGTTGCAAACAGTTCGAAGAAATCTATTGGTAGCAATACCCACATGCAAACCCAGCTGTTGGGTGTTTGGTATATGGAACTTTTCCAGGAATGAACCAAATACCAACACAGAAATTGCTAGTAACTTGTAGTTCTTTACAATAAATGCAAGGTTCAATGAAGTGAAAAGAAGCATGCTTTAGAGAACAAAGTGCATGATGGTTCAAGAAATGTCAGTTTTAAATTCTTTCTTCTTCCATTCAGGTAGCATTGTGAAGAACTAAATGACTTTACCCAGCTATTGTGAAAGAACATCAGGAATCATTGGCACCATTTGCCATGAGAAGATAGCCCTTTGCTTCCCTTGGGCTCTCTTTTTCCTGGGTATGGAGTATGGTAATACACTGAGGTATGGGGCTATTTCTCCTAGAGCTGCAGTGATATTGGATCAGAATCGGAGATAGGGGGAACTGCACCCTGTGCCCCTGCCTGCCCCTGCCACGGCACCCGGTGCATTGTGCCTCCCCCTTGGCGCTACGCCACTGTATTGGAGTAAATGATAAGAGAACTGAGCTGCAGGAGAGGGAAGGACTTGTAAAGATACTGTTCTCTTAAAACCCATTAAGAGGCATGAGAACAAGGAAGAGCTGATATCTCCCCAGTGAGGCCGATAAGCATCAGGGAACTTCCTGCTGTAGGAGGAAAGCAGAGAATTTAAAAAGTGAATGTTTTGGAATCAAGAGTCTAGAACAGTAATAGTGAACCTTTTCGAGACTGAGTGCCCAAATTGCAACCCAAAACCAACTTATTTATCGTAAAGTGCCAACGTGGCAATTTAACCTGAATACTGAAGTTTTAGTTCAGAAAAAACGGTTGGCTCTGAAGCGTGCGTTACTTGGGAGTAAGCTTGGTGGTAGTCGGTGACTTTGCTTTGAAGCAACCGTGCAACTCTTCCAATGGGTGAATCACGACCCTAGGAGGGTTTACTCAGAAGCAAGCCCCATTTCCAGCAACCAAGCTTACTCCCAGGTAAAGGATCATGCTTTATTTAGTTCTTCACATGAAAATCAGTGGGGTTTAACAGCGCTTAGGAGGGTTACCTCCACTGCTTCCCCAAAACTAGCTCTTAGGTTTAATGCTAATAATTGAGCCCAGCGGTCCAAGCCGGCCTAGATGGTGGGGGGGCAACTCTGTTTGCCCATGCCCACAGAGAGGGCTCGGAGTGCCACCTCAGGCACCCGTGCCATATGTTCGCCACCACTGGTCCAGGATGCTGCTAATTTGTCTAATTGGATTACACAAAATACTTTAAGAAATTATAGATGAAAAGTAGTGTATCTAATAAATTAGATGGATCTGTAGTGAAAGCTGGTGTGTTTCAGCAATGAACTGTGCCATCCAGAATTCCATCCTTCCGCCTTCAACAGATTTAGAAGGGTGTACCTAAGTAGGATGGCACTACAAGAGAGTGCCAGTTGACTAATAGCAGGACACAACACAATCTTTTCAGTTAGTCTCTGCAACCAGCAGAGAAGAGGAGCAGTGGAGAACAGCAGTGGGCCAGAAAGGGCTGAGAAGTGGGCCAGAAAGGGCTGAGGAGCTCTGATTTTTCTTTACAGAGGGCTTTTCTCAAAGCCACATCTTTTAAACAGTGTATTTTAAACAGGGGGTTTCTCTTTTTTTCTCCTTGTCCTAGGGCTGCTGATTGGGAGAGGCTGCTGAAGGGGTGGGGCTTCTCACATTTGTAAATCTTTTCAGTTAGTGCTGAAGGGGTGGGGCTTCTCACATTTTTAAATCTTTTCAGTTAGTCTCTGCAACCAGCGGCGCGCGCCTGACGGCGCGCGCAAGTGTTTTACTAAATAAGAACATATTTTAAGGGATAGTAGAAGGTATAGAAACCTTAACAGGGAGGCACTAATTAAAATCAATATTTGAATATCTAAACAAAATTAGATATGAAGGCAGGAAGCCAGCAGGGGGATGGGGGCTTTCCAGTGTTTTGCACTGAGTGTCACATGTATGACTATCTGCCACTAGGGCAGAAGTCATGGGTGTGCCCTCGCTGCAATGAACGTGTGCGTTCTCTTGAAGCCAAGGTGGCAGACCTGGCGAAGCTGAGAGAGGCAGAGAGGGCAACAAACGAGGCTTTCAGGGACCTAGCAGCCGGGTCCCACTCCCAAGGTGACATCTCTTCAGATGTCATGGAGGATGAGAGTCTGGGTGACGGAGGGTGCCAGTCTGAGGTGGTGGAAGATGCTCCCTTAGATGGGACCCCTTCCTTAGCTGGTGGTCAGATATCCTCTCGCACTGAGGATACCCCTCGGGGAGGTGGGGGGCTCCTTGTAGTGGGTGATTCGATCATTAGGAATATAGAGAGTTGGGTTTGTGAGAGGCGTGATGACCGCATGGTGACTTGCTTGCCTGGTGCGAAGGTTGCGGATGTCGCCTAGATAGGCTGTTAGACAGTGCTGGGGTGGAGTCAGCAGTTGTGGTCCACATTGGTACCAATGACATTGGGAAATGTAGCCGGGAGGTTCTGGAAGCTAAATTTAGGCTGCTAGGAAAAAGGTTAAAATCCAGGACCCCCAAGGTGGCCTTCTCCGAAATGCTACCTGTTCCACGGTGCCCAGAGGCGAGGAGAAGCTAGAGCAAGCGGAGATACAGGATCTCAATGTGAATGGATGAGGAGAAGGTGAAATTGGTGTAAAGGCAAGAGGGTTTCCAGCTTTGTGTCCCAGGAACTGGGGAACCTTTTGGGAGTAAGGCAGGCCTGTAGAAAAGGGGCGGGCTTCATCTTAACCAAAGAGTAACCAGGCTCCTCGCTCTCAACGCTAAAAAAAGGTGGCAGAACAGCTTTTAAACTGATCCTTGAGGGAAAGCCGACCCAGGAGCTGAGGTGAGAAGCTTCGGTTCAGAATACAGAGTCCATGGGGATGCAGACAAGAAGCCCAGGGAGGTTTTTTCTAAATCAACCACATACAAAGCGAGGAGCATATGGCCAATGTGATGAAGTGATAGTGTCTACAAAAAGGCTAGAAGGGCAAAATCACATAAATCCCAGGTTAGGGACAGAGACAGAGTATACAGAAGAATGTCTCTATGCACTTCAATAGTAGAAGCATTGGAGGCCTAAAATGGGGGGGGAGCTGGAGTACAGAGTTTTGAAGGAGGGACATTGATATAGTGGGCATCCACAGAGACATGGTGGAATGAGGAGAACCAGTGGGATGCACTGTTATCCCAGGATTACAGGCTCTACAGGAAAAGGATAGGACAGGCATTATTGGGGGTGGGGTTTCCCTCTACATCAAAGAGAGCATAGTGTCACATAAAATAGACAATGCAGGGGGAGCTGATTCCTCTACAGAAGCACTGTGGATATCAATACCAGGGGTGAAGCATAGTTTAACATTAGGAATATATTATCGTCCCCCTGACCCAAAGTGTCACACAAGAGGATTCTGAGATGGAAAAAAAAGAAATTAGAGAGGCCAACAAAAGCAAAAAAAAATAATAAAATCTGCATTGTGTAATGGAAGCGATTTTAACTATCCCCATGAAACTGGGAAAAATGCATGTTCAGGTCATAGTAAGGAGAGAACATTCCTGGATATGCCTAAATGACTGTGGCTTAGAGCAGATGGTTTGTAGGAGACCAACCAGAGGGAGAGAGGTGATCCTAGATCCTAATTCTATGTGGGACCCAGGACCTGGTGCGGGGAAGTCAGTGTTGTTGAGCCGATGAGGGGAACGAGTGACCACTGTGAATGCTGTCAGATTCAGTACTCTCTGCATGCTGAACAAGTGACAACTACTAAATATGTAGTTACATTTGCCTTCAGAAAGGGAAATTTCTCAAAGATGAGGGGATAGTGCGCAGGAAGCTGAAAGGGAGAAAATCAAAGAGAGGAGTCAAAAAAATGTCCAAGGTGCTTGGAGGGTTATTTAAAAACACAGTCTTAAAAGCTCAGCTGGAATGTGTTCACATGAGTTAGAAAGGCAACTGGCGCCCAGTCCACAAAAAGAAAGCCACCATGGTTAACAAAGGGAGGTTGAGGAAATTGTTAGGAAAAAAAGATGTCTTTTTTTAGAAAATGGAAGTCCAACTTAACTGATGAAGGAATACCAGAGAGAACACAAATGGTGGCATAGAAGCAAGTTAGCTGTAAGGGAGGCAAAAAAGGATTATGAAGGAGCGCATGGCTGCGAACATCAAGACTAGCAACAAACAGTTCTTCAAGTACATCAAAAGCAAGGAAGCCAGCTATAGGGAAGGCGGTAGGCCGTTAGATGATGAAGGAACAAAAGGTGTGCTAAAAAAGATGACAGGAGAGATTGCAGAGAAGCTGAATGAATTCTTTGCATCTGTCTTCACCCAAGGAAGGAGGTGAGGAACATTCCTGCACCTGAACCAAGAAAGCTTCTGTAGGAGGTGAATCCGATGGAACTAGCGAAGATAGTGGTAGACAAAGGAAAAGAAGTTCTGGCAGCAGCCATTACTGATAAACTAAATGCTACCAAATCCCCTGGCCCCAGATTGCATTCATCCAAGAGTTCTTAAAAGGAGCTCAAGCATGTAAAGGATTGCCTGATCTTCTCTCACTTTAATATGCAATTTATCTCCAGAAAATCAGCCTCCATCCCTGAAGACTGGAAGATGGCCAATGTCACACCAATCTTTAAAGAAAGGGTCTAGGGGGGACTCCAGGAAATTACAGAGCCAGTCAGTTTGACATCTGTTCCTGGTAAATTAGGTAGAATCTATCATTAAAAGATAAAATTATAAAACATGTAGAAAAGAAACAGAAGACCTGCTGAGGAAAAGAGTCAGCATGGCTTTTTTTGTAGGAAACAGAGTCCTGTCTTACAAAACTTACTAGAGTTCTTTGAGGGTGTAAACAGACATGTGGATAAGGGGAACCAGTGGACATTGTCTACTTTGGATTTCCAAAGGCTTTTTTGACAAAGTTCCTCACTCAGAGAGACTGTTGAGAAAAACTCAGCAATGAAAGGAATAAGAGGGGAGAGATCCTCCTATGGATTAAAAACTGGTTGAGGAACAGGAAACAAAAGAGGGTGGGTATAAATGGGAAGTTCTTCCCTACAATGGAGAGATGTAAGGAGTGGTGTCCCCAAGGATCCGCTTTTGGGGACCAGTGCTCTTTGCTTATTCATAAATGACCTGGAAGTAGGGGTGGGTAGTGTAGGGTGGCTAAGTTTGCAGATGATACCAAATTATGTAGGGTGGTAAGAACCACAAAGGATTAAGAGCTCCAAGTGGACCTTGATAAATTAGGTGGAGTGGGCTAAGAAATGGCAAATGCAGTTCAATGTAGCTAAATGTAAAGTGATGCACATAGGGGCAAAAAATCCAAACTTCACATACACGCTGCAGGGGTCAGTGCTATCAGTCACAGACCAGGAAAGGGATTTGGGCGTCTTAGTTGATAGTTCCATGGGAATGTCAACTCAATGCATGGCAGCTGTGAAAAAGGCAAACTCTATGCTGGGGATCATTAGGAAAAGGAGTTGATAATAAAACTGCAAGGATTGTCATGCCCTTATAATAAAGCAGTGAGATGCTGACCGCGCGCTTGGAGTACTGTGTTCAGTTCTGGTCACCACATCTCAAAAAAGGATAACTCGAAGAAGAAGATAGAAAAAAGTGCAGAGAAGGGCAACCTTGAGGGATGATTGAAGAGATTGGGAGCACAACTTCCTTATGAGGAAGAGGCTGCAGCGCTTTGGGACTCTTTTAGTTTGGAGAGGAGACGTCTGAGGGGATATGATTGAAGCTCTATATAAAAAAATTATGTATAGGGGTAGAAAAAATGTTGACAGAGAAATTTTTCTCTCTTTCTCACAATACTAGAACCAGGGGCATTCATATTGAAAAATGCTGGGGAAAGAATTAGGACTAATAAAAGGAAACACTTCTTCACACAACGTGTGATTGGTGTTTGGAATATGCTGCCACAGGAGGTGGTGATAGCCACTAACCTAGATAGCTTTAAAAAGGGCTTGGACAGATTTATGGAGGAGAAGTCAATTTATGGCTACCAATCTTGATCCTCCTTGATCTCAGATTGCAAATGCCTTAGCAGACCAGGTGCTCAGGAGCAGCAGCAGCAGCAGAAGGCCATTGCTTTCACATCCTGCATGTGAGCTCCCAAAGGCACCTGGTGGGCCACTGCGAGTAGCAGAATGCTGGACTAGATGGACTCTGGTCTGATCCAGCAGGCTAGTTCTTATGTTCTTAATCAGTTATCTCCTTCTGCACACAAATAGCAAAAGTACAAAACCAACATAAAGAGCAGCCTTGAATTCTGAACTTCACTTGCTGTCATTGTGCTAAGAAAGAGGCCCTGTAATCCTGGGATACAGAAAGCAAATGTTTCATGCTGGGGAAAGAGGGATCAGAGGTTACAGGTGAGAAAGCAGAACAGAAGCCCAGCAAAAGGATTTCTGACCTATGGAAGGGAACAGGATATTGACTCACTTGCATGTGGCAACAGAAGCATCCATTTTAGACAAAGCAAGCCACAAGTTCTTGAGAGTGTAATTCTACCTATGCTTACTTGCGAATAAGCCTCACTGGGTTTACTCTTCAGTAAGCAAGTACCGGCTCCAGCAACCGTGGGAACGGACTTGTGGACCTTAATGCCAAGGTAAGCCTGCTGCAGAAGAAATTCAGCTTCACCTTGGCTTGATCCGACAAGAACAGACCTTTTCAAGAGGAAAAGCACCAGCTGGAAGGATTCTTCCAAGGAGTAGAATATCAGGTTCAAACGGGCAACTCCTCCTGTTAACGTTTACCAACGGGAATTCTAGGCCAACTTGCTCGAGTCCCGCCCCGCACCTGCCGTGAAATTTGCAACAGCTGGAACAGCTCCGAAGATCCCTTGAAATAAAGGGGAAGGCGTCACTGCAGCTCCGTTCTCAACTCTCCAAAAAACAAAAGCAGCATTCTCCTCCCCAGTCAAGCGTTATCAAGGCTCGCTTTTTTTTTCTTCATTGAAGGCTGCAGTCCCGACTAGCTTACTTGGGAACAAAGCCCCCCTCCCCTTATTTTTTAGGACCGGCCTTGCTGCAGATGTTAAACCCAAGGGGAAGCGGAAAAAGAATCCCTGTCCCCCCGCCCCCGCAGATAGCTTGCCCAGAGGCCCCGCTCCCCCGCCCCGTGTCTCTGGGCAACGCAGCCTCGTCTAGCAGCGTAGCCGGCGCTGGGGAACAACGCGGCAGTCCAGCAACGCGGCGCGGCGGAGGCACCCACACCAGCGGCCAACCGCGGCGCGCCTCACCTCCCTCTACCCGCGGCGGCGCTGTGTCACAAGCGGGCGGCGCGTTGTAGCCAGGAGGAGCCGCCTACTCTGCGTGCGGGAGGCGGAGCGCGCCAGTCTCCGGCGGCAGCCTCGGCAGCAGTAGCCGCTATTGCCACCGCTGCTGCTGCACCCGCGGGCCGGTCTCTCGCTCGCTCCCTTGTGCCTCCCGCCAGCTCCGCTTTGCGGGGGGAGGGGGGGAGGGCTCGGGCAGGGGCTGCTTGCCCTTCGCCGGCTCCGGCTGCCGCCTTCTGCGCCGGGGAAGCGAAAGTGGAGCCTGCTTAGTTCCCGGAAACTCAACCGCGACTCTTCAGCCAGGCGTCGGCCGTTGGGTCTTGCCCAACCGGGTTTGCTGGAGCCTGCCTGGGCCGGGGCGGGAGGCACTTGGGGCCGGGTGGGGGGAGACCCGGGAGGAAGTGGGTAGGTCCCACTGTCCCGGCCCCGCTTGCTGCCAGCGGGCCCGGGAGGGAGTCTTCGCCTGAGCAGCCGAGCTGCGGCCAGGCGGCGGGTCCGGGACTCCTCGCCAGCGTGCCCAGAAGTTTAGTTGGAGCCGGAGCGGCGGCCGGGAGCGGTGCGGGGCGCTTCTTCTGCAACCTCCTCTTCCTCCTCGTGGACGGGCGGGGAGATGAAGCTGAGCCGGCAGTTCACCGTCTTTGGCAGCGCGATCTTCTGCGTGGTGATCTTCTCGCTCTACTTGATGCTGGATCGGGGCCACTTCGACCACCCCAAGAACCCCCACCGCGAGAGCTCCTTCCCCCAGGTGAGTGGGAAGGTGGACGCCACATCGGCTGCGAGGGTCAACTGCCGCCCTCCCCTCCCCTCCCCTCCCCTCCCCTCCCCTCCCCATTAGCGGAAAGGAGAGGAAACTGACCGGGGGGGGGATTAGATTCACTCGTGCAAGTGGGAACTCGCAAGGCAGAAATGCTGACGCGGTAATTGCGGGCCTGGAGATAAAGACGCGGAAGGCGGCGGACTGAGGAAGAAGAGGACGTATTTGGGAGGAAGAAAAGGGGCAACCTGCTCCAGTGGAGCCACCGCTAGCCCAAGAAGGTCGTACCAAGCTTCCTTCGCCCGCCCCCCACCATCCCGTTTCTGCTCATGCTTACTCGGATGTAACTCGTACTAGGATCTAAAGGGATAAGTTTTCAAGGAAATGTGCATAGGATTTCAGCTACCCTAGGAAGAGAGCTGCCTCTTGCTTGGCGTTGAAAGAGCTCAAGGGTGCCTGAGAGTTCTTGTGTTGGGTAGGGTTAGTGTAGGCCAGCCCTGGGACAGGGTCCAGTGTTACACTCAGCTCTGCATACTTGGTGATAAGAGAGTCCCAGAATGTGAGATTTGGCCTGGCTGTTGGGAAACCGTGATTAGAACAGCGGGTTTTCTGGACAGGGGACATGTATGACTTTTGAAACTGTGGTGTTCTTATGAGGTTGTAGTAGGGAATGTGGTCCAGATTTGCCTGTAAGCTGCTTTCTAGGGGGCCACCCTATCTCTCTTCACTTTTCAGAGGTGCTGGCATGTAGGGAAAGTTTCACGAGTCTTAAATGGAGTCTCTGCATGAGTGTTAAAGTGCCTTATTTGTCATGTAGTGGTATGACTTCATTCTGTTTGTTTCTTGTATTGATATTCTGCTCTAATTTCCGGGAAGCCTAGAATAGCCACATTTTGGCAACAGTCCTGTGCAATACGTTAGATTATGAAAATATAACCAGCCCAAAGTAATTAAGCTTTGCATTTATTTAATTCAATTTCATATCCCTCACTCCCTAGCTAGAGACTGGGCTTGGGACAGATAGCACACATGTTTAAAGCAATAATAAAATTACAAGTTATAAACTAGTAGTTTAAAATTAGGTTTCCCTAATTCCCTGTTCACAGTTTGCACTATGATTGCCTCTTGTCTATTGCTTGTAGCTAACTAAAAAGTTGGGGCAATGTGAAAATCCTGGGCCTATTCTCAACATCCCACCCTCCCATTATACATCTGAATTGTTATCCCACCCTCCCATTATACATCTGAATTGTGTGAGGCATGTAAGCCAAGTGCACTCTTACACTTGGGAATTATTTAGGGGCAAACCAAGATAAGAGGGAGAATTTGCTGACAAAGAACAGCAAACAATTTGCTGTTCTCCTTTCGATAAGTAACTGTAGACTTAGGAGACATGAATTCTATGCTTGAAGAAGTTTGCATCTCAATTGGATAAAGCTTTCTTATGGTAAAAATCTATTCTGTTTGCCTTAGATGGAATGCTGTATTGAACAAGATGGAACTAAGTTGAAACTAATGGGTAAACTTGTGATTCTTTCCTTTCATCAGCAGTAAATATTGCTTTGAACTTTGAATTAACATTTTCAATCTCACAATAGGTGATGTAGGAAAATAAGTATGTGTGTTGCATAGTTTGCTGTGGGAAATGCATCTTGCCGCCCTTTAACTGTGTAGCTATAAATACTCTTCATGCCAATAGTGATATGATAGTGCAGATGAATGTGAAGTGTTGATTAGTACATCAGTATTAGAAGCTTTCTACTTGGTTCTTTAGTATGAACATTTAAAAGTCATGATCACTGGACTCTATGGAAAGTGTATCTGAGGAAAATGCAGTGATTTTCAGTGTATTTGGCTTCACAAAAACTGCTTTGGGGAACGTTATTGTACCTTGGAATGCAGGTTAATTACATTGCCATCTATTTCCATTGAGCTTTCTTTGCAATGTACAAAGTATACTGTCTTTACATATAGAACTGATAGTGTTTGAACTTGTGGTGACTAATGAAAGACATCTTGGGGTTGTGATAAGATAGCTCATGGAGAATGTCAACAAAGTATGTGGCTATGGTGAGAAAGGCAAATTCTGTGTTTAGGAATAATTGGGAAAAGGGCTGAAATAAAAGGGCTTGTATTGTAATGCCCTAGGAGAGCGTTGCTGGTGGCATCTGAAATATTTTGTACATCCCAGCCACCTCATTTAAACGGGATATCTTAAAGTTGGAAAAAGTTCTGAAAGTCGCAGCAGAATTGATTAGTTGGTTGGAACAGTTTCATTGTAAGAACAGCGCAAGTAGTTTGAGGGATAGAGAGAACTCTTTCCCCTCTTTTGCAGTAATAGAACTCTGGGGCCCTAATGAATCTAGTGTTGATTCAGGACTACTTAGTATTTTCTGCAAAACATATAAGTTGTCTTTTGAAACTCTCTTGAGTTTGTGGTGATGGTAAAAGCTGATGGCTTGAAAAGAGCAGCTAGGTAGATTCCTAGAGGGCAGGTCCATCAGTGGCTTCTACCTGTAATGGCTAAATAGGACCAGTATATTTGGAAACAATGGATGACTTCAGTAGGGGGAGGCTTTGTTTTGTATGCCCCCACTGTGGGCCTTCTAGGCTTCTATGGGGAAATGGATGGTGGTGGTGTGAATGGTTTGTTCATATGATCCAATAAGACTTCTGTTGGGTTGTTCCTACCCATCATGTATTAATGTCTGTGCTAGTTGAGCTTTATTTTTGGAAAGATTAGTGTGATGACCTTGGCATTTGTTGGAGAGGTCTTAGCACAGGGATCATTTGGTAAATTAGATTAGATGGTTGTTGAGCTCCTTTTGCTTTACTGCTGAGACTCAATGCACCCTAAACATCATACTACATAAAGGAGTTGGACTCACAAATTGTGAGAACAATTGCAACTCAGAATTTGAGCTTCAGTTAAACGATCCAGTGGATGTATCACATTATAACTGTCAGTTCTAACTCAACTCCCTACCTTTCCTTGCCAAGGGATAATATTTTTTAGCAGTTTGCTCAAAATACATTGAGGTATGGTGAGGTTAACTTAGAATCCCCTTGGATGAGAACATATGGGTTTACTTAACATGAGAACATAGAATTGCTGTCAGGAAAATAACAAAAATGGTATTTTGGGCTTTGTTTTTTTCCCTTTAGGAGATGTTTATACTTGCTTGCTTTATGAATAACCATAATAAGAAGCAGTAGTTCCTGAGTTAGAAATCCAGAATCCTCTCTGTCTGCTTGGCAGAGATATGCAGTGCAGAATTCGGTTATCTCCATGGTTGAAAAATTCCACGTTGTGTACTTCCAGGTAGACTTAACTGTGAATTAGCCTCAGTGTGAACCAGAAAATGGAACAATAGACTTAGGGCAAGTTTAGGTTTGTTTTCCCAGGAATTACACAGCTGTGTATGTTGATACTGTCTGGGACATCAGCGAATGTGTGTCGTTTTGTCCCTTACAGATGGAGCTTGCTGGGCCTGGCAGATACAAACTCTCAAAGGATTGTATTTAACTGGGGACAAGGTTAAGGCAACCAGCATTTGTCGAGCAGGACTATAACATTCTAAGTATTGCAGGTAGACTTAACTGTGAATTAGCCTCAGTGCGAGCCAGAAAGCCAAACAATAGACTTAGGGCAAGTTTAGGTTTGTTTCCCCAAGAATTACATAGCTGTGTATGCTGATACTGTCTGGGACATCAGCGAATGTGTGTTGTTTTGTCCCTTACAGATGGAGCTTGCTGGGTCAGGCAGATACAAACTCTCAAAGGATTATACTTAATTGGGGTGATTTTTACGTAGTGTCTTTGTAATTCCATATGATAATATATAAAACAAAAGGTTCTGAGTTGTACTACTAAAAAATGTCTTGTATTACAGGACTTGAAGTGAAAATTAGAATTCCCAAATGTTTGAAGTGTTCAGGTTCTTCTTTAGTGTTTCCCATAGATAAATATAACATTTCTGGCAATAAGTGTGGCTCCTTTTTGGATCTGTGTAGTGCCTTTCACTTGCTTTTAAGCATTGGTCATTGTATACCTAGAATAGCTTCTGGAATTCCAAATTCTTAATAAACTAATGTTGGTTACTTTCACATTGTCAACAGCTATATGACAAGGTTAGGGCAACCAGCATTTTTCGAGCAGGGCTATAACGTTCTAAGTATTGGTGTTGTGTTAATGTTCTGTTCTTTGACTTTCACAACTTTTGTTTAATACTTGCAGTTTCTAACAGAAAATTGTATTTCTTCAAGTAGTTATTTTGTGTGAATAGAAGATAGTAACAGAGTTGCCAATCAAAAGTACAGGTTCATTTGGATTTAGTTCTAGAAAACAAGAGGCTCATTAAGTTGGAATTAAGAAATTTAAAATTGAAAGAAACTATTCCAAACTTTTGGCTCATTTTATGCTAAGTATTGCTTATCATTAAATAACTGTAAGATGTTCAGAGTGGGATATATTCAAAGGAAGCTTTTTTCCTGCGGTATGATCTTAAAGACTATGTTGCCTTCAAGTATACTTTGTTGTTGCTGTGCAAGAGCTGCATTGTAGGATCACTGATCTCTGTTCACCACAAAGATCCAGGATGATTCATTTCATGTCTCTTCAGTAAGTGAAGAGGTTCTTTTCATTTCAAGCATCTGTGTAACTTCAGTATTCAGAGCTATCACTGACTATTTACCATACTTACCGCATACACTTGATGGCAAAGGTGCTGTCCACTGTTGGACTGTGAACCTGCATTACAACACTTCATGGAAAGTGTACTCCACACAGTATTTTGCCCTTTTGGATTATCATTCCTAAATACTAGAAGACCCTGGTGTAGTCCGCTATTTAGCTTAACTGGTTCTTTGGTAAATTTCACTACGCTTAATCTTAGATATTTAATAGAGTTTAGCTTGGATGTTGTATTTTCAGAGTTCCAAATGCTCCACTTATGCTGCTTTACAGCCCTGTAAGATAGGCCAGCATTACTCCTTTATTGTAGGTGGAAGTACTGAAGTAGAGCATGGTTTGTCTAATTGGCGAAATAAAATTTGTTTTGGGTATCTCCTGGATCATTCCAAGCAACACTCCTTTTCATCAATGTTATGTGATATCCACTTAGAAAAATCATATTTGAGGTTTTCTTCATATGTGATAAAGTGGTCTGTATTTTATCCCAATGAGACAGAAATGTGGAAGAATTTATGTGTTTGAAAGCATGCAATAGCTTTCTGCTGTATAAAATTTTCTTCAGATTACCAGAAAGGCACATCCAAACAGTCATGTTTTTCAGTGTTGTGTTTCAAAACAGTGTCCTTCAAAATCTTTCAGAATAGCTAAAAGTGTGGTATATGTGCTTACTTTATTCTGTAAATGGTCCTGAGTTTGTTCTCCCATACATTGTTTTGCTGCAGGCAGAAGCTAAATTTGAGTTCCACTTTGATTTTGACGCATTTCCTGAAAAAACATTCATGTCAGTCACCTGGTTGCTGTTATAGTTAAAACACATTTGTACTTAATGGGAACTTTATATAATGTAGAGGCATAAAGCCTTTAGTAATGCAGCCTGTATGCACCGCGTGCAGAATGACCTCTCTTTATAGAGGGAATGTATTCATTTATATAATACCTTTCAATTTCTCTTTGATTGTCTCTGTATTCAAGATACTAACCAAGATCAGTTCACTGAAGGCCAGTTCTATAATCTTATGCATAGCCACTTGGGAGCATAATCCAATGAACAAAATTGGCCTTCCAAGTCGACATGCATAAGATTGAATCCAAAAAGTCTATAATATCCCTGAAACAAGGGATAGTATTTTCTGGGTAATATTGAAATTTTCTATAAGAACAATATCTATGATATCCATGCTATTTGATGTGGTAGTCATAACTATACATAATTTGAGAACTGGATGCATTCTAGAGATCAGGCAATTGAATAGCATAGACTAGGGCCGTGGTGGCAAACCTATGGCCCTCCAGATGTTCATGGACTACAATTCCCATCAGTTCCTGCCAGCATGGCCAATTGGGGGGACAAGAATGAGCTTTGTGCATGATCCTGATAATATTGGATGTATACACATATAATATTTAATGCCAAACAAGAAGTCAAATAATTCTGCCTCTTTTTCTGCATTGAAAAACATCCCTTAATACAGCCTGTCTGATAAATGATTTGGTATTAAAGGTGGAGTGTGAATTTTAGCATGAAATGTATTTAGTCTTAATCTTAAACCTGGCTATTTTTCATAAGAGATGTATACTTGATTTTTTTGAAAAAAACTAAACCTATTTTTAATAAGTCGATTCTTATCAGTCTTGTATTAGGTTAGAATGGACTTAACTGCATTATACTTAAGTCCCATTTTAGAAGTCACAGTGTGGAAAGTGCAATAAAGAGCAATAGTTCTTGCCTGTAACATGAATTCCCTCTTCCAAATGAGGCAGCTGAGATGGAAGATAACACTTTATGATATTGCACTCTTCTATGCCAAATGTGTGTTGAAAAGACAGGTTCTAAAATTTGAGTGTCTTTTTGTCTTTTAAAAATGTGTCAGCTTTCAACATGAGGCAATATCTTCCTTTACCTCAAACCTGGGTTCCAGTGAGCATGGACTACTACTGAGAAAGCTGTGCTAACAACCCCATTATGTTTAGGAATATGATGTTCTGGGCTGGCTTTAGGGTGTGCATGCCAATATCTTGAAACAAAGCTGGAAAAATGCTATTTTCGCTTTACTAGTTTTCTCCAGCTGAAACCAAAACGGAACCATTTAAACAAAGTCAAAAGCTGAAAAAAGCTGACTATTTTGGCTCAATTTTAGGAAATCTTTGTGGGGCTCTAGGGAAATTGTTTTTCATGGTAGAGGCACAAGATATTCAGCCCAGCTACTTGTTCCTTTCCTTACAAGAACCTCCAGGTTTGGTGGTTGGGTCACCGAGTCCAATTTTATGGGTCCTCGAGTTGAGAAAGAATAGGGGCCAATAAAGTTGAACCCTCTGACCCAATCTTCACCATCCACAGGGGATCATGTAAAGAGTGTCACCAGAAGCTAAGCTGAAAATTTGGTGCCTCTGCCTCAAAACCTGCCCCTGCAGAGCACCATAAAGGCTCTCAACTAATATAGAGCCATGGTCTTTAATTTTTAAAGAGCTCTACTCCATGTTATTCTCTGGCAGATCTTTCTGGTTCTCTAGGGGAACTGTGTTTTTTTTAGCTAGAGGCACCAAAATTGTATCATAGCTGCGAGTGACTTTCTTTGCACGAACCCCTCAAGTTTGGTAAAGATTGGCTTGGGAGGGGGTATGTGTGTCTAATTTTATGGGACTCCCTAATCTAGTCTTTCCAAATTTAGATGTTCTTCTAAGGTGTCACCTGCTTCTACACTATACATTTGGTGGCTTTACCTTTTTAACAGCCTCCTCACGGCCCTGGAAAGATTTCCCATAGGGTTTAATAGATCCAAGTTTTTAAAAACAAATTTTGAAAAAAGCCAAAAAATCACCATAAATTAGTATGGGGATTTGGCTTTTTTATTGAATTTTTTTTTGAAGGACTTGGCTTACAGCCATATTTTAAAAAATAATTCAGGTCAAGGGACTGAGAGATGCACATGGATAGGTCATCCATCTGTTCCTTGAATCCTCTACTGCTACCTGTGTGTGCGCTTGTGTGCATGTGAGGAACTGTGTAATCTTGGAGAGGAGGTAAAATGTTTAGGCACTGCTAGGAGGGATTTCTTTATTTATATATTTGATTTTTAAACTGCCCTCCCCCAAAAGAACTCAGGATGGTGTACAGCATAAAAACGTTAAAAATTATGTCAGATTAAAACCATTTAATTCAAATCAATTGAAATCAAATCAATTAAAATCACAATTTAAAAAGCTAGTCAATAAGACTAGAATTAAATCATGGTTTTTGACTTAAAGACTCAATCTTGCTGGTATCATATTTATTTATAATTTGTTTTATAGACTGGCCTTCCCCAAATGGGCTCCCCAAAAAGGCTCAGAATGGTGTACAGCATATTAATGACATATTAATTAGTTTGACAAAATCAACAATTTAGATCAATTTCCCAATGATGCTTTCATCTGTTCTAAATAAAATAAAAGGGAGGAAGTAGAGAGAAGCAGAGGGGAGGCCAGTTCCGCAGGAATCTTGTTGCTGCCCTCAACTGCAGGTCTGGCAAAATAGCTCTGTCATGCAGGCCCTGTGAAACTGTGATAGGCCCCACAGGGCCTGGGTCTCATTTGACAGGGTATTCCACTAGGCTAGGGCCAGCTCTGACCCTTTTTGAGGACAGTTGAATGACTTTTGGGCTGGGTCTCACCAGTAAGTTGTTCTCCATAGAGTGAAGTGTTCTTCTGGGTTAACTTCAAAACCTTGAACCTGATTCAGTACTCCACTGGAAGTCAATGTAGCTGGTGGAGCACTGGGTGGATGTGCATATGCCATGAGGTCACCATAAGTATCTGGCAACTGTATTTTGAACCAGTTGGGTTTTCTGGGGCAGTCTCACTCTAGCATAAAATGAGTTGCAGTAGTCTAATCTGGAGGTGACCATTGCATGGATCACTGGCTAGGTCAGGGTATGACAAGTAGGGTGTCAGTAACCTAGCCTGGTGAAGGTGCTAAATTACCACTTTGGTCACACTTGTAACCTGAGCTTCCAGATGAAAGTTTCAAGTGTAGAATAATAACTTTTCAGGTTAATTTTACAGTTTATCAAGGCATTACTGATTTGGTTATATTGTTAGAAATATATAAATATTTATGTACTTATTGTGAGGCCACCAGGATATGCATTTTCCTATTGCAGTGTTTGCATCTTGCATACATGCCTGCCTTACCCTCAGGTAGAGGAACTTCATTAAAAATATTCCCAAACTGGGTCTCTTCTACATTCTGCTGCCATTATAGATTTTCTCCTCGAGGGAGAGAATAACATGATAAACCTCAGGCAATACACACAAAGCTCCCAAGACTTGTGGAGTAACTCTGTATGTTTATTTTATAACGTTTTTGCTGTGAAGAAGCATGTTATCTCTGCAAACACAAACTCACAGTTTTGAGAGCCGTAAAACCAAGAAGCACCTGTGATAACGTCTTCTAGATAGAAAAATTGCTCAAAATAATCTTACAGAAGCCTTTGGAAGAGCATGACATTGTGAATCAGTTAATGGAATTCACTTATCGAACATGAACACTGCATGAATATACAATCTCATTCTACATAATTAAAAACAAATTTCTATTTCATGATGAATAATCTTTGGACTATAATGTATCATAAATAAAACTATTTAAAATATCTTTACATAGATTTTTCCTCAAAAAGTTTATTTTTAAAAATCTGATTTAAACAAAAAAATCTGATTTTTAAAGATCTGATTTTTTAAAATTAAAAAATCATTTATTTTTATTCACCCTGGACACTGCTATCTCATGGGTGCTTGGAATTTTTGCACTCTATTGTATAGTGGTCTTTGAGGTAAAGATTGGAACATCATGATATTTACAATACTGATATTTGCTCACCCAAGCAAGATCCTTTCAAGGGCTCATACTATGGTAAAGGAAAAGAAGAAAGTAATTTTGATACTACAGAGCTGACTATATACAGTTGTTGTTCCATGCATTTTCCATGTGGAAAAAACCTTTTCCAGACATTTTCCTGGAATTCTGTGTTTAGGCTTCATTTTTTTACAATCTAAGGTTCCTTGAATAAGTAAATTTTTATTTATTTGTTACTTAAATTTATATCCCTCTCTCCCCCGAAATGAATTTCTTTAGCCTACACTGGATACTGTTAACATTTAATCATACTTTACAGAAAATATTGTGGATTTATTGGGGTGTTGTGGGGTTTCCAGGCTGTATGGCCATGTTCCAGTAGCATTTTCTCCTGACATTTTGCCTGCATCTGTGGCTGGCATCTTCAGAGGATCTGATTGTAGTAAAGGAAGTGGAGTATATGTACCTGTGGAATGTTCAATCATTTGCACTGGTTAACAAGTTTAAAGGGTGCAATTAGCAAGTGTGATTTGCATGTGTTGAGCGGAATCCATTTTAGCAAATGTAAGTAACAGTGAAGTTGCATAATCAGTTACTGAGGGCATCTGCATAGTAGTTGTCTGGCATTTTAATCCATTTGATTGCTTCCTGCCTTGATACATCCTGTGTCTGGGTAGTCACTAACCATTGATTCTGGTGTTTTTAGGTAGTGGTAGCCAAATTTTGTTCATTTTCATGTCTTTTTTCCTTTCTGTTGAAATTGTCCATGTGCTTGTAGATTTCAATGGCTTCTCTGTGTAGTTTGACATAGTGATTGTCAGAGTGGTCCAGAAATTCTGTGTTTTCAAATAACATTCTGTGTCCAACTTGGTTTATCACGTGTTCTGCTATTGCTGATTTTTCCAGCTGAATTAGCCTACAATACCTTTCATGTTCTTTGATTCGTGTCTGGGCACTGTGTTTCATGGTCCCTATGTAGACTTGCTCACAGCTGCACGGTACACAGTAGACTGCTGCAGAAGTTAGAGGATTCCTCTTATCCTTTGCTGAACGTAGCACTTGTTGAATTTTCTTAGTGGGTCTATTGATTGTTTGGAGGTTATGTTTCTTCATCAGTTTCCCTATATGATCAGCAATTCCCTTAATGTATGGTAAGAACACTTTCCCTCTGGGTGTCTGTTTATCTTCATTCCTGTGGTTTGTTCTTGGTCTTACATCTCTTCTGATGTCTGTAGTAGAGTAACCAATAGCCTGTAAATCCCAGTTTAGGTGATTCAGTTTGTCTTAAAGGAGGTGGGGTTCACAGATTGTTTTTGCATGATTTTCCAGAGTTTTAATTGTGCTCCTTTTTTGTCCTGAGAACATAAGACCAGATCATAGTCCATCTAGTCCAGCACTCTGCTACTCGCAGTGGCCCACCAGATGCCCTTAGGATGCAGCTCACAGTGGCCCACCAGATGCCCTTTCACATGCAGGATGTGAAAACAATGGTCTTCTGCTGCTGTTGCTCCCAAGCACCTGGTCTGCTAAGGCATTTGCAATCTCAGAACAAGGAGGATCAAGATTGGTAGCTAAAGATGGACTTCTCCATAAATCTAGTCAAGCCCCTTTTAAAGCTATCCAGGTTAGCAGCCATCATCACCTTCTGCGGCAACATATTCCAAATACCAATCATGTGTTGTGTGAAGAAATGTTTCCTTTTATTAGTCCTAATTCTCTCTCCCCCCCCCCCCCCCCAGCATTTTCAATGTATACCCCCTGGTTATAGTATTGTGAGAAAGAGAGAAAAAATTCTCTGTCAACATTTTCTACCCCATGCATAATTTTATAAACTTCAATCATATCCCCCCTCAGATGTCTTTCCAAACTAAAGAGTCCCAAATGCTGCAGCCTCTCCTCATAAGGCAGGTGCTCCAATCCTTCAATTATCCTCGTTGCCCTTCTCTGCACTTTTTCTATCTCTTCGATATCCGTTTTGAGATGTGGCGGCCAGAACTGAAGACAGTACTCCTGAGTGCGGTCGCACCACTGCTTTATATAAGGGCATAACAATCTTTGTAGTTTATCAATTCCTTTCCCAATTATTCCCAGCATAGAGTTTGCCTTTTTCATAGCTGCCATGCATTGAGTTGACATTCCCATGGAACTATCAACTAAGACGCCCAAATCCCTTTCCTGGTCTGTGACTGATAGCACTGACCCCTGCAGCGTGTATGTGAAGTTTGGATTGTTTGCCCCTATGTGCATCACTTTGCATTTTGCTACATTGAACTGCATTTGCCATTTCTTAGCCCACTCACCTAATTTATAAAGGTCTGCTTGGAGCTTTTCACAATCCTTTGTGGTTCTCACCACCCTACATAATTTGGTATCATCTTGGCCACCACGCTACCCACCCCTACTTCCAGGTCATTTATAAATAGGTTAAAGGACACTGGTCCCAAAACGGATCCTTGGGGGACACCACTCCCGACATCTCTCCATTGTGAGA
Organism: Sphaerodactylus townsendi; assembly: GCF_021028975.2. Lineage (NCBI taxonomy): Eukaryota > Metazoa > Chordata > Lepidosauria > Squamata > Sphaerodactylidae > Sphaerodactylus > Sphaerodactylus townsendi. The sequence continues at coordinate 53,804,827 of NC_059431.1, forward strand.
ACTTCCCATTTACACCAACCCTTTGTTTCCTGTTTCTCAACCAGTTTTTAATCACTAGGAGGACTTCCCCTCTTAATCCTTGATTGCTGAGTTTTCTCAATAGTCTCTGGTGAGGAACTTTGTCAAAAGCCTTTTGGAAATCCAAGTAGACAATGTCCACTGGTTCCCCCTTATCCACATGCCTGTTTATACCCTCAAATAACTCTAGTAAGTTTATAAGGTAGGACTTCCCTCTGCAAAAGCCATGCTGACTCTTCCTCAGCAGGTCTTGCTTTTCTACATGTTTTATAATTTTATCTTTAGTGATCGATTCTACTAATTTACCAGGAACAGATGTCAAACTGACTGGCCTGTAATTTCCTGGGTCCCCCCTAGATCCTTTCTTAAAGATTGGTGTGACATTGGCCATCTTCCAGTCTTCAGGGATGGAGGCTGATTTCTGGGATAAATTGCATATTAAAGTGAGAAGATCAGCAATTTCATGCTTGAGCTCTTTAAGAACTCTTGGGTGAATGCAATCTGGGCCAGGGTATTTGGTAGCATTTAGTTTATCAATGACTGCCAGAACTTCTTCCTTGTCTACCACTATCTTCGCTAGTTCCTTGGATTTGCCTCCTAAGAAGCTTGGTTCAGGTACAGGAATTTTCCTCACCTCCTCTTGGGTGAAGACAGATGCAAAGAATTCATTCAGCTTCTCTGCAATCTCCCTGTCATCTTTTAGCACACCTTTTGTTCCTCTGTCATCTAACGGGCCTACCACTTCCCTAGGTCACTTCCTACTTTTGATATACTTGAAGAACTGCTTGTTGATGGTCTTGACGTTCGCAGCCATGTGTTCCTCATAACCCTTTTTTGCCTCCCTTACAGCTAACTTGCTTCTCTTTTGCCACCATTTGTGTTCCTTTTCGTATTCTTCATCAGTCAAGCTGGACTTCCATTTTCTAAAAGACATTTTCTTTTTTCTGATAATTTCCTCAACCTCTCTTGTTAACCATGGTGGCTTTCTTTTGGACTGGGTGCTTCCTTTCCTAACCTGCGGAACACATTCCAGCTGAGCTTTTGTTACTGTGTTTTTAAATAACCTCCAAGCATTTTGGACAGTTTTGACTCTCTTGATTTTCCCTTTCAGCTTCCTGCGCGCTATCTTCTTCATCTTTGAGAAATTTCCCCTTCTAATGTAACTACATTAGTAGTTGTCACTAAGTGATGGTTGGAATTTTTATGTAGATATCGATAAGTAGTTTTCTATAAGCTATGTGGCCCAATTGTTGGTTTGGTTTGCAGATGACTAGTACATCTAGAAATAGTAGTTTCTCCTCGTTTTCTTTTTCCATAGTAAATTGGATGTTAGGGTAGATATTGTTAATATGGTCCAGAAACTTGTTTAGTTCTTTTTCTCTGTGGCTCCAAATTATGAATGTGTCATCCACAAAATGGAACCATATAGTGGACTTTTTTGGTGCTGTTTCCAGGACTTGTTTTTCAAAGTGTTCCATGTAAAAAATTGCTATTTCAGGGCTGAGAGGGCTACTCATGGCTACCCCATCTCTCTGTTCATAGCATTCATTATTGTGGATTTAGTCTGTATCTCCATGATAGTGCCTTTTCTAATTTTAGCATTGTTGAAATATGCACTGAGGTTCAAAAGTCAGATTAGTCAGTTACAATAGTGTAATTCTTAGAATCTGTCACATTAGATGTGTCAGTATTATGCCTGAGGTATTAATAACACCAGTTCAGCCAATGTGATTCAGGAAATGGAACAGTTAAGATACACCTGAGTTCTAGTCTCTCTTTGGCCATATAGTCATTTCTCTCAACCTGGTTTATTGTGTTATATTGCTTTGATTGTGAAAGGTATAACTCTCTATATACTGAGGCCATGCTAAATGCATGTTATTTGAAGTATTCATTTATGTAGGAGTATTTTCTAAATGTGTTTGAGCAGTGGTGTGATTCAAATGATTTAACAACCAGTTCTGGTGGTGGGATTAAAATAATGTAACAACCGGTTATTTACAAGCACAATTTTAACAATCGGTTCTGCCGAAGTGGTGCAAACCTGCTGAATCCCATTACTGGGTTTGTGTAACAAAATGATGAAGATGATCTTGAGAAGTGGGGTTGAGGGAAATTCAATGTATTAATTCCATATGTATTAACTCCATATAACTTCAGTCTTTCTCACAGCTTGGAAAAATGCATGTAATTGTGTTGATAATTTTTCAAAAAATCTATAGTTTGTGATCCTAATGTGTGCATATTTAATTTGTAAGAGGATTATTAAAAAATTGAAACCTCAGTCCTGTGAAAATTGGTCAAACAATTCTATCTGAATTGTGAATGCATACAAAGAGAGAAACAGTCTCTATACTGTTAGAAGCGCACTATACATGAATCAGATACATGACTTCATAAGCTACAGTAATACTACTATAGCTTTTCTGATGCATCTTCTGCAGTGGGAAGCCTAAGACCCATTTCCTTCCTTTGCTGCCTTGCATTTCTTTCCCAGTGCAAGGCAGAGTGGGATTCTGCAGCTGCTGGCCAGCGGGCTATGAAAAAAAGAGTTAGAACCTGCAGAGAGAAGTTAAAGGACATTGCTTAGGTGGACTTTAATGCTGTGAACTTCAGACATCTTCTGAACTGCCCACACACATGCATAAATATCTACAGATATTTATCTAGGAGTGACTCCCATTGAACAGAGTTGGACTTCCTCTTGTGTAAACATCCATAGGATAACTGTTAGTATCTTCACAGTCCCATTTGGCACAGTAATGGGTGATGAGGGAAGAGAAATGTAGGAGGGTCTCTTTTGGACTTGGAATAATTTCATAATTTTTATGGGGTCCAAGGTAAGTTAACAGTTTTATTTTTTAAACATGACACAATTTGTCCAAGATTATCATACCAAGGTTTTGGACAGAGGTAAATTTTGCATACAAGACTGGATCAATATATACTGCTGAATGAGATGGTGGAATGGTATATACCACGGCTGAATGCTAACCCATTAAATGAAACTCCTTGCAGGTGGACACTTAGCATGGAGAGGTTTTAATTACCACATATCTTGCAGTACTAAAATTCAACTTGAAGGGAAATTTTAACATATGGAGTCATTTACATTTTAACATCCAGCCTAATAAGGAGTTTTGAAGCAAAGGTCTTTACATTGGCTTTTCCGGACACTTTGAAAATGTTTCCAGGTATACCATGTTCCACATAAAGGCCTAAGTAAAATTGTAATTTCATCTGCCATTTTCTCTTGCCCCTCTCCATGTGCTCCATGCCTCCCGCTCATTGCAGCCTGGTCCGGACTAAACGATGAATGGGGGGCGTGGAGCGTGTGGGATAGGGTCAGTGGGAAATAGTAGATGAAGTTACAATTTTACTGATGTCCTTTTGTAGAACAGGGTATAACAAATGAAATATTTCCATCTTGGGAGTTCTGCACTGTTTTCCCACCAATCATTTTAAAAACATTCTATCTTTCCCGGTTCTGTTTTCCATGCATCTATGCCCTAGCTCGATTTCTCCCTCAAAGTCACATTTTTCCATCCCCGAGCTGATCTTTTGCCCTCACCTCTTTATTTTCCACCATTGTTGGCTGTTCTGTCACCACCTCCTCCCTTGCATTTTCTCATACATGTGTGTAAATGTCCTCATGAATAAACCTGCAATTACTACAGAGAATCTGTGACTCTGTGAAGCATCTTTTCCACAAATAACCCCCCAAAAGAAAGAAAAACCCTCGTGGCAGCCATGAAATGTTTGGATGGGGTGAGTGTGGACAAACAGTGATAAAGAAGGCAATCAAAAACAGTCTGCAAATGTTATAGGTGATGTGTGTGAAAAGGGCTATTGTTTTGTGTCATAAGTCTGATTTGCAAGTCCTTCTCCTCACTCCAGTTACAGAAAGGATGGTTAAGGTTCAGCAGCGATAGAGAGAAACAACCTGACTCAAAGGCACTCTTGTAATTAAAAAGGTCATAGTCATCTATATATATAAAAAGCTAACAGTGACTTTGTTAGTCATGCCCTAACGCCGAAACGGCTGGACGGATCACCCCAAATCTTCACATGATGTTCCTCCCTGTTGCAGGCAGGTAATCGGACCTTCAAATCACCGAAAGTCCATACCTGAGCCAGGCAAAACATCTTTTTCCTGGCGCACCAGGCCATGAAGCTGGCTGTGTTTAACTGTGTTTAACATTAACTTAGAATGTTCGTGCAGCATGTCTGTGGCCTGAGGGGTTGGTATGCCCTTAGAATGTTCGCACAGATGGCCAGAGATGAGCAGTTAAAACAGTAAATAGGTAATACTGTTAGGTAATACGAGTGGAAGTGAAACACATACACACTTTGCCGTATGAGACGTCAGGTGGGGTTCCCCCCTCACACGCAGGTAACTTTCACTCTCTGTGCCTCACCCACTGCTACCACACAACACACATACTCTCATACACATCCAGCTCATCCTCACACACTACTGCCTCTGCTTCTTTTGCACATGGCCCTTTAAGAACCCAGGGAGCTGGCTTCGATCTGAACGCCTCACCACCCTGCCTCTGCTGCCTGACTGGGATAGGCTGCTTGCCCCATTTCTGCCTTACTCAAGCCAGGACTGTGCATGTCAACCAGCCTCATGGACAGTGGGATTCGCACTCTGGACAGTTCTGTTGTGGAATGGAAAGGGTTACCTTATACTAAAAAAACAAGACACCACCATATAACGATGTGCATTGAAAAGGGAAAGAGGGATTCCATTTGACCACCCCCAAGGGCTATGCTGCGGATCATTGGACCTGCATGGACATCTGTGTGGGTTGCAGACTGTGATGAGAAGGACAATTGCCACAGCAACGCATGGCTGGGCCCCGCTAGTATCTAATATTAATAGTTATATTGTTGAATTTGTGTTTGGAACATTGCACAGGGCCAAAAGGAGTCATGTGGCTTTTTTGGTTGACTGTAATTCCCTTTGTGACTTTCCATGAGGGGTGTGGTGAGTGCACAGTAGGCTGAGGACACTATTCATACTTGCAGGAAAGCAGTGCTAAGATTGTAAAGATCCAGTTCTGTTAGTAAAGATAATTTCTGTATTTCTTTGAACCATTCTAGATGCCTTTAATAATAAAAGCAGTAGAGGTGAAATACCACTGATTTGCCTTCCTTAAGTAGAAGTTTTTTGCCCCTTTTATTTCCTGATGCAGAAATTAAAAGGGGGACATTAAGACTAGAGCTTTCCAATAAATTGTATCGATTTTTGGCTCAGACATTTGGTTAGCATGCCACAAGGGGGCATTGAGCTACACTTCACTGCTGTTTTCTGCAAAATTTCACTTTTTTCCAATGCAGTCAGAATATCCACATTTCCTTTTGAAATGTTCATTCTTCAAAATGCCTTTTCAGCTTTTGCCCTTAAAACTGTCAGGTGGAATGAGTGGTCCAATCAACAAGTACATACCTTGTAAATAGAAGGTTATTTAGGAAAGTTGTGTTCCATTAGACTACTCTTTTGAATATTCCAAATAATGTACTACAACTGTGTATTGAACATTATAAAAGCAAGATTGGAAACCATTTACAGCAGACTGCCACACAATAGCATCCTGTTAGGAAAATGCTAACATGGAATGTAAGACTTCTGAAGGGTAACTGGTAGGCTGTTGAATGGATTAACAAGATGGGTGGCTGTTCCTCAATATAATCATGTTCAGTTTTTATTATTTTGGATTCTTATTGCCTTGGGCGAATCATTATGTTTCAACCTTTTGTTCTTAAGTAGCAGAATTGTATTCTAGGTTTCTGCCTTTATAATTATAGTGAGAGTAGGTGTGGTATGTAAATGTACATAGCAATAATGGGATTCATTTAATACTTCAGATTGTGGAGTCAGTATTTAGCATCTGTATGCATCTGTCAGTGTGTGCATCTGTATAGTCTACCGTGTTTCCCCGAAAATAAGACAGTGTCTTATATTAATTTTTGTTCCCCAAGATGCGCTATGTCTTCTTTTCAGGGGATGTCTTATTTTTATGCTCCACAGCTGCATGCTCTGGTGTTCTGTTCGACGGGCATGCTTCCAAACAAAAACTTTGCTACATCTTACTTTCGGGGGATGCTTTATATTTAGCAATTCAGCAAAACCTCTACTATGTCTTATTTTCAGAGGATGTCTCATTTTCGGAGAAACGGGGTATATGTACATTAAATTCATATGCATGATCAGTGGGAAAAAGTTAAACCTACTACTGTTGAAATGCAAAGTGAAATTGTCAGTATTGTCCATTAGCTATGTATATAATTCTGGATAAGGACACCAGTACAGATGAAAAAATCTGTGCAGTGGGGCCATGTACAGGAAGGAGGGGATGTTTTTTCCAAAAAATTTTCCAAGAACTAACCATTCAAAACAGGGAACTGATACCTGTGCAAGTAATCGGTTATGGCTGGTAGCTTCTCTTCAACATTTCAGGCAGAGATTTTAAATTTTTGTTCTGTTGCCAACTCTTGGAATCGGAGCTCCTCCCTTCTGCTTGCTAGTATATTTAAGAAAACTTAAGAAGTATCAGATATTACTTTCACATGAACTTCTATGGGCAAAGAGATTGGGAATGGTCTTTGGACTGTTGCTGTTTGTCCGTAGAACTCCCAACAAGATCTGGTGTTTCAATATGCTGTTTTCCTTACCTTGCCTGCTAAACTTGTATTTTGGACCTCTTAGCAGTAATGTCTTTAGGTACACTAGAGAATGATTAACAGTTGCAGTCTGCCCCTTGCCCAAAGGATATTCATCTCTACTAGTAAGTAGGCAAATGACTACATGCATGGCTGAACCAATAGTTTTGGTTTGAGGGAGAAGGAAGAAAACTTTTATATCATTTTAATAATTTAAGTCTGACTTGTCTAGCTTAATTGAAAGCATGCTGCCAAAAACTAGCTGCTTAGTTTAAATCAATATATGAAATTTCACTTCTTCATTGTCTCTTCAAGGTTGCTAGAGCATAATAGTGCTGTAATGAGAAAAGCCCAAGTAGTAGAATTCCCTTTATGCAATTGTTTATAAGCAATTATAAGGTATGAACAGTGAACAGGTAGAGTTTGTGGATATCATCAGTCAGAACCCATCAGTATCAGAAGTATCACCATCAGAACTACAATATTTATTTATTAGGAAAATGCATAGGCTACCTCTCCTGAAACTTGCTAGAGGCAGCCCACAAAGTGTAACACAATAAAATCTTAAAAACATGAAAGTTATCAAAATTAAAATAATATAATGAATAAGCCAAGTATAAGCTAGGGGTATGAAAACAGGAAGTCTAAAATAGTATCCATAAATAGACCCCAGCTTTGAAGCACACCATAAAAATCACAGCTAAAAATAATGGAAACTTTGAAAAGTAGGTCCCAGGTGAGACTCTGGGGTGGGGGCACTCTAGTGAAAAAGCACCACCACTGAAATGAAAAAGCCCTGTCTCTAGTTGTTGCCTACCTTGTCTCCATAGGTGAGACCACAGAGATGAGGGCATGGGAAATGGATCTTGATTGATAAGCTGGATAGTGTAGGGAAAGGAGGAGATCATTCAAATTCTTTGGCACTTTTAGGCGATAACTAGCCCTATGAATCATGCCCAGGAACGGATGAACAAACTATGCATGGTCTTCTAGGACTAGAGCTATATAATTCTTGTATCACAGCCTCAAAAATAGCTGCTACACGTTGAACTAGTTGAAGTTTTTGGCAGCCTTGCAAGACAGCCCCACATGAAATCCACTACAGTGACTTAGCTTCAATAGATCACTGTTGCCAGTTACACCATAGCTGGCATATCATGTAACGCTGGTAAAAGGTGCTACATGCCACAAGGGAGATGTTTTGTTTCTATCCTACCCCTGCAGAAGTATATGTCTCTGTCCTTGGAGTTTGAAGTTGGAATACATGCTTCAATCAAATGGAAGCCTTTTCACAGTAAACACAGAAGCAGAAAAGACATTGAGTTTCTCTACCATCTAACCATCTTCCTTAACAGTCCCTTTATTCTTTGGTCATCCAAACACTCAGCAGCTTCTGTGACTGGTTTTCTGCTCCAAATATATGTAAATAAATGTTCATTGTTTGCCTTGATGCTTTTAGCAACCTGTTTTTTAAATTCATTTTTTGGGCATGTCTAATTATTGACTTACATTTTGCTAGAGCCTGTTCTCCCTTCTGTTCAATTCATTGGGGTAAACCTGCTTTTTACAAGAAGGCTCTTTACTTTTGATAGCCTCCTTGACTTGCAGAGTTAACCATGCAGGCATTCTTTTAGACTTGGCAGTGCCTTTCCTAACCTCGGAAATGCATTCCAACAGGGCTTCAATTAGTGTGGTTTCAAATAACTGCCAAATGTTTTCTAGGAATTTGACTCAAATGTTTCCCTTTCAGCTTCCTTTTAACTATTCTGATTTTTGTAAATATTTCTGTCTTGAAGTGAAATGTTGCAATTTTGGACTTTGGGGGTAATTTTCCATGAGCATGAATGTTGAATTTAATGACATTGTTTCCACAGTTCCCAACTGGTGCATCAACCTCTATCTCTCACCAGATCTTCAGCCCAAATTGATAGTAATATTATATTTGTGAACACTTACACAACTAGATCCGATACAATCTAGACAGCAGCGCTACTTTTCCCAAGTACACACTGCTGCCTTCTAAATGCCTGTAAACTACAAGCACCTGTTTATAACTAAAACAGAAACTTGCAAGAGGAAGTGTATAATGTGCTCAGTAAACTGTGGGAAAATATGTTTCGGTATAACAGAGATGCTGTGATTAGCCCTAGCCAGCTGGAGTTACTCTTAGATCCTACTTGTTCTAGTTTTGTGACAAATCACACAGACATTTTAAATGAAGCTTGTACCTAGACCAATATTTTGTAGTAGTTTGAGGACAGTTTTATAAAAGGCTATTAATTTCTGAGTTTGAGCTTCCATTTCAAAGTGTGACATTTTTTAATGTGAAGTAATGTTCATGTTAATGATGTACTCTAGAACTGGTACAGTGGGTTATTCTAACCACAGAACTTTGAATAGGGCCAACTTTTAATAGCAAAACAAGTTCCTCCTAGGTAAGCATGTAAATAAAAATATAGAACTGTTGGCCAATCACTGAAAAGATAACATTGAAAATCCTTGCTTTTAATCTATATTGTAACAGGCTCATATAGTGTGACCCTCTTCCATTTTTATTGTTGAAGTTCTGTGAAAGTTTAGTGGGAATTATAAAAAATGTGCATGAATTCTATTTCAGCTCCCCCTCCCTCTGGGAAAATATGCCGTTTGCAAATAGCTATGAATCGTACTTTATGTTTTCTCTCTCTTATATATTAATAAAGCCTTTTTTAATGAACTGCTTCAAACCTCTGTGTTGGAATGTATTTTATTTTGTCAGCCTTCCCAGATGTGTATTTTATAGAACAATGGAATATAAGTACTTTTAAGAGGCATGCATGCATGTGTTCAGAGTAGGTTGAATGTGAACTAATGATACACATCTCAACAGGGTCAGCTTTCAATACTGCAAGAGAAAATAGACCACTTGGAGCGCCTGTTAGCAGAAAATAATGAAATTATTTCAAATATAAGAGATTCTGTGATCAATCTCAGTGAATCTGTTAAGGATGGACAACGTACCCCAGGAGTTATAAACTTCAGTCAAGGGAATTTCTCAGAACTGTCACCTTTAGCTCCCATGCACCTCTCAGTAGATCCTGAAGATTGTCAATTTGCTTTACTAAGTGGAAGCCACACTTCAGATGTACAGGTAAGTCTTGTGAGTGTTTACTATTTTTTGTTGTATCTGCCATCTTTCCAAGAAAGGCTGCTCTTGGTAACTCATGTAAATTGTGTCTAACACTGGGATTTCCAAATCAGTTGAATTGGTTGATTTGCATATTCATTTAAGGAGGCTAATCAAATATACATAAATGAGTGGGTCTTGTAATGAAAGATTATGAGATGTTTGTGCAAATATACTAGATGGAATAGATGAGCATTTCTTTTTTAAAAAATAAGATCTTTTAGTCTTGTCCCTTTCATTCAACATAGACTGAAGATGTATAACTTGTTCATATTTTTGGCACCTCCAGGAAATTAGATGTCATATCTGGTTACTGTGTATGACATTATATAGTTATTTACTGAGAGTTTTATGGTCCAAAAAGACAATTTCTGTAGATGAATATTTTTGCGAGCAGCGTGGTAAAACACTGATTTTTTAAAAGATAGAGGTCTTGTTAATAACCAAAATATCAATCTTCAGATTTAACATTTATTTTCATCTAAGAGTGTATACTTAAAATGTTAATCTAAGTAATAAGAGATATAAACAGAAATATTGAACTAGACAGCTGCTTAGGTATGCTGTGGAGCCATATGCCTTACCTTTGAGAGATTTTTAAATATCACTGCTAGTGGCCTGCAGCCAACTTTCCATGTAAGCTGTGGGCGGGTGCAGCTGTGTGGCCACTGTATTGGAGCTGTGCAGATAAGGGGTCATCTGGAAGGGGGAGCTCTTCTGGGCTGCTCAGTTCCACACCACATTTTCAGACTGTTGGACCATTCCAGCAAATGCTTAGAGGGAGTGTTGCCAGCAGCCAATGATTTGGCTGGTTGTTTCCTGTCATGGTTGGTTATTTTAAAACGCTATCAATGGTTGGTTATTACAAATCAGTGTTTCTCCTGTCTTCTCACTCATCCTCTTGTTTTCCTTACCTTTTGAACCTTCTCCTGGCCTTCCCTCTTTTGATTGAAAGCAGTGTTTGTTGTGGAAAAATAAAAGTCCAGTGGCACCTTAAAGTCTAACATTTATTTTGATATGAGCTTTTGTCAAATATGATATGAGCATTTTATCAAATAGAGATGTGAAAGAGAATTATACTGGGAGATCTTCTGGTGAAGCTAGGGGGAGCAGTCCAGGCTTGGTGTAAATTATACCACCCAGACTGGTACCCAGAGCCAGGTTACTACATTGTAAACACAAAGAAGGCAACAGCAGAATACCACTGACTGTCACCTACAGCTTACAACTTAAACCACTTCAATACATCAACAACAACCTACATCCTCTCCGGAATAAGAGTATTTCTTTCTCGTGATTTGGGTGGCAGGCCTGCCCTTGCTTACAGGCACTCCACCCCTACCTTAAAACAGCTTCTTGCTGACAAACATAAATCATTCTAACTGAATCCTGCAACAGACCTAGATGCCTATTTTGTCCCAAACACACTTGGGCCCTATGGGACACTGTATGCCATCCTGACTTAAAGACACTTCAGTCTCTAATATCTGTATAGGACCCACTTTGAAAAAATTTTAATTGGCTATTCTTAACATGTTTTCTGTGGTACCAATATGAATTTCAGTTAAACTATTGAAATTTCTATCTTCCCTCACCATCCAGTATGTGTAACTGCTAATTTTGTTGATTTATGAGACCCATGACTAATCTTGCTATGTCAGCTGCTTCCTTTTCCCTTTATACTGAGATTTAGACTAAAAAAGACTTATGACATAATTCACACTAAGTTGGCCCCCCAAACTTCCCCATAAGATCTCCAAGCGTAGTGTCTAGGAAGTTGGCTATGACTCAGGAAAGCTCATATTGAGATGGTACCGGACTTTTGTCTAGACAAATCTGTCTGGCCTGTGCCATTCCCCCTTAGAACTGCTGCCTTCATAAACCCTGTCTTCTGTTTTGCAAGCTTCTTCAAGCCTTACTTTATATGTCCTTTTGTCTGCTCTGCTGTGGATTACCAACTCCTGCTTGGGAAATACTTAAGAGATTTGGATGTGACGCCTGCTGGGAAGGGTGGGGTTTAGGAAAGGGAAGGAACTCTGCAGGGCATAATGCTACAGAGTCCACCTTTCAAAGCAGCCACTTTCTCCACGGAACTGATCTCTCATCTGCAGAGCAGTTGTGATTCTCTGATCTCCAGGCCCCACCTGTAGGCTGGCAACTCTAGTTTGGATTCTTGTGTCATAGTGGCCTAGCCAGTGACAGCCATATAAAAGGGAAAAAAGAGAGTTTATTTACATCCCACTTTTTCTCTTCCATAAGGAGCCTCAAAGTGGCTTACTATTGCTTTCCCTTCCTTCTCCCCAACAGAACCTTGTGAGGCATGTGGGACTGAGAGCTCTCTGAGAGTATTGTGAGTAGACCAAGGCCACCTAGCAGGCTTCATATGGAGGAGAGGGGAATCAAAACTGATTCTGCAGATTAGAGTCTGCTGCACTTAACCACTACACAGTGCTACTCCATTACAATTTTGAAAAGCTGAATGATTCACATATATGTGTATGTGGTTGCTCCCCCTCCAGATCATGCATTCTTATTTATATGTGCTTAAAATAGAGTTGTATAGTGGATTGCTAATAAATAAGCAATGTGCAAGTTTCAGTTTGAATGTAAATAACCTTAACCAATATTCATATTTTTTGAACATTGAAAGTTGTCTGTGAGGCTTTGGCTGGACTATGCTAGCATACAACTGTTACTACTACCTTAGTTATTTCTGAGGAAGTGCAGAACCACGTTCTTCATCTATTTTGTGACCTCTTCTTGCCTGTTTCCTTTATCCTTTTTTAGATGGCAGAAGTCTATGATATTCTTCCTTTCGATAATCCAGATGGTGGAGTTTGGAAACAAGGATTTGACATTACATATGATGAACATGAATGGGATAATGAACCTCTTCAAGTTTTTGTTTTGCCCCACTCACATAATGATCCAGGTAAAATGCCATTTCAGAGGGATTTGAAAATTTCTTTTGTGTAGTTATTGTTTCAGAAAATAAGGATCTGCTTCAGGTATGAAGCTCTTGCCTCTATTTTTTTCAGTCCTGGGGCATTCATTCTCTATGTGATAATCTTGATATTTATTATAATAACTAGCTTAATATTTGGGAATCCATCTGTCTCATTTCTTAAGTCTTCATGGCCCTCACTCCTCTGTCACACATTATTTGACTTCAACAGTATTGCAACATCTGGTGGTCCCACACAATGCAGGATGCTGTTATTAGGAGTGTACAACTTTTTGTTTTTATTTACAAAAAATATTTGTTGATGTTTTGGCACTGTATTCATTCATCTCTTGTTTCCCATTCATTTTAGTGAGCAATACATACAGTTAGGTTGTAATTTCTTTGTTTTCTGTCTGATTATACGTTCTGGGTTTGTACTCATAACCCAAAGGATTCTTTTTAGCAAATCTCAGACAGGATAAAAAGAGGCAATTAATTTTTTTTCTTGCCGGGGCAGACATTTGGCAATCATAGAAAACAGAGGAGGCATCATGTAAAGCTTTTAAACATTTAAATCTTTTAACCTTTTAAATCAACTCACATAGCAGTACATATAAAGGAAAGGTGCTATGTATCTAAAAAGGGGGCTGGATGATTCTGAATGTGCCATTCCAGATGTCTAGTCTCTTCTAATCAAAATGCTCAGTTGTCTCAGTTGAGAACTGAATGGGAGAATATTGACTGGATAAAAAACCTTCTGCCAGGAAAAATTGCTCAGTGACCAGTGTAAGAAAGACATGCAGCAATACAGAGAAGGCAGATAGCATTATAGAAGGGGCAGAGTGGAAGGCGTTTGGTACCCTAGAAATGCAGGTAGCATAGCGGAGCTACCTTTGCTTCAGCACAAATCCTTTTGTCTTGTTCATTTTATCATTCATTGTTGAGATGGTGAGTGTGAATGCTTGTTGAAAAGCAAAGACCAGGTTAATACTTCAGTTTCATTACAGTGAATGTCACAAGGCATTAAATTGATGAGTAATGTGTGTGTGCTAATATGAATAACTCTCAGGAGTTCACAATTTGTGTGCACTGCAGAAAACAAAACAAAAAACTAGCAGACAAGGCAGTGACACTAAAGTAGTTAGGATCAGACATACGTGATGAAGTCCACAGATTTCTATCAGCCTATAAAAAGTATATTGAGTATGCATGTATGATTTGGATTGGGAATATTCAGGAAAGGAAGAAGGTATTTTATTGTTAGTTTTTTTGAAGAAGAATATTTCTTAAATATTAGATCATTTCTCTCTTTAAAAATACCAACAGTAATATAGGGAGGCTTGCTATGATTGGTGGAACTGAAGAATCAAATCTCTTTTTCTGTACAGTTCCATTTCAAACCATCTCTGCATGTGCAATTTTCCAGTAGACTGATGGAAGTCTACGAGGTTCGTCATGTCTGTTTCTGCCTTCAGAGATAGAGTTGCATATGTAGCACACAAATTCCCCCCTAACAAGAACTGGAACTTCACATGCATGAAATTGCAACACTGGTTCATACACTATGATAAGCCAAAAATCAGTGACACTGTCAACCACACAGTAACTGTCCTGTTTGCAAAGTAGCAGAAAGCATCTGTAAAATCAGGGTCTTTAAGTAGCACTAGCAGAATTAAAATCTGGGTAGCCACTGCTCATATGTCTCGAAGCCAGTGCAATGCTGTTGAAATAATTTAATAGAGAAAAAAGCAAGATTTTTTTTAACCTGCTGACTGGGAAAGGTTCCCATCAGTTTCATCTTCAGGATCTTTTGGAAATATTCTAAGTTCCTTCTGAATTTGAACCCCTTAAACAAGTCATCCAAGTATCAGAATTGTGAAAATGAGCAGATATTAGTTCTGTTAATTTTTGTTATAAGGGCATTTTGTTGCATTTTTTTAAGATGCCAAATATGCGTGCAGATCCCTAGTTAATATTAACAATGCAGACTTGGCTTTGGAAATGTTAAAATGCATCTTACATCTGTTGAAAACTCTTTCAGAGTGGATTTTATTGAAGTCCTGGGGGATGAATCCAAAGGCTAACAGTGGAGCCTTCTGGTTGGGACAAGGAGCCCTGCTTTGGTGGAAGAGATGTGTTTCATACAAGGGAATGCTGCACAGATTCACACTGCGGGACTTTTCGATCCCACTCAGAGTTATCAACTTGGCCCAGTAGAATGACAGTCACTTAACGGACTATGGTAACTGCTTTGGTGGAAAAATTGTATGGTGATTCGTTCTTATCATTAATTTAGGTTGGCTGAAGACATTTGATGACTATTTCAGAGATCAGACACAGCATATTCTCAATAACATGGTTATAAAGCTGCAGGAGGACAAAGGGAGGAAATTTATGTGGTCTGAAATTTCGTATTTTTCAAAGTGGTGGGATGGAATAGATAGCCAAAAGAAAGATGCTGTGAAAAGGTATGAATTACTGACTTTATTACATGTATCTCTGCAGTTTAGTGTGAAGAATATTAGAGCCAAGTACTAATTATTTGTGAAAGTGCTGAATAGCTAAGTTTGTACTTCATTCTTCCCTGTACACTTTGGTGATACTCCTTTTGTTTAAAGAAACTTCCAGATTCTATAAGCTTGAACAGTTAATATCAGAAATGTGAAGTGCCTAGAAGGGCCATTCTCATATAAAGGGATCTCCTTGGTTACCACTGAAAACAAACAAATAAAACCTTTTTTCATCAAGGTGGTTATTGAGCCATCTCTTGAGGCTTGGTGCTGTCAGTGTTCACCTACTCCAAAAACTATTAAATTAGACCAATTTCTCCCTACAGTGGGGATCATGCTGTGACAGCTAAATCTAGATTTCTCTACTAGCAGCAAGTTCTCCTTCCTCCATGTGGTGATTGCGGGAGCAGAAAAATAAAGAGATTAAGCAAATTGCCATCAGGGTCTGAAGTAGTTTCTGAGATTTCAGACACAATCTGCTTATTTTTTTTACATTTGCAAAAATACTGGCACTTGAGGGCAACATGAGTTCAGATCCTGATCTCTTCAGCACCCTTTAATATTTTCAGCTTTATTTGTACATGCCTCGGCTATGCTATCCACATTCTAACTACTGGGTAGTTCACTTTTTTAATTGTATGTCATGGTGTTAACCTGTACCCTGTATTAATTCTGAGTATAAAGTACTTTTTATTTTTGGGCTCCTTAAATACTTAAAATCATAACATTCTTTTACATCAGTGCTTCATGTGTTTGTCACTAATTTATATTGCATTAGTTGTGATGTTATTTCTGAAACGAGATAGTAATGATATTTTTTGATGTTTGTTGCAAGCTGTTGACACAAAACATCTGAAGTGCTTGTCACTCACTGAGGGCTGGGTCAGGAAGGCTTTATTTGCTCATGTGCAAGTCAAGTTGGTCAGTTCGTAAAGCTAATTGACAGCATAACTAAGTCATAGAATTAGAAAGTATAAATAGGCTGCCATGTGAAAATGAAATTACTATGTAAAATCCTGTGCTATCTACCTCCACAAGGAGAAACAAATTAACTTTGTTTTGCTTGACTGACATAAAGCATACAGATCAACAGTTAATCCCATTCTTTCTTTGCCCTTCAAAAAAGAGGTTGCTTCTAGCTTCTAGCATCAATACTGCAATATATTAATAATATTGTAGTAGAACATAAATATGCAACATTTTCCTTCATGGATTTAATACATAATCAACCTGATTGGACCTTCTTACGCTGAGATCTTCCTGATGTGCTTATGAAGTTGGCACTAGATTATGTATATTTCTAATGGAATCTATTCATAATGTTCAGTTATTTTTCCTGTAGTGAATGATACAATACGAGTAAGTGCATAATAACTACTTTTCTGGACAAGGCTGATCTGTCTATATCTGTATTCTGTTTCCAGCAGCAGTCAATCAGAAAGAGAATAAAATGGTAATAGTCCCTTTTAATTGGCCGATGTGCTTGAAATGCATTGTATGTGTATAATTCATCTGTCACACGTAGATGTGTGAGTATATGTTGTCCAATTCTTACTTAAAGCTCTCTAAGATCTGGGAACACCTTATTCTTGTTACAGCCACCAGATTCAGCCAGCATGGTATAGTGCCGTGGTGCCGAACCTATGGCACTCCAGATGTTCATGGACTACAATTCTCATCAGCCCCTGCCAGCATGGCCAATTGTAGTCCATGAACATCTGGAGTGCCATAGGTTTGCCACCACTGGTGTAGTGGTTAAGACCGGTGAACTGTAATCTGGAGAACTCATTCTTCCACATGAGCAGCAAACTTTTATCTGGTGAGCTGGATTTGTTTCTGTGCTCCTACATGAGGCCTGCTGGGTGACCTTGTGCTAGTCATAGTTCTCCAAGAACTCTCTCAGCCCCACCTACCTCACAAGATTTCTGTTTTGGGGAGAAGAAGGGGAGGAGTTTGAGAGCTTCTTTGAGACTTCTTACAGGCGAGAAAGCAGGGTACAAATCCAAATTCTTATCCTTCTAACTATGTGAAAGGGAACAGAAGTCCTTGTGCAAGTAGAAAAGAAAGGACAGGCTTGAATGGTGCCAACATGGTTGTAGTGGCTAAGAGCGGTTCTGTTGTCAGTTTACATGATTTTATGCTTAATGACAGAAAATATACTAATACGTGGCAGAGCATGTCTGCTTTAATACTGGTATGATATGTAACACCCTCATAATGATTGGCATTTCGAACCTTTTGGCATTGATTAAGGCATGCGAGTTAGACCTATACATTCTTTGGAAGTGTCAGGCTGAAAGAATTAAAATATTCATATTTTGACTATATTGCCACTCAAGCTATAAAGTGGAATGTGTGTTTTAGATTTATTCAAGTGTTCTTTAGCAGGATAGAAGTTAATAAGCTTTTATATTTTAAAGCAATAAAGTGCATTGGCTTCTGTCTACATTACCTTTTTTCCCCATCTGAGCGTGGTATTTTTATTAAGCATCTAAGTTTGAGTTTAACTAGCTTTTCTAATGTGTTTCCACAGAAGCTGCAAGTGGTTAAAATACTTCTCTTTTGACAGTGGAACAACCTTTCCTAACATTGTTTGAAGCTAGTCATTCTCAACATTTTTAAAAGTGTGTGTGTTTAGAGAGAGTTACGTATGTAAATAAAATGTCAGTACATGTGTTTTTCAGGTTAATAAAAGATGGGCAGTTCGAAATAGTAACAGGAGGCTGGGTCATGCCTGATGAAGCTTCTCCCCATTATTTTGCTATAATTGATCAGATGATAGAAGGACATCAGTGGCTAGAGAAGGCACTAGGTGGGTATATGCCAGTGTTGTATCATACATTTGTTTTTATTAGCTCTGCTGTTTAATATTTTAGGAAGTAAGCTATATTACCAATTGTGTTATTTTTAATTTCATATTGCAAAGCTGCAATAAAGTTTTACAGGTATGGTAGAAATCCCATGTGTTTATTTATGGAACTGTTGGTTTTCTCATCAAAGATTGTGTTTAAAACATTTGTATCCCACCTTTCCACCCAATTAGTCTCCATTATTTTCAGTAGCACTTACTGATGGAGTAATGTCTAAGCCAGTGATGGCGAACCTTTTCGAGACCGAGTGCCCAAACTGCAACTCTAAACCCACTTATTTATCGTGAAGTGCCAATACGGCAATTTAACCTGAATACTGAGGTTTTTCAGGTTCTGGTGGGTTTTCCGGGCTGTGTGGCCATGGTCTGGTGGATCTTACTCCTAACATTTCACCTGCAACTGGGTCTGGCACCTTCAGAAGTGTATCACAGAGGGAAGTCTGTTACACACTGTGATACACTCTGTGACTTCTCTCTGTGATATACCTCTGAAGATGCCAGACACAGATGCAGGCCATGGACCCTGTGATCCATGAAACCTTGGGGATTGAGGGGTGGTGGTGGTGGATGGGAAAGCTGTCACTGCCCATGGACCCTGTGATCCATGGGCAGAGAAAGCTTGATGGGGGTGTGGGGTGGATGGATCAAAGGAGTCTGGAGCTCCACTCTCTCTCTCTGAAAGGTAGCCTCTCAGAGAAAAGTGGGCTCCAGCTTTTCTTCTCAGAGAGAGAGGGAAACTCCAGCCTCTGCATTTGTTTGGGGTTAAAAAAACACCCAGGCTGGAGCGGTGGAGGCCACCGAGCAGGTCGCCACCGCCGTTTCCCCCTCTGCCCAAGGGAGAAAGCAGCCACCATCTCCCTGGGGCAGAGGGGGTTCCCTGCTCGAGGCCGCCTGCTCCTGCAACGCAAGAGCAGGCGGCCCCGAGCAGGGCAACGCCGCTGCCATTCCCCCTCTGCCGGAGGGAAAAGGCAAGCACCTTCTCCCTCGGGCAGAGGGGGTTCCCTGATCTGTGCTGCGGGCTCCCGCGCTGCGAGAGCAGGCTGCCCCGAGCAGGTCGCCGCCGCCATTCCCCCTCTGCCCAAGGGAGAAGGTGGCTTCCTTTTCCCTTGGGCAGAGGGGGAATGGCGGTGGCGACCTGCTCGGGGGAGGGGGAGATCCGGGCACTCGCGTGACCGGTGAGAGACCTCCACGTGTCATGTGTGGCATGCGTGCCATAGGTTCGCCATCACGGGCCTAAGCCCTTCAGATGTTGCTGTTGATGTGACAGCACACACCACTCACTGTGCCGTCCATAGCTACCAGTATTCAATATTAACTAAACAAGCTTTATGCTGCTGTTCTGGTGTGTGTGTGTGTGTGTGTTTTATTATGTTTTAATAAACAATCAGCAAGTGTGTGTGTGTGTGTCTGTTTTATTATGTTTTATAAACAAACAGCAGTTAAAACAAATAGGAAGGAAGGTCAATAAGAGGATTCCAGACAAACAAAAAAGTCTTCATCAACTATAAGAAGTCAGTGGTAGAGGGACAGACAAGGGGATTCCACAGTTTTATAGGTAACATGTCATTAAACCACTATAATAAAAGCGAATCTTAGTATGAAAACACTCAGATTTTATCTTAGATCAGACTAATATTGTTAATGATACCAGTCATGAAATTGCCTAAGACTGAATCAGACCATTGATCAGTCCAAGTCAGTATTTTCTATTCTGGGAATGGCCCTCCGATGTCTAATGGTATGTGACTCCATGGTATGATGTTTATTCAGCAATCTTTATGCTGGTGTACTGTGGAAATGTATTATTTTTAACCCATTTATTCTTTTTGTCAGGAGTAAAACCAAAATCTGGCTGGGCAATTGATCCATTTGGGCATTCACCAACTATGGCTTATCTTCTGAAACGTGCTGGATTTTCCAATATGCTTATACAGAGGGTCCATTATTCAATTAAAAAGTATTTTTCAGCCCACAAGACACTAGAGTTTTTTTGGAGACAAAACTGGGGTGTGTATTTTGTTTTTTGCATGATCTTGTGTCAGAACCTTGTGATGTGTTAATCTACTCGAAACAGAAGTAATGTGGATCAGTAGGACTGCCTGTTCTACATGAAATATTATTTCTCCTGAAATAGTTGGTTTATAGGCTGGGGTAGGGGGAAGGGAAGCTTCTGAACTATTCTCTGTTTCTATACAAACAGGTAGTAGAGATGGTGTAGAACTTTTTTTTCATATTTTAATCATGTCTACTAGTTGCATGGTACTCACTTCTGGGGAAGGCCGACCTGGCCACTGTTGAGCATGTCCTGGCAATATCCAGATGGGACCATTACAAGACATTCTGTAGAGCTGACTCAACCTGTAGCTATCTACCTATTCTCCGAAATCATATGAGGGGGCTTTGGTGAGAAATTGCATGAAGATCTTCTTCAAATGCCCCTGAATTGTGGATCCTACTCTTCCAGGAGCTAAGCCTGGCCTTTTTCCAGATCTTTTTGTGTCAACACTTTTTATTTTAGAAGGCATTTGAAGAAAAAATGATTATCTCTGGTTTTAGATTTTTTAAATTGTTTTAGATTTTATGCATGTTATGATTGTAGTTTGTATTTATTAGTTAAATATTTATGTTTTGCAGTCCAGCAAAAGAATTCAGGGTCACTTGCAAAATTTAAAATCTAAATATACAAAATAAAAACACTTTTTTAAAAAATGCACAAAATACCAGCAACAGTAGCCTAAAACTGTAAAACTTTCACCATGTACAAAATCTGTAAAAGGCAGTAATAAAAAAATGAACAACTCATTTTCAAAAGTAAAACAATTCAGAAAAATACAGCATAAGGCAGAAGTTTGACTGCATTTTACAAGAATTTGCTGTTAGGCTGCATGTTTAGAGAGCAAGGACACTTTACATTCTATCTCTTTTTGGGAGAGAAACAACAGGTGGTAAAGTTAAGGCATCGAATGGTAAAGAGGATGCCCGTTAACTCTCCACTACAGTGTATCACTGGTACTCCATTTGTACTTCCTGGGCTCTGTTGCCCATGGTCCTGGTCTAGACAACTGATAGTGTCATACTTCTTGATCCCCATCTTCTTCATGAGACTTTCTGTCACATGCTTAAAATTCTCGGGGGTCTTATGCTGCCACCTGGGAATTAAGGTGTGTCCTAATTTGGAATGGCTAAAGATCACTGGTCTAAATAATTTCCAGAAATGAATACTTACAAGAAATCCTGGATGGTTTTGTAAATTATATTGGTATATTATAGGGAGTGAACAGAATTAATAATAATAAAGAGATGTTACAATAGAAGATTTGAAGGAAAGTCAGCAGAATAGGTATGTGTTGCCTGTAGAAGGCTGGAAGTTGGATAAAGGAGAGAATAAGGATTGCATCCATTGATTTTTTTTCTGACTACTGAATGTAAGACTCAGTGTGGAAAAGGTCAAGTACAGAATGACTTTTAAAGTGCTTTTTCTTGAGTTAGCATCTTTGGAAATCTTTATGATAGCAGGTTGACTTCTGTGCACATGAGTAATTAGGTTAAGAGGGTGCTTTCAGATTGTGGTTGTTTTTGAAGCTATGGGGTTATGCAGCTCTGATTCTCACAATTTATTAATCATATTTTAGTTGGTTCTGTATTGAGTTTAGCCCTTCTGGGACTTCTCGCCATATTTAATCAAAGTTTTCTGCTGTATGCTTTACTCGCGTGCAATTTTATTTCTAGTTAATTTTGAAATGCACGGGACTGATAAGTGGCAAATGACATTTGGTTAAGTAGCTCAGGTAATGGGAGCTTCTTGAGATGCAATATAGTGTGAATGGTTTTCAAAATGGTGAGGTCTTGGCAGTTATTGTCAGCCTCTTGTGATGTATACTGGGAGGCTGGACGTGACAGGCAGTTATAGCTGCTAATTGATCAGGAAGTATGGTATGAATATATGCTTATGATGGCTTATGGTGTCTTATGATGGAGGAATAGGTAAATCATTTCTTATTGTTGGCAAACCCTGGTGGGGGTTACATACTTCACACATTCAGTCTCTTGAATTGTGGCTGTAGTATGAAAAGTAAAGAAAGTGTAAGTGAGCTAATTGCTGATATTGGTTAGAGTTCTGGCTCTGCTCCACAAATGTCCTGCTTTCTACCCCCACCCTCTAGTTCCTCCCTTTCTCTATCCCTTATGCATAGTCCAAAGCCTGGATTTCTCAAGCTTTCAGCCATACCCCACAGAATGTTCATTTGTGGGAAGATACTCCTATGTACCTTACATTTGGATGCCATTGGAGTGTGCAAGAGGGATTTTCAGACCGGGAAGCTTTCATTTGTGCTCTGCAAGGGAAGGACTGTGCCAGCTCAGAAAACCAGACATGTTTGTACTCACCATGGATTTTTGAATGCAGCTTCCATGAACTGGTTAAAGTTAAACTTGTCAGTAAATAATCTCCATCTAGGACAATCTATAATATTTCTGTTCTTCATCTTAATTTTGATATTTTAAAAATTTAGATTCAGGCTCCAGTACAGATATACTGTGCCACATGATGCCTTTTTATAGCTACGATGTTCCTCATACTTGTGGACCAGATCCTAAAATCTGCTGCCAGTTTGATTTTAAGCGTTTACCTGGTGGCAGAGTCAATTGTCCCTGGAGAGTTCCTCCTGAAGCCATTCATTCTGGAAACATTCAGCACAGGTAAATGCATTATGGTATTAATTCCAAAGCCAAACTTATGTAACTTGGAAACTTTTAGTTTAAAATGAGAACAATTGATAATGGTAGAAAAAAGTTTAGCATTCTTATAATACTTGTCTGACTCCTCTGCCCTCGTATGTTGCATAAAAAGGGACTTACTTTAACTTTGAACTGGAAGAAACATTGCTCAGGGGTGTTTAATTCTGCCCAGGCCAAAAACCAACACAGTATAGAAGGGGAGCGGAAGAATAAATGTCTAAAAAGAAGTACAGTATCACTTTTATCAGAAGTTTATTGTATTGGTAAAGTATTAGTAAAGCTCTCTACAGATATATTAACATCATGTATACAGTATTTGAATATTGTTCACTGACATAATAAAGATTACATACACAACTCTATATCATCTTTCCTGTTCTCTCTCAAAGGATGATTTAGGATGAGAGACCAATTAGATTTAGTAGGCATTTGCAAATTCTAGCAACAACAGTTTACCTATACCAAGTGTTTTTGAACAGTATGCCATTTGTTAGTTGCATACCAACATGGCAAGCCTGGTACAACTGCTAATAGTTCCAGCCAGATAACAGCCCAGATGTGAATAATTCAATCATTACTCTGGTGTCTTTCTTTCCTGATTTTGGGGCTGGGCCTTGGTGCCAGTCCTAGTCTGCTAATTATTGGAGGTCATCCTGGCAGCAGGGGTGGGTTTATAATGGCAATGTAAATCCTAATTTGAATCTTGATCTCCTCCAGCGGTGCCAGGTCATTAATTATTGCATTAGGTCATTAAGCCCCAAGGCCATTGCTCCATGAACTCAGACCCACATTGGATTAGGCAATAAAGGGCTGCCCCTTCCCTAGCCCCATGTGTCCTCTGAGAAGTCTTACAACAGCTTCCAGATTCACCATTTTGGGGCCCGGGGATTAGGGTGAGCCTGTATGCTGGACTGACCTTGTCAGAGACTCTTGATTTGTGTACACAAGCAGTGCAAACACTTTGTTTTGTTTTCTTAACCAACAAAATCTGTGAATATAACAAACATAATAGTAAGGTTGTGTTAAAGATTATTCCATTGTATATAGAATTGTGTATGTAATCATTATTATGGCAGTGAATTATATTCAAACTACTGTATATATGAAGTTAGTATATCTGTAGAAAGCTTTACCAATACCAAGTGTTTTTGAACAGTATACTTTTGATAAGATAGGGGTTCTGTATTTCTTTTGTTTAGACAGGCCAAAAACCAGGCACAGAAATCTGGAGTGCAGCTTATGGCCTAGCACCGTGGTGGCGAACCTTTGGGACTCTAGATGTTCTGGACTACAGTTGGCCATGCTGACACGGCTGATGGGAATTGTAGTCCATTACATCTGGAGTGCCAAAGGTTCGCCACCACTGGTCTAGCAGGTGGCTTGGAGAAAGAGTCTCACAATGGGAAACCTTCCAAGTCTCTCAGTCCTTTGGACCCGTTACTTGAAGAAAGGTTTATGCTGCTTGACACGACCAGATGGGTGTTATTTCCTTTGAGCAGTGATGTAAGATATTGCTACCACTGCCTTTCAGTTGTTTTCTAAATGAGCACTGAAACTGAGTATGACTGTCTCTATGTAAAATGGATAACTCTTATAAATTTGAAAATATGTGCAAATTCTAGCAACAACAGTATATGACAACAGAAACAGTCTTATCTCCTGATTTAGATGATTTATAATTTTGACCTACAAAAATTTTAAACAACTGTCTTTGTTAAATATGTATAATACTCAGTCAGCTGCTTTTTGTGGGGAGAAGAATTTTGCATTTTAGTAGGCATTTGCCAGAGACTAAAAACTGTGTTTTAATAATTCAACTGCTTGCCCTTTTTATATAGACTACGTCACAAGTATGGGTCAGCTTGGTTTGTATGGACAACCCTAAAAAAAATCCTGTACCTATGCCAAATTTGGAGAAAAAAAATTGTATGTGATTTCTGGGAGATGTGAATAAAATGTGTGGAGATTTATAGCATATCTATATTATGAATAGCTCCATCTGTAGATGAGCTGAGCAGTTAGTATAAAGTTTCTTTTTCACTTAATGTTTGAGTAACAGCCTAGGATGCTGCAAAGTTCTGCTGTGTATGTTACATTTTCTTTGGCATGGATTTTGTAAATAAATTCAATTTAAAATCAACAGCTCATCTTGCAGATATACTATATTTGATGTTGCTCATATTGATTGAAGCACAACAATAATAAGATTGTTGTACTGTAGACACATCCTTGAATGTAAGTTGTTTTTGTCACACTGGGACTTACATAAAATTAGCCTCATCTTCTGGGCTACATGGATATGGCTTAGGGTTTTTGGATTGAAACAAGTTCCAGTTCCTTGTGACATATGAATGCAGACATCTGTTTAGTGGGCAGTAAACGAAGTGTGATTCACACAGGTACCTTGATTTGGATACCAGAGATCCCTGGAGTTTATATCAATTAAAGAATCCTTAATCATGGTGTGAGTGGGAAAGAAGAGAAGAAGGAACAAAGCAAGCTCAAAAATATGCCTTTTGTGGCAGATTTTGACTCTGGCTTAAATCAGAATGCAGTCCACTAAAATAGAACTGTACAACACTAGATGAAGGTGATTATTCTGGGATACTGGTTCACATAGTGTGTGTTTTTTTTAAGGGCATGGATGATATTAGATCAATACAGGAAGAAGTCAAAGCTCTTTCGTACCAAAGTTTTGTTGATTCCATTAGGAGATGATTTCCGCTACACTGAAAGTACTGAATGGGATCAACAGTACCAAAATTATCAGAAGCTTTTTGACTATATGAATTCACACCCTGAGCTGCACGTTAAGGTAACTTTGCTGAAATAAAGATTTGGTGGTACTAAGCCAACCTCTTTCTGATTTCAGTGCTTTCAATCTCATTTTTTAATTAATAAATTTTTAAAGAAAGAAAGGGTCTTGTGGAAAGAAATCTATAATGACTGCCGCAAGTTACCGCAATCTTATTCAGAAGTTCTCCCCAAGTCTTAAACACCACAGTTGACAATCAGTGGTCTTAAAACCTTTGGCATAATCTCTGCATTTAGATAGCATCTTTCGCTGAAGTGGATTCCTGAAAAAAACACAGAGGAAAGTCATGGGCAGCATGTTATAGTAGCCTTGCTTCACAGACTGTAAAGATATGAATATGTTCAGATTTTGGCGTTTATTAAGCTGGGGAAAACTTCAAGTTGTACAGAATATACAAGATAGGCTGTTGACCAATACATCATGGTTATCTTATATTCAGCCTGTATTCAAGCAGTTTACTGGTTGCCTATTTCCTAGTCAAGTTCAAGGTGCTGGTTTTTATCTTTAAAGCCCTAAATAGTTTGGGACCTTCATACCTTCAGGATTACCTTTCCCTATTCATCTCCCCAGGATTGCTTATTTATTCTCTCCATGGCCTACAAATGGTTTCCAGCCAATTGCTCTCTTGTCCCCTGTGAGGGCAAGAGCTTTTTCATTAGTGACCCTTTCTATGGTGCTGCTATAATCTTGAGATGACAGATCCTAAGTCTCCTGCGAGATTCCCTTTTTTCCTAGATTCTAGTGGGCAAGACTCTGGTAAAACAGATTTGTTCTGCTAGGCATTACATTGTGCATGGCTGAGGCCAATTTTCCATCTTATCAACAGGGCCATCTGGTTTTGATAGCAGTCTGGGATGTAGATTACTGGTGCCTACCAATGATGTTTTATTTTGAAGTCAGAATATTTTATCTTTTATTTTAAAGATTTGGTATGATTTATCATTGTTGAATTATTGTTTATAATAATTGGACCCAGGGTTGGGGCAGAGTGTAAGTCTAAAATGAAATACATTACTTACTTGCCGCTTACATTCATTTCACGCACTTCACGCATCGCATTGCCATTACTTACATTTCTACTTACCATTTCACTTACTTTCACTTACTTATTTATTTGGCTGACTTGCTTATAATCACTTGGCCCACGGGGCTCTTGGGCCAGTGTAAAATGTCTAGCTACTCTTGGAGCCCTAAGCTTTGTAAAGTAAGAGGGATGGGATTATAAATCTGCAAAATTAAATAATAGAAAATTTAGAGAAAATAAAGATTTTAAATTTAAATACATAATTGTTTAAATTTGTGTTTCCCAATGGGAAGGAGAATTCTGGTTTGCAAGAAATAGCATTAAAGAAGAGTTAAAATTTATCCATTTTCTCTAGGTTTGCCAAGCAAAGTTCACAAAATGAAGGGATCTGTGAAATAGAGTAGTTCTCCGTATTGAATTTATTTAACCTAGAATGACTTTGCAGTTCATGTAAAAGTTAGCCGGTGTTTTACATGCTGAGACTTGCTGTTTTCCAAAATGTCTGGTTTATTTTCCTTTGTGTTTATGTCTTCTCTTATGTTATGTGAAATATTTTGTAAACAATGGACTAGTGCAATTTGAGTGGCTGCTCTGAAATTAAACTAGGTAAACACAAGATTCTGAGATTAGTTTTCATTTGTGGTTACTTTTGCTAGCTACTTTATCCAACTTGAAGAACTTGTGCTTATCATGGCATTTAAGCAGTCCCACAAGGCACTGTGCAGTTAGGGCCATGGTGCAAAACTTTCAAGAGCTCTGATGAGAATGGAAAGTGCTCCTACCTCTCCCTGGGCCATCTAGATTGTATCTAGTGACCATTTGTTGAAGGGCACAGACAAAACATTGTGTCTTGTTTTGTTCTGAAGCCATAGGTGTCAGCCGAATGAAAGCTTTTGTATGTTGTGGTGAATTTCTGAGAGCATTCTCCAGAGCATTTGTTTCTTCAGTTTGCAATTGTATCCCAACCTGTTTCTTTGAAAACTCATATCGCAGTGATATAAAGAGGCTTGCTGATGAAGTGTTTTCTGAACTCGTAGGACAAATTGTCTACATAAGGTGTAAGCAGAGATCTGCAAGGCAGGGAGAGGTAGGACAGAGAGGTTGGCAGGTCTGTCAGTCCACCTCCCTTCCTCGGTATACTGTTTTGCCTCGTTATTTCCTTACGATATAACCAGAGCTGTTCTTCTGTGGCTTATTTGTCATTTCCAGCTCAGCTAGCATCTGCCATTGAACCCAATGTACAGTATTCCTGAAGGGAAAAAGGCACAGTAGACCATGTTCCTTCCCCTCAGGCCAAACTCTTTGAAGTGTGCATAATTGAGTCCCACTCTGTTCTGTTCCCCAGGCAAACAATCTAAAGGTTCCCTGTTCTTGACTGGAACAGAGTGGGAGACACATAAGCAAGGTGTAACAGTTCAAAACAAGGTGTAACAGTTGCTTAGAAGAAATGAGACCCTAACTCCTCCCAGGGTCTAACTAAGATTAGGTACTTTCTTTTATTCTTTCTTGGCTCCTTGCAAGAAAGTCCACTTCCTCCTGCTTCCTCCTGGTTCTTTCAGTATTTTGTCTGGATTCTATTTTCTGTTGACACCTTAACTGTATGTTCTCTAGACTATCTACACTTTAGTCTATGCACCATAGACGTAACAGATTTTTGCAGCCTTCCAACTCCCTAGGCACCTTAAACTGACTGAGCTATACAGGGGGATTGCTGGGTAATTAAGGAAGACTACCTCTAGGGAAATTTCTTAAAGGGACAGGGTCTGACTAAAATTCCCTCCCTTAGAACACTGTACAAGGAACTGAACCCATGCTCGCTATAGGGAAACTTAGACTTAATAAGGAAAATAACAATAGCTTATCTGGGGGCATGACACACTCCAACAGACACGTAGCACCAAGGGGGTGAATGTGGGGTGCACCAGGCATGTGCCGGTGTGGGGCATGGCAGGGGTGCAGGGTGCACGCATGCCCCGGGCACAGTTCCCCCTTGCTCCGGCCCTGCACTCCAATCATGGACATGAGATCCACTCTTTCCTTGCTGATACACTTAGGGTCTGTTCTTAGATGACAGATAAAATGAATTCAGGAATGGAATGAGTGAAAAAGTCCTGTACTGTTTATGCCTTAGAGTTGAGTTATTTCAAACATGAGTTGTTTCAGATATGATGGACTGCTTAGGTTCTAGCACAGTATGAAACAAAATAGGTTGTTTAGATAGCATGTGCCAGCTACCAAATTCTAAAGATTTGTGATTTCCAGTTTATTTCTGATTTTGATCTTAGCCCACAATTTGTCAGGAGATAATAAGCAATAAAGAACTAAGGGAACGAAAGAAATGTCAAGTCAGTATGGAGCAGAGGAGAAAGGACATAGAGTAGGCCATCCCAGAGCTTTATTGGAATCAATAAACTTTTGCTAATTAAAATTTGTCTTTTAAGGGTAAAAATGTTCCAATTGTGTGCAATTGAAATAATTTAGGACTTGTTTTCTTCAGGCTCAATTTGGGACTCTGTCAGATTACTTTGAGGCACTACACAAAGCTGGTGGTTTGAATGAAAAGAAAGGTAATTTAGTGTTTCCTGTTCTGAGTGGTGATTTCTTCACATATGCAGACAGAGACCACCACTACTGGAGTGGATATTTCACATCACGACCCTTCTACAAACGATTAGATAGGATTTTAGAGTCATATTTAAGGTAAGTGAAGTCAGCTTGAATATCATGCTCTGATACTGCAATATAGCCACATAACCCACACCTTGGAAATATTAATGTCACGTTTGTTTCAATAGAATTTGGCAGCAGACTGCAACTTTATCAAAGAAGCAAATTTTAGATTTTAGTATAACCTGAAGATAATGAATTAGACCCATAGCATGATGATGGAGATAGAATGCTGTATTTTAATAATATGCTGTTTATTTGGTTGTTGTTTTGGTTGAAATGACATTTAGTTTGTTTTTTGAGTTCACAAATCACTAAGGTGAGCCTTCACAGCTTTGTACCTAGCTCCTCCATACCAATATTCTCCTCTCACATCCTTCCACCATATATATATTCATCTGCTAGAAAGAACAGTATAGGGATGTTGACACCTACTTTTTAAAGCCATAAAGAAAAACAGTTGGCACTACCTTTTTAATAGCTCTGTCTTCTGGCCTATTGAATCAAACAATTGCTCTTGCTTGGATTGGAACACCTCATGACCATTCTTCCTGCCTCCCAGGATGAAGGAGCCGGGATACGTTCTCCAGGCTACTCTTCTACTGTGGGTCTAGCAAGACCCCAAGAGATGAAAGGTAGGGTAGTGGATATCAGCTCTGATGTCTTCTAGGGGAGTCTCTCGTCAATTACTGCTGTTCCACATAGTCATGGTTAGTTTATTTTTAGTATAGTATTGCCTAGCATTAGCTGAGTTGTGCACTGTTCTCTTCAAAAGGACTCAGGGAAGGTGTGTGACTTATGCATAAGCCTTCTGCAAAATATTTAAGGTAATGTGTATTAAAAGTCAGTTCTTTAGTCACACACACAAACTACTATACAATCAGCTCACATTGAGACATACCCAGTGACCAGGCAAACTTGCCTCACTTGGACACCTTTGAATTGGACTTGACGGCCCTTGTGGTCTTTTCCGACTCTAAGTCTATGATTGCATGTAAGGTGAGTTTCTGATTGGATCACCTTGGCATTCCTTGGCCAAAGCCTTTTTGAGCGTACCCCTGTAGTGTGCACCAGTGCAATTGTCTCTATTGCTCTACAGCTGAGTTGTTGCACAGAGGTAGTGGCAGGATCCAGCAAATCTTGGATTCCCTCAGACCCATCCAAACAGTACAAACAGCTAACTGGAGTAGAACTAGTGGGTGTTCAGGCTGCACAGGGTGTACTCTGGTGTGAAAAGGTTATTTGAAACTAAAAGCAGGACAGATAATGAGTTGGATTCTATGGTATAGTCCATGAGTGTGAGAAACTCCTTCCTCCTGCAGTCCAGTTCCCACTGCACATCTCTCATGTAGCACAAAGTGCTATTCCTGTTGGTCCCCTGAACTCAGAAGGTAGCACATCGGGGTGCTACGCTGGGCAAACGGAGACTGGAAGTTCCATTCCACAAGTGGGGCTCTACTCCAAAATTGTTGGAGCCACCCCCCTTTTTTGTATTTTCCCCACCATGCTGTAACACTTAAGAGCCCAGAGGACTGCTTACACAAAAGCGAAGTTACAACTCAGCATGCAGGGAAAAAACGTGCATTCAAAAACCCTTGCTGTTTGCCCTCAGTGTGTCTTGAGCCACTACAAAGATACAGGGTAGAACATTTTGTTACTATGCACTATAACTTGTTGCTGGGGAAGACTGGTAAATGTTTATAAGCCTGATGATTACGAGGATTCAGTTTAAATCTTCCTTCAGCGGGACTTGTTATGTAATGACTTTGCATAGGGTTGATAGTAGCTGTTCAGTGAGAGTGCTGGTGAGTGTTTTGAACTTTTCCACTCTGTCACTTGAAAACCCATCAAATGCTCTTGAATTAAAACATGGAAACAGAATACGGTGCAGATGGCAGCTGAATGAATATTATATTGGAGAGAATATTTATTTTCTTTGGGAAACCTAGCTGGTCATAATGCTAAATATAAAACTGGTTGCCAAGTATCTTGGTATACCTATGCAGCTTTCTTTAGAAGTTTGCAGATGTAGTCTTTGTCTGGTTTTTGTAATTTCAACATTTACGTGGATCTTATGCAATTAGGGCATTAGAAGTAGCATCACACTACTGTTCAGTCCTTGGATATAAGTAGGCTTGTTTTTGACTACCGTTGATGTCTAATGGTATGTTGGAAACTGTTTTTATGGGGCAAGTGTTCAGTGCCTCATGTTTAGGAATGCTGCTTCTTCTATGAGTCTGTGACAAAAAGGTTGAAAAGAAAATTTTTGCACATCATAGTTGTGTGCCAGTGTGGGAGGGGAAACGCCATCTGACGCTATATGGTTCCTGGTTCTATTATTGATAATTAGTTGTTGTATGTTGGGATTTTCAGCTGTTTTTGTTGCTGTTGTTCACCACCCTGACCCCCTAGGGCAGGGGTCTGCAACCTGTGGCACTCCAGCAGGGGCTGATGGGAATTGTAGTCCATGAACATCTGGGGGAGGGTGGTCTAGAAATGTAATAAATAAATAAATTTCTGGCAATCATCTCTATCAAGAATTCTAAAAACCAGGAACCACACAATGAATACCGTCTTGTGTGCTAGGTCTACAACAGGGGTAGGGAACCTGCGGCTCTCCAGATGTTCAAGAACTACAATTCCCATCAGCCCCTACCAGCATGGCCAATTGGCCATGCTGACAGAGGCTGATGGGAATTGTAGTTCCTGAACATCTGGAGAGCCGCAGGTTCCCTACCCCTGGTCTACAAGAATCAAAAGAGACAGAACACAAAACTGTAGCAATAACATCAAAGTTAAGGTTTGTTAGAATATTTTAAGAACTATTTTGGGAGCATTTTGCTGAGAGATGGTATATAAATATTGTTAGTAACAAAAATCTCTTTTTATTCCAGAGCTGCTGAAATTCTTTACTCTTTTGCCTTGACTCAGTCCCAAAAAAATGAGAAAATGAAAGCATTTCCTTCAGTGGAGCACTACAAATTACTGACAGAAGCTAGGAGAAACCTTGGTCTTTTTCAACATCATGATGCTATTACAGGAACTTCTAAAGACTGGGTTGTAGTGGATTATGGAACTAGGTAAGGTATTTGTGGCTGGGCCAATAGCTAGACACATTGGGTTGGAACAAAATTACCATCTTCCCATGGTGATTATTGACTGCTCCTCTTCAGGCATCCAGTTTGTTCCATACAATCTCTAGAGAGTGATCTCCTTAATCCACAGGAAGCAACCCTTGGTAAATACCAGGGCTTGAGCAGGAAGAGAGAATTGGAAAAAAAATCTATTCCTCATGGTCCATTGGAGCAAACCCTCTTTTAAAATAGTTTCCACCCCCCACCCCCCATTAGAACTAGTGTAAAATGAGGGGAGAGGAAAAATACCATCGATGAACTTGTGGTCAGCTTGCATTCAGAAAAGTCTGTTTGGAAATTAATGCAAAAAGAAGGATTCTCAAGATTTATGCCTCAGGGAAGGAACAAAGTCATTTCTCCTTTATGTAGATAATAGCATTGTGGTTTCTTCACGGCAATGGAGATCTAGGTGAAAAATTAAACTCTTTAGATAATGTTTTTTGTATGTGAGAATATATTATAGAAAAATATAAATATAGTCTGTGCTTTTGGCTTGTATATCTTGTTCTTACTTTCCTGGTTATGTCCCATCCCCAAAGAGGAGGAGGAGCAAGAAGAGAAGTCTCTGGCAGAGGTAGTTTAGTGATAATCCAAAGGCAAGACTTCAATAGGTACAATTTGTGAAGGTATAGCTGTACCAAGAAAAAAAGTGGGGTGCTGTCTGGTTTCCAGGCTGTATGGCCGTGTTCTAGCAGGATTCTCCTGGACGCTTTCACTGCATCTGTGGCTGGTATTCAGAGGATGGTTTAAAGAAAGATTCTCCATTTATCGTTGTGGCTGGCATCTTCAGAGGATCTCTGAAGATGCCAGCCACAGATGCAGGCGAAAATGTCAGGAGAATGCTGCTAGAACACATAAGAAAAGCCTGGAAACCAGACAGCACCCCAGTGATTCCGGCCGTGAAAGCCTTCGACAATACAAGAAAAAAAGTGCTGCTGTTTGATATCTGGATATTTTGATGTCTGAAATTTCCTGTTTCTGCTGTTATGACCACAGTAGATGCTGGTTGTTTTTCTGATAATCAGAGATGACTAGACATGTTTCTCTAGTCCTCCAAGAGTATGCCACAGGTGCGGAAAAGATTTCTACCATCCTTACCAAATGAAGAGAATATAGCTGAAATTCTGGATAGACATAAAATATATATTTGCCAGAGTTTTATTGGCTTGGTCTTTTATACTAGTTTAAAAATATATCTAAAAGATGTTTAGTGACCAAGTTGCACATTTGGAAATATAAGTATTGCTTTGCCTGCATGTGTAGCTTGCTTATGTAGGTGCCTGTTTTGAATGTAGTACTTTCAGGTTTTGATTTGTATTTTCTGTCCGTTAGCTGCTAAATTCCCACCTAAATTGCTATTTTCCCTCATCCTTAAAATAAAAAGTGCCTGAATTTAATTTCCCAAAATTGCAGCATCTATTTTTTATTTACAGGCTTTTTCATTCATTAATGAACTTGAAAAAAATCATCATTGATTCTGCTCACATTCTTATTCTAAAGGACCAAGATATGTATAGTTACAACCCCTCAACTCCATTCTTTACAATGGTAAGTTCTCAGGAAGTAAACTGAAATCATGGTGACACAGTTTTTAGGAACTCCAGAGGCCCCTGTGTCTGTAAAGTCAGCTGTTACATGTTAGGTTTTCAGTATGAACATTCCATGTGACGGTTTTGGTGTATGATTCAGGGGAAATGTAAGGTTTTTGAATTGCTGATCTCAGAATTATTTTTTTTAATGTCACTTTCTGTGCTCAGTGTAGAGATTTCAATGAAATGCTTGGACAGGACAGTTTTCATTCCATACTTTATGGGTGATAGTGTAAGCTATTATGTACATGGATATGTCACCAGAGGACCTAATGCGTTCATTTGTGCTAATTGTATAATTTTTTGTGGTGGAGGGGCAGGAGATATGTCAGCAAACACATAGCAGTTTGGGTTGATCAGCTTATTAGTTTGTTTAACACAAGATTAATTGTGTTGACCAAAGTTAGCTGTGTTTTTAAAAAGGCATAATAGATGTTACTTAATACCTTAATTGCCTTTGTAGAAGGTGCATTATTGCAATTCATTTTAAACCACACAATGCTAAAACCAGTAAATCATGATTTAATTGGTTATTGATTTCAATGCCACTGTTATATGCAGTTGAACGGGTTCAAAGATTATATCTTGCATAAGATGCATAGTTTAAGAGTTCTGATGTACATTGGAATTGCTCTACTGTCCATGGTGCTGCAGTCCTGGGCATCCATTTTGGTGAACGAACTTACACTTTGTTTAAGTTTCATGTGCAATTAAACTGAATCTGTTTTCTATTTATAGGATGATGTTCAGTCTTCACAAGACTCCTTACCACACAAGACTGTCATAGAACTGAATATGCAGCCCAGGTAAATATTTCATTTTATTAATGCTTGGTACTATCTAGAAATGTTGAATAATTGATGCTTGATTCTTTGATTTTGATTTTTGACTGAGGGATGAAGGGGCAGTTATCAAGTACTTTGCCAGAATCACAAAACCTGAGTAGTGATTACAAGCTTTTAAAATGTGATCATACATAACATGCAGCAATTCATGGTACAGGAATTTTAGGATGCAGAGATGATGTTGGAAGGCTTAAATGCCAGTTATGTAGAATTAGCATGGTAGAAAAATCTTTTGTTTAAACAACACTTTTAAATACTTCATAAATACTAGTTTTTTCTACTGTAGGAATTGTTAAATGCAAACTACCAAAATCGCTTGTCATTCATGTTTGTGAATATATTTAGATAACCCTATGCAAACATTAGCCCACAGCTTATTTTAAATTTATGTTCTGTTTGAGAAGCAGCTGTAATAAGCAGATTTAATAAATAAGGAAAACCTGCAGGGACACGACCATGACAGGGAATGTCTTTATTGTTACATGCTAAGTATTACACATGTTAAGTATTAGACCAGAGTAAAATTGTTAATTATTGTTAAAATGGTAGTTGTTTTGTGTCTCACAAATATAATATTGCATGGATCTTTAGCTGAATTTATGATACATGCATCATCATTAGCTAAGATTCTGAAGTTGGTTTATTGTCTAGGTTCAGATGAATTGTGTCTCAAGTTTATGTTTGAAGTTCATGTAACTTACTTCCACAAATACTAGAAAAGTCAAATTAGCAACATATAGATTTTTCTTTACCTGATAGCATTTAAAATAAATTGGATCTTTTTTTTATAGGATAACAACTTTCTAACTAGCCTGAAACTGAATTAATTGTTCATTGGCTTGTGGTGCAAAAGTTGCAAGCATTGGTGTTAGAATTTTATTAATATCTGAAGTCAATCTAATTGGCTATGGTTCTGCCTGATAGCTGTGAATGAGGATAATGAGGCATCAGAAATTTGAGGTTTATCAGAGCGAGCCGAGATGAGGGCATCCATTGAAATAGAATCTGGGAAGCATATTGGATCAGGTATGTTTGGGCGTCAAGGTGGGAAGTTGCATTCTATTTGGGTAGTGATTTCCCTGACGTCATGTGCAGCCAAATAAGGAGCCCTCCACCTTCTCCGGTAGGCTGGGCTCCTCAAACCCAGCCGGAGTTGAGGGAGCTCCTTATCTGGGCAATGCCATCAGGGTAGTCACTGCCTGGGGTCAAATATGAGCTCCTCCTCTGGTTCTCTTGCTTAAGTCAAACTCCAGCCGGGAGGTGGAGGGAGCTCCTTATTTGGGCAGTGACTCCCCCTGATGGCATTGCCCAAATAAGGAGCTCCCTCCAACTCCGGCTGGGTTTGAGGAAGCCCAGCCTGCCGGGAGGTGGAGGGAGCTCCTTATTTGGGCAATGACATCAGGGGGAGTCACTGCCCAAATAAGGAGCTCCCTCTGCCTCGGCTTCCCACCTTCGGCTTATACCCTAGTCAATATGTTTTCCCAGGTTCTGGTAGTA
This sequence comes from Sphaerodactylus townsendi, assembly GCF_021028975.2. Lineage (NCBI taxonomy): Eukaryota > Metazoa > Chordata > Lepidosauria > Squamata > Sphaerodactylidae > Sphaerodactylus > Sphaerodactylus townsendi. Next base: position 53,841,311 of record NC_059431.1, read on the forward strand.
AAATTAGGTGCCTCGGCTTATACACGAGTCGGCTTATACACAAATTTTTACGGTATAGCATTATCCTCCATTTTATTTTCACATCCCTATCAGGTAGGTTAGGTTGATAGTTTGTATTGGCCCAAAATTCCCCAGCACTGATGCCCAAATAAGGAGCTCCCTCCAACTCTGGGCTGGGTTTGAGGAAGCCCAGCCTGCCGGGAGGTGGAGGGAGCTCCTTATTTGGGCAATGACATCAGGAGGAGTCACTGCCCAAATAAGGAACTCCCTCTGCCTCCTGGGGTTTGAGGAAGCCCAGCCAGCCAGGGTTCCCCTTCACCCTCCCAGGAGGGCAGCAATAAGCGGCTTGTGCAGCTGCAGGAAGGTCATCCCTGCCACACCCCCAGCCTCGGCAGAGGCCTGAAGAGCCGGCTGGTAAGCAGTAACTCGTGTATAAGCCAAGGGGGCATTTTTCAGCCTTAAAACAGGGCTGAAAAACTCGGCTTATACACGAGTATATATGGTAAGCCACTTTGGGCCCCCATTGGGGACAAAGATGGGGTGTAAATGAATGAGTAAATATTTCTCAAAATACAAGAACTTTGGAAAGAGTATGAACTACCACTTCTGTAACTCAGTCTATTGACATTAACAATAAAAGCCAACCAGAACTGTTATTCCTGTAGGGAAGCTCTGTGTGAATTCTGCATATTTCTACCTTATCCATTCTGGACTAAGATTATATCAAATTTCTCTACCAATTTTGGAAAGATTGCATAATCTGAAAAATGCAAGCAATTTACTGGCCACAATAACTGAAAAGATAGGCCTCAAAGATAAACTCTTAAGAGTGTCCTACCTTAGCAAATTGTAAGAATAAATACATCAAGCCAATGAAAGTGTTAGACAGTGATTGTCAGGGAGACAGTGACGTATCTACCTAGGGACAAGGGGCACCCCTTGTCCCTGGGTGCCACTCTTCTGGTCACGTGGAGGGCACAAAATCAGCCCCCCATGTGACCAGGAAATCCTGCTTATTCATTGTTTTCGTGTGCTTCAACCCCGTCCATGTCAGTCGAAGCATGCAAAAACGACAAGGCAGGAGGATTTCCTGCTGCGTCCAAGCGCCCTCAACTCCCCCCTTCCTTCCCCCCTTCCTTCCCCCCTTCCTTCCCCCCACCAGCTGGGCTCCCAGCTGGCAGCCTGCAGTCTCTTCTGACCTCCCCTCTGGGCAAGCCAGAAGAGACTGCAGTCCCAGCCTCGGAGACCTGCTTTTATAAGCACTGAGGCCAGGGGTGGGGCTTGGGGAGCAGGAAGTCCTACCCCTTCCTGCTCCCCAAGCTCCAGCCTCAGTGTTGAGGGCAGTGGGGGGTGGAGCCTGGGGGCAACAGGGGGTGGAACTGGGGTGGTGGGGGGGCAGAGCCTGGGGAGCGTCCTGGAGACAATTTGTCTCCGGGCACCATTTACCCCTAGTACACTTCTGCAGAGAGATCTAGGTGTTACAGAAAAGCAGATTAGTTCTAGAAATATACCACCTGTGCTGTCTCTAGCTGAATTCCGATGTCACAACTCTGACAAGCACAAACATGGCTTGTTTTCACTTTGCCTTTCCCTTCCCTTTTGTCACTGCATGCATAGTTGGTGTTGACCTTCAAGGCCTTACGTGGCCTGGGACCCTCGTATCTTCAAGACCGCATCACCCCACATGTCCCTGCACGGCCTCTCCGCTCGGTGGAGGCCAATTTATTAGTGGTCCCTGCGGCTGGCCTCCACGCGGGCCAGGGCCTTTACGGCTCTGGCCCCAGCCTGGTGGAACACCCTTCACTCCGGCTGTTCGGGCCCTGCGGGACCTTGGCGAGTTCCGCAGGGCCTGTAAAACGGAGTTTTTTCCGCCCGAGCCTTTGGAGGGACCAGCCGCTGAAATGGTGCCCCCCAGTTGGCCTTTCCACCTAGGCCACCATCTAAAATGACTCGCCGCTCTCCTCCCCCCCTCCCTTTTCCTGGGGAGAATTTTTAAAGTGGGGTTGGTCGGACGCCTCTATTATTGCTATCATTATTGTTTGTATCGCTGTTTTAAAGATTTAGTAATTCATTTTATCTACGCTTTGTTGTACACCGCCCAGAGCCCCTTGGGGATGGGGCGGTATAAAAGCCGAAACAATAAATAAATAAATAAAATAGTTGGTCTAGGTTTAGAAAGCCTTGAGTGAAGTTCCAGTTTGTTAGGATGTGCAAATACAGGCATCAGAGCTAACTAGAATTTTCCTCTGCTTCTCCCCTGCCCCCTGGTTTTAACATGACAGAAATTTCAGATTATAAACTAAGATGGGTTTAGAATCATAGTTTATGGAAGAGAAATAGATTCCAGTTCACACAGACCCCTTCACTTGATAGGTGTCATGTCAAACTATACCTTAGTTCAAGCATTTACAAATCTGGAAGTCTTTGATCACATTTCACATGTGGAAGGAAGAGGGAGGAGCATTGGGAGTGCCCAGCCATTGCAGCCAACTATCATGGATAAGCCTATTGTTGTGATTTTTGAATGTAGCTTTTGTCTTTTGTGAACCTTGGTTTAGGGCAGAGGCTTGGGACCCCTGGAGATTTGTTGGTAAAGACTGTCCTATCATTTGCAATCATAACTGCCACTACTCACACTTATCAGCATTAGCCTTTTGCACAGTATTAGCATTTTCAGCAGCAACAGCATCTACCTCAACAGTATCCCAGCAGAGGGCTTTGTCATCTCCATCATAATTGAGGCACAGCCTAGATCCTTGGGGCAGCAACACTCACAATCCTCTGAGGATGCTCAGCAGGGTCAAATGGGATCTTTCTGACTAAAGGATCCTTTGAGCACATTGATGGCTATATTTGGGGCCAGGATTATTTCAACCAATGGCTGTTGGTTGAATGGCTGTTCAGTAATTAGGTGGCTTCAAACATTTTGTGTCCCTTGTGCTAATACCTCTTTTTAGGCTTTCTGTTACAGCTTTTCCCAAGAAAGCATCTTATACCCACAGGTATAAGTGGAAACATAACCAAACTTTTAATATATTTTCATTTTTCATTATAGTCACTTTCTCAGAAGTCTGATCTCTGATATTAAAGACAAACAGTTACTTATTGTCAAGCATCAGGCCTTATTAAAATGTAGAACAAGTTTTCTAGAACCAGAAACTTAAGAGATGAAAATTATTTTACTTGGTGATTTCGCTAGATGATAAGCCTAAATCACATCTAGTTTAGTATTCTGCCTCTCATAGTGGCCAGACCATAATGCTTCATTTTAGTAGAACAGACTGCTTTTGATAATCTTTTTCGTGCTGTGTAATTCTTTCTTCTGATATTTTCAGCGTTTAGGGTGCCTGAAGCAGTTTCCAGTATTGTCATCTGAATCCCTTTCATTACTAGCTGTTCACATGCTATCATACATGGGTTTGCTGAGACCTTCTTTGATTATTGCATTTATTAACAGAGGAAGACACAGAACAAGTTCGCATATCATTCAAATTGTGCATATCCTCGGCAATATATTTTTCTATTTCTACATCAATTTGCAACTTTTTCTTCATAGGTGTTACTGCTCTTTGTACATTTTCAGTTCTGCTGCATAATTCTTGTAAGTGCAGTTTATATAGATATAGTATATGGACATGTCTTATCTGGCCCAGTTTATAAAAAGTTATTGTTTTAAGAGCAATAGTTGGTGCAAAAAGATTAACCTCTCTGTTCACACTTGGAATTAATGTTCTGTTCATTGTCTTCCTGTTCAGCTGGTATGAATAGGAGTTTGGAGTTGCTGATGGTTAAGTTTTTCTTGATTTGTTCATAGTATAACTGGAGTTTTTCACTGTTCATTTAAAAAGTGGCAGTGGGTTTCTATATCAGTTAGCAGATGCTCACAGATGTTGCATTACAGTCTAGCTCTTTTAGTGTTTTTCTCCAATCTTCTGTGTTTTCCTCCTAACTTTGTAAGCTTCCATAATGCAATTGGAGCTCATGCTAGAGCCTTTGATTAGAGAAAGTGTGACTAAACTGCTGTAAGCTTGGGGGGTGGTATATATGAAAAAGATATGTACAGTGTAAATGAGAGGATTTAGAGCAGTGATGGCGAACCTTTTTGAGACCGAGTGCCCAAACTGCAACTCAAAACCCATTTATGTATCGTAAAGTGCCAATACGGCAATTTAACCTGAATACTAAAGTTTTTGTTTAGAAAAAACAACTCATACATTACCATTTTTTGTCTTAAAAGATAAACACAATGACAGAGCTTTCAATGATATAAACAACTTTATATCAACAACTTTTATGATCCGCTCCCTAATTTCTACCTTTATGGAAACTTCAAGGAAATTTTTCAGAAATCAGCCCCGCCATTCTGAACAGGTTCCAGGCATGTTTGTGAATGTTGTCAATGCCCAGACAGCTAATTGTTGCATATAAATGCAGATGTTATTATCAAATTGCAGACGTGGGGAATGGAAATAATTATGCACATGTGTCCTGCTCTAGTGATTTTGTGGCCCCTCTGAAAGATGACCAAATCCCCTTTGCCATCACAGCAGAGTAAGGGAATTTCTGCAAAGGGCAATCTAGCCAAAGAAAAGTCTCCCTACATTTTTCCAGGGGAAGGGATGCAATTAAGAACAGCTACTGTTGCACAATATGTGCAGTTACCAACCTCCAGGTAGTGGCTAGAGATCTCCTGGGATTACAACTGATCTCCAGGTGACAGAGATCAGTTCACTTGGAGAAAATGGCTTCTTTGGAAAGTGGCCTCTTTGCCAGCATACTCCACTTAAGTCCCCACCTGCTCCAAACCCTGCCCCTGCAGCTCCATTCTCCAAATCTCCAGGTATTTTCCAACCTGGGGCTGGCAACCATAAACACAGGGCAAATGCAACACTAAACTGGTTCCTTTCTCACACACATGCTTTATTTGTGGTGTTTTATGTTTTGGAAAAGCCAAACCAACAGGTGTGGAAGTCTGTTTGTCTCAAGTGGAGTTGAGGGCACTTTCTTGCTCAACAAGGTAGATATGAACTAGACTTGCAGTTTCCACTGCAGACCTTGGAAAACCACCCACCTCCAGCAATCTTAGGCCCCTTCCGCAAACGCAAAATAATGCGTTTTCAAACCACTTTCACAACTGTTTGCAAGTGGATTTTGCCATTCTGCACAGCTTCAAAGAGCACTGAAAGCAGTTTGTAAGTGCATTATTCTGCATGTGCGGAATGAGCCTTAATTAAACCCCAACAACTGCTATCTAGCAGAAACTTTCAAAAGTACTCTCTCTACAAAGCCTATTTCCTGTTGTCTTATTTTCTCTCACTTGTACCTTCTACTTACAATAAAGCTGGTTTTGTCTAGCAAGCACACAAAGCATTTGTAATGAGCCCAGCTTTTTCTGCCCATGAGTGCTTCAACAAATACCTATATTACGCACTTTTAACTGCTGCAAACTGGCTAACTTTGTGGAAACATCCAGGGATAAGTTTCTTACATGGGTTACTTGTGCAAAGTTGTACTCAACAGATCAGTGTATACACAGAAGACATTGGAAGAGCAGACAAACACACTGATCAGTCTCCTCCCACACTGCTGCTTAAGATACCCAAATGTACATACTTATCTTTACAAAAATGCTTTTTCAAAGACTGAACAGTTTTGTAAAAGGGCAGGGAGAGAGAAGAGAACAACGCATGCAGCAAGTAGTACTTGTGAACTTCCTACTATTTTCAACAGAAAGCAAAGGGGCTGGGGCTAGTTGTCCAATTAACACACATAAGGATTAAAATCTCAAAGAAAAGTCAGTTTTCAAAAGACTTTGTTTTTCTACACTCTTACTGAGTGGCCAAATTATTTTCTATATCTACTAAATTCAATTCCTTTTAATGTAGCCATACTTTCGAGGGACTCAAGATAATTAGCAATAATCCTGCAGAAAGAATATGCTGTACTTAAATGACCAGCCTGGACACAGGATCAGCAATTGAAGATTACATAGTTAAAAATGTATTAAAACATCCCTTTAAAAAAAAAAATCAAGCTACACATAAGCATCACTGGGTGTATAACACAATTACAATTAGAAACTCTGTACACTTACAGAAATGCACACAATACTGCCCCTAAGACTGCAGGTAGGAATTCAGCCTCAAAGCAATTCTTTTACAATGGCAACCCAAGTACCAGCATACATTTGACTTCTGCCTTCTCGTAACAATTCCCTCACTGAAAAGCGTTTCTTAGCTTCTTCCCGCCATGTGAGGCTTTCCTCCCTGCCCCCCATGGCTCCCTCCTTCTCCCCGGAGCGGCAGATCTTTATCCCGCCGCTTTTGCACGGGGAATGCACCAGGGGGCTTCTGCAAAGGGGAGAAGACGAAGGCAAAGCCCTCCAAGAGGCGCCCAGGTGGAAGAGAGCAGAAGCCCAGGCATTGAGGACAGAGCCGCGCGCAAAAAAGCCGCTGCAGCCGGAAGAAAGGAGCCGGATGGCACTGGTAGGCTCCAGCAAGGGCATGCCTGGAAAGCGGAACAAAGCGCGCCGCTGACCCCCCCTGCATGGGAACACTCAAGCGCCAGGAGCAGAGCCCACCGGGCGGCCCCAGAAAGCCCGGCTCACCCGGCGCAAGAATGGAGATGCGCAGCAGCCTCTGGGCGGGATCAGCACAGTGCATGGAAGGGGAGAGCTCCGGATGCAGCGCGGTTAAACGCATGTAGCCCCCCCCCCCCTCAGGCCACTCAAACGGGCAACTTCCCTCCAGAGAGAAGCCAACCGCGATTTGAGCCTCCGCACCTGTTTGAAACAGCCGCCCGGAAACAGCAGCTGCAGAAGAGGGAGGCGTTCCTGAGGCAAGCCGCCTGGGAGAGCGCCCCATAAGGCACCACGCGGGAGGGGAGCAACCTTTCTCAGAGGCCCTTTCTGGCGCCTCTGAGAGACCCGTGCCAGCGTGAGGGGGGAAGAGGGAGGGGGAGAGTCGGGCACTTGCGTGCCCGGCGAGAGGCCTCCGCGTGCCACCTGTGGCACGCGTGCTATAGGTTCGCCATCACGGATTTAGAGGATTTGGGTTCCAATAATTGGTTCTGGGAGCCCAAACTTGCTCTGCCCCCTGTTGAGAAGCATTTAAGAGATACAGTTGATAGCTAAGAGACAATATTGAGTGTAATGCCCCTGTGGAATAACCAATTCTGTTTATAACTTTTTAGAGAGAAGTAGATGTAAACAAACACAAAAATAATTATAGCTTTTGACTAATGGCATATGTTTTGAAGAAACAATACAAATAACTATTCTGAAATTGAACATGTGACAGGCCTTTTATACCAACAGAGAACCCTCACACAACCTCCTATTATTTTGAGGAACCAGGTTTATTTTAAACTATAGACCTCCCCCTCAATTACCCGGTTTCTTAAAGTAGCAAGTATATGGGAATGGGTTCGCTGCTGTGAGATAAATCTTTTGCTGTGCAAGTAGAATATGGACATCACTGTGCTTCCCTCCAACATTCCATTTCTCTTCTGAAAGATGATTGGATGCTGGACAGTACTCTCATAGGCTCAGCTGAGTGGCTGTTTATCCCTTCATGGGCAGGACAGCCTCCTGTCCAACACAGACATGTGATCTTTGAATTTTATCCCTTTTAGGGAGAGACTTGTATTTACATATTTATTTGACAAGTTTCATGGAATATATTTTCTTATCTCCTGTACCCTATCTTTGACTTATCAACCTATTTTTCCAGGATATTCGTATCATTGTTCCTGTTTAAATATAAATTAAAATATTTGTATTATGAGGGCTCATATAATTCTGCTTCAGTTTCCCCCCCTGTGTGCTTGCCCACTTGAAATGCTTGATGGTCTAGAACTGTCGAGTGGAATTTCTCTGTGATCACAGAGGATTTTGCTTTTGCATGTGCATTTATGGGATATTGTGTCATAGTTTTGCAGTTCTGTAGAACTGGGAAAAGGACCTTGTTCCATTCTTCATCAGGATTCCCACATTGGGTACTAGCATAAAGGGTCCATTGTGATATCCTCTATAATAAAATAAAAATATAAAATTAACAAAATAATTTTATAACATATTTAGTAAAGATTTAATATATAAAACACAATGTATTTAGTATATTTATTTAATATTTCTATATATATAAAAAGCTAACCATTCGTTTGTTGGTCTTGCCCTAACGCCGAAACAGCTGGACGGATCGCCCCCAGATTTTCACATGACGTCCCTCCCTGTTGCGGCCAGGTAATCTGACCTTCAAATTGCCAAAAGTCCATACCTGAGCCAGGTAAAACATCTTTTTCCTGGCGCACCAGGCCATGAAGCTGGCTGTGTTCAACTGTCACCCTTAGAATGTTCATGCAGCCTGTCTGTCTGTGGCATGAGGGCTTGGTATGAGGGCTTAGAATGTTCGTGCAGATGGGAAGAGATGAGCAGTGAAAACAGTAAACAGGTAATACTGGTAGGTAATACGAGTGGAAGTGAAACACATACACACTTTGCCGTGTGAGACGTCAGGTGGGGTTCCCCCCTACACACACATGCAGGTAACTTTCACTCTCTGTGCCTCACCCAATACTACCACACAACACAAATACTCTCATACACATCCACTTCATCCTCACTCACCTCACTCTGCCCTCATAATCCAACCACCACTTACCCACTTCCTCACCCATATTCACCACAGCTCTCTTTTACTAAAAGCAAGCTGGAGTTTGCCTTTTTCTGCTAAGAAAACCTACAGTGTGGGGGTAAACCAACACTACTGGCTCTGCTTCTTTTGCACGTGGCCCTTTAAAAACCCAGGAAGCTGGCCTCGATCTGAGCGCCTCACCACCCTGCCTCTGCTGCCTGACTGGGATAGCCTCCTTTCCCCATTTCTGCCTTACCCAAGCCAGGACTGTGCGTGTCAACCAGCCTCATGGACAGTGGGATTCGCACTCTGGACAGTTCCACTGAAGAATGGAAAGGGTTACCTTATACTAAAAACCAAGACAGCACCATATGATAATGTGAATTGAAAAGGGAAAGAGGGATTCCATTTGACCACCCCAGAAGAAGAAGAAGTAGTAGAAGAAGAAGTAGTAGTAGTAGTAGTAGTAGTAGTAGTAGTAGTTTGGATTGATATCCCCTCTTTCTCTCCTGCTGGAGACTCGAAGGGGCTTACAACCTCCTTGCTCTTCACCGCTCACAACAAACACTCTGTGAGGTGGGTGGGGCTGAGAGAGCTCCGAGAAGCTGTGACTAGCCCAAGGTCACCCAGCTGGTGTGTGTGGGAGTGTACAGGCTAATCTGAATTCCCCAGATAAGCCTCCACAACTCAAGCTGCAGAGCTGGGAATCAAACCCGGTTCCTCCAGATCAGAGTGCACCTGCTCTTAGCCACTACACCACTGCTGCTTCCAAAAGGCTATGCTGGGGATCATTGGACCCTGCATGGACATCTGTGTGTGGGTTGTGGACTGTATGATGAAGCTTAACAATTGCCACAGCAATGATGCGTGGTCGAGGTCTCCCACAATTAGTTTCAGCAGAGTATATTTATTTAATATTGATTCAGGTGGGTAGTCTGAAGAAGTGTCCATATACACAAAAGCTTTTACCAAGAATAAAACTTTGTTGGTCTAAAAGGTACCACTGGACTTAAACTTTTTTCATTTATTTAATATATTAAATATTATAAATAATAATATACTAAATAAATATATTATTTTTTTTTACAAATATTGAAAACAAACAAAAAAAGCCTTCTTGCCTTCCAAGCTCATAGGGGGTCAAATTACATCTGCTAGCAGGCACAGACACAGGCAGGAGAGAGAGTAAGAGCAGTCTTACTCTGAGTCCAGTGGAACAAGTTCCAAGCAGGTCTGAGAAGAGGCAGTCAAAGGTCGAAGGTAGGTTAGGCCAGGCAATCTGGTCTGAGTTCCACGTGATCTGTCTGTGAGCCGGTAAAACAAAAAGCTGTCTTGCTTTCAGCAACGTTGCTTCCACAACTTCCACTTCCCAGAGCCATCTCTGTGGTTCAGTCTTGATCCTGGGCGGAATTACAGCATTGTCTACAATGCCTCTGGGCCTCCAAGCGCACACTGCATCTTTTAGAGGGCAGTTCCTGCTAGCCACAGATTCTAAAATCCCTCACTGACTCAGGTGAGCTGGGTGGACTGTTAGTTCTGACCTCAGTGGAAGTGGTTTTGCAAGCACTCTGACCTCCTGCTGTTGGCTTGTTTGTGAACCAACTCTGTCGAGGCCTGGTACCAGCATCACAAGAACACTTTTAGTGCTGAAGAGTATGGCCTCACAACTCAAGTCCTGCCATCTCCTGATATTCCCATGGACTGGCCTACAGTCACCCCAACAGAAGTAGAGTCTATGATTAAACAACTTAAGCCAGGTAAGGCGCCAGGCCCCGATGCATTACCACCTGAGATATTTAAAAAGCACGTGGATTGGTGGGCCCCACTCTTGGCCTCCCTTTTTACAACAATCAATAAAACTGGCTTAATCCCAGAGGCCTGGACAAAGGCTATAATAGTCCCAATTTTCAAAAAAGGTGACCATCTTGCTCCAGAAAACTACAGGCCAATTAGTCTATTATCAATACCGGGAAAAATTTATGCTAAATTCTTACTAACCAGATTGAACAATTGGGTCGTCTCAAATGGAGTTCTAGGACCCGAGCAGATAGGGTTCTGCAAAGGTAAATCCCCCCTTGATACATAATGGTCATTAACCAACTAATAACTAAAACCTGTAACAAAATCAAAAGGCCATTGTATGCATTCCTGGACATCGGAAGGGGGCCTTTGATTCTGTCCCAAGAGATAAGCTATGGGCTAAACTTGGAAAAAATGGGTGTAGAGAATAGATTGATCTCCCTAATCAAGGTGTTACATCAGAACACAGTCTGTCAAGTTAAATGCAATCAGGAGGGATCACTTACACCCAAAATATCTATCTCCAAGGGAGTAAAACAAGGCTGTGTCCTTGCACCAGTTCTTCAATCTTTATTTAAATGACCTAGCAAAGTAAACTTAAATCTGTAAATTCACACTGCCCAAACCTAGATGGACATCCAATCCCCTATTGCTATATGCCGACGGCGCTAGTTTTGCTGTCGTATACCAAAATCGGCATGAAGGCGACTCCTAGCAACTTGCAACGGATACTGTACAATCAATGGCTTGACACCAACTCTCCAAAAAATCGAAGGTTGTAGTGTTTGCAAAATCTTGGAAGCCATCCCGTTGGATGCTAGAAGGCAGTGGAACAGGTCAAATGCTTTAAATATTTAGGAGTGCACCTCCATTATAGAGGGGGTTAGGCCAGCCACAGAGACCATGCTGTTACAAACTCCATGGTCAGTGTATCAGCAATCTTAATGCTATAACAAGGGCCATCAATTTGTGCCTGCAGCATTAAAAGTCTTTAACACCAAGGTGGCCCAGCAATTATTATATGGAGTCCCACTTTGGATAGGCTCCTGGTCTAACACAGCTGAGCTGGTACAATCTCGCTTTTTATTTAAACTTTTTTAGGGCATGCCTCACTTTCGTGCCTTACCGCCCACCCTGTGCCTCAAAACAGGCAACATCTCTTAGAGACAAGAGCATGGCTTGCCACGCTCAAATATTGGCTCATCTGTTTCCAACCACGATGCAGCCTCCTTGTCATATCAAAGCCCTCAAGACTTCTTGTCACTCGAGGAATGGTGGGGCATCATAGAAACAAAAATTAACAAATTAGGCTATTCCTTGGATTATCTGGCCATGTTACCATCCAAAGAGATTTTCCAGCTTCTGAGGAGAAGGCTGTTTGACCAGGAACATCAGATCCTACTCGAAAAGGCTGCCAGGACTTGCTCTCCTTTAGCTCTGGGTATCACCTACACTGGTAACGGGGCTCGGTACCTGCACCAGATAAATCGTGCCCAGGCTCCATTAGAGAGCAATGATGTTGGCCCGTTGCAATGCCCTTCCATCAGTCCGTTATCAACGAGATTCATATTTGATTTGATTTGAACCAACTCTGTCTTTGTCCAGTGAGACTTCTGATTGGTCTTGAGACATAACCAGCTGGGGCTCTGGTGAGGCGGGGTCATTCTGCCAGTTCTCCTTGTATGAGGAATCTTGACCAGCTGACTCTGACCCAATGACATCAAGTTTATAAATTCAGGTTTTCACCTGGTTCCAAGCAACTGGTTGTGGGGAGGGGATTCTCTAGATGAGATTGCTTGTCAAAGAAGGCCCTGTATCATCAGCAAGATATCTGCTAAAAATGTATATGGAAGTAAGGCATTCCTTCAGATTTCCCAGTCCCAGGAAATTTAGTAATTTAAAGGTAAGAACCAACACTCTGGGTTGTGTCTGAAAAAAGCTTCTAGACGGTAGCATTCTTTGAATAGTGTGAGTTATATTTCCTTCTGTTCTTGGAAAGCCGAATCCTCTGTTCCTAATCAGCTTTATTACTAACCAATATTATTAGAACCTATCTGGTAAATTACTAACTCTGGTGGGACCACAGTCTCACGTGGATTTTGATGGTTTAAAAGTATAAGAAAGAAGTGTCATCCATGTCACACCTGTGACTTGAAATGAAAGAGTGGATAAGGGAGTGGAATGTATACTGCACATCATCCATAGTTTAAAATATCAGTCAGGATATGGTGAGATTACAAGTATTGAATAGAATTGGCTGAATTAAATCAGAGGTCTATGGTTACTGGGTTGCACTATCAAATACGCAGCAGTGGCGTAGGAGGTTAAGAGCTCGTGTATCTAATCTGGAGGAACCGGGTTTGATTCCCAGCTCTGCCGCCTGAGCTGTGGAGGCTTATCTGGGGAATTCAGATTAGCCTGTACACTCCCACATACGCCATCTGGGTGACCTTGGGCTAGTCACAGCTTCTCGGAGCTCTCTCAGCCCCACCTACCTCACAGGGTGTTTGTTGTAAGGGGGAAAGGGCAAGGAGGTTGTAAGCCCCTTCGAGTCTCCAGCAGGAGAGAAAGGGGGGATATAAATCCAAACTCTTCTTCTTCTTGCAAGCATTTTAAAGTCTCTTGGTTCAGGTTTTTAACTATGCCTGTGGTGAAGGATGATGGAGAGAATGCATAAACATGATTTTTGGGTGGATTCCGCATGTGCCAAAAACAGCCATGTGAAAACGGTGTGAAAATAGTGTAAGATGGTTTAAAATGGTGTAAAAGGGTTTACACTGTTTTCACACCATTTTCACATGGCTGTTTTTGGCACATGCTGAATCTGCCTGAACTTACCTGCAGCTGTAAACCTCAAAGTGGAATATCTAGCCCATGGTGTGTATTTAAATAAATATCCACTTATAGTAACAATGTGATAGGGGAGTATTACTGCATGAGTTTACCTAATTTTCATTATATTCAGATTTCCCCCCCTCCACTTTTGGCCCCAGCAAGGGTTCCACTTGTAAAATCTTGTTGTTTCTTTGCTGGAAGTTCCTGTTTTTAAATTAGTGAGGTCTTGCAGGTGTGTACAACTTAGTATACAACACTATTTGTAATCTTCTGTAAGGCTTCTCTTCACTGTAAGGCTTCTCTTCACTGCACAAAACCAGGTTATGTTGTCTTAGTTTGTGCACTTTTGTCAGCTTTAAGTAACCACAAATTTAATAATGAAAGATAATGTTGTATCTGTCAGTTACATATTCGAAAGTCTGGAAGATACTCTTCCATTGATACTGTGGCATTAAGGTTGCATGTTTTAGTGCACATTTGCTACAAACCAATTCTTCTGGTTGCAACTTATACAACATCTTTGTGAAGTCTGTATGGAAGTGTTATTAGTACTAAAGGTAAGTAGCGTTTCTTTTGTAAAAGGGATTTTTGAGACAACTATCCTGTGGGTAAATTTGTGAGTGTGGGTAATTCAGTGGCTGCATCAAGTCTTTAAAGCCTTGTCCATTACTATTTTTACTTATCTCTGAAATCTGAGGAATAGGAGTATTTTTTTGCAAGTGAAATCCTCATGGAGGGTCCCATCAGTTTGTTACGCCAAAGCTGGGTATATATCAGTGTAGCTACAGGTCATGTGAAAGCTATTTTCTGATGGAAGTGTTTATTATGGCAGTGAGAGTTGAGCATGAGTAAATGGTGCCAGAAAGACACCAGAATTTTGAAGAGCACTTTAATGGCAGCAAAGGCCAAGCCTCATTACTGATTCTGAAGTAAAATGTTCTGACTAGAAATTTTTTTCTTCAGGGTCTTTCTGGCTGATGGAAACAAGAGAGCTATTTTAAATTTTTGAAGGAAGAAATCAATTCCCGCAATAAACCCTGAGGCAGTGCCACAAAGAAGTGCTCTGAATGGGGACAGCAGCACAGCCGCCTGCTGCCTCTGAAATAGAGGTAGTTGTTCAGTTTCTCCAAGTTCTTGTCTTTATGTCCGTTTTAATGGGACATTTTTAGATGGTACCAAAACTTCCTTCCATAAAACTGCCTCCATATTTGTATTTGTGGGTGGATTGTATCTAGCAGTTGTCTTCCACGTGGGTAGATGTACGCATAGCGTGAGTGAAGTAGAGTCCTTTGTGAGTGTGATGTGTCAATTTATTGTAGCTATTATGTTATAGAGGACCGTGCTTTAATGATGGAAGTGATGCACTGCTGTAAAGTAGGATGGCAAAGTTTCATTATTCACAGTGGTAAAGCTCAAAGAACAATATGCTTGAAACTTAAGAATATTTACAGAGCTCACACAGTAAATTTTCATTGCCTGAATTATTAGTGGCTGTATAAGCTACATTTTTAATAATATAGCTGTACTGAAAATGAAACCTTCTGTGCACTAGCTTTCTTCCTTTTGTTCTGTTGTCATTTCTGGCTTTTCTGTGCTCTTCCTAGTCTGAGTGCATCTTTGGATATAAAATTATGTGCATCTTGTGCTTTCTTTTCCCCCCCTGCATTTGGCTCATCTGATGTAGACGTTCCATGTCTCTCTCCCTTAGTTTGAGCTCCTGATGTTTTCATATCTTCTGTAAAAAAGGAGATGAAAAGCAGTATTCTTGTATGCAGTGAAAATGTAAAACAACATAAGGGCTAGTCTGTTGTGCTTCTGGGTCCCTTTTAGCAATTTTTTAAAGGATAAATCCTGATGGGTATAATTGGGTTGAGATATGATCTGAAATATCTCTTGTGAAACTTTAGATGTCAACATTCATTATTTGAGTTTTAATATCAAGGATTTATATATTATAGAAATGCTTGTACTACCCATTATAGGCTATTTGCATGTAGGGTATTAAATTTATACTTCATATTAACCATTCATTGAAAACAATTAGGCACTAAGATATCTCTCTCTTCTGTGAAATTTTGATAATTACTTTATGCATGATCTACATTCTATTGCTTGATTTATTACCATACTCTCATTTTTCTTCAAATCGTATAAATCTTATTTGTTGCCAAAGAAAGTATCCTTGTATTTTTATCTGTCTTATGTCAAGAGTAACTATAGTTTTGCACCTAAATGCGTAGCATCTATTTCATTCACATTTGTAGAGTAAGTAGATGACCTTTCTTAGAAGGTTTTGAGCTTTGTGTTGGATATTTTCTGGCCTTGATGACTAAGACACAACCATGGTGCTTTTACACACACTGAATAATGTACTTTCAACCCACTTCTGGTTACTTTATAACTGGATTTTACCGTGTGAAATGGAAATATCCAATTGCAAAAAATTGCTAAAGTGGATTGGATCTCCAACAAAATGAAGCACTAAGATTGCAGGGGAATTTGAGGGGCAAATCCATGAGCAGTCTGTATCCAAGTTATGATTTATCATTTAGAGACACAGGATGTCATTGAAAATATATCTTTCAAATAAGGGTTATTGGGAAGAAACTAAAACCATTAGGAATATTGGAGATAATTGCACATGTAAAATTACTTTCTTCATTGTGTGTTTAGTTAGATTTCTTGCTCACATTATACTCGATTGTCCAAGATATGTGGGTATCAAGAATTTCTCTCCTTGGCTGGTCCTAGACAAATCTATAAGAGACTCTGACAGTTTTGTTGTGGGGCTTCTGTTAAATAATGCAGATGTCATGCTCTTGGGAAAAGTAACAAAATTTCTCTTATAAGTGACAGAACTCTTTAAGTAACCTCTAATGCTAGATACAGTTCCCCTGTCTGTGTTTTGATCTTACGCTGGCTTTGTACATTGCAAATGTCTGGTAATGTACTAGAGCCTATTTTATATGCCTAATAAAGGTTGTAGTTAGTTAGTTAGATTTGCATAATGATGGATTTTTAGAAAAGAATTGGAATAATGTTGATCTTGGATTCTCTGCTTTCTGGTACTGTAGCAGGTGCATATAATTTGTCAAGTTATAAGTATTTCAATTAACCACAAGCCCCAAAAAGCTTTGTTTAAAGTATGAGTGAGAAGCTTTGAAAAGTTAGAACACTGTGAAACTTGTCTTTTGAAAAAACATAATATTGGCTTCTATAAATATATAGTTTTTTGTATAAATTCAATATTATTGCTTTGTATGAATCTAGCAATTGTCATATTAATTTGAAAGGTACTGTCTCAGTAACCTGATAGCAATTGCAAGAATAGAAACTGACAAGCTTGAGTACCAAGCCTGTGGCAAGAATTCTCACAGCAAAATCAGGATTTTCTGATATGTCTGAATAGATATTTTTAGGAGACAGATGCAGATGCAAAACTGCATGATACATTAATCATTAGTGTTTGGACAAAGATTGTTCTTAATAGATACACTGAACTTCAACTAGAATTGTTGATTTTGCCTGCTACTTCTAAACAATTATAAGCTATTTAATTTAATTTTTTAATTTTAGGTAAAAGGTAATTTTTACATGATAAGTGTGGGGGCTTAATTTGTTTTAAAGATCTGGTACCATTTCTTGCAGGTACCTTGTGATCTATAACCCTATGGCACAAGAGCGTTTCTCAGTGGTTTCAGTCTATGTGAATACACCTAAAGTTAAAGTTCTGTGTCCTTCTGGAAAACCAGTAGTAATCCAACTCAGTGCAGTGTGGGATGGATCTGCTAGTATATCGCATACAGCATACCAGGCAAGATATTTGTAATATGTCCATATGTATATGTTGATTAAGTATTAATATTTTGTATCTGGAAATAGTAAAGAATAGTTTTAAAACATGTTAGAAAGGAAACATTCATTTACTACTGCTGCTATTTAGACTTTCTTTTGCAATACCACCCAAATGATAAAGTGGTCGACCCCTGTTTTTTTTAATTTAAAATGGTTTTTTAACATTTAAATTGCCTTTTAAATTTATTTTTTAAATAAAATGCTTTTGTTGGAAGAATCTGTCTAAAGATAGTTTTCTATATAAAATATATTATAGTCGAAAGGTTATTCATCATGGAATAAAGATTAGTTGTTAATTATGTAGCATGAAGCTTTATTCATGCCATGTTTAATTTTTTTGGTAAAGGAATTCCATCATTCCATTCACAATGTCATTCTTTCCCAGAGGTTTCTTTGAAATTATTTTGGACAGTTTTTCTATCTAGAAGATATCACAGATGCTTGGTATTACAATTCTTAAACCTGTGAACCTGGGTTGGTAGAGATAACATGCCTCTTCTTCACAGCAAAAATGTTATAAAATAAACACACAGAGTTGAGAAAAAAAATCTTAATCCCAATGTTCGTTTGCAAAACTATGTACACAGAATCAATCCCTTATCTCTTAAGTGCTAAGTTTCAAGATGTTCAGTGAATAGATGACGGTTAGAGTCCATAGCTCTGCATAGGAAGCTAAGTGTGAGGAGGGAGGAGCAAGGAAGTGAAACCTTTTGAGCAGAATACTCCACAAATCTTGCAATCTTTGTGTGTATGGCCTGAGACATATATTATTCTCTCCCTGGAGCAGAAAATGAGTAATTTTTGATATAACTGTAAAACTAAGTTTAAATTTAAAAAGTTTAAAAATAAAACTTTCATCTGGTTGTAACTATTAAGATTATACCAGCAAGAATTAGTCTTTTTGTATAAACCATGATTTACATCTAGTTTTACTAACTAGTGATTTAAGTCATGATTTATATCAATTTGATTTAAATTTAATCCACCCTGGTGAAAGTGGCTGAACTCACAGACATTGTGGGTGTCTCTACATAAGAAATCTTTTGAGAGTGGAGAGAATTGTGTCTTTTTGAAGTATCAAAAGAGACAGAGGCCCCTTCCGCACGGGCAGAATATGGCGCCCTGGGGATGGCAAAAACGTCGTCCCCAGGGAGCCTTTCGCACAGGGGCGCAGCTGCTTTGCAGCCACGCCGCCCTCACTCCACCTGACCGGCGCGAAGCCGCCGTTTTCCAACCTCGCTTGGGAAGCGAGGTTTTCGGAAAACGGCGGCTTGGAGCTGCTGCCATGCGAATGGCAGCGGCTCCAAGGCGCCCTCCCCCCCTTCTGCCCTCTACCTACCTGCCCTGCAGCCCGCCGGCGTGTCGCCAAGGCCTGGGGACACGCTCCCTCTGCCCTGTGACTCCAGAGCGGTCACGCAGGGCAGGGGGGCATGTCCCCTGGCCTCGGCGACACGCCGGAGGGCCGCAGGACAGGAGGGTCGCCCTGACAATGGCGCAGCTCTGTGCCGTTGTCCCAGCCGGTTCTGGGACTGTTCATGCGAATGGTCAGAGGGAATTCATTACTTTTGGTTAATAATTCATACCTGCCTTTCTCCTGGGCATCCTAAAACATGTAGTAAAACTATTTAATAAAACAAACATTAAAACATATTTTAAAGAGTTCTTTGATGATAATCTCCAGAAGGGACAGAAAATTGTGCTTAGCTGAACATAATTCCTATTGTTTGTTTTCTAATGCTGTCTGATTGCACTGTTTATATCCTGTAATCCATCTTGAGTCTCATGTGAAAGGCACACTATGAAGTAAATAAAATAAAACAACCTTTTTAGTGGAAAAGTAGGGGAGAAAAAAATCAGCTTCTCATACCTTCCCAAGTGCTTAGAGAAACTTGAAAGAGAAGAACTTTTTATAGGTGCAACTCCTTATAGGCCTCCAGCTTGAATCATTATACATTAAATGTTGAAAAATTGTGATTTAAACCTCCTCAAACTAAAGTGGAATTTCATATGTAATGTTTAAAACTGAATTCACTGAGGGAGGGCTCTCTAAGAAAAATATGCAAGTCATCCAGTATAGCTTCCCTTTCAGATGTACTTGCCTCTCCAGTTACAAAATTTTCATCAACATTTTCTGTTCTTCTGTTGAAACCATTGTGGTTTCATATGTTTTCTAAAACTGGGGAATGTTGCTTAAACATGACAAAAATATTGAATGATTCACTTATGTTTCTTCAAAAATTATGTTTAAAATTAAAATGTTAACTTAAAAAAACTTCTGATCTTTTCTTAAAGTATAAGCAAGCCACCATTAATTGCCTACTCTTGAACTATTAGGGAAATGAGAACATGTGAGGTCATGGTCTTTACTCACATAGTGGCTGAATAATGTTCAGCCTTGGGCTTGTGTACTTCCTCCTCCCTTACGCTGTTACTGTCTTGGGCGTTTTCCGAACAGACGAAATATCCCAGGGTAAAACCGGGATCATACATACCAGGATGTTTCTATCTCGGTTTCTCCCTCTGTCCTGTCAGTGCGTTCAGGCCAGGAGGAAGAACTTGCATAGTCCCATTTTTCCAACATTCTGATTGGCTGCAGGCGGCGAGGTGGGAAAAATAAAACAGTCGTTCCCCTGCAGTGTTTGCATGGGAGTGGTACTTTTTAAAAAAAGAATCAGCATTTTTATCATTTTTTTAATGTTGCGGGATAAGGAAAATCTTGCGGGGCGAGCCCAAGTTAGACCTGGAAGCCATGCGGAAGTCATGACTGAACCTGGATGTTTCACCTCCTTATCCTGGGATATATTGGCCATGGGGAAAACACCTTGGATTCTCTTTCTTCCTGCCTGATGTTATATGCATACCAGGCACATTGCCTAAACTAAATTTTGTCTGGGTGAAGGAAAAACAAACTACATTTTGATGGTTGGTTGTAGTTCTGCTTTCCTGAGAAACCATAGTTCATCTTCTATGCATGCAAAAACAAACTCGTGTTGTTAAAAAGAAGGAGCTGAAATCAAAGCTCAGAGGGAAAGGAGAAAGAGAACATATGATCATATTTCAAGAGCTGTGAACTCTAATCTGAAGAACCAGGTTTGATTCCTTACTCCTTCACAGGAGTGGCAGACTCTTCTCTGGTGAACTGGATTTGTATCACCACTCCTACACAGGGTACGTGCTGGATGACCTTGGGCTACTCACAGTGCTTCAGAGCTCTCTGAGCCCCACTTACCTCAGATTTCTGTTGTGAGGATAGAGAAAAGAGTTTGTAAGCTGCCTTGAGTCTTCTTACAGAAGAGGACGGGAGCTATAAATCCAAACTCTTCTCTTCTTTTATACTTTTTATTCTTGCCATTGGAGGCTGAATTCACAAAGGTGGTGTTTTTCATCTCCATCAGGCCAGATTGCTGGACTCCTTCTTGTCACACCTTGACCTAGCTGCAGTGATCCATGCAATGGTCATTTCCAGATTAGACTATTGTAATTCGCTCTACACTGGATTGCTTTTGAAACTGACCCAGAAACTCAAACTGGTGCAAAATGTAGCAGTATGGCTCCTTACAAGAACCCCATGCTATGAGCACATATGTTCAGAGGCATTCCTCCCATTGGGCAAAGTGGGCAGTTGCCCAGGGCGCTGCCTTGTGGGAGGCGCAAAAACTGCAGGTTCGTTTGTGGGATTTTTTTTGTGTTTTCAGTGTTTTTCCATTTTTGGCCTGCAGAGGGTGAAGTTTTTAGGCTAGCAGCACCAAAATTTCAGGGATTTTTCGGGAGACTCTCCTGATGCTATCACCCAGACTTGGTGAGGTTTGGTGTAGGGAGTTTAAAGTTATGGACTACCAACGGGAGTTCCCCATCCCCCATTGTTTCCAATGGGAGCTAATAGGAGATGGGGCTACACCTTTGAGGGTCCATAACTTTGGACCCCATGAATCAAACTTCACCAAACCTGCTTGGTATCATCAGTAGGGTCTCACGAAGATACTCCGAAATCTTGGTGCTGCTATCTTAATAATTGCACCCCTGACAGCAGGCACCCCCTAAATTTCCCCAGATTTTCCTTTTAAATCCACCCCCTTCCTGACAATGCTTGTTTTCTTTCTTTCTTTTATTCTCTCAATGCCTAATAAAGGTTGTTGTTGTTGTTGTTGTTGTTATTAAATCCACCCCTTCGGCATGGATTTAAAGGGAGAATCTGAGGTCCCCAGTTTAAACATTGAAAGTGATGCTGTTTCAGGGTGGGGGAGATTCTCCCTTTAAGGTGGATTTAAAAGGAGACTCTGGGCTCCCTAGTTTAAACACCAATGATGCTGTTTGGGGGTGAATTCCAGCATCACTTGTTTAAACTAGGGTGCCCAGATTCTCCTTTTAAATCCACCTTAAAGGGAGAATCTGGGCTCCCCAGTTTAAATAACTTTGAAAGTGATGCTGTTTCCCTCAATTGGGGGGACTGGAAATGTTTCATAGCAATAATAAAACATTTTGAAAGCATTTTGAAAATGTTTTCAAAAAATATTTCTGCTGTGTGGCATGGCCCATTGCTGTGTTCAGGGCATGTTCTATAATGTGATGGTGACTTTGAAACAACCTGGTGGAAAAAAATCATTGTTTGGTCATGGTGGGAGAGGGTGTCCGCCCATGGGGGGGGGGCATCAAACTCAGGTTTTGCCCAGGGCTCCAGTTGCCTAGGTACGCCACTGCATAAGTTCAGTGCTCTGCCAGCTGCATTGGCTACTAATGGAGTGCAGAGTCAAGTTCAGAGTTTTGGTTTCAACTTTAAAGCACTAAGCAGTGAGGCGCCATAATATCTGCAGTACCACCTTTCTTGATACACCTCCAAAAGAGTGTTATGCTCTATGAATAACAACTTACTGGTGGTCACTGGCCCTAAATGTCTCTGTCTGTCCTGGGAGTTGTTTCAGTTCTGCAAGACTTGTAAGGAAGAGCTATTGCACCAGGCCTATAGGTGAGGATAACAGTGATAATTCCAACAGAGCTGACCTCCCTGCCTCCTTTCCTCTGGCCTTTTGTTATGTTTGCCTGACCTTTCCCTTCTCACCTAATTAGTTACGATTAGTGCCTAGATTACATGCCTAAACTGATTGTATTTTAATTTCTGTAAGATGCCCTAAACTTGCCATGGTGGCCTAAAAGTTTGAAAAAGAATAAATAAAATAAAATATACTATTAAAAACCTGAGTGGCTTGTTCATCCAAAAGATTTTTGGGTTGATTTACTATTCCAGTTTTTGAATGGGTGGTCATGAAATTTTGCTACCATTAAACCTAGAACAGAAAAAGTAAATGGAAGAGGCTGGAAAAAAGCCCAACCATTTTGTTTAATATTCTATCACAGAATCTATTCTAATTTAGGAAAAGCCGTGGACATACTAAATAGAAAAGAAACCGATAATATCATGAAAATTAGCTCTCTTGAGTAACATTATTTTCACATATGTGCTCAGAACAAAGATGAGGCAGAATGTTGACTTTGATTAGAAAATAGCTCCTAGCGCTGTGTGAGTTTAGGTTCTCAAATATAAGTGGTCCTTAGAGAGACCAAAAGTATTGTTTACATTTGGATATCTGGTTTTGGTGTTGGAAAGGTAAGCTTTCTTTTCCTCCCTCCAACAGATCTCTTTTATGGCTCATGTACCACCTCTGGGGTTTGGAACTTACCAGCTTCTAGAGGGACTAAATACCGAAACCATATTGGTGGATTATAACCTCTATCATACTGATAAATCTAAACTAGTCAAGCCCCATGACATTTTCAACATTAAAGAGATACCGAATGCTTTGGATGAAATTATGCTAGAGAACTCTTATATGAAAGTCTGGTTCTCTGGTACTTCTGGGCTTCTGGAGGTATGTATACTAATTACTTGGAAGTATTTGATAGTAGATAAAAATAAACAAATGGGAAGTATCAATCTAATCTTTTTTCTCCTTTAGAAAATAAATACAAAAGAAGATAATAAAAATCATCATATAAAAATTGAATTTGTTTGGTATGGAACAACAAGCAACAGAGATAAGAGTGGAGCTTATCTCTTTTTGCCAGATGGAGAGGCCAAGGTAATACTGTTGCATTTATAATGGTTTTGGAAGAGCCAAAAACATTATGAGGGTAGATATTGGGAGAACAGAGTATAAATAGGCTGTTGATTTCTCAGCCAAAATTTGTTCCAGAAATAATATGATATACTTGCATTTGCCAGCCAGTGTTTGTATTTCCAACATAAGCAAATTGTTTTGTTCAAAAATGCATTCCTAAATGGATGGTATTTTTTTTCTTAACTTGCAGCTGTATGTGTGAATGACATATTTGGAAAGCATGGTGTTTGAGATGTAAAACTATGCTATGCTTAATTAGTTATTTGTCATTCATAAATAACTTTATGAATGTTCATGTACAACCTGTACATTGGATGCCTTTAACTGTCAAAATGACAAAGGTCTCTTTTTCCCTCTGCCAATATGAGCTATAATCTCAATCCAGGGGAAGATGCAGCCTTTGTTCATCTTTGGTCTTCTGTGCAGTCCCACACTAGGCCTGCACTTAGGCAGCCTGCTGTGGAAAGATTTCTAAGCTTAAAAACTCACCTGGGGTACCCCCCCCTGTCTTTCAGAGCTGATGCAAAATGTTTTCCTGCTCCTGACAGTCACATACGCTGTGTGTGTGTGTGTGGGGGGGAATGCCCCCGTTTCCTCAGTCCAACAGAGTAGATTCCTTACCACTGATGCCTCTTGATAGTAGGGGGGCCTTGGTGAAAGCCTAACAGTACAGGGCACTTGGTTACCAAGGAAGAAGTTGCATTTTAATGTTCTTCGATTGACTGCCATAAGATATGCCCTTAGCTCCCTGTCAGATGTTGGACAGGTCAAGAGAATCCCAATGTATGTGTGATGTTTGACATAAAACGGGCAGGCACATAAATGGGTAGGATCAAGACATATGCATTCAGTGGTTATTTTTGTTTTTGTCTTTCTGTAGCCATATGTCTTTTCTGATCCACCTGCCATACGAGTTACACATGGAAAGATTTTTTCTGAAGTTACCACTTTTTTCCATCATTTTACTCACACAGTACGACTCTATAAAGTTCAGGGTAAGTTGAAAGCAGGAAATTTAGTTGCATTCTGTTGTTTTTGTTTTTGTTTGCTCACGGCATTTTGTTTGTTGTGTTTGGGGATGTAGCTGACTGCGTGGCACCACCCCCAAGCTTATAAAAGCAAAGGCCTTTGCATCATTTGGTCACCTAAAAATACAGTAATGTTTTTATCAAAGAAGAGCTTAAACCATCAACTGTCCAGGTCTGTTACAAAGAGAAAACCAGCTGTGTTCAAACCCCTATGCAGCCACGAGGTTCACTGTGTGATTTAGACTTAGAAAGGTTAACTGGACAAAACTTGCTTCACAGGGCTGTTAGGAGGGCAAAATGGGAGAAGAGCTGTGTATGCTACTCTGAACATCTTTCAGTGATGGCAAACCTATAGCACTCCAGATGTTCATGAACTACATTTCCCATCAGCCCCTGCCAGCATGGCCAATTGGCAGGGGCGGATGGGAATTGTAGTCCATGACCATCTGGAGTGCCATAGGTTCACCACCACGGTCTTAGATGAACGGCTGGATAAAAATGTAGAGAGAGATCATTTGTCATTCTGCTTAAGCTATGGAAATGGGGCATTATGAAACATGGCAGGCTGCTTCCCACTCAGAGGCATGGTTCTGAGAGACTTGAATCCAGAACTTGCATTATTTGGAAGTTTATAGTGATTAATAATTAATGTTATGTTAATGGAAATCTTTAAATTCTGAAATATTTATATGTATATTTAGGGCTAGAAAGCCAGTCTCTTGAAATATTCAATATTGTGGATATAAGAGGAGAACACAATCGTGAGATTGCAATGAGAATTTCATCTGACATAGAAACCTACAACAGATTTTACTCAGATCTCAATGGATATCAGGTAACAGGCACATACTTGAATGTAAAAGATATATTGTGTCTTCTACTGCAGCACCTTCCCTTTTCTCAGTCTGTTTGCTTGACTTTTTTGCATTCAAGTTGCAGCCAACTTAAAGTGATCCATAGGGTTTCAAGGCAAGTAACTTTCAGAGGCAGTCTGCCATTGCCTGAACTGCAATGAACTCCCTTGGGGATCTCCCATTCAAGTACTAACCAGGATCCACATTGGTTCCACATTGCTTAGTTTCCAAGATCTGACAAAATCCGGATACTTAGACCATCCAGGACAGGACATTTGCTTGATATAGACTGTAATTTTGCATAAGAGATTTTTCATAGTCAGTTTGGCAGTGCTTAAAAGTTTATTGATCTTTCCCTTAAATTAAAGGTGAGATGCTGGAGACACATGATCAGAGTTTTTAGCAGTTTTTTACAAGTCTAGTTCTAGGCATCCAGGAGCCCAGATTCAGTTGGAACCACAGTATTAGCTGAGGGATATTTAAGCCTTCCTTCCTACTGGCCATATTTCTGAAATTTTCCTGAGAAAACTTTTTTACAAAAACCTTTGCACCACAGTCCCAATAGAGTGAGACCATTTTAAAAAAATGCTGAAGCTCTAAATCTCAAAGCTCCCAGTATCTCTACTCTTTGACATTCAGTCTCAAGTGTGTGAGATCACTTCTCTTTCCTGTTAATAGCAAAATGACAGAATTGTTGGTCTTTTATTTTTAAGGGATCATTTGCTCTTGTGACCTCTTATAAAGAAACATAGTAGCAGTTGCCATTGGTTTGTAGTGGCAAAGCCTGTTGTTAATCTTCATTTTGAAATTGTCAGTGACGTTGCATTTGATGTTGCAGATTCAGCCTAGGCAGACAATGAACATATTGCCTCTTCAAGCTAATATTTATCCTATGACCACAATGGCTTACATCCAGGATGACAGGGTTCGTTTGACTCTTCATTCTGCTCAGTCTCTTGGAGTTGGAAGTTTGAAAAGTGGTAAGTAATTATACATGTTTTCAAAGTCTGATGATGCTGAACATATATGTTGAATAAAATCACTGCACTGGAGAGTGGAAATCTGAGCAGCCACGTTGATTCCATGGAAACTGCAAAGATTAATCATATTTTTCACAATGAGCATTCAAGAAATTCAGATGTTCATGAAAGCCCCTAGAGGATGGGGCGGTATAAAAGTTTAATAAATAAATAAATAAATAAATAAAAAGCGGCAGAGAGAGAGTAATGCTAACCACAGGAATTCTGTGTCATGGGAATTTTGGGCAGTCAAACACTTAGGAAACATCTTGGCTTAAGGCAGCCTTTTATCATGTATCTGCAATGGATGAAACATTATTTTGTGTATATGTACATATGTACATATTGTTTACTTCCCAGATATCTGTAAGGAATCTTCATATTCTCTTTTTCGCTTAGCTACAATTTAGATAATTCGTAAGAATTCATATTGGTAAAGCCAATCTGGCATAGTTCTTTGAGTGTTAAAATAGGATCTGGGACTTCCAGGTTTGAATCCCACTTTGTCATGGCCTTGACCAGTCACATACCCTCAGCATAACATACTTCATTGAGTTGCTTTGAGGATAAAATGGAGGAGGCAAAAGCAGTATAAACTACTCTGGGTTCCCAATGGTGTGAAAGGCAGGGATATAAATGAAGTAAATAAAAATAAAAGTAAAATAAAGCCAATATTTGCTTTTAGGTCAATTAGAAGTCATCATGGATCGTCGACTTATGCAAGATGACAACAGAGGCTTAGGACAAGGTGTACAAGACAACAAAATCACGGCTAATCTGTTTCGACTTCTGTTGGAAAAAAGGAGTCAAGTAGACTCGGTAAGATGAGTATTATGAATATTTATTTGCAATACTTCAATACTACTTGAATATGGATTCAGTTACATTCACCAGTATGGAATGTGCTATATAAAAAAACTATTTACTGTAATGCATTAAAGATATGTGTTATTGTTATATAGCATTACATCATTATTTATTGTAATATAGCAAGGAGATCTTTCTTGAAATTTAGGTTTTCTTCATTACCAGGAAGGTTTCAAAAACATTTTTTAAAAAACATTACCAGGGTTTTTAAAAAAAATTCTGTTTCTCCAGGTATAGAGGATTCTTGTACAATACAATACAATAACCTTTATTAGGCATAGATTAAAAGTTGTTTACGATCTAGCGAAAAACAAAACAGAACAAAACAAAAGACCTTTATTCAGAGTTGGCAGTAAATTAACAGTAATAAAACAAATTGTCAGAAGAGAATAAAAATTACATTTTCTGTAAGATGTTATGCTAAAAATGGATAAAACATAATTTTACAACATTAAAAATATAAATACATATTTAAAATGCCCATGGTTATGTCTCTTTTGGGAAATGTGCAATTACCTGTAAAAGAAACTTTGCAACTTCTTCAAGAATCTCAGCATTGCTACTATTGAGAAAGAAAGCCAATCTAGATGCTGCTATGACCCCCGATTTGTTGGCAAGTACACTGCAAAGCAGAGGACTTCTAGCTTTTTTATATTTCAAGCAATCAAACAAAATATGGCTGATTGATTCCAGCTGATTCAGGCAGAGATCACAGACTCTATCCTGGAGCGGAATTGACATGAAACGGCCAAGAGTGATGGCTGATGGAAAAGCATTAAGCCTTGCCCTAGTTAGGATCCATCTCTGTCTGGGCACAGTCAGAAGATCAAGGTACTTGGCTATATGTCTGTGAGTGAGAGGGATGTTATAGTATAATGCAGAGCATGACTTATTGGCTTGTGATAGTAGTAGCTGATATTCCTGATTTAGGAGCCTTGTTTTCAAAGTGCGATATATCTCGTTGGATGAGAGCATATACAGGGCCTCAAAGGACAAGCCCACCAACTGGATTTTTGTGTTGACAAGTTGCCACCATTCAGAAGACAATAGTTCTGGTAGCACAGAGTATATTAAAGATTTCTCATTGGTGTTAAAACAGAGCCTGAGCCAAAATTAAAAAATAATAAGCCATGCCCATGCTCTGGTTTCTAGGAGGATCACATTGGCTTCTAAACAGAGTATGGCATAGGGAACACAATGTGGTACCTCAAAGATCTTATATAGGAAACTTGCTTGGACTCTTTTGACTGCCTTGTTCCAGTGACCAAGCCATAGGGGCACACCATATAGGAGTGGTTGAACCACCTTCATACCAAAAACATTTAGTATGGCTGGGATGTATCAATGTCCCTTGGGAAAAAAAGAATTTTAGAACCACCAATGATTTAGAGTAGTTACTTTTAACTGCTTTATGAGTTACCCATTTGGTGCAATGGTGAAAGTTGAGCCCAAGATATTTGAAGTATCTGACTTGTTCAACCGGTTTACCATTGAGATACCATTTTGAAGGTTTGTAGGAGTGAGTAAATACCATAATTTTAGATTTTGTTGGATTTAGAGTTAGATGGTGGAAGAACAATAATCAGTGCATTTCTTAAGCATGTGTTTTAGGCCAACCTGGGATCTCAAGATTCTTGTACTTTGATTTGATACAACAGTTTCATCTATCATAACTAGCCATCATTTTTCACTGCTTGTTCAAGTTAATTGATCTGTTCATTAAATGTAACATTTCTTAACCATAACATCAGTGTCTTATCTCAAACAACTTTGTCCAAGTATTATTCCATTATGTTTTCAAATTCCCCAGCAGTATCCATACCAGAAAAATTTAGTGCTTGCTCACCTAAGTGTGTTAATGTATATACCTGCTACATAAAATTAAACATTTTAATAAAGGGAAACCAAAATAATACAAGATACAGCTGTATGACAGTACTGTGCAGATCTCTCTGCCTGGCTGGTGACTTGCAGTAAATAGGTTTCTTAAGATCAGTATAGTAAAGCATCTAAAGAAAGGCAGTTAACAGTGTTGAATTTGCTAATCAGTACATTTTGGTAGCTTCATTTTGGAGCCCTCCTCTGGAACTTCAAAGTTTGGTAACTTCAAAGTCTCCTGGGCAGTATGTCATGAAGAAGACGCATCAACTGGTTTCTGAGTGTATTACTATTCTTACAGCCCAATCCAGAGGCTGTGGAGACCAGGGATTGCCGCACTGCCTCAGAATTCTGCTAGGCAGCACAGGGAGGCAATAAAAATGAGAAAACACCTGAACACCTGAAATTCCTCCATTGTTCAAAATGGATTTACGCCACCCTTTTGCGTGGCATAAGTCAGAGATCCACTCCGGGGCATTCATGGGCTGTAATCCCAATGGAAGCCACCTAAGGTTGGCTTTGCCCCCGGAAAAGCCTCCAGCCCACCCCCAGCTGTGCTGGCATGCACCTTTAGGCTAGTGCAGCTCTGTAGGCTGCAGGCTCTTCTACACTGAATAATCTACCTTGAGTCTTAGTGAGAAAGGTGAACCATAAATAAATAAATAAATAAAATGAGAAGTGCAGTTGAAGTGCCCCATATTATACTCAGTCTCCGTTGTGACTAAATTGTCATCTGGATTTGTTGCTCATGGGCTGTTTGGTGTCCTGTTATTGAGCTGATGATGGTCCATAAGCCATCATAAAAGTGCAGCAGGGACTAATAGGGGATGACAAGTAGTAATTGTTTTGTTTTCTGCTTCCCTTGCCACCTGCTAGGGTGGTTCTTTTGTATTGAATGGCCATTCTGTTTTTTTCATATGCTGAGTGAATTTTAGGAATGCCTAATATAAGTTCTGCATGTTGGTCTGTGTAATGTATTAAGATCTTGGGGCTTCTCTGCAGACACCAGAGCATATCTGTACTTAAAAGATCCTAAATAACAGATTCTTTGTCTGAGACTATGTAAAACTGCTGACAGAGTGCTGAGATAGATGGCCTGGCTTACGGTAGACAACTTCACATGTTCAGAATCATCTAATTGGACCCACAATATGCAATATTGAAGATACAGGCTGTCCCCCAGTATGCAGGGGTTGTTGATAGAAGTAGAATATAAACACTTAGGAACCATGTGGGTTAAGGAATTCAGTAACTTTTCTGATGGTTTGTAATTACATATATCAGAAAAGTTACTGAATTCCTTATATATAAAATTTGCGGGGCCCAGCCACGCGTTGCTGTGGCTTATTGTGGTGAAATGGAAAAGGAACAGTAGCAGCAAATCAATTGCAGAGGCCAGCAGTACGTGCTCATGCAAACACGCAGCCTGATACTGTGCGATGTCATTGATGTGTGTACCCGCATTCCTTGGGGGGGGGGGGAATGGAAAGGCACCCTTCCCACACATCTAGGCTGGCTGGTCATGATCCTTTACCTGGGAGTAAGTTTGGTTGGTGGCAATGGCTGTCCTTTCTGAGGAAACCCTCTGAGGGGCGCGACGCAGCCATTCAAAGTATGTCACAGTTGCTGTACCGAGCTTACTCCTGAGTAATGCGTGCCTGGTTTTCTTAACTGTAACCACAGTATTCAGGGAATCTAGGGTGCCTGGCCCCTCCCTCCCGTCCCTTGCATGTCACCCCTCACTCTCTTCCCTCCCTCCCTTCTCTTCCCTTGCATGGTACCCCTCCCCCTCCTTCCCTTCGCTTTTCCTCCACTAGGGTGGGTGGGTCATATCAAGATGCTGTGCCCCCTGCCTCCCCTCCCTTGCATGCCACCCCTCACTCTCTTCCCTCCCTCACTTCTCTTCCCTTGCATGCCTCCCCTCCATCCCTTTCCGCTCCCTCCTCTTCCCTTGCATGCCACCCCTCCCCCTCCTTCCCCCTCCCTCGTGTGTATGTGTGTGTATGTGTTTCACTTCCACTTGAGTTACTGCCTATGTGCTGTTTTCACTGCTCATATCTGGCCGTCTGAGTGAACATTCTAAGCAGCACGAACATTCTAATGGTGACAGTTACACACAGGCAGCTGCATGTCCTTCAGCAGGGAGCGCCAGGAAAAAGGCGTTTTACCTGGGCCAGGTGTGGAATTTCAGGTATGTGAACATCTAAAAACACTCTCGCCTGGCTGACTATAATGGCTGGGAATTTTCAGAGGAATTGGCCCAGCAGTTACTGAGGTATACTGTCATCAACAAAAACACTGTTAGCTTTTTATATATATAGATTACAAACCATATATATATATGATTCTGAATTGATTGTTGTAAGAATGGTCATAAATAGACAACTGGGGTTGATACTTAATGATTTATTTAATTTATGGCCCTCCTTTCTCGTTGAGGCTCAAGCAAGATATTCCTGCTCTGAGAGTACTAATGTCCCCCAGGTTATCCAGGTTGTGGATATTGTGAAAAAGCAGGTGACCAAACATTTCTTTCAGTAAGAATAGTGCCTCTGGTGCCCTTCCAGTAACATCCAGCAACACTAGTCTATAGAATGACATTTAAATATTGTCATTTGATTTGATGTTAAGGACTTCTGTACCCTGGTAGTCAGTCTGTAGCTATAAATGGCTTATATTCTGCATGGATTTAAAAAATATAATGCTGCTTGCAGAGTATCTGATAGAATACAAAACAAGGAAGCATCCTATGTAAAAGTTCAGTCTGATATTGCCAGTATTGGGAGAGTCCATGCAAAATATTCCTTTCTATTTATATTTGTGAAATTAGAATTTATCAGCAAATTTGGCATTTCAAAATTTGGTCTCTACAAATGCTGGGAGTGTCTACATAACTACAGAAAGTACTGATCCTTCTTAGAAGTTTGTTTTGGAAACTTTGGACTGCATTGAAATATATGCAGTACTTATTTTCCTGTCAAACCTAAACTTCTGTGATTTAGCAACATCAAATGAATAATCTATAAGTTAATTAGCATACACAATTTGATTATTTAGAATATTTATGGAATGTAAAAGTATAAATGTTCTCAATTTCAATAAGAAAAACTGCAAGTACACCTAGTACTCAATAAGGAGCTGCAGTTGCTAACTGCTACCCTGTTTTCCTGAAAATAAGACATCCCCTGAAAATAAGACATAGTAGAGGTTTTGCTGAAGTGCTAAATATAAAGCATCCCCCGAAAGTAAGACGTAGCAAAGTTTTTGTTGGAAGCATGCCCGTTGACCAGAGCATACAGCTGTGGAGTGGAAAAATAAGACATCCCCTGAAAATAAGACACATAGTGCATCTTTGGGAGCAAAAATTAATATAAGACACTATCTTATTTTCGGGAAAACAGGGTATGCTATGGTGACAGTGCAAATGTATCTTTAATTTTTGCCATTTGAGAGGTAGGAAGACATTTTAATTCTGTACATTTAGATTGAGTGAAATGCTTTGTAAGTCA
Source organism: Sphaerodactylus townsendi (assembly GCF_021028975.2). Classification (NCBI taxonomy): domain Eukaryota; kingdom Metazoa; phylum Chordata; class Lepidosauria; order Squamata; family Sphaerodactylidae; genus Sphaerodactylus; species Sphaerodactylus townsendi. The sequence goes on from NC_059431.1 coordinate 53,873,702, forward strand.
AGGCTTTCCTCACTAAAACTTTCATGGATAACTTTTTACCCCAATTTCCTAATTTTTCCATTGGACAAAGACCTCAGACCTCAGACATATTCAAGTTGTACTTGTTGAGTATGAAAAACCTGCCCTTAAGAAACTATTATTCATTTTAAAAGAGAAAACATTTCATAGGAATTTTTTAAATTCTCCCCCAAATTTTCCAGTTTTTCTGTTGGGAAAAAATTGTTTTCCTATTTCAATGATAGCGAACCTTTTCGAGATTGAGTGCCCAAATTGCGACCAAAACCCACTTATTTATTGTAAAGTGCCAACCCAGCAATTTAACCTGACTACTGAGGTTTTAAGAACATAAGAACTAGCCTGCTGGATCAGACCAGAGTCCATCTAGTCCAGCACTCTGCTACTCGCAGTGGCCCACCAGGTGCCTTTGGGAGCTCACGTGCAGGATGTGAAAGCAATGGCCTGCTGCTGCTCCTGAGCACCTGGTCTGCTAAGGCATTTGCAATCAGAGATCAAGGAGGATCAAGATTGGTTTTAGTTTAGAAAAAAAGATTGGCTCTGAGGCATGCGTTACTCCGGAGTAAGCTTGGTGGTAGTCAGTGGCTTTGCTTTGAAGCAACCGTGCAACTCTTCCAATGGGTGAATCACGACCCTAGGAGGGTTTACTCAGAAGCAAGCCCCATTGCCAGCACCCGAGCTTACTCCCAGGTAAAGGATTGCACTTTAGTTCTTCGCATGAAAATCATTGGGGTTAACAGTGCTTAACAGGGTTACCTACACTGCTTCCCTAAAACTAGGTCTTAGGTTTAATGCTAATAATCAAGCCCAGGTCAGCCTAGATGTGTGTGTGTGTGGGGGACTCTGTTTGCATGTGCCCATGGAGAGGGCTCTGAGTGCCACCTCTGGCACCCGTGCCATAGGTTCGCCACCACTGTCCTATTCTGTTAGGATGCTTGTTCAGGTTCCCAAAATGTTAGGAAAACGCTCCCAAGTAATTACGTCTGTTATGTTTTAAATAGGTGTCTCAACTTTTTGCGTGTGGTTTGTGCATGTACACACCCTGCACACATACCCATGTTGAGCATATCACTCATATATGACACATGCACTGAAAAGAGTCCATGGGTGAAATGGGGTGCCCTATCCATGCTGCAAACAGAAATTCCATTTTCTGGCTAAAGTGTATGCCTTTTTATTATGATAAACGGTGCAAATTCAAAACTGTCAATTAGTTCCTTTTTGTATATTTCTGAATTACAGTTAGATCTCAGCTCACGTTTGTTTCAAAATGAAATAGGACAGAGTTGAATTAGACAATAAACAAACTAGGTAGGATTATGAGAAGGAATGTTAATATTAGCATTCATATATATGTATTGTTTCTGATGTAATATAACTTGAGCTTGCCCTTCCTAAAATTTCGACACTGATATGAAAAATTGTTATAAATTATAAGCATCACTTACCTAGTGCAAAGAATTTCTGTTTCTGCACTGCTAGCAACATGGGAGCATAATTGGTTAAGATTGCTTAAAGCAGTTGAGGGCAAAATGAAGCAGTTAAGGTACTGTTCACTGAGTCAGTTAACTAAACAAAGACTTACATCATATACTCAGAAACTAGTTAAATATGAGATGATACCCAAAAAATGCCATGAGGCATTTTTCTCCATCAAATGTTGGTATTAAACCTACTGCTAGTGCTGTTTTACTTTTGTATTTCTATATATTAAAAGTCCCTAAATTGTCCACTGAAATACACTCCCAACAGCCGAGATGCAGGGCTGTTATTCACGATCTCCTTCAAAGATTCTGTGACTATCAAATGAATGTACTTGATTCATCAGTTTCTGACTAAGTGGATATCTAAATTTGCCCCGTTCCCTGATGTTATGAAATTAATGTTACTTCTTAATGGTCTAAATCAAAACTGTGTAGTAGATGTGGCAAAATTCTGTTTTGCAGTTTGCTGTCAAACTTTTTAAAAATGGGTGTATGACCTATGGGCTGTTTAACTCAAACAAAATTAGGAAAGCAAATTAGGTTATGATACTTGGCCAGAGGTAACATTTTTAGATGGTTTAAGGAATTGTAAGTAGATATAAATGAAAGCAAACATTCAAATCAAATAAAATCTGCCTGCTGTTTTACTGTTTTTTCAACAGAAAGAAGAAACGTCACCAGTCAGCTATCCTTCCCTTCTTAGTCACATAACTTCATCTTTCATGAATCATCCTGTGATTCCAATGATTACCTACACAGGTGCAGGTATTCCACCAATTTTGAATACCTATTCTCCATTAACTTCATCCATGCCCTGTGATATACATATAGTTAACCTGAGGACCATACAATCAAAGGTAAGTTAAAACATATCTGCTATGCTTGGGCTGTCTTCTAAAGCTCTAGCTTAAAAGTTGTAGAGTATGGAATTTGTGGAATTATGGAATTTCTTAATCTTTTACTCCTGAATGTTAAAAAGATGCATCTGAAACCATATTTCTCAATAACTGGAGCATTAAGTTCATGTCCAGAAGTTATCAATATTAGGTGTCGGAAAAAGAATTTTAGAACGGATTTCACAGGGCATTGTATTTGGTACCACATTTAGAGTTTAAAAAAATCTTGTCAGCCTTGGTACTTGTTCTTTCAGGAAATTTTCCCTTGGTAGGCAACATTTAGAATACTAGTTCTTACAAGACAATTATCTGGAGCAGTTCTCTCATGTCCTTCTGAGGGTCCAGTTATTTACCTTTCCTGGTATTGCTTGTTGGTATTTGAAAGCTCAGAAAGGAGTTACAAGTTTGCTTGTTAAACTCAGTGGTGTAGCTAATAGGGGTGCAAGGGGAGCAACTGCTCCCCTTGAGCACATTTTTGAAAAGTGGTGCCTTTTCAAAATCTCCCTCCCACCCTACTTCCAGCCCAAGCCCCACCCCAGGGGCTGGGCTTTTCCTCCCCTGGCTGTGTGTATGTAAGTGCCATCAAGTTGCTTCTGATTTCTGGTAACCCTATGAATTACCATATATACTCGCGTATAATTTGACTTTTTCAGCTCAGTTTTTGTGCCGAAAAAGCCCTCCTCGACTTATACGTGAGCCATCCACCCACTGCCACTGCCTGCCGCCGTCGCCCGTCATTCCCCTCACTCAGCCACTCATCTTTTCCTTTCCCTGGCCCGCTCTGAGGCTTGATTCCAGGGAAGCTGCTGCTCGGGCAGGGTGCCTCTATCATTCTCTTAAAAGGGCAATGCTCCAAAGATTGCTTAAGCAATCTTACAAGCAAGGAAACACCAGAGCAGCCAAGGACTGGGGCTGCTGTGGGGAACCGGTGGGGAGCGGGCACCCCGGCTCTTCCCTGCCCCCACTTTATTTGGAGTTACCACCCTAGACTTATACACGAGTCAATAAGTTTTCCCAGTTTTTGGTGGTAAAATTAGGTGCCTCGACTTATACACGGTTCGACTTATACACAAGTATATACGGTAATGTTGTTAACAGTCTTGCTCAGGTTTGCAAACTGAGGTCCCTGGCTTCCTTTATTGAGTCAATCCATCTCATGTTGGGTCTTCCTCTTTTGTTGCTGTCTTCAACATTTCCTGCGTTATTGTCTTTTCCCATGACCCTTGTCTTTTCATAACATGGCCAAAGTATGAAAGCCTCAATTTAGTCATTTAGTTTCTTGGGACAGTTCAGGCTTGATTTGATGTAGAACCCACTTAATTGTCTTTTTGGTAGAGGCACTATCCATGAAACTCTCCTTCAACACCACATTTCAAAAGAATCAACTTTAGTCCTGTCAACTTTGTTCATTGCCCCCCAACTTTCACACCCATTTATAGAAATAGGGAATATCATGTCACAGAGTAGAGACTTACTCCAGTTAAATTAGCAGAGAGTTGCAGCATCAGTCTCTGAAAGCAAGCATGAGCTTTGTACTACTAGCTCAGAACTCACAGAAATAGAAAGGACTCTGGTGCTTTAGCTTTTAGAGAAGAATGCATTTCCTACAAATTTTTTAGTCTCCTATTCATCCTTTTGAAGGGCAGGTGAAAATTGCTGGCATGTCCGTTACTGGAACCAGTATATGCAGTGGTGGGATTTAGCTGGTTCGCACCAGCTTGGGCGAACTGGTTGCTAAAAATGGACAGCTGCTCTGAAGTGCCAAAAGCCCCATCCTTCCCTCTCCCAAGGGAGGGGGAGCAAGGGGGCTTTCAGAGTCCCACAGAGCGAGGTGTGAGAAGGCCTCCCCCAAAGGCCGCGCTGCCGGCTCAGAGGCATGCGGCCTGATTGGCAGCCAGCCTCCCGGGCCTCCCAGCTAAAGCCAGAGAAAGGCCCCCCTGGGCCATGCTGCCAGTCCCCAAGTGTGCGGCTCGCTTTGAGGCTGGCCACCTCCCACAGCTGGCCAGTGAAAGAAGCTGGCCCAGCGGTACATGGGTCAAGCCGCAGCTGCCACCTTCCATCGCCTCCGTGACCCAACATTGAAAAGGAGGGCGCAGCAGCCAGGTAAGTGGGCAGCGGAGGAGGGGCAAAACGGTAGTCAAATGATTAGAATACCACCACTGACTATATGTGTGTTCTAAAGTTCTTTGATGCTAAATTCTTAAAATATTTGGATGCGACTTTCATGTACCAATATATTTCCAATATTGTTGAGGGGCATATTTTAGCTGTGACTGATACCATTTTATTTTCTGTATTAGTGTCAAGTGAGTTGTCTCTTACATGAAATAATTGTATTTTTGTTTATTTTATTGAGGTGTACGAAATATTCTTACCTGGTTCTGGACAGTGCCTTGATTTCCTACAAATTTAAATTTTGGGATCCAAGGGTGTTTTCCGCCCAAAATCTTTAAATTTCAGTTATACCATTAGAACAACATGGAACATAACATCAGAACAAAACTGATGAGCATGTAACTGAACTCTGGTATAGTATTTACCAGTATATTTAGGACCGAAACCAACAATGCAAATTGTAGCACAGTTTCTACCTTTTTTATAGAAACATGCTGTGTCAGAATGGTTGGTATGCATTGGTATTGAATGTTTTTGTGTGCCTGTATTGCTTGAAGCTGTTAATTTTCTTATTTTCAGGCTGGTCCAGGACCATCTGATGAAGCAGCCCTGATCCTTCACAGGAAAGGATTTGATTGTAGATTTGCAAACACAGGCCTGGGGCTTGTCTGCTCTACAACTCAGGGAAAGGTACTTCTTCAGAATTTAACTTACTGTTCATCAGGAAATTGAGAATTATGGTGACTGAAATCCAATAACCACTTTGGGGCATAGTTTGAGTATATCCAGTACAGTCTGACATTTTCCCCTGTAACAGCAGGCATCCATGAAGGTGCTGAAAAATTTCCCTCTTTTGAAAGAAAAAGATGAGTCATTGTTGGAGAAACAGAACCCAAAAAGTGTCCTTCTGAGAAAAATTAATATTGCTGCGTTTGTATTTTAGTTTAAAATGGCAGAGGTATTCCATATCTTTAATTAGTTTTATGAAACTGCTGTGTGTTGCCAAGTTATGGAACAAAAGTGGGTGGGGCTGTGATCCTAGTGAACATATGCCACAATTTCGAAAGCAGTACTTTAATAGCATAGGTCTGTAACTAACTTCTGCTAAATTTACTAGCCTCCTTGTTTTGGGGTTTCTGGTATATTGAATATCATGTTTTCTTTAGTTAACATGGAGAAGCTATCAGTGGAGCTTAGGCAGGGGATGGAGGTGGGCTGGTGTTCTTAGGAGTTCTATCAAAATTCCAGAATCACCATGTTTTAAACTTAGAATTTATCAAATTAGTGTCCCAATTCTCCTAACATCTTGCATTTGAAATATTTTGTTTGCTGTAAAAAGAGCTGTTTTTCTTAATGTTGAGTTGCCCACCTGTTGCATAAGTATTCAGTGCATGTATTATTGAAGGTGACTAACAGTGAAATCTTTTTAGTGTAAGTTTCTACATTATAAAATGGACACTTGGTTAAAAGTTCAGCCATCTGTCTGCTATAACAGAGTGCTGGTATCAACATACCTTCTGTCTCTGGGACCCATATGACAGGAGTCACAATCTACCTAATGCGGTTTTCCTTTAAAAGATATAGGAAATAACTAGTGTAGCTTTAGGATTTTTGTCCAACTCTTTCACATCTCTCTTGTTATGTATTTGAAGTGGGTCAAGAGGTAGAGTGCTGACCCTGCTTCCTCTACAATACAAAGTTTTCCATTGATTAAGGAGAGTCATTTTCATAAGCAAAAATTAGGAGGTTAAATCCTGTCTCTTCCCACATGTGTTTTCCAATTCAGATTGTAGCCTCCACATTTCATAAATCAAAAACACATTTTTATAATAATAACAACAACAACAACAACAAAATCCAGCATATTGATCTTGTTTGCTGTGTATAACTGTTTTTGTATCAATATAGTAGTAGTAGTAGTAGTAGTAGTAGTAGTAGTAGTAGTAATACAATTCTGCTTTCAAACAAACTTACGGGTAAAATTTAAAACTTAGGTTGTATTGCATGTGAAAATAATGATCTTCTTGTTTGCAATTTTTAGCTGAAAGTGCACAAACTCTTCAAGTTCCATGTGGAAAGTCTTACACCTACATCTTTATCTTTGATGCATTCACCTCCAGATGCCAGAAACATGAGTGAAATCAGTATGAGTTCTATGGAGATAAACACATACAGAATTCAGCTGAGATGAAACCTGACTTTGGAACACAGAAAGTAAAAAACTAATCTGCCGCTTTTGTCTTCTCAAGATCAGTGTGCAATAAAAAGCACATTTTTCCAGCTTCTGAATACTGTGACAGAACATGCATTCTAGAACTTATTTGATTCAACACAGTAAAAAGCCATGATGCAAGAAACTCTTTTCTCTCAAATAAAACCATCAACATCAGTATAAAAATACGAGAGGGGAAAAAACAACGGATGCTATGTCTCATCAACAAAGTGAATCTCAGGTTAAACATTAGTTTTTGGTTTCTGAATTTATGATACCTTATTTGAAAGAGTGGAAAAATCTGTTTTTTAATTGTTTTGTTTTTCATAGATGGGTCTAAATATGTAGTGTTTAAATCCCAGACACATGTTGGAATTAAACCTGAAAATGCTCTAGCAAAGCTATTGTCCAAATATTTTTAAAGACTTCTATAAATGAAGAAATTTCAATTTGTTCCAAATGGAGTCTGAATTTATCCTACTCCAGACGTAGAGTGAAGTTCAAGAGCCTTTGAGGCACATGTAATCATATTTAATCCAGTTGTCCTAGCATCTTGAAGTGCAGAACTTAATTTCTGGAATTTTAGATTAGTCTTTCCTTGGAAAATATTGACTTTTTTGTTACTTGACACATTGGGATATGTGCAATTACTCCATTATATAGAGTAAGGAAAGTCAAGTCTATAATTTCATGAATACAATTTTTATAGAACATTTGGATACTAATGCTCTCTGAAATGTGCTTTGTACTTCAGAATTACCATATCAAAATAAATGTGCCTTATTTTTTATATGTCTTGTTATTCCTTTGTTGTCCATGCAGTATGTTGTTTTGGAGGAAGCTGTAATGCTATTAAACCATGTATTTTTTTATTTGACTATGATGACCACATTATTCTTTCCAGCACCAAATTTGTCTTGATGGTTTCTGAATGCTCTGACTATTTGAATGTAGAAAACTGATGTCATAAAGTAAAACAATGGAGGAATAAATAATATGAAAATCAGCTGCTATCAACTGCAACAGACACAGATTTGATGGCATGCAGGGCACACTGTTTGTTAAAAGGTATCATACAATGTGTATTGTAGCAAACAGTACATTGAGAATCACGTGCCTATATTTTTAAAATATCCGTATTGTGACCTCACCACATGTTTATGTTGCCAATATTTGCTGTTGACGTAATAACTTCAACAATGTTTATTTTCACATCAAATATTTTCTATTGAGTTCTCGAAGCCATGTGGGTTTGCAGATTCTACATCCCTGAATAAAACCATTGTTTACAATTAAAGTCAACTCGACTGCATTTCAGTATGATTCTTGTTCTTACCCTGACCTTGATTTTGCTTCAGCTTATACAAACATAAGTAATTTCCTTTGAGACTAATAAATATTTAATAAGTGGGAAAGTGATTTTGACATTTTTATACTGGTAGATCTTTTAGTTATGCTTCCAGTCTTGAAGATGGCATTAACATGCCAATTTTCTTTATAACTTTCAAATGGGGGAGGGTGTTCTCATTGTATGGTTACCCTATTTCAGTTTTAGCAGTGGCACAATTTCATGTGAATTTTTGAAGAATGATTGTAAATGAATGGTTTTATGCAATAAATGTACAGTTTTGTATATTTTCCTTTAGGTAAAATCTTGAGCTTTCAGAAGAAAGTTTCTATAACTACTTTTAATTTAATAGACTCTGATAAAGACACATCAAAGTTCTCATATCTCAAAAAAAAGTACTTAAAATCTGAGGAAAAAATGATGCAATAACTTGTTACGTTGGCTTGCAGAACATGCTTCCAAAGGGTCAGTGTCATATGGCTGGATTGTAGATGGTTAAACATGGTTACTCATGAATTTAATGGAACTTTACTTACTAACAAGCAAGTTTTGGACTAGAGTATATCTTTTCTGTACAATCAATCCTGAGCAATCTTCAACCAGCAGATTTTTGCTTTATTTCAAAGTAGTTTGAACTTATTTTATGTAAGTTCCTTTTGAGGTAATGATGATTGGTGCAAACTTGAGCCAAACTTTTGCAGAAAAAAATTACTATCAGACACCCATCTCCTCCAGTAATAAATTGAAAATTTTCTTGTTTTATTTCTTGTATTCCTTGTGAATGCTTTTCCAGTATTTGTATTTTTAAAAATATTTTGGTGGTGCCTTTTTATGCCTATACATGTTTTCTGACCAATTTGTCACACGTTAATTTTTAAAGTAATTGTTTAAAACAGTTTTCTACAATAAATTGTTTAAAGCATTCTGTCTTACTCTTCCTCTCAGAATTATCCTATGAAGGAATTCTACTATGCTAAAGATTTACATTGTATTTCATTTTCCTCATACTGTCTCTTAATAACAGCTGATTTGATTGGAAGGGTTTCATATTTTCTTCGGGGAACATTTTATATCTTTTGGGGAGAAATGTAATATAAGTTTGCTAATAAAAATGCTGTGATGGTACATCTGTGTCATGCTACCTTGATCATAATTTTCGATACAAAAAAAGTAATCTCAAAATAAAGTTGGCTTATTTTTTGAAAGAAGATTCTTATAAGTGAATTATGATAACTTGATCAATGGGGAGAGGCTAGGTTTACCAGTATGTTCATTGCCTCTGAAAATAAAATAAAAAGGTAAATAGCTTTCCAGTAACATCTGCTGCCTTGTATTTTGAACAAGTGACATCGATTGACAGCATAGTTTTGAGTTACTGTTGAAATCTTCAACAACAGCTTTTGTGTACATATACTTTGCTTCAGTGATGCATATTCTTCTTACTACATTCTAAGACTGTAGTCTTCGATGCAAGTATTTTTGTAGAACAAAGGATGTTTCTACTGTGCCCACCGCCTGCCATATTAAAACTATATCTGCATAACCAAGGCAATAAAAACAGCACAGAAGAAGCCAGAAAAAATCAAAACACAGAACCAGTTTTGGTTCTGGTGGCGTGGGGTGGGGTGGGGTGGGGTGTGTGTATATGTGTATGTGAAGTGCTGTCAAGTCACTTCTGACTTGGTAAACCGTATGAATTAATGCCCTCCCAATATCCTATCATTAACAATCTTGCTCAAGTGTTGAAAACTGAGGGCCATGGCTCCCTTGATTCAATCAGATGCCATTAAATAATTAATTTAGGTGGCACTTAAATACTGGAAAATTAGTAGCCTGTCAGATAGATTTGGGAGGTAGTTGCATATTTTAAAGTTCATATGGATAGAAGAGGCTGCTACAATCAATTCCAGCATCCTCTCTGTCAGTAAAATTGCCAACAACCTGGAGGGTAAAGTTGCCAACAACATGAGATGACCCTTTAACTTCTGCCAATAGGCATGTGAAACTTTTAATGGTGAGGAGGAAAATAATGTCAGCTATTAAATAACATCCCATTGAAGGTGGATGACATTTCTTTTCCTCCAGGCTGTTGAAAAATCTGTCATGATTCCACATTTAAGTTCCAACCATTTCAAAAAGGCAAAGAATGCATCCAATGTTGAACTACTTTGCAGGAAAAATTAGCTCTGAGAAGTTCTGTTTCAGCTGCCAGAGGCAGCAGGGTTTTTTTTCCTAAGTATCAGACTTCAGTTTTGGTCTCATAATGATTATTTGGTCAACTACTAAAGGAACAAGAATCCCTGCAATAACTTAAGTGATCTTTGTGAAAATGCAGTTTAAAGTTTGTCTAGAAATTGAAGATAACAGAAACACATGCATATGCTGTTCTTCATCTCTATCCAGTATCTGCTTAGAAACCATAGGAGATGGATTGATGAGGTAGGAAGAATATCCCAGGGAGAGGTATTGCTGGATCTAAGTGAAAGCCCATGGCTTTAGAAGCTTGATAGTGTCCAGGGTTGCCAAAGAAATCTTCCTGGGGAAGTGAAGGGTGGGGGGCAGGAGGTTGGATCAGAGAAAGAGGTTGTTTGGGCCATGAAAGAGTTAACTAGACTGAGTTTCCTTCCATTTGCTGGGTCAGCTTAGGAGCTTTGTCTTCCTGCTGACACTTCAGATAATCCAAAAGTGATACTTTATCAAAGAAAATTTTATGGACTTATAAAGTGATAGTGGATTTAACAAAGCCTGACAACAGACTCATGCCTGGTGAATAACTGGGGCAACATATCAGTTGTGTCAGCCAGCCATTAGAATAATTGTTTCAGTGTTCCTATAGGAGTATACTTTTTGTGAAGAACTAAACACACATGAAGCAGTGATTTAAATAGTTGATGGCTAATTCCAAAATCTCTTTTGTGAACTGTTCTTCTGTTCCAGCAAAGAGCTGGAACTCCTCTTGAAATCTTAAATACGGTTAGGTCAACTATACACAACAGAGGTAAAGGAGGAAGGGATTGTTGCCCTATCCTTCACACCCCACTTTACTGAAAATATGGATTTTATATTTTCTCTGCAATATGTACTGGCAAATGCCAATTCTCACGTGTGTGTGTGTGTGTAGCAGAGTGTCCACCTAAAAACAGGCCAAAGGCAAAAGGTCTGTTTGCAAGATTAGATCAGTGAATGAGTTACTCCAGTCAATGGAATCTGGAAGCCCCATGGACATGCATCTTGAATACCACACCCCGCCAAAGCTGCTGAAACACAATGATTCCATGCTACTCCCTGCACAAGGTTTTTACATTTCCTCTACCTTTAGATATCATCTCCCTAACAAACAATCCCTTCCTGATTCACTCAAAGCCTCAGCCAAATTTGAATACCTGGGCAGAGTCTTTTAGAAGACACTCTGCTCAAAGCCATTCAGAGCTTCCTGATATAATCTAGAAACAATTGACGCTATTATCCCAACCTTAAGAAACAATAGATGAGCCACTGATTAGCTCAAGCCAGCGATCCCAGCATGGGAAATCCCAAAGGATCCAGGAAAACGAAACTGAAAGTTACCTGATCCCGTCCCTACCTGCGCAAAGGGGTATAAAAGTACTGTGCACATTAGACTCAGTGCTCTTTACTGGCTAAAACTCCCTTGGTCTAGTTGGATTGAGACATGATATATTGTTCTTCGCTTGGGTTCCCATGCTGGCATAGGAATCCTTGCCTTCTTCCAGACTTCTTCAGCTGAATTTAGGTAACGTATAAGTCCCCCCTCCCCCTCCCACTCTATCATCCAAACCTATCTTTTTCTCCCTCCTTATATCCAATAGGAACTGTGTGTGTGCTTCTCAACGTCTCACTGTATGAATGTTTGCAACCAAAAACTTATATAAAAATATTTTAACTACAATTTGGTCTCTTTGTATTCTCTGTGGAATGTTTCAAAAGCTGTCTAAAAGATCCCACCTAGCCTGCCTCTTGCATTGGCAAGCCAAGTTATCCCTCATTGCTACTTAAAAAATATATTCTAACTGTTAAGCTAGGTAACAGATTGAAAATGTGTAGGATGTTTTGCACTCAGCATGCTATATTTTGTTATAGGTTCAGTGCCCTCATTGCACTCCTGAGTAACTGCAAGTACCCCCCCCCCCCCCCCGCAATTCTGTCTTATTAAAAGAAAACTGAATTTTATAGGATGTTTTTTGAGCAGGTCCAAATCTTGATCCTCTCTTTTTGAATATTAAGCAGTGACTGTCTGTATTTACAGATCTATCTTATTTTGATACTGCATAAATGGATGGCAATAACAGTGATAAGGGGTGAGATGATCTTCCCTCTTCTAGTTCTGCTAATCTGGAACAAGGAGTCCTTTTCTGCAACTCAGCCAGCAAAAATGGGCCAGTGGCAGTGATTGGACTTTCTGCTGTTAAGAACCATTTTTTCTCCCCAGATAGGAAACATTGTCTTTTCTTTTTTTGCATTCAGTTGAAGGCATATAGTCAACGGATGCCATCAATAGCCCTGTCTCTATGAATATGTCCACTCCCCTCTTAAAGCCTTCCAAGTTGGCATCCGTCATCACATCCTGGGGCAGAGAGTTCCACAATTTAACTATGTGTTGTGTGAAGAAATACTTCTTTTTGTTTGTTTTGGATCTTTCACTTTTCAGCTTCTGCAGATAACCCCACATTCTAGTATTATGAGAGAGAGAGAGAAAACTTCTCTGTGTCCACTTTCTCCACATCTTGTATAATTATGTAGAGCCCTTTTTCTGAGATAAACAGGCCCAAGCATTTTAACCACTTCTCATAGGGCAGTTGCTTTAGTGAAGGCAATAGAAAGTAATGAATGTTTTCGAAATCATTTTGATTGCTTTCTTCTGCACCTTCTCAAGCTCTTCAGTATCATATTTTAGATGTGACCAGAATTGTGCATCGTATTCCAAGTGTGTGTCAACATAGATTTGTATATGAACTGTGTGATAGCAGCAGTTTTATTCCTTGTCTAATTATGGCCTGCATAGAATTTGCCTTTTTCACAGCCGCCACTCACTGAGTTGACATTTTCATTGAACTATCCACTGCCACCCCAAGATACCTTTCTTGGTCTGTCACTGCCAGCACAGATCCTATCAGTGGATATGTAAAGTTGACATTTTTTGCCCCAGCATGCATCATTTTTACACTTGCTCACATTGAATCTCATTTTTCCATTTTAATGCCTATTTCTCCAAACTGCGTACACTACAGTGGAAGTCCTACTGAACTAAGTGGTTTTCTGAATAAACACACTTAGGTAGCCTGCCAATGTGCTAAAAAAATTATCTGGAGAGAAAAAAAATCCAGTACAGCTTATTTTTGGATAGCCTAGTATGTTCACAGATTTTTTTTCTAGGACATAAAACCTTGAGACCCTTAAGCATTTTATAAAATACAAATTTCTGTGCAGTCCACCCACCCACCAGCACACAAGTGACAGAGCCATTCATATCTGATTGCAGTTGCCATGACAATGGCTCTGGTCTCCTGCTCAGCATTTATTCTCCTGGTCCTTTCTCAGCATATGATGCTTAACTTGCTCTTCCTGCTCCAATTTTTTTAAACAAAAGATAAGATAAAGCTAATAGAAGATTAACAGCAAACATGAAGATAAAACATGTTGGATGGTATATGTCTTCCAATAAAAAGGAAACTGTTCTCTGAATACAAAATGCCTTAAAATCTAGTATGCTTGGATGGTGAAGTAACAGGAGCATGCCATTTTCTACTATATAGTGTTCTGTATGTGCTAGCAGCATTTTATATTTTTCCTTTGAAAGCAAGTTTGTGTTTAGATTCAGGACTGGTTATGGGACTGAAACAGCCTTGGTTGCTGTGGTGGATTACGGGTGCTGGGAGATGGCTGGAGAGAGACAATCTTGTTGATTGTCCTAGACCTCTGTGTGAGTTTGGATGTTACAGCTTTCAGTGCTGGGAGTGGGGGGGTATGTGGTGGTTTTATTCCTACCTGAAAGGAATGTTTTAGAAAGTGATACTGGGGAGCTGCTATTTGATCCCTTGGTTTCTGACCTATTGGGTCCCTCAGGATTCAGTCTTGCTCTCCCTGCTGGTTGAGGACATCTGGAGATTTGGGCTGGGTTATCACCAATGTGCAGAACATACATTTTTCTTTATTGTGCTTCACAGATCTCAGAAAAGCTGTAGAAGACTTTAATCTCTGAGGTAAAACTGTCATGTTAGTCAAAGAAAACTAGATCAAACAACATCTTATATGGAAAAAATGACTGCTAGTAAATCATAGATATGTACGTTCTGTAGTTGTTTTCACTGGCGTAAATCTGTATCTGGGCTGGACCATATCGCAGCTCACATTATTGGATGCTCCTTAAAAACTCCCAAGGGGGTGGAGTCATGTAGAAGAACACTGAATGATCTCTCCCTTCAGTATAAAGTGATTCAGCCTTCTCTATTTTGGTTTATGACCTCCAAGAATGTTAGCAGACAAAAATGCCTGTGGTCTGAATCAAAAACACAGCAAGAACAAAACGCTGAAACAAATTACAACTTATAAGGTAATTACAAGTATATTTTGTGTTGGTTCTTCTAATTCTGCTCCCCCAAAAAAGGTAGAACAGCTGTCATAATGGTTTCTAAAATGCCACTGTGATGGATTTGAGTTGTATACACTGTGGCTTCTACAAAATGAACTGTAACTTTCCTCATCAGCAAGTCTGCAAGTTTAAGATGAGTTATACATTAAACAATCAATTTAGGGACACTAATTGGGAGAAGGAAGAACTTGAAAGAGATGTCAATTTTTAAGGAGAAATTGATTAGTCTAGCTTTACTACCCTATTTGTCACTCGTTTTATCAAGAATGGGTATAGGGCCAGCTGTTCATTATTCAAAAATAAAGTTTGCCAAAAAGTCTTCTCAGTGGAAAAGATTACAAGATAGAAGACTTTCTGTGTATGAAGAACCAAAGATTTGATTTTAGAATGTTTTTGTATTAACCTGTGAAGTGTACAGAATAGGAATGTTGTTTGATGCTGAGTTCTTTCATGCATCAACCATTAATAATACTTAAGAATAAAATGATAAAATTGATTGTTTTTAAAAAGATGTGTCAAGATGAGGGAAACACAGAATCTAAATCAAGATTTAAAAGCTGACAAGCATAATTAAACTAGTGCACTAAAACAGTGCAAAGACAAGGCTTATTACTAGCAAAAATTATTACTAGCAAACATTGACTATTAATCAAAATCAATGGTTCCACTTTTAACGTGTCACATTCAGAAGTAATCAAGAACAATATAGAATGTGGAACCAGAAAATTGTTTACTTTAAAAGTTTGCTCAGTGAGCCTGTGCTACATTTTACAACGTCTTGAATCTGTTGCACACTTCTGCTTCTGTCATTGAAGCAAATAGAGTGAGGATTTGCAGCCTTTGGGAATAAAGTCTACTTTCCTATCACAGCATGGATTTTCAAGAAGTAAGCTCAGGTTTTCCCTTCCACTGAGTGTGCGTGTTCAGACATTTCCACTGCTTATCAGTATCAGCTACCATTTTCTTATTCATTCAGAGATCACACATTTTAAGAGGGCAATCTAGTATCATAACCATGTTTTCCAAACTGGATGCATTGCTTGTTCATGTATTAAAATATAAGGTGACTTAAAAATTCTGTTGCAGTTTTTAATTCTTCTGTTTATTTTATGTTTATAATTTTGGGGGTTAGTACCACAGACAGATTTATTGTTGATTGATTTGATTGATTTATTAGATTTTTATACCACCTCTCGCTATATAAGCTCGGAGTGGTTTGTAGGCTCAGGACGGTTGGATCCATGATCAGCTCTTGGCTTTTAAATGTTAATCGTTTTAAAAATCTATATAAATGGAAGCTACTCAAGTAATAAAGTAAAGGGGAATGTCATGGAATTGGCTATCTGCTGAAGAAGGACGATAAGCTCAGGGAGGAGCATTTTATTCTCAGCATGCTGAGAGGATCTTAACACAGAAGAAAGAAGATGAAGAATGGGAGATACAATGTTGCTGAGGAACCAAAGAAAAATCATTTGTAGCTTTGTATAAATTTGGTAATTCTAAATTGTAGAATTCCAAGGTAAACAGTTTTTTTAAAATGCCAAAGTAACACAGGGGCCCTTTCCACATAGGCCAATAAACATGGATTAAGGGTGGAATAGAACCCAGGTTGGGGGGGGGGACTTCACACGAATCCTGCTCCTAAAGCGAGTTCACTCTGCGATTTCCCCTTCCAACCTGGATTTTTCAAAAATCATGTTATGTGTGATTCTTTTAATGAGCCTCACAGCCATGGACGAGCAAATAGCCGCAGCTGTGAGGCGCATTAGGCTGTTGCAATCCAACAAGAGAATCACAGTCCCCGACTCCCATCTGCAGAGTCATGTAGGGACAAAGGGCTGTTTCATGGCCCTGGAGTTCAGTCATGCCTGCCTCTGAAGCTGTGCTTTGAAGGGAGGCAGCCCCCCCAAAAAACAACCACTTCCGTGCGAACGCACATGCCCTGTTATCATGGCTTATCCATGGGACAGACAGTCATGTGAACAGGTCAGGGCAAGGATGGGTTTGTGTAATCTGCCTTTCACCTGTGTTATTGGCCTGTGTGGAAAGGGCCTAAGTTTACTTTTTTGTCCCTATAGTACTCAAATGAAGAAGGCATAAAGTTTCACTGGGAAACCAGATATAAATTAATGCAGTTTGTCAGTAAGACATTTGAAATCTTAGCCCAGTAAAGCTCATCATTACCTTGAATGGAGAAAACAGTGTGTCTGGTCCTACTTTCTGAAGAGCTTGTGCAATATAGTCTAAAGAAACTAGTCAGGCATTTTAGAAACTTGTACTATCCAGAGCTAGTTTATGTGCAGAAATATTGTATCATTTTTGATGAACATGTGAGCAGTTAGAAATGTATTATTCTTAGTCACCCACACCCCCTAGTTTTACTTCTTTAAACAGACCTTTTCATATGGTATGTGGAAGAAGAACCTTTTCCAAGCTGATGCAACTGTACAGTAATTTCCTCCCCTTGCTAATATGATATAAGAGGCAACATTGATAAGGACTGGAGCACATAATTAATTGCATACTTTTGAAGTCAAAGGCTCTGACAATCAAGAGTTTTCTTAACTTTATGTACTGAGGCCATTCTACCTTAAAAGTGACAAGCGTAGTATATCTCTTCCTAGCCAAAGTTATAAGTGCCATCAACTGAGCTGTACTTACAAAATGCCTTTTGAAAGTCCACAGCTATACCATAACAGTGCTTAATTTCAGCCAAGGATGCAGAAAGGCCTGGAACTTATAACCATAAATCTCCCTACTGTCCCTCAGCTATCTATAGGCTAAGTTAAGACTTGCAAAGCTCTCTGTGCAATTACTGCACCTGCACAAATGGCCTGACTGGTTGTATCAGACATCACTGGCAAGGTTAGGGTCAGGCAACATGAATAACAGAAGCTTACAGGGTCAGTGCAATGGAGACAACACATGATAATAAGTAAGGCCAATAGAGTTTATTGAAAAGGATGTTTATGACCCTGGTAGTAATAAGTTCTTAACTAGAAATGTGGACAAAAGGGACACAAGAGCTGTGGAGGCTCGCTTTCAGCAGACTCCTTACATGGCCTCCTCCTTCATTTAAAATTTGCTTGCACATGTGGCTGTAGAAATGATTCTGTTAACTCATTGGAATGGTTGTTAATCTGAAAGGTTCTGAAAAACAACATTTCTCAGTATAGCTCATATTCATCCTCACCCATTAGATGCTCAATTAGCTGAAACAAAGTTTAAATCATATGCCAGGGGCTTAATTTAATTTGCCCAGGCTAAGCTGCTCACCGTAGCATTTAAACCTGCATTTTGGAGAAATTACTATGGAGTAGTCATGCAAAAAACTATTAAGGCCTGGAAAACCATAGGCAAGCTAAAATTGAGCTGCTTGTGTGTTGTGGAGCAAAACACAGTTATATTAAGAATATTTGTTAAAACACGGAAGTTTTCCTGCAAGAATCTGATGAACTGAGGTTCTATGAGGGCAAGAACTTCTACATGGGGTTAAATCTGAAGTTCTACTTATGTAAATGTGAAAACATTATGTTTTGATACCAAGAGAGTTTTTTCCTTTCTACTTTTTCTTCCATGTCTCCTCAGTGATAAATCCTTCTTTATGTTGTGCTTCATGATTGCCTGACAGACATTTGCCACAGAAGTAAAACATATTAGCTAATCAGCAACTTTTTTGGCACTTTGAAAATGGCTTTGGACCATTCATGGATAGTTTTGAACATGTGCTTTTATATCAATAAGATTAAATAAACAACTTCTGTTGTTGTGGGTCATACTGAACTTTCGATGTCCATGAAAGAAGGAGGAAACCAATGGTTTGTTCAACAGCTCTGCACCTCTCTAGGGGAATGCCACCCTTTATCTGTCCATCCTGCTACCTTCCCTTCCAGCCATTGCTACCATATATATTTTGTAGCAATTTTGTAGTCAGCTTCCTTGCTAACTAGGGAAGGAGGAAAGGGGGCTTTTGAAAAGAAGGAGGAACTTAGACCTGAGATTACCAATTTTAGGACAAAAAGTGACACACAAAAACAGAATGGTTTCTAACTATACAGCCTTATCTAGCTGACCACTTGCTCTCCCCCTGCTTGGTCTTCTTCTCAGTTCCTTTGCATGTTAGACTTTGTCACTTCCAACAGAAGGGAGGTAGAAAGGCTGTGTGAGACTCACTCTGTTCCCTTCATCAAGAATTATAGTCCTATTGCTAATTAAAATGCACCTGTCTTCCCAACAGATCCATGAATATACCAAACCCTTAAAAATGTCTTAAAATCCCTGCAGTGGATTGGTACTTAAATCTGAAATGTTTGTCAGGTAAGCATTCATATGAGTGATTCTTGTGCCTGTAAAATATCTCAGAACTGAATTTGCCCTTAAAGTCTCTAGAACCTATTCTGAGAAGTCATTACTTGCTAACACTCAAATCACCTTGGGGAAAAAAGCACATGGAATGTTGAACTAGTTCCATTATTGTCAACAAAGTCACGTTGGATGCTTGGGGAGAGCCCAGAAGGGGACACTACATAATGAAATGTATAAATAAAGCAGCAAAGACTTAAAAACTGTAATCACAAACTTTCAAGCAGAACATAGTTTCCACAAGCACAAAATAACTGAAGCAAGTTATTCTCACTATATGTCAGACCTGTGCGGATACAGAATTACAGAAAAGCCTCCAGTCTTTGGGGCTGTCCCAATGACCCAGGGATAGTCTTTCTTCTTTAAAGGAACCTTATAACCACCAACACACAGTACCTTGTAAGTAATAAGTGAGATAAAAATAATTCAATTAATAATTTACTTATGTGTTAACTAATAAAATTGCTATCTAGATATCTAAGGCTTTTTTTGGCCCTGGCCCCAGTCTGGTAGAATGCTCTGTCAGATGAGGCTGGGGTCCTGCAACATTGAGCACAGTATCACAGGGCTGTTCTACCAAGCTTATAGATGCTGCAGCAACGGTATTCCATGGCAGGCTTCCCGCTTCCCCTCTCCATCCCTTCATATTTTAATTTGTTGTTTTTTCCTTGTAGTACCAGGTATAAATGTGATTGGGGTAATTATAATCGGTCCCTATTGGAGATTTTTACACCAACTGAAATGAATTGTCATTGTTGTATTGATCGTATACTGGTTGTCTTATTATTATATTTAATGTTGGAAGCCACCCTGAGCCTACAAGGAGAGGGGAGCTGAGAAGTCAAATAAAATAAACAAATAAATATTGTTTCCAGGGGTAACATATAATTCACAGCTCTTATCCTCAAATATCATCTTTGTAGCTATTGGCTGCAAAAGGTGATAGCTTTGCCAGGACTCCTGCCTTTGCAAGAAAGAGAAATCTATTATTGGAGGCAATGTATTATCTGTGAACCAATATCTGTCAATTACCATATGTACATTCAGCTTAGAGTATATATACTCTGTAATAATAATAGTTTCAGGGTGCCTCTCTGAAAAATACAAATATATGCTTGGATCAGATTGTGGAACTTTTCCTAGTGTTCAAGTAAAGCTATATGCTGTGTCTAGCAACACTTCAGGAAGTAGCTTGAAATGAAGCACAGATGTGTGGCCTGATATTATCAAATCATGCAGTTTGCTCATCACCTCAGGTTTGCCTAGAAATATCTCTTGGCAGATAGATTTACCAAGTGCAGCAAGCCTCAAT
The DNA here is from genome assembly GCF_021028975.2 of Sphaerodactylus townsendi. NCBI lineage: Eukaryota > Metazoa > Chordata > Lepidosauria > Squamata > Sphaerodactylidae > Sphaerodactylus > Sphaerodactylus townsendi. Next base: position 53,894,053 of record NC_059431.1, read on the forward strand.
GAGGGCTTGCTGGACATCATGTAGCTAGTAATGAAATGTTTTGGTACTATGGATGTCCAAGTTCCTGCAGGTTCAGGTTCCAGGTGTGAATATGCCACTGGTTTATTGATGATGACTACATTGACTTATCAATGAGCCACATGCCAGAATTCACTTGGAGGCTATTCAGTACCACTTATGGGCAAACTTTCATGTGTGCATGTTGTCTCTACAGCCCAATGGTGCTGCTGCATAGATATCATTCTTTTATCTGCAGCCAAATTTCCATCACAAATGCCTTCCAAAATAAATTTGTTTTAAAGTTGTTTCTCCTTTTTTTGCTGTTCCCATTAATGATTTCACAGAATAGCTACCTCAGCTACCTGTTGTTGTTGTTACCCTGAAAGTTTGGTGCTGCTAGCTTAACAATTGCACCCCTGACAGCAGGCACCCCCCAAATTTCCCCAGATTCTTCTTTTAAATCTACCCCACCTTTGGCATGGATTTAAAGGGAGAATCTGAGGTCTCCAGTTTAAACATTGAAAGTGATGCTGTTTCAGGGTGGGGGATAATCCACCCCAAAATAGCATCACTTTCAATGTTGTTTTAACTAGGGACCCCAGATTCTCCCTTTAAGGTGGATTTAAAAGGAGAATCTGGACTCCCTAGTTTAAACACCACTGAAAGTGATGCTGTTTAGGGGTGGACTCCAGCATCACAGTGACTGCCCATGGGAGGGGGGGGGGGCAAAGCTCAGATTTTGCACTGGGCTCCATTTTCTCTAGCTATGTCTCTGCCCAGAGGGGAGGGCAGAAGGGACTGCCAGCTGGGAGCCCAGCTGGTGGGGGGGGGAGTCTGCCACCCCTGGCCTCAGAGAGCTGCTTTTATAAGCACTGAGGCTGGGGGCAGGCCTTGGGGAGATGTGGCTACACACCCCGAACCGCCCCATAAAAAATCTATAACTACATCACTGATACCTACATACACTCACCTGTTCCATGAATTATATGTTATTAAAATTCAGCACAGTCTAGAAATAATGGGGTAGATCCAATCATTATTCCAAATAGCCTTCCTCCAGCATAAGGAACCTTTCTCCAACTTAAGTGGCACTTTTTTCACTTCAAACATGAGCCAAAAAAAGTGGAGTATAAGTATTTTAATCAACAAACAAGGTTTACTCCATGGAGGGGTAGCATAGGGGTAGTATCCCCATCATTTGCTATGAAAGAATCACGGCAATCTGAACACAGTCTGGTTCTGGCAATAGCCATCCATGTTAAGCTTGCATTCAGTAATTATGATGCCATGTCAGGAAGGGGTTATGAGTAACTAGTTTGCTTACTCCACCCCTATTATTGACAGTGAATAAAATAATTTTGGTATAGCCTTAGTTTTGCAGAGAGCTTCTGCCATAGGAAAAGAACTGAGGTACATTTTAAAATACTTTATTGGCCGTTGACATAGTTCCCTGTAAAAAAAATTAAAATTTTGCCTGTAAGTATGTATGTGCCACTGTGTAGATTGGTAACATCTACCCAGTTAAAAATAGTTTTTCCAAGAAAATGAAGTGTAATTTTGATGTAGTTGATTAACTCAACCGAAGTGAACTGAGGCAGGGAAAAGAGGATAGCTTTGATCTGATATGTGAGGATTTTAACAAAAATATATCCCTGTGACTTCGGATGGTTCCGTTCCGGGGAAGTCTTGAAAGTCTGTAGATGGAGAGAATGGGAACCTCAGGGCCAAGCTTTCTTGTTTTTTTTCCCCAATTACCACTTTGCTTTGTACCTTGAGCCGATTCAAATATGTACCCAAAACAAACAAAAGTTCTGTAGTTCCTTAAAGTTTCTGTAGTCAGAGCTCATGACTTCAGGGGCAATGAGAAGATCCTCAGGCTTTACAAAATATGACTTGTGTTCCTACCCATTGTGGTGTCAACTGTCTTTGCACAGCTAATGGTTAGTCATTATATTTTTATTGATTAGAATTTTACATGATGGCATTTCACCCAGTGCTTCCTACCCTTGATGCCCTTTGACCTTGATGGCTTTTTAAAAATGTTTTTCATAAATTAAAAAGTCTGCAACTGAAAAAGTGGGCTCTGTTCACAAAACCTCATGTTGGAATAGTATTGTAAGTCTTTAATTCACCCCACCCCACCCCTCCCCTTCCCTTCCCCCCTTTTTTGCTGCTACAGGAAAGACTGGCCAGAACAGTAGAAGTCACTATCATGGCTCCAAATGGATGCTTAATCACACATGATTCTGTTCTTGCTGCCCTTTAGGATTTAGAGATGCTTCAGTTCTCATATAAATATCCAACTTCAATAAACAGGAAAGTTTTATGCATCCAGAAATAACTTTTAATGTTTTTGCCCAGTCTAACTTTATATTATATCTTGTTTTATATTCATTCTGTAAATGCCAAATAAGGGTTACTGAACTGAACTGACTTACAGTGCAATCCTGCAACAAGATGCTCCAGTTTCAGCTGCATAGGACTGAATTGCTAATTGCATTCTGTCTGCAGCCAATTCACATACCTAATTCCTCCCACAATGCAGGGTCTCTGTATGTGGATGGAGTGAGTGGGGCTGGGGCAGAATAGCTTGTCTAAGACCACTTAGTGAACAAGGTAAGATCTGAACCAGCAACTTTACAGCTTACAGCTTAGTCCAGTGATATCAAACCTTTTCGAGATCGAGTGCCCAAATTGCAACCCAAAACCCACCTATTTATCGCAAAGTGCCAACATGGCAATTTAACCTGAATACTGAGGTTTTAGTTTAGAAAAAATGGTTGGCTCCAAGGCATGCATTACTCAGGAGTAAGCTTGGTGGTAGTCGGTGGCTTTGCTTTGAAGCAACCGTGCATCTCTTCCGATGGGTGAATCAAGACCCTAGAAGGGTTCACTCAGAAGCAAGCCCCATTGCCAGCTTACTCCCAGGTAAAGGATCATGCTTTAGTTCTTCACATGAAAATCAGTGGGGTTTAACAGCGCTTAACAGGATTACCTCCACTTCTTCCCCAAAACTAGGTCTTAGGTTTAATGCTAATAATCCAGCCCAGCAGCCCAGGCCAGCCTAGATGGGGGGGGGCACTCTGTTTGTGCGTGCCCACAGAGAGGGCTCGGAGTGCCACCTCTGGCACCCGTGCCATAGGTTCACCACCACTGGCTTAGTCCCTCTGAGCTATTATGCTCTCTTAGTTATTGTGATGCAATAACTCCTGATTGCTGGGATGGCAATGAAAGACAAGGCTACAAAATAAGGTACAAAATAAGTAAAGTAGTATATTTAGCAAAAATGATCATGAAGGCCTTTAGAATACAATCTTATTGTGGTATTAAAATATCAGTCTCTTGGAAACACAATGCTAATGTTATGAATAAAGCACATAAATAGGACATCAGTTCCATTTGGTTGCTTTTTTCAGTTTGACACTGAAGGTCAGAAATGGGACACAATTTAAAAGCAAATTAAGAACAAAATGTTTTCCCCTGCACCATTGAATATACGCTCCAAATCTTCATTGTATGTTTTGTTTAAAAAAGAACAAAACTTGTCCTAGAGATGCATCATGCAAATTGCCTCTTCTCTCTTGAGAAAGCTTGAAAAGCATCATATGAAATTTTGTTCCAATTTAGTATTTCATAGAACAGAAATCCCTGTGGTGTTCTACATATTAACATTAGTCTGCATTCCTAAAACACTTTTTTTTGTAGATCTTAATTGAGGGAATGAAGGATATAAATGTAGGACACTTTCTAGCTGGTTCAAGGAATTCCTTTTAAAAACTCCTATAACATCTATAGCCATATCCTGCAAAATACTCATCAGTGGTTGTTTGTCCTTATATGACTGAGTGGAATTTACTCACCATTTTGTGAAAAAAGAATAACTACTCTTCATTATTATATCAAATTTCCTTTGTGTGACACTCCACCTCCCCAGCCCTGACTGCTAAGGCCTGGTCCTTCCCACCTTCCCTTACTCGTGTGTTGTTCGACCCATTCTTGGCCTCAGGCTGTTGGCCTGGGGTTCCTAGGAGCTTGCACACCCACAGTTTGTCTGGGGCTCTGGCTGTTCCTAGCAAAACACCCTCCTGGCCAGTTCTTCCACAGCCTCCTCCCCTCCACCTGCCTGTGTCCCTCACTCTCTGCTCCTTCTATCAACTTCACTTCTCTTTGCTTTCCACCTCATCCTCCTTTCTCCTCCACTCACAACACCCACCCCATTTCTGCCTCCTGTCCTCCTTTAAATTCTCTTCCTCCCTCTTCCCTCCCAATCACTGGCCTCTTCCCCTTGATTTGCAATATTTTGTTTTGTTTTGCAATATTTGTTTTGTTTTGCAATATTTAAATAACTGCCTTAAACACTGTTGAAAAAAACAATTCTGAAGAACCCTTAGAATATTGGGAATAAAAAATGGCTCCCTCAATTGATTCAGCTGAGGCTAACCTCTCATAATACTGAAACTGAAATTATTTAAGAGCTCTGTTGGATCAGACCACATGCCCATCTAGTTCAGTAGCCCATTTCCAAAAACCACAGAAGTGCAGAACTGGGTTGTGTGTTACCCTAAGCTGCAGTCTCCACTTTGGTTGGGGGAATTTGCTGCAGACAGAGCATGAAAGGGGATAACTGGGTTCAACAACCTATGTATACCAGGAGAGTCCTGGGTGAAAACTCTTCAATGAGTGGAAAGTTGTACAGCTGAAAGGAGTTTTTTATTGAAGAATAAATAACTCGGCTTGGCAATGCTAGAGGCAGGCTGGGTAGGGATCTTTTTAGACTATGTATACCAGAAACGGCTTGAAACGTATCTGCAGAGAATTCACAAAAGACCAAATTGCAGTTTAAATATTTTTATATAAGTTTTTGTTGAAAACAATCACACAGTGAGACGTTAAGACACATACACACAGTTCCTAAGTATATAGATGGGGAGGAAAAGATAGGTGGGATGATAGAATAGGATTTGGGGAAGCAGGGGGGTCATACGTTACCTAAATTCAGCTGAAGACGATCTTGGAGAAGAAGGCAAGGATTCAAATGACCAGCATCTGAATCCAGGCGAAGGACGAATTCGTGTCTCACACCAACAAGACCAAGGGTGGTTCAGGTTAGCAATGAGCAATGAGCTTAAGGTGTGCAGGACTTTTATAGGGTGGATCGCTAGTTTGGTGGGAAAAGGAGACCCTTTGCATTAGGTTTCATTTCTTGCCTCTATGCTGGTTGCAGGGCTGAGCTAATTAGGGCAGCTCCTATTCTTATTGATCTATTTCCCCGACAAGGGGCAAATAATTGGTCCTAGGATTACACTCAGTAGCCTCTGAAAGGCTTTTATTGATGCAGAGTGTTAATCTCCTAAAGCTCTCTGCCTTATTTTGTAAATTTCTAGCTGAGGTTTGGAGTGATTTAGGATCGGATCTTGTTGTTAGGGAGATTGTATCTGAAAAGTGCGGGGAAATGCAAGGAAGCAGCAATTGTTTGAGAAATATTTTCTCAAAGGTACAGTATCAGGGACTTCCAAAGAAACATCTTAGCGAGGTGTGGTGCTCAGGAGTTCTACAGACTCCATTATGTTAACGGAGTACTCTGGCAGGGTGAGATAATCAAAGAGACATGTCCTTGTTATGAGACGTCCAGATAGTTTCCTGGAGTAACTCATAGATTTGCACACAGATTGTTTTGCTTTAGGCTTGCTTTCAGCTTGGACACTCTGCTATCCACCCATACAAACATGGAAACTGGCATTTTGCAGCACATAGCATGAGAAACAATATGAAATCCAATATTGCATAAGGCAGGGTATACAGGGCAGGGTTACAGCCTGCTATTACAAGGCTATGCTCCACACTGAAATTATTGGCTGGATGCATGTGTTACCAACTGCCAGGGTAACAAGAAGTGAGTTCAGTGATTTAGTGATTTCAGCTCAGCAGCAATAAATGGACACGAAGATGGGATTTTTCAAGAAAGATTCTTTTACCGGCACACCAAAGAATCTCTGAAACATCGCTTCTCCAGGCAAGTTGCCCTGAGCAGGGCTTGTGCAGAAGTTTTTATACAGTTACAAACAAAAAGGAAAAGGTGTGGGTACACAAAATACAATAGAGAAACTTTAACTTCCAATAAAAACACTTGAAAACTTATTACAAGGTCTTCAGTGCTTTTGTGAATGGGTCCTGTAAACGCTTGCTGTCACCGTGACCTCGTGAGAGTTCGTAACGGCGGGAAGAAACAAGCGGCGTGGGGGGGGATCTTCTCCTTGGTCAGTGACTTCAGGAAGAAGGTGGATTCAGGGGGCTCCGCTCTCCGCCTGGGGCTCTTGTCAGGGGCTGCGTGATGCAAAGTCTGAAGTGAACAAAAGAGAGCAGGGTTGTGCGTCAGGTCTTTGGAGATGTCCTTTTGTAAAGTCACAATAAAGAATTGCATACCCTCTTCCTGGTCTCTTTGTCATATTCTGCTTATAAGTCCAATGTTATTGTGGTCTGTGATTAGCTTACTCTTCAGGAATGTTGCAAGGGAATGTTGTCCAATTTACACATTCCTGGGACCAGCCTTTGAGCAGGGAGAAACTGCCTGACAACTATAATCAAATAATGGTTCCTATATTCTTCTTACAACAAAGTATCAAATACAACAGACAAAACAAACAAACTAAAATAATAATAAAAATAAATTTATTAATTTGGGGTTTCACTGATAACACATGTGCTGAACATCTCTACTGTCATGAGAGACATTGCTGTAAGTAGGAGGGATGCGTCAATGGGCTTCATGATGACTACTGGCAATACCAACATTAGGGCAGTGGCACAGGCTATAGGCCTGAAAAGCATTTATTGTGAGATGTCCTTGCATCTGGGGGTCATAGGTCAGGCAATTGGTTTATCTGGAAACATGAGGCACCTAAGACAGGTGGTTGCAAGAGCAGGAGAAACTTGCTGAGCCCTGAGAGTTGCAGTCCATCAAACTGCTGAGCTACTGAGCCATGAAAGATCCAGTCTGGCCAGACCTCTCTGTTATGGCTAAGAGGCTCCTCTCATGCCCTTCAGTGAGCATGAAGAGCGAGTATGTTTTCTCCAGATGGGTAACACTGTCAGCCCACATCACTCACATTTGCTCCCCTGGAGAGTTGAGCAGTTGGTCTTTCTCAAGGTTAACTTACTGCTCTTCAGCTATTCAGTTCTGGACTTTGAGTTTATGAAGTGAGCACATGCTTGTACTTGTATCCCCTTTGGATCTGTGTTGGTACATCAGAGAAAAATACTCCTTCCCAAAATTTAAATAGCATAAGAAGGAAACATCAGGACAGTTACCCAATTTCACCTACAATATCCTCCTTTCTCAAATTGCAGCCCCCCCCCCAAAAAAAAACCTTACAGGAAATCCCTTCCTCTGAATCTTAGTAGCTGTGCAACACAGGGAGATGTGTGTGGTTCACCGGCCACACCAAAGCACAAATCCCTGCAGAAAGCAATACAGCTGCACCAAAACTGTTCTTCATCTTGTTAGAACAAGATATGATAAGGATAGGCTTAAGGACCAGTGTGTCACACATTTGAATTTAATCCAGCAAAAAGCATAGGAGTTAATGAAATGATGCCAGCTTACATGCATGCTTTAATATTGTTGTTGTGTGTTTTTCTTTACATTGGTGGAAGAAGGTAACATGAGCACCAGCAATGAAGGGCAGCTGCAGCTCCTGAGGTTCTTCCTCTGAACCTGTAATGGTTGCAGATTCCAGAGACAGAAGAATCTGGGTGCACAAACCCCCTTTCACTTTCTGATCTTACTCTATATGCTTTTTTTTCTCATATCTGTGTCTTACTGGGTTTACCTGGATGTCTGGTTCTTCTGGATGTTTTGCTGTTGATTCTGTTGGGCTTGCAAAAATTCCCACCCTCAGCCGAATGCTTAAGTTTGCTCTGGGACTTGCACTGGTTCTGTGGTTCACTTGGATTTGCACTGCCAAATTGATGTCTGGTTCTGCTGGACTTTTGTGGACTGTCATTTGTTCTCTTGGGCTTGGAAAAGTGCCCCCTCCCCAATTGTTTATGTTTGTTTTGCTAGGATTCTCTGTTTTGACATTGGTTATGTTGGGATTCATTTCCCACATTAGCATCTGTTCTGGTGGGATTCTCCAATTTTGGTTTTGTTGGGCATGTTGTTGTTTATGTTTGCATGGCAGGCATCTGACCAGTGGTTGAATGCTCAAGTGTGTTTGATTGCTGCTTTTTGTCCTGCAGAAAAGATGATGTCTGTGATGGATTAGGCCCAGGTAAAAGGGTTAATTTTTAGAAGATGCAGAAAAGCTGGCCTTAGCAGCACTTAATGTAAATGTAGACACCTCCTGATTGGCTGGCGGAGACGCAGTTAGCCCAGAGCCACAGGTAGGGGGAGCTAGGAACTATAAAAGCAGGAAGAAGCCTGTCAGAAAGCAGATGATGAATTGAGACTGTTGGTGAGAGATGCAGTTTTGAGTAGTCAGACATAGATTGTGTCAGTCCACAGATCCTTCAGTCTGAGATCTTGTCTAGTGGCAGTGAGGCCAGTGAGAGACAGAGAGGAAGGCTAGGTGGCCAGATTCCTCTCAGTGATCTCTGAGAGACTGAGAGGAAGGATCAGTGTATACCAGAGGCTAGAAGCCTAGTTGGTGGGAGATTGAAGGGAAACCTATTACACGGAGACCCTCCTACGCCAGTGAAAATTCCCTTTGGAGATAAGGGTGAGTGTTTAAGGAGTGGGTTCTGGACCGTGTGTGGAAAGTTTACCCGAAAGTCTGTACTGAAAGCCATCTTACTGAAACTGTTGTTCTGTGACCATTAAGAAGTACCTGCCCAAAGTAATGCTTATGTGCCTCTCTGAACCATCATCCTGAGAAGAGAAGTCTGTTAACATAAAATCTAGTTTTTGTGTTTTAAACTTTCAAGAGCCTCTCTTTAAGTTCCAGTTATTTTGCTTCAGCTTATGGTGACAGCGTTTATAACTACAGTATAGTGTCCCCTGACAGGATTTCTGTGTGAGTTGAGGGGAGTGCCTTAGGCCAACAAAGTCATCCACCCAAGTATCCACCTTCAGAAACAAGCTTCCCTCCCTTTTTGGGGTCTCTCTCTTCCCTCAGGGAGTGGGTGCTCATTACAGTGTCCCATACACTGGAAATAATTGAGGATGATTGGAGGCAGCTTGTTCAGGGGGTCATAGAACTGGACTCCTTGATCCAACCTACTTGAAATGAGGAAAGTTCTTTGGTGGACAAATATCAGCAGCTGTGGAGCAATTTTGGCACCATTGTCTTAAAAAAAACAGCTCTTCCACAACCACCAGCCCAATAAATTTCCCATAGGCTACAATGGAGCCAAATAATATCAGATTCCCCAAAACAACCTGGAGCCAAATACCAAATTTGGAACCTGAAAAACTGGAAATAGTGATGTTTTTTCAGCTCCCTGATAGCTAGATCTGAAAAAAAAAACTGATTTTTTTCAATCTGCCCATCCTAACTCTGCCCCAACTGGGGTTCCTTCCTTCTATGACAGATTGCTGCTACTGATTATTCAGTGCACTTTTATAGTGGAGCTGGGACCAATAACCATGCCTGGGACTGCCACTCGCTATGGGTGATTGAGCCCTGGGTGGGACCTATCTGACCCTCTTTTGGTGATCTCTGCCCTGGAATTCTAGACAATTCCCTAGGTTCTCTACTGTCTTTCCCTCCACATACTGCCAATAGATATAATGTATTGTGTATTGTGAGATCTGTTGTGAAAAAAAATCATTATGCTTTGTAGGATTGCCAAGAATTAGAACTGATCTCCAGGTGACATGAATCTATTTCCATGGAGCAAATGGCTGCTTTGGAGAGTGAACTCTATGGCAATATGCCCCACTGATGTCCTGCCCCCTCTCAAACTCTTCCCTCCCCAGGCTCCACCCCCAAACCTCCAGGTATTTCTCAACCCTCAGTTGACAACCCTGATGCGTTGGCATCTATTTTTGCAGAAGAAGTACAATTACATACAAGCAGGATTCCAGATTTTTGACCATAATTCATTTTTTCAAGCAATCACATGCACTGGAACATCCACAGTTTTCTTCCCAACTTAACATTTATAAAGTGCTACTCTCTTTAAGCTCTCAGAGTACATTACATATATTTTCCTTAGAACATCCCTGTAATTTAGGCCAATATTTTTTCACCAATAATACAGATTAAAGGAGAGAGGGAAGATGGCTTTGTTAAGCCCATGCAGTTTCCTAACAATAGCTGAATTGTGAACCAGAGATTTCATACTCCTGATTCAAGCTCCTAAGCACTACCCTGGTGATCCCCAGCAATCAGATTATTTGTATTCCTAAACATGCACAGAAGCAAAGAGAAAATGACTGCTGGGTTGTTATTCACTGAGGGCCCTTTGTCATTTGTGAGTGAAACATGTGTCAAGAACTTCTTGAAGACTGACTATTATTCACTCAGATTGCACTGGCTTCAGGCTCCTTGTGTAATGTATGTCTTCAGTCCAGTTTCCTAAATAAAGAACACAATGGGAAATGTAACATAAACATTGCCTTGTGAACCATTGTATTTGTGTCAGTTCAGGAGCACATACAAAGAATCTTCTGTAATGATGTATGAAGTTTGCAAGATATTTTGCAATCAACAGATATAAACAATGTACTCCTAGCAGTTACATATGGCTACAATGTTTATGACAAACCAAGCACAGAAATGGATTCAGTTTCCTGAGTATATGACAAAGAACTAAAAGCCCCGTGTGTCAAATAGCATTAGAGAATGTCAAATACCCAAACTGATTTTTTGTTGTTGTCAGTGAAACATTAGCCCTTATTGCTTTTAAAAAGAGGAAGGTTAAAAGGAAGGTTAAAAGGAGGGCACTGAATACTGATCTATCTCCAGCCTCGGGAAATTTCGTGACTGCTAAGAATAAAAATAAAGTGCAGAGGGTTTTTTGGTCAAGTATTGAAAAAGTCCAGGAGTTGAGAACAGAGAAATTATCCCATGGTTAGAGCTCTGAAAGAGAAGCTGGAACTTGCTCATTGAACCCTTCCAGCATAAAATGTCTCAAGCCTCCACAGCAAATTTATTATCCTGATGTTAGGTGTGGAATTGCGGCTCTTGAGCAGTAGCTGCTCTGAGACCAAGCTCTGCCAAGTTGGAGTTTGTTACCAGAATAACCATTTTGCTTAATGGGTGAGTTTGTGTCCTTGTACCTCAACATCTTGATTGCTCCTTTTCAAGCAGAGTTATTATTTTACTATAGGCTTTGAGAAAGGGAACGGGGGAACCTGACAGCACAGAGCTTCAAATAATTTCTGTCCTTTAATTTCTTTTCAGATATTTTCTTGGACTACTTTCCTGTTTATCTATTTTAATTGAGTTATTAACTGATTCAAGGCAAGACAGTTAAATATTTAAGAGGCTTTAGCAGAGTCAGAGGAGCCCTTTCAACTTTGTAACTCATCTCCCACCTCTGCCAGGTCTGGACACCTCAGAGAAAATGAGGAATAGCAGAGCTACTCATAAATTATTCCAGTTACTTTCTACAGTTTTCAGCTTCTGTCACTGTAGTGCAACCTTCAGATTGAGGGTTCCTGAACTGACAGTTCATATCCCTAGGTTGTTGGAACCAATTTGTACTTTAAAAAATGAAATGTAGATATTTAGTTTGAAGTAAAATGTTGAAAGCAATGCCTGCCCCTTCTGACCTTCCACACCAGATCACCTACTGCCATTATATGATTTGTTAAAAACAAACAGAATTCAGACCCACCTTTGTAGTTCATAGAAACACACCAGATTCCCTCTTTTTCTTCTCACCCTCCAATGTCAATGCTACAGCCTTTCAGAGAGTTTGTTGAAAATTGCTTCTAGATGGCAGCACTTCAGGCAGTGGGTATACTATTGGAAAGCCTCATTACTATAGTTGTTGATGCAAATATGTGAAGTGTCTCCATACTAGAACTGCACATCTTTGATTTACAGTTGATGCATTCAACTTAGTCGATGCAAGTGGTAAGGCCCATTTAAATACTGTGCTTGCCACATGTAATCCTGCCTTGAGGGAATGTTTTTCAGTGGCCTCCCCTTGCATACTGTAAAAATTTGACTCCTGATCTACAATCTCCCTTAGTTAGTTGCTGCTGTTCATTATATTCGATCTGTATGCCGCCCTTCCCCATTGTTACTCCTCTGCACCCTTTATCTATCCAGCTAGAGTTACTTGATTACTTCTGCATATGTCAGTTGCTTGAGTTCTCTTAAAACCAGGTTGTGTAGCTTTCCTTCAGTTTGCAGTAGGCAGAAGAAATAATAAACAACTAATTCCTGAATGTTAATGTAGGTTGCTTGAAATTTGTTCCACGCAAGCAGGTGTCCCAGTCAGTTAACAGGTAATCTGGCTGACTGCATAAGCAAGGGCTCAGTTCCTTCAATACACTTGACACATGGGATTTTATTTTATATTTATAAGGGACCACTTGCAAACCACCAAGGAGCCAGAAGACAGGGATCTTCCACATTCACCCAATTTACAATATGTTAATATTTCCTCTATACTGAAGAAGAAGCAATACCAAGCCAGGCCATCCCTTGCCATGCCTTTCCATTCCTTGCCTTGCCTTGCCTTACGATGCCATGCCATGCCATGCCAACTGAGAGGTTAGGGAATACGTGGAAAAATTTTTTACACAAATTTGATTTGTGATTTTATTTTAGTCAATCTGATGGATTAATTAAAATCTATTTGATTTATTAAGAGAGGCCATTGATTAACTGGGCACCAGATTAATTTTTCTGCACAGATGTGTGTATATATAATTGTTTGAGCTTGTGTTTTGCAGTGTAATGTAGTGGAGCTCATCATCTTGGTTAGGAGCTGTTACACTCTAGTTCTATGCAAATGTTTATGTGTTACACTGAACATGTGCAGGAGGAAGTGGGATCATGGTTGCTGACCTTGCCCCTGACCTCCACATATTTATGTTTGCATGGAGTCCTGCGCATGTACATGAATATATACAGAGTCCCCACTTCATAACTGAAACCCTTGTAACCCCCTACACCCACCCCTAATTAGTTACTGAATGGCCATGGCATGTGTTGACAGGAAGCAAACAGCAGCTCCCTGAGGCTTTTTCAAGTTCACAAAAATGGAGTTAGTGGTGGCAGCAGAAGACTATAGCATATTGCGTGCAGATGGTGAGACCCTTCTCCAGCAAATAATACACAAACAACGACAGGCTTGGAAAATGGATTGAGCTGCAGCCCAATTTATTAATTATTAACATAACTATATACATAGAAGCTGGGCAGCAAATGGGTCGCAACATCAAGCGATTCCCCAATCTCCATTGGGGCCACCTGCAGGAAGCTGGGAGCCCCAGGGGCGAACCCCCGGCTTCAACCCTTCCTGCTGCTGAGGAAGCGGGCACTGGAGAAGCCTACCGACTTGCCTACCAGCCCGCTGTTCTCCCAAGCTTGCTGGGGTGTCAGGCACCGGCTAAGCCTACCGGCTTGCCTACCGGCCCACCAAACACCCCGGCCCTTCTGCAGGAATGGGACAAGAATGGGACAAGACTGGCCACAAGAATGGGACAAGACCGGCCGCCTGGCTCGGCTTCTCCCCCAGATGTTGCGACTCCCGTTGTCAACCCGCCATGAGCTGACCCCCTGCAGCTCTCACCCAAGCTTCTCAAGCCTGAGCAATTTGGAGAAGGGTATGCCTGATGGACTGCAGCCAGAGGTCCATCCCCCACTGGGAAAGGTGAACACCGTCGGACAAATACAGTTCGTGGAGCTCATGCTGATTATCGAGGTGATCGGCCACTGCACCCCCCAGAGACAAAACAAGCTTGGCCGCCGCCTTGTCCACCTTGCGACTTGCCCGGTCCACTTTGTTGGGCTTTTCTGCATCTCTCCAGAGGATCCTCTGTAAGAGCCGTGACCAAACCAGGATGGTCCCGGGGAGCCGTTGGTGAAGTGTTCTCAGCCGCCGTCCACCTTCCACAGCAGCTGCAGACCAGACATGGCCGGCTAGTCGTTCTTGCCAAGTTATATCACCAGCACGTCCAGGCGGCCACAGTGGAACACATAATTGAAGACCGAGTACTGGAGGTCATCCCATTGCATGCCGCCCTGGCCAAGCCATGCGATGCACATCACTGGGTCTAAGCCAAGGTTCTGGCCCCAGCCGGAGGAAGATGCATACCTGCTTGCCCTTTCAACCACGCTGTGTCCCATGATCCACACCCACCAGATGGCAGTCTGTGGCACCGCTGCGGCACCGCTGCAAAGTGAGGAATCAACAAGATAAATGAGGACGAACGTAAGCCCGAAATGCACCTGAACGCCACCTGCCCACAGCCTGAATCTCCTCTGGGGCCCTGCCCTCCTGTGCTGCAGAGGTGGCTGCTCCTATGCGGAAAGAGTGGAGTTGGAAAGGTGGCTGCTCCTATGCGGAAAGAGTGGATCCTCACTGGGATCACAGCCTTTTAATCAGCGTCCGAAACAACAGTCCAGCTTCTTCTTGGTCCAATGCTCGAAAACTCGTGGACGATAGCACCACGCCATTCCTGAGTCTCAGCAGCCAAGAAGGCTGAGCTCAGGGTGTGGGGTCCTTTATACCTTGGCTCCTCCCACCTTTTAGGCTTGGAGCCAATCAATGCAGATCCCTGCAAACTTTCTAATAGGCATTGCCTCTTGCAAGCAACCACCCTTTGCCTGTTTTGCTCACCACAGCCGCAATGGCTGCCCCCATTGAGTCGGTTGCTGCTATTTGTCGAAGGCTTTCATGCCCAGATTCAACTGGTTCTGGTGTGTTTTCTGGGCTGTGTGGCCGTGGTCTGGTGGATCTTGTTCCTAATGTTTCACCTGCATCTGTGACTGGCATCTTCAGAGGTGTACCACAGAGGGAAGTCTGTTACACCTAATGTGTAACAGACTTCCCTCTGTGATACATCTCTGAAGATGCCAGCCACAGATGCAGGCGAAATATTAGGAACAAGATCTGCCAGACCACAGCCACACAGCCCGGAAAACCCACCAGAACTATAGCATATGTTCAGAGGACTATAGCATATGTTCATACAGAATATAGCCCTTGCAAACTTGAAATTTCCAGAGTATATGTGATACTTCACAGTCATATGTGGTAACTTCACAGTCATAAGAACTTTGTATTGTGTGAATTAGCCCAGCCTGTGGAATCTGATATAGACTGATCCCTGTAGGAGTGCCTCTTTTACTCTATCTGTGCTATGCATATTAAACTTCAAATGGTACTTTTAAAAAATTAAAATTCCAGTGTACTTGCCTCCAAAGAACCGGTCAGGAAGCACTGCCCATGGAATGTCTCACCATCTGGAAAAAGGGGGGGGGGGGTGTTATCCAAATTGATCTACACATGTCAGGGCCATAATGTGCAAAGGTATCTCCTTGCTAGCCCAGAGCAAACCTGTGTACTTTGGGTACTTTAATATACTTGGGATCTTAAACCTGTGTATACCAAAGACCAACAGTGGGAAAAATGAGGACAGGAAGAGTGTTTTCTTTTATAAACAGAAAAAAACAGACCAAATTAATCTATGCAAGTAGAAAAAGAGCAATGAAAATTGCAGAAAGGCAAAAGCAATGTGGTGAATGACACACAAAACCTTTCCTTAGAAAACTGCCAACTTACTAAAGAATAAAACTAAAAGGAGCAGACCTTGTGGATCAATTTACAAGAAAAAAACATGTTTACAGCAAACTTACAGGTTTCATCTGAGCCACATTTGTCTTCCTTTCCTTGCAGGTACTTAAAGCCTGGGAGACTGGAGGCATGAACACTTGGACTAGAGCCAGATGATTGGCCCATAGCTTGCAGCCTTGTCAAGTCAAAACCAGCTAAAGAGCTATTTTCTTTGTTTGTTCTTTGATAGCCCAACCCAGTTCCTGAGGGCACCCAGCCCCCCCCCCCACACATCTGAATTGGGCTGCCCATGTTTTATTTGAAAAAATTGCATGGTGGTAGTTTCCTGTACATCTTTTTGGGAAGAAAAGTAGCATTGAAATGTCATAAATAAAAATTCATGTACATTTTCTTTTAAAAAAATACCCAACAATTTCATACTGACTGACAGCTAACTAGTTTTCTTTAGAACTTTCTTTACGTGATCATCTATCCTGGCCTTGCTGATTCACTTTGGATACTGCTGGAGTAATACAGACAGTAAATTTGCAACTGCAGTTTTTGGAAAGAATCTGGCAATTCTGAAACAGTTCCTTTCAAAATGTGTAGAACAAAATGTGTAGAAATGTGTAGAACAACTCACAGGGCCTTTTCCCACTTTCGTCCTTCCCCTCTATGCCGCGCGCTGCTCTCAGCGCGCAGCATCCCAGGCGCGCGCCCGGCCGTCCCCACGACCCCGCGCTCTGCGCGGGGCCATCAAAAGGCGCCTTTGAGAAGAGCACCTGGGATGCTGCGCGCTGAGGGGCACGACAGCAGCAGCTTCGGGGCGGCTGCGCTGTCGCCGCCCCTCTCAGTGGGGAGTGCCGAGGAACCCCGCGCTACTCTCCTTGAGTAGCGCAGGGTTTAAGGGAAGTGGGGAAAGGCCTGCAAGTTAAACCACACCTTCTGTTCTGCTAATTGAGTCCCCGTTTCCTTCTGATTTTTTACTGTTATAATCATATCCAATTCATCATTTCCATGAAGCATCATAACCAATTGACTGTGCAGTAAACATGCTATAAATATAACAAGGTAATAAAATAATTTCACTGTCTAATAATTAGCACAGGGCTCTTTATATACTAAATCTTACAAGAGACTCTGATTTCATGACTCCAGCTTCATCTGCCCAAACAAAAAATGTTGACCTTAGTAAATTTACATCAAAAGTCCTCCTCCTTCCTATTCCACTTTCACTGCTAAGAAAATAGCTGGTATAAGAAAAGGAATCAGGATAGAGAGATTGGAGGAACTCTGACCTGTTCCACACAGGCCTCGCAAGTGGGGGTGCACCTTCATGCTTGACACTGGTGCACCACCCAGGACCATTCGTATGTTACCCTACGAATGGCCCCAATGTCCCTGTGGCCCACGGGGCCTTTGCATGGGGCCTGCTGACTCAGATCCCCTCTTACCTCCATTCAGCTGCCGTCGCCCTGCAGAGGCCAGGGGATACACCCCCATGGCCATGGCGATGCCTCTGGAGTCGGAGACCCGGAGGTGTGTCCCCTGGGCTCTGCAAGGCAACCGCAGCTGGGAGAAGGTAAGAGGGGAACTAAAGCGGTTCAGGGAAAACAGTGGCGTTCACTCAGCACTGGGTAGATGTTGCCATTTTTCAAAAGTCTCGCTCGGCTGTTCTGTGCTGGCCAAAGTCATTGGTGTTGGCCCAGAAAAAAACACAGTTTGGGTGGGTGGGGGGGAGGAACTGCACAAATAGAGGCAACACCACTCTTTTTACCCCCCCCCCCATGGTGTTTTTGCTTGTTGAGTGAGGCTTTTAGAAAATAGCGGCTTCCACCCGGTGCAGAGCAAACGGCACTGGGTGGAAAGGCGCCATTTTGTGCGCCTCCACTTTTGTTATTAAAACTTACCCCCTCTTCCTGCGTTGCTCCATAAGGACAATGGGACATGCCTCCTGTCCTCTGGTCCCCAGGGCATTGCCAGGGCTATGGGGGTGTGTCCCCTCATCCTGACAGAGCGACGCAGGAAGATGGGGTACATTTTAAAAACAAAAGCAGCACACCTCATGCAGAGGCACTGATGTGGGAGCACTGGGGCCACAAATGCACAACTTTGTAAACAGCCCCAGGCCAGCGCCAGTGTCATGTACACCTGTGATCCAGTGCTCCTGGAGCCAATGCAGAAATGGCCTTTGAATGAGTCAGAAAAATGCCGTTGTGGGGGAGGTGGGCTGATGTGGCTTCGCTCCAGCTGCGGCTGCTGTGCAAAGTCCTCCCACACAATAGTGTTTTTACTGGCCTCATGGTGGTCTTTATGGCTTATGCAGAACAGGCCACAGTGTACAATGTTGCTAATACTCAATATAGGGCGATTCCCCACCGGCAGATTTCACCTAGGTTCGACCCGGTTCCTGTAAACTAGGTCGACTCAGGGCGATTCCCCACTGGCAGATTTCACCTAGGTTCGACCCGGTTCCTGTAAACTAGGTCGACTCAGGGCGATTCCCCACTGGCAGATTTCACCTAGATTTGACCTGGGTCCTGTAAACTAGGTCAAATAGTCAATCAATCAAAATGCTACAACCAAGAGTGGAATCTTGAGAACTTCTTCAGGTGCATTTGAGACTTTATGAATACCCAATGGGAAAGTGTGATTTTTTTGGTCACTACTATGCCCACTATTGCACCACAAATTGTGTTAGACATTTATTCAAGTTTCCAGAATTGTTTGCTGAGC
Source organism: Sphaerodactylus townsendi (assembly GCF_021028975.2). Lineage (NCBI taxonomy): Eukaryota > Metazoa > Chordata > Lepidosauria > Squamata > Sphaerodactylidae > Sphaerodactylus > Sphaerodactylus townsendi. The sequence continues at coordinate 53,912,467 of NC_059431.1, forward strand.
AGGAAGCCCGGTACCTACCTTACTTTCCAATAGGTGCCATGCCAACACATTTCTTTTAACCAAGGCTTTTAAATAAGAGGTGTGCTCTTTTTTGCTGGTCTTATGATCAGCTTCTAGCTTGAAGACTTTTATCGGTATTGTTTTAAGTTAACCAGTGTTTGTTATGTGCCATTTTATGTTTTTTAAATAGCTTTGAATTGTATTCAGTGGATTCTTTCTAATGGTTTTGGGTTTTTCTAATGGCTATTTGGCTTCACTTCATTGTTTTATATGTAAACCACCTCAAGCAGTTCTTGAGGAGTATTTTTTACATGAATGAAAGTGTATGCCGATAAATGCTGCTGTTGTTGTTGATACATGAATGAATCAACGAATACATGAAATTATGTGTATTATGTGTATTATACAAACAATGTATAAATGTTGTAATTTATTTGTGAGGCTAACCCAGGGGTAGGGAACCTGCGGCTCTCCAGATGTTCAGGAACTACAATTCCCATCAGCCCCTACCAGCATGGCCAATTGGCCATGCTGACAGAGGCTGATGGGAATTGTAGTTCCTGAACATCTGGAGAGCCGCAGGTTCCCTACCCCTGGGCTAACCGATGAATGGCTAGACCAGGGGTAGGGAACCTGCGGCTCTCCAGATGTTCAGGAACTACAATTCCGATCAGCCCCTTTCAGCATGGCCAATTGGCCATGCTGAAAGGGGCTGATGGGAATTGTAGTTCCTGAACATCTGGAGAGCTGCAGGTTCCCTACCCCTGGGCTAGACTATATGAATAATTTGTTTATTGAAGGAAGTTGTCTTAATATCTGTGGAAACTGCTGCCAGGATATTATAGGTTCCTTTGCCAGGAGTTTGTTATTATGTGACCTGCATTTTTTGCCAGCAGAATTTATTTTAAAAGCATATAAATAAAGTAATGAGCTGGATGATGTGAAGAGTAGCTACAGAGATGTGTGCCCTTGGTCTGATTTCTCCTTTTGACTTTTATAATTCTGTTGCAGAAGAGAGGACAAAGAGACTGATCATTCCCTCCACACACACTCCAGTTAGGGTGGAGGCTATTCTAATTCTATAATACTGCATTTTAAATCAATTAATTGATTCCTTAATTGAGCTAAGCACCACTATTAATAAACCAAAGGTCTATAATCAATTCACTGTCCCACTTTATTTTGCAGACATTAGTTATCAGCCCAAGCCTTACAAATTGCTTACGCAAGGTTTCTTATGCTAGCTAGCCATTTAGGAGAGAGGAGAAAAGGGCAACAGGAAAGGATTAAATACAGCTGAAGTAACTCCCTAAGGCTATGAACCCTTTATATTAGGACCAATCAAAATAGCTCAAAACAGCATGTGAGTTTTCAAGTTCTTGCACATTGTTGTACGTGTGTTTTGGTAGATCCTGAAGAAAGGGTATTACAAAGCTCTTGTTTTTTGCTTGGATCATGACCCAAGAGACATGTGGAACTGGCAGCAGAACAGTCTGCCCCCATGGTTATTTTCTTCTAGCAAATGGCATGGAGTGGAAGGAAGGGAGTGTTAAAACCCCTCCTGCAGTCACGCTGTACTCAGGAATCAATTTTCCCTCAATTCTGGTTCACACATTAAAGCATAAGTTGGGTGGGCATTTCCCCCAACCCAACTAATTTTTCAGACCCCAAGATGCCCCTGTGAAAAACAGTTTCTCATTCTACAAGTACTTGTATGCAGGAGTTTACCTGTGGGGTTTTCCCCCAAAACCAATGGATAAATTCTTTGACCACTTGTGTTGGCATGGAGAAAAATGCACAGTTCCTTGGTGACCTTTTCCATTTGAATTTATTTATATTTATTTTATTTTAATTCACTTGTACCCGGCCATTCTCCCCAATGGCAAACCAAAGCAGCTTGCAGTATTTTCCTAATATTTGTTTCAACCTCACAATAACTCTGTAGGGTAGGTTAGGCTGACTAGCCAGGGATCACCCAGTGAACTTTCATGGCACAAGTAGGGATTTGAATGCAGCTATCCACAATACTAGACCAAAACTCTTAACTACTACACCATATTGGCTCTTCACGAATCGTTCTTCATTCTGTGACATCTATCTCATAGAAACAACTTGTTTAGTGGGTAGTACTGTGCTTGTGCTGGGATGATCTGTGTTAAATCTTCCATTTACTGGGTGATCTCAGGCAAATCACAGTGAGGGATATGAAAGGTTCTCTTCTCATGATCTAGACTGAAGTTTCCTAAAGTGAGCTAATTTGAATTCCCTCGGCCTAAGATGATGTTGACTCATCCCCCATTTGATGGCTTATTGAGAGTATTACAAGCTCTAGTGTCCTCCCAATCAAAAAGAGGTGAAGATGAGAAGTAAAAGCAGAGTTGCTATTTTTGGTTTGGGGAGATATAATGGCAGTGTTGTGAAGAGCAAAGTCTGGAGAGAGAAGGGACCTCAGCAGTGATTTAATTTCACAGAGTTCACCCTATGAAGCTGCCTGTTTATCCAGGGGCACTGATCTCTGTAGTCTGGAGACAAGCTGCAATTTTGGAAGAATTCTGCACTCCATCTGGAGGCTGGTCACTCTAGATGTCAGGGCTTGATAGGAGAACCGGGGTGAGGCTTTCCAGATGTTCAGGAACTACAATTCCCATCAGCCCCTACCAGCATGGCCAATTGGCCATGCTGACAGAGGCTGATGGGAATTGTAGTTCCTGAACATCTGGAGAGCCGCAGGTTCCCTACCCCTGCATTAGACAAACTGAAATCTCTATTTTTGCTCTGATCACAATCCATTCCATTCTGAATTCTGTCTTTCCCTGGTCACAATCTTCAGCCTAACCTACCCCCATTGATGTTCGGAAAATCAAATGGTAAACACCTAAGCTTTTCACAGGAATTGTGGGATTTATGATAAATAAAGGCAGTCTGTATGGGGAAATAGTATGCATCCATGCTACCTTTAATATTGATCTGTGGATGTCATAATAATACAGTCTCTGAGAGAATTAAATAGCTATTGCTGCTTTAAGAAGAAGAGTTTGGATTTATATCCCCCCTTTCTCTCCTGTAGGAAACTCAAAGGGCTTACAATCTCCTCCCTCACAACAAACGCCCTGTGAGGTAGGTGGAGCTGAGATCTCAGAAGAACTGTGACTAGCCCAAGGTCACCCAGCTGGCATGTGTTGGAGTGCACAGGCTAATCTGAATTCCCCAGATAAGCCTCCACAGCTCAAACAGAATGGGGAATCAAACCCAGTTCCTCAAGATTAGAATGTACCTGCTCTTAACCACTACACCACTGCTGCTCCTTTTAAGATATCATTTTCTTACCTAACTTAGATGGCTGTTTCTACAGTAATTCTGCTGCTGCTAAATTAAAAAATATATAAGCCCTCTAATCCAATACTCTTATTATCAGTCCATGTATACTTGCACCATGTCCTTTTCTTCTGCTACAGAAAATTACCTCACCCATATTTAGGAGGAGGAAGTAGCAAAAAAACCAACATCCTAACCTAAGGTCCTCACTGAGAAAAAAATGCTGTGCTAATATGATCTGGTTGATTTCTCTATATCTATAATATATACTATTTTTCCATGTGGAACAACATATTTCCTATTGGAATAGAGCTAAAGGATTAAGCAATAGCTACCTAAATTCAATCTGAGACTTACTTGTAACTTCAGAGTGATTCTGATCAGGCCAAAAGATAAGCAGGGGCTTTATTATAAATCTCAGAATGATGAATCACCAGAAAATATACCCCTGATATCTAAGTTCCAGTGGGAGCAAGTTTTATTGCCTTTCATAACAATTTGGTTTTGCTACCAAGTGTTATATTTAAGTCTTAGATTGTTCTCTAATTCCACGAAGTAGAGATTATAGAACCAATGTGGAATAGTGGTTCAGGTGTCAGACTGGGATCTGGGAAACTCAGGTACAAATCCCAGCTCTGCCATGGAAATTTGCTGGGTGACCTTGGTCTAGTCATACACTCTCAGCCATGACCCTGGCGTGTATTTTAATGGGAAACCTCCAAGGAATACCAGGGTTGTGACACAGAGGCAAGCAATGGCAAACCACCTCTGAACATTTCTTGGAAGCCCTACATGGTTGCTGTAACTTGATGCTATTACCTAAAATGGTGAGAACTTGTCTCTTTTAGAATTAGCTAGAGCAGACTCCTGACTTAGCAAAAGGTCAGGCAAGCTCAGGGTCTTTGTTGCCTATGTATATCAAGGATAGCAAATAAAGTTTTATAATTTTATTTAGGGATAATTTGGGTATACACACACAATCAATGAACAAAGCAGCAGAACACACACACAATCCTAGGATGTAAACTGTGCTGAGTGGATAGGTTTGGAATAGATTAAGGGAATTAGAGAGTATGGGTTATAGTCACCTGATCTTGGAGTGGAATGGTCCGATGAACAGAGCTGAGTGGCCCATGCTTAGCTCTGATAGAAGAAAGAACAACACATTGTGGGACAATGTCAACAAGCAGGGAGGTATCTAGAGATTTTGGGAGAGGGAGAGGCTACTGTGAGAGGGAGTTTCTTATAGGAAAAAGGGGATCCTCAGGGTTAATCTCCCAGAAAAAGACATCAACCTTAATGGTTTGAGTTTTTAATCTAAATGGTGGAGACATTAGCTTGATGGGCCAAGTATGGGACTGCTTGAAGGTGGAGGAAACTGATGAAATTACAGTTTCTATAACAATGTAAGTGAGGTGGTTGTTCTAAATTATTTGGCGGAAGAAGTATTGGGTTAATACAACATTGGCAAGAACATTTGGGACATATACATTAACAAGTCCTTTGTGTTCATGGGGTAGATAGTCCAGGGCTGGAGAATGGAAGTGACAGTTTCCTAGCAGAGGCATCACCCTTTAGGAAGGGTGTGGCAGCTATTTGCAAGGCAGATGTGGGTGAGGGCATGCCCAGATAGAATTTATTGGTACTCTAGCCAATGTAGAGAATGGGCTTCCCATTTTGACACTGCACTGCTAGGCACCTCAAGGATTGACAGGATGAGTAGAGACACTGCTGTCTTAAAAGCAAGGTTCCTCCAACCCACCATGGGTCAGTCTGGTACTAATGCTAAAACACACAAACACACCATTAATTTAGGAAGGCCGCTGTGCCTCTTTAATATATATTCTCAAGACTGTTTAAACACCAATAGAACATAATATTCCTGCATATTCAAAACTACCATATGAAAGCGGTTACATTGTTGGAAAGCAGTTGTTCTGAAAGCAAACCCAGTTTTGTCTCTGAGGAACTTCCTTGCCTCTTACACTGGAGGAATAGAAAGTGGAACAGGTTCTGGGTGCTGAGTAGGATATAGAAGACACCACTCTTAGAAGACTCTTAGCATGTTTACTAACAAGTAATACCCATTGAGTTCAATTATTCTTACTCCTTGTGTGTTTAGGATAGCAGGTTTAGCCTTTTTGTCTGAATTGGGTTGCCAATCTCCAGGTGACATCTGGCAATCTCCCACTATTACAACTGATCTCCAGACTACTAAATTCAGTTCTGCTGGAAAAAAAATGACTGCTTTGAAGGTGGAGTGTATCATGTGTGTATGGAATTGTACTTTGCTGAGATCCCTCTCGTTCCCAAATCTCCTTCTCTAAACTGCACCCCAAAATCTCCAGGTATTTTCCAATTCACTTTCTTTGTTTGAAGCAGTGAAAAAGATGCCAGCACTCCCTGACTTGATGATCTGCGGATGCAGTTTCATTGCTAACCATTGCTGCATCATAGTGCTTTTGCTCTGGCCTACCTCTATTTACACAGTGAAATGCATAATTATTCAGGGCTGATTGTGGATGTACATTTCAGTGCATATGCCCATCCTCATCCCCATCACTATGAGAAAGTGAATCAGCACAAGGAAGCATTATCATGGGGGATGCACTTCTCTCTTTTCCCAGGCTGTGAAAGGATTCAAAAAGCATGAGAAAAAAAAATCTCCAAAATGTGTCTATCTTTCAAAATGAATGAGATTCTAACTTACAGCAATATCTAGATGAATATTACTGGCCCAGCATGGCAGAGGCGTACTATGGGTAAATGGCACCCAGAGACAAATTGTCTCTGGGCGCCCTGCCCCTGTGCCTGAGGGCAGAGCTCTGCCTCCCTTGCTGCCACCCTGCCCCCATGCCTGGGGGTGGGATGGGTCAGGTCTCTGCCTCCCTCCCAGATGGCAGCCAGCAGTTCCTTATGCCATCCCCTTCGGGCAGGCCAGAAGAGACAGAGGTCCCCAGCCTTAGAGAGCTGCTTTTATAAGCACTGAGGCCAGGGGGTGGGACTCAGGGGGTGGGGCCACACAGACCTCATTCCTGGGGGCATTGCCATGCCTCCCCAAGCTGCACCCCCAGCCTCAGTGCTTATAAAAGCAGCTGTCCGAGGCCGGGGACTGCAGTCTCTTCTGGCCTGCCTGGAGGGGAGGGCAGAAGGGACTTCCAGCTGCCGGCTGGGAGCACAGCCGGCAGGGGGGTAGAGCTGGGGGGTGGGGGGTGGAGCTGGGTTCCTTCAACCCTGGCCATGTCAATGATGACATGGACGGGGTCGAACGTGCTTGGAGACAATGAGGCAGCAGGAAGTTCAATGATTCTTACTCCCCACCCGTGTGTCATTGACATGGGCAGGGTCGAGGGTGCCCGGCTCCGCCCCCCACTGCTGTCTTCCTGGTCATGTGGGGGGCCGATTTTGCACCCCCATGTGACCAGAAGAGGGGCGCCCCCCATGTGACCAGAAGAGTGTCCCTAGGCAAATATGCCACTGCAGCCTGGTACATTGGTTAGAGAGCTGAAATAGGATCTGAGAGACCCTGGTTCAGTTCCCAATTCTGCTATGGAAGCTTGCTGCGTGGTCTTGGGTCAATCACACACCTAGCCTATCTTTATTATGAGGGTAAAATGGAGGAAAGGAGGACAATCAAAGCCACTTTGCTTCTCCTCTAGGAAGAAAAGTTGGGTATATGAAGTTAATAAGAATTATAATTGTGGGCCCATGTGACCAAATTCATACTTCATTCATTTAGGGTGCTATTAATGACAAAAATTCTGAAGCATATTCCTAGAAATGTAATATATAAGACAGATAGAATTGCCCATAGTTCCTTCATGAGTGTATGCTTGGTATTGAAGCCAAGTTTGCTGCTACGTAAAAAGTAGAATTCATAATGAAGAACAGATTCTAAGCAATGTTATTACCCATAAGGCTCATGATATCTGAGAAAATTAAACCACACATTTTCCATCTACCTGGAAACTTCTTCTTGTGAGCTGTTCAGCACATACCCTGAATCCACTGGGAAGCCTCAGTAACTAAATTTGTCCAAAATATTTTGGTGTCCAATTGGCATTCTGAGCCATTTACAAAACCCTGATGCATCTCAGTCCTCCCTACCATATGATGTGAGAAGGGAGGAAACTGAACTTTCCCTTGTTGAGGAAGATGTAAAAATAGCCAATAACTTCTCCATGTTTTTAGCATTCAAAGTACAGAAACAGCTGATAACTATTTGCCATTGCAGAACTTGAAATCGATCCAACTTCACAATACAACTATTCCTCTCGTCTGGCCATCCAACTCCCACTCACTGATAAGTCTCCCAACAGCAAAGTGGAAACTTTCCAAATGTCACACAAGCCTCTCAGGTCTAAATCTACTGCATATTCACTCCATTACAAAGATTGGTTTGGGAACTTTGTTTTAAAGTTGTGGCACTTCATCATGACTCGCATATGAATGAGCTAAATGAATTCATTACTGAATAGCTAGATTATGGTCTGCAGCTGTTCTGTCCCAAGACTCAGTTCAGAAGATGGTCAGAGCTGCTGAACATTCTTTCCCTTTTGAGGATGCATTTTAGGAGAAAGTCAAAGGTAGAAAGTTGCATTAAAATTCAATAAGGAAAGGGAATTGGAAATGACATATCTGCTTATTGCGCCTGAGTTTTGGAGAGCAACTGAGCATCAGGTACATATGAGGCATGGATTCCCAGCTGCCTGACATTGAGCGTGCTAATTTCTGTCTTTGGTGCAGCTGTGGCTATTACAGTGAAGCATTCACATTCAGTGTGTCAAAGGAGCTTTACAAATTGAAAATCAAACACAGGATGTTAGTAACGATAACAAAACCCCAAAGGAAGCAGGTGTGCCTAGCCAGGCAAGCACACCAGTGCTCAAGGAAAGGGACTGGCCTGTTCCTGACTTTCATTGGCATATTTTGATTATCATCCCAACAGAGGCTTTCCTCCTTCGTTGTCATGTGGAAACGTATGCCAAAAAACACCCAAGTGTCAGCTGCTTTGCTAATATGATCTCTAGGCATAGTAAGGAGTTGGCTCATTAATTTGTTTATGTCAGGCAACTGGGAGAAGCTTTAGATATGACCCTGTATGCTGACAGAACAGGAAGCACATTGCTTCAGTTTCTTTCATCCAAAATGGGACTTCTGCTCCTTTTTGCTTAGGGGATATATACTTGACATGAGCATTTTTCCATTAGATAAATGTTCTATTCTGAACATGGCAGAGATGATGTGGAACTGGAAGCAGGAAGTATTTTTACTTCCAGCTTCCTACTTGTCAGTGTCACATTTTCAGTGCTTCTTGTGCATGCATTCTCTCCCCATGTTCCCATCATTTCAGAGCTCACTGCCTCTTATTATTCAATCTAGCATTTTAAAACAAAGGCTATTGTTTTATAATGCCTACAGCAATTAGCCAGATGGGATGGACTTGGCAGGAACCTATTTTATTGATTTGCATCATACATACAAATCAGACACATTAGACAATAAAAGCAACACTTAGGTGGCTAAGAAAGCATAGCAAAGGGTAAGTGTGACAATAATGCAAGAGCTAGAAATATGAATATAGAATGGTTTACCTTCTTCAAGGCAGGACTTGGAGTTTTCCTGGAATTACAGTTGATTTCCACATTACTAAGATCAGTTCACCAGGCAAAAATGGTTAGCTCCAGACAGTGGTGGGATTCAAACATTTTAACAACAGGTTCCGATAGTGGTGGGATTCAAATAATGACTGTTAAAAAGTATTTTAAAATATTTTTAATACCACTTTTTTATTTTAAGTATTTAAAAATATTAATACTTAATAAAAATATTTTAAGTATTAAAAAAGTGATATTTTAAATTTTAACAACAGGTTCTACAGAACCTTCGGAACCCCCTGAATCCCACTTCTGGCTCCAGAGGATGGACACCAAGCTGAGCCTGGCAGGGCAGTGGCAGCAAGCCACCACTACTTCGCCAGGACCTGCATCAACCCTTCCAGGCCCCCTCCAACACTCCCCCCCACAACCCGAACACCACGGGACTATTTTCTTCTGCAGAAGCATGGTTGTCTTCTGCCAAAGCATTATTGACTGCACTTGGATCTTTTTGTGGGAAATAAGTACCAGTACTTACTTAAGAAAACATTTTAAAACTGTTTTAGGTGATTTGTGAGGAAAGGGCCAATGTTGACTTGGATGCATTTAATCCATTTTTATTGCTTTAGCATAATCTTTTCAGTGCAATATCCCTTCCTCTAATGCATAAATGGCATAGAACTGTCAATAAAGTGCTTGTCCTGATGAGGGGCACCCTCCTCCATATGTTTTCCAACATGTAAATGCTCCTGCAGTCCTTTTCTTAACTTCTTTCATAAACTACAACAAGCGAAAGTAATTCCCTCTGTGATAAATTTGGCATAAGTGCAACAGGAGAGATAATTGATGATTCCAGACCACATAAGTATACAAGCAATGACATATTCCTCAATGTGATGTTCATTCATGTGAAGCAATCTTGGCTGAAACATTCTTGTACTCTACAAAACACACAGTCAGTGTCTTTAAAAATACTAGCTATCTGCACATCACAGCTGCCACTGTGACCCAGGAACAGCAGAGAGGGCATCAAATCATATACTTGTAAAAAATATTCTATTCTGAACATGGCAGACCCACCTCTGGCATGACAAGCATCAGAATACTCCATGTAGTTTAATCTGAAATTAAACTCAAATAAGGAGTGAACATTTCAAATGCATCACCTTTCTAGCTGCAACCTTTCAGCCTAACAATGATCTAGAGTATCATTTTGAAAGCATAGTGACAACGATGACACTTGGAAAGCAAACAATATTTTAAACTTCATAGATACAATATAATATTTTCAGGCATCTATTGTCAAAGCTCTGTTTTCCTTTTGTTTGGAATGTCATGGGTGATTTTTTTTTAAAAAAAGTTTCCTAGTGTAAAATAGCAGCTAAATGAATTAAATTCAGGTGTCAGGAGACCCATGTCTCTGAGGCTGCATTCCGATATTCCAACAGGGTTTGACTATGACAGGCACAAAAACAATTGGTTGCTGCCATGCTTGCACACTTCCCTTGCTCCTCTCACTATCCTGTGCATGAAAAGAAGAATGATTCTGGACTCAGGAAGCCTGGGATGAATTGGAGTATGCCCCTCCCAACAAAAATGCAATGATTCTCCACTTGGACTAAACTGTAGTTTGGAATTCTGGTTTGTGGGAAGAAAACTTATTTCAATTTGCCCATTTGAATACCAAGCTGAGCCTGGCGGGAAGCCTCAATCAAGTCTTCACAAACAGGGAAGCCTTCAATCATGCTACACACAATATGAGAAGAGAGAGAGGAATAATAAGGGAAGCACATGAGCATGGCAAAAAGCAGTGTTTGTGCCTATCACGACAAATCTCTGGATGGGATGTCCTGAAAGCAAAAGAACAGGGTGCACTTCCAAGATGCTTAAAACTGGTAATAATGTAGGAGCAAGCCTTTTGAAGATCAATTCAGGTAAGAAAGAAGCAGTTGGTGGTAAGAGAGAACAGTAACTTCCTGCTTCTCATGGTCACTGAAGTCCACAGTCTTGGAGAGATCCTTGATCTGTCAGCTGTAACTGAAACCCACATTATGATGAGCACAGCCATTCATCAACTCTATCTTGTAGGAAGACGGCGATGCAAATATCATTTGTGCCTTTGCAACCTGGAGGATGGATTGATGAAATGCATTCCAAGTGGGGCTGCTGCAGTTTAACAGATGAAAAGCTTGAGTCTGTGAAGAATGGTAGTGTTCAGGGGCAGAATCACAGGCATGGGGCTGCACATTATACCACCATTTCAGCATTGGGAATGGCACTGGAGACAAAGGAAGGGGTGCATTCCAAGGTATGCCAATAATGCCACAGATGTCTAAATAGGAAGCCGAGTCATCTGCAAATTTCTCTGTGGTATGATTGGAAAAGGAATCCTACATCTCTCCCTCGGTTCTTTGCAATAGGAACACTATTAGGGGGCAAAAGATGTTTATTTGCCTCCACTTGGAGGCAATAACAGCTGGTGTCTTGAGGGTTTTTAATATCTGTTTGTATGCCACCTGGAGCCAAGACAAAAGGTAGGGTAATTTTTAAAAAATAAATAAATATGATTCCTTTCAATCAAAACTTCTTCTCTCTCCTTACAAATTCTGAAATGACAACCCTGTCTCACAACTGTATACCAGTTTTTAAAAAGTAAAGGTAAAGGTAGTCTCCTGTGGAAGCACCATGTCATTACTGACCCATAGGGTGATGTCACATCACAATATTTACTAGGTCGACTTTGTTTATGGGATGGTTTGCATTGCCTTCTCCAGTTGTCATTTCACACCCAGTAATTTCTAGTTAAGAACAAAAGAATGCATTGAGGGGCATAGCTACTTATAATGGTACCTGGGCTCACCCTGGGTGCTGCACACCCCCTCCACAGCTGTGCCAGCTCATGCCACCCCGACCTTCACATGGAGCAGAAAAGGCCCCTCCTTATAATTTCTTGTTCTGTAGATATTTTTTCCTCTGGATTTATGTGTTATTCCAGGTCAGTGCAACATCCATACAATTCACATGTCACTAGCTTAGATTGCTAAACCTGATAGCTAAATGGAACATCCATGTTTGGCTGAGTGCACAACTGAACACTTGATATTGGGGACATAAACTGTGACAGAGCATTGAGCTTCATGCCATGTTTCTAAGCTTCTTAAAGGCAAATGGTTGACTATGGGTAGTTGGGGGGCAGCAATGCATACTTCATATCAGTCAAAATTTCATTTTCATTTTTTATGAGCTAATCATGCCAATTTATTCAGGCATAAGTGTTATGTATGTTAAAAACCTTTGTTGTCTCAGACCTGCATATCTCTGGATAAAGAAAAAAGATAAAAAGTAATTTTCAGACTAATATTAAATATTTCCTTGAAATTGATGAGTAAATTGTTCTTAATAGTTTCCTTCTGGAATATTGTAGAATTTAACTAAGTAAAAAAAAGAGGAAGGTGTGTGGAACTTTACAGCTGTTTCTCACTTAAAAACATCAGAACTCTTTCTTCAGACAATGGAGTTTTTATCAAAATGGAATACCAACTGCTTGAAGAACGGAGATTTTCTACACAGAAAACCCCTCAGACATCCCTTTCATCTTCTTACTTTGAGAAAGGCAAGTTGACAGCCATTTCAGAACTCTGTATTATATATGCACCTGAGAGACATTTTAATTGACTTCATTCAGTCATTCACAGGCAAGGGAGAGAAGAATTAATTAGGGTTCATGCCTTTCTGGCAGTTCTGGTAGGGCTCTTTAAAAGTGGTAGCGCTCTTATTCTGCTTTTCAATGAAAGCTATTATTTGATCAAATGTTTAAGGTGACCTTCCTTGTTATTGTTTATTTGCAGTGAGGTATTGCCTAGAGGCACCAGGAACTGAAGAAACACAGAGTTCCATGGTGTGGCTGAATAGCTAAAATATGGAGGTTTGGAAGGTGATTTTGCATTTGAATGAAAAATCACTGACAGGGCGTATATAATCTTCAGTGCATGTATTACAGTTTACAAGAGAGCATCTATTATTCGATCTCAAGTAGATTAATTAGAGGTGAAACCAAGGATTTTTCTGCCACATTGTGAATATCCCATTTGAATGATGAACATTTATTCCAGATCATATTATTGCTTGTTAAAATCTTTGCCTCATCAACCCATCAGAAGCTCTAGTTTCCATTTTCTTACTGTTATTGGACTTTTTGTAGACCTGAACCAAATTACTAAGCAGAGCCATCTTGAGCAGCTGCTGTGAATTTCTCTTTTCACACATGAAAACTGCAGAAATAGTTGAAGTCAGTCTTGCTCTTATGCTTTTAATGATATTTGAAATCATTTTATCAGGTTTTAGAGCATATTTGTATCTTTCTGAAGTTACTGGTATTGTCTATTTTCTATGGTTTTGTTACTGATTTTATTTTCTGTTTTCTTGCATTTTTGTTTGTCTTCTTTCCTTTACAATATTGACTAACTTTAGTTATATCCTGGCTTGCTCCCCAAGGGGGTGTCAAATAACTTCCACCATTCTCCTGTCCTCTATTTTATTCTCACATCTACCCTATGAGGTACATTCGAGTGTGTAACTAGTCCAAGGTCACACAGCGAGTTTTCCTGGCAGATGTTTGAAGCTGGATTCCTTGATCCAATACTATAACCAGATCCAATAGTCCAGGGGTCTGCAACCTGCGGCTCCGGAGCCGTATGCGGCTCTTTCATCCTTGCACTGCAGCTCCGCATGGCTTCGGTTCTCTCAGCCTCCTTTGGATAGTTGCCCTAAGGGTTAATGGGAAAGAGTCCCCATTCCTAGAGAGGCACAGCCCGAGATGGCTATCCCAAGCCACTTCTGGCTTCCCTGTCAGGAGTGCATGGGAAAAGACTTGCACGTGGATTTTGGAAGGTTTACTTCAGAGTTAGCCAGTGGAGGGTAAGCTTGTCGATCATGGAAAGGAGGAAGGCCGAGATAATCCTCAGCCACAGTTGATGCAGGTTGCCAACTCCTGGCGGGCAAATCCCAGGACACTTGGGGGTAGATTCTCCGAAGCTGTGGCTTTTGGGACCAGGGCGGGGGCCATGTTCAGTCAGGAATATGGTTGTTGAGTCCACCCTCCATGGCAGACATTTTCTCAGGGGGGGAGTTCACACCCCCCCCCGGAAGTTGACAACCCAATTAAAGGCACCAATTTTGATCCACCATCCAAGTGAAATTTGAGGGGGTTCTTTTGGGGAGGCATAATCAGTGTCTTTCAACACAGGAAAAGAGAAATGTGTGAAACGGGGGTTCTAGTGATGGTCATTTGAATTATGTATAAAACAACAGGCTTTTTACCCCCCCTTTTTTTTGCTTTAATGGGTAAAAATGGGCCCCCAAGAAGGGAACTTCTCCCTGCATGAGAATATATACCAGTGATGGCGAACCTTTTTAAGACCGAGTGCCCAAATTGCAACCCAAACCCCACTTATTTATCGCAAAGTGCCAACACGGCACTTTAACCTGAATACTGAGGTTTTAGTTTAGAAAAAACCAGTTGGCTCCCTCTTCTTCTGCCCCACCCACTTGAGCAGGGGCCAGTCTGCTCTAGCCTCCAGTAAGTCCCATGCGCACCACTCTGTACCTCTCTAGCATCTCTGCCTCCTCTGCACCCCCCCTCGGGCAACAGCCACCCAGAGCACAGGCACCAGGCCCACCAGCTGAGTCCTCCCTGCCCACCGTGGTGTGCACATGTCATGCTCAGTGGCCCAGGTCAGCCTAGATGTGTGGGGTGTGTGTGTGATTTTCTGCCCCATACATGAGGAACTCTGTGTGTGCGTGCCCACAGAGAGGGCTCCAAGTGCCACCTCTGGCACCCGTGCCATAGGTTCGCCATCACTGATATATACAGTGTTATCTTCATTTTAGATGTCAAAAAGTATTTGCGGCTCCAAGTGTTTTCTTTTCCATGGAAAACAGGTCCAAATGGCTCTTTGGATGTTAAAGGTTGCTGACCCCTGCATTAGTCAAACAACTATGCAACACTGGCTATTATAATAACAGGCAATAATAGTGTGGTAAACCAAGTTTTGATGTGCAAACTGGGGACTGAAAGATTAAAGCCCCTCTGTTAATATGTGCCTTCAATTTATTCTTTAAAAGACTGATGGGTATCTTTGATGGGCATCATGTTTGTTTTTACAGCTTTCAGATGAAACTTTTGAAGGGTGACATGCAAACTAATTGAGTATTTGGAAACTGTGGGCACTATGGTGATCCATGTAGGTCCATACGGCAGACCAGAGACTCATAGGATCAATCTATGTGGATTAGCTTAAAGAGGGATTGCAGAGCAAAATTACCCTGTTGCCTGGTAATTTTGCATTCAATCCCCCTCTGCCCCTTCAATTTCTGATTTAGTACTTCTAAACCAGCCATGTGAAAAGTAGCATCTGGAGAACCTGAAAGGAGTTTATAACTCATTCTAATTATACTTTATATTTATTTATTTTCAAAATTGACCTGTCTCCTTTTTCAGAAGTGCCATTTACACCCTGGTTGCAGCTGCTGGACTGTATCAGTGCTACGGTGGAATGACTGGAGCCATAAGATGTTTTTCAAGCACCAAAGTTAAAAGACAGTTAAAGTTAGCAGACTCCTGATGGAATATCAAGCAGTTGTTGGAGCTGAACAAATAATGGACCTACTAAAGGAAATGTTGGTTTTAATGTTCAATGTAAGCACACATTTTGTGCAAAATCACCTTCTTTTTGAAAGAATGATGATGATGATGATGATGATGATGATGATGATGATGATGATGATGATGATGATGATGATGATGATGATTAACAACAACAACAACCCCAGAGGGCTCAGGGTTAAAAACATGGTTATGGACACTAGTCACAGTAAAAACATGGTTATGGACACTAATATAATTAACATCTGCTGTGAGCCTTGTTTCTTAAGGAAATGTTTAGTTTGCAGGTATTCTATAATTTTCTTCCTTCTATACACTTTCAGTTGCTCAACCCCCCTACTCTCATGTTCAATGACTACTAAAACATAGAAGCATTTGAATTAAAATAAGGAATTCCTGTTGTGTATAAAAAAGAAGCCATTATTTGCCAGCTGATTTGGGAGGATTAGATTTATCCTGGATACATCCAGGAATATATTTTCCTCAAATAGGTTATTAGAATGATCTGTAACTGGATCTCCCAGTGTTTGCAGCTTAAACTTTTTGTGTAATAAGGGAGGGGCACAGTGCTTGAGCATCTGTTTTGCATACAAAACTTTCCAAATTCAACCCCCCTCATCTCTTGTTAAAATAAAATCAGATATTAGGTGATTTAAAAAATCTCCACCTGAAATTCTGGAGAGCCTCTGCCAGAGTAAACAGTACTGACCTGGACAGACCTCGAGTCTGACTCACTATAGGGCAGCCATGTCTTCATGACAGTTTTAAAAGCTGTTGATTTGGATTTGATACACATGGGTGGGAGGGGGATTAAGTCCTTCACCAAGGATCTTTTCCCAAAAAAGATTGCCTCACTCTACAGATAGTACTTGTCCCATCAGGAAAAACAATAAGCATCCATACTGTGCTTTCATTTTTCCTAGTTGGAACTACAGCATGTTTGGGACTTTGATTTATATCAAGGAGATGCTAATGGCTGCTTTTGAAAGCTAAACCTACATGTCTGTATAACCAATGCAAAATGCCATTTGCAGCTTATAAAAGAAGTGCATTATAGAAAAACCACTGGTCACAGGGTGCTTCATGTTTGTTAGGTCTAGCTTTGGATGTTTGTGCATCCTGAATGAAAACTTGGCTCTAAATACATCCTGATCTCACATCAAACTTCCTTCCATTTTTTAAAAAACTTTACTACTAAGTACCCACTGTCTCAAGATGTGGCTGAACTTTGAGACACCCTTGGCTGCACATGCATTATTCCCCTAGCCTTCTAGTCAACTTCCATCCACATTATGTTTCGTTTCCTCAGTCTCCTGGCTCCTTCTCTTTGTTCCTCTCATTCTTGCATGCTGTTTCTCCCATATCGCATACCTCTAGCAAATCAAATCAAATCAAATCAAATCAAATCAAATGACCTTTATTGGCATGTGATACCTCTAGCATTTCAATATTAATTCTGAAATTATACTATGTTCAATTTGTAACACCCTTCAATTTCTTGAGTAACACTGTATCTTCCCTTTCCCCTGTTAGTGATGTACACTTGTGTACTTTTAGAAAACACTGCTAAAAAGCAATCCTGATGTGATTGTATAGCTGCATTATTTTTGTGTAGTGTTTTATCAATATGTTCACTGATTAAAAAATCATCCAAAAAAGAATCTTGATGCAGCCATACATCCAACTATTTCAAGATTGCTTTTTAATAATGTTTTATCAATGCACCTGTTTATATAGCATTGGCAGAGGGAGAAAAACACAGATGACCTGATAGAACTGTGAGCTGTGTCAGCATAGCATTCTGTACAAAATTTAGAAATAAAAATGGAATGAAAAATTACTAATTAGATCCATTTCTGGAAGAAAAGTTAACAAGACTTAAAAGCACTCCTAACTGTAACAACTTTCATTTGGGGGGAAACAAAAAAACCTGACTGGGGCTGATGTTGCACTTTCTAAATGCTCCGTGGCTTAGCCAGGGAGCATACCTGCTGTGGGGCTTCTCACCCTGCTTGTAGTTCCCCACTCCTTCCTTCACTTGAGTCAAGGTCGGTGAGGGAAGCTCCAAATGATTCACCATGAGCCCGAGGCTTTCCCATAAGCACCACAAGCTCTTCCATAGTCTCTTTCACGCAGGAGAGGGCAGCCTGTTTCCTGCAATTGGATTGGCTGAATCTTGCCCCATTCCTCCCACTCATTCACTGTTTTAGTTGAACACAAAACAGATGCTGAGAATCAGTGCCCTCACACACACACCCCATCTAAAATCCTTGCATGTTCGACGGGATTACCATCCTCTACCTCCCCATCTAAAATGTAAATCCCAAATTCCTTGCATGTGCGATGGAATTGCCGTCCTCAAACCCCCCCTCCGTCTAAAATGTACATCTAAAATCCTTCCGTGTGTGAGAGAATCGCTACCCTCCTGTTCGCGGTGCCTGCACAAGCCGCTTTTCTGCCCAAGGTTTCTTACTCCTTTCTAAAAACCAAGGTTTCTCCCTCCATTTTTTCACTGCGGGGGGGGGGGGGGGGCGCTGCTTCTCAGTGCCTGTCCATTGGTAGGGCGGGCCAGAGCGATGAGGCGGGACAACTGGCCCCATTTCTGCAACGGAGGAGTTTTGCCTACGGCAGTGGAAGCTTCCAGAGCAACAAATGGGCATTTCAAAAGGACCTTTGCGGTTCAGAAAATTTGCCGAGCAAAGCCATTGCCACGGGGCAGTTCCAGGGCAGAAATGTGGCAGCCACATTTCAGGACCGGGAGCTGTGCAAAACTCCCGATTGAATCGGGGCATTCCCCGTGCCAATCAAGGGGCAATTTCCATGCACAAAATCAGCCTGGTTGTTTGCCTCTCCCACCCAGAAAGTTCCTGGTGGGCCAATGGGGACCAGGAGCAAAATTACCTCTGCAGAGATCACAGCTTTGCTTGCTCCAGATCTGTTTTAACATCATGATCTTCCCCTGTCAGTAGTGAAATGGACATTGAGTGGTTGTGCAAAGGTGCTAACTTGAAAAGCTAATGGAGAATTGCCTAAGTTATGGAAGAAAAGTTTTTTAAAACCCCTTTGCTATATCAAAGCAATACATTGAAGCCATTTTGTATCTGCAGAGAACAGTTCTGTCGCTCCTTCAATACAAAACAGAGCTGACTAAATCATAGCAATATTTGGTATAAAACGAAATGCAGATTAGAACAACTTTATTACCTGATAGATCAAATGTGCACATGTCATAGTTAATATAACATTTACTGAAACAAATAAACCAGGAAATGAATGGAATTAATCATTGAACAAGCAAACTTGCTGGCAAAAGACAAACCTCCTGTTCCTCATATTCACTCAGATTTAGCAAGGGAGTATTCTACATAGAACTGGATATGAGAACAGCTGTTCTGCTTCAATATGAACAAAGAACCAATATTCTTAGCAACAATGCTTTGAATAGATCAATTTGGTGTAGGGCTTATCCTCTTGCTAGACACTGTAATATCAAGGGCTTTTTAAAAAAAACCCTGCCACCTTGTGCTCAATGTTTGTGAACATGTGCAGAATCCTCCCTTTCTCCCACTGAGGGGAACAAAGAACCTAAAAACAAAATGGTTCTGAAAACTTGCTCTGCTTCCATGTCCTGCTTCACTCTGATTCATTAAACTGGAGGCAGTCTTCATATTAAAGTAAAAATGATGACTTAGTGGTAGAATATCTGAGGCTCCAGGTTCAATCCCTGGCATATCTTGTTATAAGAATCAATTGGTAGGTCATGTGAAAGCACTGCCATAGAGACAAACTAGACATTATGTTTTTTCACTTGTCCATACTTGTTTTCCTGTATTCCCCACAGTCAGACAGCAGCTGCAAGGAATGCTTCTTAAAAAATAAAGTACACTCAAATGCTTTGGCCCTCAGTAGGCTCCCTATCCCCCAAGTGGAATATTAAACAATTGTGGGTATTATCAGGGCCCACGCTCTTAATATAGTACTTCCACAAAATGGCAGAGCTGCTCTCCAAGCTTTATTCTGCTATTTATGGGGATGCATTTTGTCTAAGTGCAGCATTTTTTGATAAAAACCTAATTTCCTCATGTCTGCTACTTTTATTCTTTAGGGCACAGATTTCATTGTTGTTGCTACATTCCAAAAATGCCTATGATTGGCAGTCTTCTACTATTGTTAACAGTAATGTTTAACTAGCACATTGTGAGCTAATGGGGTGTAGTAACTGAAGTGATAGATGAAGACTGTGGAGGCTTGGATTCCAGTCACAACCTTTTAGCCTACCTTTCCTTACAGTGTTGATGTGAGAATAAAATGTGATGAGAGTGGAGGTATAACATCCTAAGCTTTTTGGAGGAATATTGGGATAGAAATCTAATAAAAAGTGAAATGGAAGCATATTGCTTTAACTTCATGGCACAGTGTGGATGTGAACCTGGATACCCTAGATCCTAGTCCAGCATCGTAACCACTATCATATTGCAACTGGATATTACAAGTGTGGAGGTTTTGGGGTTTTTTGCAAAATGCCAATAAAAGACCACAGGTTGCTAGTATTCCAAGGGTCTTTGCTGCAAACTTGTAATAGTTTTCCATCCCTAGTTTGATATCAGTTCAGTGTTCCTCAAAAAATTGTAGTTCAATGAGGGTGTTGATAATTGCTACCATGTTCCCACAATGGCTGTTCCCAGGGTTACCCAAGGATAAAGAAAGACTATTGTACTAGTTTGCAGCTAATTATGAAGGTCCTGCTACATCAGTATTGTATTGTAGTCTTAGAATGCTGGCTATGATTTCACTGCAGAATTATTACTTTAAAGGAGATGGGAGCACAGCAACAGTACTGTTGCTGCTGCAGGGAATGCAAATGTGAATCACTCCCTGGACTGAAAACCCCCACCCACAATATAATACAGTCAACCACACCTTTGCGTAGCACGTTCCACCCAAACACTTACTGATTGGTTCCCCACCCTGGGACATGGACAATATATACCCCACTAAAAACATTCCCTTCTCACTGAACGCAGCATGTAACAGGCTTCTCTCTGTGATACACCTTTGAAGATGCCAGCCACAGATGCAGGCGAAATGTTAGGAACAAGATCTACCAGACCACGGCTACACAGCCCAGAAAACCCACCACACTGACATTGGGAAATGTAGTTGGGATGTTCTGGAGGCTAAATTTAGGCTGGCAGCCAAGGTAACAGGTTGAAGTCCAGGATCCCCAAGGTGGAATTCTCAGAAATGTTACCTGTTCCACGTGCAGGGCGAGCTAGGCAAGCGGAGATATAGGTTCTCAATGCATGGGTGAGAAGGTGGTGTAAGGTAAAGGGTTTCAGATTTGTCAGGAACTGGGGAACCTTTTGGGACAAGGAAATCTGTATAAAAGGGACGGGCTTCTTCTCAACTCAAAAGGAACCAGGCTGCTGGCGCTCAACATTAAAAAGGTGGCAGAACAGCTTTTAAACTGATCCCTGGGGGAAAGTTGACAGGAGCAGGGGTGACTTTGGTTCAGAATACAGTATCTATGGGGATGTAGACAGAGAGGGAGGTTTTTTAAAATCAACCACATACAAGCATAGCAATGTGCATATGATAAGTGATAGTGTCTACAAAGGGCTAGAGGGCAAAGCACATAAATCTCAGGTTAGGGACAGGGCATACAGGTGTCTCTATGCTAATAGTAGAAGCCGACCTAAAATGGGGGAGCTGTAGTACAGGGTTTTGAAGGAGGACATTGATATAGTGAGCATCACAGAAACATGTTGGAATGAGGAGAACCAGTGGGATGCTTTGATCCCAGGTTACATGCACTACAGGAAGGATAGGACAGGGCCTATCAGGGTGGTGTTGCCTTCTATGTCAAAGAGAGCATAGTGTCACATAAAATAGACTATGCAAGGGCAGCTTCCTACAGAAGCACTGTGGATATCAATACCAGGTGTGAAGTATAGTCAAATATCTGGAATATATTATTGTCCCCGACCAAAGCGCACAGGAGGATTCTGAGATGGAAAAAGAAATTAGAGAGTCCATCAAAAGCAAAAACGTAGAGGTAATGGGTGATTACAACTATTCCCACATAAACTGGAAAAAATGCATGATCAGGTCATAGTAGGAGAGAGCATTCCTGGACAGTATATACCCGAATAAAAACATTCCCTTCTCACTGGACACAGTGTGTAACAGACTTCTCTCTGTGACACACCTCTGAAGATGCCAGGGACAGATGCAGGCAAAACATTAGGAACAATGTATTACCCTAGCAAATGGAGGGGTGTGTATTATTGGGGAAGGGTTTTGTGCAGAATAGGTCCACCCTCGGACAGCAACTGGTTACGCATTAAGAAATTTCACCTTCCAGAGAAATTAGCTTTGACCAGTTCCCAAGATGACTGTGTTTGCAGTCATCTAACAAGATGATTTAAACATAAAATAACTGACTTGCATTAGAAGACACAGTTGTCAAACCTCTGATCCTTTCATTGTAACTATCATAAAATATATTGTTTATTGTTTCTTCTTAAATATAGGCTCCTTTTCTCCAAGCTTATTAAACTTTAATTTTTCAATTTGCAAACACGCCTCCAGAAAATTTATACTAATGTATAAATTACTAATGTACAAATTTCCCCTAGGGGGAACAGAAATTGTTTCTACAAATGATTGTTTCAAAACATATACTTTGCTGTTTTATATTCCAAAGGCTCAATTAGAAATTTAATAATTCCAGATAGAAAATTTCTCTTGCTTCCATACCTATCCTGTAGGTGGAGCTGAGTGTTGTTATGAGCATATATATTTAATTTCTAAATGGATTCAATTTGGTTTTCATTCTCACTTATTTTTTAATTGGTTTCGGAATTAATTGTAGTGAAAAAAACCTTGAAAATCTGAAGCCCTAGAAGCACAACGCTTTTCTTTGTTTCATTTATCAGAACAAATTTTATTAACAAGGAGAAGGAATAAGCCATAAGTTGAGAAAAAATGAAAGTTCCACAAGTCATCAAAGGGCCAAACTACACATTAATTTATATCTTTTTGCTATGCAAACCCAAATCTCTTCCTCCTTCTGGCTGTTTATGCTGTTTATGCTGTGAGGGAGAAAAAAGAGTAAAAGTACCCTTTATCTCCTGCAGGGAAAAATGGCACCTTAGGAGAAATGGGGCAGCAAGGGAGAAAGAGTTAAGCTCTCATCCTTTTGCTGATGCAAGCAAATTCACAGCATTCCATCAGTACATTTCATTTCAAGTGAAGCTAAAATATCCAGTCATAGCTCTCTCTCATAATATATTGTTGGTTGTAAGATTGTCTCCTTTTTATTCAGCCCTTTTGTTGTGGAAAAAAAGCAAACTTTGTGGAGAGCTGTTGGACATTAATAGGCATATATTGCTTTGCCCAGAATTGTTCTCCACAGCCAAACTAAAAACAATTGTTGCCTATTTGAGAGATCTATCTGTTGAAAGTCCTAACTGCGAGGATCAGGTGGGAGGACCAGGCCTTCCATCAGTGTCCGCTTCATTGCGGTGTGCCCCACTGTCCCCGCAGTTGTTTAACATCTACATGTGACCCCTTGCTCAGCTGGTGCGGAGTTTTAGACTGATCTGTCACCAGTATGCTGATGACAGTCAGCTCATTCTGTTGATGGGGGGGCAGCCACTGCCCCTGCGGCTCTACAGCATTGTTTGGAGGCAGTTGCTGGGTGGTTGAAGCAGAGCAGGTTAAAACTTAATCCAACGAAGACGGAGGTCCTTTGACTGGGCCGTGAAGGGGGGGATTGAGGATTTTCAGCTGCCAGTGTTGGAAGGGGTCTCTTTGACATTGAACCTCTTCGGCTCGCAACCTGGGTCCACCTGGATTCGTCTCTCTCAATGGAGACCCAGGTAGCACTTGTAAGCCGGGTTGCTTTTTTTCATTTTCGCCAGGCCCAGCAGCTGGCCCCTTATCTCTCCCAAACTGACCTGGCCACTGTGGTCACCTCCAAGTTAGACTATTGTAACTCACTCTACATGGGCCTTTCCTTGCAGCTGATCTTGAAACTGAAGCTGGTCCAGAATGCAGCGGCCCGCCTTCTTACAGGTGGTTCGGACAGGAATCATATCATCCCTGTGCTGTGCCACCTGCACTGGCTCCCAGTGGAATTCCAGATCATCTTCAAGGTGTTGGAACTGACCATTAAGGCCCTTTACATCCTGGGGCCCTTATACCTTCGAGACTGCCTTACCCCATATGTCCTGACTCTGTTTGGCAGAAGTGAATTTGCTGGTGGTCCCCTGCTTTTATGCTTTTATGGCCCTGGCCCCAGCCTGGTGGAATGCTCTTTCTCAAGAAGTTAGGGCCCTGTGGGACCTTGGCGAGTACCTCAGGGCCTGCAAAACTGGGCTGTTCCACCGGGCTTTTGGGGAGGCTGGCTGCTGAGTTCCACCCCTTTCTGATGCCCATGTACCACCAGTTTATTTTCTGCAATTTGCTAACCCCTTCCTGGGGTTAGGACCGTATGCCATCCATCAATTTGAGGGTGGGATGTACTGTTGCTACTGTTTTAACTGGATTTTATGGATTTTAATGATGTTATTCGATTTGTTTTGTATACTGTTATTTATTGTCTTCTGTTTATCTTGTACACTGCTCTGAGCCCTTTGGGGATAGAGCTGTCTATCAAATTGAATGAATGAATGAATGAATGAATGAATGAATGAATGAATGAATGAATGAATGAATGAATGAATGAATGAATGAATGAATGAATGAATGAATGAATGAATGAATAAATAAATAAATAAATAAATGACAGTGTCATTCTGTTTAGGATTGCACTGCAAATATAGCAGCTGACTGCGGGTAATAAAACACAAATGTATATGATTAGGATATGGAGATAGTCAAAAGTTCCAGTTATGTCTGGCACTATTGTCCTTAGCTGCAGAGAAAAGATTTCCAAATATTTCAGTTGCTATATATATATTTCTTTTAATATAGGCTTTATGTATTTCACAGACTTTTCTCTGTCTTAAAGAGATGACAGCATTTATTGAGTACATTTTATGTCATTCTTTTTCCAAGGAGCTCAGGCCAATATATATCATTCTTTACTGTCTATTTTGTGCTCAAAACAATTCTGTGAGGTAGGTTATGTTGAGAGAGAGTGACTGGCCCAAGATAAACTCTTCAGTGCATATATGCAGTTCTGAAAAACTGTTTATTGTCACATTTAAAATTAACTTTAGCTGCATCAGCTTAGGGTATTTATCAATTTATTATGTCAAAAAGGAATCAAAAGGCACAATAACAAACTATAATTCCCTTTCAAACAGGAAAGGAATTTTGTAGCACAAACCTAAAATGCTTTCCTGATATTAAGCCCTGTTAAATAGACACCAGCAAGATTCTGAGTTGATTACCTGCTTACAATTGTTCTCTAAACCATTCAAAGAAATTATATTCAGAACTGAAAGGGGTTCTGAAAATCTTGGGAAAACATTTTTCAATTAACTATCCACATAAATGTGATTTTTTTTTTAAAAAAAAAATGATACACACAACTGAAGCACAGTGTACTGGGACATTATTTCTCAAGGTTTCAATTGGGCAAAATTCTTTGTGGTCCAAGCATTATTTGAAATGAATAGGGCTGTTAGATAATAAGGACTAGAGGAGCTATGACCTTGTTACTTCTATTTTACACTTTTGTTCTTTTTGTCATAAGGTTTCAGCTATTCACCAGAAATGAGCCTTCAGTCATCATAAGAGTAACTGGTTGAATCATTAATTTGTCTTCATTTTCTAAAGAGATGGGTGTCTTTATTTTAGATATGAAATATTTAACATAGTAACTAGACATTCATCCAGTTTCTATGCCCTACATTTAGGTCGTCTTTGCTTTTATGTTGTTTTATATTTTGTGGGAAACCATATTTGGGAAACTAGGGGTTCCCATGTGGGAACTGGAGAACACCCAAAATTATAATTGCTCTCTCGATGACAAAGACCAGTTCTCCTGGAGAAAATGGCTGCTTTGGAGGGTGGACTCTATGGCATCACATAATGTCAAGGTTGCTTCTCCCCCTCCACCCCCCCTTCCACAATTCTACCCCCATGTCTCCAGGAATTTTCAAACCTTGAGCTATCAACCATCAGGACTGACTTTCTGTCTATACTTTGGAGGAGCTGAACATTCTCTGTAGGGACAGTGGAACCCACCAGAGGTTTCTTCAGGTCTGGGGGCTACCTCAGAACTAACTTGCCACCTCCCAGGGATGTAGGTATAGATTTTTATGGGGGGGTTCAGGGGTGGGGCCACACCCCCACCCGCCCCTAGGGCATGGCCACGCCTCCCCAAGCCCCGCCCCTGGCCTAGTGCTTATAAAAGCAGCTCTCCAAGGTCGGGGATGGCAGACTCCCCTGCCCTGCCCTGCCCTGCCCTGCCCTGCCCTGCCCTGCCCTGCCCTGCCCTGCCCTGCCCCCCCCCTCCGCTCTGGGCAGAGGCATAGAGGGAAAATGGAGCTTGGTGCAAAATCTGAGTTTTGCGCCCCCCCTCCAGGCAGCTGCTGTGATGCTGGAATCCACCCCCAAACAGCATCACTTTCAATGGTGTTTAAACTAGAGAGCCTAAATTCTCCTTTTAAATCCACCTTAAAGGGAGAATCTGGGGTCCCTAGTTAAACAACATTGAAAGTGATGCTGTTTTGGGGTGGATTATCCCCCACCCTGAAAAAGCATCACTTTCAGTGTGGCGTAGTGGTTAAGAGCAGGTGCATTCTAATCTGGAGGAACCGGGTTTGATTCCCTGCTCTGCCACTTGAGCTGTGGAGGCTTATCTGGGGAATTCAGCCTGTTGTAATGAACTTGCCCCACCCTGAAGGGCTGGCGTACAGCAGGCCTAATGGAGAAGGTAGATTTCATATACTTGGACTATTCAACATTAAGAAGATTAAAAAGAGATACTATTTCAGGATTTGATGTGGCTGTGATATGCAAGGATATCACTGATTGAAAGATCTAGAGAGGTAAGAAGATCCATGCTTTAACTGTGAATGAAAGATCTCAGAAATTCTAAGAACAAAGATCTCAGAAATTCTAAGAACAAAGTAAAGTAGATTAAACAAGAAATATTGGACTTAAAATACAAACTCTAATATAGGTTCATTTTTTGAAATTATTCTGTGAGAAGATAAAACAGAAATAAATGTGTGTGGGAACTTATGAGATTTAGAAGATCCGAGTGGCTACTGTAAGAATATTTACAGAATAGAGAAGATAAGCAAACCAGACACTGTGTAATTGAAACTTGAATTGCCTTCAGGTATTGGACTTCCGGTTCCGGGTTTTGGACTTCCGGTTCTGGATTGGTGCCTGCCAAACGTCTTTGGGGACACTCCGGAGAAATCCATCCCAATCCTTGAAACCCCCCAAAGGGGGAAGAAAATTCTCCACTCTATTGGTAGAGGAGAACGACAGAAACAAAGCGAGAGGAGAGCTGGCTGCAAGCAGCTTCCCCAAACCCGCTCAAAACAGCAAGCAAGGGATGGCCATTGGTATGGAGAAGGTAGCACCATAGGAGCCACCGGAGAAAAAGCGATAAAAAAACCAGAGAGCCTAAAGAGGTCCTTCAGCAAATAATAGCTAACTATAAGAAACAAAACGTATAGAAATAACGTCAACGGGAGAAAAAGAAAGCGGAGCGGTGCATAGCGGAAAAGCGGAGAGGCGGAAGAAGAGCGGCGCCTTCGATGCTTACATAATGGGTACAGCCAGATGCCAGCCACTCAAATAATAACCTAGAAGTGAAAAGAACTTTTAGGCTGACCCGTTAAGCAAACAAACAAAGGCAAATTAAAAGGTACCTTCCAAGGGTAAGTGCGCGAAGTGGAGGTGGCGAGGAGGTCTTTGTCCCAGGGGGGGTGAGACTACAGTAGAAAAGCGGCCCCTTTAAGGGAGGGACTCCCCTCGGCTACAAGTAAACATAACGCTTGCCCTGACCTGGAAGTGCCTAAATTAAACCAATAAACAGCTGCAGAACAACAGGAAGTATTTGCACAGCTAACCAATGTGGTGCAAACAGGAAGAAGAAATCACTCAGATAGGCGACGGAGAGTGAATGAGCAATGGAGCCTAAACCAGGAAGTAACGTAAATGGGTGTAAAAAACAAAAAGCTGCGACCTGAGCAACTCAACTTGCGGTTTTGATATGAAACTGGCAACTGACCATATTTAATTTCCTGGAAACAGACAAATAAAGGACAAAGCAACTAAGTTGATGACTCATTAAACCAAATTAAAAAAGCATTAAAGGAAAATGCAGAACACATCGAAGAAGTAGATGGTAAAATGGAGACAATAAAAGAACAACAGGAAAGGCAGTCTGACTACATGGCCATGGTCGAATACAGGCAAAAAGAGACATACTTAAGAATCAGGGGTTTCCCAGAAGTCGAGAATGAAAGATTGGTAGAACGATTACTGCCAATTTTGGGAAACGTCTGGGGATTGGGAGAGGACGATGCCAGCAAAGAAATCGACAGAGTATACCGAGTGAACTCAAGAATTGCGAAAGATAAAAAATTACCAAGAGACATAGTCATCAACTTCGTGAGGAAATGTATGCGAGATGAAATACTGCGCTTTCATTCAGCATATAAGTTACAAGTCGACGGAATAATTTTGATTGTATTAAAAGAAATACCTGTCTCAATCAGACAAAAACGTAAGGACTATGCTGAATTGGTAGAGCTGCTCCACATGAACAAAGTGAACTTCAGATGGAACATACCTGAAGGACTCTTTTTCCAATTCAACGACAAAAACTACAATATCCACAGTGTAACCAAGGCTTAGGAATTCATCTCTAAGAACAAGAAACACCTGAAAGCCTTAGACCAATAAGGGAAGGGGTAAGCATCTAAGCACTAAAACAGTATAAAAAATGTCTTGTAAAATTTTATCCTGGAATGTTAATGGGCTTAATAATCCAATTAAAAGAAAGAACGTTTTTCATCAGCTCAATGAAGGTAAATATGACCTTATCTGTATCCAAGAAACCCACATTAAACAAACCGAAATTAAATACCTTCATAACCCTAAAATAGGTAAACTATTCCATGCCAGCAGTGAGAAAAAAACACAAAGGGGTTGCATTATATATTAAAGAAAAATTAGAACCAAAATTGATATATTCAGACCAAAATGCAAGATTTTTAATAGTGGAAGTAACAATAAATAGCAAAAAAACACTAGTGGTTGGGATATATGCGCCCAACGACAACAAAGCCCAATTCTACCAAAATCTGCAAAAACATTTAATGAACCACCACCCTAATAATTGGATGTTACTGGGTGACTTTAATGGAGTGGTAGACCCAAACAAAGACAAAAAATGCAAAAAAAGAAACCTGAGCTGATGAAAGACAGTGAACTGCCAAAAACTTTTTTTTCAATGATACAGGTATTAAGATTACACGACATCTGGAGGGAAAAAGCAGGTAACTCTCTTGAATATACTTTCTACTCTGGAAGGCATTTATCACATTCCAGAATAGACATGATCTGGGCCTCAAAACCACTGAACTTACACACAAACAATATCTCAATTAACTGTAGAACAAATTCAGACCACAACCCAATAGTATGGGAACTTGGCTATAGAAGGAGAAACCCTAATATGAGGATTAAAGATTGGATATTAAGGAAAGCAACATGTAAAAAAGAAATAGGTAAAGAAATACAACAATTCTGGGAAATAAATACAAATTCAATCACAAATAAGGGAACTATATGGGATGCTCATAAAGCCGTAATTAGGGGATGTTGTTTGAGCACAGAGATAAAGCTTAGAAAACAAAACGCACAAAAAAAGAGACAACTAGAAAAAGAACTGGGAAAACTGGAGAGAGAACTAGTCCACAAACCAGGAAATAAAAAAATTAGCAAACAAATAAATTTCTATAAAGCTCAATTAAGTTTAATGTTAACTGACGAAGTAACAAAAAACGTAATATACTTGAAACAAAGAAATTATGCTCTAGGAAATAAACCTGGTAAATGGCTTGCAACGAAAATTAAAAAGAAAAAAGAAAAACAATTGATATCTCAAATTCAAATCGGAGAAAAAACAATCACAAACAAAGAACAAATTAAAGTTTTGATACAAGAATATTATGATCAACTATACGGTGAGAATAGCAGTAAGAATAAAAGTAAAAAGAAGGAAGAAATTACCAAATACTTTGAGTCATGCTCAATGTTTAAAATTCTCCAAAAAGAGTGTGAGACATTAAATGCAAAAATAACAATTGAGGAGGTTAGACAAGCCACTTCCAAGTTAAAAAATAAATCCCCAGGGAATGATGGGATTACAGCGTTGTACTATAAAACATTTATTGACATATTGGAAAAACCATTGACAGAACTAATAAATGAAGTATTTGAGGGAAAAACAATCCCTAGATCATGGACACAGGCAATGATTTCCTTAATCCCGAAAATATCTGAAGGAGTCCCTGAAAATCAAAAGAAGACTACAAGGCCCGATTCTCTATTATTAAACACTCAGACTACAAAATATATACATCAATATTGGCAGAAAGGCTGAAAAAATATTAAACAAGTACATCAATAATGACCAATCAGGTTTCCTACCAGGGAGACAGATATTTCAAAACCTAAGAGCAGTAATAAATATTATTGAAGTTTTGAATCAAAATCCACAATTAGACATGGCCATAATATGCCTAGATGCTGAGAAAGCGTTTGACAGAGTAGATTGGGACTTTCTATTAGCAGTCATGAAAGAAGTTGGAATTAAGGGAAATTTCTATAATGGAATTGAAAACATATATACTAAACAAAATGCAACAATCAGGCTAAATGAAGAACAAACATCACAGATAGAAATAAAAAGAGGGACACGCCAAGGATGCCCTCTATCTCCTCTCCTATTCATATTGACTTTAGAGCCACTACTCTCTAAAATTAATATGGAAAAAAATCTGGAAGGCCTAAAGAGCGGTGGGATTGAATACAAATTTAAAGCCTACGCAGATGACGTAGCTTGCTTTATTAAAAATCCTACACAGAAAATCCCCATACTACTACAGCTGATCACCCAGTATAGCTCATTATCTGGCTTTGAAATTAACAATACAAAGACAAAAATGTTAGTAAAAAATCTGAAACCAGAAGAGGAAAGGAAATTAGAACAAGTATCCCAATTTAGAATAGTTAAAAACTTAAAATATTTAGGGATTACATTAGAAAATAATAACGACAACTTGATCAAAAATAACCACATTAAAACATGGAACTCCCTTGAACCAAAATTTACTAAATGGAACAATCTAAACCTCTCCCTCTATGGGAAAATTTCTCTGATAAAAATGTCAATCCTGCCAAAGATGTTATATATTTTTCAATGTGCCCCCTTGATTACATCCAAAAAACTGTTTGATACCTGGCAACAAGAAATTTGTAAATTTGTTTGGGGAGGGAAAAAACCGTGAGTAAAATACAAACAGCAAACTGATAATAGTGTTAGCGATAGAGTATTAGAGGGAGGATACGCCCTACACAGACCTCTGCTTACCTGCACGATCGCAGTTGCACTTGCATGGAGTTAAAACATGGAGCCAAATTATAACCCGACCACATAAAGGCACCTTGAACATAGAGGGATATAACAACTTAGCGGGATGGCATAATTACTTATGGCCCAAAACACCAGAAAAAAATCCAGGAGACAAACAATTCAAAACACATATAATCAGAAATGCTTTATTAAAAATATGGTCAAAGTATAGAAAGATTTTTTACATTAATATCTCCCTCTGGACATCCAGACAGGAAAGC
Organism: Sphaerodactylus townsendi; assembly: GCF_021028975.2. NCBI lineage: Eukaryota > Metazoa > Chordata > Lepidosauria > Squamata > Sphaerodactylidae > Sphaerodactylus > Sphaerodactylus townsendi. The sequence goes on from NC_059431.1 coordinate 53,943,883, forward strand.
ATATGTTTATTAGAAAAGAAAAAAGACACAAAATGGTTGACATACAAAGACACAACTACAATAACACAAGATGAACTAACACTTAAATCTAGAAACGAAATCATTATAAATGGAGTGCAATGCCGTTGGTTTACCTACACCCAGCTACATGATGTGTGGATACATGATATGAAAAACTGGGGAATCAGCCGGAAACAACAGATGTTAGACAAAATAATTGAGGGAGATAACAAGAAAGTGGTTAGCAAACTATATAGACACCTTCTGGAACAAAACACAGAAACAGAGCAAGTTAAATCAAACATGATAAAGTGGGCACAAAATCTAGACAAGCCAATACCAATAGAACAGTGGGAAAAATATTTCAAAAATATTTACAAATACACCCCAAATACGGACCTTTGGGAACATCAATTAAAAATGTTCTACAGGAGCTACCTAACTCCCTCAACAATTTCGAAATTCAGTAAAAAACGAACAAAAAAATGCTGGAAATGTCAAACAGAAACCGGCACCTTCTTCCACGTTTGGTGGACCTGCAAAGAAGTAAAGAAATACTGGTCACAAATACATGCAGAAATACAAATAATAATTGGCAAAAAATTCAAAAAACACCCTGAGACTTACCTGCTTAGTCCAATGTGGGAAGAGAAAGAATTTAAAAAAATACATTTCCACTTGTTGTATCACCTGATAACAGCAGCTCGTTTAACTTTAGCGAAGCATTGGAAACTAACCACTTTACCGAACCTCGAAGAATGGAAACAGAAAGTAAACCACCTCTACATCATGGATAAACAAGCACACCAAATAAAACTCTTACCAGTGGAAATATACATCAAAAACTGGCAGCCCTGGACAGACTATATCTCAAAGGAGTCAGAAGTCATTAATCTTCCTGTCGACTACTAGAAGTAATTTTTGTTAACTCAAAATCTTGAGAACATAAGTCTTTGGAATAAGTTAAAAAACCCTCTTGATGAAAAGTAATCATAAGTTGTTATATTATAAGCATTATAATAATCTAAGACAATAGATAACTATATAGAAACTATTACCGTTAAGTTTTCTTTGTAGATTAAGGACTAAGAAGATGCTGTCTGACATCCAAGAGGATATAATAATGAAGTTAGCTTTATAATTTAGATTAATTGAGATATTTAAAGATCGTAGATCTATTGCTGAAGGAGAAGTCAAACTTTTAAAATTTATTTTTGTTTACTCCCCTTTTCTTTTTCTTTTTCTTCCCCCCACATTTTATGCTTTATGCTTTTTCCCCCTCCCCCCTGTTTTAAACAACAAAATCATACGTTCTATGCATATTTTCCCCTTTACTATTATTATTATTATTACCACTATTATATTGTTAAAGGAAAATAGATTCATTTGTTTTGTACTAAAGGATGAACAATAAGTGTATGAACTTACAATGCTAAGGAAATTGAAGCTAACGTGAGTGAAAATGTAAAAAACTGGTTCTACACAGCTATAGAGATACGTTCTACTTTTATCTTTTTCTTTTGATTTCTCTCTCTCTCTTTTTTTTGATTTTGTAACTTCTTTTAAATTTTCAATAAAGTTCAATTAAAAAAAGAAAAAAGAAAATACAGCCAGAGTTATGGAAGATTAGCTCCCAAAAAGTTGTTTTTGATTTGGTGGAAAATTTGGAGTTACAAGACCTAGCCCCACCTGGTAGTGTGACAGAACTGTATAATTCTATCTATGGGAGAGAAGAGAGTGCTTTATAGTTAGGCCTGTCTCTGGTGATGAGCCTACCTTGTACAATTTAGTCTGACTCTGGGGAAATGGAAGACTGGCGTAGGGGAAATCCTGAATGCTCCAACCTAATGGCTAGTCATTAAAAGTTTGTTTGTGCCTGAAAGCATTGTACAAAAGTCTAACTATTCTATGAAGACATATGCAATTTAAATTTTTGTGCCTCAGCCAGGTTTCTGCTTTATGTACATGAAGGAGTGTACTGCTGGCTTGTTTCTTTTAAAACCATTCTGTAAATAAATAAATATTCTTAGTTTTTATATCAATCCAGCCTCAGTTATCCCTTGTGCACCACAAAACCTACAACAGCAGTGAACCCAAAGCCTATATAACACTTACTTGTATAATACCTGGAAATTGACAGGGAAGTTTATAGGTTGCACACAATACACCATTTAGGTGCCACAATTGGTCATTCATAGTGGTTTCAATGGGACGTGGGAAGGAACAGATATTTCATACCAGTGGTAAATTCTTTGGGCAAGTCCAACTGAAATAAAGTAAAATTATGGAAGAAGAAAATTCCTGTAAACTTTAATGGAGCATGAATAGCAGAATGTGCCAGTGGATTGTGAGTGAAGGTGGCTAGGACTTTATAGATTAGATTAAAAGTAGTCCTTGAAATTGAGCCTACCATACTACAAGAGTCGATTTAATCACTGACATAATATGATCCTGGCAAAACCATCTTTTCCAGAGACAAACCATCATGCTCACAGAGCATCAGAATCTATAAAGTTAATATATAAGAATGCAGAGTTCATCATTTTTCGCTACCAAGAATCATGCTCAAGAAAATGAAACAAAAATTCATCTGCATGCATGAATAGTTATAGCTTACTCTGTTCATTATCTTTATGTTCATAAGACCTCTTATGAAGTTAATATATCAAGAATATCACAAGTAGTTCTATCCAGTCTAAGTTCCAACTGTAATTGCTTTTATAAATGTTAGCAGCTGTAGTATATCAGTCTTTTAATTTACCAGGTGATATATCTATCCAACCATGCACTGTATCTGACACTGAGTTGGTACTGATAGGATTTAAAAGGTGATAACTTTGATTCAGTAACTAGGGCATATGCAGTAATTCAGAAAAGGGTGACTGATTTGACACATAGTGACTATACTTTCAAAGTTCATCATGCTTTGAAAGCTTGTGTATGTTTGGAACAAGTCCCTAAATTAAAAGAGGGGGCAGAGAAGATGACAGAAAAGATGGGGCATATCACTCTGATCAGAAATACCAATAACACAGATTAATTTTTCGTTATATTACATGAAACGTTTGACTTGATGAATATTCAGCTTCTTCCTGTGTAAGAGGTAAAGAGCACCGCATTTAATATAGCATGATGTTTTATGGAGCAAGATCTGGTTTATAATGCGAATTTTAAGTTGGTGGCACAAGAACTATGTAGTAAAATTGCATACATAATTCATATATTGAAGTGTCATTCTGAACTGAAAAGTGGCTGTAAAAATGTCATCATATGGCTCAATGTTTGAGTTGCAGTAATCTTTTGACCTAAAATTAATATTTTGTCCAATTTAAAAGTTTGAAATTTAGCTTGTTGAAAATGGACCCCCCCCCCCAAATAATAATATACTGATCCTGCAATGCAAAAGATGGTTCAGTAATATTCATGCAAACACGGTGATTTATGTGGACTTGCTTGGCTATAACCTAACTTTAAAAAAAATAACATTCTTGAATTGCATCCTTTGCCAGGTTAGGTTTAGATAGAGGTTGAAATGGACAAGGACAAAGTCTTCTTGGGTTAGTGCAAAATAGAATAAAATTGTACTCCTGATAATATTGTTGATTTGGTTCCTCAGTATTTTAGTACTGAAATCCAGGGTTACTTACAGGAAGTAAAGGATGAATCAGAGGAGCCTGTGCTGCATTCAAGCCACTTGTATACCCCATTCTTTCCCTGACAGTAGCCAGCCAAGTCATTGAAACTGAAGCAAAGGCTCAGTCCTCAACAGAAAGGTCCATTCTGGCAGCCAGCTCCTTTATTATTTGAGCAATCTTCAGATTAGCCATTCAGTTTTAGTGATTCTTGACCACCTGAAGAGAAATTCATGAGAAGCCTTCCAACATTTAGTCAGATCCATGTGGAAAACAGGTTGCGTGAAAGATTCAACAGAGGCCCAGATTAAAAATCCCTACTAACTGATCAATTTGTACGCATTAGGGAGTACATACAGTACTTCTGAAGCCCAGCATGTTTTGGCCCATTCATCTGGCTCAATCAGTGAGAAATGGAAAATATCACCTTACAATGTGTCTACTCTGGAAAAATTGTCTTGATTTCGGCCATTGACCATCTCGTTTGGCTGCTTCTGGCACTATCTTGCTGCTATTCTTTGTATTACAGATAATCTTGATATTATCTTCCTACCAACCAGCATATCTATGTACTGCAAAACAAACAAACAGAACCTATTCTCATTAAGAACATAAGAACATAAGAACAAGCCTGCTGGATCAGACCAGAGTTCATCTTGTCCAGCACTCTGCTACTTGCAGTGGCCCACCAGATGCCTTTGGGAGCTCACATGAGGGATGTGAAAGCAATGGCCTTCTGCTGCTGCTGCTCCCGAGCACCTGGTCTGCTAAGGCATTTGCAATCTCAGATCAAGGAGGATCAAGATTGGTAGCCATAGATCGACTTCTCCTCTATAAATCTGTCCAAGCCCTTTTTAAACCTATCTTTAAAATGCTATTCTTTAAAATAAAATAAAGCTATTTTTTAAAAAAGCAGCAACCGAAAACCCGGGTGCAGCCATTGCTGCCGGGGTGAGCCAAGGAGCAAAAATATGCTTGCAGGCATTGCTAGATGGCATGCCGCAACAGGGGTGCATTGATCGGCTCCGAGCCGGTAAAGGCAGGAGGAGCCTGAATATATAAGGAGCGCCTCACCCCAGATCCTGCGCCCTTCCTGGCGTGCCGAGACTCAGAAAGGCGTGGTGTTGCAGAACTGAGTCAAGCGTAAGGCCTGGAAGGAGCCTGGTCACGGCCATCTTTTCTCTTCCCGCTCAATCCAACTCCTCCTTACTCTCGAACAACATTCCTTTCCAGCTTAATTCTTACTGATCTTACACCCGCTTTCTCTACCAAACAAAATTCTCCCAACATTTCCTCCTTTTCCCCCTGTTTTTTCCGGCTGGTGACCAGGACAGACCCGAGTTGAGGAGACGCGATGCCTCTACTGAAGCGAAAGGGTAAAGAGCATAAGGAGCCCCCTCGGGAGGAGCGAGCACCTTCGGGCAGGGCAAGGGCCCTTCTTAACAGGGTTCAAGCCCAGACGGGGCCCGACGCCGGTGGGGAAGGTCCCGTAGTCGGGCGAACCGGAGCAGCCGCAAGGGCGGCCGCGGCCCTGGGCTTATCCCCAATAGGCAGGGGCAGAGTGGCGGGCGCTGCGGGGCAACCCTCCTTAACGGGGGAAGCATCCGTGGCGGCGGAACAGCCCCTGGACCCTGACATAGTCTCCATGGCCCCAGCGCCTGTGGGGGACCCGGCGCCCGACTCCAGCCTGGTGAAGAGCCTGGCGGACACACTGCTCCACCTCTCCCAAGCCCTCGGTGGGTCGTCTGGGAGTCTCAAGGCCCCTGGTGAACCATGGGACCCGGCACCGTCCACGTCGGCGGCCGCTGGCGTGGCGGGAGCTGCCCCATCTGAGTGGCCGGTGCAGGAACTCCAGCTGTCCCCTCCCGGGAGCGCTTCTACGTCAGTCAACGCATCTGTGGGGCCCTCGGAATGAGAAGGTCGGAGGAGGAAGCGCTCGTCGCGGCACTCCCGGTCCTCCAGGCGGTCTCCCAGCTCATCATCATCGGGTGAGTCGACCGAGGACGACGAAATGCAGGCCAGCGGGGAGTTTTGGTATCAAGGTGAAAAGGTGCCGGCTCTCCCCTCTTGGCTAGCCAAGCGCAGGCGCCTTCAGGGGATAGAGGCGCCACCTACTGGCCCGGCCCCCGATGACAATGGGAACCCTCCCGGGTCACATCTGCCCAGAAAGCTACGGGAGCGGGCGCTAGACGGGTACTACACGGATGTATTCAAATGCCTGCGGCGGGAGGGTGAACAGGGTTTGTCCGGGGGCAGAGCAGACAAAAAAGAAGGACAAAGGACCCCTTGGCGGCCCGGCGCAATTTCACCTAACTGGTTGCCAAGGGCTTTGCAGTGCCAAGCGTTAATAAGCGGCCGCCATACGCTTCTGGGCTTGGCACTTGGCAGCCAGCTCACATGTCGCGTATGTGCTGCGCGGCCGATCCATAGCCCGAGGGGAGGTCGCTGGCTATAGCCTATGACAAGGCAATCCGTAGAGCAGCTTCCCATACAGAGCCGCTTCGGCTGGGACCTCATCCGCGATCAAGCGTGGATGGTGGTGAGTCCAACCAGCCATGAGAGGGGCCCCAGGACACTCCCTGCCGCCCGACAGGCCCCTAAGAGCCTCCAGGGGAAGGGGATATTAGCAAAAGGACGTGCCTGGGGAGTTTAATAGGGGCTCTTGCCAACGACCTAAGTGTAAGCACGAGCACGTTTGCTTGAATTGCTCAGGAAATCACAGCAGGGTGGGCTGCCCAAAGCCAGTGGGCCGCCCTCCCTTTCGGCAGGCCCGGTTGCCTGGCGCCAGGCCCTCTCAGAAGGATGCCAGCGGCCAGGGCAGCAGGTTCGCCCCCCCAGAAGCATTGACACGCCAGCCACGCTGAAGACGCTGGCCCCCACCCCCGTCCGGCTTAGGGTGTTGAAGGATTGGCTGCAGCTGTACCCCGACAGACCTGCAGCACGCCTTTGGGGGGAGGGATTTTCCTTGGGTTTTAGAATCCCTTACCAAGGGCACAGGAAGGCTTACCATGCAAACAACCTGAAATCTGTCTCGGAGCACCCTGGCGTGGTGGCTGACAAGCTGAACAAGGAGGTGGCAGCCGGCCGGATTGCAGGTCCCTACATCCGGCCTCCCTTAGCCAACTTGAGAGTCTTCCCCATTGGCGTAGTGCCAAAGAAGGCCCCAGGGGAGTTTCACCTTATACAACACCTTCCCCATCCTCGGGGCGACTCTGTGAATGATTTTATAGACCCAGAGGTTTGCTCTGTGCGGTATGCCACCCTGGACGAGGCCGTCAGCCTGATCAGGCAGGCTGGCCCAGGCGCATTGCTGGCCAAATGCGACATCCAGTCTGCCTTCCGGCTCCTGCCTATCTCCCCACTAGATTTTGAGCTGCTGGGCATCCACTTCCAAGGGTGGTGGTATGTGGATAAAGGCAATGCCAATGGTATGCTCCATAGCCTGTGTGCAGCCTTTAGGAGACCCTTCCAGCACATTTCTGGAATGGAGCCTTCATACAAAAGAGAGTTCCCTCTGGGTTGAGTCCTTGCACTACTTGGATGACTTCCCTATTTGTACGGAGCAGGCTGGGCACAGGGGAGTGCGAGGTCGCACTGGGTGCCTTTCAAGCATTGGCAGCTGAGCTGGGAGTCCCCCTGGCCCTAACAAGGCCGAGGAGGGCCCACACCACCACCCTTATGGCTACCTGGGCATACAGCTGGACATGGTCCATGTGCACGTCCTCACTCTCAGCGACACAAACTGCTTGCGCCTTAGCCCGACCTAATCCAATCATTCCCATTATGCTCTTAAAAGTGCAAGAGTGCGGCTAGATGCAGTCACTTACTGGGTCACGCTTAATTTTAGCCTGCAGGGGTGGGTGGCTCCAGAGCAGGGAGCCTTTTGCTTTCTCGGCTGGCAGATTAAGGTCGTGTCTGGAGTGCAAGGTCTCCCCAGCACCGCGTCCAGAGTCACAGGAGGGGGAGTTGAAAGAAGACCTGAAAGTTTGTGCAAACCTTTCTCTCTCTGGATTTATAAAATGGCATCTCTTTGTGGCAGTCCTCACTGGAGCCTGGCCTTGATCTGCAGGTGCATTCTGACGCCTCCGGGGCCCATGGTTTCAGTGTATACTTTCAGGGGCACTGGGCTTGGGGCTTCTGGCCCGCAGCATGGCACACATCGGGAATCACCAGGGACCTCACTTTTCTTGAACTGTTTCCCATCTTGGTGGCGGTGCACATTTGGCATGATTGCTGGCGGAACAAGAGGGTGCTATTCTGGTGCGATAACCAAGCAGTGGTGCATGTGGTGAACCGGCAATCTTGCAAATCTGCACGGGTAATGCGGCTGGTGCGCAATCTTGTCCTTACCTGATTGACTTACAACATCTCCTTTAAAGCTGCCTTTGTTCCAGGTTTACAGAATGAAATCGCTGATGCTCTATCTCGCCAGCAGGTGGATCGCTTCAGGTGCCTGGCCCCCGGGGCAGAGCTGTTCCCAGCGACAGTGCCGGCGGCCTTGTGGAACCTTGGCAGTGGACCGTCATCACAGGTGTTTTGAATTCGTAGGCCCCGGCCACCTGTAGGCAATACGACAGAGCCGTGCGCGACTTCCAGAGTTATGCAGCAGCGGCGGGGCACACGGTCCGCAGCGGGGTGGACACAGGACTGCTACTCGAATACCTGGTCCACCTCCATGGCCAGGGGATGCACCCACAGTCCATGGGGGTCCAGCTAGCGGGGATAGCTTTCTACTGCAGGCTCTCGGGCTTCCCGGATGTCACTAAGGCATTTGTAGTCCGCCAGCTCGTTGCAGGCTGGCGGCGGTCGGGACCCAGTCAGAGGGATTTGAGATGCCCCATCACGAGGGAGGTGCTCTGGGCAGTCACGGGGGCGCTGCGACAGGTGTGCACTTCACGCTATGAGCATTTGCTCTTCGCAGCCGCCTTCCACCTGGCCCATCACGGGGCCTTTAGGCCGGGAGAGCTGGTAGCCCCCACCAGGGAGAGGCTATCGAGCGCGGTGCTACAGATCCAGCACCTGGTCCTGTCAGGGGATAGGGTCTATGCATGGCTTACCCATTCCAAGACCTTCCGGATAGGGGCCGCCACGACTGCAGCACACGAGGGCAGGGCCCACAGCGAGATACGTACCTTAGGTAGGTGGCGCTCAGATGCCTTCCGGGCTTACATTCGCCCTCACTTGTCATGTTGATTCTTTTTGCAGTGCCTCCAAGGACGCCGCAGACTGTTATCCGACAGGTGTGGGTCGTGGGGCACAGCATCGTCAACCAGGAGGGGGACTACGCCTGCTCCTCTGAGTGGGGCCGGCATCTTAGACTGGAAGCGCACGTGAGCATTACCTGGATGGGCCAGGGTAACATGAGGTGGGACGAGCTGGAGTACAAGTTAATTAATTACAACTTTCACCTGACTGCCCCGGACATCTTGGTTATCCACCTTGGGGAGGAGGACCTCCCGGCAAGGTCGGGCCTCGAACTCAGGTGGGCGGTGGCTGCCACATTGAAGAGCCTGGCAAAGCATCGGCCGGGCATGGTCCTGGTGTGGTCAGAACTTCTACAAAGGGTTCTGTGGAGGGGGGCAATAGACCCCCTGGGTGTGGACAGGGCTCACCGGAAGGTGGTGCTCTCCCTTGGGGGTGCGGTGGCGGACCACTCGGAAATATCGCACGACATCCAGGACTTTTACGAGCCAGACGGTGTCCACCTATCCAGTTGGGGATTGGACCTTTGGCTGCAATCCATCCGGTATACTCTCCTCCTGTTGGTGAGGAGCTAGACAGGCTCAGGCTTGAGAAGCTTGGGCGGGAGCTGCAAGAGGGGCAGCTCATGGCGGGTTTGGCAATGGGAGTCGCACATCTGGGGAGAAAAACGAGCCTTCCGGCAGGTTCTCCCAGGCTTGTGCCCTGTGGAAGGGCCGGGGGTGGGACGGGCAGGCTGGCAGGCCGGTAGGCTGGGCCACTGCCCGACACCCCAGGGAGTGGGGAGGGTCGGGCCGGTAGGCGGCCATGGGCTTAGCCGGCGCCCGACACCCCAGCAAGCATGGAGAGGATGGCGGGCCAGTAGGCGGCCATGGGCTTAGCCGGTGCCCGCCTCCTCAGCAGGTGCAGGAAGGGTGGAAGCCGGAGTGTTATCTCTGGGGCTCCCCTTCCTGCTAGTTACCCAATGGAGATTGGGATGTTTGATGTGCGACCCGTTTGCCGCCCAGCTTCCTTGTATATAGTTGATGTTATTCATGTTATATATATATTAATAAATTGGGCTGCGGCCCAATCCATTTTCCAGCCTGTCGTTGTTGTGTCATTATTTTAGCGAAGAAAGGTCTCACCATCTGCAGCAAATGCATGAAAAGGTTTTTTTAATTTTAAATCCATGCCATTTGAGTTCTCTTGATTTCCATAGTCCTGTGGAGATATGTTCACTGATCAAGCACTGTTTAACAAAATCAATGACTTTTTTTTTTAGTGAGCTTGGATTCAATGAATGAAGACCAAAGATACTTTCACTCCCTGCAGAATAAATACAGTACAAAAAGCAGCAATTTAAACCTTTGTAGCACCTTGCCAAAGTGTTTCATTATGGAGTAGAGTGACAATCTCTACACATCAAGAAGTATTTCAGCTAACATGTGGCCTCAGCTCCTGTTTTTTTTGTTATATTTAATATGAACTGTTTCGTTTTCTTCTATTTATTTTCATTCCTGTGTTTATGGGCTCCGTCCTCCTATTTCGTGCCATGCTTCCTCCTTCCCTATTTATTATGCTGATTATTATTTTCCATTTCAAGATCCATGACTTTCCATTCTATTTTTGATGCTGTGATTCCTTTCCTCCGATTTCCATTTTTTATTTCACTATTTCATTCCTTCCTTCTTCCTTTTATTTTTCTTCTATTGGGGCTATTTTTTCCTTCTTCTCGTTCCTGTGTGTCTTCCTGTTATTTCCATGTGTTGTCCTGGGTCCATCCTTTTCCTTGAATGTGTGGTCTCTGTTGTGTTTCCTTGTTCCATGTGTAGATCCTTGATCCTGTTGTGTCTACTGTGTCGAGGACATTGTCCATTCCTGCTCTCACTTCCTTGTCATCTTCGTGTGTGTGTGTTGATGCTGGGTTGTGTTCCTGTCTTTCCAGGCTCTGGCCACTCCTCCTGTGCCTCGCTGCGGTCCATGCACTCTCTGTGTCTTCCTTCCTCCATGTCTGTGTGTGTCACACCCCTCAGATATTTCCTGCTCAGGCAGCCTCCATTATTCCTTCCGTTGCCTCATTTCCTTCTTTCTTCCATTCCATGTCTCCTTCCACCATGCCTCCATTTCCTTGTGGGTTGGTTCTCATTCACTTGTGTGTGGGGTGATTCTCACTTTTTCTGTGTCCATTCCTCCTCCATCCTTCTTTCTTCATCCCATTCATTCCAAGTCCATCCACATACTCTTTATTTATTGAACTCTGTCTTCTTCATTTCTTTCTTTCCGTTCCTCCTTCAATCCTCAATCCACTGTGGCTATTTCTTTCCTTCCTTCCCATTCTCCATTTCACTTGGTCCTGTCCTTGTCTCCACATTCCTCCTTGTCCTCATCCTTCAGTCTGCCTTCTTTCATGCCATTCAATTCTTCGGCACACATCTTCTCCATATTTAAGTGTATTCCATCTTTCTATTTTTCTTCCTGCACTCCTTTTCCAATTGCTGCTCTCATCCATTCCATATCCATGTCCACTTCCTTCCACTTCTTGTGCCCTCCATGTTCCACTTGTCCACGTCTTCCTCCATTTCCTTCGGCGTTTTCCTTGCATCCTCCATGTGCCACTTGTAAGTGCTCCATTTCCTGTCCGGTCTGTGTGGTCCATTCCTCACTTCCATTTCCTGGGGTACCTTCAGTCAGTCATCCGTGCTCCTGTGATCACTCCTCTCCACATTCCACCCCATCTTCCACGTTTCCACTCTGGTCCCTGTGGTCCACACACTCATCCATTTTTCCTCTCACGCTTCAGTCTGCCCTCCCTCCGATTCAGACATCACCGCCTCACACGTATTCTCCCGTATCTCTCTGCCTTCACTGCATCGTTCCTTGTCTCCTCCGCACCCAGCTTCTGCCCTCCTCCTTCGGCTGCCGCTGCACAAAAAATGGTGCGTTTTCAAGGTCCCGCTCTGACTGTTTGCAGATTGGATTTTGCCGGTCCATGCAGCTTCAAAGGACTCTGAAGCCGGTTTGGGAGTGCGTTATTCTGCGTCTATGTGGAATAGACCACGATCCAACCATCACATACACGGATTCCTCCATCCATATTCTCCACCCAGCTGGTCTGTCGCTGCTGCGGCTTATGGCTACCGGCAACAAACGGTCTGTCCCTCACTGGCTCTCCACTGGCTCAACCGTCTCTGGCTCTCCTGCAGATAACTTGCTCTGCAGCTTCTGCTGCTCTCTCCCATTGCTGTCTACCTCATATGTGTTCGTGCTCCCTCTTTGGCCGGCTCTCTCAGGCGCTGTTATTGACCGGCCTTGGCTGCTGATTGGAATAAGGCCACTTATTTTCCTTAGCGGCCGGATGGTTGGCGGATTCGTCCCTGCTTACTGACAGTTTTATGCTGGTTTCAACTCTACCCCAAATCTACTGTCCCTTCTCTCCGTTCCACATGCCTGGCTGCGTATACTCCTCTTCCTTGCTCTACAGCGCTGTTAGTATTATTCTCAGGACCGACTTCCCAGATTACCGAGATCGACCATTTTTTATCGTTTACGTTCCTCCGTGGGCTCCACCTGTTCTGTTCAGGGTTTCTGTTTGGAGCGCCTGTGTGCCTTCATCAGGATTGCATCTGGTGGTCCTATTACACGCCATGACCATAGATGATGGAGTTCATCGGACCACAACCCTTCCATCCATCTTACTCCCAATACGGATATAACTGTACCAATATCAGTGTGTTCCATGGCCTCTTCCATCCATCCTCAGCTCTTTGCCTCCTTCTTCTATGGGAATTTCTGGCCTCCTCAGGATCCTGTACCCTCCTGTGACGTTCACCTGCTGGATACCAATATCGTTCCGTCATCACACATACCTACACAAAACTACCATCATGGCGGAGACAGCCAGCGTGTTATCACTTTCGGCTCTATCGACTGAAGTGTTGGTCGCTTATTACACGGCTCTAGAAATTCACTGGAGACACCGAAAGGAATGTAGTTTAGCGGCACTACAACATAGTGACAATGCCTCAACAGGCACAACCACACCACCACAAGCCTTTAAACCACCGCCAAATCAAATCCATTCCTAGGTAACACCAGGAAATACAACTCATGCTTCCAAATGCACTCTGTTCCCCAAGGAAATTGGTACAACTCAATTCCTCCAAACTTTCCACAGTGACAGGACAAATTTACCATATACTCGCCTCCCTGCTCCCCTATCCAGATAGTCACCATGAACTCCTTCCAATTAATTCCATCGGTGATGCCAATGATGCACTGCATGCACACTGTGTGATTTCTACCACCATCAGAACTTCCACTGTTTGCCAACTGCAACAGCTACTTCACAACAAAACAATGGAACAACACAAGATACTGTATACCAACATGCATTTGTGACACTACAAAAATTTAACAAGCATCCCTTTCTCCACTTTCCTTTCCTTTCCACTTCACCAAGACTGAGCCCACATAGCTTAGCGATGGCTTAGGGTACAATAGTTTTCATATAGATCACTAAATAGTCCTTTCATAATCATTAGCTATGCTCAAGCACCTGTTGGTATGAATCCTTATCCAGATTGCCAGTTGTGAACAGGGAAGGATCATTCAGCATTCTCTTCTGATGTGCCTGAGCAAAAATTTGGATGCACTGATTCATACAACTAGGTTATTTTCTCATAAGAAAAGATTGCTTTGTCTTAGCCATCTCCTAATGCTTGACTGCCACCACCTGCCATTTTAAAAGGTGCATAATTTTTTTAAAAAGTTTTTCTTGAAATTTACTACTTGGGAGCTTCTCTGTATAATACTTGGAAGGATGTGCTTAAAATTCCACTTCCTTTGATACCTGCTTACGAACCTGCTATTTTCATTATCACTTCTTAAACAGATGGCTATTGACTGCACAGGCAAAATAATCAGTGAATGTATTCTGTTTGACACTGACCATCCATGTCCAGTCTGTAAGCCCTCAAGGTCAGTTGGTTGGCCACTATGTGAAACAGGATGTTGGACTTAATGGACCACTGGTCTGATCTGGCAGAGTTCTTTTGGGTTTTTTTTACAGGATGCATCTGACTGCAGGAACAGATAGGATGGATAGCTAGTGATTCCACATTTTATATGTTGGTCAGTTTAATGATGCAAACAGCTATTAACCTGGGGGAGATAATTCCTCTTCCCCAGTAAATGAAATGATTTAGTTCTTGGATTGTGCAAAAGCAGCTGCAAACTTAAGAACTAAATAACTACTATGCAGGCACACAGCTGCTTGATATAGGGCTATGCCTGAGATGAAATTTGCCAGGGAACATTGAGGTAATCCAATCAGGAGCCTCCTTCATGCCTGATGGATAGACAAGATATATTCTTTGGGAAATAATGATTGTATCAAAGTTCTCAAAGTTTGTATCAAAAGTTTTATCAAAGCATGGCTAATAATCACTTGTGGTTAGTATTGTTGGATTTCATCATGTTCTGAGCCAGTTAAATTCTTCAGTGTCTTGATGCTAAAACTCCCTGAATTTCCATGACTGTTAGTGTCTCTTCAATTGCTCCCTATTAATTTGGCCTATTGAAAAGAGTTCCACCCACATTGCTCTTTCGAATGATGTATTTAAAGTTATGCAACTTTGGTGACTGGGCATCAAATTCTGGAATAACAATGTGAGCGGAGGTCTTTGCATGTACAAAAATAATCCTATCAGCAGTGGCAAGGGAAACCATGCTGTAAGAGCAAATGGAATGTAAGAATGTTTTATTCTGATACATTATACAAAGTATAATGTAAGCTGTTTTGGATCCCAGAAGGAAGAAAGGATATAAATGAAGTAAATAAAAAAGTAGAAGCAGACACAGCAGGTTATCTGTCTATCTGTTTGTCTGTCTGTCCGTCTGTCTGTCTGTAGAGCGAGAGAGATTACTTGCTGTATATGTTTGGGTGCAGCCCAAAATATGGGACAGCCATACTCTCTTTTTTGACATAGAATACACATTGAGGGGGAGGGACATAGTGTTAAGAGTACATTTTTTAAAGCTAATTGAATATATGATGGTAATCCTTTCCCAGATTTTTCTATCTCTATACATGCCCAGAGGTCTCTCCAGCAGGGTAAGGAACAACTTAGAAATAGCCATCAAGCCAATTTATTGCCAATTTCCTGGGAAGCTTAGTAATTTGGGGGTAAATGTGAGTAAGGGGGAGGAGAAAAGAAAGTGACAGATGAGAGGGAGCATGTGATGACTAATGAATCATCCCAACTTTTCCTTGCAAAAAACCTCCCTCCACCCATGAGTTCTTCAAAAAGTCTTGGAAAGGTCCAGCCCATTCTGACTCAAGATGGAGTGGTTTCTCCTGCAGAGAATGCCTTTTGCCTTTAGAAGTAGAAGTGTGTAAAAATAGGAATAGCTTACCCCCCATCAGCAGTATTCTACTACATGGCCACTAACTTTTGTATTGTGAGAAGTGGTCAATCACCGGCAATTAGAGGACAGTTCAAACAATCAATGTACTTCCAAGCCATTGATTAAAAACAAGAAACATTTGAGACTGTGCTAATAAATGCTTAGTATATTTTTTCAAGTCTAAAATCATCCAGTCTCTCCTATTGTACAGCATTTGTTGGATGTATGGAAGTGGAATTTGTCACTTTTGTAAAGACAATGAAGTAGGCAAGGGCATTTATGTTATTTATTTTGCTCTGCAGATGGGCAAGGACACGCTGTGCTGGTTTGGAAAGCTTGTAAATATTAGAAAAGAAATGGATAACTATGTATGGAGAATCTCATAGCTGAAGGTCTGTCACTTACCAAATTTTAGGGCATCTTCCCTTTAAAAAATACATTTTATCGCCCACAGGAATGCAATCAAACAATCTAACCAAAACGGTTGATATATAGATTCATAGAGTTGGAACTTGGAAAGAGCCACACAGGCCATTTAATTTAATCACTTGTTTAATGTAAAATTACCCTAAAGCATCCCTGCCCAGTATTTATCCAGCCACTACAGAGGGAGCTCACCATCTCCCTAGGCAGCCAATTCCACTGCTGAACTACTCTTACTGTAAAAAAATATCCTGTTATTTACCCAGTACATTTTCATCCATAAGACACCCATTATTTTGATTCCTAACTTCTGCTGCAAACAGGAACAGCTATCTTCCTTCCTTTAAGTGACACCCTTCAAATGCTTAAAGAGAGCCATCAGGTCCCCTGAATCTCCTCTTTTCCAAACTAAACATTCCTAGGTTTCTCAACTTTTCATTGTAGGGCTCTATCTCCAGGCCCCTGATTATCCTCATTGCTGTCCTCTGTACCCACTCCATTCTGCCCACATTCTTTTTGAATAAGGACTCTAGAACAGCACACAGTACTTCAGGTGGAGTCTGATCAATGCAGTGTACAGCAGGATTATGACATCTTGGATTTAGATGTTATGCCTCAGTTGATACATCCTAATGCACTTTTTTTCCTCTGCATCACACTGACCACTATCCCAGAATCAAGCTCACTGTGTGCCAGTTTACCCATAGCTAATGCTTTCAAAATGCCTAAAAGAATCTCTTCTGAAACATATGTTGTTCATCAATACTGTACTGGAGCCTATTAGGTTTCTGTGGTAAAGCTCCCTGGATAGTGGGTTTGAGATAAAGAGAAAGGGGTGTTATTATGCTGGTTCCTGGAAATATTGCAAAGATTCTGTTGTGAGATACACTCTTGATAAATATAAAGACTTTCTCTTGCCTGTTCTGTCCTTGCATGTCAAATGCTGCAAGAGTATCCATCATTGATTCCTCCATCAATAACAATCAAGGTCTCTGTTCTGCATTCATTTTTGTGCTGATGAATGTTTGTGTGTTGCTATGGATTTTGGTGAGTGTTCTCCAGCACAAAGTATGTGACCAGTTTTTGCTGAACCCATATAAAATGAGGATCTTATATACCCTTATCAGTTACATGTTATAAGGGAAGCTCTGTAGTGGTGAGCAATTAGTCAGGATTCCCAAGAACATAGCGTGGAGAACACTAATTTACTCCATTTACAGAATTTGGGGAGGGTCTGTGTGTGTGTGTGTGTGTGTGTGTGTGTGTGTGTGTGTGTGTGTGTGTGTGTGTGTGTGTGACATAATGTTGAAATAGCTGGTGGTGTCATTGTGAATGAACTATTGTAGTGAAGTTTCGTTCTCAATAATTTAAACATATTATCTTCTTGTTTGCAACTGTAAATGTTCAAATAATTAATGATTAAAATATGCTGGTTGTCCTCCTTTGACTAGTGGGAATAGTCCTGTTGTTCTAAAGATTACATTCATTTGCCTAGCTATGGAAAGGGACATTGTTCACCAATGTGTGCCCAACAGATAGACAAATTGCTTCATTCACAGTAGCTAGAGACAGGTTCTCTGCTGTGGAGTTTGCAAACTTTGCATTGTTGGCCCATTCACTGTATTTCTTGGTGGGAAATCTTGGCTACATAATCAATCACAGGTACCTCATTTCTTGTTCTTTCTCCTGTGAATTAAATTAAATTATTTTCACGTTTGACAAGGCTTGTGCTTGTGTCAAGTCATCTTTAGTCAAAAACATTTCCGAAATTCAGCAAGAACTAAACCATGTTACTTAACCCTTAGCAACTATATTCCAGTGTGCCTACAAAATCCTTCTTTTTAGCTGAAGCTCCAGCAGTAAAGCAATTTCATTGAAGAATGTGAAACTATAAACATTTTGTTAGTGGTCTTGGAAGTGAGCAGTAAGGAACAAATAATGGATGACCTCCAAAACACTATGGAGTACTTCTAAGACATTTTGTGTGTATTGTTAGGCTTAGAGTGCAGTGTACGATTATAGGAATTTTTGAAAAACCTGTCATCCACTTTCATCATCACTTGTTATATCGCTATGGTACATTATTCTTGGCACTATTTAAGAATGCTATAGGACTGATAATGCTACACAGAATGTAGAATTGACAGTTTCCCTGCCCCAGAGAGCTTACAGTATATGCCAGAAGACAGGGACAGGAAAAGGGGTTAGAGATTTACAGTGGGTATTAGAAATAGCTCTGGCTCTATAAAGGCAGCTATTCTCAGAGACTTAAAGCAGATATATATTTACAGTGGCTGAAAGACCAAGCTGTAATATAAGAGGTCACCTTAAATTAAGCAAAGTCTCTCCATCTGAAATAAGAAAGTACAAAAGCTACCCACTATACAAAGCTCCAGTATGCACAGAACAGCTCATTTTTTATCAGTCATCTCAAAGAGACCTGTGAATAACAATGTAATATATAGTTAGTTCTGACTAATATGTATGTATAGTTAGTTTTTCCTGACTAAAGGAAAACTCTGCTGTCATACTAATGCTACATGTTAGGGGACCAGTAGACAAGTTCAAAATCGTTTAAATAAAATTTGCTACCATGTAGAACCCCAGCGTTTATTTCAAGTATGTTAAAAGTATAGTCTTACCCAACTTTTAACTTTAACAACATTAAAGACTTTTAACAGCTAAGCACCATTCCAGTCTTAACACTGTAGCATGAAAAAATATCAATCTAATTAAAAAAATGTTGAGGCTGTCTCTTTCTCACCTATCAGGAAGCCTATTATCTCCACCTTTTCAGGAGTCATCTTTCCCCACTGTTGTTTGCAGGCTGTGTGCTCCCATTATCTGGGACTTGCCAATGTATTCAAGAATATTTAATATTTTTCAGAACTGAACATGCTACATCCCCTCCCTTCTTCACAAGATTGAATCCCCCATAATAAGCAGTCAACCTGCAAACAGATACTAGGATATGATTTCCTATGATCCTATAATGAATAATGTGGAGTTAACCATGACAACTTTAGGGCTACTAACAGGAAAAAGGTGAAACAGATGGAGATAAAAGGGGAAAAGTAGAAGTTAGCTTTGCTTTTACCTCAACATGATATCTAGAAGAAAATCCCCAACAGATTCCCCATTACTTGGCATCAAAACTATCTGGAGCACTTTAAATTGTGTTTACAAGCTTGCATCAGCCTTTTCATTTCTTTTCAGTCTTTTTGTGCCTCAGATTCTCCACATCAGAAAAAAACCCACCACTGATATAAATGGATTGCAAGTCTGCAGGCATGAGTTTGTGTCTCTCTTTGTGTGCTTTAAATATATTTTGTAAATCATTTACTAAGTACTTAAATATTATTATACTGAAATATAAGAAGGGCTAAGGCTCTTCCAAGGTCTCCCACCATCTCATGTGATCCTGAGTTATCATTCACACTGTGGTGAGAAATGTGTTAAAATCATATTGAAATTCTGTAATTGGTATCTAGTTTCTCACTACTTTCTTCCTTTCTCTGACTTGTTCATCAGGTTGTACTCTGAAGTGTCTATATTGAACAAATGAAACTATCAGAGGCTCAGAACCTCAGTCTGAAATGCTGTCCTAGTCACATACCAGCCCAGAACAATGAACATGCTGGAGGTCCAAATGTGTCCTTGCCATTTATTCTCATTTGGTTTATCACCAACACCAGAAAGCCTCTGAACATTTATGGGCATGGGTTTGTTTTTCTGAAAGCAGGAATAACATCAGAATCACTCACACAGGAAGCTCCATTAACTACACTAATTTCCTTGTGCTTCCACTTCTATAGAGATGGATTTATGGTGTAAACCATAAGCAAGATGAAATCTTGGATGAGTGACTGCAAACGCAAGGCATCCAGAATGTGCTTGATGTTGAAATAATTTCTGGTATTAAGTTTATATACTGTCTACTACTTTCCCACCTTTTCATCTGTTATACAAGTGCTCATTTTAACCTTACCTGGATGGCCCAGGCTAACCAATCTCTCCTACCCATCCATGAATACTGTTCCTCTTGTCCTTGACCCCGTTCTCCTGGGAGCGGCTGATACCAGACAGCTTCTGAAGTCACAGGCAGAGGGGAGTTTGCATACCCCTTCTTCTTGTACTTCCTCCCCTCAAAACTCAATGGCTGTAACCAGTGGTGGGATCCAAAAATTTTAATAACAGGTTTCGATGGTGGTGGGATTCAAACAGTGGCGCCTCCGCACACATGCATCTCCAGTCCCTATTGGGCAGGGAGGTTGCTTTAGTAACCCCTTCTCGGCACTCAGAAAAAATTAGTAACCACTTCTAGAGAAGTGGTGAGAACTGGTTGGATCCCACCTCTGGCTGTAACTCTGCAGAGATGTCAACTGGCTGTTTATATTGGGGAAACCAGACTAAATTATAACAGATGGGCTAATTTTTGGAACATCCAGAACTCCATCAGCAGGTTATTGAACTGTAAGCCATTGGAAACCCATTTGGAGAGTTATGTCCAATTGCCACCTACTGAGGGCTATAAAAGACTAGTTTTATCATTCAAATCTTTGCGATCTCCTCTCCACCTTCTAAAACACCATGAGCACTATCTCTTGAACTATGATATTGTGGTAACAAGAGTTTTTAAACATATATTAATCTAATTAAATGGTGGGCTCATTGTGGCTTACAACATTTTTCATAATACATTATCAATATAAATATACTTAAAAACATTGTAATCATTGAAACATTTTAAAATATTCTAACTCTATAACTTTGATGACACCATGATGTAAAGTATTGGAGTGAGAAGGGGACTGCATTTACTTTTTCCTCCAGCAATCATGATGAATCCAGTTCACCTCCAAGATTCTTAACTGAGTCAGTAAGGGTCAGCTGTACTCCAACAAAAGTGTCCTTCAAGATTTTCACCTTCCCAACCAGCATTACCTCAGTCTTTTCAGGATTTAGACACTCTATCACAGTAGCCAGATAGTTATTCAGGAGCTCTGCCACATCACCAAGGGATATGGATATATATAGCAAAGTATCATCTGCATTTTGATGACATCTTACCGTAAAGATACAAATGATTTGTGCTAAGGGCTTCTCATATAGATTGAAAAGCACAGGAGAGGTCCTACACTGATGGCAACTGGTCTCCCATAGCAACCTTTTGAGTTGGATCTGTGAGGAATGATTTGAATCTGTTCAGCATGCATTCCATGATACCTAACTTCTGTTTCCAAGCACCTCAACGAGATCAACTGTTCTCAAAGCTGCAGTTGAGTTCAACAAGAGAAACAAGGAAGCACGGCCTATGTCTACACTCAGATGAAAGTTGTCAAATAAAGCTAGCAGAGCTGTTCCTGTCCCATTGTCTGGCCTGCCACAGCTCTCACAGGCTCTTTTCAAAGTCTGAAGAATTCTCAGAAAAAATGCTGAGCTTCTCGAAACAGACTCAGAAAGACCCAGCCCTTTCTGAATTCAATTGGGTGGGCTGTCCATGACTAAATGGAGAAGCTGTGGAACTCCTGCTTTGCATGGTGAAGGCCCCATGTTCATTTCCTTGCACCTCCAGTTTATACTATCAAGCATTATGGCATGTAAAATATCAGAATAATGTAAACATGACAACTAAAATTACCCTTACTTGGCTTTAAGACTAGGATTATGCTGTGTGAAAGGGACTGGTCTTCAATCCTTTTTGTCTGGTATGTATCAACACAGAATTTACGTGCATTCTTTCATGCAGAAGAAGACTCAATGAAATCATGTCATCACATTGACTTACATTTTGTTTACTGCTCTCTGAACCTTGTCCTGCTTTATTCAGGAAGAAGGCATAGGTTTGTTTTTCTTACAGTGAAAAAAGAGGATGAATCCACATCCATGTACTGATCAAAGTCTTCTAATAAAGCATCATCAAATTTTTATTGAGCTCTAGAGCTAGCCAATCACAAGCTAAATACTATACATGTGGCCCTTAGACTACATTTCCCACAATGCTACATCTGAGTCAGCTTCCCTTGCCTATATCTATTGCTAATACATATATACTAGCTCCTTTTAACTAACTAAATCCTGCTTGGGTCAGCACAAGGATTATTTCCCAAAGCAAAGCTAAAGTAATCATTCACCTCTCCTAATCAAAGAAAAATCTTTAAACAAAGCTGTGATGACCACTTGCTTTTTCCTTTGTGAATAAAAATATGTGCAAAATACTGAAAGCCCAGGAGCGCAGAAAAAAATATGATTAAAATGAGGACTGAAAGCTAACACAACAAAGCATTGAATGGCCAATTTCTGGAGAACATCAAGGACAAGACAAAGTGGACAATGAAAATACCTGGCTGTGGAACTCTGAAAAACAAAACTGGAACACTGATTTTAGCTGATCAAGAACAGGCCATTAGAACAAATTCGATTGAGTCCAGAATCAAAAACCTCAGATGATGCAAATTGCAGATTGTTCAATGATACCAATGAAACTGTAGATCATGTACTGAGCTGCTGCAAAAAGATCTCCCAGACTGAGTACATATACAGAGACACAACTCAGTATCCAAGATAATCTGCTGGAATTTATGCAAGGAAGCTAAAACTGGTGGGAACATTGTCCAGAGAAAGTCATGGAAAATGAGATCGTCAAGATCTTCTGGGACTTTCAAATCCAAATGGACAAACTGTTGGCACATAATGCACCAGACATCATCATTATCAAGGACAAGAAAGTGACCATCATTGACACAGTAATACCTGGTGAGAGCAGGGTTGTTGAAAAAGAACTTGAGAAGTTCACTAAATACCATGATTTGAAAATTGAGATTCAGTGACTACGATTGCTTTGGCACATCTAATTTTCTGAGCTTCTCACGTGAGTGTTCCATTGTATCTTCCCTCACAAAAAATAGAAGAGCTATTCTAGGACAACCCCATTAACCCTACTAGGAGCTGAGCTCATGAGCAGAATTTAATAAAAAACACAAATCTTTAATGCATAGCACACTAAATATTCAGCTGATGAGGTGAATCTGGATACCTTGAGTCTGCTTCAAAGGCATGGAAAGCGACACAGTTTAGCTTCAGGAATTACAATAATCTTATCAAGTCAATGAGTTTTCTGGGTAGAGAAGCTGTTTTCTCCCTTTGTATGAAGCTTATCTTGTGAAATGGCACAAGAATAGGGCTCTGAAAATATTACATATCCAATGACCTCCCCCCCCCCCCATTTCTCATATTTGGGGCTGTGACATCAGTATTTGTATGTCAACATCTGCCATTGTGCCTTTGGAATTCAGATTTGTGTTCAGCAGGGCCTGTTTGCCTTTGGAATGGTCCTGCATTTGCATCTATAGAAACAGCTTTTTTAAAAAGCATCTTTATTCTGCAGACTGGTCTCCCAGGGCACATCTCTACTACACCAGGGTTATGTACACAGTGTAATGTGACAAGGACTCCAGAGTACAGAATGTGGGGGTGGAAGAGAGACTTAAAAGGGTTTGCACTCCTAAGAGGCAGCACTCTGCCAAGTCCATTTGCAGCCTGTCACTGTGTGCTGGCAAGCAGAGATAGCTGTATTTCACTGAAGCCTTTGAAATGTTGACTTTTGACCAATTGCTCTGCTCGGTGTTGCTGGCTTTGTAACTACCCAGCTCATTTTGCAGATACCTTTTAAAATGCATGTATTTTCTATTACTGGTGAGAATCAAGCAAATTGACCTCCTGGGGAAAACCAGATGTTATTTCTCCTAACAAGATTATGTATTTAATTCACACTCGAGTTTGTTTTTTTCACTTCAAGGCTGGAGCAGTCTCATATGTAAGGGCAGAAGCTATAGGAAGTCTTCCTCTTTCCACATCTTTCTTGGCATGTTTTACTTGTTCCGCATAGTCAGTAAAGTCCTTGCTGTTGAGTGAGAATGCTGTCTAATGCATCTGGGTCTTGATTGAGCCCTCAGTATAGAGCATTATGTATTCCTTACAGATTTTCTTTTCAACTATTGAATTACAACTAGCAGGGAAGTGAGAATTACAATTGTTAGGGACCTGTGGGCATTCACTCTTAAAGTTTTAATGTTGTTTCCCCCTTCCCCCTTTCCCCCTTTAGCACAATGCCACTTTAAAGAAGAGCAATGGGGAGGAACGATTTGAAAGTAAAGGATGTCTTCTGTGCACTATCCTTCCCATGAAAGCTGGAAGAAGTGGGGACAACATTTCCACAGCTATCCAAATCAGTTACAAGCACAAATAAAGTATCTTCATAGTTGCTAGGGAAAAATGCTCAAGTATTATGAGGACTTTTACTTTATGTCTTTAATATTTGATTTTGAAACCCTCATTTTGAGAATCATGGCTTTGTATCTTAGGCCTTCTCATAAGGCACCTGGAGAGATAAATACAGGAAATGAAGGGCTCTGATAGAAGGATAATGACAATAGGCTTCGGCAGAGGAGTGCAGGAAGCTTTCTGATTAGGATCAGCTGGCATCACATTGATGTGTTGTACTTTAAAAGAGACTGAAGGCTGGGAATGAGTCACTGATTAGGTGTAATTTTGATTGGAAAGACAGCACATACAATCATTTGGAAGAGCTGTGAAAGAAAGATGGGGAAAAAGCAAAGGGGAAAAGTAAACTGGGACAGAAAGTCATTCCCCCCCTTTCCAAGCAAGCAATATTAATATTGGGTTAGGATTTCTAATAGTAGCATAGCATAAAAATGTAACAATTGTCTTGGCTGGAAAAACATAAATGTCCATCTAGCTTAAATAGGATTAACCACAGGACACGTCTTCGAATTAAAATGGGCTGCAGCCCTTTTTATTATTAAGGCAGAAGCTGGGCAAGCAAGAGGAGCCATCTTTTTAGCAGCTGGTCAGCACCCCTGGCTGACCCCAGCAACAACCCCAATCCCTACTGGGGAGGACAGAGAGGTACTGGGTCCCCAGGGCGCCCACCCTTTGTGCCCCCCTAACTGGTGGGGTGTCAGGCATGTGCCATGAGCCCACCCTACCCCAAGCCTCTTATGGAGGCCCCCAACCGCGGGGAGGTCCAGCGTGCAAGCTTGGCCTCCCCATCAGGATGCGCTCCTCTGCCCAAACTGCCACAGAGCTGACCCTTCAGCTCTCACCACAGCTTCGCAAGCCTTCCAGCCAGTCCAAGAGTGCCTGCCATATGGCACGCAGTCCATGCCCTGTTCAGATAGGTGCACACCGTGCAAACAAAAGAATGCATGCTCCTAAGTGGTTTTATCAGCCCCAACCTCTCGGCCTACTGGAGACTTCCTCTGAAGGGGCCGCTGACTCAGGCTCCTGCCTGACTGGCATCCCCATGGAGGGCGGTTCCGTGCTGAGACCGCGGACAAACTCGCTCCCCCCAGGCTCAGCTAAGCTCGATAAGGTGCTTGACAGGTCCAGTTATATAGGAGTGACAGTCGGGGACCCTGAAATCCCTGGTGATGCCGTACCACCACCAAAAGACCTTGTCCAGGGAATAAAATAGGGGAAGGGGCCACCCCCAGGGGTGGGGTGGGCCACGTAAGCTGAACCCGGGCTTCCCATGGCCTGTAATGAATGCACTGGTGTACTACAACCCAGCCACATAGTCGCCAACGGCGGAGTGGTAAAGCTTGGAGCTAATTGTGCAGTGACTGGCAAGGAGGTCGACGAAACTGTGGAGGGAGTCCCCCTGTCCTGCCATGAAGCCCCTGGCTCCTGAGCCCTTGGGACAGAGAGGGAAGGGGCTGGCGCTGGCCGTACACCCAGCCCCGAAAGGTACTGCCTAGTGCGGAGCCTGGATACCCCACCGACTGAATGCCTGGGGCTCCACTCACTACTCCCTCCCCCGCTGAAGCCCGCACTGTTTGTGTGACTATGCAGCTCCCACATGAAAAGTACCTGGAGAGAGATGTTAGCAGAACCCTTCCTACTGATTGCAGGGTCTTCTCCTTTACCAACTTGTTTCTGTGACATATTAACCGTATGTCACAGACATGAAGAAGTGTATAGTGAGTGTTTGGGCTCCTTCAAAAAACCCTTCCTACTAATTTGAGATTACATTCAATTCCTCATTACTGAGACTTGCATCAAATCAGTGTCAGGTTATTTTGGAGAATGTGATTTAAAAGCTTCCAGCAGAGCAGTAATGTAAACAAGATAATAGGCAGTTGTACATAACAGGGTCATGCCCCTGAGCACCATTTAGGATGGGTGCCACGGCCACTCGGTGCCAACCCCTGCCTTTGCCTCCCTGCAGGCTGGCTTCTGCCCTCCCCAGGGCCTGGGAAGGGCAGGAGCCTGTCTGCAGGGAGGCTGGGAGGGGGGTGGGGCTCAGGCAGCTCGAGCACCTAATGTTTCATCATGTAGGGCGAAGCACCAGGCGAAATAGCGTGTGCCTGGGGACATTGGATACCCCATGTTCCCATTAGCAGTAAGCCACTGTATAACCCAATACAGCTGGATAGTGGCTTAGGCTATGCATAGGTAGGATAAATTAATATTTATGTACACATACACATATATCAGACTCTGGGAACAGAAAGAACAGATCTGGATCTTGCCTATGTTTTGCTTGGAAACTTTTTCTCCTGCAAGTCCATTGCAATGTTCTTTTTTAAAGCAATTTATTCTTTCTTTAATGATTTTGAAGCAAAGAATCAACCATTACTCAGAACAACTGAATGCTGATTGACCTGTTATGTACAACTGCCTATTATCTTGTTTACATTACTGCTCTGCTGGAAGTTTGTAAATCACTTTCTCCAAAATAACCTGACACTGATTTGATGCAAGTCTCAGTAATGAGGAATTGAATGTAATCTCAAATTAGCAGGAAGTATTTTTTGAAGGAGCCCAAACACTCACTATACACTTCTTCATGTCTGAATATGGTGCATAAGTCACAGAAACAAGTTGGTAAAGGAGAAGACCCTGCAATCCGTAGGAAGGGTGTTGCTAACATCTCTCTCCAGGTACTTTTCATGCTGACAATATTATTATGCTGATACTTCAAAAAATACTTCATTTCAATTATGTTTGTTCATTCATACCAACAAGCATTGTTTACTGGACTTAGGTTAAACACTGTAACCATTAAAGTGCATTATAATTGTTTGCACACTGAAAATAAGCACTACTAATGTTAGGCTAATTGTAAAAGTTTACAACTAATGGTCTAAATTTGAGGATCTGTTTGTTTTGGAGGAACTGTTTTCATAATGACTCCTGGGAAAACATACATTTGGGAAATACGCATGAAAACCTATGTGTACCCACCTGGAAGTAAGCCACTTTGAACTCAGTGGAATATATTCTATAACGACATGCATTAGGTGAGGAGTTACAAATTCAGCTAGATCCATAACCCAATAAAGCTGGATAGAGACTCAGGCTATGCATAGAAATAGCTTTTTTACAATTTGAAAATGCAGGTCACACAACTGTACTGAATTAACAAGGAAATGCCCAGCCACTCGATTTTTATTGTGGCTTGTCTAATAAAGTAAAGCCATATATCCTGTATATATATATCCCATAAAAAACACTTCTAACATAATTTTTCTCATGATGTTTTTGAAAAATTTTCTCTGCTCTGAACTGAGACTTTCAAGTTCTCCCAAATATGTTATTGTGTGTTGTATGTGTATTCATACACACAAACCTATGTGTACACACACACACACACTTACTGAGAATATTTTTTTTATTCTCCATCCAAAGCAGTGATAACTTTTAAAGACCCTTGAGAGGTTTGTGCAGAATAACTGAGACATAGGGGAAATGCTGGGGGTTTTTTTAGGTCAAGAAATAGAGGAATGAAAGAACAATTAACAGTAAGGAAAAAAATAAGACAAAGATAAAAGAAAATACATCTTAGCCATACTGAAAACCCACCCACAAGCAATCTATCAAAATCCCTGTTGCATTTTCCATTTCACTTAGTAACCTTTCCCTTCCCATTTATGACCTTTCTGAATAATATATAGAAGTTCTGGGGAAAGACAGTGGCCATCCTAGTACTAATTCTTGGAGAAAAGGAGCCAACTCACATTGCAATGCCTACTTCCAACTAGTAAAAAGTAATCCTTGGCACAAACTGACTTTTCCAGTTTCTTTATTTGTTTTACTTTGTTTATAGTTTCACTTTCTCATGAAGATTCAAGGTGTATTGCAATGGACTCCAGAACGGAGATGGTGTCCAGAGCATTAGCATCTTGTAGTTGTCTCCCTTTTTTCAGGCTTTGGCCAAGAATAGTTTCAATTTTAGGTCAAGGTAGGGTTGCCAGCTCCAGGTTGGAAATACCTAAAGATTCTGGGGGTGGAACTTAAACAGGATGGACTTTGGGGATGGACTTAACCGGGGCATAATACCATAGAGCCACCATTCTCACCTTTTTTTTTTGGCTACATCCCTTTTAGGAGCTCATCTCAGGTTCCAGGGCCCCAGTCAAACAGGGACATAGCATGAACAGATGAACAGAAAATCATTGAACACTAAGAAAACTTTAACATTCTGACATACTGGAAAAACTTTTTAAAGACTATATAAAATTAAAGTTTAAACATCTATCAGGCCTAATGGGATCCTTGAGCTTGGCACTTTTTTGCAAGTTTCATGATATGGGGCTCCAAATTAGACTATGACAGTCAGAGGTCACTTCTTGCCATGATGTCAATTCTGTTTCAGGATTTTGTCAGGGAAATTACCTTTCTGAAACTTCATTCAACCAAATATGTTGAGGGAAAGGCAATAAAAAATCTTTGAGCTTTTTTCCACAAGGTTGGAAATGTATTCAGCAGATCACTATTGATCCAAAAATCTATTTAAAACTGACTGATCTGATGATATGCAATTATATCATCTGAAGATCAATCAAACTCTCTTGAATATCTGCCTCAACTTGGGTGGATTGTACTTCAAATAGATTCAAAATCCAGTGCAGGATACTGAGGTTTAACAGGCCATTCAATCTATCTTGTGTATCTAATTGAGATGCTTCATATAAATGGTACGGTCATCATCTTTCAATGCCTCTGTGATTGTTTTTCAGTTTGGAAAATATAAAAATTCTTAACATCCAATCCCTGTTCAGTGTCCTGTGCCATCTTCTTGATTCTTCTGGCAACAGTGGAAATACTCAAATGAGTTGCCTGAATTATTTCTTCAGCACCCAGATTCATGACATCAGATATTATTATGGCCATTGAAGGCAAGATAAGGGACTCACCAATGTTGTGATAATTTCCAGTTTTAGCAATCAGTTTACTAATTTTATATGATGCAACAAGACCCTTTTCTAATTTCTGTGAAGTTTGCATAAACATAATCCTTGGCCTTCTTTCAAAACTATCTCAAAGGTTTTTTGAAAATATTCAAGGTTCTTTCTTCTCTGGATGAGAGGTATCCAAATGCTTTCCCACAATTTGCTTGCAAGAAAAATTTTAGATCTAAGTCCTGCTTCACTCCTGGAATGGACATACTAACTTTGACAAAATTCCCTAACATTGTTTTTTAAAAAGAGAGAGAGAATAGAGAATCATCTGCATACAACTAGAAATAATTTCTCTAAGAAAAAACAATTAATTTTACAGGAATTAAATATGGATAGAATTCTACAACGTATTTCATAGGATCATAGGCCCTTTCCGCACGGGCCATTTACAGTGCCCTAGGCAAAGTGCAAGCCAAAAACGCCATCCCTAGGGAGCTGTTCGCATGAGGGGCGCAGCTGCATCGCAGCCACGCCGCCCTCACTCCCCCCCAGCGGCACAAAGCCGCTGTTTCCAAACCTCGCTCCCTGAGCGAGGTTTTCTGGAAACAGCGACTTTTAGCCACTGCCTTGTGAGTGGCTGGAAGGCGCCATCCCCCCTTTCCCAATTGACGTACCTTCCCTGCAACCTTCCAGCACGTTGCTTAGGCCTGGGGACATGCCCCCCCTGGCCTGCGACTCCAGAGCTGTCGCGCAGGGCAGGGGGGGCGTGTCCCCTGGCCTGGGCGACGCTTCGGAAGGTCGCAGGGAAGGTACGTCAATCGGGCGACAGCGCTACGCCATCTTCCCTGCCCTTACCAGGACCATTTGTGAACAGTTGTGTATGCCGACGTACCCCCCAGCATGGCCGTGCAGAAACGGCCATAGAGTTGCAAGAGACCACAAGCGCCATCAAGTCCAACCCCCTGCCATTCAGGAACAGAAAATCAAAGCACTCATGACATATGATCATCCAGCCTCTGTTTAAAAACCTCCAAAGAAGGAGACTCCACCATTCTTTGAGGCAGTGAATTCCACTGTGGAACAGCCCTGACAGTCAGAAAGTTCTTCCTAATGTTTAGATGGAATCTCTCTTCCTTCACCTTGAATCCATTGCTCTGTGTCCTAGTCTCTGAGGCAGCAGAAAACAAGCTTGCTCCCTCTTCAACATTACATCCCTTCAAATATTTAAACATGGCTATCATGTCACCCCTTAACCTACGCTTCTCCAGACTAAACATCCCCAGCTCCCTAAGCCTCTCTTCATAGGGCATGGACTCCAGACCCTTTACCATTTTGGTTGCCCTCCTCTGGACCTGCTCCAGTCGGTCAATATCCCTCTCGAACTGCGGTGCCCAGAACTGTACACAATATTTCAGGTGAGGACTAATCAATCACTGAAAACAGAGCCCATATTCTCCCTGGAAAAGCTATGAGTGCCATAAAAAACAGCATTGCTTACCTTAACTGTTTGTTCATCTAGTGGTCCTCTATGCAGGCACATATGGGACCAAGGGGGTTTGCTGGGTGGTGAGGACAGGGGCGTAATGAGGCAGCCCTGGGCAAACTGTAGCCCTGGGCAAAACCTGAGTTGGATGCCCCCCCCCATGGGCAGCCACTCCACCACGACCAAATTCTTTTTTTGCACAAGGACATTGGTGCCTACAGGGGGTGAAATGTTTAGACATATCAGCACCAAAATTTCAGCATATCATCAGGAGACTGTCCTTATGCTACTCCCCAAGTTTGGTGAGGTTTGGTTCAAGGAGTCCAAAGGGGGTGCCCCATCCCCCATTGTTTCCAATGGGAGCTAATAGGAGATGGGGGCTACAGTTTTGAGGGTCCATAACTTTGCCCCCCTGAACCAAACTGCACCAAACCTGGGGGGTATCATCAGAGCAGTCTCCTGATGAGACCCTGAAAGTTTTGAGACTGTGCCTTCAGAAATGTGCCCCTCCCCCTACAGCCTGCAACCCCCATGGACAGCAATACAGAAAACTCAATGCAGAACAAAGATGCTTGGGCAAATTTCTGGGATGTTCCTGCAGGGGGCGCATTTTTGATGTATCGGCACCAAAATTTCAGGGTATCATCTGGAAACCGTCCTTATAGTACCCCCAAAGTTTGGTGCAGTTTGGTTTAGGGGGTCCAAAGTTATGGACCCTCAAAGGGGGTACCCCATCCCACATTCTTTGCTAAGGAGATGGGGGCTACCCTTTTGAGGGTCCATAACTTTTGACCCCCTAAACCAAACTGCACCAAACCTTGGGGGTGCCATCATGACAGTCTCCAGGTGACACCCTGAAATTATGGTGCTGATACGTCCAAGAATGCCCTCCCTGCAAGAACATCCTGAAATTTGCCCAAGAATCTTTGTTCTGCATTGAGTTTTCTGCATTGCTGTCAATGGGGGTTGCAGGCTGGGGGGGGAGGGGCACATTTCTGAAGGCACAGTCTCAAAACTTTCAGGGTCTCATCAGGAGACTACCCTAATGATTCCCCCCAAGTTTGGTGCAGTTTGGTTCAGGGGGGTCAAAGTTATGGACCCTCAAAACTGTAGCCCCCATCTCCTATTAGCTCCCATTGGAAACAATGGGGGATGGGGCACCCCTTTTGGGAGTCCATAACTTTGGACTCCTTGAACCAAACCTCACCAAACTTGGGGGGGGTAGCATAAGGACAGTCTCCTGATGATACGCTGAAATTTTGGTGCCGCTAGCCTAAAAACTGCGCCCCCTGCAGGCCAAAAATGGAAAACCACTAAAAATACCCAAAAACGAACTCAGCATTTTGATGCCCCCCACAAGGTGATGCCCTGGGCAGCTGCTCACCTTGCCCAATGGGCATTACGCCAGTGGGTGAGGAAGGCAAGGGGACTTTTGGAGCTCAGGGCTGCAGTGGCAAGGCACTGCTTCCCAGGGTGGTGGGGTGAGACTGAGAGGGCTTGCTGGGGTGGGGGGAGGTTTACACCCTAGAAACCACACAGGAAATCTGCAGGCTTGCAAGCTTTCATACTCAAATTCTCCCTATCCCCCTTGCATACACCCCCAGTTATGGAAGGTCCTCAAGAATGATGTCGCGGGGCGAGTGAGGGAGAATTCCACCCAGGGGGTGCCCTGTGCTCCTGCCACAATTTGTCTGCCCTGCCCCAGATCACCCCTGGAACACCACTCCCTTGGAACGCCCAAGCCATGCCCCGGCCACGCCACATGCCTGGGGCATTGCGCCCTACCCAGCCCCATTGGTGCTACACCTCTGCACACTTAGCAATCCAAGTTGAAACATTCTCCAGTCTGAAAGCAAACTAAGCAGGTTAACATGCCTGCCTGCCCTCTTCTCTGTAGCATGTCTAAGCACCACTGCACATGAACAATGACTTTTTTTGCTTTTGTGCCTTCCAGGGACTGTTTCTTATGAGCTTTTGCTAGCTATAACACTTATTAAACAAAATATTTATTAACGTTTTTGCAGTCCATGGTCAAGTCATATTCCAATGGTTAAATTGCAAATTTCATATATATATGTATGTATGTATGTATGTATGTATGTATGTATGTATGTATGTATGTATAATTTCATATATATATATGGAATATATATTCATATATATGAAATTTGCAATTTAACCATTGGAATATGACTATATATATGAATATGAATATATATATGAATATTGTGAATATACATATTCACAACAGGGGCTAGATTCATGTTTTTGTGGAGTGGTCTGGAAAACAAAATTAAACCACATCTAATGACTACATAAAATTTAAAATCTGAAACCCTAAAGCATAAAAGGCCCTGCCAATGATGCCTTCTGCAATGAAAAAATGAGTCTCAGGTATGCACAATTTTATTGAGATTTCTTTTGCCTCTCTAATAACTTATGTGAAGATTCTCTCTCTCTCTCTCTCTCTCTCTCTCTCTCTCCCTCTCTCTCTCTCTCTCTCTGCCTAGTACGTCTTCAGGACTGAACTTTTATGCTGAAAACCATTTCCAAATTTGAATATGGATCTAAGCAGTTGAAAGTGGGGATTCGCAGTAGCTGGAGATGGATTCACCACAACCTAGCTATGCCATCTCCAAAGGGTTTCAGTTGGCATGGGAAACAGAAACTACAGAGAACTGCAGCTTACAAAGTTCTCAATGGGCTATACCACACTTTATGGTGGCATAAGTTGGTGGCCAGCAGAGGGGGCATTCCCTAGCTGAAAGCTCTTGGAAGCCAACTAACACCATCTCCAACCTGGGAATACCTAATCCAACCTAATCTCCCCCACTCACACCGGTGCAGGCTTCTGAACCAGATGAGTGCTAGCACAGCAGCAGCTTCTGTATTTGGGCACCACAGTGTTGCACAGTGCCCACTCTCAGAGTAGTAGGCACCCGTGCTCCCCCCTTGCATATTTGCCCCTTATTTAGGTGTAAGGGGCACTTGTATCAGAGAATTTCATACCACTTCCAGACATCTACTCGCCTCCCCACCCCCTTCCCTCACCATGAATTGCACTGTGAAATCTTTATTTTATTATAATATTTTTATTCTTCATCAAGTTTTTATACTCAGTGGCAAAGCTGTGGCAAAGCTGTGGCAAAGTACAGTGCCATACAAGATTAAGCAAACAATAGAATCTATAAAACAATCTTGTATTATAATCACATCATTAAACACAGAGAAACAAGAATTAATAATAGTCTTCCAGTTAAATTACATTAATTTAGATTAGAGTGGAACAAGCTTCCTTCAGTTGAGTAATAAAACAGGCATTCCGAAAATGTATATCTGTTTTTTCAGAATTCTTTCCTGGCTCACAATGTCAGAGCAATTACATCATCACAAAGACTCTGGGAGTTACAGGTGTATTTTACCTGCCTTGTGCCCCCCTCAACATCAAACATAGCAGGGAACTACTTGCATGTTGAATGGGTGTGTATCATGTTGCAGTGGACTTATATATACTCCTGGTGGGGTTTTCAAGGCAAGTGATTAAGCAGAGGTAGTTTACCATTTCTTTCCTCTGCAATGTCTTCCTCCCACCCTAATGACCCTGCTTAGTTTCCAAGGCTGGATGAGGTAAGGCTACACTGTACCATTCCACAATTCATGCATGTATAATATCAAATTAACAAGAAAGTTTTAGATTTCAAGGGGAGTAACACCCACATAAAATGCTTATCAGAAGGAACCAAAACAAATAACTTACATAGAGAAGGTACTCTCCAGTTATAAGGCTGTTTGATACATATTTCACAGTAATCCAATGATAATTTATTGGAAAGAAAAGATTAGCATTAAATAATTTCTGAGCATAAAGTACAAAGCATAATCTCTGAGCCTTTGGTCTGCTGAACTTTGATTTTCCACATATAGGGTTGGTCTGCTTTGAGCTGGAGAAGAACTTCTAGGGAAATGGTGCTCAATTTATAATGCAGCTGAGCATTGCAAACTGAGCAATTTCATTGGCACATAATTAATTCATTTAAATGTTCTTTGAAGTAAAAGCTTTCACCTGCCTCTTGAAAGCTGGTAATGAGGATAATAGGTTGACCTCTTTGGTCAAGAAAATCTAAAGCTGGGCATTAATCCCAAGAAGTAGGCCTTAGGTTTATGGCATGCTGCCATTTTTCAGGCAGCAATGGTGTGTGAAATGGTGTCTTTTATCTCCACTGATAGAAAGCAGAAAGCCCTAAATTTCCAAATGTTGTACAAAGATACATGTACATTCTAGGGTTGTCAGGTTCTCCCTGACCACAAGTGGGGGATGTGGGGGGGGGGAGGGGAGGTAGGGCTGCCAGATCCAGATTGGGAAACTTCTGGATATTTGAGGATGGAGCCTGTGGAAGACAGGGACCACAGTGGGGTACAATTCCACAGAGGCCACTCTCCAAAGCATCCATTTTCTCCAGGGAAACTTTTGATCTCTGTTGTCTGGATATAAGCTGTCAATCTAGGGGATCCCCAGGTCCGACCTGGAGGATGGCATCCTGAGTACATTCTGCATGAATGAAAGACACATGCACATAAATGTTCCTCCCAAGGATGATCAAGACAAGTGGAGTGGTTTCATCTGTCTTCTGTAAGAAGGTGTGTTGCTACATCATAAGCAGCTGATGGTTGTTTCTTTTGAAACAAGCCATACTATTAAAGGAAGCGTTCAGAAGGAGCGTTATGCCATTGTCAAAGAAATGTATTCACGAAGGTTTACAAGCAAGCCTTAGAAGTTTTGAACATAATGTATGTGAGGTGAAGTGGGGTGGGGTAAGTTGAGAGTTGAGAATTCCTAGGGAAGAATGTATCTGTGCTCCTCGTGAACAATACACGCTGCATCCCTCTGTGGGATTCCTATCAGTAAAAGCTCTTTTCAAAGGAGAAAGGCAGGTTTTGCCTTGTCTTCACTGCCACAGTCTCCAAATGCAGTGCTTTATCTCTGCCAGTCCTAAATTCAGAACTGACAATCTCTTTCTTTTCTCCCACACAAACACAACTATACAGAGAGAAACATCTCTTTATCATAGCTGCTCACTGAAGATGTATCTACCAATTATCTCTGAGTATAAGTAAGCAATGAGCGTAACAATGGATGGTCACCTTGCAGCTGTAGGGGTTTTTTTTATTGTTAAAGCTTACATTTCTCTTTGGGGCTCTTTTGTATAAGCTTCTTTAAACATTAAAAAATCAAGATCTTCTGTTCAGTTAAAATCCAAGACAAACCACCAAGACAAAATATCATCATGTGCACAGTTGAAGTGTTTAGGAAAGGAAACTTCTTGGTTTAATTGCTTCAGAGATCTGTTATTTTACTTCTCATCCTCAAAAATATTTTGTTAAATTCCTATGAGTTTGAATCTATTAAGATGACAATGCTGCTCCCTCTCAACGCAATAAAGATATATGTCCTGTATGATAACTGAATTGACATTCAAGCAGACAATGATTGAAGAAGCTAATAGATCTATTCTTCCTTCTTCCATATCGTAGTCACCTGTAAAACAGAGATTCATGAATCACCACCAAAGTAAGAGCTGTGAGATCCAGATCCATGCACAACTTATCCCTGTCATCTAGGGGAAGAGATGAAATCTTAAATTTAGAAATGCACAATTCAGATTTACTGGCTCATGTCTGAATTTGCAACATTATATTCTGTGGGGATCCCACCAAGGAATACCAGGGTTGTTATGCAGAGAAGATTATGACAAACTACCTTTGTTAGAGTCTTATCTGGAAAAAACTACTGGGTGGCCATAAGCTGCATGTGACTTGATGGCACTTTACATGCAGACATTCTGTGTATGCACGGAACAGAAAAAAGAACAGAGGCTTACACTTTCTTTTCTTGCTTTTCATGTGAAAACTGGAAGCTCCCCATGATCTCTGCAGCGAAATTCAGTGCCAGGGCAGAGAAGTACAAATGGTCACACATTCACAAGTCATCCAGTTCCATTTTATGTAATTCGTCCTATGAGTTACAATTAATGTCCAATGAATTGGCATAAGAGCATACAATATCTTGTATATTTATCTCTGTTTTGCTGACAATAAGCATGCCAGTCACCCTAGCACTGTCCCTCAGCTACTTTGCCAAAACATCCTGCCAGGTATGTGCAATGCGAAAAGTGCTGCTATGCAAAAACAGAGAAAAGAAGAGATTACTCTTATGGCTGAATCCAGATGCTATGGTCCAATTAATCTGACCCAGTCTGCTTAAATAAATCTTCTAAGTTCTCGCTACTGACCTTACTGAAACTAACTGAAACTACAATCCGAACATATTTTGAATCATTCACAAGACCAGGGCATACAAACATGAAAGATCACATTTAGTAAAGTAAATCTGCATGTGGAGGCTCTTCTTTTCAATCAGTTAAAATCTTTTGTGAAAGGCCAAGGTAGAAAACGATGAGAAAAAAAAATGCCAAATACACCTTGGGTGGGAAATCCATGACCAGCTTTTGCGGTATACTTCTTAATATGTAAAAATTGGTACTGGATGTATTACAGTGTTAATCTCCACCAGAGTTGATATGGAGTCCAGATCTCTTGCACCCTTTTCCCAGTGATGTCCAAGAAGAGTCTAAACTTTTGGAGAGTAAGTTACCAGCTCCAGGTTGGGAAATATTTGGAGATTCTGAGGGTGGAAATAAATGAAGAGGGTGGAGTTTGGGAAGGGGAGAAGCACTGGTGGTGGCAGTTCTCCTCTCCTCTGCCATTTCCCAAACCTCTTAGCATTACCCACAATTTCCAGGATTAAAAAAACTCAAAATTGAAATTTACTGATAATTTTTATCAGTGCTCCTGTCTATATAGGACTGTACTGCCAGTTGCAGAATTTCCCACATAGTTCTGAGCCCTGATTGCCTTTCCTCAGCAAAGTGATAAAAAGCGTAAAATTTAAGTCCAGTAGCACCTTAAGGATCAACAAGATTTCCAAGGTTGAAAGGGAGCTTTGACTCCTGAAAGCTTATACCCTGGAAATCTTATTGGTCTTTAAGATGCTACTGGGCTTGAACCTTGTTCTTCTACTGCCACTCAACATGACTACCTACCTGAAATAATACTAGTTATTCTAGGACTTCCTAGAGATGACTCATTTGTTCACTTGAGAGCCAGTGTGGTGTAGTGGTTAAGAAAAGTTGGACTTTAATCTGGAGAACTGGGTTTAATTCCCCACTCCTTCACATGGGTGGTGGAGTCTTATCTGGTGAACCAGACTTTCTTCCCCACTCCTACATTGGTGTTGGGTGACCTTGGGTTAGTCACAGTTCATTCAGAACTCGCTCAGCCCCACCTACCTCACCAAGTGTCTGTTGTGAGGAAAGGAAGGGAATGAAATTTGTAAGCCCTTTGAGCCTCCTTACAGGACAGAAAGCAGGAGGTATAAATCCTCTTCCTCCTCCTTCACATCCTCCTAGGTACCATTCAGTCTGGCTTCAGGCCAGACTATGGCATAGAAACAGTGCCAAGGTCTTTAGTCAATGATCTTCATTAGAATATGGACAGCTTTTTGCACTGTGGATCTCACCAGCCTTCTGAGATATTTGGCAGTAGAAGCAGGCATTAAGGGCCTTTTGACAGGTATAACCAAAAGGACTGCTACTGGTGACCAACTTTCAGTGTGGGACTTGTTTTATGGAGTTCTGCAAGACTCAATCGTATCTCCAATGCTAAGAAATCACTTGTGCATTTGGAGTAGGGTAGGCTGTTATCAATATGCTGATGACACCCAGCTCTAGACTGGCCTGCTGATGCTGTGGATAGCTTGAATCATTGCTTTCCTGTAGTCATTAAATGGTTAAGGGTGAACAAGTTGAAAATGAATCCTGACAAGACAAAGGGCCTTTCCCCACTTACCTTAAGCTCCGCGCTACTTGAGGAGAGTAGCGCGGGGTCCCCTGGCACTCCCCATGACAGGGGCGGCGACAGCACAGCCGTCCCAACGCTGCCGCTGTCTCACCCCCTCAGCACGCGGCATCCCAGGCACTCCTCTTAACGGCACCTGGGACGCCGCGTGCTGAGAGCAGCACGCAGCATAGGGGGGATCGAAGAGAGTGGGGAAAGGCCCAGAGATAACATTGGTTGGGAAGTCTGGGGGCTTGAGGGATATTGTGCCATTCTTTATTAGTAAAATCTAGCTGATGCTTGCTGATTCATCCAAAACCCTAGGGGTTGTACTGGATCCAGCATTATTACTGGACAAGCAAGTTAATGAAGTTGCAATAAAAGGCAATCTACCAGCTTCATTTAGCCAGTAGATGACCAGCTGATCTGGCCACTTAAACACATGCTATGGGTATCTGGAGGCAAAACTACTGTAATGTATTCTACGTGGGTCTGCCTTTAAAAAACAACTCAGAATTTTCAGTAGGCTCAGAAGGCCAGAGTTCAGTTGCTTTAAGGCACCAGAAAAATTCATTACACTCATTCTGCAGTACCCACTGGTTACTGAGTTCAAGCCACAGTTATGGTTATCACCAACAGAGCTGTTAATGGTACCCACATGCTTGCAAGACTAACTTCACTCATCCAAGCAAAGCCTTCTAAATGTGTCACTGTGCAAATTGGTAAGATCAGCAGCTCCCTGACTGCATGGCTTCTCAGTGGTGACTCCTTATGAGTCAGCCTGCATGAGGGGAACAGGAAGGCTCTCATGCTTCTATCTCTCTACAGAATTCCCAGAACAGTAATGTTCAAAAGGACACTTTCACTGCAATGTTTTATATCTTGTCATGATCTTTCTGTATTGTTTTACAGTTTACCCTGCCTTAGATAGTTCACTGTTTTATTTGTCTCTAACTCTGTAATTAGGGGTGCCAATCTCCAGGTGGGTCTGTGATACTCACAAAAGGGGGGGGGAAGGTGCACCAATGTCTATAAAACTAGAGATATGTCTGCACCAATGAACTACAAGTACATCTGTATGTTTAATTTGTAATAATAAAAGTTTCCTTAAATCAAAACCGTAGTTTCAAGTGTTTATATATATTTCACATTTGGCATAATTGAAAATAATTCAGAATTCTTCTGTAAACTAAACAATACAAATCTTCAAAAGTTACAAACAAATATAAAAAATAGCCAAAAGGTTTTCCTGTTTCACCAAAAATTTATATCTGGCCTGATTATATACTCTCAAATTGGGTTGAATGAAGGCACCATTCCAAATATCTCTTCTTTTTTATAGAGTAACAAACTTGGTAGATGAACGGAATGCTGTGGACATAGTATATCGATTTTAGTAAGGTCTCTGACAAGGTGCCCCATGATATTCTTGCATGTAAGCTGGAAAGATGTGGACTAGACATTGCAACTCTTAGATGGATTTGTAATTGGTTGACTGGCCGAACACAAAGAGTGCTCATCAATTACTCCTTTTTATCCTGGAGAGAAGTGAGTAGTGCACAGGGTTCTGTCCTGGGCCCAGAGCTATTCAATATTTTTATCAATGACTTGGATGATGAAATAGAGGACATGTTAGTCAAATTTGCAGATGATACCAAATTAGGAGGGGTAGTTAATAATCTGGAGGACAAGGGCAGGATTCAAAATGACCTGGACAGATTAGAGAGCTGGGCCAAAAACTAACAAAATAAATTTCAATAGAGATAAATGTGAGATACTACACTTAGGCAGAAAAAAATGAAATGCACAGATATAGGATGGGTGATACCTGGCTTGACAATACCACATGTGAAAGGGATCTGGGAGTCTTATTAGACCACAAGCTGAACATGAGTGAACAGTGTGATGCGGCAGCCAATAAAGCCAATGTAATTCTGGGATGCATCAATAGAAGTATAGTGTCTAGATCAAGGGACATAATAGTACCTCTCTATTCTGTAGTGGTCAGACCTCACCTGGAATACTGTGTTCAGTTCTGGGCAGCACAATTCAAGAAGGATATTGACAAGCTGGAATGTGCCCAGAGGAGGGCAACCAACAAGGTAAAAGGTCTGGAGTCCATGCCCTTCAAAGAGAATTAGGGAGTTGGGGATGTTTCATCTGCAGAAGCAAAGGTTAAAGGGGGAAATGATAGCTATGTTTAAATATTTGAAGGGATGTCATGTTGAAGAGGGAATTCACTGCCTTGGAGAGTGGTGGAGTCTCCTTCTTTGGAGGTTTTTAAACAGAGGCTGGATGAGCATATGTCGGGAGTGCTTTGATTGTGTGTTCGTGCATTGCAGGGGGTTGGCCCTTGTGGTCTCTTCCAACTCTATGATTCTATGATTCTGTGATCAAGGGTGGAGAAGGGGAGTTGTGAGTCTGTTTCATTTCCGAAGCTTTTGATTGCAATTGTCATGAGCCATCCACTGGGTACTTACTAGGATACAGAGGACTCTGACGCAAAACCTGACAACACAGTGCAACCAGAGTTGGCTGCTCCTGAGAAAGACCAGCAGAGCCAACTCCCAGCCTTTCCCTGCCTGATGACGTGCAGGTGGAGGAGCCTACAGATCCTCCTGGGGAACCCAGTTATGAGTTAGCTGTGCACAGGAGGCAGAAGCACAGGCAGCTGCTGCAGAAGCAAAGGAGTGCTTATATTGCAACAAAATATGGAAAGATAGAAGTGTCTGCATTTGATGAGGATTAACTCCCTACAGAATCCCAGCTCCTTGGACAAGGCTCTCTATATAAACCTTGCTGTGATCTTGCTTTTTTGCCTGGGTGCAACGAGTGTGCTACCTGTTGCTGCCATGTGCCTGATTCATCGCTGATCCCCAGCCTGGTTATTGGTTCTCCTGTACCATGACCTGTGGACTGTTATCTGACTATGCTTTGCCTGCCACCTGCCTTGACCCACTAGACTGCATCATGTTACTTCCAAGTTCGAACACCAGTTCAATTTGACACCTGTTTTCAATGTGGTGGTGGTAAAATAAAATGCTTTTCTCTTGCATTCATTGAGGGTCAAACTCTACTAGGGCTACTTCCACATGAGGATTTTTTCCCCTGCATGGAATGTAGCAAGTCCTTGGACCTAAGGGCAATGCCCATATAACATCATATTTATTCTGGGCACAACTAAGGGCTTCTTCCTTGTATCCAGAGGAAAACAAAACTGGAACAGTGGGTGAGCTGTTGGCAGCTCACAGGAATATCAGTGGATCTCTGCTGTTACAGACTTCTGACATGGCTGCTGAAAGCAGAAGCATGTTTTTGTGCAGTAATTGATGCATGCAGGTTGCCTACTTTTCTCATACATTACAGCAACCACCTAACAGTGGGGTCCAAATTTAAGCCACAGTACAAGGAAAAGGGAGATTTAACAGTGAAAACAGGAACTGGTGAACAGGGGGTGATTGAGGGACAGGAATGGTATGGTACAAACCTTTAACCACTTTCCCTAGCAGCTATTTACCAAGCATGAAAACAAACCTCAAAGATCCATTTGCAGATCTTTTAAATTTATGCCTAATTTGGCCCAAATAAATCAAGATAAAATGTAGCACACACATTCAGCTCTACATCCAAAGATGGATACTAGCATGACTCACACACATTTTCAAGGGGATAGGAAAGGTGTAATATAAAATGTGATTTGTTTTCCCCCTTGAAGACTGAGCTGTCAGAATGAAATGAAAGTTCTTATGCATATTCAGGAAACTATTGTACACTTACTTAAAACCTGAACTTCACATAAGCATGATGCTATTTCCAGAGAGCCAGCAAAAAAAGAAAAGAAAAACCAAGGTCTTTTAAATATTGCCCATTTCCAATTAATTATCAGTCAATTAATTGCTTTTGCAATGGTAGGATTCCCACTGGGAATAGCAATAGTTGTGCAAGACAGAATTCTAATCATAGTTGGCTTTAAGGATTCAAGAACTAGACTGTAACGCAAGAGTATCTTAAGTTTCCAATTTCTGAGCTTTCAGTGCAACATCTGAATAGGAACTAATATGGAAGAAATAAACAAGCTTGAGATATGCTGACTGCTTCCACTGCTCCTTCATGTCATATTCTTCATCTTAGATATCACATTGGAACCACAAAAAGCTTGAGCGCCAAGCATCTTTGTATCTAATTCTGTTCTTCTTTCTTGAGGATGCCTTGAGATATTTATTTTATTTATTTATATGTATTTTTAGCCCACCAAAGGTCTTAGGGTGGGTTACAACACAAGATAGAAATGATAAACTATTGATACACATAAAAACAATTATAATATATGATATTATAACAATAAAACTTATTTAAAATCCATACAATCTATTAAAATCTACCAAAATTCACAAAACTTATTAAAATCAATAAAAACCAATTAAAAATGCATAAAATCTATTTTAAAATTTATATTACCAGAAGGGGGAAACCGATGAACCCCTTCAGTCCCTGCTATCTAAAGCATTAATTCTCATGCAGTGTTACAGTGTCATCTGAAGCAGAGTTCTACCATTCTTGCTCCATTGAAACCAATTTGCTAGAAGAATTTAACTTAGGTTACTGATGGCTGGCAACTGGCAGAAGACTGAGAGGTGGGAACATGGAGATGTTGTCATCACATTGATGGTATGATGTCATTTCCTGGCCAAACCTGGAAGTTATGTTAAACTGTTCTAGGATTCTACTGAATCCTAGAGCAGTATGATGCCACGTTTAAGTTTAACTAGGAAATGACATCCTATCACAACAGCATTTTTTCTATTTTTTTTCTCTAGCCAGCCTTCTATGCTGAGGCAGGATTCATGGGCTTCAGCAGGAGGGCTCCCATTACAGTTGGCAGCCTTGCACACACTGTAGGGTTCTACTCCAAACTTCACTTCTATCATAGATAGAGCATGTGTGTATTGATTATGCTATCCAAAATGCATGTGGACTTCCATGGAGTTTTATGTTAAGTAGTTAGTTACCTCTGAATGTAGTAGACATGCCAGGAGAAATGGCTGATGTTTATAGTTCAGTTAGGGGAAGATACAATAACTGCACTTGGAGGGATGGATTCCTTAGTCACCATTCCATACAAATTGCACTGAACAAATAATTAAAAGTCACACCAATGTATATGCTAGCATAATAGAAAACACCACCAGTAAACATGTAAAAACAACAAAGAAGACTTGATTAAACTAAAATTAATTTTAGTTCAATTTCCTATAGAGTTATTTATTTAATTATATAGTAACAAATATAACATAATATAAAGAACGGGAAAAACGTGTGTTTGATTGTCTTAGAGGAAGGGTGGGATAAAAGTGTAATAGATAGAGCACACATTTCTTCTATCATAGAACTCAAGGTTAAGTACATATACGCTCCCCAGGAAGCCATCTATCTATGCAGTCACCTGACTTAGTGCTGCTTAGTATCACACGCAGGTATCACACGCAGGTAACTTTCACTCTCTGTGCCTCACCCACTGCTACCACACAATACACATCCAGCTCATCCTCACACACCTCACTCTGCCCTCCCTCACATCCAACCACCACTTACCCACTTCCTCACCCATATTCGCCACAGCTCTCTTTTACTAAAAGCGAGCTGGAATTTGCCTTTTTCTTCTAAGAAAACCCGCGGGGTGGGAGCGAACCAACACTACTGGCTGCGCTTCTTTTGCACATGGCCCTTTAAGAACCCAGAGAGCTGACCTCGATCTGAGACCCTCACTACCCTGCCTCTGCTGCCTGACTGGGATAGCCTCCTTGCCCCAGTTCTGCCTTACCCAAGCTAGGACTGTGCGTGTCAACCAGCCTCATGGACAGCGGGATTCGCACTCTGGACAGTTCCGTTGTGGAATGGAAAGGGTTACCTTATACTAAAAAAACAAGACACCACCATATAACAATGTGAATTGAAAAGGGAAAGAGGGATTCCATTTGACCACCCCAAAAGGCTATGCTGCGGATCATTGGACCTGCATGGACATCTGTGTGGGCTGCAGACTGTGATGAGAAGGACAATTGCCACAGCAACACGTGGCTGGGCCCCGCTAGTAAGTTAATAAGAAGTTACAAGAGAATGGGATGACTTTGGCCATGGTGATGACTTACATAATTGAAATTGTAAAAATGTGATCTTCTGTCACAATAAATGAGAGGTATCTTTAAAGAACATAAGAACATAAGAACTAGCCTGCTGGATCAGAACAGAGTCCATCTAGTCCAGCACTCTGCTACTCGCAGTGGCCCACCAGGTGCCTTTGGGAGCTCACGTGCAGGATGTGAAAGCAATGGCCTTCTGCTGCTGCTGCTGCTCCTGAGCACCTGGTCTGCTAAGGCATTTGCAATCTCAGATCAAGGAGGATCAAGATTGGTAGCCATAGATCAACTTCTCCTTCATAAATCTGTCCAAGCCCTTTTTAAAGCTATCCAGGTTAGTGGCCATCACCACGTCCTGTGGCAGGATATTCCAAACACCAATCACACGTTGTGTGAAGAGGTGTTTCCTTTT
This sequence comes from Sphaerodactylus townsendi, assembly GCF_021028975.2. Classification (NCBI taxonomy): domain Eukaryota; kingdom Metazoa; phylum Chordata; class Lepidosauria; order Squamata; family Sphaerodactylidae; genus Sphaerodactylus; species Sphaerodactylus townsendi. Next base: position 53,988,654 of record NC_059431.1, read on the forward strand.
ATTAGTCCTAATTCTTCCCCCCAGCATTTTCAATGAATGCCCCCTGGTTCTAGTATTGTGAGAAAGAGAGAAAAGTTTCTCTCTGTCAACATTTTCTACCCCATGCATAATTTTATAGACTTCAATCCTATCCCCCCTCAGCCCTCTCCAAACTAAAGAGTCCCAACGCTGCAGCCTCTCCTCATAAGGAAGGTGCTCCAATCCTTCAATCATCCTCATTGCCCTTCTCTTCACTTTTTTTATCTCTTCGATATCCTTTTTGAGATGTGGCAACCAGGCTTTGCTGCCTAAAGTGGCAAGAATTTGATGTGAATTCTGAAGGAGATGCTTTATGTCTTTCCTTTGCAAGCTTGTTTTTCACAGTTAAATCCAGTATTTTTTACAGTGAACCAGTAACATGCAAAGCTCTGTTTACAGATAATGTTAAAATATTTATACTGTCTTTCCACAGCTTCTTTGATTTCCAGGAAGGCCTGTTCATTTTATATGGCTAGCCAAATGCATTAGAAGGGCTCATTGATTCACTGAAGTGAACACTTAATCAACTTGAATTTAATATTTTATTCATTAGATTACACCCTGAAAAACACCAAAGGAATAATATCCTCACCACTTACCTGGTGAATTTTTGCTTGGCTATCTAGTTGGACTCCCCCCTCCCCCCAATACATAATGGTATTTGGAGAGTCAGGATAGTTCTGAACTATTTTTAAAAAATGATACAATGCATTTGCAGCTATTGGAAAGTGTGCCATTTATACATGTGCAGATTGCACACATATTGTTAAAATGAAAGCACAGAAAGAAAAGTTATGAGTGAGGAACTGACAAACCTATGAACACTCTCAACAGAATGTGCCACGAATGTCAGATAGTATCAAAAGCAAGCACACTGAGTCATTATAAATGCTAGAAGAGCAGAGATACATCTGGGAATTTCCCAGAATAGACTATGGTGGCCTTCTGCCCAATAGCCAATCAGCATTAGTCACTACTGATGAATTATACAGCCTTTATTGGAATGCAAAACATGGCCAGAAATTTGCTGCCTGTGCTGAGCTGCATTTTGGGCTCTGGCATTTGTCACAAAGTGAAATCATGCCAGGGGTCTTGTTTCAAGGGCAAAGCTGACAGCATTTGGTGAGATATTTTATTGCCATGTGAAGACACATGACATATTCGTGGGCCTCAAGCCAGGAAAGAGTAGTTAAAAGATTATAACACAATCTGTGAAATGTCTTAAAATTAGCAAAAGTTGAAGGTATTTGCCTAAGAAATTCTAGCTCCAGTGATTGGGTATGTTAGATTTATACCAGAATTGTCTCCTGAATTTCAGAGATTTTGTTATTGCCTTCTAAAGTGAACCTGGTGGCCAAACCTCTATTGTAGACATAAAACATTACAGTTATACGAAAAATCATTTCATACAGATAAGCCTCCCAAAAATGACAGTGTAGTTCCAAGCACATTAGCTAAACAGAACAAATTAACTGGAAATAATACCCATGATATGAATTATTCTCCTGTATTCATTCTACAAAAGTATCATTATTCAGTTTGTTACTGTGTTTGCCAAACTTTAAGAATTTTTTTTGACATAGGAAATATTTTAAATGTAATAGTTTAAGTAAGGATGATTTAGGGATTATTTAGACATGATATACAAGCTGAAATGATAAATGTGAGAATTTTTGGAATATTCAGTTTAACAGAGTGCTCAAGGCACATAATGCAGCAGAGTCTATCTGGTTTGTGTGCATTGCTAGGAAACAATGTTACACACAAAGTCTCTTCATTTTTGCAGAACGAATATGAATCCTTTATTGTAAGGAATTCCATTCTAGACGGGGTAGAGAGAAGGTTCTAATCTAGACTAACTAGCTAAGATAGATAGAGATACAGGAGTCATGTCCTGGCCTCATGGTTCCAAGATGAAGAAGAACAAAATGTAGAGAGAAGGTGTCAGCAGGAAGGAAGATTTCCTGAGAGCTGCAGTGTACACACCAAAGGGATAGCATCTTAGTAGTAGAAAGTAGTGTTCAGTATCAATTCAGGACCTGGTATGGGAAGTCTGTGTTGTTGAGCTGATTGGGAACAGTGATCAAATGCTGTCATATTCAGTACACATGATAAGGGGGAGCGGGAGCGCCAGAACCGGGATGAATCCATGTTCGGTGATCAGGCAGTAGGGAGTTCTTCCTGAAACCTGGATATTTTGCATGAGTATTACATGATTAATTGACCGTGGGGAATCAACCATAGAAAGAAAGATTATAATCTAGGAAGAACACTGAATATACTTCCAGGATTCTAATCAGAAGTTGAATTGCATCTATAGGATGACATTTTTCCATTTTACAATGAAATAGCCGACATGATCTTGAACTGCAAGGTTTACCTAGGAGGGAATGGAGCAAAGGTCCAAAGTGCCAGGAACTAGAACAAGGTCTCAACTTGGATAAATTTGTTTCAGGAGGATCCATTAAAAAAGGGGGAAATGTTTATGTCTTTGAATTTTGCTGGATGACCTTGGGCCAGTCACACATTTTAGCCTAACCTAAGAGCATTCTATGCCTTGACCTTTCATGTTATCTAGATCACCAATGGCATTCACAAGGTCTCTGAAGTGTTTCACAATTTTAAGACTCATATTTTGAAAGCACTAATGTCAAACAAGGAAACTATGCCCCTACACTCTCTCTCCTGGTCTGCCCATTTCCAAGTTTGGGTGGTCTGAGATACTGCTAGCTCAGGGGTAGGGAATCTGCAGCTCTCCAGATGTTCAGGAACTACAATTCCCATCAGCCCCTACCAGCATGGCCAATTGGCCATGCTGACAGAGGCTGATGGGAATTGTAGTTCCTGAACATCTGGAGAGCCGCAGGTTCCCTACCCCTGTGCTAGCTAGTTGATTCACAACTTACATGACTTATGCCTCACACTCATGTGATAGTCTGTATATTATTAATGCTTTACACATTTTGGGACTCACTATAATTGATACTGATTTCAGGGCAACATGTCCACCTAAAATGCCCATGTGGAATTAAAATTAAAATTAAATCGAAAACTAATATGCCTGGCATACTGACCGTTCTGTTTGTCATTGTGAATGTATCTCTGCATAAAGAAGCATTCTATGTAAATTAGTGGATAATTTTTATTTATGCAAATTCTTTAGCAAGAGATACTGCAAGGTTGTTTGTACATGGTGGATGCCGAGAGACAGGGAAAAAGACACTACTAAACTATCAAGAGAATGTAATTTGCAAGCAGAATAAATAATCTATTTTGTGTTGTCTGGCTAGTCTGCCGGAATGATAATTTCTCTTAAAATGCATGACAATATTTATCCTCTTATCCTGCATGCTTGTACAATACAAATTCTGTCTGACTGCAGTTTTTGACATTTTATTGCAAATTTCCTACAAACTGGGGAGAGCATCCATCTTATGATCCTGTATTTGCTTACCTATCATTCCCTTACCTAATTTTAATTTTTGGAAGTGCATACAGATGACTAATGGTCCAATCCAAAATGTGGGGGGATCTGCCTGTGTAGGCAGTGCTGGGCTGCGCCATCAGATTTGCCATCCCCAGGGCATTTACCCTAATAGTGAGGCAAATGGCCCTCCATGGTGGCCAGATGTGCTGCAGAGCACCTCAGCACTCCAGCATTCCCATTCCCTCCACCGGCATAGTGGAGGTGTTCTGGAGGCATAGGTGAGGGTGTGTGTGGAGCTAACATTAGTAGCTTCCACTGTGACTTTGCCTGCTGGAATGCCAGTGCCGAGGATTGAGAGCCCAATGGAGGGCTTCTCAGAAGTGGGGGGAAGCTTTTTTTGTCTCCCTGCATTGCCGAGAAGCCCTCTTGGAGGCTAAGGGGCAGTCCTGCAGTGACACCACATCTAATGCTCCTTTCCAATCTCTGTTGTGTTGCCCTGTGTTGATTTTAGGACACATAGGCCCCTTCCGCACACGCAAAATAGTGTGTTTTCAAACCACTTTCACAACTGTTTGCAAGTGGATTTTGCCATTCCACACAGCTTCACAGAGCACTGAAAGCAGTTTGAAAGTGCATTATTCTGCATGTGCGGAATGAGTCTAAGAATCTAATCTTTCGTGTTAAAATAAAATTAGGACAAATACAAACAACAATTTTCTACATACTGAAGTCAATACAAATGATTGTATATTCAGCTGACAACTTCACAATCCTAAAAAAATGCTTCAAACAAACTGAACTAGAGCATGTGGCGATTGAAATCTGCTTGTTGCATACTAATGCACTGAAACAACCAATATCTGTTCATCCCAAGTAGCTCAGTCACAGTGACCAGAATGAGGGTTGCCAAGTCTGGGCTGGGAAATATCTGGAAATTTGGGGGGTGAGGTCTGTGAAGAGCAGGTTTCTTGGAGGGAAGGGACATTAGCAGGGTACAACACCACAGAGTCCACCCATCAAAACAGTCATTTTCTCCACAGAAACTGATCTCTGTAGTTTGGAGATTGTTTGAAACACTAGGAGATCTCCAGGCGCTACCTGAAGGTGGGCAACTTTAAATATTGCTGATTCCACATGTAGGATTCCCAACCTTTAGGTGGTGGCTAGTCAACTGGGGTTATAACTGATCTCTAGGCAACAGAGATCACCTGAAGAAAATAGCTGCTTTAAAAGGTGGACCCTATGGCATTATACTCCATTGAAGTCCTTCCTCTCACCAAATTCTGCGCTCCTCAGGCTCTGCTCTCAGATCTCCCAACTCAGAGCAGGCAACCCTATTCAGAGGATGTGAAGGCATTGTGGCCTAACAGAGACCATAAGACAAGCAAGAACTGAACCAGCACTGATTCTTATCCCATGCATATGCTTATCGCATGCTATGTGTGTGTTGAGGTGCCAATACAGCTGGCAGTGAATCGCTAGGAAAGCCACTGGCGTGAAGTGACTCCCCATGTACTCCAGTGATTGCAATCCTATCTACGCAAATAAATGGAGAAAGGTAGATAGGGAGATGACTCTGCTTAACCGTGATGTATTTAAAATTACTAGGACTGCATGGCAACTTGAGAAAACAGCTTGGTACATATAGTTGCCTCCTTCAGGTGGCACATATGAATTGGGCTCTCACCAATCTTGTAACTTTGAACAGTAGGGGTTGCTGGAAATGATTGCTGCAATACTTTCCAACTAAAGGAAATTTTAGTTAACAAGAGGTTTTTTAGTATTCCTTCAGGACTTCCAGAATTGCTTCAAAATCAAGCAAGGTTACATAGAACAGCAAAAGCCTTTGGTGCATCTTTTTTCAATTGGATAGCTCAAATCTGGGAAAAGCCAGTGTCAGAAGTGATACAAGGGAACTGCCAAATTAATGGTGCAGTACTAAAAAGAGTTAGGGTCCTTTAAGATCCCTGACTTCAAAAGACTTAGAAAGGTGTAACTGTTTAGAGTGGCACTATGAGGGATCACATTACACATACACATAACAAATTCTTTGTGTTCATTGCTGAACAACATGAGAACTTTGCATCAGACCAGCTTTTCTTTGCTTGTGTACAAAGCAGGTGGAAAAAACAGCTTTAGCCTCCCCCCCTCCCCGCCTCACCACCCCTGCTATTTTTGTATTTGCAGATCAGCAGGTGGCGCTGCTATGGGCGCCAGTGTGAAATTTACCTGTAGCCATGTCAGTTACACGACTTAACGAAGGAGGTAATAGCAGCTCCACCAGGTAACTGGTAATTGCAAAATCAGTGGGGAGGGGGGTGGCAGCTAATTTGCTTCTCCTAACCTGCTTTGGTTGCAAACAGAAAAGAATGTTTGCAGGAGGCAGAAAACCCCTGTCACATTTCTGATGCAAAGTCTTCAGGTTGTTCTTCAACAAATCCAAGGACTTTGTAATGTGTAAAGATGCCCTTTGAAGGGGAAGTAAGTGGTTCATTAGTATATTATTTGATTTACATCCACAAGTATTGCCCTGATTCACTAAAACATATGCCATCTAGTCCCGTACTCTCTTAACAGTGGCTGGTCATTGCCTCAGAGGATGCTGTTTCTTGTCTGTCCTCAGCATACTAACCCCAGTTCAGTTCTGAATCAGTATTTTCACAAAAAAAGGCTCTCAGGAACAGGTCCTCTTCAAATCAGGTATGCACATAGAAGACCATGGATTGTGCAAACCAGTGTTAGACAGCTGTGATTCTTTTGTGGCATGTCTGAAGAGACAGCAGGGCTCAGATTAGGGATATGTGGCATGTGAGAATCCCACTTGTGTCCCTTTCCAACTCCACTATACATCCATCCTCAAAGTGAATGATATTTAGCAATTACCTCTTTATCATCATTTTACACATAAATTGATTTAACACATGAAATCCATCGAATAATATCTTAAGAGCAAGTGATAATGTTTTCCTCTTATCTAAACAATTGTGACAAATTACTCACTTTGCATGCATTTCAAAATGCATTGTTTGTATCAAAAGAAGTACATAGATTAACATAGTTTAAAAAGTAAACACCTACACATTCAAATTAGTTTCTGTGATTACGTAGTTAATTTTGGGTAAGAGGCCCACAAATCATCCCAGCCTCTGATTTATTTCATGTTCAAGAGATAAACCCCAGGTTCAAGTGATCTGAAGGAAGATGAAAGAGAGTGACTTGAAAGGCAAAGGAGTGTAACTTCTTTTTCATAATGGGATAAGTGAATACATGAGAAACAGTAGATGTATAGTTTCTGGTGAGTGGAATTCATAGGTCCATCTGTATATCTAATTCTCATGTGCGCCTTCTGCTTGTGGATACCTAAATCCACAAATAGGGGGCACACTGATTTCCTGGGTCAGTATAAAAATTCAAAAAGTTTTTTTTTAACAAATTAACATGAAGTTTAACTCCCTCCCCCAACAAAATAAAGCATTCTTTGCTCATGCACCCTCATGCATTTGCAGAAAATGCACCTATCTTTGGTTGCTGCCAGCAACCACCAACAGCTCAGCTGGGCCTAGAGCAGCTTTTGGTCTTTCCAGCAGTCTGGAGCTACTGCTGCCATGGTGGTGGATGCCAGGAGATGCTCCAAGCCTAAGCACTGCAGCAGCAGTGGACTTAAGTTACATAATGAGCACTTTGGGCCATG